>NC_090323.1:62050286-63424135 GCF_040869045.1 Eurosta solidaginis
CGAATTTTGTAATTAAAATTTAAGTAACTTTGCGATAAGCTACAAGCTTCAAACTTGGAATATAGTTCAGAACCCGATGATAATGCAATAATAAGAAAAAAACTCCGATAAGTGGCGCAGGTATCGATATATTCAAAAAAAAACTGTATTTGTGCTCCGATTAGGCTAATATTTGGAACACATATTACATACAGTCCGGTAGAAGTGACATCAAAAAATTTGGAGTTCGAGGCTTTAGATTGTAACAAATTATCAGGAAAGAGTCCTTGTAATAATGAGTCACTAAATTAACTAAATAGAGGCTGCAACAAAAATCCTCTTCTAATGAGATAATAGCACCTGATTGGCGCACTCAATTGACGGTGGTAAAGAGTAAAAACAGCAAACAGTAGAAAACGGGTTATAAACAGAAATTTGCAAAGTGTATTGTTGGCCTGATGTGCTAAACGTCAAGCCCTCAATGTGTAGATCGGTGATGGAAAACCGTCTTGGGTTATAAAATAGTCCGCTATACGGTCTATGAATTTTGTTTTTTTCTAATTCACTCGTTTTCTATGTATAATAATTTAATATAATATCACTTGTAAAATATACATTTTACAAAAATAATAAACTTGGTCTTGAAGACAACAAATTAATATAATAACACGGTGCTACAAAAAAAAAAATTCAAAACAATTTTCAAGTGACCTAATGTATGTTGTAGGCCTTGCCGAGTACATCATGACAATGTGTTTTAAAATTGTCTAACAGCCCCAAATTTTAAAATTAATTTTTAAAAACTGTTTTTCGTCTACTGCCCGCACTCTAGCAATAATAACGTCGTCATGTTTTAATAAATTTTTTATTGCTTTACGATTTTGGAAAGAAGATGATTCAAGCTTTAAGCTGATATATACGTATATGTTTATACTTTATACAAAAAAATTGGGACATTTTCCAAAAGTTATATAAAATTCGGCATTTTCCCCCCGTTTTTCATAGTTTGGCGTCTTTTTTATGTAACGTATATTTTTTTTACATTCATTCTCAAAGAACTATTAACCCCGAGTAAGAAAAGTCATAGTTTATCAAAATCGGTTGATAAATGTTTAAGTTACGACGCTTTTTGTAAACAAGAAAATTAATAAAAAATATCTTATCAATGGTCTGCCTGTTAGTTGCTGTGAGTCACATGTATAAATTGAAAATATTTTCATACCTTCCTTGATTTTTGCGTCACTTAGTTTTGGAAACACCACATTCAAGTGCAAAAGAGCCTCGCTATTTTTGTGAAGTTGTTTGACGACGGTTTTTTTCTTCCTATTTCGAGTGTTTTCCTACACAGCCATTCACTGATTTTGAAACTATCTTTTCCTCGACTGTCCCATTCGCACAGATAAGAAGGATATTTTGTGTATTCTCCTTGCATTCCGATAGAATTGTCAGAACTTTCAAATCACAAACAATTGGCCATTGATGTTTATCATCTATATATATAAAAATCAAATTCTGTGGATGTGTGTGTATTCGCTATGGAAACGTATTTCCCACACTTCAATCATCACCAAATTTTGGTTATAGGTTCCTTCGATCAACCGGAAGGTTTTAGGCTAAAAATAATTTCGATATATATATATAATAGTTTAAAAAAACTAAAACAACACGCTTTTATAGCACACCGAACTAAATAATAGAAAATAATTTTCAATTAAAAAGAGGTTATATAACAGTAGTAGAAAGTCAAACAATCGTTTATAGTTAATCACCTCAAAATAAAATTATAATAAAATTTAAGTTATTAACAGAATAATTTAATTCAGAGTAAAAAGCGTGGTGTGCTTGATATTGAATGTCACCGAACTACTATAAAAGCGTGTTTTTTTAGTTTTTTTAAACTATTATTTATTTTAAATTTTTTAGTTCAAGTAATTTTAAAAGTTTTAGTTGAAAGTGATGAAACCTCGAAACGCCAGCGGCCTATGGATGAATCCAACCCCACGGCACCGAAAAGGGCCAAGAAGCAGGGAGGCTGGACGCGGTGTTTCGCCGAAATTGCCAAGGGTCGGCAGATCATTAGCATTATAGACGAGAGCAGCGAAGATGGCAGGATCCCGAAACAACAGTGGAAGTGGGTCGAGGCCGCGCTCGCTACGGTGACCGTTAAGGTTAAAAAGACAACCCTGGTCCACCGCCATCTTACACCGATGCAGGGTGGTTCCAGGGCAATGTCAAGCTAATTGCCTGTGACGACGCCAGGTCGGTCAACATCTATAGGGCCGCCGTCACGCTGATAGGGGTGGTATATCCGGGCACGCGCCTCAAGGTAGTGGAGGCGCGTGATATCTCCTCACGCCCAAGGGCTAGAGCCTGGGTTTCAGTGACGCCAAAGGACCCAGCTGACATCGTGGGGCTGCTCCAGGAGTACAACCCGCCACAGGTTTGGAAGTCAACCCGGATAAAACCAAGCTTGTTCGCTCCACGAGGAGGTACAAAGTACCAAATCTTACATTACAAGAATTAGGGGTACGTTCTAAGCGTTTAGCGATCAAGTCAAGTATTTGGGAGTCATTCGGGATAGGAAGCTATTATAGAGTGACCATATAGTGGAGCAATCCAAGAAGGCAGCAGCAGAGCTGTTCACCGTGCAAGAGCGCAATTGGCACCTTCTGGGGATTCTCCCTTAATGTGACCTACTGTATTTACACAGCAACTGTGCGGCCGATTCCTCTTTATGTCGCCTTGGTCTGGTGGCCTGCACTAGCTAAAAGTACCTATCTTGAAATGCTTCAAAAGGTACAACGGCGTTCGGAGCTCTGCATTACCGTGGCTCTCGGCTCCACTCCAGATTCCGTTACATACATACATGGATATATAGATACATAGATAGATATAGGCCAAGCTAATAAAAGCGTGTTAAGCAGGGCTCCAGTATGCTCTTTGGTAGATGTGCCATGCACCCACTTCTATCATTAATAGAGGAATGCGTTTTTCGCATTATGGGCAAGGTTTCAAATTTATGGCCATTTGGGGTGATCACAAGTTCAATTGGCCTTATGTCCGTTAACCTTATGTGACCCCACCATCACATTATTGCATTGTCATCGAGCCTTGATACGTGTGCAAAGTTTCAATCAAACTTATGGCCATTCAGTGTGGTAATAAGGCCAATTGATCTTATGGCCGTTGACCTTATGTCACCACACCATCACATTAATGCATTGTCATCGAGCCTTGATACGTGTGCAAAGTTTCAATCAAACTTATGGCCATTCAAAGTGGTAATAAGGCCAATTGACCTTATGGCCGTTGACCTTATGTCACCACACCATCACATTAATGCATCGTCATCGGTCCTTGATACGTGTGCAAAGTTTTAAATTAATCAGACTTCTACAAACAATTAAGCTAAAAAATTCCGTTACATAGATACAGGCCAAGCTAATAAAAGCGTGTTAAAAAAGGGCTCCAGTATGCTCTTTCGTAGATGTGCCATGCATCCACTTCTATCATTAATAAAGGAATACGTTTTTCGCATTATGTGCAAGGTTTCAAATGTATGGCCATTTGCGGTGGTCATAAGTTCAATTGACCTTATGTCCGTTAACTTTATGTCACCCCACCATCACATTATTGCATTGTCATCTTGATACGTGTGCGAAGTTTAAATCAAACTTATGGCCATTCAAAGTGGTAATAAGGCCAATTGACCTTATGGCCGTTGACCTTATGTCACCACACCATCACATTAATGCATTGTCATCGACCCTTGACACGTGTGCAAAGTTTCAATCAAACTTATGGCCATTCAAGGTGGTAATAAGGCCAATTGACCTTATGGCCGTTGACCTTATGTCACCACACCATCACATTAATGCATTGTCATCGGTCTTTGATACGTATGCAAAGTTTCAAATTAATCAGACTTCTAGAAACCGGTGAAAATTAAGCTCAAAGATTCCGTTACATACAGGCCAAGCTAATAAAAGCGTGTTAAAAAGGGGCGTGGCACCTCCCATACAAATGGAATATATCATACTGCATATCCCTGGATGTAGTAATGGTAGGATAATGAAAATTGGTAAGGATCTATATGATGTTAAGTCCTAACGCATCCAGTAAAATATGGAATTTGGAAAAAGGGGGCGTGGCACCTCCCATACAAATCTATATATATAAAAATCAAATTCTGTGTGTGTGTGTGTTCGCTATTGAAACATATTTCCCACATTTCAATCATCACCAAATTTTGGTTATAGGTTCCTTCGATCAACGGGAAGGTTTTAGGCTAAAAATAATTTCGATATATAAAAGGGGTGTGGCACCCCCCATACAAATGGAATCTTTGGTAGTGCATAACTTTGAAGGTATACATGCCAGAACATTGAAATTCAGTAAGGAGTTATATGATGCCAATCCCTAACACCACCAAGAAAATGCGGAATTGGGAAAAAGGGGGCTTGGCACCTCCCATACATTGAAATTCAGTAAGGAGTAATATGAGGTCAATCCCTAACACCACCAAGAAAATATGGAATTGGGAAAAAGGGGGCGTGGCACCTCCCATACAAATCTAGATATATAAAAATCAAATTCTGTGTGTGTGTGTGTTCGCTATGGAAACATATTGCCCACACTTCAATCATCCACAATTTTTTGTTTTGGTTCCTTCGATCAACTGGAAGGTTTTAGGTTAAAAATAATTTCGAAATATATAAGGGGCGTGGCACCTCCCATACAAATGGAAATTTTGGTACCACATAACTTTGAAGGTATACATGCCAGAACATTGAAATTCAGTAAGGAGTAATATGAGGTCAATCCCTAACACCACCAAGAAAATGCGGTATTGGGAAAAAGGGTACGTGGCATCTTCCACACAAATGGAATCTATGGTACTGCATAACATTGAAGGTATACATGCCAAAACATTGAAATTCAGTAAAGAGTTATATGAGGTCAATCCCTAACACCACCAAGAAAATATGGAATTGGGAAAAAGGGGGCCTGGCACCTCCCATACAAATGGAATATATTATACTGCATATATCTTAATGTCGTAATGGTAGGATAATGATAATTGGTAAGGAGCTATGTTACCTTAAGTCCTAACACCTCCAGTAAAATGTGGAATGGGGAAAAACTATGGCTGCCGTACAAACTTAAGTTATTTTAACACCTAAAGTTTGACTGTATTGTTGAGTTTGGTTGTTATGCCTTTTGGACGTTTAGTAATCTGCCGCCGTTAAAAAAATCCGTTATCTTCAATCTATCTACATCTTCTTTAAAATTAAGAGTATGTGTTTGTGTTCCCTATGAAAACGTGTTTACCATACTTCAATCATCAGCAAATTTTGGCTGTAGTTTCCCTCGATCAAGACGAAATTTTTCATATTTAAGAATTAAGAATTATAAATTAAAAAATCTTTGTATTTTGGCTATGCGAACAAACTATCTTAGCTCCCAAAAATGATCATGTTAACAAAACTAATGATCGCATTCAAAACCAATTTCCTGGAGAAGTGACGCAACATAAATCGGTCGACAGAGTTTTAGATGAATATAAAATTGTGAATTATCCAATTGAATTTCTAAACTCTTTAGAACCACTTGGAATGCCTGCGCATATATTAAAAATTGGCTCACCAATCATGCTTTTACGGAATTTAAACCCACCAAAATTGTGCAATGGAACCAGACTTTGCGTTTAGAAATTAATGCCGAATGTAACCGAAGCAACAATTATACTCATACCATGAATCCCAATGATTCCTACAGATTTGCCATTAAATTTTAAGCGCTTACAGTTTCCTGTACGCCTTGCTTTTGCCATTACAATCAACAAAGCACAAGGACATTCGCTTACTGTTGCAGGCTTAAATTTAGAGAGTCTGTGCTTTTCCCATGGCCAGTTATATGTTACTTGCTCTAGAGTTGGAACACCAAAAAATGTGTTTATCTCTTCACCGAACGAATAAACCAAAAATATTGTGTACCCACATGAATAATAATAAGATACAATAATAAAATGTTTTAACAGAAAGTTTCACCAAATATGCGTAAAAAATTAAATTCAATTTACAGAACAATAAATTAAATTATCAACAAACAAAACAGAAAAAATAATGCTAGATTCATTCGATCTCGGGCGTTACAACGTACGCCGGGTAAAGCTATTAATCTATAGAGTGTAAAATTTTCTTCATTGTCGCATACGTTTCTTTGATATTGGTAGCGTATGCCATTGGAACTGATGGAAACTGGTTCTCGTTATGCAGATCAAAAAAAATTTACGTAGGTAAACTTTTTTTCAGTTGTAAAGACATTTTCGCCAAAAAAACACTTATCTTTTTACGAAACGTCCAAAACTAAACGCGGTGTTTGTGATAAAGAAAAATAAAAAGCTCATCTATATCTGAACAATAAACAAGTTCATTGTTGACGTCGTCAGCTGGGAATATTTTTTCGAAGGACGATAGGTTGTCATCCCTCGGGAATGTAGCCTCAAAGTTCTTTTCCACAATATTCCACTGTTTCATCCTATAGCACAATTTTTTTCTCTGCCTCAAAGACAATCCTAATTAACACAAAAGGTCACGAAAATCTTAATTTAAGACTACACGACATTCCGTTGTTAAAACCCCCGTCAGCATTTTCTTCTTCATATTCCAATGCATTTTCCATTCAAGAGTTGGTTTTTTCTTCCTTTATTGAGCGAGATGTGGTTACCACATCAGCATATTTTATGCGGTACAGGTTTTATAGTGATGACCAACGGTGTTTGTTTGGCAGAAATAGCTATCCAATTGTTTTTGATTTGTGTTTGTGAAGGAGGATACACAAAATATCCTTGTTATCTGTGCGAGTGGGACAGTCGAGGAAAAGATGATTTCAAAATCAGTGAATGGCCGTGTAGGGAAACACTCGAAATAGGATGAAAAAAAAAAACGTGTTAACATTCCACTCGCTCAGAACGATAAAGTTATTTGCCACCGCTACACCTCAAGTTGGGCTACATGAAGCATGAAAGCCGTGTTTCCTAAACTAAGTGACGCAAAAATCAAGGAAGGTATGAAAATATTTTCAATTTATACTACATGCGATTCACAGCAACTAACAGAGTACAGACCATTGATAGAGTTTTTTTTGTTAATTTTCTTGTTTACAATAAACGTCGTAACTTAAACATTTATCAACCCATTTTGATAAACCACGGCTTCCCTTACTCGGGATAAATAGTTTTTTGAGAATGAATGTAAAAAAATATTTTTTTTTATGATGCGTTACATAAAAAAGACTTAACTGTGAAAAACGGGGGAAAAATGCTAAATCTTAGATAACTTTTGGAAAATGTCCCAATTTTTTTGTATAAAGTATAAAAATATATATATATATCAGCTTAAATTTTGAATTTTCTTCTTTCCAAAACCGTAAATCAATAGAAAATCGATTAAAACATGACGACGTTATCATTGTTAGAGTGCGCGTAGTAGACGAAAAACGGTTTTTGGACAATAACTTGAAAATTTGGGGGTGTTAGACAATTTTGAAACACATTATCATGATGTACTCGTCAAGTCCTACAACGTACACCAAGTCACTTGAAAAGTGCAAAATCACTGTAGCACTGCGTAATTAATTACTTACTGACCAGTAAAACCAAACATACATTAAATACTTTCAGTCTACGGAAAAAGCACCCTGGAATTCTAACAAAAGAGCTTAAAGAAAAACCATATGGGCTGCAACAAAAATCCTCGTCTAATGAGATAATAGCACTTGATTGGCGCACTCAATTGACGGTGGTAAAGAGTAAAAACAAAAAACAGTAGAAAACGGGTTATAAATAGAAACTTGCAAAGTGCATTGATGCGTTAAAACGTCAAGCTTTCAATATGTGGATCGCTGATGAAAAACCGTCATGGGTTTTGAATTAGTCGGCTATACGGTCTATGAACTTTGTTTTTTCTAATTAATTAATTATATGTATAATAATTTAATATAATATCACTTGTAAAATATACATTTTACAAAAATAATAAACTTGGTCTTGAAGACAACAAATATATAAAATAATTATTTATTTACAGACCATTAAAGCCAAACATACACTAAATAGAGTGAGAAATAATAGGCAATTAAGACTAAAAACTTGAAAATAAAATAATTATAAAAAAATCAAACAATTAAGTAAAAGCGTTGGGCTCGTGCAATTTCTAAAAATGTGAGGCGAAGCATAACCTTGTTAAGGTTAAGTTGGTCTTATATATGAATATCAATAGAAATTTGCCGCGTCCAACGCTTTTATTTAATTGTCTGATCAACACCCTAGATTGATGAGGAGTGTGATGACTAGTACCTAGGACCTACCTAAATATTTTCTAGCTTTTAGTATTATTATTACTTAATGTAAGTATTGTTTTCAATAAAACCGTTTAACTTAAAATTTTTTTTTTATTATTTTATTTCCTTCCTCGTAACACAAAACTTGGGATTTGAGATTGGCAGAGCAGCTACCTATGACTGTATTAATGGAATGTTTCGACCACATAAAGACAGAAGTCGATCAGCAACTACAACAAGAATACAGGTCGCTGAACCTGAAACTGGACAAGCTGGCAGTACGACGAGAGTGTAATCAAAACCAGAAAACTCACCAGTTTCATGATAATTTCGTTAAACTCACAAAAGTGGCCATACGAAGAAAGAGGCACGACTTCTCGAAAAGGGCCTCAAGCACAATATCATGGACCAAAATACAGTAAGAAAAACCGAACAGGCTATTGTAGATGCGGAGATCGCAATATCATTGATACTACAGGAGTAACAGGAGCACCCAAGACACATGTGCAGGGAAATAAGAAGAAAGGAGGTGAAAGCACAGGAAGGACAAAAAGCTAATGCAGAAGAGAAAACAATAAAGAATATACGGCAAAATCTAAGGAAAAACAATATTGTCACAACGAAAGCGGACAAACGAAATACCATTGTGCTAATCGGAAAAGAAGAATATATAGCCTAAACCGAAGAACTCATAGAGGAAATGTAATGTCGTAGAATGGGAGAGGATCCCACGGATGAATACCGAAAACAAATCAAAGTTCCTGTTTGAAGCCAGAAGACTATTTTGGCTTGACTGTATAAATTTCTTTATTCAACTGAACTTAAAAAATAGATCGAACAAAGATAGCGTTAAAAAATTCGATACCATGGACCTAACTCTTTTATGTATGCTGAAAATATGTATTCATCATAGGATATAAAAAAGCGCTTGTAGATAAGCTCAGAAGAACGCATGGTGAACCAAAAAATAATAATGAAAGGGAAAATAACACCTGGACGACTATGACATATACTGGAAAAGCAACATATAAATTGGCAAACTTTTTTAAAAAATACAACAATAACACAGCGTTCAAAACATCGAACAATCTAGGGCGGAAACTAAGAACTAGCACTAACTCAGAGGATCCGTTTAGCAGACACGGCGTAGACAAACTTACCTGCGGATGCCAACATATTTACATAGACAGGACAATAAATAAGAAGGAGATTCAGAGAACACATTAGAGATTACAACAAAACAAAAAAAACACGGAATTCAAACATTATACCAGAGTCTAACATCGCGAATCACTTAGGCCAACATGAATGTTCTCCAGCAAAAATCAACAAGACAGTTAGGGTTCTTCACATAAAAGCAAAAGGCCAACGTCTCAGCGTACTCGAAAACATGGAAATCTACAAACAGAAAGCATTCGACAGTAGAATAATAAACTAACAGATAAACACAATTTCTGACACAATATTCGAGCCTCTTTTACGTGCCTCAGTCAGACAATTGACGCACCAAAACAACAAACCCACAAAGTAGGTCAAACGACTAAAATTATGGACTTTTACCTGCCTCAGTCAGCCACACAAATCGATCAGTAAAACTCACCTTCGGTTCTGACAGCACATACACATAACTAAATATACACAAGCATCAATTTTGACAATGCCTGTTCCTGTACCTATGAACTATAAATACAGGACAAGCGATAACAACAGATCAGAACGAAATTCGACACTGAGATGGCACATCGCCGAAACCGGTTTGTTTTGAAACCAAATTCGACAAGGGATGGCGGAAAATCGTTCCAATATAAATGATTTAATTTTACTCAGTTTGTGTAAGTCAGCAATTTTATATAAAAGAAAATATCAACTTTGTTGGTATTATGCTTCATATATTTCATTTTATTAACTTATTACGATTCCTTATTTGCTTTCATTAACATTTGCATAATTGCCAACATGCAATCTGAATTTTTGCACCAATGGCGTTTGTGCAAAGATAAAATGCATTGATTTTTCAATGTGAAATGGCGCGCAAAGCGGAGGCAAGAGCGTGGTGATTTACAAATTAAATTGTTTTTAAAGGTACGTCCATATTACGCGACGCGACACTTTGTTAAATTATTGACCAACTTCTGCTCGCATTGTCGCGTCGCGTAGTGCTGCTGCTGCTGGGTATGAATTGTTCCATAAGAGTGCATGCAATGAATATTTGTTCGCGAGGCATAGTGTCACTTGATATGGCCGCATAATACACTCGTGTTTATATTATAACTTCAAACGAGCAATTCTTGTTTGTTTGTATAGCCGAACGTTCTCGGGAACGGCTCAACCGATTTAAAAGAAATTTTGCACAGAGATAATGTATCACCTTCTAAGACTTTCTACCTAGGTGTTGCCACTCAGAATGTTTCACAAGGTTGCCACCTATTCGAAATAAAAAAAAATTGCATGAGATATGCTGATATGGGTATCAAACGAAAGGTATTTCACTCCGCATTACAACAGGGACATTTTTGAGTAGGGTTGCCAGCTATTCGAAATTAAAAAAATTGCATGAGATATGCCCTTATGGGTATCAAACGAAAGGTATTTCACTCCGCATTACAATAGGGAAATTTTTTAGTAGGGTTGCCATTTAGGGTTGCCACCTATTCGAAATTAAGAAAAAAATTGCTGAGATATACCGATATGAGTATCAAACGAGAGGTATTTCACTCCGCATTACAATAGGGATACTTTTGAATATGGTTGCCATTTAGGGTTGCCACCTATTCGAAATTAAAAAAAAATTGCATGAGATATACCGATATGGGTATAAAACGAAAGGTATTTCACTCCGCATTACAATAGGAACGTTTTTGAGTGGGGTTGCCATTTAGGGTTGCCACCTATTCGAAATTTAAAAAATTGCCTGAGATATGCCGATATGGGTATAAAACGAAAGGTATTTCACTCCGCATTACAATAGGGTCATTTTTGAGTAGGGTTGCCATTTAGGGTTGCCATTTAGGGTTGCCACCTATTCGAAATTAAAAAAAATTACATGAGATATGCTGATGTGGGTATCAAATGAACGGTATTTCACCCCGCATTATAATAGGGACATTTTTGAGTAGAGTTACCATTTAGGGTTGGGGTAGTTAGACAAAATAGTACTCTACTTACTCGTATTCTATTAAAGCTTTAAAGGGGAAGTCAAAAATCTTCGTAAAAGAATCTTACACATAGGATAGGATAGGTTAGGTGGTAGCTTCCCTGATAAGGATAGCTCACTTGGACAACACGAAGGTCCGTTGTGATACCACATACACCAAAAATAACGGTGACCTAGATCCAGCTACTTAGAGAATCGTTGGGTAGCAACGATAAAGCTCCGAATGATACCGATCTCAACTTTGGATATATCCTCGGGAGATCCAAGTGAGTCGCGACCGAAGTACTTTCGCCTAATTCTGGCAAAAGCTGGACAATCAAGCATAAAGTGATTTGGTGATTCCACCTCATCATCCTCCATACAGCTGCAGCAGAATGGAGTTTCCAGTATATTGAGACGTACCGCATGGATACCCATGGGACAGTGCCCTGTCAAAACCCCAATGACCATTGATAGGTGAGCCTTAGTGAACCCAATTATTTCAGCAGACCTCCTGCCATCCACTTTCGGCCAGAAAGATCTTGCTACGCTGCAAGACGTGGTATCCGCCCAGCTATGGAGGAGCAATCCACAGGTGGCCACCGGGATCCCGAAGTCCCTACAGCCATCTTCATCCGGTTCAGTTGTACCGATGCGGGCTAAGAGATCCGCTTGACAGTTACCCGGGATATCACTATGGCCCGGGACCCAGATAATCTTAATTGTAAAATAATTCGATGCAATCGCAAGCGAGGTCAGGCACTCCCAGACCACCCTCGATCGCACTGTAGTTGAGCTCAAGGCCTTGATAGCCGATTGGCTATCAGAGTAGATGTTAAATTCCCTAACCGTGGTAGCACTGGATAGCATTCCATCCACCGCATCCTTAATCGCAGCAATTTCCGCTTGGAATACACTGCAGTGATCAGCCAACTTAAACTTGCGGCTTAAATTTAGCTCTTGACAAAAGACCCCCCCACCAACCTTTCCATCCAGCTTTGACCCATCCGTGAACAAGTTAACCGGTCCCATGCCCCAGATAATTCCTCTTCCCCAATCCTCTCTCTCTGGAATAACTGGGGTGAAGGTTGTATAGGGAGCTGTTATCGGCATACAGTAGTCCGTTCTGTCCGGGATGAAGTCGAAACTGGTAAGAAGGCTAGAGTGTCCGCGGTCAGAAAGTCTATATCCCATATCACGAAGCCTGACCAACGACCTTGCCGCGGCCGCCTTTCCCGCAATATCTACTGGGTATATGTTCAGCATGACGTTCAGTGCCAAGGTAGGCGTTGTTCTGAGAGCGCCACTGATACCGATCAGCGCCGTCCGTTGCACTGACACTAACATTTTGGAGGTGCTCGCCGTGTCCAGTGCTTTCCACCAGACCAGCACCCCATATAGCAGAATCGGTTTGACCACCATCTCATAAAGCCAGTGTACTATTCTTGGCGAGAGTCCCCATCTCTTTCCGATAGCTCCTCTGCAGCAGTACAAGGCAATGGCGGCCTTCCTGGCCCGATCTTCCGCATTGGGTCTCCAGGACAGTTTCTTGTCCAAAACAATCCCCAAATATTTAACCCTATCAGAAAGTACCAACGGTACCCCTGCAATCGAGGGAGTTCTGAAATCGGGCACCTTATATCTTCTTGTGAAAAGGACCAATTCCGTTTTTCCCGGGTTGACCGCCAATCCACATGATTCAGCCCACCTAGCCACAGTATCCAGGTAGCCCTGAAGAACATCGCGCAGGGCGCCCAGAAATTTGCCTCTGACTAGGATAGCGAGGTCATCTGCATAGGCAACCACCCGACAACCATTGGCTTCCAGCTCCAAAAGAAGCTCGTTGACTACCACAACCCAGAGGAGAGGAGATAGGACACCCCCCTGTGGCGTGCCCCTGCACACCTTCGTCTTAATTATGGCCCCTCCCCACTCCGCTGCGACAATTCTGCCGCATAGAAGTTTGCTAATAAATTCAACCAGAGCCGCCTCGACTCCTAAACCCACCAGAGCTCTTTCGATTGACCCCGGTAAGACATTGTTAAAAGCTCCCTCGATGTCTAGAAAGGCACCCAGAGCATACTCTTTGTGTTCTAGGGACCCCTCTATTTGCTTTACAATCGAATGGAGAGCCGTTTCCGTCGATCTGCCCTTGCAGTACGCATGTTGTGAAGCCGACAGTAACCCCCGAGGTATCCTTTCCCGTAGGTACAGGTCAATCAACCGCTCAAACGTCTTAAGAAGAAACGACGAGAGACTGATTGGCCTGAAATCCTTAGGTGATACATGAGAGCTTCTGCCGGCCTTCGGAATGAAAATAACCCTAACCGTGTGCCAAGACTTCGGGATATAGTTAAGCCTGAGGCAGTTAGTATATATGATGGCCAACCAGCGGCAGGAAATCCCCAAAGACCTTTGAAGCTGCGCAGGAATGATTCCATCCGGGCCCGGAGACTTATAGGGCTTGAACGACCCTATAGCCCAGGTTATCTGACTTTCCCGTATTGGAATGGCAGGCACTTCTGCATGGCCAACGACCGCCGACCATGCAGGCGAAGATCCCTGCGCAACTCGGACATCGGGAAAATGATTGTCCAGTAAAAGCCTTAGGGACTCCTCGCTACTCATCGACCAGTCCCCACCATCATCTCTCAGATACCCCAGAGGAGCGGGGTTCCTAGAGAGTATTTTTCTAAATCTCGCGGATTCATTGCAGCCTTCTACGTTTTCGCAGAAGCTTCGCCATGCATCTCGCTTGGCTATCCTTATTTCATATTTATAAATCCCCAGACTCACCTTATAGAGCTCCCAGTCCGAGGGTAATTTACTCCTCCTGGCTCTGTTGAAGAGCCGCCGACTGGACGCTCTTAGGTCGTCAAGAGAATCCGACCACCAGGGCGGCTTGCCCTTCCCCCTGTAAGTTTTCAATGGGCAGGACAGCTGAAAGGCGCTATTGCTTGCCGAGGTGAAGTTTTCCACCAGAACGTCTATCTCAGATTCGGACAGGCCCGAACTAATGATAGGCACCGCAGGCAGTAGCTCTCCCAGCTTCATACAATACAAGTCCCAGTTAGTACTTTTAGGGTTCCTAAAAGATATTTTACCGGGACGTTCTTCGTTCACTGAGAACTGAATATATCGGTGATCAGAGAAGGAGTGCTCGTTGAGAACCCTCCATCCAGATATCCGACCTTCCAGTTCTCTACTAACCAGGGTGAGGTCCAGGACCTCCTCCCTTAACGCAGTAATAAAAGTCGGGTCATTCCCCCTATTACATATACAAAGTCCCTCATCTACAATAAAAGTAAATAAAGACTCACCTCTAGTGTTGGTATCCGAGCTTCCCCAAATGCTATGATGGGCATTTGCATCGGCACCGATGATCACGCCAACACCTCTCCGCCTTGCTTCAGCGGTGATTTCACCCAGTATCGCAGGTGGTGGTCCCACTACGTCCCCGTGGGGCATGTACGCTGAGACCACCCACATTTCATTACTTCCTCGCTCGAGGCAGACCGTGGTTACGTCAGCATTGCTGAAATTAGAGAGAATAAAAGCTTTAATCTCTTTTTTAACAAGCACACAGGATCTAGGCCTACTTGCCTCCGCATGCACCAAGGTGTTGAATTTTCCAGTCCTTAATCCAGAAATCTTACTGCCGTTACTACTCAGCCACGGCTCCTGGACAAGGACTATATCCACTCCGCCTTTTTCAAGGCAGAGCAGCAAATTTGCGGAAGCCAACTTAGAGTGCTGAAGATTGATTTGACGGATTTCCATCAAAAGCGCTCTTCTTCCGCACCCCATCCTTGGCGGATTCGTATTAGTATTGTCCATTCTAAAAAAGTCCCCCCTCAAGGCCGCTATCCGGAGCCGATTGTGTAGTCGCCCTTTAACGATCTCGTGGTTATCTATGCTACGCAGGGAGGCCACGCGAGGGTTGACGCATTACCTTATGAGTAATGCGTTCAGAGCCAGACCGGACGCGAAGCGGGAAAATCTTCAACCGCACCTACACCACCAACTTAACGGCGACGGAGCCGGAACGTACCTTGAGGCCCGCCACGGTTTTAACGGGACGTGGGCAGGTGCAGCATTAGCCTACCAGCCATTTTGGTAGGGTTTCACCCCGACCTACTAAAGTGGCAGAATACCGCACCTACCAGCCCAATGTCATCAAGTCAAAATGTAAAGTGAAATCAAAGTCCTTAAACAGTCCAGTTCGTCACCGTTGTGTACCGATCTTGACTCTCCCTCCCCTGAGCTCGGCACAATGACTCAAGGGGTGCGGGTTTTATCGAGTTGTCCTCTCTAGATCCGCCATTATCAGTAGAAGCAGGGGCACTTCGTGCAGGACGTGATAACTAATCACGCGTGACATTCGTCACTATGGCCGGTCTAAGACTGATATCAGTCCCTGATCCAGAGCCTGAAACCACTTATGATATCCAAGCCAAGTATCTTAGCCCCCAATCTTACACATGATTCAACTTAATTTTCTAAATTTCATACACGCTAATAAAATTGAAATGCAATATCAAGGCACCGTGGCAAATTCTAGCAAAATATATTTAAATGCTTATTTTTGGCAAATAAGAAATGAATAATCGCAATTTCTCACAGATTACTATTACAAAAATTTCTCACCGTAGCAAAAAGTTGTCTCACCGAGGTAATTTTCTACCGTTGAACACTAGAGGCATATGTACAATTTGAAAACGACATCTAACCATTTAACTACTTACCAACAGATGGCGCTTAGGGAAGTAAGTGGACATATAATTAAACTAACTGATAGTTGACATTCGTGAAACTTACAAGTTTTTGGAATGTAATAAAATTGTGAGACTTTCATAGTGTACAACTTAAAAATGTTTGAAATTAATAATTAGGCGCATGAAGATACTCGACCTAAATAACTTAGTTATCGATTTCACTAATTATCATAACAATCCCTTATACTATAGGTTGAAATTACCCATTTCAAATTTTTCATTCCAGTTCATTTTGCGGTTAGTGTTTGATATGTTTTTGAAATCTATTTTAATCAAATATTGGTAAGTAAAAATATATATTATATGTGCATATAAAAAAAGTAGAGTTTGATTAATGATAACATGTAGAACAAAGTAAGCTTTGCGGCACGAAGATTTCCGAGCAAAGCTCGGTCGCCCAGGTACTTTATATTTAGGCGTGAAGCCTCAGGAATACCGATCTCTAATCCCGGGATTTCCGGACTATTTTACCTTTATAAAATTCTATCAATTATAATATATTTTTATATTAGTATGAAGTTATTGTGCCTTATTTCTACGCTATTCAAATTGCCGTCAAATTGTAGTGTTTTTCAAGCAGAACACCTCGCGATATGACAATCCAGCAAATCGGTCAAGGTTCAGAACATATACGTGGCATTTATCTACGCTGACAGCCTAAGATAAATTAGGTAGCCATAGGGTCCCTTTTTTACCGTAAAATAAAGTTATACTTTCATTTCCCTATACATTTTTATTAAATCTTTCAAAAATATAGAAAACATAAACCGAACCTTCCTTCTGAGCCCAAAATGGTACATTGTACTATTTTGTAGTAGAAGCTGTACCAAATGGTGAAAGCTTTTCTCCATTTTTTTTTTGGTTAAATCAAAATATAAGCAATTCGTAAAATGGCACAAGTCTGTATTCTTTCAATCATAGCAAACGTTACTTTTTGGAAATCCATGTATCTCCTTAGGAAGAAAAGGCAATAATTATAGTCATTTAAGTCACGTAGTAGTCTTAAAGACGAACAAATTTTCAATTGGTTATTTTGGATTTTGCGAATAAGAGTACTAAATATTTTGCCGCTGTTAATGACCTACGCAATTTGAATACGAGTTGATATTTCAAAAGTATTTGATGTTTTTACCATACTAGACATTTAATAAACTGGCATTGCGAATAAAGCTCGTTTAAATGCATTCTAAGTTTGGGGGTAAGCGAACTTTATATACTCTCTCATAGCTGCTCTCATAAAATTCATTTAGTTTCAGTTCTTTAACACTTAGTATTATCAAAAGTGGGTATGAACTTAGTTTTTGCTATAAGATTGTTTATCTTTCATCCGATTTATTTTTATTGGCGGTTAACCGTTTGAATAGTTCCCTCAGTCCCGCAAAGCGATCAGTTGCTTTTTCGTCTATCTGTTATCATTCATCATGGCGATGGCGAGTACCGAAGGATATTTAATGATGAGCTGTACGGGCTTTACGCAGACATCAACATAGTCAACCGAATTAAAATGCAGCGGCTAGGCTGGCTAGGCCATGTTATGCGAATGAAAGACGCTTCGGCTAAGAAAGTATTTTTACCAGAACCCACCTATGGAAACAGAGGAAGAGGGCGGCCCCGTTCCGCTTAAAGGACCAGGTGAAAATCGATTTATATTCGCTTTTTTGTGACCAATTGCGCCTTGTTGGATGGCCATAGCCGTTTAAGCAATAAAGCGCCCGTTACATTTGAATATGAAACGAGGAGCTCCAAGTCAAAATGCATTAATAACAATCGAACAAGGTCGAGGAAATTGTGGAAATATAATCAAAAAAAAAAAAATTATTTAATAAGTTATAAATTAAAAATTGCTTCAAATAAATGTTTTCATACATTAAAAAGAAATAAGGGCAATCTCCGCTTAATTCATACAAAAAATCAAAAACACAATTTTTTAATGTCAATTTCAAGACGAATTATCCTTTCACTTTTCAGCTACTATCTAGAAGATATTGGTAGGGAGAATATGAATTTACCAGAATTTGAAAAAAAAAAATTGCGTTTTGATATGAAACTCTTCACATATGTTTTTTCGTTTTGTGAAACTTTGTTTCCTTTCTCTTTGAGAGGTTTTGCTCTACATAAAATTTAAAGAAATTTCAAATTTTCTTAAAACTATAGAGTTTTCATAAAGTAAGTTTAAGGATATACGAAGAATGGAAGTAATGCGAAAGTTTGAACAATAAATGTGAGCAAACAATGCATGCATAAAATGAAAAAAGAACATCGTAACAAAATTTAACACAAAATAAAGCAAAATAAGAGTCTAGTCCTACACAACTTATGTGTCCACTTATGGTGACAAATGGACAGCAAAATCGTATTAAACTTATCAAACCGCGAAACAAATTTGAAAAAAATACTTCATGAGAGGAATATATAAATAATACTTAATCTTTTACAAATAAAATTAAAATTTTGCCAAATGGTTGGACAAAGTAGGTCAATTGAGCTTCTTCGATTGAGTTCTAACAGTAATTTTAGTAGGTATAAACAATAAAAAAAAAAAAAAATTGTACTAGAGACATAGTTTTAAGTGCCACGGCATTGTTTAAGTGGCCTAATTCTAAGTTGTCATTATTGAAATATACAAGAGGTAAGATGATTCCAAATTGTTTGAAAAGATGGGGTGGCACCTTTAAAACCGTTTCTTGTAAAATTTTATTTTTATTGGTTACACAAAATTTTCTGGTAGGGATATTTATAAAATTGTTGAATAACTTAATAAATTTGTAGCTTCTTAAACATATTTCAGGATATATCTTAAGATATCCCATTTAGCGGAAGCTCACTTTCAAAGAAAAATATTTTTTAATTTATTTATTCACCTTTTTTGAAAAGAACACTCCAAATTATTTGTGAGAAAATGCCACATATAGAAAGGAAAAAAAGTTGAAAAAAACAATAGGGGTATTCTCTCAGCCTAGGAACCTTCCACCTCTACTCTGACTCTAAGAGCTGTTTCTACAGCGCAGGTACGGAATTAGGTAATCTTTTCGTTCAGGATTTTAGTGATGCTATACAAGTTTTAGCGCTCAAGGTGACCCGCGTCATTGAGTCTCGTATCAGTTGTTAACACTATGTTCTTCACCACCAGATTTACAGGTGGAATGTACAGAATGACATACAGCGCAGCCGTCGGGTTTATTTTGAGGGCGCCCAATATTATAACTATTGATAATCTACATAGCTCTCTTTAATTTTTTTTTGGTAGTTTCATTTTTGTGAGGCTGTCCACGACACAAGGAATCAAGGATTAATTCTTATTAAACAAAAACACTATTTGCTTTTTATCTAATAATTTGCACCGCGGTAATTTCGGACACTACTGAACGTATTGGGCTGCTTCGTTTATTCTGCTAACGAATGGTGTTGAGGCCAAAGAAAACGCTCCAGCGATGTTTACCCTCCAATGTCATTTATTCTCCTAATTTGAATTTTCTTAATACTAAGAGCCAAAGCTCTATCTATATACCTATCTATACAAAATATTCATGTATTTCTCTATGCAAGAAAAATGCACCGTAATATTGTTGGATGTCTTTTCAAAGCCTACTTTGTTTGTCGATCTGCCTGCTACATACATACATGTTGATATAAATATAATGCAAGTAAGTTTGTAGGTGGGAATAATAAGTAAGCTAGCTAAGACGAAAGTACATATTAGTGGTGGGAAATGACACTTTTTTGAGTGTTAACACAGTAGCACAGGCACACCTTGCATTATTAACACATTGTGTTGACACAATTGTGTTATAACTGATTATCGAAAGTCGATATGAGTGTTGGCACAATATCAGAGCACAGTACTGTGTTACTTACCTCTAACGCCACATTTGACGTCATTTAGAAAAGTAAATCATGGCAACATTTATCTTCTTTCATACTCCCATGTTTAGGAAATCTACGTTATATAACCACTTTTTTTGTTTAAATAGAACATTTTCAACTTAGAGTATACATTTTGTGCTCACATCTTTTAAACGTAATACACAGGCAAGATTATGAGTACAATCAACACACAAGCAAAACACAAGCACAATGGACTATGTATGTATGAATGTGCACTTACGATCTGAGTGTCATTCTCTGTGCTATAGAAACAGTCAACTTTGTGCCATCGAGTGTGCCACTGTGTTATAAATTAATCGATAAGTGTGCGTGTGCGTGCCGCACATTACTGAGTGTTAACACAATAACACAGCACAGTGCTGTGTTACTCAGCCTTAGTACATATATTTTGAGAGCGAAAGAGCGTAGATAAGTAAGTAACAACTCGTTTAGTAAATGATTAAACTATTATTGATGTATGTATGTTAATATGAAAACGTATAATCCGCTGGCTAAGTGGAATGAATCTGAGCAAACAAATGGGTTCTTGGTGTATTTTTCAAAATAATTTCACCATACATTGAGCGCTTTTCAGCGCCTTCAGGTAAAAATATTATATTGTTATGTGATTGAATATACCATTTTAACTTATTGTAGTACATAAAAATGCAATCTCTTAACCTGAAGGCGAGTTCCCAATTGGTCTATATCTCGAGTCCTTAGTTACCCAGCGAAAAGAAAAGCCCTCTTTTCATTAGCATTTATCAACAACTTACAATGGATACTCATGTGGTTCAAACACATCCTAAAGTTTCCGGGCCCACGTTTTGGCCTATATCTCGAGACCCTGGTGTTGAGGTCAGAACCTAAATATTTATATCTATTTTACACGGCCGCCCCAATGCATAATTCATTTAGTTGCACATATGTATTTACATAAAACACTGTCATGTATTGCTAGCACGCATGCATACACCCTCATATAGTCACTCACACATATAAGTAGCATAACACGGGTATCTGAGTTTTCCATCGGATAACAAAAATCCCTTGGAAAACCCCCGCACGATCTCCGGTCCGACACAACGGAGATCATTTACTTGTTTTCTGTTCCATTTCAACCACGGAGGAAGAAAGTCGCTGCTGCTGTCACGCCACATTCTATACCAAAGGTAAAACATTGTACTAAATTAATACAAAATAAACTAACTATTGCCATCATTCTCATTATACTAGGTGTATTCGTCAAACGATTTTTGTGTTTTCACAACGTTAAATCTGCAACGGCTTTTGATTAAGGGCATGAAAACTTTAAGATTGTTTTCTTCTAAATGTAGGCGGTGCCATACCTATCTCCCAAAAACTTACAAAATTTATATTTTGAGTTAAATGATACATATAAAATTTTGTCAATTTGCTGGGTTTTTATAATAATTTATCGCATTTATTCTAATTTTTAGAATTTTTTGATTTCGAAATGAATCCGTAGTTGTCGTTCGATTTCGCCCATTTTCAATACCAATCTGTTCTGTGTTCAAATAAACCAATCTATATATATAAAAAGAAGTGTACATTTTGATTGTCACATAACTCGAGAACGGCTCGACAGATTACCATGAAATTTTTAGGAAAGATACACGAAGGAGAGATGATGGTTAGTTGATTTTGAAATCCCAAATCGGTTTAGCCATATATATATAAAAATCAAATTGTGTGTGTGTGTGTTTTCGCTATGGAAACGTATTTCCCACACATCAATCATCACCAAATTTTGGTTATGGGTTGCTTCGATCAACGGGAAGGTTTTAGGCTAAAAATAATTTCGATATATAAAAGGGGCGTGGCACCTCCCATACAAATGGGATCTTTGGTACTGCATACCTTTGAAGGTATACATGCCAGAACATTGAACAGAAATTCAATGAGGAGTTATATGAGGTCAATCCCTAACACCACCAATAAAATGCGGAATTTGGAGAAAGGGGGCGTGGCAACTCCCATACAAATGGAATCTTTAGCAATGCATAACTTTGAAGGTACCTATACATGCCAGAACATTGAAATTCAGTAAGGAGTTATATGAGGTCAATCCCTAACACCACCAAGAAAAGGCGGAATTGGGAAAAAGGGGGGCGTGGTACTTTCCATTCAAAAGGAATCTTTGGTACTGCATAACTTTGAAGGTATACATGCCAGAACATTGAAATTCAGTAAGGAGTTATATGAGTGTATAATTTTTTTAGCACTAGGCACTTTATTTAAATATTCATATATGTGTTTATAATTCACTCACAATTACACATGTTTAAAATATAAACCAATTATTTTAATTAAATATTATAAACTTTTATTAAAATTAAATATTGCGCGACGGCGGGCGGGCGATAAGCGAAAGGAAAAAAACAATTGCAGCTCGGGCGATGCGTAAAAGCGGGTAGTTAATGATAAACTAAAAACAATTGAGAGTGAGCGTGGTGGTGGTTGGCAAGCCACAGCTGAGCTGCACTGCCTGCGCTTGGCCGCACTGGCCGGGTGTTGCCAGACGGAGGGGCGGACTTAGTCCGAAAACTCAATCAGTCGAGTTCGGTGTAGGAGCATGTGATGGCCGAGGGAGCATTTGCGGCAGCTTGATTTTGAGTCACATGCCCCGGTGCTGTGCGACACTGCCAGACATTTGATGCAGTACCGGTGGTTCCTCGCGCACTCGTAGCGCTCCTCCGGCTTCATCGCGAGGAACGCCCGGCACTACCTTAGCGCGTGTCGCTGGTCACACAGCCGACATTTCGGCATCTCCGTACGCCTGCGGGTCCTGTAAAGACAAGAAAAGAAAAATACGTATTTTTCAAAAAATGGGTTAGAAGAATACGTTGGTGAGGGTAGCTTAGATATCTTTCCAGATTGCTAGGGGCATGAAGCAGAGGGTACCAGAGGTAGGGTTGGCACTACTAGGCAGTTGGTAGGTAGCACGCACAGTTTGGAAACATTTCGGGTTATTATTCCGTTTTGGGTTTTGAGTTCCACAACGCGAACATAACATGGCTATCCGATCCAGGGTTTAAAGTGATTACCCGTCCCAAACGCCATTCGTTCGGGGTAGTAAATCATCCTTTACCACGACTAAATATCCAACTTGAATATTGCGTTGAGGGCATTTCCATTTGTACTGCTTATGAAGCTCCTTGAGGTACTCGTTCTTCCATCGTGTGCTGAACTGGTGGTGAAGCACTTTCAGTTTCTGCCATTTGTTGACCAAGGTGAGATGCTCTGCAGTTGGCTCCGAACACTCCATATTAATTGTGAGAAAATGCTACATATAGAAAAGAAAAAAAGTGGAAAAAAAAACAATAGGGGTATTCTCTCAGCCTAGGAACCTTCCACCTCTACTCTGACTCTAAGAGCTGTTTCTACAGCGCAGGTACGGAATTAGGTAATCTTTTCGTTCAGGATTTTAGTGATGCTATACAAGTTTTAGCGCTCAAGGTGACCCGCGTCATTGAGTGTCGTAGCAGTTGTTAACACTATGTTCTTCACCACCAGATTTACAGGTGGAATGTACAGAATGACATACAGCGCAGCCGTCGGGTTTATTTTGAGGGCGCCCAATATTATAACTATTGATAATCTACATAGCCCTCTTTAATTTTTTGAAGGTAGTTTCATTTTTGTGAGGCTGTCCACGACACAAGGAATCAAGGATTAATTCTTAGGAGGCACTTTGCACTTATAAAATCTGCAACTTTATCTGCGCGCGCCATAAGTTTGACGGGTCCCTGTCTACTGATTTCGTGGCATCATACAACCCCCATTGCGAAGTAGTCTCCTTGCAATTTAGTATTTAGCCGATCCATCTGGTTGCGGCTGGATGTTCTTCAATGTATATAGACATATTTTAAAGCCCGAACAAAGACAGCGACAGCACCGACAAATGTACTCCTTCTATTTCAGGGCTTTCTTCTTGTTAATAACCAGCCTACGCAGTGTCTACCGACTTGCCTCTCAAACCGTGTTGTATTGTTGACAATAGTTTTCCATCCATGTTGAAATTTATATACACACATATATATATATATAACTGTCAAGTAGTTTGAGCAGAAATGATGTTAAGCAAATAGTCGTTGGTATATATATGACTGATCCTCGGCGCTTTTCAAGATTCAGTCGTATGCACCCATCCAACATTATTTTAAGCCGTTCAACGATTAATCTCCCTGAAATTTGAAGAATTATCCGAGCCCTTTCTTAGTGAGTGTCTTCACCGCTTACTCGATCTTGGTATCGGTTTACAAGCCCGGAACTTACCGTTCTGTGAATGAAGTGTAAGTGCTGTCTCTGACTGAATCATCTCCCGATGGGAAGTGTGTGTCGGAAAGCACCTCAAGAGACTCCTCACTATTACGTCACCATTAACTGTTATCTTTCTTTATTAGTCCCTGGACCATACTACCTCTTGCTGAGACTTTTCTCAAGTTCGCTGGAGCACTCGATAATCGTACGAAAATTCTTCCATGAGACCCTATTCACCCTGCAGATCTTCAATAGGTCCCTACACTCGTCCCGGCACACTTCGCTGCTCGCGACCTTTGCTAACTCAAAAAATTATTTTACCTCTCTTCAAAGAAGATTCAGTTCCTTGCTCCCGCAAGGTTGCTTTGCTCTTCCTTTGAATCTTCATAGGGGACAAGCTCTTTTATACGCAGTCACAAGCGTATTTGATAGGAAGTCATTAGATTCCCCCAGTTCCAGTTCCCAGTTTCTGGAATTTGGTTGAGTTCGTAGGGCTAGGCTGGTTCCTCCCTTCCCAACTCTTTTTAGACGGATGCTGAAACTGATAAGCCCAGGGTCGGAGAAGGATTATCAATAAAGGATCCTCCAATCATACCTTTACATATCATGTTAAGATCAGAGATTTCTTTACTTCCTATACAGTTTTGCATGTAATCACAAATTTATTCAGAAACTTTGAAGCAAACGAAGTTTGTGGTAATTTTATTTAACTCGAAAAGATATATTTTCTAACCTTACTTGAGTAACGAAAAAAAAAGTAAATAGTTCAAAAGAATTTCACCCATATAGACTAGAATTTAAAACTGAATTTATAAAAGAAAATCTTTGCTTAAGCGAAATTTCTTCAACAATTTAACACTTTAGAACCAACACGAGCAAAAACATATTTTCGTTCGCACAAATAAATAATGGCTGCAAAAGCTTTTGGTAAATTTCTTAATGGAAAAATTGTATGTTGCTCTCAAGTGGACTTGGAATGCTTCGTTATGTGAGCTGTGTTTCATTTTTGTTATAAAAGTTTCATAAATTTGATTTAAGAAACAAGTTGTCGGCTGTGAATATATGCAAATGCCCACTTGAGCATAAAATTTTGTGAAGAGATTGATTGTGTTTAAAATAGTTTTATCTTAGTTTTGATGTTGTATTCATAATTTTTCGTCTTTTGGGTTAGCTAAATATTGTATCTGAAAATGATATTATCTTGCAAAATGTATATATTTATAAATGCATATAGTACATATATCTCTATATATAAATGTGAAAGTCTGTAAGGGATAGGAGCATCACGCCTAAAACGCACCACCGGAAAACGAGAAAATGAACACAATGTTATATTTTGCCGTTTTTTTTGCACTATTTGTCTATACATCGGGTACGACAAAGTCTGCGGGGTATCTTTTGTATCTAATAATACCCAGAAAAGGGCTCTATCCAATTTGGGGAAATTTTTATATTTGGAGATATGGATTGTGTAAAATGAGTTGCATTTGAAAGACAAGGTTGGTCCATGCTAGAGATATACGCGCCGCCGATTTTCGTCCGGCGCGTTACTATATTTTCTACTCGTTTAAGACTGTTTAGGCCATTTATTGTTCATGTCGAAAATTGGTCGGATATGGTCGAAAGTGGTATCAACGGATGTGCATCACTGTCAGTTATAAGAAACTAATTGCGAAATTTAACTATTTCTAACTATTCGAAAGTTATTTAAAAAAACAGGCGTTTTCGATGTCAGCTTAACACGGATTTTGCATCATCCAATTCACCAAGTTATTAAAACAAAACACTAAAAGAAAAGTTATACAATAAATTTGTATGCTCACTTTGCATATTTTTTTAAAAAAATTAATAATGAACAACGAATTCAAATAAAATAACCCAAGGCGAACACATTTTCAAATTGTCCTCAAGGTATTAAAAAAAGCAAAATATCCAAAAAAGGTGCCGATTAAAAAAAAAAATTTATATTGCGACTGGCTGAAAGAATAAGCGAAATCAGTGATGCAAAATCCTTTAGTAGGTTCTAGGGGCATAAACACTCTTTTGAAATGATCCTTACCTCATACTTAAGTTGAGATATATGTATGTACGTATGAGAAGGTTATGAAAAATCCCTCGGACTTACATTCAAACATCTGTTGTTTATTTGCGAAACTATGCAATAGCGTCTGAAATGTTAATTTTGATTTTCGCACTTCATCCTTCAACACCCAAGTCTCCCGGTTTGACATAAAGTTGGCGGCCCTATCCAAACTAGTCCCTTGGAGTGAATCACATTGATTATAGCCTGTCAACCAAGTTTATATATCACACTTTACGGCTCCTTTTACAAATGTGAATACGAAGGCACATATGTATGTATCTATATTTACCAGATGAGGTTTTTTCCTTCGCAAGAACACTCAAAGTCGTGAAGAAAAGCTTTCCCAAGACAGTCGAACTAATGACCATGTATGCTACTACCCCCACGTAGTGGACAGTCGAACTAGTCTGAAAACTGAAACCACGCGGTCATCCGTAATGAGCTCTTATATCAGTGGGCCGGAAAACAGGAGTTAACAGCTTTCAACTTAAAATAGGTCGACTTTCAAAAAAAAATATCGTTTTGATTTAACGAAGACTATTGAAATCAATGTTGTGAATACAAACGTCTGCAAACTTTGGTCTAAATTTTAAAAATTTTATGCAGGGTCCTTGTAAAATTTTAATTATGTAGATGCGCCGAGGATTATACGATTTTCACCCATTACGTAATGACATCCACTTAGACTGCTTATGATTTCGAGGGCGACATCTTTGGCCGAATAGTCATTCCCTAACGTTTCGAGGCGTTTCTCTGGTGTAGCTCAGCAGCATAGCGCAACAAAAGTATCTGTTGGAAAGCCTTCGGAATTACACCTAGAGCTTCTAGGAAAGTGACGTCAACGAAGGTGCTGGCATATGGTGTGAGGGTCAGGGGGCGTTGTAGCTACTCATTGTCGGGATTGCTACTGTTCGCACATCGGGAATAGTTCTTAAAAACAGCCGAAACAACTGGAGGCGCCCTGTCCCACGAGAGTTATGAGTACTGATAGACCATTAAAACCAACCGTAAGTCGCCTTTGTGCGTGGCCGCCAAGGAGCCACACCCTAAGTGAAACTACGCTTTGCACGAGATATACAGACAAAAGTGTGACTATTCTATGTATCTCGTATTTCTTTTCCGCAGACGCAGCAGTACCAATTCCAAAGATCGGGGTTAGGTTCGAAGCCTCGCTGGAGTAAGCGAACGACGGACAATCCCTCAGCAAGGTGCTACTCCTGAAAATTTTTGAACGGTCTGCGATATCTTGAGGCAAAATCCCCGGATCTTTCCGAAATGGCCAACACGTTGATTTCCTTAAATACATACAAACAAAATATTTCCTAAATATTATTTTTTTAAATTGAAAAATCAAGCTTTTTAAAGTAAGAACACCGGCGTATGCCGGCGCGCCGCCCACACCGCCACCGCCGGTATATAATAGAGCCTACGCCGCCGCAACAAACAAATTTTTTAGCTCACAGCTAAAGAGTATGCTTTTTGAAAATGATTACATGCATGCGAGTGAGCCTTGTAAGCAAAATAATTATGCACATACTCTTGTGCTGTTTACAGAAAATTTTTCGAGTCAAATGAGCGTGTTTTTGAATTCAGAAGCAAAACACACACATTTTTCCTTCAACTCCAAAAGCAAACCCTGCCAGCATTTTCTACCGAGCAAGTCATTTATTCCAAGCACGCATCGTAACGTTAAGTTTTACGCTTATCAGGAAGTTTCTATCATTTCCGCTGAAACAGTTGCGAATGTAACAACAAGCAGTTATCAAAATAAATTTCTTTTCGTTTTTCGCCGAAACGAAATGATTACGTTACGTTAAAAATAGCGTTAATAATAACGTTAAACTTTTACACGAAGTGTGCTAGTAAAAGTTCGTTGGTGTGTGGATGAAGCAAACGTTAAGGGCGAGCCTTTCATAATCATTACGGCGAAACGTTAGCTTTGATTTTAAACGAAGCCATATAGTAGTGTTTCATTTATTGAACATCCTTGACTTATACGATATGACATTTGTAAAGGAATGATCGCCGGAGATATCGCCGTTTTCCGATTTCTTACCAGTTTTCGGGAAGAACTGCTCCAAAACAAACCGATATTTAGATACAAAAGCGCACATCATTTGGATACTATTTCGGTATGAATAGAAGTTACTAAAGCGATAAGACGAATAAGACAGTATTTTTCTATCACGAAGGTGATAGTGAGGCGAGAAAATCTTAAGGTTGCAGTGGATAGAAACCTAAAGAGCCACTTGTGAGGCAAAGATATCTTTGTCAATGTCTTGTCAAAGCTAAGTTAACAGAACACGCATCTTTCAAGTGAAGTTATCAAAAAATGCCAAAGAGTTTGTGCCCGACAAATTAAAGTGGGGAAGTACGAGTATCTGCATGCGAATAAAGAGATTTAAGAAAAATGTTGAGCTTTACACAACTTAATTTGCAAAAAATTTCTGTTTGGACCATTCACTAGAATACAGTTTTTATTCAAGTTCAGAAAATCAAAAACATTTAATTGAAAAAAGATTTCAGTATATTAAAAAAGAGGAATAGAAAACGTTAAAGGGAGCGTTATTGATGCTCATGGTACTTTTTTGGATAAATAAAGATCTGGTACGTTCAGGTAACAATCACTATGAAGGAACAAGCCCCACCATCTCGGGAAAGATTTAACATAACCCCACCCCCAGTTTCATGAGGAGCTTGGGGTTGCCAGAGCATCGGCTGCTAAAGAAACAAGATTCGTCACAGTTAGATGAGGTGGGAGAAGCTATAAACTGCGCTGGCAATCAACTCAAGGATTGCGTGTCGTCTCCAGATTCTGAAATATTTGGAAATTTCAAAATTTGTTTATACTGAAAAGTTTCTTAAATATTTACTAAAACCAGAAATTTTCACACTTGCATAAATCAGTAACAACAACTTAATGATAAACCTCTTAGAGCTCTTTTTAAATTACGTAATTATGTGAAATCTTTAAAATGCTTCTCCCCACTAACTTATATTTTATTTATGTACTCAAATGAAAGCACACCATGATAAACGAAAGCAAAAACCACTTTTAGCACAATGATTGATAAGCGGATAGCAAACAAATAAATAAACTAAGAAGAGAGAGAGAATTGCTCTTTTGGGATCAAATAAGGTACAAAGGAAAAATCAAATGCTCCATAAAACACGCAAAGAAATCAATAAGCAATTGTTGACAATTCGTTTAGTCTGCAAAGTAGGCAAAGATTAACTCGATGAAGTTTTTATTGCTGAACAAATGAAGCTCATTACAAGACGCCCAAGCGTACAAACTCACAAGAGACCAAAAAAGGTCCGCTTGATTATTAGATGAAATGGTGAGGCTAGATGTAAATGTACTTATGTTGTATATCACAACGTTTTAGAAAAATGAGAAAAGTAAATAAATAAAAAGATTCCTACCTTTATTGGTGTTTGATAGAGTTAAAGTAAATACAAAATTAAGCTGAATCAGATGCTGTCCTTTCTTAACAATTAAAAAAATAAATTACCAAGAATGTTGAGAACGATGATTTATCGAAGCGTTATACGCCAAATTGAGTAAAAAGTATACCATTTGGGAAAAGTTCTTAGGGCAGGTTGGTGGATTTTATTATGAGAGATACAGTAGAAGAGTGAGGTGGATGAGGGAAGAGAAAAGAATAATGACCTAGAAAACGATATTTTTAAACATGAAACTTATTTACTTCCGGTCAACGGTAAAGGGCCCAATACCAAAACCCAGGGCATACAGAAGAGCTCCACTTAATTAAAATAATAAACCACTCGTAAGCTGGCACTCTCACTCCAACTCCGGGTTGCAATGCCACTCGATTTTATTTTATTTTATTTCATATGGCTGAGTGGCTACCCTTACATTAGTATGAAGAACGAATGTTGGAGATTCGATTCCAGTACTCACCTCCCGAGAAGCTAGCTGATGAAGATGTGAAATTCAGAAACATGTCCTAGTAACCATCGCCGTTTGTAAACTTTGTAATTTTTTTTACTTCATTTTATTTTATTGTATTTTATTTTGTTGCGTTTCATTTTATTTTAATTTATTTTATTTGGTTCTATATTATTTTATTTTGTTTCATTTTATTTTATTTTTTTTTTTTGTTAATTTTTTATTTTATTTTTTTAATTTTATTTTATTTTATTTTTTTTTTTATTTTTTTTTTTTTGTTTTATTTATATTGTTTTTTTTTATCTTTTCAAAAAAGTGATTAAATACTCAAACATGAATAATCTCTTTTGTTATTGTTGTTATTGAAAATTACACATTAGCTTATATTTGCTGACTCTTGCCCTATACTTCCACAAACTCTCCGATTGTTTGCTAGCGAGATGAAATCTGAGTTCGTTTTCTCAACATAGTAACGTCAAACAAAATTAGCATACGCCGTTTTTGTGTAAACATTCTCCGTAGGGGAGTTCAGGATATTGTGCAAATGGTGCAGCATCATTGTATTTGCAAACTGGTTTAGTATTTTTATACAAAACGCCAAAAAATTATAAGGCTATGCATTTGCTACGACATGGCAAATACGCCACATCAAGAACCGGAGATTATTTCAATTTTGAATAGCCAATTAATAACTGTCAAAACAAAACAAAATATGCAAAGAAAAAATTTAAAAAGAAAAAAAATTTTTTCACGATCCGTAGCCTTCATTTGCTATAGCAACCCACTCAGCATTTAGGTGATTAAGTTTTGAATTTTCCTACATATAAATACAATTTGATTACTCTTTCTGACTAAATAATGAGTTATCATACAATTGAACAATAGAAATAATCAAATATGAATACTTTTGATGATCAAAAACTCAATATAGCTTTTCAGTCACATTTTGGAATCATATTTCAATCAAATGTGTATACTTTAGGTGATCAAAAATTTTCAATCTTTTTTCATTCAGATTTCTGAATCTTTTCTGACTATCATGGTTGACTGAATAATGAATTTTATACTTGTTAAAATTTTACTTTTCATTGAAGATCTTATTTTTTTTCACATACTCACATTTTTTCAATCATGAAGTTCAGAAAAATATATTAAAACTTTATTCTTCAAGACAAGGAATAATGTAAATACTGCTCCTAAGAAAAGATGTCCCCAACCATTTCTCCACATTCGGCTTCCCAGAAAATACAAATTAGACAATACAAAGGTTGTGAACTCCAGGTAAGTGAAACTCTCTCGCCATATGTATGTACCTGGATATGGCTTCAACATCCCGTACCATATCGTATTTCAAGATGTTGATGATCATAGTTGATGCTGAATGTTGTAGTCGAGGTGTACATATATCTGTCAAATTTGTTTGCGATTGACCTGTGGTTCGAATAGCTCACTTCCGCATTCTTTCTTCCCCTGATGAAATAAAATTATTATGTAGTATCTTATTTTGAATGAGATATGAAGAATAAATGCATCGTAATCGCATTTAAAAATCATTCAAAAATCTCAACCAAAACGATTGAAATATGTTCACGAATATGATTAGAAAATGACTGTGAAAAGCATTCAAATATTACTCTAAAACAATTAAAGCTCAATTTTACAATGATATCAAATATGAACAAAAAGCGTTTCGAAATTTGGAATCATAAATGATTATTCAAGAATAATCACATTTATGGAACATTTTTCTCCCAACGATACGTTAATTTTCGAACAGAAACTGCTTTTAAATTTGAACGTTTTTAATAATCTTGGAGTGTGATGTTTGAATATATTTTGATCAAAATTTTAAAAAAATGCTAGCTGGGAACGTTTCCAACACCAAATACACAAAATTCTGAACTATCTTTATGTGTTTGTAATTGGTGGTGGTGTCATCTTTTAAATTATATTTTAGCGCTATAATTAATTTTTCTGAAAAATTTTCAATGGCCTATACTACTCCTTGAGAAGACCTTTCGAAACAAATGTAATTGTTTATACATAACAATTAATTTAGAATATTAAAGGGGTGAGGAAATTTCATGTTGCCCAATTATATATTGATAAGATCTTTTTGTATAGATAGATCTAAACATGTGGTTCTGAGTGAAATTTATTCATATATTTAGACCTTGGTTGTAGACATGTACTCTTTGACTATTATATGCTTTCCCACGATGTATCAATCGTTTATTGATTGAGTGCATTGACGCGTGAGCTTCATTTTTGCTCAGCACTTACATTTTATGTGTCCATTGCAAACTTAAAGTAGTGGGTAACAAATAAATATGCAACAACAACAAGCGAGGGCTTAATAAATATAAACTAAGGCATCATTTTCAATGGGAAAGGGCAACAAATAATGGATAAATGTTGAATGGGCGTTAAATGTTAGTTTTCTTATTCAATTTCTATTTTGCTGCTCCATTTGTAGCCTTTGATAGATTTTTTCTTTGTCACAACAACAATTTATTTCGTGCAGAAAACATTCTAAGTACTAAGTTACTGCTACACTTTGTTCCACTATTTTATTTTCAATTTCTTGACAACACAATGGCATTTACGAACTAAATTGACGCAAAGGAAGAAAGTAAAATCAATTATCATCCTAAGTAGAAAACAAATAATTTTTGATTAAAGGCAATATTTAGAAGCAATTGTCGAAACGTGTAAATATGGAATAAATTTGGTGTTCAATTCCGTTATGTGTTTAGAGGTGCTATCAAGATTTGAACCAAGGAAAACTCCGAATGAACCCGAAACCACGGCAAATGAAACAAGGTAGGAGTAAGAGCTGAGATATTTTATTCTTGTAGGAGTTCTTTCGAAAAACTATAAACAATTGAACTGTTGGGCCAATTGAGAAATTAAACCATTGTTAGCCGAACAGAGGTCACATTGCATAGAAATCAACATCAAATTAGTATTGGAGTGTTGATAAAGGGTTCTTCGAGGTATGTTTCTGCTCTGTAACTGCATTCACTTCTTCGAAATATTTATGGACCTCTACACGCTGGCGATGGAAAGTACTGAAGAAGCGGCTACGCTGGCTAGGCCATGTTATGTGAATAACGCTCCGGCTAAGGAAGTGTTTTTTTCGGAATCCGCCTATGGAAGCAAAGAAGAGGGTGGCTCCGAACCCGCTGGAAGGACCAGGTGGAAAACGATTTAAACTACCTTGGTATGGCCAACTGGCACCAGTTGGCAAAGCGAAGAAGCGACTGGTGCGCCTTGTTGGACGGCCATAACCGTTTAAACGTTTAAGCGCCAATTAAGTAAGTAAGTAACTGCATTCACTTGAATAGTCGCTGGATGAAGAAATCTCCCCTATAAGTTTAGATAAAGGGGCGGAAAAAGTGGGTCATTCCTTGACTGACGGCAACACGAAATGCTTGTGTTGGACTTCGTCTATTATCGAATTAAATTTTGAACAAAATCGGCGGAGTGGTTTCGGAAATCACAAGCTACATAGTATATGTATACGAGGTACTACAGGATGACCTAAGTACTTTACTTACTCATTACTCAGCCCGCATCTCTATAAAACAGCTCTTCATTAACGTAGACTCGGTGTATCTGGAAATAGTTTTGGCCATTCAGACACCTGCAACTGGCGAGGTACAGGTACCGCCCTGGGAAACAAACGCGCCTTCTTTAAAGCTCTTTTCTGTGTTGAGAAGTCAACAAAATCTAATATATATATTTATATATATTTTTAAATTTATTTATATGATATATATTTCAAAAATATGGGAAGAGTTGCTTAAGGCCAGACCATAGCTCTTTTCCCACGATTGTCGCCTTTCGTCAAAATAAGGAGCCTTAAAGCACCGAATGGCTGCCTTATCAGCACAAACAGTAGAACGCGTTATTTTTCTCGATCTGTTAATTTTTTATAATTAGCGTGCTTTGCACACAGAGTATATTAACTTTGATAACATAACGGTCGATCGTAACAGCATAAACCAATCGACATAAATATAGACTTCCATATATCAAAATGCTCATGAAGAAAAAAGGAATTAATTTGGCCATGCACGTCCGTCTGTCAGCCCGTCTGCCTGTGAACACGATAACTTGCGTAAATATTTATTATTTACTAGAATACCCGGCACACGTTGCCCTGCCCTAAATTTGGTCTATCTACATACATTTAAATAAGCTTTTTCCGTCTGACTTTGACCTCCCTCCCTCTTCACTTTTTCCTAATCCTTTTGTTCACTTCTCCCTCCGTCTTTTTCGCTTCATCAATCTCCATCTTCGTCTCATTCTATCTCTTTCTCAATCTCCTTCCCCTTCTCTCTTTTCTGTTCTATCAATTTCTTCTCATTCTTCTGTATCCCTTATTGCCTGTCCCAGAGGGTGGTATGTATTTTATTCCAGTCCCAGTCCCAGTCCCACTCCGAGTCTCAGTCCTAGTCCCACTCCGAGTCTCAATCCCAGTCCTAGTCCTAATCCCAGTCCCAGTCCGTCTCTGGATAATATATTACTCTGTGCTAAAGAACTCATGAACAGCTTTCATTTGTTATCCATATTCTATAAACACATTCTAGGGGTACATGGGTCCACGTTTCGGCCTATATCTCGAGACCCTGTACGTCGATCGCAACCAAACCTATGTAGTGAGGTTTGCGCAACACGTGAGGTTTACGCAACTTGTATGAAAGTTTGAACAAAATCGACCGACGCATTTCTTCAAACACCGGCGACCAACTAACACACATTTTAGCCTTTCTTTTTGTATATATAGGTTTTTATTTTTCACACTTCACTATAATATTAAAACGAAATGCAGATTTTCGTTGCTTTTGAAATTCGGCTTAAAAATTGCACATTGAACAACTAAAGACTCTCCTGAATTAAAAAAATGTCATAGTACCTCTAAATCGCGGTCCCCCTCAGAAACCCCCCACCCACTCGGCGGGCCAGGTGATGTGCTATACATGATATCATTCGCTATAATATTTTTTATTGATAACAACGTTGTTAAATTAAACACCAACCAATTACACGGAAGTATATCCGCACCCCTGAAAATGTGAGTGCCTGTGCGTATACGTAACATTTTATTATTACGTATAAACAAATAAAAAAATTTGCAATAAAATAATATTGCGACTATAAACTGATATATAACCTATCCTATATCTCAAGCTAGATCAAACTACACACGGTGTGCAAAACAAATTCAAATTCGGTTCAGTAGTTTAGGAGTTCATTGGCCCCAAACATTGTGACACGCAATTTTTATATATTACGATTATAGCAAAAAGTTAGAAGGTATTAAAACTTTTGAAAATGGGCGTGGCATTACCCCTTTTTTGACTAACCAATTTGTTATGTTTCGGAAGCCATAACTCGAAGAAAAATTAACATATCGTAATAAAATTGGAACAAATACTTTCTTTATAGGAGAAAATGGTAAAAATAGGATCGGTTAAGGGCCATGCCCACTTTTATATAAAAGATGTTTAAAGAATCGTAGACTAGAAAAATAAGATGCATCGTAGCGAAAAATAGTTTTGTATCAATGATATTTCACTTACCAAGTTTTATTGTAAAAAGAAATTGGGAGACATTATTTTTTATGTTTGGTGCCATGCCTCATTTCGATCAAGCATTACACAATATTTCTAGACCTTAAAAAAAATAAATCCCTCGTAAAAAAATTCGAAAAAGTAATTTATCTGAAATGAACTGTACAATGCAAACTCACGCTAAGTATAATGCTCGGTTACACTCGAACTTACTTGTTATACTCAGTTGAGCAGAGCTCACAGAGTATATTAACTTTGATTGCATAACGGTTGGTTGTACAGGTATAAAGGAATCGAGATAGATATAGACTTCCATATATCAAAATCATCAGTATCGAAAAAAAATTCGATTGAGCCATGTCCGTCAGTCCGTCCGTCCGTCCGTCCGTCTGTCCGTTAACACAATAACTTGAGTAAATTTTGAGGTATCTTAATGAAATTTGGTACGTAGGTTCCTGGGCACTCATCTCAGATCGCTATTTAAAATGAACGATATCGGACAATAACCACGCCCACTTTTTCGATATCAAAAATTTCGAAAAATCGAAAAAGTGCGATAATTCATTACCAAATACGGATTAAGCGATGAAACGTGGTAGGTGAGTTGAACTTATGACGCAGAATAGAAAACTAGTAAAATTTTGGACAATGGGCGTGGCACCGCCCACTTTTAAAAGAAGGTAATTTAGAAGTTTTGCAAGCTGTAATTTGGCAGTCGTTGAAGATATCATGATGAAATTTGGCAGGAACGTTACTCTTATTGCTGTATGTCTGCTAAATAAAAATTAGCAAAATCGAAGAACGACCACGCCCACTTTTTAAAAAAAAAATTTTTTAAATCAAATTTTAAAAGAAAAGTTAATATATTTACCGTATGTAAGTAAATTATGTCAACATTCAACTCCATTAATGATATGGTGCAACAAAATACAAAAATAAAAAAAAATTTGAAAATGGGCGTGGCTCCGCCCATTGAAAAAAGGGCGAAATCGGTTAAAGCCACGCCCAGTTTTTATACACAGTCGAATGTCTGTCCTTCCGCCCGGCCGTTAACACGAAAACTTGAGCAAAAATCGATATATCTTTACTAAACTCAGTTCACGTACTTATTTGTACTCACTTTGTATTGTTGTAAAAAATGGCCGAAATCCGACTATGACCACGCCCACTTTTTCGATATCGAAAATTACGAAAAATGAAAAAAATGCCATAATTATATACCAACTACGAAAAAAGGGATGAAACATGGTAATTGTATTGGTCTATTGACGCAAAATATAACTTTAGAAAAAAACTTGGGAAAATTAGTGTGACACCTACCATATTAAGTAGAAGAAAATGAAAAAGTTTTGCAGGGCGAAATCAAAAGCCCTTGGAATCTTGGAAGTAATACTGTTCGTGGTATTACATATATAAATAAATTAGCGGTACCCGACCGATGACGGTCTGGATCACCCTGGTCCACATTTTGGTCGATATATCGAAAACGCCTTCACATATACAACTAAGGGTCACTCCCTTTTAAAACCCTCATTAATACCTTTAATTTGATACCCATATCGTACAAACACATTCCAGAGTCACCCCTGATCCACGTTTATGGCGATATCTCGAAAAGGCGTCCACATATAGAACTAGGGCCCACTCCCTTTTAAAATACTCATTAACACCTTTCATTTGATAACCATATCGTACAAACAAATTCTAGAGCCACCCCTGGTCCACCTTTGTGGCGATATCTCGAAAAGGCGTCCACCTATAGAACTAAGGCCCACGCCCTTTTAAAATACCCTTTAACACCTTTCACTTGATACCCATATCGTACAAACAAATTCTAGAGTCACCCCTGGTCCACCTTTATGGCGATATCTCGAACGGACGTCCACCTATAGAACTAAGGCCCACGCCCTTTTAAAATACTCATTAACACCTTTCATTTGATACCCATATTGTACAAACGCATTCTAGAGTCGCCCCTGGTCCGGGTTTATGGAGATACCCCGAAAAGGCGTCCACCCATAGAACTAAGGCCCACTCCCTTTTAAAACACTTATTAACACCTTTCGTTTGAAACCCATATTGTACAAGCGCATTCTAGAGTCAACCCTGGTCCACTTTTATAACGATATTCTGAAAAAGGCGTCCACCTATAGAACTAAGGCCCACTCCCTTTTAAAATACTCATTAACACCTTTCATTTGATAACCATATCGTACAAGCAAATTCTAGAGCCACCCCTGGTCCACCTTTGTGGCGATATCTCGAAAAGGCGTCCACCTATACTACTAAGGCCCACTCCCTCTTAAAATACTCATTAACACCTTTCACTTGATACTCATATCGTACAAACTAATTCTAGAGTCACCCCTGGTCTACCTTTATGGCGATATTTCGAAAAGGCGTCCACCTATAGAACTTAGGCCCACTCCCTTTTAGAATTATTATTAACACATTTCATTTGATATCCATATTGTACAAACAAATTCTAGAGTCAGGCCTGGTCCACATTTATGGCGATATCCCTTAATGGCGTCCATCTATAGAACTATGGCCCACTTCCTCTCAAAATACTATTTAATACCTTCCATTTGATACACATGTCATACAAACACATTCCAGGGTTACCCTGGGTTCCGTTTACAACATGGTGATTTTCCCTTACTTTGTCTCCACAGCTCTCAACTGAGTATGTAATGTTCGGTTACACCCGAACTTAGCCTTCTTTACTTGTTTTTTTTTTTTTTTTTTTTTTTAAATACGTGTGTTGTTCTTGGTAACACAAATACTCACATTTTCCCTTATTGTATGCATCAAGTACCATTCGGCTCGAATATATGCACACATAATTTCTGTAACTCACTACAATATACAACTGTATAATGTAATAGAAGTCCTCTAGAAATCATTATCTCTGGTCTTCCAATTGTTCAACCGCACTGGCGCCAATTGAGAAGCGACTGAGACAAATTGTTGAATTATCACAACCGTTTAAGCGGAGAAGCGCCAATCAATTAAGTAAGTAGCAGTATAACCGCATTCATTATTTGAGTGCCAGAATAGGACTTGGCAATTGCCACGCGGATCTTTCAATCAGGGGTGGTACTTGCCAACCGAAGGTCAGGTAGGCAAGCGGTGGGCTGGCGCCATCTTTGGTCGAGCATCAAGATACTTCTGTCCGGTTATTGATAAAAAACGCCTAGCGGAACTACTAGGGTTAACTAACGTAAAAGTGTTCAAATAATCTGTTTTCACGTAGGTAGTTAAAGTAACAGTCATCCAACTGTACAGATCATTAGCTAAGAGCTGACAGATCTGGCTTGAAGTAAAATGGGCATGTGTTCGGAGCACAAAAGAAACAAGAAAGGATGGCTATGTTCGGGTGTTCTGAACATTACATACTCAGCTGCCAAATTACAGCTTGCAAAACTTTTAAATTACCTTCTTTTGAAAGTGGGCGGTGCATGCCCATTATCCAAAATGGTACTAATTTTCGATTTTGCGGCATAAGGTCAACCCAGCTACCATAGTCCGATTTCGTTCATGAGATGAGTGCCCAGAACTTACATACCAAATATCATTAAGATACCTAAAAATTTACTCAAGTTATCGTGCTCACGGACAGACGGATGGACATGGCTAAATTAATTTCTTTTTTCGCTCAGATTATTTTGATATATATTTATATAAATTAATATACTCTGCTCAGCTGAGTATTAAAATAAGGAAGGGGGATAAAGCTGGGTAAGGCCTGACCTTGTTTTTCTTTTTGGAAGCGTGATGTATGGCTTGATGTCATGTGTTCTCGCATTGCTGGAATAAACTATGTCAACAATGTAACTCGACTAAAAATTTTACAATAATGGGCTTGTATATATTCTTTTAAAAAACTTTGCACAAAGTTGCAGGAAAAAGAGACAATGGAAATTTTGCAATACATCAACAACTTGACACCGCCAGGTACTGGCTTTACACATCTTGCGATTAGATCCACATTACTCTCTCCTTTATGACAACTACCAAAAATAGTCGCGTCTTCACAATCAAGTGCACGAAAATGGTAAATTAGGAAAACCTATGTTTTTGGAAGCAGAAAGTAAAGATTTTTACTACATATATAACAAGCTACTTGACATATCTACTTATAAACATAAACTTAAACATACTACAAAAAGCATACTTAGAAATATTTGCACTGCAAACTCGCCAGTCGTTAAATTACTTTAACGCTGATGGCTTGTTCACGTACTTTAGACAATTACCTATTAAGTAGGTACTTAAATTTCGCTGAACACATTCATAAACGAGTAAATATTTGTACGTCTTATCAGATTCACTGTGCTGACCTATTTTAAGAGCTTTGGAAAGTTCTTTCAGCGCAATTTTCGACACCGTTTTATAAAGCGCTCAACTTTTGGAAAATTTCTTTATCACATTTAGGAACTTTCTCCCCTTTAATATTTGCGGAAATTATAATCATATTTAAAGGCGGAAAGAATTCAGTTGTTTTACGCATAAATTAGGGAAATGTTTTCAAACAGAATTAGTAATATTTTCACTTTATACGGGCAGTTCTTGTTTATTTGTGCATTATATACATAGGTGTTGCTGCTTAGGATTTATAAAATTGCCACCTTATTGAAATTCAAATTTGATGAGAAATGACCATATGACTTCCAAATTTTTTGTAAATACAGTTTCCCTTAACCTTATCATATTTATTACATTTTATATCCTAAAGTAGGTTTTTATGCACGCATTATCTCTTAGCCGTAATTTTTCTGCCACTTTCGACAGTACAGAGGAAAGGAGCTGCCTATATGCCGCTATGTCTGAAATTGGTTTCCCCGCAAATCTTATACGGCTGTACAAAATTACGATGGGCAACGGCATTAGCTCGGCAGAATTTTTAGAGACTTCTTCAAGACGTTCGAAACTAAACGAGATATCAGGCAGGGTGACGAAGTATCTGCTATCATCAAGCAGAGAACCAGTATTAACACTTACAAGAACATGAGCTCTGAAATCCAGAGGAGAATCACTCTTGTCAATATATACTACTTTGGACTAGGTAGGCAATATACAAGTAAAGTCCTGTCTCGGCAACGAAACCCCTGCTCTACACGTCACTTATCGTACCCATTCTGCTTTATGGTGCAGAAGCATTGACTATGATAACATCAGATGAGGCGGCTCTAGGAGTGTACGACAGCAAAAGGTTTCGAAAGATTAAAAGAACTCTACGCATAGGTGACGACGAATACCAAAGAAGATTTAATGATGAGCTGTACGAGCTTTGTTCAGACGCCAAAATAGTTCAGCAAATTAAAACACAGCGGCTACGCTTACACGTTACGTGCAAGGGAAATGATGCTCCGACTAAAAAGAATTCTTTTCGGAACCCGCCTACTCCACCGAAAGGACCAGATCGAAATCGATTTAAATTCCCCGATAGCCCACCGAAGAAGCAACGGCACATCTTGTTGGACGTCCATAACCGTTTAAACCGTTAAACGTCAATAAAGTAAGTATAAAAATTAACATCAATATATAATCGCCTCTATCAACTAAATCAAACGAGGGCCAACTATGAGAACTTAAAGAAAGCAAAGTATTTACCGCAAATAAAAAACAAACCTTGTTAGCATAATTCTTACATTCTCTGGACATTCTTCATGTTCGCTCAGCTTTAATGTCAGCGAGATGACGGCAAGGTTGACAGAAAACTTTATTTGCTTCTAAGAAATTTCACTGATCACAATCGACAATCAAAATTTTTATCAAACAAAATTTCGTGGTCAGTATAATCGCTTTTAAAAATGCACTTACCATAGACGTCAATTTCCTTAAGTGTCAACAAATTTTCATTTCATCTCATAATAAAAAAACAACAGAAAAAAACTCATAGAAAAAACACCGATTAGCGAATAAAGAGCAAACTTGATTGATTTCCTAAATATCTCAAAGTCAAAGCGAAGGCAAAGGCAATGTGTTGAAGAAACCAAAAAAAAAAGAAAATAACAGTAACAACTCAGGGAGGCTTAACAAAAAAATTTGCCAAAAGCAGGCGAATGTGAGATCTTCGTAGGCTTAAATCTGTCCACATAAGGGCTTATACAAACACATTTATAAATACCCTGCAGGAAAATTACTAAGAAGTCATTGAAATATCTAGTCGGAACAAGGAACAAAGTGCAAGGAGCAAGGAGCTTTATCTACATTTAACAAAGCCAACTTCAAAAGACTTACCTATAGTAATTTCTCTGCTCATCAATGCACAACAAGTAAGGAAGGCTAAGTTCGGGTGTAACCGAACATTACATACTCAGTTGAGAGCTGTGGAGACAAAGTAAGGGAAAATCACCAAGTTGTAAAACGAACCTAGGGTAACCCTGGAATTTGTTTGTATGACATGTGTATCAAATGGAAGGCATTAAAGAGTATTTTATGAGGGAGTGGGCCATAGTTCTATAGATGGACGCCATTTAGGGATATCGCCATAAAGGTGGACCAGGCCTGACTCTAGAATTTGTTTGTATGATATGAGTATCAAATGAAAGGTGTTAATGAGTATTTTAAAAGGGAGTAATCCTTAGTTCCATAGGTGGACGCCGTTTCGAGATATCGCCACAAAGGTGGACCAGGGGTGACCCTAGAATTTGTTTGTACAATATGCGCATCAAACGAATGGTGTTAATGAGTATTTTAAAAGGGAGTGGGCCTTAGTTCTATAGGTGGATGCCGTTTCGAAATATCGCCATAAAAGTGGACCAGGGGTGACTCTAGAATGTGCTTGTACGATATGGGTATCAAATTAAAGGTATTAATGAGGGTTTTAAAAGGGGTGGCGGTTGTTGTATAGGTGGTCGCCTTTTCGAGATATCGCCATAAAGGTGGACCGGGGGTGACCCTAGAATTTGTTTGTACAATATGGGTATCAAAAGAAAGGTGTTAATGAGTATTTTAAAAGGGAGTAATCCTTAGTTCCATAGGTGGACGCCGTTTCGAGATATCGCCATAAAGGTGGACCAGGGGTGACCCTAGAATTTGTTTTTACAATATGGGTATCAAAAGAAAGGTGTTAATGAGTATTTTAAAAGAGAGTAATCCTTAGTTCCATAGGTGGACGCCGTTTCGATATATCGCCATAAAGGTGGACCAGGGGTGACCCTAGAATTTGTTTGTACAATATCGGCATCAAAAAAAAGGTGTTAATGAGTATTTTAAAAGGGAGTGGGCCTTGGTTCTATAGGTGGACGCCGTTTCGAAATATCGGCATAAAGGTGGACCAGGGATGACTCTAGACTTTGTTTGTACGATATGGGTATCAAATGAAAGGTGTTAATGAGTTTTTTTAAAAGGGAGTGGGCCTTCGTTCTATAGGTGTTCGCCTTTTCGAGATATCGCCATAAAGGTGGACCAGGGGTGACTCTAGAATGTGTTTGTACGATATGGGTATCAAATTAAAGGTATTAATGAGGGTTTTAAAAGGGAGTTGTGGTTGTTGTATAGGTGGTCGCATTTTCGAGATATCGCCATAAAGGTGGACCAGGGGTGACCCTAGAATTTGTTTGTACAATATGGGTATCAAAAGAAAGGTGTTAATGAGTATTTTAAAAGGGAGTGGGCCTTAGTTCTATAGGTGGTCGCCTTTTCGAGATATCGCCATAAAGGTGGACCAGGGGTGACCCTAGAATTTGTTTGTACAATATGGGTATCAAAAGAAAGGTGTTAATGAATATTTTAAAAGAGAGTAATCCTTAGTTCCATAGGTGGACGCCGTTTCGATATATCGCCATAAAGGTGGACCAGGGGTGACCCTAGAATTTGTTTGTACAATATTGGCATCAAACGAAAGGAGTTAATGAGTATTTTAAAAGGGAGGTGGCCTTCGTTCTATAGGTGTTCGCGTTTGCGAGATATCGCCATAAAGGTGGACCAGGGGTGACTCTAGAATGTGTTTGTACGATTTGGGTATCAAATTAAAGGTATTAATGAGGGTTTTAAAAGGGAGTTGTGGTTGTTGTATAGGTGGTCGCATTTTCGAGATATCGCCATAAAGGTGGACCAGGGGTGACCCTAGAATTTGTTTGTACAATATCGGCATCAAAAAAAAAGGTGTTAATGAGTAGTTTAAAAGGGAGTGGGCCTTGGTTCTATAGGTGGACGCCGTTTCGAAATATCGCCTTAAAGGTGGACCAGGGATGACTCTAGACTTTGTTTGTACGATATGGGTTTCAAATGAAAGGTGTTAATGAGTATTTTTAAAAGGGAGTGGGCCTTCGTTCTATAGGTGTTCGCCTTTTCGAGATATCGCCATAAAGGTGGACCAGGGGTGACTTTAGAATATGTTTGTACGATATGGGTATCAAATGAAAGGTGTTAATGAGTATTTTAAAAGGGCTTGGGGCTTAATTCAATAGGTGGACGCCTTTTCGAGATATCGCCATAAAGGTGGACCAGGGGTGACTCTAGAATGAGTTTGTACGATATGGGTATCAAATTAAAGGTATTAATGAGAGTTTTAAAAATGAGTGGTGGTAGTTGTATATGTGAAGGCGTTTTCCAGATATCGACCAAAATGTGGACCAGGGTGACCCAGAACATCATCTGTTGGATACCGCTAATTTATTTATATAAGTAATACCTGCCAAGATTTTAAGGGTTTTTTATTTCGCCCTGCAGAACTTTTTCATTTTCATGCTACTTAACATGGTAGGTGTCACAACCATTTTATAAAGTTTTTTCTAAAGTTATATTTCGCGTCAATAAAACAATCCAATTACCTTACCATGTTTCATCCCTTTTTTCGTATTTGGTATAGAATTATGGCATTTTTTTCATTTTTCGTAATTTTCGATATCAAAAAAGTGGGCGTGGCCATAGTCGGATTTCGTTCATTTTTCATACCAAGATAAAGTGGGTTCCAGTAAGCACGTGAACTAAGTTCATTAAAGATATGTCGATTTTTGCTCAAGATATCGTGTTAACGGCCATGCGGAAGGACAGACGGACGACTGTGTATAAAAACTGGGCGTGGCATCAACCGATTTCGCCCATTTTCACAGAAAACAGTTATCGTTATAAAATCTATGCCCCTACCAAATTTCAAAATGATTGGTTAATTTTTGTGCGACTTATGGCGTTAAAAGTATCCTAGACAAATTAAATGAAAAAGGGCGGGGCCACGCCCATTTTGAAATTTTCTTTTATTTTTGTATTTTTTTGCACCATATAATTACTGGAGTTGAATGTTGACATAATTTGCTTATAAACTGTAAAGATATTAAATTTTTTGTTAAAATTTTACTTTAAAAGCATTTTTTTTTAAAGTGGGCGTGGTCCTTCTCCGATTTTGCTAATTTTTATTAGGCGTACATATAGTAATAGGGGTAACGTTCCTGCCAAATTTCATCATGATATCTTCAAGGACTGCCAAATTACAGCTTGCAAAAGTTTTAAATTACCTTCTTTTAAAGTGGGCGGTGCCACGCCCATTGTCCAAAATTTTACCAATTTTCTATTCTGCGTCATAAGTTAAACTCATCTACCAAGTTTCGTCGCTTTATTTGTCTTTTGTAATGAATTATCGCACTTTTTCCGTTTTTCGAAATTTTCGATATCGAAAAAGTGGGCGTTTTTATAGTCCGATATCGTTCATTTTAAATAGCGATCTGAGATGAGTACTCGGGAACCTACACACCAAATTTCATCAAGATACCTCAAAATTTACTCAAGTTATCGTGTTAACGGACGGACGGACGGACGGACGGACGGACATGGCTCAATCAAATTTTTTTTCGATCCTGATTATTTTGATATATGGAAGTCTATATCTATCTCGATTCCTTTCCTTTATATATTTACAACCAACCGTTATCCAATCAAACTTAATATACTCTGTGAGCTCTGCTCAACTGAGTATAATTAAAATCGATTGAAAGATTCCCCTCGTTTTTAAAGGATTTGCAGTTATCTCAATTAGCACGCCACCTAGCGGAACTTTGTGTTATATAAACTATATTGCCACCGGGTCCCGAACTATGTGCTAAGTTACAAGTCTCTAGGTAACCGGGAAGTTAGTTAAAAATGCATTGAAAGATTCCCAAATTAAAATTAATTTTCCTAATATCTCGATCCGCCTGCCACCTAGCGAATTTTTTTAATCAAATGTTGCATTGTCACCGAGTTCTAACCCACGGCCCAAGTTTCAAGTCTCTAGTTCACCGGCAAGTTACTCAAAAATCGATCGCAAGAATCCCCTCGTTTTTCAGTGATTCGTAGTTATCTCAACCAGCACGCCACCTAGTGGTACTTTTTCTGTAAATTATATTGTCACCGGGTTTCGAACCATGTGCTAAGTTACAAGTCTCTAGGTTACCGGAAACTTAGTTAGAAATGGATTAAAAATTCCCAAAATAAAATTAAATATCTGGATATGCGCCACCTAGCAGAATTTTTTGATAAAATATTGCATTGTCACCGGGTTCTGACTTACGGCTCAAGTTTCATATCTCCAGCTCACCGGGAAGTTACTCAAAAATCGATTACAAAATTCCCCTCGTTAATCAAGGATTTGTAGTTATCTCGCTTAGCGCGCCACCTAGCAGAATTTTGTTTTCTGTAAATTGTATTGTCACCAAGCCTCGAACTGTGTGCGAAGTTTCAAGTCCCTAGTTCACCGGCAAGTTACTCAAAAATCGATCGTAAGATTCCCCTCGTTTTTCAGGGATTCGTAGTTATCTCAAACAGCACGCCACCTAGCGGTACTTTGTTTTCTATAAATTATATTGCCACCGGGTTTCGACACATGTGCTAAGATACAAGTCTCTAGGTGACCAGGAAGTTAGTTAAAAATGGACTGAAAGCTTCCCAAATTTAAATTAATGTTCCTTATATCTCGATCCATGCGCCACCTAGCGGATTTTTTTTTTTTTAAATATTGTCACCGGGTTCTGACTTACGGCTCAAGTTTCATATCTCCAGCTCACCGTGAAGTTACTCAAAAATCGATTACAAGATTCCGCTCGTTAATCAAGGATTTGTAGTTATCTCGCTTAGCGCGCCATCTAGCGGAATTTTGTTTTCTGTAAATTGTATTGTCACCGAGCCTCGAACTGTGTGCCAAGTTTCAAGTCTCTAGGTCACCGGGAAGTTATTTAAAAAAAGATTGAAAGATTTCCAAAACAAAATTAATTTTCTTAACATCTCGATCCATGCGCCACCCAGCGAAGTTTTTTTGATCAAATATTACATTGTCACCGAGTTCTGACTCACGGCCCAAGTTTCAAGTCTGTAGCTCACCGGTAAGTTACTTAAAAATCGATCGCAAGATTCCCTGCGTTTTTTCAGGGATTTTCGTTTATCTCGATTCGTCTGCCACCTGGCGGCATTGTGTTTTCCACGAATTGTAGTGCCATCGATTCGCAGACTTTGTGCGAAGAAAATAACATAACAATTTTTGGGAAAATTTCAAGATAATTTGACAAAATATCACAATATTGTAGCTTACACAATTAGAAGTGGTCCGGAGATAAACCCAGATTCATCCATAGAAGCAGGGATATTTTAAGAATTTAGGGTTGCAATACTCCTGTTAAATACTTTTTTACGAAATGATCCCTAATGGCCTTGAAATCGTGCCGTAGCCGTCCTTCCGATATGATTCTGAAAGAGCTCTGAAATGAGTTTGAAAACAATAAAAGAAATGATTTTAAAAAAAAAAATCCAATGTTACCAAGCTCTTGAGAGCGAGCCTAAAAGTATTCCGCACAAGAAGGATTAAAAAACATATAGAATTAATTTGTATCTAATATCTTATAGAAGAAAAGCCGTAAAAAGGTAATACTAAGAGGCCAATTGCAAAGCGCGAAGCAGGACATTCATGTGGCTGAGTGAATAAAAGATCTGCCTTTACATCAGTACGAAGTATGAATGTTCGAGATTTCGAATTGAGTATCCAGCTCCCGAAAAGCTAGCTGATGTAGATGTTAAATTCAGAATCATATCCTAGTAACCATCGCCGTTTGTAACTTTGGAAGTTTTCTCTAATATCAATAAGAAGACCAAATTAATTTGGAAACGGCCCAAACATAACCTCGAAGTTATCACAAAAACAACCCAGATGTTGGTCAATAATGGATCAAATACATTAAAATTTCCGATGTTATCCGGAAAACAGACACGTATTGATTTGGAAATAGCCCCTAATAAATTCTAAAATCATGGCAGATGTGACACTGCCCACTTTTCCTAAATTCCTCAGAATATCCCAAATAGAGAGGAAGCGGGGGAATGCAGAATCTGCAAACTTCCTTAATTGTTATTGTTAAATCCTTGTGCTCTAATTCGAACCTAAAATATCAGTCAAATTTAATACATATTTTTCTTTATTCAACTATTATAAGTTATTATTTTCGAAAATTTTAGCCAGTATGACGTGATAGCTATTTGAACCCTGCTAAAGGTTCCCTACGGTCATCTTTGTATTTTTCAGCTATTAAAATCTTATGGCTTGAGTTTCTTCGGCCCGTTTGAGACCTGCTTGTATTAGCTTTTTGTATATTTGATTCCATCTGCACCTCCTTTAGCGAATTAAAATTTCATTTCATTTGTCGCACTCATACTGACAACATTTACTGTTTTATTGAATAGACCTCGGATGTGCTATCATTTTTGGATATGCATAATTGATTTGTATTAGATTGGCTTTTCAGCCAAATACTTGTGAGTCTTAATGTGTTCATGATTAATGTTATAAGAAATCTGATTAATAACGTGTTTTGACTTTTAGTAATACGATAGCTTACAAAATGCATATCGTTAACTTAATGTGAAAATGTGCTAAGTCACTTTTTTTGAAAAATTGTATTTTAATGCAGTTTTAAAACTGAATTCAAAATATATCGATCACAAAAAAAAAATTATTTTAATTTTAAATTTTTACCTGCTGTGGGCAATGATGTGTAAATTTGCTAAGTCAACCAGTCAATAATATCAATCTGAATTACTAGTCATTTCTTTGTGCGCGCATTTTATTTACTTATTTAATTCATTCAGTCCAAAAGTACATGATTTGTTGCTGTTTTATTAAAGATAAAACAGCAACAACCCCGAAGACTTTGGGCCGATGTTAATGGTTCTTTGCCGCATATAGATACGGTACGTTCCGGTAACAAAAAACTATTAAGGTACTAGTCCGACCATCTCGGGAACGACCTATATGAACACATTAAACCTTCAGGGCCATCCCGTCCTCCATGAGGAACTTGGGGTCGCCAGCTCGGCTGTCAATGAAGCAGAATTCGCCACGGGTAGGTGAGGTTGGCAATTGGGTTGGAGAAGCTATAAATTGCGCTGGGAACCCCTTGAGAGGGTTGCCTATACAACCCCTTTAAATCGGATTCATACCTTTGGTGTTTGATAAATGCTTTGTGCTGAGTTTGATCTACTTAAATTCTTACATGTCGATAACTACATGCTTTGTTACAGACTAGTTAAAAATAGAAAACAATTCAAGCTTAAACTTATATAAGCTGTTATCATATATAGTCCTAGTTATAGGTTCATTCATGGCATACGTCGTTTTATTAGTTATTTAGATAAATAATCTATTATGCCGAAGATCACGCATTGGAATATATGGAATGAACAAATTAGATAAATCAGAGCAATTCGTGCTAACGTTTATTACATTATAGGCAAGCATGATTAAGATTCAAGTTGTTCTGTCATGCAAAGCCTGAAGACCAAGCAATTTGCACCTGCTGGTATATGATGGGAGGCCGTCTGGCCAGAGAAGCATACGTAAAGCAATTTTTGTAAAAAATGTTTGAACTCTCTCAATTTTATAGGAGTTAGATTAATAGAAAGGATTCCATATTATTGAGCTATATTCAAGACGACTTCTGACCAGGGATATATAAATTGCCTTCAACGTCATAGTGTCCTTAAATTCACTGGTGTTACGTCTACTGAACCCAACCATTGCAACAAATTTTCAAACAATTAAGTCAATGGTTCTAGAAAAAGAGACTTTGGAGTTAATATTACACTCAATTCTTTTTTCTCTTGACAACGATTAAGAGATTTAGTATTTAGTTTGTAGATAAAGTATGTGGCAGTTGTTTTTACGCAATAAGACACAACACAGCATTGTTTGAATTTAAATATAAATTATTGTCTGCGCACCATCCGGTAAAAGAGTCCAGATCAGAGCCGTTAGAAATAGTTTGACAAATAAATAGTATTTTTTGTGAAATATATAGTTTTAGTGTTTTAGTTCAATCACTAAAGGTGAGGAGTAATGGGAAAACATATTGATTTAAAGTGCTAAGTCAGCAGAAAAAATTTGTTATGAGTGCGGAAATTGTGCTAAGTCATAAAATAGCTGTTGGGTTGGCATACATGATTTTTATTTATCTTTTTCAAAGCTTATACAATCAAAGCATCACAGTTAAAGTATCATAATTCTACTTACTTCTATCCTCATTCACAGTTTTGAAAAAAGAAGGTTATTTCAAAAGTTATTCATTTTTTCTCAACTCCTGTAAAATTCGTAAAAGTTGACTTTGCACATTTTCACATTAAGCTAACGATATGATTTATTAAAATATTTGATGTAGTTGACATTTCGATAGCTAAATTACTTAAGCATGATATCTTTATACAAATACTTGCTATGATTAATCTATTCTATCTAATCTTTTCTATTCTATTATTCAATCAAAACGAATTTTTGCTGCTGATTGTATGGCAGACGATTTTTGTACATACAAGTGGTATAAGAAAAATGTGTGTTCCATGTCCAAAATCAATAAAAAGAACCTGATAACTCTGATAACTAATAACTTACGAAAAGCTGCTAACTGCCTATATTTTGAATAAAAAACTCGACTATACAATATTACTTATAGTGACGACCTGGCAATAGTTTTTCGGGTAACCCTGTTGACTTGGTGACTAGATGGGCTGAGTCACAACTGCTTTCACAACGACCTCGAGTTTTGGGAATACCGTTGGTATTTTCTGATAGGATTAAGCATTTCGGAATTATATTGGAACGGACACTGTCCTGGAAAACATATGCGGAGCAAAGCCGAATAAGGTCTGGTACTTATGAAGGAGTGCCATCGATAAGAGCTGGCGCCTATTACACACGCTGAGTATTACCATAATTTCTGTGTCAGTACAAAATACAGCGCTGGTTGGAATCAGCAGCGCTCTTGGGTCAACACCTATTTTGGCAATCAATGTCTTTCTAAACATACATCCGGTGTATAATGAATGGAAGGCGGCTACCGTCGTCCGTTCACTTATTAGGCTTCGTGACCGGGACTTCACCTCAGACAATACAGACTATTGTGTTCCAACGAATTGCCCACTGTGCCAACTTTAGAAAAGTCATCTCCTCGAGAGAGGAGTGGGAAAAGGACTGGATCACGGGTAGGTAGAATTGGACAGGAAGGTTGTAGAATTTTCTGCAAGGGGCTCGGTGCAACCTGTGAGTTAAGGTTGCTGATCACTGGAGCGTAAGTTTCCGCACTTAAGTATGGGGTGGATGGAAACATCCATTGTTAGAGACAAGTGACTACTAAAGCACTAGGTTCAACTGTGCGATTATTTGCGATGGCGTCGAACTCTTTCAATATAAATATCATCTGGGTTCCGGAATATAACAATATACTTGAAAAATTGCGCGCGGAACTCCTAACGGGCATAAGTACAACAGAACCGAACAAAGATGGTTTTGGGGAATACGGGGTACCCCTGGCCACCTTTGGTCTGCTTCTCTGTAGATGGGTCTCGAGTAAGCTAAGCAAACAATGGGCGGACACTTCCTCTTGTAGGTAGAGATATTATCTTGGCCGGAAGTGAATAGCCAGCGTGGCCCATCTATCAATGGTGATGGGAGTTTTTTTTTCGTTCTCTTCCATGGATTACTACAATTATTATCGTAGCTTGACTAAAATTAATATCAGAAGAAAAGTCCGAAGGAAACGAACATTTGGGTTAAGCCCAATCCAAGGGCACCGTATTCATTCATGTTTTTATAACGTTGGAAAGGTTTTTTATCATTGATCGTAGAACACCTTGAACATTTTTCGGCGGAAAAAGAACACAATATAAGCACAATGCTCCCTTCAGTTTTTTCGAATACTGAAGACAACGAGAATACATTTTCAGCCATTAAAATTTAAATTTTCGGCCTATGTCTTCGACGTCGTCATTAAAATTGTAATTTTCTGACGGTACCCAACATCTCTTTAGAAATTCCATCTTGTCAGTAGTTGATATCTGTGATGATCGTCCAACACAAAAGCCTAAATCGTGTGAGTGATATTCTTCCAAACTTGTTTCATTTAAACATGATGATGCTGAAGTGAGAAAACTTGTTTTAACACGATCGGAGGAATTTTTAGGTTGATGACTAGAGGTCGAAGTTTGGCCTTCATCACACTTCGAAGTGCATTCTTTCGCATCGTTCTCTGGAGTATCTGTTAAATTTTCTACAAATGCGAGCGTTTTTGGGTACCACTTTCTGATTTTTAGCTATTTTTTTAGCACTCGGCCACTGTCCTAAAACATTACCTGCGTATACATGCTAATAAATATTGTGATTGGTAAAAACACAAAAAATTTATATCATTCATTCAAACCTTTTGAACATGTAAGCTTCTCTTACAGACTCAAACCGGAAGCAGCAACTTCTTCAACCCGCGTCGTGGCGGGTTCCACAATCTTTCGTTTTGGTGCTGTGAAGACACAAGTATACAATTTGGGTTGAAGCAAGAACTAAACTTTTTGAGGAAGATAAGTTTCAAATGCGAATCGTTTCAATTTGAATAGTTTTGTGATTATGTGTTGAAAATAATGTATACTTTAACTCTTTCAGCCTGGCTTTTACTTGAAAAATTTTAATTGATAAAACTTATTTTGGTAATATTCTAGAACGGGGTCAACTTCAAAAACATTTCCAAAAATATCTGGAAAGTTGTCAAAGGACGCGTTTTGACTTCAGTATTATTAATCCGAAGCCGGGAGTCAAAAAATTTGCTTTGTCAAAAGATACTCACCAAAAAAAACACAAAATGACCCCGGATATATATATTTGTATGCGCTAGTGCACATATATATTATGGTGGATGTTAAACCCGGCTAAGTGCCAGGTCCCTGACAAAGTTAAGGAACAGTTTGTAGTATCATCGTAATATATATATTTGTACGCATTTGTGCATATATGTATTCTGGTGGATGTATTTTCTAGCGCCCGCTGGTAATTTGCATTTTCCGGACTTTCCGCCTTGCGCCATTGCGATCTTATGAAATAGAATAGATTTATTAATTAATACAATATCTAGAAACAAACAATAATACATCACAAAAGTGTGTAAAATGCATTTCAAAAGCGGGCGGCAGAAAATTCACCATCCAAAATTTCAGCAAACCCTGCACGAATAACGTGTTGGCGCCTTATTTTGGAATTACCAAGGTTAATTGCAGACTGCAATTTTATAGAAATGTGACTAAACTTAACTAAATGATAGCCACCGTGGTTAAAAGTGCTAAGGTTATCAGTAGTAAACATCTTACCTTTAAAAAATTTGCGTATGTCCATTAGACTGGGCTGGTCCCCATACAAAAAAAAAAGTTGCTAATATCCGCCTCTAAATTTAAAGATTATGTAGAGAGGGTTTCGGAAAAATTTTTCTTAATTGTTTTTGATACTTCGACATACAGCCGAAAAGGTTTTTTTGTTGTAACTTGGTTATTTGACGTCCGATTTTAAAAATTGATATGTTATTATTTTGGCCTTGGGAAGCTTCACGTTTCGTTCAATGACCTTTTAAGCTATGAAGCCGTTTTCACATGATTAGGTCAGCTAACAAAATTTTACACCCCCTAATGTATCCTTTTTTCCTTACCAAACGAAAGTACTTAAAGATTCAAGAAAATGTTGCTTTGAAACCATATTACTAAAATAGTAAACAAAGAAGTTATAGCACTTTCAATATTTATTGCAACTGTTATTTTACCTGATTCTTATTATACTTAGACCTGAAACTCGTGATATTTTTGGAGGAAAAATTGCAGGGTTTGCATTAAAAAGTTAATAAAGATATGCCAAATATCATGAATAGGGGAAGTCAAAGTAAATAATTTAGTCAAACGTGTTGTTTCGTATTTATAATAATAACACTATGCGACAAAATCAACTTTTTTTCTGGGTATTGGACAAAACCCACTTTTTTGTAGAGATTGAGGCTTCAGTAAACAAAGTACTATCTCCGTTTTTCGAACTTAGCCTCCATAAAATAGATATCGGCTTACGAAGTTCAAAGCTCGAAATTTGAGATTTCGAAATTTTATTTTTTTTTGTTAACGCGTTCAGCAAATTGAAAAAGTAAAGGTGGAAAATCAGAAGTCAGAGTCTGACTTTTCACCTCGTATAACAGCTGTTATAATAAATTTCTCGAAAAAAGAATTCAGCTCTTCAAATAAGGGAAAAGAGCGGACCACGCCCCCATTTTTACTTTTTCAATTTGCTGAACGCGTTAACAAAAAATAAAATAAAATTTCGAAATGTAGAATTTCGAACTTCGAACTTCGTAACCCGATATATATATTTTGGAGGCTAAGTTCGAAAAACGGAGATAGTACTTTGTTTACTTAAGCCTCAATATCCACGAAAACGTGGGTTTTGTCCAATACCCAGAAAAAAAGTTGATTTTGCCGCATAGTGTTATTATTATAAATACGAAACAACAGGTTTGTCTCACTTATTTACTTTGACTTCCCCTATTCATGATATTTGGCATATCTTTATTAACATTTCAATGCAAACCCTGCAATTTTTCCTCCAAAAATATCACAGCGCAAAAAATAAAGAATTCAACCCACTCATATTAAAAATGGCAAAAATAAATAAAAGTAATTGTATAAATAAACAAATTATAAGACTTCATGAATTTAGGGGTGGGCACTTGCCCACCCTGCCTACGTCCTTGTAGGTGGGGCCATGCATAAACCGAACAAGCTCATTTTTTGTGAAGTTTGGCTTTATTCAAATTTGAATCAAAGGACTAACATGTATGTACGTATACAAACATGGAATGAAAAAAATATATTTTCATGTGCTTAAATCGATTTTGTAGGCAAATAAATCATACAGGTGAATTTTATTTTTTAGATATAGACAGAAATCAATTTTCCTATTATTCGTCATTGTTTCAGCTTATTGCTTTCAGTACGATGAGACGCTCGTACCTTTTTTGCTGTTGAGCAACTTTTTGTAAAAAAATCATCTACATACTTGCAACTGCCTTAAGCTTTGCTGAGAGGCAAAATTTGATGGACCGTCCAAAAATCATTAAAGCCAAAGAAAACCCAAGATTAAACCAAATCAAGTGAAATGAATTTATGTGGCCTCCTAAACCCCACACAAAAGTAAACAAAGTAACTCAAATGGCGAAAGGAAGAGAAAGAGAAGGAAAAAAAACAAAGTTCAGTGAAGTGAAAAATTCAAAAGCATGGCAACAAATGGAATATGCTCACGAATAACTATGGAAATTTCATTTACTTTCAAAAAATTGTGCATGAGGGGTAGTTCAATTAAAAAGCGGCATAAGTTTAAACCCAATTAAGTTGGAATTTGTTTATGGACAAAACCCAACACTATATACCTAGATATAAGTTTTGCGATGTGTAACACTAGGTAAGGTTGAACTAGGCGGTCCGTGAAAATCTTAAGTAAACTGAACGAGTACACAGTGTTATCAGAAGTTTGCTCAACGACCAAACTGAAAACCTCTATCAGAAACCAGGTCCTATTTTAAAAAATGACTTCGTTCGCTTGGCAAATACCAGAAGCTTTCTAAGACCTGTGCTACTTGCTGCTTCTGTTCTGTCTCATGGCTATGCCACTCCTAATAGCTGGAGTATTAGGCTGGCGTTCGTTTCTTCCTCCAAACCGCACTTCTTATATCTGCTATCGATGGCAAGGCCTAATTTAAAAGCATGTGACGCAAGAAGGCAGTGTCCAGTCATAATACTCATCATGCGCCTACAGTACTCTCTTTTCAATTATAAGAGTAACTTTGTAAGTCACTTCGACAATTTGCAGCCTCGCCATAAATAAATTAACCATTTGCACATGTATCAAGGATCGATGACAATGAAATGATTTGATGATGGAGTGACATAAGCTCAAAGAACATAAAGTCTATTGATTTGATGACCACTTCAAAAGGCCATATATTTTATTGAAATTTTGAGCACGTATGGAGGTCCGATGAAAATGCAATAATTTGATGGTGAGGTGACATAAGTTCGAAGGACATAAATTCAATTAACCTCATGACCACTTCAAATAGCCTAAATGTATGGCTATTTGAAGTGGTCATGAGGTTAATTGAATTTATGTCCTTCGAACTTATGTCACCTCACCATCAAATTATTGCATTTTCATCGGACCTCCATACGTGCTCAAAATTTCAATAAAATATATGGCCTTTTGAAGTGGTCATCAAATCAATAGACTTTATGTTCTTTGAGCTTATGTCACTCCATCATCAAATCATTTCATTGTCATCGATCCTTGATACATGTGCAAATGGTTAATTTATTTATGGCGAGGCTGCAAATTGTCGAAGTGACTTACAAAGTTACTCTTATAATTGAAAAGAGAGTACTGTAGGCGCATGATGAGTATTATGACTGGACACTGCCTTCTTGCGTCACATGCTTTTAAATTAGGCCTTGCCATCGATAGCAGATATAAGAAGTGCGGTTTGGAGGAAGAAACGAACGCCAGCCTAATACTCCAGCTATTAGGAGTGGCATAGCCATGAGACAGAACAGAAGCAGCAAGTAGCACAGGTCTTAGAAAGCTTCTGGTATTTGCCAAGCGAACGAAGTCATTTTTTAAAATAGGACCTGGTTTCTAAAACTTTTCACACGTATTAAGAACCGATGACAATGCAGTAATTCAATTGCAGGGTGACATAAGGTCCATTTGAATTGGTCATAAAGTCGATTGGTCCTTTAAAGTGGTCATAGAGCCATTTAACTTTAGGGCCCTTCAAAATTTGGTGTGGTGACCATTTAGAAAATTTCCGTTTGACCATGTGAACATTTCGTGAAAAAGACCATCATCATATATTTATTGAAGGGAGACGAACACAAAACAAAAGCAAACAAGCTTCGCAGTATCAGTCTTACCAGAGAGGATAGATAGAATAAGAGACGTGATTTCATACTTTTTGCGAAATTTATTTGTAATGTCCTAGCGTTTTTACAAGATTTCCCATTGAAGTCCCAATTAAAATCGTCGCTACAAGCGAAGAAAGATGTGCTCAGGATATTTTCAAACAAACGTTTTACATTATACGTGATTTCTTTCTTCCCAATGACGCGAATATGTTTGTGAGTATTTTTTCGTCTGTAGTGACGAAATATTTTTTATTGGTATTTGGTGCTCAACTTTACCTGCAAAAATAGAAATGATGAGACTTTACTTGGAATTCTTCGCATATGAAATAGCGGGCATTGGCTAGTGTAACGTAAAATGTTTGTGATTAATAATTATTTTCATATTTTTATTTGAGGTAGCTATAAAAGCGTAGTTTTTTACTTTTTTCAAACTATAATTAATTTACATTGAGATTAGGTGCAACGAAAAGAATGTTACCTGATCCTAACTCCAGATTTTTGTGAAGTCCTCGCAATTTTAAGTACTTATGTGTTGTTTGTACACTTGGCTATACCTACAAATACAGGCAGAGTGTATATTGGAACGATGTTCCGTCATCTCTTTTCAAATTTGGTTTATAGACAAACCGCTTTCGGCGTTGTGCCATTATCAGGGTCGATTTTCGTTCTGGGAAAAGAAAGGAAAGAGCTATATTTCACTATTACACAGGATAATTGATGCTTAAATTTTTTGGGGATCGGGTATTTTACACATATACTTTTATTTTTATACCAACAATCAAATGTTTTAAAAAAGGATTGCGAATTTGATAGACAAATTGTAAGGCTTTATTCATTAGCTTCTTAGTTGTAATATCCTTAAGTTTCTATTTATTAGGTATTGTGTTCCCCAATCGGGGATATCAAATGAAAGCTGTTGATGAGTGCTTTGGTACAGAGTAATATATTATCCAGAGACGGACTGGGACTGGGATTAGGACTAGGACTGGGACTGAGACTCGGAGTGGGACTGGAACTGGGACTGGAATAAAATACATACCATCCTCTGGGACAGGCAATAAGGGAAACAGAAGAACGAGAAGGAATTGAGAGAAGAGAAAAGAGAGAAGCAGAAGGAGATTGAGAAAGAGATAGAATGAGACGAAGATGGAGACAGATGATGCGAAAAAGCTTATTAAAATGTATGCAGATAGGCCAAATTTGGGGCAGGACAACTTCTGCCGGGTCTTCTAGTATACTATATATGTAATATTGTCTTCATAACTTCGAAGCGATCATAAAACACATTCTGCAAAGTTGTCCGCGATGGTAGCTTATACAGGGTATATACAAAGTTACAACACCCATTGTCATCCACTATGGGAAAAGGTCGAACATCTGCGGTGACTAAACCCTAGTAGGGTGCTGTCAAAAGCCTTCTTACGTGATAATGGATCTTCATATATTTGTTTCATATAAAAATCAATCTTATTTTGCAAGCTATGTGAATCTAAATTTGCAGTTGTATGCGATCGTTCTAGATGGTGAAGCAAATTGGATGTATTACCCCTAGTTTTATAACATTTTTTTAATAGTGGCATATTGCAAAAGTATTACTGATTTTTTCAAAATGGATCCAAATGCTTCACTTTGTACTTCGTAGCTTTTTGGCAACACAATTTTCGTCTTCGAACTCAGTGATGTCTTCTGTTGCGTGTATATCTACATATACGAATACATGTACATATAAATATATGTGTATATAATATGAAAAAATAACGTACCTTTCACACTGAACTTTTGTAAGAATTTTTCAATATTCAGAGCCACCAACTTGTTAGGTATTCATATAAAATAAACAGAAAGCTGACATAATGTATGTAATTATATTATAAATATAATTTTATTATAAATTTTATAGAAAAAAATATTTAAAAAAAAAACATCGATAATCGCACCATGAACCTAGTACTCGATGTAGCGATATTTATATCGATACTTTTGCAGCTCTACTCTGCGCCACGTATGCTTGTCCTTCCTCCAACTCCAAAATATTTTGATGTCACTTCGACCGGACTGTATGTAATATTTGTTCCAAATATGAGCCAAATCGGATATCATAGGTTGCTTTCTATTCATGTATGCATTGTGTGTTCCAAATATGGACCAAATCGGACCAGAAATACGATTTTTTTGAATATCTCCATCTTTGCGCCACCTACCGGCGACTTTTTCCATAGGTCGCTTTTTATTCTTGTATGTATTATATGTTCCAAATTTGAGCCAAATAGGACCACAAATACGATTTTTGTGAATATCTCGATCCTTGCGTCACCTAGCGGCGATTTTTTCATATTTCTATTCGTGTATGTATTATGTGTTCCAAATATGAGCCAAATCGGACCACAAACACGATTTTTTTAAATATTTCGATCCCTGCGCCACCTAGCGGCGATTTTTTCCTTATTATTGCATTTTCATCGGCTTGTGAACTATATTCCAAGTTTGAAGCTTGTAGCTTATCGGGAAGTTACTTAAATTTCAATTACAAAAAGTGCTGCCTGTCCAACCAGCCTGTCAAGTCAACCTAAATAAAACCGCTTAAAAAAAATGGATTTGATGGTGAACGAGGACAAAACGAAGTATCTGCTGTCATCGAGAAAAGAGTCAGCGCATATGCGCCTTGGCAACCACGCCACTATTGGCAGCCATAATTTCGAAATAGCAAAAGACTTTGTTTATTTGGGAACCAGCATTAATGCAAAAAACAACATCAGCACTGAAATTCCGCCAAGAATCAATTTGCCAAAAATGGATTAGGCAGGCATTTGAATAGTAAAGTCCTCCATCGGCAAACAAATATCATGCTCTACAAGTCACTTATCGTATCTGTCCTGCTTTATGGTGTAGAAGCATGGACTATGACAACATCAAATGAGGCGGTTCTGGCAGTGTTCGAAGGAAAGATTTACGGTCCTGTAGGCACTGGCGACGGCGAGTACAGAAGAAGATTTATTGATGAGCTCAACGAACTTTACGCAGACATGAACATTAAAAAAAAAATTGAAAGGCGCGATAACCTCCGAAGAGATTTTTGGTCGAGCTTCTCTTCCAATTTGCTTCATGCTATTACAAATTGGCGGAATGGGATGGCAGATATGTTTTCATTAACAAGCTTGTCATAGCAAAAATGCACTCGGAGTGCCTGACAAATCATTGCCAAGGGGCGACCCCGCTTAGAAAAACTTTCTTTTAAAATAACTTAATTCTAAAATTTTAATGTTGCTTTGGCCGGGGCGTGAACTCAGGATCATCGTTGTGATAGTGGCAACATATTCAATCGAATTAAAACGCAGTCGCTACGCTGGCTAAGCCATTTTATGCGAATGAAAGATAATGCTCCGGCTAAGAAAGTATTTTTATCGGAGCCCGCCTAAAGAATCAGACGAAGACGACGGCCCTCACCGCGCTGCAATGACCAGGTGGGAAACGATTTAAATTCCTTTGGTGTGACCAATTAGCGCCAGATAACCTAGAGAAGAAACAACGACCATAACTTCTTAAATTTTTAAGCGCCAATTAAGTAAGTAAGTAACCTTCCTTCACATAAGGTACTTCAAATAAGAACGCTGAGCTGCTCACATCTTTTGAAGAAGATATATGTAAATAGGGTGAGACGAACCGTGATAATGAAAAATTATTGTACTCGTTCCACGCGAAACGTTATTGTTCCTTCATTTTACGTCAATAATACTCCCAGCGAGAAAGGAACCTATTCTCTTATTTGTCCGATGATATCTTTTATGTACATTTGTACACAAAAGCGAAGTTTGGTAACACGACACATTTACAAATATTAACTTTTGACTTTTGTTGCTACTGTCATGCTTTTTTAGATTTGTTAGCAGTGTTCACGGCACGTAGATTTCTCTGTGGTGAATAATAATTGGATATTTCAAATGATTGATTGAATTCGAATCGCTCAACTGTCGAGTAAATAACTCCAATATTCATTATTGCAAAATGGTCTTTATTTAGTCTACTTTGAGAGTAGTACAATTATACTTCAATATCACGTACTTCACAAAAGCGTGTTTTAATCAAACTCATTACTGATTCCTCAGCTTGCGCTGCTTTTATACTCTTGGTTTTCTCGTTCACCCATTTCTCATAAGGCCTAGTAATTTCGCGAACAGTTGTATCTCATGCTTGGTTACCAGCTATATACATGTATATTTGTAGTTTATGCGTGCGTATGTGTAACTGCTCCTTCTCTTCACTGATGACTACATATGTATATGATGAATTTCATATCAAAACCGATATGCGTTGAACCCGACCCCCTCAGATTTTGATGAAATTTTGCATAGTGGTACACTTTACCTATACGAGCGCAACCTCATTTTTAGAAATTCCATTTTCCAATCGTGGGCGTGGCAAGGTGTCAAAGTTGTGAAAAATGCGTAAAAAATGACGGTAATCGGTACTTTTGAACTGTGATACCTACAGATTGGCTCAACCGATTTCAAAAATCTTGTTATCATTGGAAAGGTATTCGGATCGGCTTTCGAAAATATACACTGTAAAATTTTTTTATTACACTGAAACAAATTTTTTTTTCAAAAATAAATTTTTTAACTTCCCTCAAAGTTAGCAAACATTCCGAAAGTCAACAGTATGAGATGCGCAAAATTAAATAAATTTATAAAATTTCATCAAAATCTGAGGGGGTCGGGTTCAAAATGTGCCTTTTTTATAGGTTTTGATATGAAATTGTGAGATATTCTTCGTCGCCTTCTATGTACGTAAGTGTTTCTTGCCTTAATGTGTACATGTATATAAGAATGTTGCTTGCTGTTTTTGTTGTTGTGATTATTTGGTAACAGCATAGATGCTGATATTCGCCACAATATGGACTTCGTTCCATGTGCGTCCGTTAACACTTTAACTGGTAGACTTTACGATGCAAAATAGAAAATTTGGAAACATTTTGGAAAATGGCGGTGGCACCACTACATTTAGAAGAAGAAAATTTAAAAGTTTTGCACGCCGTTAACCAAAAAGCGGTTGAAGATATTCTGTTGATATTTTTCAACTTTTGTTAAACTAACAAACTCGGTTGATGATCACGTCCACTTTAAAATTCGTTTTTTTTTTTTTCGATGTGTAATAGTAAAAAAAATGCAATATCTTTGTTGTACATAATTAAGTTATACTGATATTTCACCTCAGTAGTGATATTGTGTGGCAAAGTATGACGCTTAACAATATTTTGAAATGGGTGTAACCCCGTCCGTCGTATAAATTCCATTAAAAAAAAAACGAACATATGCAGTGCCTGTTATCATTGTTATTTACCGGACTGTATTCTAACAGGACGTTGCTCAAGAAATAATGAGACGCACAAATATTTCATGGCGAAATCGGGGCTCCCCTGTGCATGTTTTCTAAAAAGTCTTTAGAAAAAGTAGCAGAAAGCTACGAGTTTACATTTTGTTTTGTAGATTTTCCGACAGGGTAGATAATTGGTGTATATTGGAACGATTTTCCGTTAACCCCTATAAAATTTGGTTTCGAGAAAACCCGGTTTCGGCGTTTGCGCCATCATCTGTGTCGATTTTTGATCTCGTCTTTTGTTGTCGTTTGTCATGTATTCAAAGTCCGTCGGTACATGTTTTCAAAATGGAGGGTTTTGTATGCTCTGTGCTCTGTGTTCATTCAGAGCCGAGGGTGGTTTTTCTGATCGATTTCTGTGGCTGACTGAGGCAGCTAGAAGTCAGCAATTCTAGTCGTTTGACCTTCTTTGCGGGTTTCTTGCTTTGGTCTGTTTGTTCTTTTGCGTTTATTTGTTGTTGTGCGTTTGTCTGCTGAACATCTGTGTCGTTTATTTTTCTACCATCGAATGTTTGTTGTTTGTAGGTTTCCATGTTTTCGAGTACGTTCAGACATCAGCATTTTTCTTGTATATGAAGGACCTGATTGTTTTATTGACACTCATTTTCGACCATGTGATTCGCGAAGTTGGACCCTGGCATGATGTTTGGATTCCGTGCTATTTTGTTGTAATCTCTAACGTGTTCTCTGAACCTCGTTCTTATTTGCCCCTCTTTGGCCAACGTAACTGCGTTGGCAACCGCAGGTAAGTTTGCATACGCTGTGGCTGCTAAATGGATCCTCTGAGTTAGTGTTAGTTCTTAGTTTTCGCCCTAGATCGTTCGATGTTTGGAACGCTGTGTTAATGTTGTATTTTTTAAAAAAGTTTGCCAATTTATATATTGATTTTCTAGTATATATCATAGTCGTCCGGTGTGATTATTTTCCTTTTCATTATTATTTTTGGTTCTCCATGCGTCTTTCTGAGCTTATCTTCTAGTGCTTTTTTATATCTGTTGTTTGAAGCAATGTTATATATTGTTTCAAGCTCTCTCCTATGTGCTTCTTGTGTAAGAGGTGTTATTTTAAGCCTATGTATAAAGTGTCTTAATGCTGCATTTTCTTGATAATTGATTCCACCGTCCTTTTTGGTTTCCGTTCTGAACCTTATGTACCCGTACTGATTTTTGAGGTACTTGAGTATTAGCTCTTCGTTATTAGTAAGTTAAACGCATATTATATCATCCACGTATCTATAGTAAATTGGCACGCCTAATTTGAACTTCAGTTCCTGTATTTACGTTTCTTCAGGATTTCGCATGAACACTCCTATAAGAATGGCTGATGTGGGGCTTCCCATTACAGGAGCGGAAATCGAATGTTACAACGTTTTGAATTAGAGGTTCGCAATATTCACAGTTTATCATAACAGCCAATGGTTCTGACTTCAAACCTAGACAGCTAAAGCTTCGGTGTTTGCATATTTAGAAATACAGTGAGTTGCGAGATACTCCCACGCAGTCAGCTTAATAGGTATTATTAAGTGCAAAAACTTAACGCTCTTTGACAATTTAATTGCTTGTTTTGACATGCAAACCTAACGTGTTCGAGGTACAAATACTAATGCTAATTCAAATTGTAAATCATAAATCGAGCGAAAAGCTTTAAGTAAAGCATAATTTTAAGTTCTATATAACAAATATATGGCAGCGGAAAAATCTCGACCAACCGAGTCGTTTGCTAAAATCATAAAAGTAGCCCGCCTGATCTCGGGTATAGTTGGTGCCGATGTATCGAATATGAATTATAGGATGAACATCATAACATTCATAGTAATATTCTGCATAAACATTTATTTCATTTTTACAGCCACAACAGTGGCAAGCGTATTTTCGGAGAATTGGACATACTTGCTCGAGGCATCTTGTATGGTGGGCAGCGTGCTACAAGGTATTACGAAACTTATTTCGGGTATAGCCTATACGAAACAAATTGCTGGAATGCGTTTGGAAATAGAAGAACTCTATCGCGAATACGAAGTTAAAGGTGAAATCTATTGTAAGGTCTTGAATGAATGTTGCGAGCGTGTTTGGCGCATTATAAAAATGGTTGGACATATTTATGCGGCGGCCGCCTATGGAATAATATTATTGACGCTAATCTTAATCATTTTCTCTGATTCCAAAGTTTACGTTATGCATTTTTTAATACCGGGTATTGATGTTGACACCACTTTTGGTTATGGCGTCACATTGGCTGTGCATACGGTGGTATTTTTAGCTGGAGCTTTTGGTTTATTTGCTGGAGATTTATTCTTTTTGATTTACCTAAGTCAACCAGAATTATTTCGTGATCTTTTGGCTTTGAAAGTGAAGGATCTAAATGAGGGAGCTATTGACAATACTAAAAGTGCAAATCGATTATTGATTGAGATTATTGAATGGCATCAATATTATACGGAGTAAGTGGAGCGTTTAGTTTTGCTTTAATGTATAATAGCTGAGTTTGTAACACGCTTATATTAGCTTCACTTGTATGTATGCTTGTTTGTAACTCTCTAGGCTAGGCGGGCAAAGGAGTGTTAGGCCCATCTAGCAGAAATTATTGAAGAAATTACTACAAAACGAGTTGTGCTTTGTAGCCTCCCAGTTGTATGAAAATTATCCTGTACTATAGCACTCATCAATAGCTTTCGTTTGATATCCATATTGTTTAAACACATTCTAGGGGTCCCCGGGTCCACATTTTGGGCTATTTCTCGAGACCCTCTCCTCCCAGTTGTATTAAAATTATCTTGTACTATAGCTCTCATCAACAGCTTTCATTTGATATCCATATTGTATAAACACATTCTAGGAGTACCCAGGTACACGTTTCGGGCTATATCTCAAGACCCTAGCCTCCTAGTTCTATGAAAATTTTCCTGTACTATAGCATCATCAACAGCTTTCATTTGATATCCATATTGTATAAACACATTCTAGGGATACCCGGGTCCACATTTTGAGCTATTTCTCGAGACCCTATCCTCCCAGTTGTATTAAAATTATCCTGTACTATAGCACTCATCAATAGCTTTCATTTGATATCCATATTGTTTAAACACATTCTAGGGGTCCCCGGGTCCACATTTTGGGCTATTTCTCGAGACCCTAGCCTCCCAGTGGTATGAAAATTTTCCTGTACTATAGCACTCATCAACAGTTTTCATTTGATATCCATATTGTATAAACACATTCTAGGGCTACCCGGTGCCACGTTTTGGGCTATATCTCGAGACCCTAGCCTCCCAGTTGTATGAAAATTATCCTGTCGTATAGCTCTAATTAACAGCTTTCATTTAATATCCATATTGTATAAACACATTCTAGGGGTACCCGGGACCACGTTTTGATCTCAAGACCCTAGGCACGTAGCGAAAACAAAGTTAGACGCTGGCTGATTCTCAGACTACTACTCAACATGCTCACAAAATTTCATGAGAATCGGTTCAGCCGTTTCGGAGGAGTTAAGCCTCTAACACCGTGACAGACGAATTTTATATATTAGATGAGGAAAATGAAGACCTTTGAGCATCGTATTTAAGACCCACTGTTCGAATTTTTTAGTTATAATTCACTGCACATGTGTCTATGATACAAATCATAGCGATGATTGTGGAGTTGCTGCACATATATTTCAGCATGAAAACTAATATTAGCTCTGTTTTTTTTTACATGTATATACATTTGCACTTAAAATTTATATGGACTGCCAAGTGCATAAATTCATCTAAACTTATGATATTGTTGCGCAGAACATCAGTACTGCTAAATTTCAGTATGCATTTTACTCAGTTGCAACTGAAATGTGTCTCTCCATTTTATCTCGACATTATTCTCCACTTTCATGACCGAAAGATGTAAACGTGTCCATGACTCATCGCAACCGATTCAGCTATAGGTTATACACTATGACCAACATGGGTCATGTCTACGTTATTAAACACAACACGTTTTGTAGCGAGTTATTTAACCACTTCCTCCGGGAGTTATCAAAAATTGCCACTGTTCTACGGCGTGTTTTTTGAAACTATATTTTTTATTTTACGTGTATGTACATCTACATCAAAAATGCGTGCCATCTTTTAGATAATGTTTAGGAGACCCGTCTAGCGGCAATTATTGAAAACTCCCTACAGAGCTAATATTAGTTTTCGTGCTGGAATATATGTGCAGCAACTCCACAATCATCGCTATGATTTGTATCATAGACACATGTGCAGTGAATTATAACTAAAAAATTCGAACAGTGGGTCTTAAATACGATGCTCAAAGGTCTTCATTTTCCTCATCTAATATATAAAATTCGTCTGTCACGGTGTTAGAGGCTTAACTCCTCCGAAACGGCTGAACCGATTCTGTTGAAATTTTGTGAGCATGTTGAGTAGTCTGAGAATCAGCCAGCAACTACCTTTGTTTTCGCTACGTGCCTAGGGTCTTGAGATCAAAACGTGGTCCTGGGTACCCCTTTAATATGTTTATACAATATGGATATCAAATGAAGGCTGTTAATGAGTGCTATAGTACAGGATAATTTTCATACCCCTGGGTGACTAGGGTCTCGAGATATAGGCCAAAACGTGGACCCGGGTATCCCTAGAATGTGTTTATACAATATGGATATCAAATGAAAGCTGTTGATGAGTGCTATAGTACAGGATAATTTTCATACAACTGGGAGGTTAGGGTCTCGAGATATAGCCCAAAACGTGGACCCGGGTACCCCTAGAATGTGTTTATACAATATGGATATCAAATGAAAGCTGTTAATTAGAGCTATACGACAGGATAATTTTCATACAACTGGGAGGCTACGGTCTCGAGATATAGCCCAAAACGTGGCACCGGGTACCCCTAGAATGTGTTTATACAATATGGATATCAAATGAAAACTGTTGATGAGTGCTATAGTACAGGAAAATTTTCATACCACTGGGAGGATAGGGTCTCGAGATATAGCCCAAAACGTGGACCCGGGTATCCCTAGAATGTGTTTATACAATATGGATATCAAATGAAAGCTGTTGATGAGTGCTATAGTACAGGATAATTTTCATACCCCTGGGTGACTTGGGTCTGGAGATAGAGACCAAACGTGGGCCCGTGAACGCCTAGACAATGTTTCTACATTGTGGGCATCAAATTGAAGCTGTTGATGAGTGCTTTAGTACAGGGTACTTTTCATACCTATTGGTGACTAGGGTCTCGAGATATAGGCCAAAACGTGGATCAGGGTAACACTAGGATGTGTTTATACATTATGGGTATCAAATTGAAGCTGTTGATGTGTGCTTTAGTACGGAGTAAGTTTTATGCAGCTGGGTGACTATGGTCTCGAGATGTAGGCCAAAACGTGGACCCGGATACACCTGGAATGTGTTTTTACAATATGTGGATCAAATTGAAGCTGCTGATGTGTGCTATAATACAGAGTAAATTTTACACCGCTGAGTGACTACGGTCTCGAGATATAGGCCAAAACATGGACCCGGATACCCCTAGAATGTGTGTGTATTATGGATATCAAATGAAATCTGTTGCTGAGAGCTCTAAAGTTCATTGTGCTATTCGATTTAGTCGCATCAACCTGGCAAAACTGATAAATATGCATGCGAAGCCGAAATAAAGACAAGAATTAATAATACCCACATAACTATTTACATACGTCCTATTCGATATGCCTGAAGTTTTGTATATAAATTTGCCTATATTATTATTTATGATGCTTTTTTCCGGGAAGTATACCAGAGACGGACTGGGACTGGGATAAGGACTAGGACTGGGACTGAGACTGAGACTCGGAATGGGGCTGGGACTGAGACTCGGAATGGGACTGGAACAAAATACATACCACCCTCTGGGACTGGCAATAAGAAATGAAGGAGAAGGAGAACAACTTGAGAGAAGAGAAAAGAGAGAAGGAGACTGAGAAAGAATGAGACGAAGATGGAGATGAAGCGAAAAAGACGGAAGGAGGAGTGGTTAAAAAGATTAGGAAAAAGTGTAGAGGGGTAAGGCAGAGTTAGACGGAAAAAGCTTATTAAAATTTATGCAGATAGTCCAAATTTAGGGCAGAACAACGTCTGCCGGGTCTGTTAGTCTATTTTATAAATTTGAATGTTTGGAATTGAGGCAACATATTCGTAAGGATTTCGTGCTGAAATAGTTAGCAATTTTGAACACATTTATTTGGGGATATTGCCACGCTGGCCTTACGGACGGCACGCTTGCTAAACCCCTGACAGAAATGCGATTAGTCTAGGATGAATCCGAGATGAGTCGCAAAGGAATATGCGACTATAACCAGTTTTGATCTCTTCATATGGGTTGGATGGATCCCTTTTATTTGATAATGTGCAATGCAGAGACCAATTGTACCTGCTTTTGTATGAACGGATAGTGTTAGACGGGTCCTCTTAATACCCATATGGGTACTGTCACACAGAACCTTTTTACACTCTTCTTTATACCCTTTTGGGTACTGTTCGACATGTCCTGTTGGACAGGTCTTCTTTGAGTCGCCTTTTTATTGTTCGTGAATATGGAGGAAACACAATATTTTAAATATTGGAATGGTAGAAAAGTAAAAAGAAAACAAATACTATAATTATGGAGCATATATTCCGGTATTTTAGGTTCGGAATAGAGCCCCGAATTTTTCCTAAATAATTCGTTACAGTTCCTATAAATTTTTTTTTTTTACCATTTTGTTTCTATGTGAGGTTTTTACTGACCGGCAAGTTCAACCTACCCATTTTGTTGCCGTTTTTTATTGTTTCTTAAAATTGGCTACATTAATTTCAAATTTACTAGCCCCAATTTTAACCAAAAGGGACTAAAGGGGTCAATTATGCCACAATATAGATGAAAAGATCAACCGCAGACCATTCTCTTTGGGGATTAATCGCCCGATTTTTGCAGGGACTTTTTTCTTCCTCTTCCATAAATATACTACAAAAGTTGCACTGATTTCACATATACATGAAAATTTTTAGTTTGGTGTGACCGTCATTAGTTTTCTTATCCATTCGAAGCGTAATTTTAATGTAATTAATTTTTTAGATATAATTAATTGTGTATTTAAGGAGGGCTTTGTTTAAATACCATCTTAGAAGCAATGGCTCTCTTGGCTCCGTATCACTTTGGCTCCGACTGGCTCCTAACAATAACCAAATCGATATCGGTAGAATAACACTAAGTGTTTAATGTTGTTGATGCCGGTCTGCACCTGCTAATTGTCTATCGTTGCTTTTTCTTGTTGCTTTCGTAGTGAAGTCTATGTAGTCTTTTTCAGCTGCATGCAATGCACAATTTTAGGCACAAAAACTAACTTTCATTAAAAATCTACATATACCGCTCGAAAGCCCAATCATTTCCCATACAATGCGGTTAAATTTTTTTCGATATGCACTTGTGATATATTGACATATATATGTAAATGTAGTTTTTTGTACTCCAAGTTCTTGATCGTTGCGAACAAAATAAATATATGCAGCTTACTTTTAGGCAATCTTTCTTATATTGCGTTTGGAGATTCTTAGCAGATGGATTAGTTGCTATATATTGGTTTAACTTTAATACTTTTTTGTATTAATTTAATATAATTTTATAATGAAAATACATGGTTTTCTGAGCCTACCCGCAATTTTTAAGTGATTCACGTGTCTAAATGTAGACTTTAAATTTGTAAAAAAAAATTATGTATTGAAAAAAAACCCATACCTAATACTGTTCCAAGAATTATATATCAGGACGAAAATGAAGCCTCCTAAAAAAAAAGTTTTCAAATGGTATACGGTTTTTGCGGTCGCCGTGGTGTGGTGGCAGCGCCGTCCGCCTAGAAGCAAGTTTTTTCAAGCGGAATCGCCTCTCGGCAGTGATTTGGAACCACTCCGAGTGTTTTTTGCGCCATGAAAAGCTCCTCAGTGAAAGCTCATTTCCCTTGCAGATGCCGTTCGGAGTCGGCATAAAACATGAAGCCCCATCACGCCAGTTTGTAGGAAAAATTAGGAGAAGCACGACGCAAATTGGAAGAGAATCTTGGCCTTAAATATCTTCGGAGGTTATCGCGCTCAGTATATTTTATAAAATGTTTAGTGTTCAGATTTAACATATCGAGAGCCTTTAGAACATCTTTGGCTTATTTTTTGGTCTAAAGTTGGTTGGTTTTTTTTATTTGTTTTCATTCTGGGATGGACTTTGTTGCACTTCTTATTAACGTTTTTTCCGTTTGGCTCCGTTAGTCAAACTTCTTGAGTATCCTGGCTATAATTTGTTATGACGAAGATTTAAAAGTGTTTGCCCACTCCTTTAATACAATATATTCTTTTCAATATGACATAAAAAAACCCCATTAATTTTTAGTTGAATCCAAAACCACAATATTTTCAGTAGACGCGTGTGTAGTACATTTTTTCGAAGTAATAGAGACCGAGGTAATTTGTACGTTCCTCCTTTCATGTTTCAACCCGAACATGAAACCACAAGTCAGCAGTTTTTGATAGTAAGGGAAATCTCTTAACTTTGAACATACCATTCAGTACATCATGATCATCGTACGTGTCTCTTTATTTATTTTTGTGATCTTCAATTTTTAGCTTCAATGAACGTTGCAACTTTATGTTCTACTATATAATAACGATGCAAATTGTGACGTCTGGCATCTCAATTATTTGTACGATGTATATTGTTCTTATGGGAGATTGGCCGGGTGCATATTTGTATATTTTGGTGGCGTTTTGTGGACTTTATCTTTATTGTATTATTGGCACGAAAATAGAAAGTTGTGTAAGTAAAAATCTACAAATGTATGCAAATAATTAAACCTTCTTATTGGTTACCCGGGTACCAGTGTAATGTAGATTAGAAATTCTTGATCAAAAGTTACTGTGGTGCGTTTTTACTAGGTGGGGTACAATTTTGTGCAATAAAGTTTTAGTTGATTCCAGTTAAAGTTGAAAATCAATGTTAAACTGGGGATTTTAAGTTTACTGTGTATTGTGATTTACGGCAGCTTGGCAACCTTAGCACGCTTTTGGTTTTTCTTATGGTTTATATTAATGGGCGCTTTCAGCGAACGTATGTGTTGATCAATCGTTGAATGATAATATTGTAACGAATATTAGCAGCACTAAGGGATACTATCATCTCTAAGCCGATGCTAAGCAGTAACTTGTATGCACATCAATAATTCAATCATTATGTCTACACATATGTACGTACACGCAGCGGAGAAGCAATGCACAACCACATGCATAAATTTGAGGTACTCCCAAAAGTATGCAATGGTTGTGCAAGTGTCGCTCACACATACAAGCGCATGGGATTTGAGAGAAGCTATAAAATCATGCATCTGTAGTTACAGCTGAGTAATTTTATAGCTGATAACTAACTAGAAGTTCTGGAAATAGAAAAGCCTAGAAATATGCAACGAGGAAATCAGACAGTATAAAAGGCAGCAACAGTAGAGGCACGACAATCAGTTTGATTTAAGACGCTATCTGGCGAGCAATAGTAGCGTTATTCTGAAGTACTTTAATAAAGGCCATTTTGCATTATTGAATAGTGGAGTTATGTATTCAACAGTTTAGTGATTCGAAAGTTAGCAGAAGGTTGCAAATAAGAGGAATTGCAGTAAATTCGTTACAAATTCTGAACACACCGTTGAGTATTTTTAAGCCACACAATGGTTTTTTATTTTACGTCAAGTTACCGAGCATATATTTTTTTCGCTACATTTGCTCAACCTGTCGATATCTTAAAGTTTTGTTTATGAATTAAATTTTTGTTCCTAATATTATAGTGAAGTATAAAAAAAAAAATCTGACAAGCCCATTTTCTCGAGGATAATTTTTTCATTTGGCAACTGGCTCAACTCACTGTTCAGCAAACAAATTTTCTATAGCTCAATTGACGTAAAGCTGTTTGCAACGTGTCAACAATAAAATCATTAAAAAAATCTTTCAAGTAAAACGGTTTTATTGAAAACAATACTTACATGAAGTAATAATAATACTAAACGCTAGAAAATAATTAGGTAGGTCCTAGATACTAGTCATCACACTCCTCATCAATCTAGGGTGTTGATCAGATAATTAAATAAAAGCGTTGGACGAGTCAAATTTTTATCATATATAAGACCAACTGAACCTTAATAATAATAAATATTTAAAAATTTTTTTTAAATTTTTTTTTGTTGTTTTTTCAAGTTTTTAGTCAATTGCCTATTATTTCTCATTATATTTACTTCATTTAGTGACTCATTGTAGCTTTTATATAAAATAAAGTTTATTATAAAAATGTCTTGTCTATATCCAAACTGCTTAGTAAAAAGTGAATCGCATCCCTTCGTGGTATGCTGGCTTTGCGATGGGCTTGCCCATATGAAGTGCGCCGGTTTGTCAGCAAGAATGGTTGACGCACTTAATGATAACGATAAGGGAGTGCGTTGGGCTTGTTTGCAATGTAGGCCAACCGAAATTCATCTTTTCAAGGTTTTCAAGCAGGCCCGACACGGGTTCACTGAAATAGGCAGAGAGATTTCCGCTTTGTAAGAAAAATTAAGCGTTATGAAAGCTTATTTAAGTCTTTCAAACACTCAAATGTCAACATTCAAGATGATAATCATAGGTCTATCGTTGTTAACGCTCCGACTATGGATGCCACTCCCAAAGTTCCTCCACCTACAGTTCTTCCAGTCCCAACTGTGGAATTAATAAATCTCTCCTCACCGAGTCCCTCAGCAGTGTAATCATCGACATCGATGGCTGTTTCAACTGTACCCTCCATAAAAAGGACCCAAGTTCCCCACAACCCCTGTACGGAATCTGAACCTCCGGCTAATAAATTGATTACTGTCCCTATTAAAAAAGAGTCGATTTTCGTGTCCAGATTCGAGAGAGACACTACAAAAGAGGACCTGAAGTCGTACACCATAAATAATCTTAAATCCGAAAATGTGACTATTAGAAAATTTAATTTTAATTATCCTAGAGACATTTTGTCATTTAGGATTGACGTATCCGCGCAACACTTTGAAACCATTTTAAATAATTAATTTTGGCCGCCCGGTGATTTTGTACGTCAATTTGTACATAGACCTAACGTTAATATTCCTAATCTTGCAACCGTTCCTCATAACAATACTGCAGCAAAAAACTAAATATTAAATCTTGTAAGAGGTCTAAATACTAAACTAACTGATCTGTACTTGAATCATTTAACTGTAATTACATTATCATTGCTTTTACTGAAACTTGGCTAAAGCCTCATATTTTTTAGATTGTAACAAATTGCAAGGAAAGAGTCCTTGTAATAATGAGTCACTAAATGAACTATATAGAATGAGAAATAATAGGCAATTAAATAAAGACTAAATACTTGAATATAAAATAATTTAAAAAAAATGTTTATGTTAAACGGTTTTATTGAAAACAATACTTACATGAAGTAATAATAATACTAAAAGCTAGAAAATAATTAGGTAGGTCCTAGGTAATAGTCATCACACTCCTCATCAATCTATGGCGTTGATCAGACAATTCAATAAAAGCGTTGGACGCGTAAAATTTCTATTGATAGTCATAAGTAAGACCAACTGAACCTGAATCAGGTTATGATACGCCTCACATTTTTAGAAATTTCAAGCGCCCAACGCTTTTATTTAATTGTCTGAACAAACCCCTAGATTTGTGGGGAGTGTGATGACTAGTACCTAGGACCTACCTTATTATTTTCTAGCTTTTAGTATTATTATTACTTCATGTAAGTATTGTTTTTAATAAAACCGTTTAACTTAACATTTTTATACTCAGTAGAGCAGAGCTCACAGAGTATATAAACTTTGATTGGAATCGAGATAGATATAGATTTCCATATATCAGAATCATCAGTACCGAAAAAAAATTTGATTGAGCCATGTCCATCCGTCCGTCCGTCTGTCCGTTAACACGATAACTTGAGTAAATTTAGAGGTATCTTGATGAAATTTGGTATGAAGGTTCCAGGGCACTCATCTCAGATCGCTATTTAAAATGAACGATATCGGACTATAACCACGTCCACTTTTTCGATATCGAAAATTTCGAAAAACCGAAAAAGTGCGATAATTCATTACTAAAGACGGATAAAGCGATGAAACTTGGGAGGTGAGTTGAACTTATGACGCAGAATAGAAAATTAGTAAAATTTGGACAATGGGCTTGGCGCCGCCCACTTTTAAAAAAAGGTAATTTAAAAGTTTTGCAAGCTGTAATTTGGCAGTCGTTGAAGATATCATGATGAAATTTGGCAGGAACGTTACTCCTATTACTATATATATGCTTAAAAAAATTTAGCAAAATCGGAGAACGACCACGCCCACTTTAAACACATTTTTTTAAACTCAAATTTTAACAAAAAACTTAATATCTTTACAGTATATAAGTAAATTATGTCAACATTCGACTCCAATAATGATATGGTGCAATAAAATACAAAAATAAAAGAAAATTTCAAAATGGGCGTGGCTCCGCCCATTTCCATTTAATTTGTCTAGGATACTTTTAATGCCTTAAGTCGAACAAAAATTTACCAATCCTTGTGAAATTTTGTAGGGGCTTAGATTCTAGGACGGTAACTGTTTTCTGTGAAAAAGGGCGAAATTGGTTGAAGCCACGCCCAGGATTTATACACATACATATATCCTACCGCTAGGCCGTTAACACTATAACTTGAGCAAAATCGATATATCTTTACTAAACTCAGTTCACGTACTTATCTGAACTCACTTTGTATTGGTGTAAAAAATGGCCGAAATCCGAATATGACCGCGCCCACTTTTTCGATATCGAAAGTTACGAAAAATGAAAAAAATGCCAAACTTTGCAAAATGGATGTGACACCTACCATATTAAGTAGAAGAAAATGAAAAAGTTCTGCAGGGCGAAATCAAAAGCCCTTGGAATCTTGGCAGGAATACTGTTTGTGGTATTACATATACAAATAAATTAGCGGTCCACATTTTGGTCAATATCTCGAAAACGCCTTTACATATACAACTACCACCACTCCCTTTTAAAATACTCATTAGCACCCTTCATTTGATACCCATATCGTATAAACAAATTCTAGAGTCACCCCTGGTCCACCTTTATGGCGATATCTAGAAAAGGCGTCCACCTATAGAACTAAGGCCCACTCCCTTTTAAAATTCTCATTAACACTTTTCATTTGATACCCATATCGTACAAACAAATTCTAGAGTCACCCCTGGTCCACCTTTAGGGCGATATCTCGAAAAGGCGTCCACCTATAGAACTAAGGCCCACGCCCTTTTAAAATACTCATTAAAACCTTTCATTTGATACCCATATCGTACAAACAAATTCTAAAGTCACGCTGGTCCGCCTTTATGGCGATATCTGGAAAAGGCTTCCACCTATAGAACTAAGGCCAACCCCCTTTTAAAATACTCATTAGCACATTTCGTTTGATACCCATATCGAACAAACAAATTCTAGAGTCGCCCCTGGTCCACCTTTATGGCGATATCTCGAAAAGGCATCCACCTATAGAACTAAGGCCCGCGCCCTTTTAAAACACTCATTAACACCTTTCATTTCATACCCATATCGTACAAACAAATTCTAGAGTCACCCCTGTTCACCTTTAGGGCGATATCTCGAAAAGGCGTCCACCTATAGAACTAAGGCCCACGCCATTTTAAAATACCCATTAACACCTTTCATTTGATACCCATATCGTACAAACAAATTTTAGTGTCATTTCATCTTACTACTCATTATCTTGGATCGTTCCCTCGCACTCTGTTGCTTGGCCAATGAACTACTTCGTAGAGCTTGCGCTTGACGGATTGGCTTCGCATAATCAGTATCGTTCCCACGTTTCACAACAGTAGTGCGCTCCGGCTTGAAACTACCCTCGCATTCTTTCTCGGAAATTCGTTGCTTCGTTTTCCTACGTCTTTTAGGTTTTGTCAATGCCAGTGTTTCTCTCGCATGTACTTTTGATTTTGCTTTATTTGGCCCATTCGACCTATTAACTTTTGCCTTTGACTTCCGTGGTTTTTGTCGAGTCTTCTCCACCAGTGCTCGATTACTACTAAATCCTTTCTGAAAACTGAAGTTAAGTGGTATATCCTGGTTCTTATAACGCATCACCCTTTTCTGCATATCGATCTTGATGTCATGGTCAACCAAGAAATCCACTCCCAATATAACTTCATCAACAATCTCCGCCACAACGAATTTGTGTAAAACCATGACCTTCCCAATTAGGACTTCACATATCACTTCTCCCTGGACTTGGTTATACTCGCCTGTGGCCGTACGCAACCTTGCTCCAGGTAACGGTTTTACTCTCCTGTTGACTAAATCAGATCGAATCAAGGAATGAGATATCTACACTCAGTATACGCTCCTTGCCATCCAGCTTTCCTTCGACGGCAAGACTGCTCGATTTTCTTCCAATTTGCGACACAGATATGACAGGGCATTCAATAGCTCGATCTAGCTCTCGATCTCTACCTCTTACTCGCTCTTGCTCATCTCCTCCAGCTTTGCGTTTACGGCCACCCACATTGTTGGAACTATTAGGACCAAGATCGCAATGACGTGCAATGTGACCGGACTTCCCGCATTTGAAGCATTTGATAACTTTTTCACTCCGCTTTTGCGATCCTTTCAGCGCCTCCAATCTTGCGTCTACCCACTCTGGCCTTTCCACTTCCACACGGCGTGCTTTTAAAACAGGCTTACACAATAGTGAGGCAGTTTCCTGAGTCAATGCATGTGGTACCGTTTCTGCAAATGTTGGCTTTGGCTGAATATACATCCAGTAGATATTGCGGGAAAGGCAGCCGCGGCCCGGTCGTTGGTCAGGCTTCGTGATATGTGTTATATGCTTTCTGATTTCGGACACTCTAGCCTTCTTACTAGTTTCGACTTTATCCCGGACAGGACGGACTATTGCATGCCGGTGGCCGCTCCCTATACAACCTTCACCCCAGTCATTCCCCCGAGGGAGGAGTGGAGAAGAGGAATTATCTGGGGCATGGGACCGGTTAACTTGTTCACGGATGGGTCGAAGTTGGACGGAAAGGTTGGCGGGGGGTCTTTTGTTAAGAGCTAAATGTAAGCCGCAAGTTTAAGTTGGCTGATCACTGCAGTGTATTCCAAGCGGAAGTTGCTGCGATTAAGGATGCGGTGGATGAAATGCTATCCAGCGCTACTACGGTTAGGGAATTTAACATCTACTCTGATAGCCAAGCGGCTATAAAGGCCTTGAGCTCAACTACAGTGCGATCGAGGGTGGTCTGGGAGTGCCTGACCTCACTTGCGATTGCATCGGATTATTTTACAATTAAGATTATCTGGGTCCCGGGCCATAGTGATATTCCGGGTAACTGTCAAGCGGATCTCTTAGCCCGAATCGGTACAACTGAACCGGATGAAGATGGCTGTAGGGATTTCGGGATTCCGCTAGCCACCTGTGGATTGCTCTTCCATAGCTGGGCCTCGAGTCAGCTCAGCAAACGTTGGGCGGACACTACGTCTTGTAGGATATCAAGATCTTTCTGGCCGAAAGTGGATGGCAGGAGGTCTGCTGAAATAATTGGGTTCACTAAGGCTCACCTATCAATGGTCATTGGGGTTTTGACAGGGCACTGTCCCATGGGTATCCATGCGGTACGTCTCAATATATTGGAAACTCCATCCTGCTGCAGCTGTATGGAGGATGATGAGGTGGAATCACCAAATCACTTTATGCTTGACTGCCCAGCTTTTGCCAGAACTAGGCGAAAGTATTTCGGTCGTGACTCACTTGGATCTCCCGAGGAGCTATCCAAGGTTGAGATCGGGATCATTCGGAACTTTATCGTTGCTATCCAACGATTCTCTAAGTAGTTATATCTACGTCACCGTTAGTTTAGTTTACTATATGTGGTATCACAACGGACCGTCATGTTGTCCAAGTGAGCTTCCTCTATAAGGGAAGCTACCGCCCAACCTAACCTGGCTTTGGGTTGGCGTAAGTGGCTCGTTTCGTTTCGACGTCCTGTATGCCATTTATAAAGCTCTGAATTGCAACTCCTGTATACGACATCTCAAAGCATCCACCTCGGCTTCGATTTTTTCCTCAAACTGAGTTATTTTCTCGTCCATACGCGCTTCGAATTTTGATATACGTGCCTCCTGCGCTTCGAGTTGTACTATTATGCATGCCTCTTGTTCTTTCAGTTGTGTTTCCATCTTTGATGTTATTCATGTTTCTTGGGATTCCATCTGTAATGACATATACGTTTTCTGTTCTTCCAGTTGGGATGCCATATATGTCTTCTGTTCTTCCAATTGCGTTTCCATCTTGGATGTAATCTGTGCCGACATTTCTGACATACGCGTTTCTTGTGCTTCAATCTCCGATGTTATTCGTGTCTCTTGGGATTCCATCTGTGATGACATTGTCGATGTTTGAGCAGATATTGCAGTCAAATCATGTTCAAGTTTGTGCTTGCAACTGTCTGCGATATTTCGTTTTTCTCTTCAATTTTTGTTGTTGTCTCGTCCCCATCAGGATAAAATCATACTCGTCCACATCAATAACTTCTGCTTCCATTGCCTCTCGTAGCCGCGCCTGAAGTTCGAGTTTAACGCCGCTTATATTCAATCCACGACTCTCCAACTCCTTCTTCAGTTGCTGGATCTTCAAATCACTGAACTTTGCCATGTCCTTGTTGTTCTCTGGAATTTATTCAACAATTCCTCTTCTGACACCAATTGTAACGAATTTGCTGCAAATCCTCTTTTTTGCAATCCTCTGCTAAGTTCAAATCACTAAACTGTTGAAAAAATAACTCCACTTTGTAATAATGCAAAATGGCCTTTATTACAGTACTTCACAATAGCACCCCAACTGTGCAACGAATAGCTTGCTTAATAACCAAACTGATTGAAAGCTCAGAGGAGAGGATCGGCCTAAGATCTCTTCGGAGGTTATCGCGCCTTACATTTATTTTTTTTATTTTTTTTTGATTGATAGCTCAAATGAAACTCTACTATTTAAAATAATACTGCTCTTGCTCGCTAGATATCGTCTTAGTCGAACTGCTTGACAACTCAAATCAAACTGAATTCCAGCGCCTCTACAATTGCCGCCTTTTATTCTCTTTGATTTCAACCTTCGCATCTTCTAAGCGCTTCCAGAAGCTACTAGTCCCGCAGCTCTCAAACTTCTCAGCTGTAACTACAATTGCACAATTTTATAGTTTTTCTCATTGCATACTTATAGGAGTATCTCAGTTATATGCATGTTTTTGTGCATTGACTCTCCGCTGCTCGTATTCGTACATGGTACATATGTGTAGACGCAATTATTGTTTCGATACATAATGATTGATCTATGGATGTGAATTCACGTCACTGCTTAGCATCGGCTTAGAGACGATAGTATCACCCCTTATTTTTGCTAATATTCGTAAATATATGTAATACCACGAACAGTATTCCTTCCAAGATTCCAAGGCTTTTGATTTCGCCCTGCAGAACTTTTTCATTTTCTTCTACTTTATATGGTAGGTGTGACAGCCATTTTACAAAGTTTTTTCCAAAATTATGTTTTGCGTTATTAAACCAATCCAATTACCATGTTTCATCCCTTTTTCATATTTCGTCTAGAATTATGGGATTTTTTTAATTTTTCGTAATTTTCGATATCGAAAAAGTGGGCGTGGTCATAGTCGGATTTCGGCCATTTTTTACACTAAGATAAGGGGAGTTCAAATAAGTACGTGAACTAAGTTTAGTTAAGATATATCGTTTTTTGCGCAAGTTATCGTGTTGGCGGCCGAGCGGAAGGACATACGTTTGACTGTGTACAAAAACTGGGCATGGCTTCAACCGATTTCTCCCATTTTCACAGGAAACTGTTACCGTCATAGAATCTAAGCCCCAACAAAATTTCACAAGGATTGGTACATTTTTGTTCGACTTATGGCATTAAAAGTATCCTAGACAAATTAAATGAAAAAGGGCGGAGCCACGCCCATTTTGAAATTTTCTTTTATTTTTGTATTTTGTTGCACCATATTATTACTGGAGTTGAATGATGACATAATTTACTTATATACTGTAAAGATATTAAATTTTTTGTTAAAATTTGACTTTTAAAATTTTTTTTTAAAAAGTGGGCGTGTTCGTAATCCGATTTTGCTAATTTTTATTTAGCACATATATAGTAATAGGAACGGTGCTGCCAAATTTCATCATGATATCTTCAACGGCTGTCAAATTACAGCTTGCTAAACTTTGAAATTACTTTCTTTTAAAAGAGGGCGATGCCACGCCCATTGTCCAAGATTTTACTAATTTTCTATTCTGCGTCATAAGGTCAACTCACCTGCCAAGTTTTATCGCTTTAGCCGTCTTTGGTAATGAATTATCGCACTTTTTCGGTTTTTTGAAATTTTCGATATCGAAAAAGTGGGCGCGGTTATGGTCAGATTTCGTTGATTTTAAATAGCGATCTGAGATGAGTGTCCATGAAGCTACATACCAAATTTCATAAAGATACCTCAAAATTTACTCAAGTTATCGTGTTTACGGATGGACAGACGGACGGACGGGCGGACATGGCTAAATGAATTTCTTTTTTCGCCCAGATCATTTTGATATATAGATGGTTATATCTATCTCGATTAGTTTATGCCGTAACGGATTACCGTTATGCGAACAAAATTAATATACTCTGTGAGCTCTGCTCAGCTGAGTATAAAAATTGCGTTCCTTCAAGCTGTACAAGAAGACGGGTTCACACTCTGACTACTTGAAGTACTCTATATTACGTCATAAACATTTTGAATTAAACAAAAAGTGTTACAATACATATCTCTGTAGGATGAAAAAGAAAATAACTTGCAATCCGAAAGCTTTCCATGATTTCGTAAATTCTAAACGTAGGGTTAAAGGGTTTCCTTCTGGTATGAAATACCGTGATGATTTCTCTAGCGACGATCAATATATTGCCAACTTCTTTGCACAATTTTTCAATTCCAAATATTCCGCTGAATTAATTTCTTTGTCTAATGAATACCCGTATCAACTTAAAGCAGTTAACGCAATTAATATTCCAGCAATATCCCCTGAGGAGTTTTTTCAGATTTAACGTCTATGAAGGAATCTTACAAATACGGTCCTGACCTTATTCCCTCATGTTTTCTTAAAAAATTTGCTGAACATATTTATCAGCCCCTAACTGACTTATTCCTACCCTAGGCGCGATAACCTCCGAAGAGATCTAAGGCCGAGCTTCTCTTCCAATTTGCGTCGTGCTGCTCTTGATTTTCCCTACAAATTGGCCGGACGGGACCTACATGATTTTATGCCGACTCCAAACGGCATCTGCAAGGCAGATGAGTTTTCACTGAGAGCTTTTCATGGCAGAAATACACCCGGAGCGCTTGCCAAACACTGCCGAGGGGCGACCCCGCTTAGAAAAATTTTCCTCTAATTGAAAAACCTTATTTCTAAAATTTTTTTAATGTTGCTTTGCCCGGGGTTTGAACCCAGGGCATCCGGTGTGGTAGGCGGAGCACGCTACCATCACACCACGGTGGCCGCCGTGTGTTCCAAATATGAGCCAAATCGGACTACAAAAACTACTTTTTTAAATATATCGATCATTGCGCCACCTAGCGGCGCATAGGTCGCTTCTATTCCTTTATGTAATATGTGTTCCAAATATGATCCATATCGGATCGCATATACGATTTTTTAAATACGTATTTCGATCCATGCGCTACCTATCGGAGTTTTTTTTTCTTATTATTGCATTGTCATCGGGTTCTGAATTATATTCCAAGTTTGAAGCATGTAGCTTATCGGGAAGTTACTTCAATTTTAATTATAAAATTCGTGCCAACCGGCCGGCCTGTCAGGTCAAGCTAAATAAAGCCGTTTAAAAATGGTGTTCGCTGAAGGCTCCCAATATGTAATATATTGTTGACAACCCTGCAAAGACTCGTTCAAAAAACTTTTTAAGTAGAAAGAAAAAACTCAATTGAACGAGGACGCCACTCAATATTTTCAAGCTAAGGGCAAACCTAGCGGCACTACACTATACTACAAAACAGTCGTTGCATGCATTCTTATGGATCAATAAACATCTGGAGGCAGCAGCACTACGCGACGCGTCAACGAGCGACAATGTTGACCAAATAGCCAAATAGGCAAAATAGTGTCGCCCCTGTCGCAATATGTTGCGTCGCTTTTTGTGCACGCACCTTAAGTTTTAAAATGCATTGAAAAGAATTAGGTTAGCAGATTTTCGTAATTTTGTTACTTTTGCATGCTCCGCCTACTAAGCAAATTTAAAAGCCGGGTTCACCCCTCGGCAGTGATCTCGAAAACACTCCGAGTGTATTTCTGTCGTGGAAAGCTTCTCAGTGAAAAGTCAACAGCCTTGCCATGCTGTTAGGAGTCGGCGTTAAATATGTAGGTCCCGTTCCACCAATTTGTAGGTAAAATTTAAAAGGAGCACAACGCAAATTGGAAGAGAAGCTCGGCCTAAATTTCTTTGGAGGTATATCGCCCCCTGTATTTAATTTATTTATTTATTGAGTATGAGCATGCACGGCCGCCGTGGTATCGGAGTAGCGTGCTTTGGCTTATACATCGAAGATTTTGGCTTAAAGTCCCACGAATAGCGATATCCACAATCAAGAAAAAAAATTTTAATTAGAAGGAAGCTTTCCAAGCGCTGACTTCCCTCAGCAGTGAAAGTGGGTGTGGGAATGGTGCTGGGATCAGGAGTGGTAGTAAAATTCCAATTGGGAGCGGGAGGGAGATAAATTGAAACAGGGATGGATAAAAATGACAGGGAAAATGGAAGAAAAGTAGATAAGAATGGGATGGAGAGGGAAGAGAGAAACGAAATTTACTTTTAAAACCAATTTTCGTTTATAACAAATAATACATAGATTTTCTCTTTTTTCTATAGAATCACGAATTTTACGAAGAACTGTGCAATATCAATTTCTACGATTTGGATGTGAGGAATCAAAAAATGATAATATTCCTATTGAAGAAATCACAAAACCCGAGTGAAATAAAAATTGGAGGTGTTCTACCGCTTTCCGTACAAACTGCTTTATCGGTAACGCTAAAGTTTATATAAAGTTTCTTTTTACTTTATTTATGAATTACTTTTCATACTTTCAGATAACAAAATCAATTTATGGAATTTTTACAATGATGTTGGGATTTTTGGATGATGAGAGTAAATGAAAAATAAATTAATGGAGTTTATTGATATTGTAACGAATTTACTTGCAAATCCTCTTATTTGCAATCCTCTGCTGAGTTCGAATCACTAAACTGTTGAATAAATAACTCCAATTTGTAATAATGCAAAATGGCCTTTATTAAAGTACTTCACAATACTGTGCAACGAATAGCTTGCTTAATAACCACACTGATTGATAGCTCAATGAAACTCTACTATTCAAAATAATACTGCTATTGCTCGCTAGATATCGTCTTAATCGCAACTGCTTGACAACTCAAATCAAACTGAATTACTTCTTACTCGCTGGCGCCGCTTTTATAGTTTACGCTGCATACTTCTAGGCTCTTCGATTTCCAGAAGTTACTAGTTGTTTCGGCTACAAAATCGCCAGCCACAACTACGTGCACAAATTATTGCTCTCTCTTGTGACAACTCAGATAAGGTATATGCATGTGTTTGTAGTTTACAGTCTCCCGCACACACATAAGCGTATAAGTAAATTCATCGGTGTGTGACATCTCATCTCTTGCTGCCTTGTATGTAAACGTTGCTCGTCGGAATGTGTACATATGTGTAGACGCAATTATTTATTCGTTTATGTAGATACATAATGATTGAATTATTGATGTGCATTCACGTCACTGCTTAGATCGGCTTAGAGCTGGCAGCACTCCTTAGTTTTGCTAATATTCGTAACACTGCCCTTCACCTAAGTCTGATCGTCCCGATCAGACAAATCTCCCAATCTAAACGCCGCTAGCATCGCCATATGTACCACTCTTCTACTCCGTGGTTTCTCAATGCTTTGTATGCGGTAGATGATATCACTGATCTTCTTCACAACCTTGTACGGGCCTTCCCAACTGCACCGAAATTTGGATTGAATATCTTTCCGCCGGTGAGGGTTATATAACAGTACCAAATTTCCCTCCCGGAAACCTTCCGAATTATTTTCCTTGCCGTACCTGTGTTTCATCTTACTACTCATTACCCTGGTTCGTTCCTTCACACTCTGTTGTTTGGCCAATGAACCACTTCGTAGAGCTTGCGCTGGACGAATTTTCTTTGCATAATCGGTATCGTTCCCACATTTTACAACAGTAGTGCGCTCCGGCTTGAAACTACCCTCGCATTCTTTCTCGGAAATTCGTTGCTTCGTTTTCCTGCGTCTTTTAGGTTTTGTCAATGCCAGTGTTTCTCTCGCAGGTACTTTTGATTTTGATTTATTTGGCCCATTCGATCTATCAACCTTTACCTTTGAATTTCGTGGCCTTCGTCGAGTCTTCTCCACCAGTACCCGATTACTGCTGAACCCTTTTTCCAAACTAAAGTTAAGTGGTATGTCCTGGTTCTTATAGCGCATAATTTTTCTCCGCATATCGATCCTGACGTCATGGTCAACCAAGAAGTCCACTCCCAATATGACTTCATCAACGATCTCCGCCACAACGAATTTGTGTAGAACCATGACTTTTCCAATTAATACCTCACATACCACTTCGCCTTGGACTTGATTATATTCGCCTGTTACCGTACGCAACCTTGCTCCAGGTAATGACTTTATCTTTTTGTTGACTAAATCCGCTCGAATGATGGAATGAGATGCACCCGTATCTACAGTCAATAACCGTTCCTTTCCGTCCACATGTCCTCCAACAGTAAGGTTGCTCGATCTTCTTCCAATCTGCGAGATAGAGATTATGGGGCATTCAATTGCGGGAGCCAGCTGTCGCCCCTTGCGGCTGACTCGATTTAGTTTAACGATTGAGTGGTCTTGGATATTTGCTCATCACCTTCTGCTCTGCGTTTACGACCACCCACATTGTTGGAGCTATTGGGACCGCTGCTGCAATGTCGTGCAATATGACCTGGGTTGCCGCACTTGAAACATTTAATAACTCCGGCATTTTTCTGTTGTGATCCCTTCAGTGCTTCCAAAATAGTGTCTACCCAATCTGGTCTTTCCACTTCTACACGATGAGCTTTGTATGCTGGTTTACTCAATAGTGAGGCCGTTTCCTGAGTCAATGCATGTGATACCGTTTCAGAAAATGTCAGCTTTGGGTTTGCGTATGTAGCTCGCTTCGTTTCCACGTCCCGTATGCCATTTATGAAACTCTGGATTTTTACCCTTTCAGTGTATTCCACGGGTGCGTCCGCATTTGCAAGATGAGCCAATCTTTCAATATCTGAAGCAAACTCCTGCAATGTTTCATTTGCTTTTTGGTAGCGGTTTTGCAACTCAATTTGGAATATCTGTTTCCTATGCTCGCTTCCATAACGTCGTTCTACAGCAGCCATCAATGCTTCATAATTGTTCCGCTCTCCTTCGGGAATCGTCTGTAGAATTTCCGCTGCTGGCCCCTTCAATGCCACGAATAGTGCAGCAACTTTATCTTCCGAATTCCAGTTGTTCACTGCTGCGGTCTTCTCAAACTGTAGCTTAAAGACCTGAAAAGGAACAGAACCGTCAAAGGATGGTGTTTTTACCTTTGTATTGCTTGCTGAAACAGCTGGGCGGTTTAATTGCAACTCTTGTATACGACCTCTCAAAGCATCCACCTCGGCTTCGATTTTTTCCTCAAACTGCGTTATTTTCTCGTCCATACGTGCTTCGAGTTTTGATGATATACGCGCCTCTTGTGCTTCGAGTTGTACTGTTATGCGTGCCTCTTGTGCTTTCAGTTGTGTCTCCATTTTTGATGTAATCTGTGTCGACATTTCTGACATACGCGTTTCTTGTGCTTCAATCTTGGATGTTATGCGTGTCTCCTGCGATTCCAGTTGAGATGACATTTGTGAAGACATTTCTGAAATGCGTGCCTCCTGTGATTCCAGTTGGGATGCCATATATGTCTTCTGTTCTTCCATCTTCGATGTTAAACGTGTCTCCTGCGATTCCAGCTGAGATGCCACTGTCGATGTTTGAGCAGTTATTGCAGCCAATATCACGTTCAAGTCCGTGCTCGTAACTGTCTGCGATGTTTCGCCTTTCTCCTCAATTTTTGTCGTTGTTTCGTCCCCATCAGGATAAAAGACAAACTCGTCCACATCAATTCCTTGCGACTCCATTACCTCTAGTAGCCGTGCTTGAAGTTCGATCTTATTGCCGGTTGTATTTAATCCACGGTTCTCCAACTCCTTTTTCAGTTGCTGGATCTTCAATTCACTGAACTTTGCCATGTCCAAGTTGTATTCCCAATCTTTGGAATTTATTCAACAATTCCTCTTCTGACACCAATTGTAACGAATTTACTTGCAAATCCTCTTATTTGCAATCCTCTGCTGAGTTCGAATCACTAAACTGTTGAATAAATAACTCCAATTTGTAATAATGCAAAATGGCCTTTATTAAAGTACTTCACAATACTGTGCAACGAATAGCTTGCTTAATAACCACACTGATTGATAGCTCAATGAAACTCTACTATTCAAAATAATACTGCTATTGCTCGCTAGATATCGTCTTAATCGCAACTGCTTGACAACTCAAATCAAACTGAATTACTTCTTACTCGCTGGCGCCGCTTTTATAGTTTACGCTGCATACTTCTAGGCTCTTCGATTTCCAGAAGTTACTAGTTGTTTCGGCTACAAAATCGCCAGCCACAACTACGTGCACAAATTATTGCTCTCTCTTGTGACAACTCAGATAAGGTATATGCATGTGTTTGTAGTTTACAGTCTCCCGCACACACATAAGCGTATAAGTAAATTCATCGGTGTGTGACATCTCATCTCTTGCTGCCTTGTATGTAAACGTTGCTCGTCGGAATGTGTACATATGTGTAGACGCAATTATTTATTCGTTTATGTAGATACATAATGATTGAATTATTGATGTGCATTCACGTCACTGCTTAGATCGGCTTAGAGCTGGCAGCACTCCTTAGTTTTGCTAATATTCGTAACAATATAATAAATAAAAATAAAATAAGATAGTTATTGAAGCACAAAATCGCTAATCATACGTGTCATGTAAAATTTCTTTAGGTGTTAGTCACATCATTATAGACCCACCATAATAGTGTACTATCTTGTTAGACGAAACTGTCGCTCTTGAGGCAAGAAATGCTTGCATCGGGACGAGCTATCAGCGTTCATAGGAACATTGAAATTGATACAGGGTGTTCATTCTAAGCGCTCCTCTAATGTTAAGAAACTATTTTGCAAATTTTTTGCTATATAAGGTAGTGATTACTGTAAATTTCTGTCAGAGTTTAGAGTATTTTCATTGTGGATCATTTTTTTGCATAGAAAAAGTGGCGTCATTTAATTAAGAACAAAATGCGGGTTTGACATTTTCAAGCAATCCCCATATGGGTTCGGGCGGCTTTACAGTGCAATATATACCTACATAACTCCACCCTTCAAAATTGTCAACTCACCAATGCGTGGCGAATCCTATGTGGACATATTTAGCAGGCTAGTCGCTGGCGAACCCAATTTCCTCAGGAGGAATGGCCTGGAATATTCGACGTGTTCAAACCGTTCACAAGATAATCTGGTGAGTAGTTTTACAATGCTTGTTTTCGAACATACCGGATCTATGTCGGGCAAAAGTTATTCAAAATCGATAACACTCCCGAGAGTATCTTTACAGCTTACACTACACCAAAGGCACGATCGACTTAAATTGTCACAGATAAAGAGAGCGCCTGCATTTTTTCAGTACTGTGACAGCTTTTTGATTCTGTCTTTTGCATTGATTTTCCCTCCTTTCTTATCCCTTTCTGCTTTATCCCTCCGAAATTAGTGCCTTTTCAATTCAGGACCTTTCAGTTCCCAGTAAATTTTCATTTAATATCATAGACCCTTAAGTTTAAGAAATGAAAAAGATTGTTCCTGGGGTAGTCTGAAACATACCTTTGGAGCGTACGGAATTAATATCCTGAATAGGACTACATATATCCTATTTACTAGCTTTAACCATTCACATTAACCAGAGTGTTTTTGCGGTTACAACAAATGTTAAGGCGTTCTCTTGGTATATTAGGGCATGGACTTGCCTTGGTGTAGTCGTTTAGTACGCATAAGAACAATTTTTCCTTCATATTCCTTCCTGCAAGCGGTACATAGCTCAACTTTTTGCAAACTTCATCAGTGGGATAGGAGGGTATATTTCGTACGGACCCGATGCAAACTAAATGGGATTCATCTAACTATATTTCTTTAGAGAAATGTATGCCAAGATGCGCTCTCGAGGTTCTTCGCTACTGTCTAACCACAACCGCTTATCCCTCTTTACCAGTCAGTGCACCCCTCAGAATCCCTTCCAAAAAATTTCGGTAGCGGTTGCAAATTCATTGAATATTTTTTCAAAACATCGTTTTTACCCTTATTTCATAACACTTTTGAGCTGATTTAAAAAAAAATCAGTTTGGAAAATCCCCTGAAAGGGTTTCAGAATGTTCCAGCATAAGCCTGTTTTAATTTTGGGATACATTTCTAGGCCCCACCCAAGCGATTTTTGCCGTTTTGTGACAAATCATGCCAGCCTTTCCTCCGCCAATTACAACTCAGTAGAGGTTGCCCCGTTCCTCTTCTTCCAAGCTGTGGCGGAAGAATTTTCTGGGTCTGAGCGTAACCGTCCATTCGCATAGCAAGACGTAGCAAGCGAAGCTTTCGAGCTTTTATTCGCTGCACGATCTTAATATCTTCATAAAAATCATATAGCTCACCGTTAAACCACCTTCGATACTCGCCGTCGGCATTAAGGACAGGATCATAAATATTCCAGAAAACTTTTCTCTCGAACTCCAAAAGAGCAATATCATATTATCTCGACATCGTCCATGTTGCCGAGCCATACATCAGGACATGCATGATGACTTTTTGTACAGCGTGTCTTCTTTCTTCGACTTTCTTTTCAATTGTCTACTCAGTTCAAAGCACTATTTGTCAAAAGCTATTCTCCGTTTTATTTCTAGACTGACATTGTTTTCGATGTCAGTGTTACTTCCAAGATAGACGAAGCCCTTCACAGTCTCGAATTTATATCCATCAAGAGTGACGTGGGTGCCAAGTAAAAATGCACCTATTATTTTCTGAATGACAGGAAGTATTTCGCCGTCTCCTTATTTGCCGAAAGCCTCATTTCGGTGCCCTTTGTTTTATCCAGAGAAGGCAGAACTCACAACAAGACTTTCAAGGCCAAAGTATTGTTGCGAATCGCTGTGCTGTTAGTAAATATAGACAACGACAGTATGCCATTTACGCACATACATAGAAGGCAACTAATAATATTTTACACACACAACCAGCAGCTTGAGTAGCGAAGAGATTATTTCATATACACATATGTAGTCAGCAGACAAGAGCGACGAAAGAAGAGAAACAATCACATATCACGTTAGCATCATCTAAGAGCAGAAGAAGTTACTCACACATACACACACATATAGCTAGAAGAAAAACATACACTACAGATATACAAGTATATATAGCTAAATAAACAAGTATAAGAGAAGGCATGGAGAAATAGGTGTACGAGGCTAACTGAGAGTATAAAAGCAGCGCGAAGTACGCGAGTATTGTAAATGGGAAGGACTACTCCCAACGTAGTCTCAATAAAGGAAATATTGCGGAACTGAGTATTTGAGTTATTTATTCGGCAGTTCAGCGATTCGAATGGTAGCAGAAGTTGCAAAAGAAGCAGAATTTCCCAAAATCCGTTACAATGTCAATATCATCATCATACGCCAGCGTTGGTACGCTTTTATAACAGATTGTGCCAGCATGGTTCAGTTATGCCGCTGGAATCCTCTCTAGCATTTGCTTAAAGAAATCGCACGAAAGGCAATCGCTTTGTTTGAATATTCGTTGAATTTCGAATGGTTCGTAGAAGACCTTTCCAGTCCTTACGCAGTTGGTGGTGTTGCTTAACGTCATTTGACAGAGCCTTATTAACTTTGTGAAGATCTGGTCGATAGTAATGTTACCAGGTCTAAAGCCGCACTGGTCAGATTATATCGCTTCGTTTGGGCATGAGTCTTTCGCACAGTACGTTAGATGAAACCTTACCTTCTTAGTGCAAGTTTCATCTACAGTTAGAGATGCCTAGAGTTTAACCTTTCCACTTATCGATCAAACTCGCACTGAAAAACCGGTCCAAAGGAGGCTGCGGTCATTAGCGCGGTTTGCGGATTGCCCTTCTTGTGGTCCTCGTAGAGCACATTTAAACTCAAATCTGGAAGCAAGCGCCTATCCGACCATATTTCGCAAATAAGCTCTTTCCCCTTTCTCGCTCTCATGAGGGAACAACTCGGGGGTAGTCCTTCGTTACCCGCAGTACTTTTATGAAATTCAAATATTTCTCAACTACTTTGTGATGACGGATTTATAAAGTTGAATGTGGTTGGGAGGAAACCGTCCTTCTTATTATTTGCAATGATTACTAATCCTTTCACTTTAACACCTTGATCAAAATTGTAAAACAATAATGTCTTTTATTCTTTTCAAATCAAGCTAAGCTCAATTTAGGTCCTTGTTTTACTTTTTTCATTGTGAAAACAAAATTGTAATTTATGTTTTTCCAATTTCTCAATTCTAATCCAGACATGTTCCATCTTCGTTTAATATAAGGCTAACAAATGAGTTTGTATGTAGGAATATGCATGGTGTTTTATCCATGTGTGGTAATGCATGAAGCTAGATTACACATCGCACTCCTCTGCTCTTTTTGTTCAATTTTTCCTGACGTTTTGCAAGGCAACTTGTCTTTGTTAGATCAATAATGTTGAAGGACGTGGATTTACAATTTATTGAGTAGTGATAGTGAAAATGATAAAAACCAGCAGGTAAACATCGTATATTTTTTTGTTCATACACATCTGTGTTGACATATTATTAGATTCATTGGATTTTTTTTTTCATTTCCTGCCAATTAATGTCAATTTACTCACTATGTTGGTTGCAATTAGTGCCAAGTTGCTAGGGGACACTAATTTATTACTACTAGTGCCAAATCCTAGTAGAATATCAAACTACATTGTTTGTTTAGCTCAAACACAAAATTGATAATAAGAGCAACAAATGAGATCTGGGACCGAATCGTGTTATACGATACGCGATCGAACTCAATTCTTTTAATCGCAATAGCACTAAAATGGTGATTGAGATCAAGGTAATACGTCAAATAGTGGCTACAATTACATATTAGATTCATAATTTATTGCTGAATTTATACTTCTTTGGGCGCGTTAAAAAATTTTATTAGAGTGAAATTAAAAAAAAAAAAATGTGACACAAAAGTCACAGGTTGAAAGTGTAGTTCGTGTGCATGCTCGCTCTGAATTGTACGCGCAAACTTGCTGTGAGTGGGATGAATCTATTGTGGCGAATATAAGTAGTTCTATACATCACCATGCTGCCAGTAAATAAATGCAAAAGAACAGCAAAGTAAGCAACTACACATATGTATGTACATGTAAAAGCAGCCACACATACATGTAAACAGCGAAATGAATATTTCACATACATACATGTAGTTAGCAGCTCAGAGCAGAAATTATTACTTATACATACGCACGCTGTTCGCGAAAAGTCTAGAACTTAGGAGAAATATGCGAACGAGGTAGCGGAGAAAATAAAAGCAGCAAAAGCTGATGAATTATCTATTGGTTTGATTTTAACACCGGTAAAGTGAAGTACGCGAGTATTGCATTTGTGGAGTACTACTGCCGCAGTAGAGTTGTAAATAAAGAAAATTTTGCTATACTAAATATTTGAGTTATTTATTCGACAGTTCAGCGATTCGCGCCATCGATTTTTCGATAGGATTTGGGCTGAGGGAAAAAAGCTCCACTACGCATACCCAAAAAAATAATTTTCGAGCCTGAGAAAAAAAAATGGCAAAAGGGTAAATTATTCGGCCAAAACACTCCCCAAAACTCAAAAAATATTTTTTTTTTTTAAAACTGTTGCAAAAACGTTGGCGATAACAGTTTTTTGAAAAAAACACAATTTTTTTTGGCTTTTGGGGAGGGTTTTGGTCAAAAAATTTACCCTTTCGCCAATTTTTTTTCGCAGGCTCGAAAATTATTTTTATTCGTATGCGTAGTGGAACTTTTTTTCCTGAGCCCAAATCCTATCGAAAAATCTATGGCGCGATATCGGTTAATAAATCGACCCAATCTAATGTACATATATACTAATGTGTGTGCACTAAGGAGATTTAATCTTTCTTATAAATAAATTTCTTCCGTACGAGTGTTTGTCGCTGGACCGAATTTGATAAAATTTAGTGTGTGTGTCTGCGTGTGTGTTCCAGGGGATTTGAGGATGATTTAGATTTACAGTTCAGTGCGGGAAGTAGACCAATGCCGACCTATACCAAGTAATCTTTGTTATGGTGCGATTCGCTTGCAATTCGGTAGAGGGGTATCTATTTGGTAAAGATAATATTTGAGAAAATTTTCATTGCGGAAAGTGGACCACAATCTGATCTATTGTAATGAACTGTGCGATCCCGGATAGTGTTCCTGTGAAGTTTCTTTCCAGGAAGTGACCAGGGACTGATCTGTTCAATCAACTTCTATTCACTGTCCAATTTGTATAAAGTTTGGTACATAGGTAGACTTTTTTATCATAAGCCACTGATAACTGATGTTCTAGTGCAGTCATTACCGGAAGATGCTATACCAGTGGACGAAATTTAAAAATAATAACATTCGTTTGATTCGCGAAAACAAATGCACTTAATTTTAGAAAATAAAAAAATGATTTATGTATTTTTTAAACATAAACTGAATTCTATTGACTCCGTTGACTATCTTTTTGCAGTCCTTTTATTATTTTATTGTAATTAATTATTTGTATGCAATTAAAAACTATATCGTTGCTACGCAACGGTTCTCTATGTAGATATAGCTGCGTCACTGTTATTTTATTGTATGTGGGATCACAATGACCTTCATGTTGTCCAATTGAGCTTCCCCTTTCAGGGCAGCTACCACCTACCTAACCTAGGTTAATTAAAAACTATTTTTAAATGCCAAAGAAGTATAACTTCTTACGCGCGTACATAAGTACATGCACCCATTTTTTTATACTCAGTTGAGCAGAGCTCACAGAGTATATTAAGTTTGATTGGATAACGGTTGGTTGTACAGGTATAAAGGAATTGAGATAGATATAGACTTCCATATATCAAAATCATCAGGATCGAAAAAAAATTTGATTGAGCCATGTCCGTCCGTTAACACGATAACTTGAGTAAATTTTTAGGTAATTTGGTGAGATTTGGTATGTAGGTTCCTGAGTACTCATCTCAGATCGATATTTAAAATCAACGAAATCGGACCATAACCACGCCAACTTTTTCGATATCGAAAATTTGGAAAATCCGAAAAAATGCAATAATTCATTACCAAAGACAGATAAAGCGATGAAATTTGGTGGGTGAGTTGAACTAATGACGCAGAATAGAAAATTAGTAAAGTTTTGGACAATGGTCTTGGCACCGTCCACTTTTAAAAGAAGGTAATTTAAAATTTTGCAAGCTGTAAGTCGTTGAAGACATCATAATGAAATTTGGCAGGAACGTTACTCCTATTACTATATGTACGCTTAATAAAAATTAGCAAAATCGGAGAAGAACCACGCCCACTTTAAAAAATAAATTTTTTAAAGTAAAATTTTTACAAAAAATTTAATATCTTTACAGTATATAAGTAAATTATGTCAACATTCAACTCCAGTAATGATATGGTGCAACAAAATACAAAAATAAAAGAAAATTTCAAAATGGGCGTGGCTCCGCCCATTTTAATTTAATTTGTCCAATAAGTCCATTTACCAATCCTTTTGAAATTTGGTAGGGGCATAGATTTTATGACGCTAACTGTTTGCTGTGAAAATGGGCGAAATCGGTTGAAGCCACGCTCAGTTTTTATACACAGTGGTCCGTCTGTCCTGCCGCATGGCCGTTAACACGATAACTAGAGCAAAAATCGACATATCTTTACTGAACTTAGTTCATGTATTTATCTGAACGCACTTTATCTTGGTATAAAAAATGAACGAAATCCGACCACGCCCACTTTTTCGATATCGAAAATTACGAAAAATGAAAAAAATGCCATAATTCTATACAAAATACGAAAAAAGGATGAAAGATGGTAATTGGATTGGTTTATTGACGCGAAATACAACTTTAGAAAAAAATTTGTAAAATGGTTGTGACACCTTTCTGCAAAGCGAAATAAAAAAACTTTGAAATCTTTGCAGGTATTATATATATAAATAAATTAGCGGTATCCAACAGATGATGTTCTGGGTCACCCTGGTCTACATTTTGGTCGTTAACTACAACCACTCCCTTTTAAAACTCTCATTAATACCTTTAATTTGATACCCATATCGTACAAACACATTCTAGAGTCACCCCTGGTCCACCTTAATGACGATATTTCGAAACGGCGCCCACCTATAGAACTAAGGCCCACTCCCTTTTAAAATACTCATTAACACCTTTCGTTTGATACCCATATTGTACAAACGCATTTTAGAGTCACCCCTGGTCCACCTTTATGGCGATATCTCGAAAAAGCGACCACCTATACAACTACCACCACTCCCTTTTAAAACCTTCATTAATACCTTTAATTTGATACCCATATCGTACAAACACATTCTAGAGTCACCCGTGGTCCACCCTTATGGCGATATTTCGAAACGGCGTCCTTCTATATAACTAAGGCCCACTCCCTTTTAAAATACTCATTAACACCTTTCGTTTGATACCCATATTGTACAAATGCATTCTAGTCACCCCTGGTCAACCTTTATGGCGATATCTCGAAAAAGCGACCACCTATACCACTACCACCACTCCATTTTAAAACCCTCATTAATACCTTTAATTTGATACCCATATCGTAAAAACAAATTCTAGGGTAACTCCTGGTCCACCTTTATGGCGATATCTCGAAACGGCGTCCACCTATGGAACTAAGGATCACTCCCTTTTAAAATACTTATTAGCACCTTTTTTTTGATACCCATATTGTACAAAAAAAATCTAGGGTCACCCCTGGTCCACCTTTATGGAGATATCTCGAAACGGCGTCCACCTATGGAACTAAGGATTACTCCCTTTTAAAATACTCATTAACACCTTTCATTTGATACCCATAGCGTACAAACAAATTCTAGAGTCAACCCTGTTCCACCTTTATGGCGATATCCCTAAATGGCGTCCACCTATAGAACTATGGCCCACTCCTTCATAAAATACTCTTTAATGCCTTTCATACACATGATACACATGTCATAGAAACACATTCCAGGGTTTCCCTCGGTTCATTTTCCTACATGGTTATTTTCCCTTATGTTGTCACCATAGCTCTCAACTGAGTATGTAATGTTCGGTTACACCCGAACTTAACCTTCCTTACTTGTTTTTTCAATGTTATTATTGTTTCGCTGAAATTTCACCTGACTCTGTGTAAGCACAAAATTCGATGAGTTCATGCTGTCACATACAGATGCATGCTTATTTTAAACATTTCACACCAATAAGCAGGTTTTTATTTCCATAGAGAATCTACCACCCGATATTAATGCATCCAATTGTTTGTCTGAGAAAGTTATAGTTTGTCTTCAGTAAAGCTCGAAAAATTAAAAAATGCGTATGATTTGTCTGGTACCAACCGTGGAATGCGCCTCTATCCATTTGCACTTTTGACCAAAAAACGATGACGGAGCAAGTCTCCAATATAATTAGAAGCTCATCAAACAGTTAGGTTGCCCAAACAGTGATGGACTCCTAAACAACGATGCTTTAATAATGTCTGAAGTTACGTGATTTCGATGAAGCACAAACAAATTAAATGCATGAAAAAATTAAATGTGCACTATTATTTCAAAGCAAAGCAACAACATTTAGAAACATGTTTGTTTAGGCCAACAGCCCAAACCCTAAAACATATTGGGTCGCCCTCGCAATCGCTTGAAAAGGCAGAGAAGGAAAACGATGCTGCCTTCACGCCACGCAACTTGCACTTAGCACCTTGTGATACCGATATATTCAAAGGTGATTATTTGTCATGGCCAACTTTTCGTGACATGTTCACGGCAATTTATATTCTAAATAAAAGCCTGTCGCCAGTACAAAAATTATATTATCTCATACAAAAAACCCAAGGTGAAGCCAGAGAAATCGTTAAATGCGAATTGACGAATGATGGTTTTGATATAGCTTGGAAAAATTTGTGCGACAAGTATGAAAACAAGAGAATATTAGTCAACACCCAATTAAAGATTCTTTTCAACCTTCAATCAGTCGAAACTGAATTCGGTAATTCAATAAAAAGATTACAAAGGGACATAAATAATTGGATATCCTCGTTAGTAAGTCATCATATTGACATATCTAATTGGGATCCAATTATTACATACTTATGTTCAACTAAGCTTCCTGATGTGACCCTTTCGCTATGGGAACAGTCCGTAGAAAACAAGACAGAAACTTCCAAGTGGGCGGATATGGACTGATTTCTGACAAATCGTTTTCAAACGTTAGAATCAGTGTCAGGTTTAAGAGGTACAATGAGTACAAAACCTCAAAAGGTACAAAACTCAAAGCAGGCCTCTGAACATCCCCCAAAGAAACTTGGCGCTTTCCAAGCAAGTGTAGCTAAAGGCACTTGTAAAATGTGTCAAAGCAATGACCACAAAATTTATGCGTGTTCAAAGTTCAAAAATTTGAACACCAATGAAAGACTTGCTTTCATAAAAAGAAATAACTTCTGTCTAAACTGTCTGTCATCAGGGCATTCAGTGTCAAAATGCACAAGTGCGCACAATTGCAGCAACTGCCATTTAAGACATAATACACTTCTGCATTTACGGACAAGTAAGGCAAAACCTACACAGGCTAATAATTCTGCAGATTTATCGGATGAGCAACCGTGCACTTCAAGGCAAGCTCAATCTCAAAATGAATCTGCAAAACAGAAAAAGCAGCAAAATAAAACTACTGTAAAATCTAATTTTATTAATACCAGTAAAGGGGTTTTACTAGGCACAGCTCGCGTCACCATTCATTATAATGGTACAGATTTTTCGGCCAGAGCCCTCATAGATTCGGGATCTGAATGCTCTTTTATCACAGAAAGACTCAGACGAAGAATCAACCTGCCAACTCGAAAGATGCATGCTCAAGTTTCGGGCATCAATAATTCAGTTTCTGCGCAGGTAAAAGAGGCATGTGCCATTCAGTTGCGGTTCCCAGTTGACCCACTAATTTCTATTGACGCTTTAGTTCTAGTTCTACCACATTTGACAGGTAATTTGCCAACATGCGATGTTAGTGCATTAACACAACAAGCATTCCCTGATCTCGTGCTTGCGGATAAACGTTTCTTCGTGAATGAGCCAGTTGATCTTGTTCTGGGCGGGGATATTTATCCGCAAATCATATTAGACGGTATCAAAAAAAATATTCTTAGCACTCTTTTAGCTCAAGAAACTGTCTTTGGTTGGATACTGACTGGTCATGTTGATGCAGCCAGTCCAACCAATCATAATCGGGTATCCTTTTACAATGAAGTGGCTTTAGACAAGCAGCTAAGGTCATTTTGGGAGCTCGAAGACACGCCGAAAGATAAAGCCTCCACATTAGAAGATACATTTTGTGAGGAATTGTATCAACGTACAACGCAGCGGAATTCTGACGGAAGATACATTGTGTCGCTTCCGTTCAGGTCAGAATTCCCAGGAGAGATAAATCTGTGTCCGTCATTAAGAATAGCGTGCTCTCAATTCTATAAAAATGAAACCCGACTTAGAAAAAATCTCGATTTAAAGAAGGAGTACAATAGAGTCATACTAGAATACGAGACTATGGGGCATATGTCAAAATTAGATTCAATTCAATCGGCCAATGCGGTCGATAATTACTATTTACCACATCATGCAGTAATAAAAGAAGAAAGCATCTCTACCAAAGTTAGAGTTGTTTTCAATGCTTCTTCACGCTCTTCAAATGGTGTCAGCCTGAACGATGTTCTTCTTCCTGGTCCTGTGCTTCAGGCTGATCTACCAACATTAATTCTTCGCTGGCGACTTTTCAGATACATCTTCAATAGCGATATTGAGAAGATGTATAGGCAAATCCTAGTAGATCATAATCATATAAGATACCAAAGAATAGTTTTCCGCTCAAGTCCAGATAATCAAATCAGTCTGTATGAGCTCAAAACAGTGACATTTGGTATCAATTGTGCTCCTTATCTAGCAATAAGGACTTTACTTAAACTGGCTGATGATTCCGAAAAATCTCATCCAATCGGTTCAAATATCCTACGAAAAAATATGTATGTCGACGACGTTCTTTCGGGAGGGCATACTATTGCATCTGCGATCAGAGCAAGAGATGAAATTTCCAGGGTTTTAAGTTCAGCTGGTTTTCCATTACGAAAATGGACTTTAAATTCCAGTAAAATATTACAGGGTATTCCCAAAGCTCATCTACGGAGCGAAGATTTCTTAGAATTTGAAGACTCAAGTAGTGTAAAGGCGCTCGGTATTAGGTGGAATGCTCATTCCGATCAGTTTTACTTCATAGCAAACCCTATAAAAGAAAACACCGAGCCCACGAAAAGAGCGATACTATCTACTATCGCAAAACTCTTTGACCCATTAGGGTGGCTAGCTCCAACAATTATCGTGGCAAAAATGATCATGCAAAATATCTGGTTAGAGGGTACTGGCTGGGATGAAACCGTTTCGTCTTCAACATTAGACAGGTGGAAAAATTTTACCAATACGTACAAGGAGATCGACAAAATACGAATACCGCGATGGGTAGCCTTTTCTCCAACAGAAAAGGTCGAAATCCACGGATTCTGCGACGCCTCCGAGAAAGCGTATGGTGCAGCCGTGTATTTGAGAGTGGAAACCAACGACGGCATATTTGTGAATCTGCTTTTGGCAAAAACAAGGGTAGCCCCAGTCAAAACCATCTCACTTCCTCGACTGGAACTTTGCGGTGCTGTATTATTAGCGGAGATAACCGAATATATCTGCGCTAACCTTGATTTAGGTCAACAAAACATCCACCTGTGGACAGATTCGACAATCGTACTGGCTTGGATACGAAAACCTCCGTGCTCATGGTCAACTTTCGTTGCGCATCGAACTACAAAAATCGTCGACAAAGTTGGAAGTTCATCGTGGTATCATGTGGATTCAGGTACAAACCCAGCAGATTTAGCCAGTAGAGGAATACTAGCCGAGGATTTAGTCAACAATTCTCTGTGGTGATAGGGTCCTTCTTGGCTCCAAGAATTCTCTTCTGCCAACACAAGATTTGGATTTTAACACGAATATTGAAGGAAAACGCGTACAAGCACATGCAACCGCAATTTCAAGCAATATTAATGATATTCTCGATAGGTTTTCAAATCTTCCTAGGGCGTTAAGAGTTTTCTCATATATACTCAGGTTTTTTCATAGAACGCATTCTAAAACGAAAGATTGTAGTCAACATGAATCTTATTTAATTTCCTCAGATGAAATTAAAGCTACAACAACCCGTTTAATAAAACTGAAATTTCAAGTTTGCAGTCCAAAACACCAATTGGATCTAAAAGCGAAATACTTTCGCTCACTCCATATCTTGATGAAGACGAAGTAGTGAAAACGGGTGGACGACTTGGTGCATCCAAAGATACTACCGAATCTGAACGCCATCCCATAATACTTCCGTACAATTGTAGGTTTACACGTCTTTATGTTCAGTTTGTCCATGAAATGTCTCTCCATGGTGAAAACCAATTAATGCTGCGCATCATTAGAACGCAATACTGGATACCAAAAGTTAAGACCATGATCCACGATCCGTAATTCATAATTGTAAGATCTGCACGATCTTCAAGAAACGATCTCAAAATCAGCTCATGGGAATTCTACCCCAAGAACGCACCACCTTTTTGCGTGCATTTACCAATACAGGGGTAGATTTCGCAGGGGCTTTCGATATTAAGAGTTACAGTGGGCGCGGGTGTCGTACCTCAAAGGGTTACGTTTGTCTGTTCGTTTGCTTTTCTACTAAGGCCATACATTTAGAAGCCACTAGTGATTTGAGCACTTCCTCATTTCTAGCCGCTCTTTCAAGATTCGTAGCTAGACGAGGATGTCCAAGAAACATTTATTCGGACAATGGAACTAACTTTGTCGGTGCATCACGTGCATTAAAAACTGAATTTAAGGAATTTCTTGCCGATGCAAGAAACCATACCCTGTCAAAATATTCCCATCAGGCATTAAATTGGCATTTCATACCAGCAGGAGCTCCACACATGGGAGGGCTATGGGAAGCGGGAGTGAAAAGCTTTAAAAGCCACTTCAAAAAAGTGGCTTTAAACAACAAATTCACTTTTGAGGAATTTAACACATTGTTATGTAGAATTGAGTCGTGTCTCAATTCTCGCCCTCTTAGCCCCGCTTCAAATGAACCATCTGACCTTGAGCCTCTAACACCAGGACACTTTCTGATTGGAGGACACCTATTAGCACCAGCCGAAATCAGCGTTGATGAAAATACTGCCTCAATAGTCAATCGCTGGCAGAAACTCAAGGCATTACATCAAAATTTCTGCAGAAGATGGAAATCAGAATATCTTTTGGAACTACAGAAACGGATAAAATGGAAGCATCCTAAATCAAATATGCAAGTCGGAGATATGGTGGTTATACGGGAAGACAATCTTCCTCCCAACGAATGGAGATTGGGGCGTGTGATAAGGTTACACCCTGGTTCAGACAACCGGGTGCGCGTTGTGGATATAAGGACTGAAAGGGGCAAATAACAAGACCACTTGTCAAACTAATATTACTACCACCCTATACCGCGGAAACCGAAAACAAGTCAGACCCTAATCTTCAGCAGTAACGCTACAATTGGAGTTACAAAATCTCCACACAACATCAAAACTTCTCCTAACCAAAACGAAGCAACTTCAACAAACTCACAGTGGAAACAAAAATTTCTTTTTTTTTGATGCAGCCTAATGTTACATATGTACATGTACATGCTTGCGCACATGGGTGGTGATTTTCATTTATAAAAGCAACAATACTTTGCTACAGTTTATGAACACATTTTATTATTAAATTTTCATATTTTTTTTTATGCGTTTTAACACACTCAATAAGTGAGGTTGTCAGGTAGTCGCCACCGAAAACATGTGCGCCGGCATATACACAATGGCTATGTGCATTGGACTGCATGGAATCAAAAAAAAAAAAAAATTAAATTCGGGTCAGCTTAAGCAATAAAAAAAAAAAAAAGTTCGTGGTGTCGCAAACCACATACCTATTAAATAATGAAATTTCCCTCAAATAAATATTGTCCTTGTTCTTTCGCCTAGTGCATTATATATATAGGGGTCCTAACATAAACATAATTTTTTTATTTTTGTTACGAAGAAACGGAAAAAAGGATAGTACAATGGCAAAGGCAACGTTACTTGAATAAACAAAGCGCTGCCAACTCCATTGCATACACCCGTTTTTATCAAAATAAAAATAAAAACAAAAATAAAATAAATAAAAAACAAAAATTACGGAAATAAAAATTTTTCAATTAAGGACACCCTAATATAATGCACGGCACATACCACAATTCCTTTTTACTTTTCGAAGTAAAAAGTTTAAATACTAAACAAAAAAGAAAAGAACAAAAATTTTCTAACAACAAAAAAAAAACAGAGGAGAAATTTCGGATTGCTCGGTTCACCCTAATGCAACATATTGCAATTAAGTTTTTGCTTTTCGAAGCAAAAGCTAACACAGAAAAAAAAAACACTTAAAAAAAATTTGTTTCTCTCACAATTAAAAAAAAAAAGCCTGCACACCCTACTACATATGTATGTTGTCACTCCACGATCGCATGATTTTATTGCGGATCGTTGCAAAAAACAAAAAAAAAAACACAATCACACACTTTTCACTATGCTAGTTACTCTGCTTTGGTGGAGGTTTTTTTTTTTTGCTTGACCTTTCATAGGTCTTCATTATCATATCTTTTTTCCTCTCTTTTTTAGTTGCAATATATATACACATATGTATATTTTGTTCCACTAAAACACTTCACTAACAACAAATTAACGACGGAAAAGTTAAATGCCCGCGATTTACATTACTCGCCCGCACACGCACTAATTAAAATTACAATTTTAAGAAGGAATTCACTCCCGCACGTTTTTTTTTTTCTTTTCGTTTCATTAATTAATCCGGAACTGAAGTTAGTGAAACATGCAATATATCGATATTGCAAACCATCGATTCACTAGAACGGTAGCATAAGGGTGTTGACACATCATCAATTATCCGTAAGGCTACATGCGTCACAGATGTAAAAGCATGACGTAGACATTTATTTTTGAGAAACTAGTTAGTAATCAAAAATAAATGCTATAAATGCTGGGAAATATATAAATGAGACATTGTTTTAGAAAATCTTTCCTGTTAATGTTTGGTTTGGCGTTGCTTCTGTCTTGGGAGTCCGAGGGTATCATTTGCAACACAAATGAATATCAATTATTCTATAATACGATACATCCATAGCGGATTTATATATCACCAGTTTTACCCTGCTTCCACCAACAACCCCTTATAAGGTGAAGTCTATAATTACCTTGTCAGAATTGCTCGCCAACCGAAATACGCTCGCTACGTCGATGAAATTAGAACAACTAATTTTCCTTTTCAGAAAAATGACGCGATTTACTGCAATTCGCAAAACATCTGAGGCTAAGGGGTTCTCTCTGGCCTGCCGCTTATGCGAAAAGAAGCACCCACTTAGAGTGTGTCCGATATTCCGCGATAGTACGCCAGAAAGAAGGTGGTATTTCATAATCAAAAAACGCTATTGCACCAACTGTCTATCCTCTTTGCATAGTGCAGCACACTGCACACATGAGGGGAGGTGCAAGAAGTGCGAAGACGACCACCACACCATGCTGCACATGGAGGACGTGCAGGAGACGACGCGGCGGCAACACAATCCCTGGAGACGCAGCAGGCCACAAAGAACCACCGAGGAAAGCGACACCCTCTCCATAATTGCATCCGAGGTCGAAACAGAGTCCTCTGGAGCGGAAACGTCCGCTTTCCGCCCGGAGGTATCACGTGGAGTGGAATCATCGGCATTCCACCCACCTTCTACGAGCGGATTGGAAATGAAAACTTTCCAACCGCGCCGTTTTCGACCTATGCTTCGACATGAGGTGATCGCGAGCGGATTGGAAATGCAAACTTTCCAACCGCAGAAGAATAGCTACCAAGGGAAAAGCAAAAGGAATCGACGCAAGCAGCAAGCGCATCATAGTCGCGCCGCAAGGAGAGTGGAATCACCTGCATTCCACCTCCATCCAACGAGTGCCTTCCGGGCTGGGACGGTTGTCAGCTCACGTGCGCCGCCACAGCTGATCCAGTGCCTCACGTCGGTTGCACCTACGGCCGTTGTTAAGATTGAGTCGGGTGGGCGCTTGCACCTGGTTCGAGCTATACTCGATCCATGCGCTGCAACGTCCATCATCGCGGAAGAGCTCATCCACCGACTCGGCCTTGATGTGACGATTCTGGGGGATCGGCGTGGATGCTTCATCAAGCTGCGGGGCAAGCATGGGCAGACGGCAACCGTCACCACTTATGCCGTGGCGTTGCCTCATTTCCGGAGGCAAACCCCACTAACAAGCCTGGACGCAACGGTAGCCACGCCATATGCCAACATCAGGCTCGCAGACCCGCGGTTCTACGTCGCCGCCCCAGTCCAATTGGTGCTCGGTGCCGACGTGGTCCCAAAGGTTATGCTGGGCGCCATACCAGCCGGAACTTTGGGGCCCCTGTTGGCACAGAACACCATCTTTGGCTGGGTATTGTCTGGCGCCATTTAAATTGGCTTTATATATGTCAATTTAAATTTATTATTTTTCATATTTTTACCGAGGAGTAATTACATACTTTTTTATATATGTATACTTACATACTCATACATAAAATGGATTTTTAAATATTTTTCATACTTGGTTTTTTAAACCTTGGAATCATTGTAAAGTTATTCATAAAATGAACTTCCTTTATATACAAATGTTTTTTTTTACGAAACAGTAAATTTAACTACGTTTTATACCTACCTACATACATGAAACTTGAAAATAAATGTGCCACTGAATTAGAACCATGTGTACCTTCATTTATTATTTTGCAATTTTCTCCTTTAGGTGGCTCAAGCGGAACCTAAGCTGGAACTAGTTTAAGCTTAATTTAAGCAAACTCTGCGAACCAACGGCGGGATATGTCCGAATAGATTTTGCGTTTCGCAAGGGGGGCGGCATGTTTAGGCCAACAGCCCAAACCCTAAAACATATTGGGTCGCCCTCGCAATCGCTTTATATTTTTTAACAGAGCCAGTCGAACCGTTTATGTTAACTATGCAAATAAACATCGCAGGAATAAATAAACAGTTCGACTGGCAAGCGGGCTTAACAAATTCTGTTATTGCTTTTTGCTTCTTGGATTTTTTAACATCATCGTGTTCGGACGTATCCCACCAGCGATTCCAAAATCAACTAAAAGGTAACCTGCAAATATATATATATAAATTTTTGGTGTTTAATCTTTATGTTCAATAAAGACTATTTTTGATTGTTAATACTAATACCAACTTTTTCTTCTTTTCTGCACTATATCTTGACCGGCACCATCCCTGAGCTGTGGCCCGGCCAAGACAATGTTTTTTTTAATTAGAAACATTTTTTCTTAGCAGGGTAGCCCCTCGGCAGTGATTTTATAAACTCTCCGAGTGTATTTCCGCCATAAAATGCCTCTCTCATCTGTCTTGTGGATGCCGTTCGGAGTCGGCGAGAAAAATTAAAGCACGACGCCTAAAATATCTTCGAAGGTTATCGCGCCTCGCATTTATTTATTTTATTTATTGAATACCAAACATCGGAACACTGAAAACATGGAACACCCAAATGTACCTATATGTATATAACTTTGTAATACTAATTTAGCTTTACCGTTTTACCGAAACTAGTATTGCTCGGTGTCGAAAATCCGACCAATGTAGTCTCTCATAATCCAGATATAAAAACTAAAATTTGCACGGGATTTTTAGATATGGGATATAAAAACAACCCTTATTTTCAGACGGCCACAGTCCCTTTCTCATAATACCTACCCCTCTCGATGTCTCTTTTTTGGTATTTTACCTTTTTGTACAAAATGCGAATGGGCTGAACTAAAATAAAGTTAAAATATATTTGGTACTGCGTAGTAATATACAAGACTTCTCCGACTATTAAGCGAATACCAGTGATGTAGGTTCACTGGTTACAGATATTTGTCTGGGAGGTTGAGCGCCCTTTTTCCAACAAACTCAAAATTTCTCTGGCGCTGAATTATTGGCAGCTTTGCCAAGTTTCAGTAATATGAACTAATCGGTGCAGAGGATATGGGATAAACAAAGACAAATTTGTATGGGAGGAACCATACCCTATTTTCCAATATTTGTCACCTTTCTCCACTGATATAATATCGATGTTGAGCATCTATTGAGCATCATTGCCCTAGAATTACACCCTCATAGATATTTGAGTTTTCATATTTTGGTATGTATATCAGATGTCACTCCCCCTACATACCAAAACTAACTACCTCCTATGCACTGAAGAATTCTGTTTCCTACAAATTGGTGCAATATTTATCTAAATCGGAAGTGGAGTATTTATAAATATATAGATAGACTAGCAGATCCTGCAGACGTTGTTCTGCCCTACATTTGGCCTATCTGCATACATTTTAAAAAGCTTTTTCCGTCTAACTCTGCCCTCGCCCTCTTTACTTTTTCCTAATCCTTTTATTCACTCCTCCCTTCGTCTTTTTCGCTTCACCTATCTCCATCTTCATCTCATTCTATCTATTTATCAGTCTATCTCTTTTGTTCCAGTCCCAGTCCCCCCCGAGTCTCAGTCCCAGTCCTAGTCATAATCCCAGTCCCAGTCCGTCTCTGGTCTACTTCTCGGAAAAAAGGATCGTAAATACTAATATAGGCAAATTTATATACCAAATTTCAGGCAAACTGAATATGACATATGTAAATAGGTATGTGGGTATTATTAAGTCATGTCTCTACTTCGGCTTCGCATGCATATTTATCAGTTTTGCCAGATTGATGCGAATAAATCGAATATCACAATGAAAATTACTTTAGAGCTCTCAGCAACAGCTTTCATTTGATATCCATATTACCCACACATTCTAGGGGTATCCCGGTCCACGTTTCGGCCTATATCTCGAGACCCTAGTGACCCAGCTTTATAATGTATTGCTCTGTACTAAAGCACTCATTAACAGCTTTCATTTGTTATCCATATTCTATAAACACATTCTATGGGTCCCCGGGTCCACGTTTGAACAAAATCGACCGGCGCATCTCTTCAAACACCGTCGACCAACTAACACACATTTTAGCCTTTCCTTTTATATATATAACTATTAAAACGAAATGCAGATATTCGTTGCTTTTGAAATTCGGCTTAAAAATTGCACATGGAACAACTAAAGACCCTCCTGAATGAAAAAAACAAAATGTCTTAGTACTTCTAAAACGCGGGCCACCTCAGAAACCCTTGGTTCGGGGGTAATCCCCCAATCCGCCCCCCCCTCCCCCCCCCTATCGACGGACCTGGTGGTGTGCAATACTTGATATCATTCGCTATAATATTTTTTATTGATAAGCACGTTGTTTAATTAAACACCAACCAATTACACGGAAATATATCCGCACCACCTGAAAATATGAGTGCCGGTGCGTATACGTAACATTTTATTATAATTTTTTATATAATTTGCAATAAAATAATGTTGCGACTATAAACTGAGATGTAACCTATCCTATATTTCTAGTTAGGTCAAACTACACACGGTGTGCAAAACAAATTCAGAATCGGTTCAGTAGTTTCGGAGTCCAGCGCGGACAAACAATGTGATACGTGATTTTTATATATAGAGATAACAATTTTTTTACGTAAAACCTACACAGCACCATTGGACACAGAGGGCACTCAACCTTTTCACAAAGAAAAATACTTATTAGTCTCGCATTAACAGAAACCCTACAAATAGCCCTTAAAATATGTATGTAGGCCAACTTTCACACTATTTACTAAGGGAAAATTTGTATTTGAAGATCCCGTAAATTTCAACGATGACATACCAAAAATACTGTACGATTACATTATTTTTCATTTATCAACTGAGATAGAGTGTTTACAAAGTTCATAGCAAAATGCCTACGAACTATGCTCGTACTGAGTTTAATACCACGTTGGTCATTATAAATGAATTACGAACTTTGTATGGGTATGGGGATAAATGCGTGATGTACAAAGATTTTATAAGCTCTGTCATGAAGTGTGAAAAAAACACATGGCCGTTACATATAAAAATACATTCAAAACGTGTATGCATAGCAAATAGTATTACTTTGGCTACAGAAATTAACTGTAAGTGAACACATGTACTCAGCTTATGAAACTTCAGACTGAATGTGGAACTGAAGCATTATCTTACAATTAAATATTCCAATTAATTCCATATGATCTATTATTGCGAAAAACATGTTGACTGTTAGGACCACTACATACAAACATGAGTTCACTATTAACAACTTCACCTCTTTACTCATCACTTTTTACCATTTTATCCCTCTAAGCTTTGGTACAATAACCTTATTTTCAAAGAGACTGGAGAGAATCGGAACACAAAAGCTCATCAAGTTACAAAGTTTGGAAATTAAACAATTATTTTTGTATTCGCTTATACTATAAAAATTAGAGCCTGTTTGATCCAAAAATGATAAATATGGTATATGGTATTACATTAAACAAAAGTAATAATCGCCATTCTGGAAGCTGTCATCTTACCTTACAAAAATTTCCTTCAAAGTCACCCTATCTCGAAACATACTGGTTTATTAAGGCCGCGGTACAATGACATTTTTCATATAGATGAGTTTAGCACAAGCTTATGCATTCCAATAACGTCGCCACAATCAACCAAGATGTTGCGTTTGTAAATATGAAGAACTTCAGACTAGGCAATTGAAGCTTATTACGCCTTGCCCATTCACATACAAAGTTTCGCGAAGCATTGTTGTAAACATTCTCCCTATACAACAAAACTACTTGCTAACATATTTTGTGTCGTATTCGATTGTTATATTGCAGTTTTCAATTGCGAAAAATGTTAGAAATTTTACCAACCAGTGGGAAAAATAATTTCACTTGCAAAGTGTGCCAACACCCTTAGCCAAAGCAAATGTCAAATTCTTCTTCTTATGGTTTACTTGGAACAAAATTTGGGAGATGGCTACTTTTCAATATCAGATGGCGCCAGTGTCGCTCATTCTACCGTTCTCCATAAAAATACGTGCAATCTACTCATAATCCATAAGCTTGTGTTACACTCATCTATATGAAAAACTGCTTATGTGTCGGAGCTATTATTGTGGCGGCTTCTCGTAGTTTCGATACGTCACTATGCCGCTAGTAAAAAATGCACAACATTAACAGCAAGGCATATAAACACACATGCCAAAAATGCAACAGAGAATATTTCACACACAGGCAAACAAGAGCTATGAGCATGGTTGCCACAGCCACCAAAATTTGTTTTCATTTATTGGTATAAAAACAATTTAATACTATGTTCAAACAGAAAAATAAATTGAGGAAATTTCGATTTGAATTGAGTGCTGTTCATACAACTCGATTTAGCTTACACAATAGTAATTTGATAGCTGTTGGCTCATCTCTACAGCAAGAACATACCTTTGTTCAGACTGTCAAAATGTGCGTGTTGGTATTAGGCGAATGAAATGGAATGAAAACATAAAACTTTAAAATTTTTGTGTGTTGTAAGAAAATGTGTTCAATGTTTTGGTTTCATTTTGAGTTTGCCATCTTCTTTTGACAATCCCTACTCCAGTGAAATGAAAGACATAAAATCAGCTGATGAGATGAGCCAACCATATAGTTCAGCCATGCGCAACTGACGTTGAAATCTACTCAATAAACACACTTTACAAGGTTGTATTTGCAGTTTGAAACAATTTATTACGCAATTTTTTTTAAATTGGCAATTTATTATTACAATTTATTATATGATAAATTGCGTAATAAATTGCCGAAATAGTATAAATTGCCAATTTGGTGTGTGTTTGAACCTAGTATAATAATCAACAACTTAAAAAGTACAAAACAACACGACGTTACAAACAAACAAAAAGTGCTTCAATTAAAATTGATGATAATTATTGATGATGATAATTAAATACATTTATACATATGGACATATTTTTCAGTCTTATACACATATGTATGTGTATATATTTAAAAACTAAAAGCATATTTGTTTATAATAGCCGTGTTTTTTTACACGCGTACACGTTTCGTTTGCGCGTGAAAAAAAACGCCTATCCTCGCTTAGATAATGCTTAGGAGACCCATCTAGCGGCAGTGGTTAAATAACTAACATAACAGCACAAGGTATACCGAAAAGCGGAGACACAACCCTCTGATGGCCATAGGGTATAACATATAGCTGAATCAGTTCCGATGAATTGTGGACACACACAGAATACATAGAATTAGTGTAGAGGGTGAAACAAAAACACATATTTCAGTTACATCTGAGTATAAAGGCGGTGACACAATGATATTTTTCATATAGATGCGTTTAACACATGCTTATGCATTCCAATAACATCGTCACAATCAACCAAGATTTTGCGTTTGTAAATATGAAGGAACTTAAGACTTGGCAATTGAAGTTTATTACGCCTTGCCGATTCACATACAAATCGATTGTTATATTGCAGTTTTTAATTGTGAAAAATGTTAGAAAATTTACCAACCAGTGGGAAAAATAATTTTACTTGCAAATTGTGCCATCACACTTAGCCAAAGCAAATGTCAAATTCTTCTTCTTATGATTTGCTTGGAACAAAATTGGGGAGTTGGCTACTTTTCAATATCAGATGGCGCTAGTGCCGCTCATTCTACCATTATCCATAAAAATACATGCAATCTACTCATAATGCATAAGCATGTGTTAAACTCATCTATATGAAAAACTGCTTATGTGTCGGAGCTGTGATGCGTGTTGAAATTTAGTAGGACAAATTTTATGCGCAGCAATTTCAGAGGTGTATTTTAAGTTTGTCGCTTAGCAGTCTATATAAAGTTTAAGCGTAAACGTATATAGAAGTAAAAAAACACAGCTAATATATTCTGGACTACATCGAAAAAACCGTATAATAAACACAGTTTTATATCGTTCATTGTATAACTTTGCTAGGACCAGCCTATGTCTTTCACCGACCAAACGTAATGAGGACCTGGGTTTTGCGTACAAAGTTCTTTGGCTAACACAGAGAGTCACTGTTCACTTGTCTCTTTCTCTACAATTTGCATTTCATTCACGAACTCAGCGCATGCAATCACTTTAATAACAGCAGGCATACGACAATATTTTCCGAATCTGCCGTTACAAGCCCCCCAATCAATATCAATGAAATGTTTGGGACGTGCTACTGGAATAGTTAAAATCATTGAGTGCAATGAGTTCGTTTAACATTTATTGAAGGAAATTAGTTCGTTGAATATTTTTTACGCGGTGAAACCTTCTTTCTTGACAAAATTTTTCTTTACAAAATTCGTATCAATCTTCCCATGGTTGCGCATACATGGTACAGCTTGTGTAATATTAATAATGACTATCATGGCATAACATTTGTATGAACACATTTTTTCTGCTAATAAGTTTTTAATTATCTACCATTTGTCAATGTTATCAATCGTTTAAAATTTATTCAATGATGAAGTAAACACTTGTTACAACAAGTCTTTTTATCCCCGGCGTGTACTTATACACAAGGTAGTACGTACGTTGTTCGTTGGACAACGGTAGAAGTAATGCCATAACGGAATTGAGATAAATATAGACTTCCTTCTATCAACATTACCAGCATCGATAAATATTTTGACTGAGCTATGTATGTCAATCTGTCAATCCAATAACACGATAACTTGAGTAAAAAATGAGATATCCTTTGCTGTACTGGCTTATCTTGACCCAGAATAGATCAGGATTGAAAATTGGCCAAAAAACCATGCCGAATTCCGATGAAATCGGTGGACAGGCGTCGGAACACGTGTGAACGGTGTATCGGTTGACGAAACCTTACGGTTGCTGGTGAAGGAGCTTGGTTTGCAGCGGACTAATGCCCTTTCGATCAGTAAAGGAGGTTTCTATGGTTGAACATGCAATTGGAGGCGTTGACGTCTTGGATGCAACAGTGGTTGGTGAAATCGATACCCGGTTAGTGGTAGATCAAGAATCGGTAGTTTGGTGAATGCCGGTGAACAGGATTAGTGAATGGGCGATGACAATACGGTTGATCAATTTCCAAGCAACCGGTTGATGGTAAAATCTAAACCCGGCGAGTCGCAGCTGACGTATCGGTGGATGCCGGAGAATGGATTCCCGAGCAACTGGAGGTTGGTGAAATCGATATCCGGAAAGTTCCAGGTGACAGACCAGTGATAGCTTTCCAAGCCACTAATGCTTTGTGATATCGATAGCCGAGGGATAAATCTGACGGGTTAGTGGAAATATACCCATGTAGTTTATATTTTGACCTAACACCGTGGTTACGCTGACGTTGGGCGCACCTGTGTCTGAGAGGAGGTGAAGGTAGGAGCTAAGATCCTTCCCGGTCAATCTCCAGACCCACCAAAAAGTAGTGGGCGACCGAGATCAGCTACTGATCAAATGAGTGTTTACTCGCATTATGTCTTTGCATTCCCGCTCGCTTGCTAATCCTTGTTACACCGGGACAGTACGTAGTGCTAACTATATGAATGTGGGTTTGTGATGCTACTGAAAACAGCATTACAATACCCAGCCGTACGTTTTTCATTCCATCCGTGTGTCAACACGATGAGCCAAAATTAAGATATCTGCAACTAATTTGGCACACAGTCTTACATAAACTCAAAGCATATATGCATTGAAAATAGGCGAAATGAGATAACAACCATGCCCAAAATTAAACTGGTCCCGGTCCGTATCTTTTAGTTTAGCTCTTCCAAAAACTTTTAATATCAAGCATTGCTGAGAACATTGTTTCTGTGGGCTGCTCATGGAGATGATATTTGTAAATGTGTATGTAATGTGTTCAAGCTTTCATATCACTTATGACTTTTCTCTTTATATGTTTAACGCTGAGGTTTTAGTTGACTATGACGTGAAATATGATCTGCCGATATACGAATTGCTTTCCAGTTACCCAAGTTTTTGTGGCATTGTATTTAAAATACGGAAGTGGCTATTCGTCCGGAAATTCAAGTCGCTTTAGTTCGCTCGGCAGTCATTTGTTCTGTCTCTGAAGCTGAATAAATGAAAAACCCGCAACCAGTACCGAAACCGGAACTCTAAACCGAACCCGAAGCGAAAACGGAAACTAAATCGGAACCAAAACCGAACACAAAACGGGGAGTGAATCCGGAATCACAACGTAATGCGGTATCGAAACCTGAGCCAAATACGGAAACGAACCCAGAACCGGTCCTGGTTGCGAACCCAGAGCCTGAAAGAAAGGAAAAAAAAAGAAAAAAACGGAATGAAATGGAAAAGAGAGGAAAGGTAGAGAAATCAAGGTATCAAAATTTTATAGAAGTGTTTAAAACTTGGTATCGATAACAAAGCTTATCGTTGAATTGTCGAATTGTTATCGACGAGCTGTCGGATTATTATGGAAAAGTGATTTGTTATGGAAAGATATCGATTTGTCATCAAAAAGTGTAGATTATTTAACGAAAAATTATTAATATTGTGACTAATATTAGTGACACTAAGTGATACTCACATCACTAGTCGATGCTAAGTAAATGAAGCCACAAAAACAATAAAGCATGCAGTCACTTGCATCTACATAAACGAATCAATCATTATGTCTACACATATGTACGTACACGCAGCGGAGAAGAGACGCCCAAACACATGCATATGTTTTATCTGAGATGCTCCCAAAAGTAGGCAATTATCTGTTGATGTTGTCACTCACATACACGCGCATATGAGAAGCTATACACGTGCATCTGTAGTTATAATTTTATAGCAGTAACAAAGTTAATTCTGGAAATTCCTAGAAGTATCGAACGAGGCAATCGAAGAGTATAAAAGGGGCAACAGTAGAGGCACGACAATCAGTTTGATTTAAGCAAGCTATCAGTTGCGAAATATAAGTGTTATTGTGCAGTACTTTAATAAAGGCCATTTTGCATTATTGAATAGTGGAGTTATTTATTAAACAGTTTAGTGATTCGAACGTTAGTAGAAGGTTGCAAATAAAAGGAATTCCAGTAAATTCGTTAAAATTGGTGTCAGAATAAGAATTATTGAATAAATTCCAGAATTGCAGAGCACAACAAGGACATGGCGATGTTAAGTGAATTAAGGATCCGCAACTGAAAAAGGAGTTGGAAGCCCATGGATTTAATACCGCCGGTAATAAGATCGAACTTCAAGCACGGCTACGAGACGCTATGGAGTCGGAAGGAATTAATGTGGTCGATGATGTCTTTCATCCTGATGGGGACGAGACAACAACAAAAATTGAAGAGAAAAACGAATCATCGCAGGCAGTTACCAGCACAGACTTGAACGTGATATTGGCTGCAATATCTGCACAAACGTCGACACTAACATTGAAGATTGAAGCACAAGAAACACTTATTTCAGAAATGTCGACATAGATAACATCCAAGATGGAATCACAAAAAGCGCATATTTCAGAAATGTCGACACAGATTACATCCAAGAAGGAAGCGCTCCTCTTGTGACAAAATTGATGCCGAGATAGAAGCTTTGAGAGGCCGTACACAGGAGTTGCAAATAAATCGCCCTGCAGTTTCAGCGAGTAATCCAAAGGTAAAGACACCATCCTTTGACGGTTTTGTTCCTTTCCAGGTCTTTAAACTACAATTTGAGAAAACATCAGCAGTAAATAACTGGAATGCGGAAGATAAAGTAGCTGCTCTGTTCATGGCATTGAAAGGGCCTGCAGCTGAGATTTTACAAACCATTCCAGAGGGCGAACGGAACTGTTATGAAGCATTGATGGGCGCTGTAGAGAGACGATACGGAACTGAGCATAGGAGACAGATATACCAAATGGAATTACTGAACCGCTTCCAGAGGCCTGGTGAAACATTGCAAGAGTTTGTGTCAGATGTTGAAAGGCTGGCACATTTAGCGAATGCGACGGACCCGTGGAATACACCGAAGGGTAAAAATCCAGAGCTTTATAAACGGCATACGGGACGTGGAAACGAAGCGAGCAACATACGCAAACCCAAAATCTACATTCACAGAAACGGTATCACATGCTCTGATTCAGGAAACAGCTACACTTCCGTGTAAACCAGTTTTCAAAGCACGCCGTGTGGAAGTAGAAAGGGCAGAGTGGGTAGACGCGATATTGGAGGCGCTGAAAGGATTGCAAAAGCAGAGTGAAAGAGTTATCAAATGCTTCAAATGCGGGAAGCCAGGCCACATTGCACGTCATTTCGATCTTGACCCTGGTAGTTCCAACTTGGGTGGCCGTAAACGCAAAGCTGGAGGAGATAAGTAAGAGCGAGTCAGATGTAAAGATCGAAAGCTTGCCCCAGCTATTGAATGTCCTGTGATATCTGTGTCGCAAATTGGAAGGAAATCAAGCAGTCTTACCGTCAGAGGGGATGCCGATGGCAAAGAACGTGTACTGACTGTAGACACGGGCGCATCTCATTCCTTGATTCGATCTGATTTGGTCAAAAGGAGAGTAAAGCCATTACATGGGGCAAGGTTGCGTACGGTTACTGGCTAGTATAACCAAGTCCTGGGAGAAGTCATCTGTGAAGTCTTAATTGGGAAGGTCATGATTCTACACAAATTCTTTGTAGCGGAGGTTACTGATGAAGTCATATTGGGAGTGGACTTCTTAGTTGACCACAACATCAGGATCGACATACAGAGATGGGTTATGCGTTATAAGAACCAGGATATACCACTTAACTTCAGTTTGGAGAAAGGGGTCAGTAGTAATCGAGTACTGGTAGAGAAGACTCGACAAAGACCACGAAAGTCAAAGGCAAAGGTTGATGGTTGGAATGGACCAAATAAAGCGAAATCAAAAGTACCTGCGAGAGAAAGACTGGCATTGACAAAACCAAATGGACGCACAAAAACGAAGGAACGAATTTCCCAGAAAGAATTCGAGGGTAGTTTCAAGCCAGGGCACACTACTATTGTGAAACCTTGGAGCGATACTGATAATGCGAACCCAATCCGTCAAGCGCAAGCTCTGCGAAGTAGTTCATTGGCCAAAGAAGAGAGTGTGAGGTAATGGCCCAGGGTAATGTGTAGTAGGATGAAACGCAAGTACGACAAGGACTATAATTCGGAAGGTTTCTTGGAGGAAGATTTGGTACTGCTATACAGCCCTCACCGGCGGAAAGGTTTTCCATCCAAAATTCGGTGCAGTTGGGAATGCCGGTACAAAGTTGTCAAGAAGATCAGTGATACCATCTACCGCATACAAACCATTGGGAAACCACGAAATGGATGGGTGGTTCATTTGGAGATGCTAGCAGCGGTTAGATCGAGAGATTTGTCTGATCAGGACTATCAGAGCTAGGTGGGGAGCAGTGTGAGGAATATTAGTGACACTAAGTGATACTCACATCACTAGTCTGATGCTAAGTAAATGAAGCCACAACAACAATAAAGCAGGCAGTCACTTGTATTTACATAAACGAATCAATCATTATGTCTACACATATGTACATACACGCAGCGGAGAATAGATGCACAAACACATGCATATATCTTATCTGAGATGCTCCCAAAAGTAGGCAATTATCTGTGGAAGTGTCACTCACATATGCACGCACATATGAGAAGCTATACACGTGCATCTGTAGTTATAATTTTATAGCAGTAACTAAGTTAATTCTACTATACGCCTAGAAGTATGGAACGAGGCAATCGAAGAGTATAAAAGCGGCAACAATAGAGGAACAACAATCAGTTTGATTTAAGCAAGCTATCAGTTGCGTAGTATAAGTGTTATTTTGAAGTACTTTAATAAAGGTTATTTTGCATTATTGAATAGTGGAGTTATCTATTCCACAGCTTTGTGATTCTAACATTAGTAGAAAGTTGCAAATAAGAGGAATTCCAGTAAATTCTTGCAATATTGTAGCGAGTTATGGAAAATTTTTATTACTTTACACCCTCTGCTATCGTTCAAATCGCTGGAGTGTCGAATAAAGAACTCAAATATGCAGTATATCGATATCTCTTTTATTTACAACTCTACTGTAGTAGTTCTACTTCACAATACTCGTCACAATATTTTATTAACTGATCGACTCTTCCTCAGCTTGCGTTGCTTTTATACCCTCTGCTGCCTCCTTCGCATATTTCTCCTAATGTCTAGACTTTTCGACAGCTGCTTATTTATTTCTCCTATATGTATCTGTTATTCACCTTTTGTCTCCAAACATACACTGACAACAAAAATCTCAAATGTTTGAGAAAAACATTGATTCTCAGTTTGATATTCAACATTATTTATCATTTGAAACAAAATATTTGCTCCACTTTTTCTCAAGCATTGTTCTTCAACTCGAGAATAATTTGAGACATACTTGAAGATTTTGTCTCTCAAATGTTTGAGAAAACATTAATTCTCAGTTTGATATTCAGCATTATTAATCATTTGAAGCTAAATATTCTCTCAACTTTTTCTCAAGCATTGTTCTTCAACTTGAGAATGGTTTGAGATATACTTGCATTTCGTTCCATTCTGGTTGAAAACGGTCGATATTATGGAATATTTTCGTTACTATTAATGTGAATACTTTTTGCGCCAACGTGTCTAAATTTTAAAGTACATAATAAGTGTTCATGAAACCCAAAAATGCTTATTTTACATCAATGCTATCGATAGTGTCGTTGATAGTGCCGCCGATTATTCGTCGATTTCTAATTTGCATACTTTAGCTGGAAATGTAAACAACCGATTTTATTGAGTGATGTTGGACATAAAGTGAACAAATAAGGAAGCATTTATACATTTAAATAATATTAAATTTAAATTCAAATTCAATTATGCATAAATCTAAACGAGTTAAAAGTGAAGGAGGAAATAATAAATTTGCTTACCGAATGTGGCACAACAGTCCACTTCGTCCCGCTTTACTCTCGTTTGAGAAAAAGTTGAGAACCCAAAAATTCTCAATTTGAAAATAAAGAAAAATTCCATACGAAAAATGTGCCTTTTAGCTTGAGAATGGTATCAACGGTTATTTGAAATGTATTTGAAAACTAACGTTTGAAATGTGAGAAATGGACTTATTCTCAAATGTATCTCAAATTGAGAATTGAGAAAAATGTTTATTGGGCTTCTAGTTATATCCGTGTGCATGTGTGATTAATAACTCCGCTCTTAACTGCTGGCTACATATGTATATGTATGTGAAATATTCTCTTTGCTGTTAGCTTTGCTATTTATTTGTATGTGTGGCTGCTTGCTTTGGTATTTACATATACATATGTGTGGCTGCTTTTATTAAAAGCATAGTGATGAACTGAAATGCTAATATTCGCCACAATATGTTTTCAAGCATTTATCAATTTGTTATGGGAGTGCTACCAATTTGTTATCAGTGCATTATTGAATTGATCTAGCAAAGTTATCATTTTTACATCGAAAAGTGTTTGATATGTTATAAATTTGTTATAAATTTGTTATCGACTTGCTATCAGAGTATTACAAATTTATTATTATCGTGCTAGTCAATTTTGTGTTGAAACAGATACCGATAAAACTTGAATAAAAACCTTACGACATATCTGTATCATAAACGTACAATTCAAACTCTGTAAAATTTTGTACAATCTACTAAACAATATACAAAACAGCACCACACACTTTTTCGTCCTGCTTCCTTATTTCACCGCAACCGTGCGACGTGCCAATCGATAGCATTGCTTCCGAAAATTGTATAACACTGCCATCGCGCTTAACGCAATCAACACTCAAAAAAATTGTGCTCTGAACCAAGAACCACACCACAGAACTACTGTAGCGCTAGTCTTATCAAAATCCTCTGACATAGTCAATCACAACACAGCAAGATTTAGAAGGATATTTCCTTCCACCTAGTCTCAAAGGGTAAAATTATCTATGCGATCGGGAGGCATCCGTCCAGGTAACAAACGTAGCATCCAAATCTAGAAGAATACTAGCAGACCCGGCAGACGTTGTTCTACCCTAAATTTGGCCCCTTTATACTTTTTCCTAATCTTTTTATTCACTCCTCCCTCCGCCTTTTTCGCTTCATCTCCATCTTCGTCTCATTCTATCTCTTTCTCAGTTTCCTTATCTCTTTTCTCTTCTCTCAAGTTTTTCTCCTTCTTCTTCATCTCTTATTGCCAGTCCCAGAGGGTGGTATGTATTTTGTTCCAGTCCCATTCCGAATCTCAGTCCCAGCCCCACTCCGAGTCTCAGTCTCAGTCCCAGTCCTAGTCCTAACCCCAGTCCCAGTCCGTCTATGGTATACTTCCCGGAAAAAAGCATCGTAAATACTAATATAGGCAAATTTCTATACGAAATTTCAGGCAAATCGAATAGGACGTATGTAAATAGGTATGTGGGTATTATTAATTCTTGTCTTTATTTCGGCTTCGCATGCATATTTATCAGTTTTGCCAGGTTGATGCGACTAAATCGAATATCAAAATGAACTTTGGAGCTTTAAGCAACAGCTTTCATTTGATATACATAATACACGCACATTCTAGGGGTATCCGGGTCCATGTTTTGGCCTATATCTCGAGACCCTTGTCACTCAGCGGTGTAAAACTTACTCTGTACTAAAGCATACATCAACTGCTTCAATTTGATACCTAAATGTAAAAACACATTCTAGGTGTATCCGAGTCCACGTTTTGGGCTATATCTCGAGACCCTAGCCTCCCAGTTGTATGAAAATTATCCTGTACTATAGCACCCATCAACAGCTTTCATTTGATATCCATATTGTAGAAACACATTCTAGGGTTACCCGGATCCACGTTTGGGGCTATATCTCGAGACCCTAGCCTCCCAGTTGTATGAAAATTATCCTGTACTATAGCACTCATCAACAGCTTTCATTTGATATCCATATTGTAGAAACACATTCTAGGGGTACCCGGGTCCACGTTTTGGGCTATATCTCGAGACCCTAGCCTCCCAGTTGTATGAAAATTATCCTGTACTATAGCACTCATCAGCAGATTTTATTTGACACCCATATTGTATAAACACATTCTAGGGGTATCCGGGTCCACGTTTTGGCCTATATCTCGAGACCCTAGTCACCCAGGGGTATGAAAATTATCCTGTACTATAGCACTCATCAACGGCTTTCATTTGATAGCCATATTGTATAAACACATTCTAGGGGTACCCGGGTCCACGTTTTGATCTCAAGACCCTAGACACCTAGCGAAAAAAAAGGTATACGTTGGCCGATTCTCATACCTACCCAATATGCTCACAAAATTTCATGAGGATCGGTTCAACCGTTTCGGGGGAGTTCAGCCTCTAAAACCGTGACAGAAGAATTTTATATATTAGATAAACAAAAAGTGCCGCCGGGTGGTGTCCCATCCCCACTTTTGTTTAAATTTGCATATGGAAGCTCCATTCGCCACCAGAAAGAGTTATGAGTCGACACAGTCCTATGCGAATTCACTTCCTAAAGACAAATACCCGAAGGTAGCGGTTGAGGAAAGCAATCTCCCCAGTGAGATCCGCGGCACTGGGTCAGATTCAATCTGGATACTGTAATAGAGTAAAATCTTACTTATCCAGAATTGCCCCCGGCATACCCAAAATATATCCCTCATGTAACGCGTCCCCACATCACACCAACCATCTTTTGAATTGCAATCAATGCCTCTAACACCCATATCTCTGTGATTAAACCCTGTTGAAACTGCAAGTTTCCTCGGACTGCCGTTATTAAATATTGGTGACAATTTGCGAGTGAAGTGCTTTTTTTCAATTTTCAAGAAGGGTTTCTTGTGTTTTTACGAGGTCAACGATGAGATACGAGATATCACTGAACAACATATTATCACTCAAAGTATCTTAAAGCCCTAACCGTAGAAGTGCACCTCGCTGGTCGGGCTGATTCTATAAAAGCTGTGACAGTTGGATTCGTACCCATCGAAAATACAATGACTGTGATTCGGGATGGCGTTTAACAGAAAGAAGTGGCTAGAAATCAGGCACAGGGGTTAAAAAATAAACTGTGCTCTCTCGAAATAGCTTCTTACGTTACCTTTTGGCATGACATTCTTCTCTGCTATCACTTGTAAAATCAACAAGTAAGGAAGGCTAAGTTCGGGTGTAACCGAACATTACATACTCAGTTGAGAGCTATGGTGACAACATAAAGGAAAATAACCATGTAGGAAAATGAACCGAGGGTAACCCTGGAATGTGTTTGTATGAAATGTGTATCAAATGAATTTAAAGAGTATTTTATGAGGGAGTGGGCCATAGTTCTATAGGTGGACGCCATTTAGGGATATCGCCATAAAGGTGGATCAGGGTTGACTCCAGAATTTGTTTGTACGATATGGGTATCAAATGAAAGGTGTTAATGAGTATTTTAAAAGGGATTGATCCTTAGTTCCATAGGTGGACGCCGTTTCGAAATATCGCCATAAAGGTCGACCAGGGGTGACCCTGGAATGCGTTTGTACAATACGGGTAACAAACGAAAGGTGTTAATGAGTATTTCAAAAGCGCGTGGGCCTTAGTTCTATAGGTGGACGCCTTTTCGAAATATCGCCATAAAGGTGGACCAGGGGCGACTCTAGAATGTGTTTGTACGATATGGGTATCAAATTAAAGGTATTAATGAGGGTTTTAAAAGGGAGTGGTGGTAGTTGTATAAGTGGTCGCCTTTTCGAGATATTGGCATAAAGGTGGACCAGGGGTGACTCTAGAATGCGTTTGTACAATATGGGTAACAAATGAAAGGTGTTAATGAGTATTTTAAAAGGGCGTGGGGCTTAGTTCTATAGGTGGACGCCATTTAGATATATCGCCATAAAGGTGGACCAGGGGTGACTCTAGAATGTGCTTGTACGATACGTGTATCAAATTAAAGGTATTGTGACGATCAAGAGTGACACTAAGTGATATACGCATCCCTAGTCTGATGCTAAGTAAATGAAGTCACAACAACAATAAAGCAGACAGTCACTTGTATCTACATAAACGAATCAATCATTATGTCTACACATATGTAAGTATACGCAGCTGAGAAGCAACGCACAAGCACATTCAGATAACTTATCTGAAATGCTCCTAAAGGTATGCAATTGTGATTGGGGAAGTCTCGCTCACAGATACAAGCGCATGGGGTATGAGAGAAGCTATAAAAACTTTACATCTGTAGTTGTAGCTGAGAAATTTATAACTAACTAAGTACAATTTTGGAAGCGCCTAGAAGATGCCACGAGGAAATCGCAGAGTATAAAAGCATCAGCGGTAGAGGCGTCAGTTTCGATTAAGACGCTATCTAGCGAGCAATAGCAGTATAGTCAGTTTGGTTATTAAGCAAGCTATTCGTTGCAAAGTATAAGTGTTATTGTGAATGTACTTTAATAAAGGCCATTTTTCCATTATTCAATATTGGAGTTATTTATTCAACAATTTAGCGATACGAACGTTGGCAGAAGATTGCAAATAAGGGGAATTGCAACAAATTCGTTACAATTGGTGTCAGAAGAGGAATTGTTGAATAAATTCCAGAGGACAACAAGGACATGGCAAAGTTCAGTGAATTGAAGATCCAGCAACTGAAGAAGGAGTTGGAGAGCCGTGGATTGAATACAAGCGGCGTTAAACTCGAACTTCAGGCACGGCTACGAGAGGCAATGGAAGCAGAAGGAATTGATGTGGATGAGTATGTCTTTTATCCTGATGGGGACGAGACAACAACAAAAATAGAAGAGAAAAAGGAAGCATCGCAGACAGTTACGAGCACAGACTTGAACATGATTTTGGCTGCAATATCTGCACAAACATCGACAGTAAAAGAAATGTCGTCAGAAATAACATCGAAGATTGCAACACAAGAAACGCGTATGTCAGAAATGTCTACACAGATTACATCCAAGATGGAAACTCAACTGGAAGAACAGAAGACATATATGGCATCCCAATTGGAATCGTAGGAGACACGCATAACATCCAAGATGGAAGAACAAGAGGAGCGCTTATCATTGTAGGTGGCACAAATGTCTTCACAGTTAGAAGCACGGGAAGCAAGGGTAATATCAAAGCTGGAAGCGCAGGATGCAAAAATCGCTCAATTTTGGGCAGAAGTCGATGATTTGAAGGGTCGTATGGAGCAGTTACAACTAAATCGACCAGCTGTTTCAGCGAGAAATCCAAAGGTAAAAACACCATCCTTTGACGGGTCTGTTCCTTTCCAGGTCTTTAAGCTACAGTTTGAGAAGACCGCAACAGTGAACAACTGGAATGCTGAAGATAAAGTTGCTGCACTCTTCATAGCATTGAAAAGACCAGCTGCCGAAATCTTACAGACTATTCCAGAGTAAGAACGGAACAGCTATGAAGCATTGATGGTCGCTGTCGAGAGACGTTATGGAAACGAGCATAGAAGACAGATATACCAAATGGAGTTGCTGAACCGCTTCCAGAGGCCTGTTGAAACATTGCAAGGGTTTGCGTCGGATATTGAAAGGCTAGCACATTTAGCGAATGCCGACGCACCCGGTGTCAACGGTGTCACAAGCTCTAATTCAGGAAACAGCACGATGTGTGGAAGTAGAAAGGCCAGAGTGGGTAGACGCAATATTGGAGGTGCTGAAAGGATCGCAAAAGCGGAGTGGAAGAGTTATCAAATGCTTCAAATGCGAAAAGCCCGGTCACATTGCACGTCATTGCGATCTTGGTCCTAAGAGTTCAAACAATGTGGGTGGCCGTAAACGCAAAGCTGGAGGAGATGAGCAAGAGCGTGTCAGATGTAAAGAACGAAAACTTGCCCCATCTATTGAATGCCCTGTGATATCTGTGTCGCAAATTGGAAGAAAATCGAGCAGTCTTGCTGTCAAAGGAAAGCTGAATGGCAAGGAGTGTGTACTGACTGTAGATACGGGCGCATCTCATTCCTTAAACCGATCTGACTTGGTTAACAGGAGAGTAAAACCGTTACCTGGTGCAAGGCTGCGTACGGTCAATGGCGAGTATAACCAAGTCCAGGGAGAAGTGGTATGTGAAGTCTTGATTGGAAAGGTCACAGTTCTACACAAATTCGTTGTGGCGGAGATCGTTGATGAAGTCATATTGGGAGTGGACTCCTTGGTTGACCATGACATCAAGATCGATATGCAGAAAAGGGTGATGCGTTATAAGAACCAAGATATACCACTTAACTTCAGTTTGCAGAAAGGGTTCAGTAGTAATCGAGTACTAGTGTAAAAGACTCGGCAAAGACCACGAAAGTCAAGGGAAAAAGTTGATAGAACGAATGGGCCAAATAAAGCAAAATCAGAAGTACCTGCGAGAGAAGCACTGGCATTGACAAAACCTAATGGACGCACAAAACGGAAGCAACGAATTTCCCAGAAAGAATGCGAGGGTAGTTTCAAGCTGGAGCGCACTACTGTTGTGAAACGTGGGAACGATACTGATTGTGCGAAGCCAATCCGTCAAGCGCAAGCTCTACGAAGTAGTTCATTGGCCAAACAACAGAGTGCGAGGGAACGGCCCAGGGTAGTGAGAAGTAAGATGAAAAACAGGCATGACAAAATCTTTAGTTCGTTAGGTTTCTTGGCGGAAGATTTGGTACTGTTATACAACACTCACCGGCAGAAAGGTGTTCCATCCAAATTTCCGTGCAGTTGGGAAGGCCCGTACAAAGTTGTGAAGATGATCAGTGACACCATCTACCACATACAAACTATTGGGAAACCACGAAGTAGAAGAGTGGTACAGTTGGAGATGCTAGCAGCTTCTAGATCGAGAGATTTGTGTGATCGGGACGATCAGACTTAGGTGGAGGGCAGTGTGACGATCATGAGTGACACTAACTGATACTCACATCGCTAGTCTGATGCTATGTAAATGAAGTCACAATAACAATAAAGCAGACAGTCACTTGTATCTACATAAATGTATCAATCATTATGTCTACACATACATATGTACGTACACGCAGCTGAGAAGCAACGCACAAGCACATGCAGATAACTTATCTGAAATGCTCCTAAAGGTACGCAATTGTGATTGGGGAAGTGTCGCTCACACATACAAGCGTATGGGTTATGAGAGAAGCTATAAAAACTATACATCTGTAGTTGTAGCTGAGAAATTTATAACTAACTAAGTAAAATTCTGGAAGCGCCTATAAGATGCCACGAGGAAATCACAGAGTATAAAAGCATCAGTGGTAGAGGCGCTATAGTCAGTTTCGATTAAGACGCTATCTAGCGAGCAATAGCAGTATAGTCAGTTTGGTTATTAAGCAAGCTATTCGTTGCAAAGTATAAGTGTTATTGTGAATGTACTTTAATAAAGGCCATTTTTCCGTTATTCAATATTGGAGTTATTTATTCAACAATTTAGCGATACGAACGTTGGCAGAAGATTGCAAATAAGGGGAATTGCAGCAAATTCGTTACAGTATTAATGAGGGTTTTAAAAGGGAGTGGTGGTAGTTGTATAGATGGTCACCTTTTCGAGATATCGGCATAAAGGTGCACCAGGGGTGACTCTAGAACGCGTGTACAATATGGGTATCAAGCGAAAGGTGTTAAGAGTATTTTAAAGGGCTTAGTTCTATAGGTGGACGACTTTTCGAGATATCGCCATAAAGGTGGACCAGGGGTGACTCTAGAATGTGATTGTACAACATGGGCATCAAACGAAAGGTGTTAATGAGTATTTTAAAAGACCGTGGGGCTTTGTTCTATAGGTGGACGCCTTTTCGAGATATCGCCAAAAAGGTGGACCAGGGGTGACTCTAGAATGTGTTTGTACGATATGGGTATCAAATTAAAGGTATTAATGAGGGTTTTAAAAGGGAGTGGTGGTAGTTGTATAGGTGGTCGCCTTTTCGAGATATCGCCATAAAGGTGGACCAGGGGTGACTCTATACTTTGTTTGTACGATATGGGCCGAAATATTTGCAACCAAAAAGCTCGAATTGAAGTTCTATACAAGAGAAATGTGTGTGAAGTCAAAGGCATTTATTACTTAAGGCCCAAATACATTCGAATTTTGCGTCGTTTTGCCGTTTACGTCCAATCCACCGGCATCGCAAATGGGAACGCCAAGGTAACGAAAGAGGAATTCAAAAACTTACATTTTGCTAACGTCACTCCATTTCTTTTTATACCTTTCATGAACATGAAATGGTATATTAACTTTGCTGAAACTCGGTGATATATATTCTAATATATCATAGAAGATACCCTGAAAAAATCACTTTGATCAGAGCTATATATAGTATATATCCCATACAACCGATCGTTCAGATAGAAATATTTTTAGCAATTTCTCCCTTAATTTCAAATATAAAAACGTTAAACTGGGTGATAGTTATTCTAATATATCATAGAAGATTTCATGAAATAATCACTTCGATCGGAGCTATATATAGTATATATCCCATACAACCGATCGTTCAGATAGAAAGATTTTTGACAATTTCTCCCTTAATTTCCAATATCAAAACGCTAAACTTGGTGATATTTATTCTAATATATCATAGAAGATTTCATGAGAAAATCATTTCGATCGGAGCTATATATAATATACATCCCATACAACCGATCGTTCAGATAGAAAGATTTTTTGCCATTTCTCCCTTAATTTCCAATATATACGTTAAACTTGGTGATATTTATTCTAATATAACATAGAAGATTTCCTGTAAAAATCATTTCGATCGGAGCTATATATAATATTGTAACGAATCTGCCGCAAATCCTCTTATTTGCAATCCTCTGCTAAGTTCGAATCACTAAACTGTTGAATAAATAACTCCAATATTGAATGATGGAAAAATGGCCTTTATTAAGTACTTCACAATAACACTTATACTTTGCTACTCGCTGGCTTAATAACCAAACTGATTGATAACTCAAATGAAACTTTACTATTGGCCGCCAGATCGAGTGCTTAATCAAACTGATAGCTCAACTCAAACTGAATTACTTCTTACTCGCCTGCCCCGCTTTTATAGTTTACGCTGCATACTTCTAGGCTCTTCGATTTCCAGAACTTACTAGTTATTTTCGCTACAAAATCGCCAGCCACAACTACGTGCACAAATTATTGCTCTCTCTTGTGACAACTCAGATAAGATATATGCATGTGTCTGTGCATTGCCGCTCCGCTGCTCGTATACATACATATGTGTAGACGCAATTATTTATTCGTTTATGTAGATTCATAATGATTGAATTATTGATGTGAATGTTTGTAGTTTACAGTCTTTCGCGCATACATAGGCGCATAAGTAAATGCATCTGTGTGTGACATCTCTTTCGGCTGCCTTATATATGTGTATACATGATTTGATTATTGACGTAAATACTGCTTGGCATGGCCTTAGCATCGCCTTAGTGATGGTATAGGTTAGTGATGCTAATATCCGTGACACTGCCCTCCACCTAAGTCTGATCGTCCCGATCAGACAAATCTCTCGATCTAAACGCTGCTAATCTCTCCAAATGAACCACTTTCATTTTGGTTCGTGGTTTGGTAGTGGTTTGTATGCGGTACACTACATCGTTGATCCGTTTTACAACTTTGTATGGGCCTTCCCAGTTACACTGCAATTTCGGGGACAAACCTTTTTTTCGTTGTGGGTTGTATAGCAGCACCAAATCTCCTTCCTGAAACCCTTCCGAATTAATTTCTTTATCGTACCTCGCTTTCATCTTGTCACTCATAATCTTTGCTCGTTGCCTTACCAGATCGTGTATCTCTCTCAGATCTTCTTCTAAGACATCAGTGGATTTCTTGATATTCCTCTCCGCATTGGCATCTATCCCATACTTCAAATCAGCTGGCAGTCGAAGGTCATTGCCAAAAATTACCTTTGCGGGAGTTTGGCCCGTTGTGTCATGCACTGCCGATCGGTAGGCCATCAAGAATAATGATATGTGTGTATCCCAGTCCTTATGGTACTTGTCTACTACTTTCCTTAAATGCTCCTCCAATGTTCTATTGAAACATTCCACCATACCATCGGACTGAGCATGCAATGCAGTTGTCCGTGTTTTTCGAATGCCCAACTTCTTGCATAGTTCTTGGAACACAGCTGATTCAAAATTCCTGCCTTGGTCAGAATGTAACTCCATTGGTACACCATACCTTGCAACCCATTCGTTTTTAACCACTTCTGCTACTGTTTCTGCTTCTTGGTTTAGGATTGGGTATACCTCTGGCCATTTACTGAAATAATCCATAACAACCAGTACGTATTTGTTTCCGCGGTTGCTAGTAGGAAATGGACCTGCGACATCCATGGCGATCCTTTCAAATGGTGCACCTGAAATATACTGCTTCATCTGGCCATGACTTCGGGTTTTCGGCCCTTTCGCTCTGTTGCATACCTGGCAATTGGCAATCCACTCGGTGACCGACTGACGGCAACCAACCCAATAGAATCTCTGCTTAATTTTCTCGAGTGTCTTCGTGATTCCAAGATGGCCTCCACTTGGACCATTGTGCAACTCGCTGAGCACGTCAGGAATCCTCTTTCTGGGAACAACTATCAGTTTCTTCTTGCATTGACCATCCTCACTCTCCCATACTCGATGCAAGCAACCGGATATCAATTTCAAACTGTTCCACTGTGCCCAATATGACTTCGCAATGGGACTCTCTGCTGACATATCCTCTCTGCTTGGTCTTTCGTTTCGTTCGAGCCCTTGCATAACATGTGACAGATCTGTATCTTCTAGCTGACACTTTCTTAGTTGTTCCTTGTCCCATTCATCTGTACACGTTATAGTCATTAGCCGGACATCTATAATGTCTTCTTTAGCCTCGGCCTTTGAACAGTGCTTGCATTCCAAACTACATGGCCTTCGTGACATTGCATCGGCATTTCCATGGGTACTACCTTTTCGATGCTCAATGGAAAAGTCATAGCTTTGAAGTCGCTCGATCCACCGTTCCAATTGTCCTTCCGGATTACGGGACTGCAGAAGCCATTTCAATGCTGCGTGATCTGTCCTGACATGGAATCGCTGGCCGTAGAGGTATTTGTGAAAATGTTTGATGCACTCTACCAATGCCAACAGCTCTCTCCGCGTAACACAGTAGTTCCTCTCTGGTTTTCCAATCGAACGGCTGTAATATGCAACTACCTTCTGCCGTCCATCGACCAGTTGTGATAAAACGCCTCCTATAGCATATCCACTTGCATCTGTATCTAGAATAAATGTTGCTCCTGGAATCGGATATGCTAACATTGGGGCAGTGCACAAACGCTCCTTCAATGTTTGGAAAGCCACTTCTTGCTCCTTCTTCCATTCAAAAGCTTTGTTTTTTCTTGTAAGCTCATGGAGGCTATGGGCTACGCTGGAAAAATTTGGTACAAATCGGCGGTAATATGTGCACAGCCCAAGAAAACTTCTCAATTCATGTAGGTTCTGTGGTCTTGGCCAATCCTGTACAGCCTCTATTTTTCGTTCGCAGTGCAGATGCCCTCTGTCGTTACCTTGTGACCCAAATAATTGGCTTCCCTTTTAAACAGCGTACACTTTTTGGGACTTAACTTCAGACCAGCGCCAGCTATTCTCTGGAAAACTTCCTCCAAGTTCTTAAGATGTTCATCAAAGTTCTTGCCCAATACGATGATGTCGTCCAGGTACACCAAGCATGTTTTCCAATGTAGTCCTTTCAGTACCTGGTCCATGAGTCTCTCAAAAGTAGCTGGTGCATTACAAAGTCCAAAAGGCATCACTGTAAATTGCCAAAGACCATCACCGACACTGAAGGCTGTTTTCTCTTTATCTTCCTCCTTCACCTCCACTTGCCAGTAGCCGCTTTTCAAGTCCAGCGTGGAAAACCATTTCGTACCAGATAGCGAGTCCAGAGTGTCGTCAATTCTTGGCAATGGGTAGCTATCCTTTTTCGTTACGTCATTCAACTTCCGGTAGTCCACGCAAAACCTCATTTTTCCATCCTTCTTTTTTACAAGTACTACCGGTGAGCTCCCTGGACTAGCTGATGGTTCGATGACGCCGCTGTCCCTCATTTCTTGAATGATTTGACTCACAACTTCCCGCTTCGCCAGTGGAACACTACGTGGAGCTTGACGGATCGGCCTCGCATCTCCAGTGTCAATTTGATGTTTCACAACGTTGGTGCGGCCTGGTTTAGAATCATCCTGGTCAAATATGTTCGCGTACTTTAGGAGCAGTTGTTTTGCCTTACTCTGATATGCTTCCTCTAGCCCCTGTATCCATGCCGTGATATCATTTGAAAGATCATTATTACTAGCTGAAACGTGTTCCTGGAGCTGTTCACAGTTAATAACTACTTCAGCCTCTTGGCATCTTCCCAAAATAGCTCCTTTAGTCAGTTTAAGTGGTGACTTGAACTCATTGAGTACTCTTACCGGAATACGTCCATCTTGTTTTGACATAGCCAGTGTTTAGTGCTGATTTGTTTGCTGCTTCGACAACCCACAATTTGTTTGTCCCACAATCTCCATCAACCTTTGCCCAGATGACTGCTTCGGATTTTGGTGGTATTCGCTGACTCTCTTCCACCAGCACGCGTTTACTGCTGTAGCCTCTCTCGTAGCCGAAATTAAGTGGCACATCCATGTTCTTATATCGCATCGTCTTGCTTTGCATATCGATCTTGATGCCTTGGTTGATTAAGAAGTCCACTCCAATTATGATTTCATCAACAATACCTGCCACTAAAAAATTGTGAAGTACCGAGACGTTCCCAATTGCTACTTCACATTCTACTTCTCCAATTACCTGTGTGTCCTCTCCCGTGGCTGTACGTAACCTTGCTCCAAGCAATGGTCTTATCTTCTTGTTGACTAAATCTGATCGAATGATGGAATGGGATGCACCCGTATCTACAGTCAGTAAACGTTCCTTTCCATCCACATGTCCTCCGACGGTAAGATAGCTTGACCTTCTTCCAATTTTGTTATTTCCTCGCCATCAAGATGAAAGTCATACTCTTCCACATCGATTCCTTCTGCTTCCATTGCCTCTCGTAGCCGTGCCTGAAGTTCAAGTTTAACGCCGCTTGTATTCAATCCACGGCTCTCCAACTCCTTCTTTAGTTGCTGGATCTTCAATTCACTGAACTTTGCCATGTCCTTGTTGTCCTCTGGAATTTATTCAACAATTCCTCTTCTGACACCAATTGTAACGAATCTGCCGCAAATCCTCTTATTTGCAATCCTCTGCTAAGTTCGAATCACTAAACTGTTGAATAAATAACTCCAATATTGAATGATGGAAAAATGGCCTTTATTAAGTACTTCACAATAACACTTATACTTTGCTACTCGCTGGCTTAATAACCAAACTGATTGATAACTCAAATGAAACTTTGCTATTGGCCGCCAGATCACGTGCTTAATCAAACTGATTGATAGCTCAACTCAAACTGAATTACTTCTTACTCGCCTGCCCCGCTTTTATAGTTTACGCTGCATACTTCTAGGCTCTTCGATTTCCAGAACTTACTAGTTATTTTCGCTACAAAATCGCCGGCCACAATTACGTGCACAAATTATTGCTCTCTCTTGTGACAACTCAGATAAGATATATGCATGTGGCTGTGCATTGCCGCTCCGCTGCTCGTATACGTACATATGTGTAGACGCAATTATTTATTCGTTTATGTAGATTCATAATGACTGAATTATTGATGTGAATGTTTGTAGTTTACAGTCTCTCGCGCATACATAGGCGCACAAGTAAATGCATCTGTGTGTGACATCTCTTTCGGCTGCCTTATATATGTGTATACATGATTTGATTATTGACGTAAATACTGCTTGGCATGACCTTAGCATCGCCTTAGTGATGGTATAGGTTAGTGATGCTAATATCCGTGACAATATATATCCCATAAAACCGATCGTTCAGATAAGGGGGTTTTTGCCATTTTTTATTTTATATTTATCTTAAAAATTGTTTAGGTATGTAAATCTGTTCACTATATATTTCCTATTTTATACATCCGATTATTTGGAGATTACGAACGGGATAAGGTTATTGTTCAGCCCCATTCATGAAAGGTATGAAGTCTTCGTCACAGCCGAAGACAGTCCCGTCCTTACTTGTTACCCTTGAATTTTGCTTGAATTAATTCTGGTTTCAATTTATTGTTATACTCAGCTGAGCAGAGCTCACAAAGTATATTAACTTTGTTCGCATAACGGTAATCCGTAACGGCATAAACTAATCGAGATAGATATAGACTTCTATATATCAAAATGATCTGGGCGAAAAAAGCAATTCATTTAGCCATGTCCGTCCGTCCGTCCGTAAACGCAATAACTTGAGTAAATTTTGAGGTATCTTGATGAAATTTGGTATGTGAGTTCCCAAGTGTTCATCTCAGATCGCTATTTAAAATGAACGAAATCGGAGTACAACCAAGCCCACTTTTCCGATATCGAAAATTTCGAAAAACAGAAAAAGTGCGATAATTCATTATCAAAGACGGATAAAGCGATGAAACTTGGTAGATGGTTTGACCTTATGACGCAGAATAGAAAATTAGTAAAATCTTGGACAATGGGCGTGGCACCTCCCACTTTTAAAAGAAGGTAATTTAAAAGTTTTGGAAGCTGTAATTTGGCAGTCGTTGAAGATATGCTGATGAAATTTGGCAGGAACGTTACTTATATTACTATATATGTGGTGGCTAAAAATTTACAAAATCGGATGAAGAACACGCCCACTTTAAAAAAAAATGTTTTTAAAAGTCAAATTTTAACAAAAAATGTAATATCTTTACTGTATATAAGTAAATTATGTCAACATTCAACTCCAGTAATGATATGGTGCAACAAAATACAAAAATGAAAGAAAATTTCGTGGCTCCGCCCTTTTTCATTTAATTCGTCTAGAATACTTTTAATGACATAAGTTGAACAAAAGTTTACCAATCCTTGTGAAATTTGGTAGGGGCATAGCTTCCACGACGATAAATATTTTCTGTGAAAATGGGCGAAATCGGTTGAAGCTACGCCCACTTTTTATACACAGTCGACCGTCTGTCCTTCCGCTCGGCCCTTAACACGATAACTTGAGCAAAAATAGATGTATCTTTACTAAACTTTGTTTGCGCACTTATCTGAATTCACTTTATCTTGGTAATAAAAATGGCCGAAATCCGACTATGACTACGCCCACTTTTTCTATATCGAAAATTTCGAGAAATTAAAAAAAAAAATGTCATAATTCTTTACCACATACGAAAAAAGGGAGGAAACATGGCGATTGGATTGATTTTTTGACGCAAAATATAACTTTAGAAAAAACTTTGTAAACTGGGTTTGACACCTACCATATTAAGTAGAAGAAAATGGAATAGTTCTGCAGGGCGAAACCAAAAGCCATTGGAATCATTGCATATATAAATATATATAAATAAATTAGCGGTACCCGAAAAATGAATTTCTGGGTCACCCTGGTCCACATTTTGGTCGATATCTCGAAAACGCCTTCACATATACATACAACTAAGGGCCACTCGCTTTTAAAACCCTCAATAATACCTTTAATTTGATATCCATATCGTACAAAAACATTATAGAGCCGCCCCTGGTCCACCTTTATGGCGAAATCTCGAAAAGGTTTCCTATAGAACTAAGGCCCACTCCCTTTTAAAATACTCACTACACCTTTCATTTGTTACCCATATCGTACAAACAAATTCTAGAGGCACCCCTGGTCCACCGTTGTGGTGATATCTCGAAAAGGCGTCCACTTATAGAACTAAGTCACACTCCCATTTAAAATACTTACTACACCTTTCATTTGATACCCATGTCATATAAACACATTCCAGCGTTACCCTAGGTTCATTTTAGTACATGGTAATTTTCCCTTATTTAACAAAGGATGAAGGAAAATCGTTCCAAAAAACGTCACCCTTGGTCTACAATTTGGTCGATATTTCCCAAACGTATGTGATATAGATTTAAAAACCACTTATAAACCATCTACGAAATCCTACGAAACCATCGCAGCTAAGCTCTCAGCTGAGTATGTAATGTTCGGTTACACTCGAACTTAGCCTTCCTTACTTGTTTAGTTTAAAAAAGAAAATAATTTTGTAATGAATTCAATCCAATTAATTAAAAATAGAATAAAATCGAGCAAAATGAGGAGAGTGCAAGAAGACTGGCAGTGATAGCAAAACGTAAGTTTTTGAATTCCTTTTGCGTTACTTTGGTGTTTTCTTTGCGTTTTTTGTGGACTGATAGCCATTGAGACGTGTGTGTTCAAAGTAAACTGTTAACGAAGCGTAAGCGCCAAAACGACTCCAAATTCGAATAACTTGTGTTGCAATGAACAATTATTCTAGCAATCGGACTTTTCACGTAATCAAATCCTCCGTAAGGGAATAGATTTCCTTTGTGTGCTCCCAATCGTTTATTTTTAACAAATTATTTCAATAAAATAATGCTAAACAAAAGCACTACGACTAATAATGCCCAAAGCTCGCTAATAGCACAAATCCACATCTTTACATCCAAACATTATTTATAGATTTGGGTTCCAAATAAGAGCGGAAAAGGGTCCTGTACATAAAAACCGCAATTAGGAATAATATATAAAATTCGATAGCAGAATGGCTAGGCTCAAATACGAAAATTCGATATGATCCTATATATTCTATCGATTCCGTATACCGAATTAATGGACATTTAAACTTTTTTGTTTTAATTAATTATTTCCGAAATTAAGTTTCCGCTTGTGCACAGCTGTTAAATTTGTACTTATGTATATGTCAGTATGTAACAGAAATATTAATTACTTAACTTATCAAGGATTTCACAGAATGTTTCACAGTTGTTTTACTGAATAAAATAATAAATTAAACAAATTCATTGCAAATTTAATGAACTGCATATTGTGGAAAAAAAGTATCACATTTGTTTGCAATAAACTTTGCACATATTCAAAATGTATTCGACATTTCATTCATTAACTCGCAAAAACTTATGAGACTTTTCACGTTTTTTTTTTTTGCTCGACATTGCATAACTGATGATTTGATTTACTGTATTATTTGTAACTGCCATTAAAAAAGATGAGTAGCATTAAGTATAACAGTTCGTGAACACAAATTTACACCCTACCAACCACATTCTTTACATTGTTGTCATTTAATGGCTGACCAACCCCAATGACATCTATTGTCAGCCATTCCAACTAACCGAATATGCGTTTGTTAAACTGTCTGTCGTTGGTTGAAGTTGGAAACAAAACTGCAGAATTGAAGTGCTACGAAATTCTCTTGAGTGGCTAAGTGGCTAACTTTAAATGTCATTAATTTGAAGTGACCAACATGTCTGTGCGGTGAATTTTCGGTACAAATAGGAAATGAATATCGTTATAACCACGAGGGATTTTTTGGAAAATAAATGAACCGTTAGTGGGAATTAAAAGTTCCACAAATAAATTTTCACAAACAAATTTAAGCAATTTCATTTACTCATTCACAGAGTATGACTGCAGATATTTGTGGGAGAAGTTTTATTAATGGTAGCTGCCGAGCCGTGCAACATTTTTGCTTACCAGTTTGCTTTGGTGGATAGAGGAATGCTTCCCAGATGATGGGAGTTACTGAGGAGATAAGGTACTCAGTTGGAACCAAAACGAGCATATCCATTGAACAAATGTGACTATGTGGCTCAAAAAGCAATACAATCCAAATGTTCAATTGGTAGAGCGACAGAATCCCGATCTAAAATATATTTTCAATTATCCACAGTATCGAGACCAAGATTCTGCTAACCAGAATTGGAATACGATTTGAAAAAATATGATATAGGCTGGCGATGACGGTAGTCTACCACCTTGGTACACAAGGGTAACACCTTCATGAAACGGCTGGTAGGTTAATATCGTCACCGTCAGCGTATCGTTAAACCCTTTGCAGGTCTTCAAGTACGTTCATAGCTATTAAGCTGATGGTGGAGGATCAGTTGAGACAACTGCTGACTAATGCATTCTGGCTCTGTACACAGACTCCTATAAGAACCCATTGTTTAATTGTACAAGGTTACACATGTAGCACTATGTCACCCTGTACTTTTAACAATCCAAACTCCCACATTGCTCCTTAAAATTTTATATGTTACTTCTGTTTAAAATCCTTTGAGAATATTACAGAAAATTTTGAAATAGCATTGAAAATTTTAGTTTTCAAAAAAAAAAAAATGTTAATTGGGTACACTTTTTTGTTTTTGATAGTTCTTTTTGTTATTCGTTTAAAAAAATAGTCTAAAAAGTAGTAAATCTGCTGAAAATCTTTTGCAAGTAAAAATTTAAAAGCTTTTTTTATAATTGTGTTTAATTTAGCCGTGTATTTCTTTTGCAGATACCATCTTTAGGTGCAGCGGCTACTTCTGCATTGCATATAATGAATTTTGAGGTTATACTCTGCACCTTATGGCCCTATTTTCATAGTAATACGCGAAGTTGGATTATGCCTACGTGTTTTGGAATATTATCACAATATCATATAAGTTAGCTTCCCAATAACTTAACATATTTTCTTGAAAATTTTGAAATCGTTATTGACTCTCTCCTCTGAATAATAGTATTAAGCGAGCTGCTACAGAACTTTAAATGTGGATGCTGCCATGGCATTCGGTGACGTCTTGGCAGTCATTGTTAGGGGTAAGTTTCTGGGTACCTTGGTTGGCATTACGAAGGGGTACTTGAAGGGGTACTTCGGTAAACCCTAGTAAAACGGAACAAGAAAATACAAAATTCCTGAATTCTGGTCATCCTCAATTGATGGATTACCGCTGATCCTGTGTGATAGGGTTACTATCAGCAAGGAATTAAAAGCTCTGCTGACCACTTGTAGTCCTTTTCATCTAAGACGACCGGCCCGAGTAATCTAGTATTTGGTTCCAAGAAGTGTCTACTCTTATCTCTAGTCTCAATGAGAATGGTCTTGTTTTTTCGCAATGATATCCCATTCGATAAATATGTTTTCTACCACACATATAAGCAGTTTTTGTACGTATGAAGCACTATGTTTCCTTAGCTTTGTTAAGCAGAGAGGACTTGGGTTTCTGTGCAATCACTATGGGAGCGTGGCTATCTCGAACAGCATCTTCTCACTAAATTTTTTCTTTTCTCTCTGGATATTTCTTTATCACTATTGTTGGCAGTGGCTTTCTGTTAGAGGGTAATGTATGGCGGTATATGTCGACTTGTTCGCCATGTAGGCAGCCTGCCCTGAATTTTTTCGCTACAAATTATTTGATCTGAACCCGAAGCATATAACCTTCGTCATTGTTTTCAAAATGGAAAATGTTAAACTAATTTTTACGAAAGACTTACCTAAATAGTGGTACTTTTTGCCCGTATTACTTATGAAAACGACTTCAGGGCCGCCGAGAGAAAATCCGGGCCCGGGGGCAAAAAAAATACGGGCCCCCATACTAAAATGAACGAATTCTCAAAATCAAAATTACCATCTTTTACATATTTATATGCATTTGTATATACAAAGTATATTTAAGCGTATACATGCATACGTATTTGGCTGGGTCGATTTATTAACCGATATCGCGCCATCGATTTTTCGATAGGATTTGGGCTTAGAAAGAAAGAGTTCCACTACGCATACCCAAAAAATAATTTTCGAGCCTGCGGAAAAAATAGCGAAAGGGTCAATTTTTCAACCAAAACACTCCCCAAACTCCAAAAGATATCTGGTTTTTTTTTTGCAAAAAACTGTTATCGCCAACGTTTTTACATACATACATACATGTATATCGCTGTATAAGAATTTGGATCATACCGAATTTTTCTGCTGGAACAGAAAACGAATTCAACTTTATGCTACAAAAGCCAACGCCAAAAACCAACACCACCTTATGCGGGGTGCAGACACGTTAAGAAATTTTTAAAATTTGTTGAAATTTAAAATGATTGCTATATACGAAAAGTGATTAAAGGTGTGTTTTGTTTATTTTCTGTAAGCAAAAAGCTTGGATACCATTTTGAGATTCCCGGGCCCCTCCAAAGCTCGGGCCAGGGGTAATGACCCCCTCAACCCCCCCCCCCCCTCTCGTCGGGCCTGAATGACTTTCTATTCTCCTTACTCGGGAAATTTATAAATATTTCTGCAGAAATAATGTAAAGGTATCGGCTACTATTGCTTCGAATTTACATCGCTCAAAGACTATCTATTATTTGCCCCATTTTCAGTGAAGGGGCTGGAACTTTAACCAATCTTTTCGTTTCAGATTTCTTGGAGTGTCTTGGGACCCGTTTTCTAAAAAATACAAGTCTTGCAACGCAAGTAAATTTTTTTCTGAAAGTTTTTTTCATTCTTTTATGGAACGGTCCCCTGATCGGCAGACTTTACACGAAAACTATATATTTAAGTTCAAATAAAGTAAACGGAAGATATAAAATATATATGAAGGCTTATTTCCTTGATTTATAAGATTTCATTTGTTATTTTAATATAATTTTACTAAATTGTATGCATATGTTTTTGTAGAATTTAAATAAATTTTTAATAACGAGATTAAATTCTTCCCGTTTTTCCTTTCCTTATTAAAAATAACGATGAGTGCGGAGTGTCAAATTTTCAAAAATGCTACATACGAAACCTCTTGTAATTGAATCATGATAAGGACCTGTGTTCCGACGAATAAAACCCAGAGCAGAGTAGGTCTTCGCAATGATGAAATCCACATATTTGTTGAAATACAGTATAGGGTCAAAAATAAATCCAGTCCTTTACTTCCACAACATTCTGAAGGACAATATTAGAAATTTGGTAGGACGTACTTCAGAAATGCAAAATTATAGCAAATGTCATTTTAAAACATTCCTTTATGTTTAAATAGAGACGAGAACGAAAACACAATCCATGTACTGCGTTGATATCGCGTTGGTGATGTTTTGAACTATCGAAAAGGAGATCAGTAGGTATTAGAAACAGCATGTAGAATTTTGGACTGGCCCGGAACCAACGGCATAGTACTAATAAAAGAAATACACAGATCTCAACTGTTTTTACACTAGCTCGAAACTATCGAAAGAGTATCAAAAAACCAACTACATAGTTCTATATTCAGGGCCGGATTTGCCACTGGGCTGACTAGGCTGTAGCCTAGGGCGGCAAAGTTTTGGGGGGGCCATTTAGGGGGCGAACAATTTTTAGAACCTAACGACAGAATATCTTATGATTTGGAAATCAAATGTGTAAGGAAAAACATTATAGTGGATAATCATTTACATCTCAAATAAAGGAAAATAATATGAAAAACATGTGCCTATATCAGCAATTTAATATAAGGAATTTTTTCATTCATTTCATGGATCATCAGTCGTAAGCATTCAGATAAAGGCGCGAAAATTTTTAAAGTGTGTGCAACAGAGCGTTTAACATGTCGTCTGCTACTTTGTGCAACAACGTATCACGTGACCTTGTTTATCACTAGAAACAAGCGACTACATAATGCCAGCATGAAAAAGTAGCAACTTGCGAAACTTCCATTTCAGCGTTTGTTACTAGAATTTCCCAGTTCGAGCCGTTCGAACAACAACTAAAAAATTCCTTGTCGATTCTACTCCTGACATTTCTCATATCGAACAGTTGTCTGTTGTCGTAAGATATGTAGAAAACAATGGTTGTTCCATGGAAAGATTTATTAAATTTATTGAAACCTCAGGTCATAAAGGTGATGATATGCGGGAGGCTGTTGTATCAGCGTTAGAATTTCTAGGGCTGGATATTGCTGATTGCCGTGGTCAAACGTATGATACAGCCAGAAACGTCACCGATATTAAGCGTGGCCTGCAGTCACAAATTAAACAGTTGAATAGGTTTGCAGAATACACTCCATGCTCCACGCATTCTCTGAATTTGGTAGGATCTTCCGCAGCAGAATGCTGCAAAATCGCGATTAATTTTTTTGACACTGTGCAGAAGGTCTATAATTTTTTCACTGCATCCACTAAACGATGGGAAATTCTGCAGTCTTCTGTTCCAGAAAGTAATAAAATAATAAGTTTGATATCTATATCATCATCATAGATGGTCGGCCAGAAATGACGCAGTCAATAAACTCGATAAGTTTTATCCGGAAGTGATTTCTGCGTTACAAAAGATGGAGAATAACGAAACAGAAAAACCTTTGGTGCGAAGCGAAGCCAAAGGAATCCGGGGTAAATTAGAATCTCTTGAAACAGGCTTTATGGTTGGTTTTGGCATTTCATTCTTTCACGTTTCGAAGCAGTTAGTAAAAAATTGCAATCTGTTTCTATTACAATGGACCAAGTGATTCAATTGTACGATGGACTTCTTAATACTGTTAAAATGATGCGTAATGATTTTGACATTTTTGAAAAAAAGGCCCTTGAGGTATCAGTCATTAAAGAATATAAGACTTGTCAAAGTAGAAAAAAAAAAATCAGGAAACTCAGTTTGATGAAAAGAAAGAAGGAGATATAACATTGTTGGGCAGAGAAGACTTGATAGTCAATTCTTTTAATGTTGTCATCGATAATTTATTTTGCAATCTAGAAGAACGAAGCTCAGGATACAAAAACATTTTCAAAAAATTTTCTGCGCTCATTGAATTGAATATTTTAAGTTTTGAAGACATTCGTGAGCAAGCAAAACAGTTGTGTGAATTTTTTCACGAAGACTTGGAAACATCGTGTGAGGATGAGTTAATTCATTTTAAAACACACTGTATGGAAATGCCGATATCCAATTTTTCACCAACAGAAAAGATGTTTCCAAACGTCGAAATAGCTTGTAGAATACTTGTATGCGCTGCAGTAACAAACTGCAGTGTCGAATGATCGTTTTCGTGTTTACGAAGAATAAAAAATTATTAAGTTCAACAACATCAGAACACCGAACGTCGGCTACGGCTTTACTTGCAATTGAATCTTCATTATGTGTAAAACTTGGTTGTGATAAGTTGATAGAAGAATTTGCAAAAAATAAGGTTCCATGCAAATTATTGTGAACAAGTGTATTTTTTTCCAAAGACCAAAATTTGTTAAGCATATACATATATATATACATGGAATTATTAATATAAATAAAAAAGTACCAGCTAAAAGTATGTAGATATTATTTGTTACGATTTCTTTTATTTCATATACATATCCAAGATAATTTTTAAAAAGTGGGGGAGGGGGCGCAGAAAAATAAACAGCCTAGGGCGGCAAATACCTCAAGTCCAGCCCTGTCAACATTGGACAGTATTATCTAGTTCGGAACTACATAAGTGGTAATTTCACAGCCTAGGACATAGCCATGTTAAATTCGCCTCTTTAATGCATGTGAAAGAATAGGCCAAGCATATCTTCCATTTAGCGTCGTGTTCCTTTTAATTTTTCCTAAAAATTGGAGGACAGGACCTACACGTTTTATGCCGACTCCGAACGGCATCTGCAAGGCAGATGAATTTTCGCTGAGAGCTTCTCATGGCATAAACACGCTTCCAAATATTTTCTTCTAATTGAAAAGACTTGTTTCTCACATTATGATGTTGCTTTCCCCGGGGCGTGAACCCAGGATCTTCGGTTTTGCAATTCACTGCAACAAATTTTGGAAAATTGCTTAAGCCAATGAATGAGTTAAAATTTAAACCCATATATAAACACTTGTGGAAGTTTTAAAGAAATTTATCTGTTCTGTTTTAGAAATCTTAGAAATTGCCAAGAACTGCTAAATGACTACAAATCATTTTTGGAGCTCACAGTAAATCTAAGATTGTTAATAACTATATAAAAATGTTCACGGAGCACACCAAGCCACGAGCACTATTTGTGACAGTCCAACATGTTGAGGCTCAAATGTGATAGACGTTGAACATTTTGAAGTGGATGCAACTTAAATTTATTTTTTGTTCGTTTTGTTCTTTTCAGTTTTTTCTTTGTTCAGAAGAACAATTTGCTGCGTTCCTATATTCTACGTATTCCTTATTGGATATTCCGTTGTTAATTTTTATACTCAGTTGAACAGAGCTCACAGAGTATATTAACTTTGATTGGATAACGGTTGATTGTACAGGTATAAAGGAATCGAGATAGATATAGACTTCCATATATCAAAACCATCAGTATCGAAAAAAAATTCGATTGAGCCATCCGTCCGTCCGTCTGTCCGTTAACACGATAACTTGAGTAAATTTTGAGATATCTTGATGAAATTTGGTACGTAGGTTTCTGGGCACTCATCTCACATCGCTATTTAAAATGAACGATATCGGACAATAACCACGCCCACTTTTTCGATATCGAAAATTTCGAAAAATTGAAAAAGTGCGATAATTCCTTACCAAATACGGATAAAGCGATGAAAGTCGGTAGGTGAGTTGAACTTATGACGCAGAATAGAAAACTAGTAAAATTTTGGACAACGGGCGTGGCACCGCCCACTTTTAAAAGAAGGTAATTTAGAAGTTTTGCAAGCTGTAATTTGGCAGTCGTTGAAGATATCGTGATGAAATTTGGCAGGAACGTTACACTTATTATCGGAGAACGACCACGCCCACATTTAAAAAATTTTTTTTTTAATTCAAATTTTAAAAGAAAAGTTAATATCTTTACAGTATATACGTAAGTTATGTCAACATTCAACTCCAGTAATGATATGGTGCAACCAAATACAAAAATAAAAGAAAATTTCAAAATGGGCGTGGCTCCGCCCTTTTTCATTTAACTTCTCTAGGATACTTTTAATGCCATAAGTCGAACAAAAATTTACCAATCCTTGTGAAATTTGGTAGAGGCTTAGATTTTAGGACGATAACTGTTTTCTGTGAAAAAGGGCGAAATCGGTTGAAGCCACGCCCAGTTTTTATACACAGTCGACCGTCTGTCCTTCCGCTCGGCCGTTAACACGATAACTTGAACAAAAATCGATATATCTTTACTAAACTCAGTTGACGTACTTATCTGAACTCACTTTGTATTGGTGTAAAAAATGGCCGAAATCCGACTATGACCACGCCAACTTTTTCGATATCGAAAATTACGAAAAATGAAAAAAATGCCATAATTATATACCAAATACGAAAAAAGGGATGAAACATTGTAATTGTATAGGTCTATTGACGCAAAATATAACTTTAGAAAAAAACTTGGTAAAATGGGTGTGACACCTACCATATTAAGTAGAAGAAAATGAAAAAGTTTTGCAGGGCGAAATCAAAAGCCCTTGGAATCTTGGAAGGAATATTTTTCGTGGTATTACATATATAAATAAATTAGCGGTACCCGACAGATGATGTTCTGGATCACCCTGGTCCACATTTTGTTCGATATCTCGAAAACGCCTTCACATATACAACTAAGAGCCACTCCCTTTTAAAACCCTCATTAATACCTTTCATTTGATACCCATATCGTACAAACAAATTCTAGAGTCACCCCTGGTCCACCTTTATTGCGATATTTCGAAAAGGCGTCCACCTATAGAACTAAGGCGCACGCCCTTTTAAAATACTCATTAACACCTTTCATTTGATACCCATATCGTACAAACAGATTCTAGAGTCACCCCTGGTCCAACTCTATGGCGATATTTCGAAAAGGCGTCCACCTATAGAACTAAGGCGCACGCCCTTTTAAAACACTCATTAACACCTTTCATTTGATACCCATATCGTACAAACAAATTTTAGAGTCACCCCTGGTCCACCTTTATGGCGATATCTCGAAAAGGCGTCCACCTGTAGAACTAAGGCCCACGCCCTTTTAAAATACTCATTAACACCTTTCATTTGATACCCATATTATACAAACCCATTCTAGAGTCACCCCTGGTCCACTTTTATAACGATATTCCGAAAAGGCGTCCACCTATAGAACTAAGGCCCACTCCCTTTTAAAACACTTATTAACACCTTTCGTTTGATACCCATATTGTACAAACGCATTCTAGAGTCAACCCTGGTCCACTTTTATAACGATATTCCGAAAAGGCGTCCACCTATAGAACTAAGGCCCACTCCCTTTTAAAATACTCATTAACACCTTTCATTTTATACCCATATCGTAAAAACAAATTCTAGAGTCAACCCTGGTCCACCTTTATGGCGATATCTCGAAAAGGCGTCCACCTATAGAACTAAGGCCCACGCCCTTTTAAAATACACATTAACACCTTTCATTTGATACCCATATTGTACAAACGCATTCTAGAGTCACCCTGGTCCACTTTTATAACGATATCCCGAAAAGGCGTCCACCTATAGAACTAAGGCCCATTCCGTTTTAAAACACTTATTAACACCTTTCGTTTGATACCCATATTGTACAAACGCATTCTAAAGTCAACCCTGGTCCACTTTTATAACGATATTGCGAAAAGGCGTCCACTTATAGAACTAAGGCCCACTCCCTTTCATTTGATACCCATATAGTACAAACAAATTCTAGAGTCACCCCTGGTCCACCTTTATGGCGATATCTCGAAAAGGCGTCCACATATAGAACTAAGGCCCACGCCATCTTAAAATACTCATTAACACCTTTCATTTGATACTCATATCGTACAAACAAATTCTAGAGTCACCCCTGATCCATCTTTATGGCGATATCTCGAAACGGCGTCCATCTATAGAACTTAGGCCCACGCCCTTTTAAAATACTCATTAATACCTTTCATTTGATACCCATATCGTACAAAATAAATTCTAGAGTCACCCCTGGTCCACCTTTATGGCGATATCTCGAAACGGTGTCCATCTATAGAACTTAGGCCCACGCCCTTTTAAAATACTCATTAATACCTTTCATTTGATACCCATATCGTACAAAATAAATTCTAGAGTCACCCCTGGTCAACCTTTATGGCGATATCTCGAAAAGGCGTCCACCTATAGAACCTAGGTTCACTCCCTTTTAAAATTATCATTAACACATTTCATTTGATACCCATATCGTACAAACAAATTCTAGAGTCAGGCCTGGTCCACCTTTATGGCGATATCCCTAAATGGCGTCCATCTATATAACTATGGTCCACTTCCTCTTAAAATACTCTTTAATACCTTCCATTTGATACACATGTCATACAAACACATCCCAGGGTTACCCTAGGTTCTTTTTACAACATGGTGATTTTCCCTTACTTTATCTCAACAGCTCTCAACTGAGTATGTAATGTTCGGTTACACCCGAACTTAGCCTTCCTTACTTGTTTTAGTTAAGATAGGTACATCTTGAAAACTATACCACATTTTTTTTTTTAATTGCAAAGCTTACTACGATATTTTCAGTTTGGTAAAAAAAAGTTTGAAAAATGCGGCTTGCTTATTTTAAATCATTTTCTTGACTATAATAGTGCATGTAAATTAAAAAAATTTATGATTTGTAAAACTACTTTAAATAACCTATTAAATGATGTATAGTTTATGCAATTCTCTATTTTTTAAATATTTAGTTTTGCCTTTTTAACAAACAAAAAAATTTAAATTTTACTTTAAGGACTCAATATGTCCTGAAAGGATAACGGTAGGTATAAATATCATATGGAGAATTTGTTCCCAGTTTCATTTTGTATAAAAATGATTATTACTTTATTTCTCCGAAAATCATTGTTTAAAGAGATATTGGTCTCTAAAGCCAGGCATAATTTTTAGGTCAATTTTTGAACTTTAGGTCAAATGCGCGTGGCTATTTCCCACTACAGATGGTCATATTTTTATGCAGAGCTTATTTCCTATTGTCAAGCTATCAAAAAATGCGCGGGAAGCGAAAAAATTCAATACTTTTGCAAATCCCATATGTTTTGTGGTCACTCTAATATATATATATATATATATATATATATATATATATATATATATATATATATATATATATGTTTGACCACATTTCACCATACTCAAAAAATATACTTGGATTTAGCATAGAAGTCTATCTATATGTCCGAAATGTTTTGTGTTTATATAAAATAATTAAATTTCAACAACCTAGATATCTTTATGAGAAACTAAAATTTGTAGAATCTTCGCGAACTCACAACTTCGTAGTCCCTAGGCATAGCACAGTAGCGGCTTCTAGATTATTCTTTGTTAGTGCTGTGAAATTGTGGAATTCTCTACCTATTCCAATAAAATGGATTAAGTCATATGGATGCTTCAAAACGGCAGTAACAGATCTCTTAAAACACTAACCCTCCCCTCCTCCTGTTTCAACCTACCTACCTACAACGCCTGTGTCGTATTGTCTAGAACTAATGTTAGCTTAAGCTTAATTTAAGAAGAAAAATTGTATTTAACCTCGTGAATATGTGCAATGAAAGACTCCAAGTCTTAATGTACTTTGAGATAAATAAATAATAAATAATAATAAATAATAAATATATATATACTAGCAGATCCGGCAGACATTGTTCTGCCCTAAATTTGGCCTATCTGCATACATTTTAATAAGCTTTTTCCGTCTAAATCTGCCCTACCCCTCTACACTTTCTCCTAATCTTTTTATTCACTCCTCCCTCCGTATTTTTCGCTTCATCTGCATCTTCGTCTCATTCTATCTCTTTCTCAGTTTCCTTCCCTTTCTCTTCTCTCAAGTTTTTCTCCTTCTACTTCATCTCTTATTGCCAGTCCCAGAGGGTGGTATGTAGTTTGTTCCAGTCCCATTCCGAGTCTGTCTCAGTCCCAGTCCCAGTCCTAGTCCTAATCCCAGTCCCAGTCCGTCTCTGGTATACTTCCCGGAAAAAAGCATCGTAAATACTAATATAGGCAAATTTATATACGAAATTTCAGGCAAATCGAATAGGACGTATGTAAATAGGTATGTGGGTATTATTAATTCTTGTCTTTATTTCGGCTTCGCATGCATATTTATCAGTTTTGCCAGGTTGATGCGACTAAATCGAATATCACAATGAACTTTAGAGCTCTCAGCAACAGCTTTCATTTGATATCCATAATACACACACATTCTAAGAGTATCCGGGTCCGTGTTTTGGCCTATATCTCGAGACCCTAGTCACTCAGCGGTGTAAAATTTACTCTGTAGTATAGCACACATCAACAGCTTCAATTTGATACCCGTAATATAAAAACACATTCTAGGTGTATCCGGGTCCATGTTTTGGCCTATATCTCGAGACTGTAGTCACCCAGCGGTGTAAAACTTACTCTGTACTAAAACATACATCAACAGCTTCAATTTGATACCCATAATGAAAAAACACATTCTAGGTGTATCCGGGTAACGTTTTGGGCTATATCTCGAGACCCTAGCCTCCCAGTTGTATGAAAATTATCCTGTACTATAGCACGCATCAACAGCTTTCATTTGATATCCATATTGTATAAACACATTCTAGGGGTATCCGGGTCCACGTTTTGGGCTATATCTCGAGACCCTAGCCTCCCAATTGAATGAAAATTATCCTGTACTATAGCACTCATCAACAGCTTTCATTTGACATCCATATTGTATAAACACATTCTAGGGGTACCGGGTCCACGTTTTGGGATATATCTCGAGACACTAGCCTCCCAGTTGTATGAAAATTATCCCGTACTATAGCACTCATCAACAGCTTTCATTTGACATTCATATTGTATAAACACATTCTAGGATACCTGGGTCCACGCTTTGGGCTATATCTGGAGACCCTAGCTTCCCAGTTGTATGAAAATTATCCTGTACTATAGAACTCATCAACAGCTTTCCTTTGACATCTATATTGTATAAACACATTCTAGGGTACCCGGGTCCACGCTTTGGGCTTTATCTCGAGACCCTAGCCTCCCAGTTGTATGAAAATTATCCTGTACTATAGCACTCATCAACAGCTTTCATTTGACATCCATATTGTATAAACACATTCTAGGGGTATCCGGGTCCACGTTTTGGCCTATATCTCGAGACCCTAGCCTCCCAGTTGTATGAAAATTATCCTGTACTATAGCACTCATCAACAGCTTTCATTTGACATCCATATTGTATAAACACATTCTAGGGGTATCCGGGTCCACGTTTTGGTCTATATCTCGAGACCCTAGCCTCCCAGTTGTATGAAAATTATCCTGTACTATAGCACTCATCAACAGCTTTCATTTGACATCCATATTGTATAAACACATTCTATGGGTATCCGGGTCCACGTTTTGGCCTATATCTCGAGACCCTAGCCTCCCAGTTGTATGAAAATTATCCTGTACTATAGCACTCATCAACAGCTTTCATTTAACATCCATATTGTATAAACACATTCTAGAGGTACCCGGGTCCACGTTTTGGGCTATATCTCGAGATCCTAGCCTCCCAGTTGTATGAAAATTATCCTGTACTATAGCACTCATCAACAGCTTTCATTTGACATCCATATTGTATAAACACATTCTAGGGGTACCCGGGTCCACGTTTTGGGCTATATCTCGAGACCCAAGCCTTCCAGTTGTATGCAAATTATCCTGTACTATATCACTCATCAACAGCTTTCATTTGACATTCATATTGTATAAACACATTCTAGGGTACCTGGGTCCACGCTTTGGGCTATATCTGGAGACCCTAGCTTCCCAGTTGTATGAAAATTATCCTGTACTATAGCACTTATCAACAGCTTTCATTTGACATCTATATTGTATAAACACATTCTAGGGGTACCCGGGTCCACGTTTTGGGCTATATCTCGAGACCCTAGCCTCTCAGTTGTATGAAAATTATCCTGTACTATAGCACTCATCAACAGCTTTCATTTGATATCCATATTGTATAAACACATTCTAGGGGTACCCGGGTCCACGTTTTGGCCTATATCTCGAGACCCTAGCCTCCAAGTTGTATGAAAATTATCCTGTACTATAGCACACATCAACAGCTTTCATTTGACATCCATATTGTATAAATACATTCTAGGGGTATCCGGGTCCACGTTTTGGTCTATATCTCGAGACCCTAGCCTCCCAGTTGTATGAACATTATCCTGTACTATAGCACTCGTCAACAACTTTCATTTGATATCCATAATGTATAAACACATTCTAGGGGTACCCGGGTCCACGTTTTGATCTCAAGACCCTAGACACGTAGCGAAAAAAAGGGTAGACGTTGGCCGATTCTCAGACATACCCAATATGCTCACAAAATTTCATGAGAATCGGTTCAGCCGTTTCGGAGGAGTTCAGCCTCTAAAACCGTGACAGAATAATTTTATATATTAGACTAGCAGACCCGGCAGACGTTGTTCTGCCCTAAATTTGGTCTATCTACATACATTATAAAAAGCTTTTTCTGTCTAACTCTGCCCTACCCCTCTACACTTTTTCCTAATCTTTTTAGTTACTCCTACCTCCGTCTTTTTCGCTTCAGCTCCATCTTCGTCTCATTCTATCTCTTTCGCAGTCTCCTTCTCTCTTTTCTCTTCTCTCAAGTTTTTCTCCTTCTTCTTCATCTCTTATTGCCAGTCCCATCGGGTGGTATGTATTTTGTTCCAGTCCCATTCCGAGTCTCAGTCCCAGTCCCACTCCGTGTCTCAGTCTCAGTCCCAGTCCTAGTCCTAATCCCAGTCCCAGTCTGTCTCTGGTATACTTCCCGGAATAAAGCATCGTACATACTAATAAAGACAAATTTATATACGAAATTTCAGGCAAATCGAATAGGACGTATGTAAATAGGTATGTGGGTATTATTAATTCTTATCTTTATTTCGGCTTCGCATGCATATTTATCAGTTTTGCCAGGTTGATGCGACTAAATCGAATATCACAATGAACCTTAGAGCTCTCAGCAACAGCTTTAATTTGATATCCATAATACACACACATTCTAGGGGTATCCGGGTCCATGTTTTGGTCTATATCTCTAGACCCTAGTCACTCAGCGATGTAAAACTTACTCTGTATTATAGCACACATCAACAGCTTCAATTTGATACCCATAATGTAAAAAAAACATTCTAGGTGTATCCGGATCCACGTTTTGGGCTATATCTCGAGACCCTAGCCTCCCAGTTGTATGAAAATTATCCTGTACTATAGCACTCATCAACAGCTTTCATTTGACATCCATATTGTATAAACACATTCTAGGGGTACCCGGGTCCACGTTTTGGGCTATATCTCGGGACCCTAGCCTCCCAGTTGTATGAAAATTATCCTGTACTATAGCACTCATCAACAGCTTTCATTTGACATCCATATTGTATAAACACATTCTAGGGGTATCCGGGTCCACGCTTTGGTCTATATCTCGAGATCCTAGCCTCCCAGTTGTATGAAAATTATCCTGTACTATAGCACTCATCAACAGCTTTCATTTGACATCCATATTGTATAAACACATTCTAGGGGTACCCGGGTCCACGTTTTGGGCTATATCTCGAGACCCTAGCCTCCCAGTTGTATGAAAATTATCCTGTACTATAGCACCCATCAACAGCTTTAATTTGACATCCATATTGTATAAACACATTCTAGGGGTACCCGGGTCCACGTTTTGGGCTATATCTCGAGGCCCTAGCCTCTCAGTTGTATGAAAATTATCTGTACTATAGCACTCATCAACAGCTTTCATTTGACATTCATATTGTATAAACACATTCTAGGGGTATCCGGGTCCACGTTTTGGTCTATATCTCGAGACCCTAGCCTCCCAGTTGTATGAAAATTATCCTGTACTATAGCACTCATCAACAGCTTTCATTTGACGTCCATATTGTATAAACACATTCTATGGGTATCCGGGTCCACGTTTTGGCCTATATCTCGAGACCCTAGCCTCCCAGTTGTATGAAAATGATCCTGTACTATAGCACTCATCAACAGCTTTCATTTAACATCCATATTGTATAAACACATTCTAGGGGTACCCGGGTCCACGTTTTGGGCTATATCTCGAGACCCTAGCCTCCCAGTTGTATGAAAATTATCCTGTACTATAGCACTCATCAACAGCTTTCATTTGACATCCATATTGTATAAACACATTCTAGGGGTACCCGGGTCCACGTTTTGGGCTATATCTCGGGACCCTAGCCTCCCAGTTGTATGAAAATTATCCTGTACTATAGCACTCATCAACAGCTTTCATTTGACATCCATATTGTATAAACACATTCTATGGGTATCCGGGTCCACGTTTTGGCCTATATCTCGAGACCCTAGCCTCCCAGTTGTATGAAAATGATCCTGTACTATAGCACTCATCAACAGCTTTCATTTAACATCCATATTGTATAAACACATTCTAGGGGTACCCGGGTCCACGTTTTGGGCTATATCTCGAGACCCTAGCCTCCCAGTTGTATGAAAATTATCCTGTACTATAGCACTCATCAACAGCTTTCATTTGACATTCATATTGTATAAACACATTCTAGGGTACCTGGGTCCACGCTTTGGGCTATATCTGGAGATCCTAGCTTCCCAGTTGTATGAAAATTATCCTGTACTATAGCACTCATCAACAGCTTTCATTTGACATCTATATTGTATAAACACATTCTAGGGGTACCCGGGTCTACGTTTTGGGCTATATCTCGAGACCCTAGCCTCTCAGTTGTATGAAAATTATCCTGTACTATAGCACTCATCAGCAGCTTTCATTTGATATCCATATTGTATAAACACATTCTAGGGGTACCCGGGTCCACGTTTTGGGCTATATCTCGAGACCCTAGCCTCCAAGTTGTATGAAAATTATCCTGTACTATAGCACACATCAACAGCTTTCATTTGACATCCATATTGTATAAACACATTCTAGGGGTATCTGGGTCCACGTTTTGGTCTATATCTCGAGACCCTAGCCTCCCTGTTGTATGAACATTATCCTGTACTATAGCACTCGTCAACAGCTTTCATTTGATATCCATACTGTATAAACACATTCTAGGGGTACCCGGGTCCACGTTTTGATCTCAAGACCCTAGACACGTAGCGAAAAAAAGGATAGACGTTGGCCGATTCTCAGACATACCCAATATGCTCACAAAATTTCATGAGAATCGGTTCAGCCGTTTCGGAGGAGTTCAGCCTCTAAAACCGTGACAGAAGAATTTTATATATTAGACTAGCAGACCCGGCAGACGTTGTTCTGCCCTAAATTTGGCCTATCTGCATACATTATAATAAGCTTTTTCTGTCTAACTCTGCCCTACCCCTCTACACTTTTTCCTAATCTTTTTAGTTACTCCTACCTCCGTCTTTTTCGCTTCAGCTCCATCTTCGTCTCATTCTCTTTCGCAGTCTCCTTCTCTCTTTTCTCTTCTCTCAAGTTTTTCTCCTTCTTCTTCATCTCTTATTGCCAGTCCCATCGGGTGGTATGTATTTTGTTCCAGTCCCATTCCGAGTCTCAGTCCCAGTCCCACTCCGTGTCTCAGTCTCAGTCCCAGTCCTAGTCCTAATCCCAGTCCCAGTCCGTCTCTGGTATACTTCCCGGAAAAAAGCATCGTAAATAATAATATAGACAAATTTATATACGAAATTTCAGGCAAATCGAATAGGACGTATGTAAATAGGTATGTGGGTATTATTAATTCTTGTCTTTATTTCGGCTTCGCATGCATATTTATCAGTTTTGCCAGGTTGATGCGACTAAATCGAATATCACAATGAACCTTAGAGCTCTCAGCAACAGCTTTAATTTGATATCCATAATACACACACATTCTAGGGGTATCCGGGTCCATGTTTTGGTCTATATCTCTAGACCCTAGTCACTCAGCGATGTAAAACTTACTCTGTATTATAGCACACATCAACAGCTTCAATTTGATACCCATAATGTAAAAAAAACATTCTAGGTGTATCCGGGTCCACGTTTTGGGCTATATCTCGAGACCCTAGCCTCCCAGTTGTATGAACATTATCCTGCACTATAGCACTCATCAACAGCTTTCATTTGATATCCATATTGTATAAACACATTCTAGGGGTACCCGGGTCCACGTTTTGATCTCAAGACCCTAGGCACATAGCGAAAAAAAGGTAGACGTTGGCCGATTCTCAGACCTAACCAATATGCTCATAAAATTTCATGAGAATCGGTTCAGCCGTTACGGAGGAGTTAAACCTCTAAAACCGTGACAGAAGAATTTTATATATTAGATATATATGCATATATATATATATATATATACCTAGAACTTATACCCAACTTTTACTACGACTTTTTATACCCGGGTACAGGTGTGGCCAGTAGCCTGTTTTACCCTTTTTTCTCATTTTTTCTGAGAAACAAGTTATTTTTTTAATGCAATGTTGTAGCTGACTGTCTTACGAACATTTTAAGTAGTTTTAAACATATATTTGTAGCCTGCTTCTAAGAATTGCGAGCATTTTAAGTTATTTCTAAGAAGTCAATAATTTCTATTGTTGTTAGAATTTTTAGAATACAACCTTTTTCGCGCACTCTTAATTATTTAGAAGAAGACATTATATTGTACCCTTGCTAGAATTTGCTGACAAACAACATTTGATATAATCCAACTACCTGGCAGGTAAGAAATGCTTCCAGAATCTTAAGGGTTGCAGCTATATAAACGGCTGTTTTGCGAGTTTATATTCATTGTAAACAGTTCTTTTGAAGTGTGAAGTTGATTTATATTTGTGAAAATAACAAGTCAGAAAAAATTTAAAAAATTACAACATGGATAGCAGAAGGAACATGGAATATTTGTCTTCGAATCAATATATGAGGTAAATACAAATAACTCAAATATAATTTCATAAATGAAATAAAAATTAATTATTTTTATACAGATTATCTGACGCTGAAAAAGAGCAGTACATACAAAACCTGTTTGACGAAATCTCAAATGATGAATTATTTTCCGACCCTGAAGGGGATGAAAGCGAACAAGTAGCAGTAGCAGATGGCGTGGTTGAATCGGATGTAGAAGACCCTGATTACACAATTGACAATGCCCAGGTAGATGAGGCTGATTACGAAGAATCTGACAATGAATCCGATGCTGCAGATGATTCTGAGGAGATTAATTTACGTGCAGCTGAATTCGTAGCACGTGATAGTACCATATGGAGCTCACAGCCACGACTTGCACGCCAAACTAGGCAACAAAATATTTTGCGACAGCGAAGTGGGCCCGCAAGATCAACTACTATGATGTCAATAGTCAATACATATAAAAGTTTTATGACTCCGGAAATGGTGGATATTATAGTACGCTACACCAATAAAAAAGCAGAAGCTACATATGCGAAACTAAACGCAAAACATCCAGAGGCGGAACCAAAAACATGGAAGAAGGTTACTTTGAGCGAAATGTATGCGTTCATTGGAGTGCTTATTATGACTGGCGCTAACCGCAGCAATGCCGAATGTGCGCCGGACTTGTGGTCGGTGGAAAATTGTCCATTATATCGTGCGCCAATGGGCATTAACCGCTTTCAGGCCATACTGCGGTTTATAAGGTTTGACGATGGCAACACACGGGCACAACGTTGGTAACTGACAAAGCTGCACCAATATCCGAGCTGTGGACCATGATGAACTACAACTTTGAGCAGTCATATAAGCCAAGTGAATATCTAACGGTAGACGAGCAGCTCTTTCCATATCCTGACCGCACCCGTTTCACGAAATTCATATATGAATAGAAACCGGCAAAATATGGCATCAAAGTGTGGTGGGTATGTGATGCCAAAAACGCATATCCACTGCGTGGACAAATATATACTGGTCAAGCACCTACGGGACGGGAAACTAACCAGGGTGAATGCGTGGTCAAGGATTTAGTAAGCCGCTTTCATGGAACCGGCCGAAATATAACGATGGACAATTTTTTTACATCCCTAAATCTACTGGAAAGCTTGTCATCCATGAATTTGACGGCAGTTGGAACTCTGCGGAAAAATAAGCCCTACATACCAAAGGAGATGTTGGCACACAAAGATCGTGCAGAGAGGTCAATTACATTCGGTTTTAGGCCCAACATATCCATTTGCTCCTATGTGCCGAAAAAAAACAAGGCAGTTATATTACTATCATCAATGCATGACGATGATCACATTGGCGAAAGCGGCAAACCAGAAATGATCGAGTTTTTTAACAAGACAAAATGAGGAGTGGACGTGATGGACCAATTGCTTGGATAATATACTTGCCAAAGGATGACAAAGCGTTGGCCGTTGTCCCTATTCTTCAATATGATTGATTTGACGGCAGTGGCAGCGTACATCATATATTATGAGAAGAATCCCAACATCAGATGCACCAATGCGAAGCGTAAGAGATTTCTTCGCCAGCTCGCCAAGGAACTCTCTATGCCCATAATTGAAGAGCGGGCGGTGAATCAGCAAGTGATGCGGAACTTCAACACAAAAATTGCAGTCGCGAGTTTCATAAGTACGGCCTTGCAAGGAAGTGCTGACAATAGGCCATCAACGTCTGCAGCTGCTGGTGCAAATCCAAAGAAATAGCAGGTTGGAAGCTGTTTTCTCTGCTACATCCATGACCAACACAGAAGACGAACGCGTAACATGTGCAGAATATGTCAGCGCCCAATATGCATACAGCATTCTTCAAATACATTTACATGTAATATTTGTGAAAATAATGAAGACAATTGAATAATTTAAATTTGTTTGCATATTTAGTTATAAGAAATAATCAATAAAATAATATTTTATAAAGAAAATAATAAATAAAAAATTTTTTCCTTCAAAAAATGAGAAAAAACGAGAAAAAAGCTACTGGCCACAAATGTACCCGGGTATAAGAAGTCGTAGGTGTCAACTTTGAAAGCTTATATCTCATCAATGCATGGACCTAGCATGACAAATAAGACACCAATCGACGTAGATTTACTTCGTTTTCCTAGATCAAGATTTCAAGTCAATATCTTTAGCGATTTAGGAGCTACATCACTCCAAAGTAGCTACTGGCCACACCTGTACTTGGGTAGAAGTCCTAGGGATATATATATCGTGAGCTAACTTTCTAACTTTACAAAGACCCCAACCAACTGATTTTGCGAAACTTTGTTTTTCGTAGATTTTGTTATGTTAAATAAAAATTTTATAGAGTTAGGACCAATAAAAACGGGGTCACGTGGCTGCCGTTGTGTGGCAATAGCGTGCTGTGCCTACCACACCGGAGATCCTGGGCTCGAGCGGGGGGCAAATAAACATCAAAAATTTATAAACAAGTTTTTTAACTGGAAAACAAGTTTTTCTAAGCGATAATGCTTTGGCAAATACTCTGAATGTATTTATGCCATGAAAAGCTTCTTAGCGAAAATTCACTGTCTTGCAGATGCCATTGGAGTCGGCACAAAACATGTAGGTCGCGTCCCGCCAATTTGTAGGTAAAATTTAAAGGAGCACTTGAAGAGAAGTTCGGCCCAAAATTTCTTAAAATTTTTATTTTATTTTTTCATGTACATAAATAAAAAATTTTTTTTTGCTTCTCTTCTAAAGTTTTAAATTTCCTACCTAAGATCTTTGTTTATTAATCTAACGATATGTATATATCTGTGGAGTTTTGACAAAACAACTTATCTCAAGATAGGAAATATTTTAGATATTAACTGCATGTAATTTTGTCAATTGGTATGCATATTTTGGTCTTACTGGTTTATTTCTATGATGTTTAGTTAGAAAGTTACAGTATCCGAAAAATCAACTTAACTCATTTTTTTCGAAACTGCGTCGGTGAAAACAACTTTTCTCAGTTAAGTAGAAAAATTCAAAAAACTTCAAATAATTGTAATCATTGTAGTTTTTCTATAACAACTTATATCGATTTAAGGCGGCCATGAAAATAAAAATCGTATTTCACAGAGCAACCATTTTCCAAATAAATTGTTATGTCAAATTACAATTAATTTTTTTGGCAACTTATATTGAAATAGTTTGTTTTGTGAAATTAGTATCGGGGTAATTTTGAAAAAACAAGACGTCTTATTTTGAAATACGTGCTTTTGTAAAAGTGAAAAGAGTGTTCAATATATTTTTTATCTATAAATAAGTGCTTTTGCCAAGTGCTGTATTGAAAAAATTTCAAAAATAAGTGATTTCGGTTACAATAAAACCATTAAAACTAAATATGCAAAGGGGACGCCAGATGGCAGGTAAGGAAAGTGTCTAAAAATACAAATCTAGTTAATTTATCAGAACCAAGTGTGTCAAAGCCATATTTTCATGATGATGGATTAGTGTTAGAGCCACTACCTAATGATACATCTTTTGATACTGGTGTTATTGATATACTAAATTCATATAACGTGCAACAAAAAAATACGAAAAACATTGAAAGTGATACAGAAAGTCCAGAATCTTGCGATAATGAAGATATTTTTTATGAGACAGATTTTCTTTACTCGGATTATATACCATCTACTCTGTCGAATTTGAGTTCTACTTCGGAGAATATCGAAGAAAGATCAGTAGTCGCAAGTTATAGTACTAATTGGGATCTACCCGAAGAAAATGATTCTCCCCCAAGAATGAAGGAAATGAAAAAACTTAATAAGCAAAACAAAAATTTGGGTAAAGAGTACTATACTAATAAAAATAAAAAGATGCCAGCTAAACAAATTGAAAGGTTAAAAAAATGCCGCAGGAACTGTCACTTAAAACTAAACTTTGACCCGCAGAAAACCCTTTTTAAAAATTATTGGAGTTTGGGGGACTACACTAAACGCCGACAATTTGTATCAAGTTTAATTGAAGTTGAGGCGAAACATTCTGAAACTTTTCGAAAATCAGCAAATCCTCGAGATCGCAAATATAACTATTTGTATCACTTTGAGATCAGTTCCGCAAGACATCGGGTATGTAAAATGTGTTTCTAAAAATATTTGAGGAAACCGAACAAGTGATTAAAACAGTAAACAAATACAAAGTTCAGCTGGAGTGTGGTGGACTTATTAAGGGAGATCGCCGCGGAAAACACGCTCCAAAGTCATTATAGCCGTAGACACACCAACATGTTGTACTTCCAAAGTGATCTCAATATTTCAAATTTATACAATCTGTATGCGGAAAAATTTGATGATCCAGTTTCAAAATCGAAATATTGTGAAATTTTTCGTTCATTGAATATCAAATTCAAAAAACCGCAGCTTGAATTGTGCAACACTTGCGAGAAGTTTATATTGCAAATACAAAATTCTTTGGACGGCGAAGAAAAATCTAGTCTTAAGTCACTACAAAGAGAGCATCACGACCAAGCAGACTTTGCCTATTGCTGTAAGAAAGCCGATAAATAACTTTCTGTAGCCGACAAAACTGTCATGATGTTTTCAATGGATTTGCAACAATGTTTGCCGACTCCTCATATAAATGCATCAATGTTTTTTTACAAGCGTCCGTTATGGACATATAATTTCACAATGCATGAGGGATCTACAAACAAAGCCCATTGTTTCATTTGGAATGAGACAATTGCAAAGAGGGGATCAAATGATATAGGATCGTATATTTTTAAATGCCTTTCAACGGTACCTCCGATGGTCAAACACATTATTTTATATAGTGACTCATGCCCTGGGCAAAATCGCAATGCCAATATCTGTGCAATGTTCCAAATGGTTTTAAAAAGCACATCTATTGAAACTATTTACCACAAATTTCTTGTAGTTGGTCACACCCATATGGAATGTGACACAGTGCATGCGCAAATCGAAAAAAAGAAAAAAATTCTTCAGGATCTATCCAACATCCACATGATTGGGCAAACCTTATCGCAGCTGCGAACAAAAAGTATATCGTTCACGAACTAAAACAAAACGACTTCTTTGATTTTTCCGGCTTGTTAAAAAATAACTTTAATTGGAAAACAACAAATAGCTCAGGTACACACATACTTTATTTTATCAAAGTCTGAGTGAAAAATCATTTTAAGTGCGATGGCGTTTCGCGAAGGCCCTGTCTCAGTAATCTATTATACTATAACTGTATATCTTTGAAGGACTTTATAACAATTTTCTTAGCGCCCTATGCCAGTATTTTTTAAATAACACCTTATTTGTTTCAGCATAAGCTCAAAACATTATCCACAAAAATATGGGATTTATAGAAAAATTCTGAGATAGAGCGTTATTAAACGTTTTTCTTAGATTTATCGTTTTCGAACTTGCAGCGAAGATAGATTGATAATACATTCAGACTTGGATAATATCTGTAAAACTATGCGAAATCGTTTCACTTTTACAAATCTGTTAAGCATTATCATATTATCATAATTTATAGTAGAAAATATTTTCCCCGGGTTCACAAGTTGTCAAAAATGGAATAAGCAGCACACTGCAAAAATTTCTCTTTGAAATATTATAAAGAGAAGTTTTCAAACCCGGAGGCAGCATTTTAAACTTTTGATGATATGTATAAATAAATACTTCATTTATTCACTTTTAAATTATGTTTTCCCACAGGCGAGAAATTCGAATGGAAAAAGATACGCTGGTTGCGGTATAAAAAGTCTACATCAGGCGTATTGCGTTATAAGAATTCCTTTGACTGTAATGAAAGTTTCAAGGAGTTAAATATTAATCAAAGACGACGAAAAAATTTGGATTTTTCGTTAAATAAATGATACGCAGGACCCATGGCTATTTCTTCCAGCAAGAAGAAAGACTTGTTGGATGTGTTACCTTTTATAAATACAGAATTCCACTGTTACTACAAAAATTTAAAAGTTGAAGGCGATTGCGAAGTGGAAGTAGACTCAGATATTGATGAAATCGAAGAAAATGAATAACGAGGTTTTAATAATAATAATAAAATTTAATATTTTAAATAAATGCATATGTAACTATTCATAAAAGTTATTGGATTTCCATAAAAATATACTATGTGTTTTTTACGTTTCACCTTATTTCACACTTGTTTGCTTGGCTAAGTCTTACAAAACAACGTATTTTAAAATAAGTGGAAATTTTTATCTATTTTATGTAGAAAATAGTTTTGACAAAACAACTTAATTGAAATAAGTATAAGTTTTACATAAAAAAATTTTGACATAACAACATATGTAATTTTAAAGGCATTTTAAAGAAAAGTACTGCATTAAAAATTAAGAAATACATTTTTAAATGCGGCGCAAATTTCCTTTTATTATATCCGCTGTATACTTTGCCTTAAATATCTTTCAGTTTTATTCAAATCACATATTTAGCTCTCCTGAAAAGTTGTCAGATTTGAAATAAGTTGTTTTGTCAAAATTCCACAGATATGCATGCGTGTGTAAATGGTATGTATGTGTGTGACGGGTCTTGTCGTTCATACAAACAATTATTTTATTTTGTTGATTTTAAATTTTCTTTGTTGTTATTTTGCATTCTTTTGCAGCACATTCGCCTGTCACTCACTTTTGATGAACGGTCAATTTTGCTTTTCATCATGACATTGTTGACAATTTATTTTGTGTACTTTGTGAGCATTTATTATGTACAAGTTACCAAAAGCAAACTGTAGTTAGAAAATATTTCACAGATGTGAACGGTAATATGATCAATTTTTTTAAACGGTTTTACTTAGCTTGACTCTCTGTAGCGGCCGGCCGGTCTGATTTGGCGCATATTTGGAAACCATAATACATATATGAATAGAAAACGACCTATGAAAAAAAATCGTGAGGGGTAGCATAACCTGATTAAGGTTCAGTTCGTCTTACTTATGACTATCAAAGAAATTTGACGCGCCCAACGCTTTTATTTATTTGTCGGATCAACGCCCTAGATTGATGAGGAGTGTGATGACTAGAACCTAGGACCTAAATAATTATTGTCTATCTTTTAGTATTATCATTACTGATTGTAATTATTGTTTTCAATAAAACCGTTAACTTAAACATTTTTTTTAAATTATTTTATTAATATTGACAAGAAGGCACTGTCTGAAGTTATAACAAGTACGTAGGTACCACACTTTCTCTTTATATTGTTATGGTGCAAAGCAATTTTTTGAAGTTATGCTTCTTCAGGTGCGTTATGATAAATTGATGAGAGTGAAATTTTAAAAAATGTGACACGAAAGTCACAGGTTGACAATGCAGTTCGTGTGCGTGTTCGCTGTGAATTGTAAAAGCAAGCTTGCTTTGAGTGCGATGTATATGGATGTATGTTTGTATTCAAAAAAAGCTACTTACTAAATAATAGTAGCGCCTCTATTTTTGGTACGTTTGTATGTATGTATGATTCGCTTGAAAATCGGTACAGAGTTACCTCCTTGACAAAGATAGTATTTGAAAAGTTTTTGAATACGGAAAGTGAACCAGGCACCGGCCTTTTCTAAATAAAATAGTTTATCGTGCGATTTGCTTGAAGTTTGGTGAAAGGGGACTTCCGTGACTCGCTCTTAATTATAGCGCTATTCGCTTGAAATTCGGTAACTCTTTTACAAAGATAATATTTGAGAAGCTTTTCATTCCGGGAAGTGGATAAGGAGCCGACCTATTCTACATAAAACAGTTTACAGTGCGATTTGCCAAAAATTTTGTAAAGGTGTACTTCCTTTCTTTTCGAAAAGTGGATTATGGTCTGATCTATTGAAATAAATCGTATTTATTATTGATATTAGAGGAACAAAACTCTCAGAAGATGTTTTATTCAATCTTAAATATTTAAAATAAATACCTTGTTTAGACTGCTAACTTAAATACTTTCATTTGCATCAAAATAAACTAATTTTAGAACTCAGCACAACATAAATTTTATATCTCTGCTTAATTCTGGCCGCGTACTTCCTAAGTCTTTATTTATTCCACTTTATGTAACTCAAATCCTATTTAGTGTGTGTGCCTGGGAAAACTTAATTTATAAACGCGCATGTGGTAGTAGAAAAACAAAGAAAACGCATCATACATACATATGTGGGACTGCTGCAGCAATACGTGCCCGCGGTTAAGGCAAAGAATCGTAAGTTATTCAACAAACATACACAATGCAAACAAAGGATAAAGTTTGGCAGATATAGTAAATAGGTAAAAGTTTAAAATATCTTAAAATCCTAGAACTTGATTGTATGAAAAATTTACTTAACTCACTTACAGCAAGTTCCATGGAACATAAAATTTAAATTAAAGTTAGATTTTAAGTTATACTTCTTTAGGCGCGTTATGTAAAAATTATGAGAGTGAAATTTTAACAAGTGACACAAAAGTCACAGGTTGAAAATGCATTTCATTTGTATGCTTGCTGGGTATTGTACGAGCAAACTTGTTTTGAGTGGGATGTATGTACATATTGTTACGAATGTTAGCAAAACTAAGGAGTGCTGCCGTCTCTAAGCCGATGCTAAGCACTGACGTGAATGCACATCAATAATTCAATCATTATGTATCTACATAAACGAAACAATAACTGCGTCTACATATATGTACCATGTACGTATACGAGCAGCGGAGAGTCAATGAGAAAAACTATAAAATTGTTCAATTGTAGTTACAGCTGAGAAGTTTGAGAGATACTGGACTAGTAGATTCTGGAAGCGCCTAGAAGATGTATAAAATTGTGCAATTGTAGTTCAGCTGAGAAGTTTGAGAGCTCATGGACAATGCTAGTAGATTCTAGAAGATGCGAACGAGGAAACCAGAGAGTATAAAAGGCCGCAGATGTAGAGGCGATGGAATTCAGTTTGATTTGAGTTGTCAAGCAGTTACGACTAAGGCGATATCTAGCGAGCAATAGCAGTATTATTTTGAAAGTCAGTTTCTTTAAGCTATCAGTTTGGTTATTAAGCTATTCGTTGCACAGTTTGAGTGTTATTGTGAAGTATTTTAATAAAGGCCATTTTTCCATTATCCAATATTGGAGTTATTTATTCAACAGTTTAGCGATACGAACCTAGCAAAAGGGCAAATAAGAGGATTTGCAGAAAATTCATTACAATATGTATATGGGTATATGTATGTATTCGAAAAAAAACAGCATTCGCTTACGTTATTTAACTTCGGGAGTGTATTTAGGGGTATGTATGGATGTGTATATGTAAGTCTTCATTTCCTATCAGCTTGACATACATACATATTTATGTGCGTTAATGTTCTTAATGGTTGAGAATGCATGCATCTCTTTATAAATACTCCTTCGTTAAAAAATTTTAACGTTTCGTTGAAATTCTCAAACAAAAGCTTAAAAATCGCAACATATTAATGGCACTAAACCGTATTACCATTATAGACATGTTGGTGGAAAGTACGAAAATTAAAAAATAAATTGTTAGTGGTCCTTGTCTATTTCTTTCAGCTAGGCTCTACATTAAGCTTTCAATACCAAAATCGAACAAACAGCGGCCAATTTTACCAAAATTAGGTAAGAACGTTGTTTCTACAACTTTAGCTATTTTATAGCTTCTTACGAAAGACGATATTTGCAAATATGTTAGAAATGTATTTCAGCTTTCATGTAATTTAAGTTATTGACATTTCTCTCTAAATGTGTCCCTTATATACGTACATATCGTGTGCTCTCACGTTTGGTACATATATATCAGTTTCGCCAGAACATAGACTCCTTTACTTTTGTTTATTCATCCCAGGAACACGCAAAGTATTCAAATACTGTTACGAATATTAGCAAAACAAAGGGGTGCTGCTATCTCTAAGCCGATGCTAAGCAGTGACGTGAATTCACATCAATAATTCAATCATTATGTATCTACACAAACGAAACAATAATTGATTCTACACATATGTACCATGTACCTATACGAGCAGAGGAGAGTCAATGCACAAACACATGCATATATCTGAGATACTCCTGAAAGTATGCAATGAGAAAGCTATAAAATCGTGCAATTGTAGTTACAGCTGAGAAGTTTGAGAGCTGATGGCAACTAGTAGATTCGGGAAGCGCCTAGAATAGGCGAACGTTGAAATCAGAGAGTATAAAAGGCAGCAAATGTAGAGGCACTGGAATTCAGTTTGAGTTGAGCTATCAAGCAGTTATTGACTAAGCACGCAATCTGGCGGGCAATAGTAGAGTTTCATTTGAACTATGAATCAGTTTGGTTGTTAAGCAAGCTAGTTGCAAAGTATAAGTGTTATTGTGAAGTACTTTAATAAAGGCCATTTTTCCATTATTCAATATTGGAGTTATTTATTCAACAATTTATCGATACGAACTTGGCAAAAGTGCAAATAAGAGGATTTGCAAATTAATTCGTTACAATTGGTGTCAGAAGAGGAATTGTTGAATAAATTCCAGAGGACAACAAGGGCATGGCAAAGTTCAGTGAATTGAAGATCCAGCAACTAAAGAAGGAGTTGGAGAGCCGTGGATTGAATACAAGCGCCGTTAAACTCGAACTTCAGGCATGGCTGCGAGAGGCAATGGAAGCAGAAGGAATTGATGTGGAAGAATATGTCTTTCATCTTGATGGCGAGGAGACAACAAAAATTGAAGGGAAAAACGAAACATCTTAGACGGTTACCAGCACAGACTTTAACATGATTTTGGCTGCAATATCTGCACAAACATCGACAGTAACATCAATGTCGTCGCAAATGTCATCTCAACTGGAAGAACAGAAGACACATATTGCAGAAATGTCGTCAGAAATAACATCGATGATCGAAGCACAAGAAACGCGTATTTCAGAAATGTCGTCACAAATGTCATCCCAACTGGAATCGCAGGAGACACGCATCACATCGAAATTTGAAGCACACATTACAACTCGAAGCACAGGAAGAGCGTATCTCAACGAAGCTGGAGGCACAGGAAACAAAAGTCTCATCGCAGCTGGAGGCTTTTAATGAACGACATGATAAAATGGAGGCCGAGATGGATGCTTTGAAAGATCGTATACAGGAGTTGCAACTAAACCGCCCAGCAGTTTCAGCGAGTAATCCAAAGGAAAAACACCATCCTTTGACGTTTCTATTCCTTTCCAGGTCTTCAAGCTACAGTTTGAGAAAACCGCAGCAGTGAACAACTGGAATGCGGAAGATAAAGTTGCTGCACTGTTCGTGGCATTGAAAAGGCCTGCAGCGGAAATCTTACAGACGATTCCAGAGTACGAACGGAACAGTTATGAATCATTGATAGCTGCTGTAGAATGACGTTATGGAAGCGAGCATAGAAAACAGATATTCCAAATTGAGTTGCAAAACCGCTACCAAAAAGCTAATGAGACTTTGCAGGAGTTTGCGTCAGATGTCGAAAGGATTTCACATTTGGCGAATGCCGACGCACCCGTGGAATACACCGAAAGGGTAAAAATTCAGAGCTTTATAAATGGCATACGGGACGTCGAAACGAAGCGAGCCACTTACGCCAACCCAAAGCCAACATTTGCAGAAACGGTACCACATGCATTGACTCAGGAAACTGCCTCACTATTGTGTAAGCCAGTTTTCAAAGCACGCCATGTGGAAGTGGAAAGGCCAGAGTGGGTAGATGCAATATTGAAGGCGCTGTAAGGATCGCAAAAGCGGAGTGAAAAAGTTATCAAATGCGGGAAGTCCGGTCACATTGCACGTCATTGCGATCTTATAGTTCCAACAATTTGGGTGGCCGTAAACGCAAAGCTGGAGGAGATGAGCAATAGCGAGTAAGAGGTAGAGATCGAGAGCTAGATCGAGCTATTGAATGCCCTGTGATATCTGTGTTGCAAATTGGAAGAAAATCGAGCAGTCTTGCCGTCGAAGGAAAGCTGGATGGCAAGGAGCGTATACTGAGTGTAGATATCTCATTCCTTGATTCGATCTGATTTAGTCAACGGGAGAGTAAAACCATTACCTGGAGCAAGGTTGCGTACGGTCACAGGCGAGTATAACCAAGTCCAGGGAGAAGTGATATGTGAAGTCCTAATTGGGAAGGTCATGGTTTTACACAAATTCGTTGTGGCGGAGATTGTTGATGAAGTTATATTGGGAGTGGATTTCTTGGTTGACCATGATATCAAGATCGATATGCAGAAAAGGGTGATGCGTTATAAGAACCAGGATATACCACTTAATTTCAGTTTTCAGAAAGGATTTAGTAGTAATCGGGCACTGGTGGAGAAGACTCGACAAAAACCACGGAAGTCAAAGGCAAAAGTTAATAGGTCGAATGGGCCAAATAAAGCAAAATCAAAAGTACATGCGAGAGAAACACTGGCATTGACAAAACCTAAAAGACGTAGGAAAACGAAGAAACGAATTTCCGAGAAATAATGCGAGGGTATTTTCAAGCCGGAGCGCACTACTGTTGTGAAACGTGGGAACGATACTGATTATGCGAAGCCAATCCGTCAAGCGCAAACTCTACGAAGTAGTTCATTGGCCAAGCAACAGAGTGCGAGGGAACGATCCAGGATAATGAGTAGTAAGATGAAACACAGGTATGACAAGGAAAATAATTCGGAAGGTTTCTGGGAGGGAGATTTGGTACTGATATACAACCCACACCGGCGGAAAGGTGTTCCATCCAAATATCGGTGCAGTTGGGAAGGCCCGTACAGAATTGTGAAGACGATCAGTGATGACATCTACCGCATACAAGCAATTGGGAAATCACGAAATAGAAGAGTGGTACATTTGGCGATGCTAGCAGCGTTTAGATGGAGAGATTTGTCTGATCGGAACGATCAGACTTAGGTGCAGGGCAGTGTTACGAATATTAGCAAAACTAAGGGGTGCTGCTATCTTTAAGCCGATGCTAAGCAGTGACGTGAATTCACATCAATAATTCAATCATTATGTATCTACATAAACGAAACAATAATTGCGTCTACACATATGTATGTATGTACCATGTACGTATACGAGCAGCGGAGAGTCAATGCACAAACGCATGCATATATCTGAGATACTCCTGAAAGTATGCAATGAGAAAAGCTATAAAATCGTGCAATTGTAGTTACAGCTGAGAAGTTTGAGAGCTGATGGCCTAGAAGATGCGAACGTTGAAATCAGAGAGTAGAGGCACTGGAATTCAGTTTGAGTTGAGCTATCAAGCAGTTATTGATTAAGCACGCAATCTGACGGGCAATGGTAGAGTTTCATTTGAACTATCAATCAGTTTGGTTGTTAAGCAAGCTAGTTGCAAAGTATAAGTGTTATTGTGAAGTACTTTAATAAAGGCCATTTTTCCATTATTCAATATTGGAGTTATTTAATCAACAGTTTAGCGATACGAACTTAGCAAAAGTGCAAATAAGAGGATTTGCAAATTAATTCGTTACAATACAATTTTATATCACTCAGTATATAGTGTATGTATGTACATAAGCTCTTATTATTATTATTATTACCTTTATATTAAGTCCCTTTTTTCTCCCCTCATTTCCATACGAATTTTTGACCCACGGAAAAGTCTTTTTCGGTAACTTCCGTTGAGCTAGACATTTGATACTTAGAACATAGTTCATAGTTCAGATCTGGGAGACATTCAATGCGAGTGAAAAAAGATCCGGTGGTTGGCGCACCGATCGAGATATACAGAAAATTTATTTTAAAATTGAAATTTTGCGATCGACTTTTAATTAACTTCTCGGTGATCCAGAGACTTGAAATTTAGCACATAGTTTGCAAGTCGATGGCACCACAATTCGTGGAAAACAAAATGCCGTTAGGTGGCAGACGAATCGAGATAAACGAAAATCCCAGAAAAACGAGGGAAATCTTGTGATCGATTTTTGGGTAACTTGCCGGTGAGCCAGAGACTTGAAACTTGGGCTGTGGGTCACAGCGCGGTGACAATGCAACATTTGATCAAAAAAATAACGCTATGTGGCGACCGATATATGGATTGAGATATTAGGAAAATTAACTTTAATTTGGGAATCTTTCAATCAATTTTTAACTAACTTCCCGATTACCTACAGACTTGTAACTTAGCACATAGTTCGAGACCCAGTGCCAACACAATCTACAGAAAACAAAACTCCGCTAGGTGGCGCGCTGAGTGAGATAACTACAAATCGTTTGAAATCGTTTGAAAATGAGGGGAATCATGCAATCGATTTTTGAGTAACTTCCCGGTGAGCTGGAGATATGAAGATTGAGCTGTAAATCAGAACCCGGTGAAAATGCAATATTTTCTCAAAGATATTCCGCTAGGTGGCGCATGGATCGAAATATTAGGAAAATTAATTTTACTTTGGGAATCTTTCAATCCATTTTTAACTAACTTCCCGGTTACCTAGAGACTGGTAACTTAGCACATAGTTCGAGACCCGATGGTAATACAATTTATAGAAAACACAGTTCCGCTAGGTGGAGTGCTAATTGCGATAACTACAAATCCATGAAGAACAAGGGGTGAGGTCGGTGAGCTAGAGACTTGAAATTTGGACCGTGGGTCAGAACCCGGTGAAAAGTAGCATTTGATCAACGCTAGGTGGCACGCGGATCGAGATTGTAAGAAAACAAATTTTAATTTGGGAGTCTTTCAATCCACTTTTAACTAACCCGGTTACCTAGAGGTTTGAAACTTGGCACTTAGTTAGAGGACTGGTGACAATACAACTTATAAAAAACAAAGTTCCGCTAGGTGGCGCGCTAGTCAAGATAACTGCAAAACCTTTAAAAACAGGGAGAATCTTGCGATCGATTTTCGAGGACTATGAGATAGAGACATGAAACTTGGGCCTTAAATCAGAACCCGGTGACAGTGCAATATTTTATCAAAAATTCCGCTGGTGGTGCACGGATCGAGATACTGAGAAAACTAGTTTTAAATTGGGAATCTTGCAATCGATTTTTAACTAACTTCCTGGATATCTAGAGACTTGAAACCTGAAATATAGTTTAAAACTCGGTGACAGTGCAATGTTTGATCAAAAAATTTGAGCTACGTAACGCACAAGTCGAACTATTTAGAAGATTAGGCCATACCTTCATGGCTAGCCTCCTGAGTGTTGCAGGCGTTGTAGAATTCCACCTCGTTGAAGACCCAACTCAATGCACGTCCTTGCATACTTTTAGGCATACGCGACTTTTACCACGATTCTTTTAGACTTTCAGGCGTATGCGAATTTCACCACGATTTTCAGCTGTGCAAACTAAGTAGCTGACAAACGAGGTGGAATTCTCTTGTTATGATGCGAGGTGGAATTCTTTTGTTTTCGCCAGTATTGTCAGCAAAAATTCCACTAATTCTCTTAAATCTTGCTATTTTGAACAAATAAATAAAGATAAGAATTTTCATTTAGGATTTGCTTAAATTACTAATCAAAGTTGCGATTGCCTTTTTGTAGGCAGTACTAAAAAATTTAAAATAAAAAGATGATAAAAAAATTTTAAGGACTACCTTTCTATAAATGGACCAAAAAATAGAAGGCAATTTTTTCTTTAATACAGACATAGTCTTGTTGAATTTTGACTAAAAAACTTTAACAATAGCTCTTGTAAAAGAATTTTGGGATTTAAAATTATAAAGGTAGAACGCGTGTTTAAATTTTAAATAATCAATTAGTTAATCCCAAGTACATGATTTGCCTTAAATTGAAAGATTGCGCTCCACCTTTATAGTTTTAAATCCCAAAATTCTTTTACAAGAGCTATTGTTAAAAATGTTTAGTCAAAATTCATAAAAAGTATCGATATTGGTAAAACAATCGTATCAAAGTATCGATGCTAGTACTCGTACTCAGTAAAAGGTAACGAAGTGAAGACATTTTTTTTTTTTAAATGAGATGGTATGCTTTGAATATAATTAGAAAAAAAGTTTGTTTAAATTTGGACGAAACCGAACATTATATGCCCATAATTTGGTCCTGACATATATTTTAGGTATACATTTAAAGAGAGACATTAAATGATTTTAAAGATTTTTGATCGATTTATGGCGTTTAAAAAATTTTTTTTCAGTTAGAAAAAAGTTTTTTAAATCTCCTCCGAGGTAAATAGCGTCAAATATTTGTTTATGTCATTAACGCTTTTGTGGAGACATTAACCAAATAGAAGGGGATCAGATCCTTTTCGATTTTCCATTTCTTGAGTATTTGTTAAGACATTATTTATTTTTTTTTTTTCATTTTTGAAAGTGGGCGTGGATATAATTTGATTTGGAATAGTTTCAATACCAATATATCATCGACTATACTGTGAAAGCTGCTAGAGAACGCAAAAGCTCTATTAGATGGCAAGTTAAAATATATTGGAATTTTATGGACTAAGCAGCTTTGCATATTTTTTTTGGAATTACTAAATCTGGACACTAAACACATACTTTTCTTTAACCGCATATACACAAATCGTCTCCCATTCCACTATTATCAAAAAGTCGGTTTAAGATAAATGCGGAGCTTCTACCAAATCGTCAATTATTTCAGTTTATGCTCAAGTTATGGTGTTATTAAACTAATGCTAATGAACAAAGATGATCTTAGACATGTAGACCATCGACACTTGGAAAAGTATCGGGGAAAAGTATCGAGGTAAGTAATCGATGTTTTACTCAGTACTTGGAAAAAAGCATCAATTTCTCGTGTATTTTTTGGAAAAGTATCGATACTATTCACTCAGTACTCGTAACGTTCTATCGCTAACTGTGTGGGTTTAATTGACCTGCTATCTAAGCTATCATATAGACTGAACGTGTCCATAGTGTTATCAATCTTTAATCTGAAAATATTAAAAAATAGAAATAAAATAAAAATAAAATTAAAAATTGTAAGCACTTCCTTTATATAAATGAACAAAAATCAGCGAAAAATGTCTCCTTATATAAAGACATATTTTTGCTAAACTTTGCTTTTTGAATTTTGACTAGAAATTGCAAAAATATTTATGAGAAGTAAAAATATAAAAGTGGAGCGCACATTACTTGGATTGGAAGGTTGGTAGGAAAGGAGATATTATTAGTCAATCAATTGCGCTTCACCTTTATATTTTTACTTCTCATAAATATTTTTGCAATTTTTGTGTCAAAATTTACAAATCAAAGTTTAGCGAGAATATTTCTTTATATACGGAAACATTTTTCGCTGATTTTTGTCCATTTAAATAAAGGAAGTGCTTAAAATTTTTATTTTATTTTTATTTTATCATTTTCTAACATTTTCTCCTATCTATTAAGTTTCAAGCTTGTAGCTGAATGAGAACTTACAGAAAAATCAATGATAAAATTCCCACCGTTCCGTTTGATTTTTCGAAATATCTCAGTCCGTGCGCCCCCTAGTGAAACTTTTTGTATTGTCTCGTCGGCTTTCATCGACCTATGAATTAAGCTCTAAATTTTTAGCTTCTAGCTCATCGAGCAGTTACTTAAAACCCGGTTTCAAATTTCCAAATTATTATCCAATTTTTGCGATCCGTGCACCACCTAACGGGATTTTTTTCTCCTTTTGTTCCTTTGCCACGGTGTCTTAACATCTCTCTGAGGTTTCATGTTTGTAGCTCAATGAGAAGTTACTTTAAAATCGATCTCAAAACACCAAATTTCCAAAATCTTATCTAAATATTTCGATCCGTGCGCCAGTTAACGGAATTTTTTCTCCTTTTTTTTTAATTTTCTCGGCTTATCCTGTCTGTGAAGTTTTACAGTTGTAGCTCAATGAGAACTCACATACAAATCAATCCCAAAATTCCCTCCGTTTCGTACGATTTTTCAAAATATCCCGTACGCCCCCTGCCGAATGTTTTTGTATCGTGTCATCGGCTGTGACCAACCTCTGAATATAGTTTAAAATTTCAAGTCTCTAGCTCATCGAGAAGTAATTTAAAAGCTGGTTTGCAAATTTTATTCTTATCTAATTATTTATTCTTATCTAATTATTTCGATCCCTGCGCCACCTAACGGATTTTTCTTTCCTTTTGTTGCATTGTCACGGTGTTCTATCCTATGTTTAAAGTTTCACGTTTGTAGCTCAATGAGAAGTTACTTAAAAATCGATTTCAAGATTTGTATGAAAAACGGACAAACATTCAACCGACCTAATATAAAGGAAGTAAAAATACAGAAGTGCTTCAAAATGAATATAATACCCAATATTAAAGTATTTTACAGTCATCGACTATCTCTCGTGGTGAACGGTATTCTTTTCTCTCGCGAGCTTTGTCTTTGTTGTTTTTTTTTTTTCACTTTCTGTTTACGTGACCAAGTGACTATTCAACTTAATTCATACTTATAATCGAAATTCTTAAAAAAGAATATAGAAAGTGACTAAAAGTGTTGAAATATGGGTTCAGACCCGCCTGATAGACCTAACAGGTCTAATAGGTTTGAACTATCAGCCGATATGGACGATTTACCTACCAAAAAACAAAAAACGTGTGCATTTCCATCATTACCCAGCAAAATAAACAACTTAAACTGCCCCAAATTCGTCATAATTTCTTCAACCAATACAAACAAACCATTTACAAAAATGAGCCCTTTCGGTGTAAAAAAAGGTCTAGAATCTATTTCCACCGAGATTGATTCTACAAAGTTGCTTCGCGACGGTAACCTGCTCATACAAGCACGCTCCATTCGAGTGGCCGAAAAATTCCTTAAAGCAAAAACATTATCAAACATGTGCTCAATTAGTTGCAAGCTTCATGATACACTAAATTCGGAGAAGGGCACTATTTATGCACCTTGTCTAAACTGTGTCGACGAAAAAGAGATTATCAATGAACTAAGACTTCAAGGCGTAACAGCGGTATATAAATTCACCCGTCCCTCCGAAAATGGTCCTATCCCCACCGGAAGAATCGTATTGACATTTGACATGCTTAACTTGCCAGCTGAAGTCGACGGAGCATGGTATAAAGTCAAAGTCTCACCATATATCCCCAATCCCATGCGCTGCAGAAATTGCCAGAAGCTGGACCACACCGCAAAGAGATGCAGAAGTGGCACCACATGTGCTACTTGCAATCTCCCCCCTCATAACCCCAACCCATGTCCATGTGCGCCAATTGTTCTGGTAACCACACTTCAGATGACATAAACTGTCCCAATTACCAACAACTCAAAGAGATTTTAAAAATCTCTGTCACTGAGAAATGTAACATTGGCGAAGCACGGCGCCTTTACAACACACGCAATCTTTCTCATATTTCATCACCCTCTTTATATGCAGAGACCACCAAAAATAATAAAACCAACAAAAAATTCTCGGCACATAACTCTCCCAACAATCAAAAATCAACTCAACAAAAAGATATCAGCACCTTACCCCCTCTTCCGCCTCAAACTGCTCGTGTAGAGCACTCAGTCGAAAACTTAACAACAACCAGCAAATCGAATCTAAGAGAATCGCCTCATATGCCTCTACCATCAACTCCCACACTTTTACCAAACTCTAACCACATGGACACAACAGAAGATAATCATTCAATCCCCTCATCCTTCACTCAACTAAATAATGAAACTGCAACTAACTCTCCCGAACTTCTACAAATTTTATTGAATTCAATTTCATCCACTCCGACTGATTTTGTTACAACAGGTAACGCAAACTTCAATAACTCTCATCCCTTTTAAAAAATCATATCTCTTTCCATCTCCCTTAACTAGCGTATTTATAAATTTATCCCGTAAAACAAGTTTACTAAATACAAAGTATTTTATTTTCTCTTCAATTATCATGGTCTTTAGAATATTAAAATGGAATATTAAAGGCTTCATGAATAATATTGATGAGCTAACTGTACTTAATAAAGAGCACAACCCAAGTGTAATTGCATTGCAAGAAACACATTGCCCATCATACTTTAACTCTTACCCACCGCGAGGCTATACTGGCCTTTTTTATAATTCAGCCAATAACTCCTCTTGCAAACAAGGGGTAGGAATATTTATAAAAGAAAATATACCATATAAACAGATCAGTATAAATTACCCTATACAGGCGATTGCCGTAGAACTGCAAATGCAAACAAAAATTAAAATTATCTCCTTATATTTACCTCCTCAAGACGCTATTGACAAAAAAAATCTCACTGACTTGCTAGTTTCCATGGGAAGCAATACGATTCTATTATGTCACGTCAATCGTTGGAACACAAAATGGGGATCTCTAAGAACCAACAAACGAGGAAAAATAATAGAAAACGCACTACACTTATCTGACCTCTGTCTCTTAAACCAAAACAAACCAACTCACTTTTCAACACATTCCACATTCACTAGCATAGATATCACATGTTGTTCTGTAACCCTACTTCCATACGCCTCTTGGGAGATAATCGGTGACTTACATAATAGCCACCACTATCCTATTTTAGCCAATTTTTCAATCTTTTGCGACCGAATGCGGCGAAAACCTCCTAAAATATTTCTTCTGGACCGAGCCAATTGGCCTAGCTTCTCGAAACAGGTAGATTTAGAAATCAGCAACCGTCCTTTTCAGGCAACAGCAATGCAGATGCGGCCACTTTCACAAAAGCTTTACGTGCTGCGGCTAATTTGCATATCCCACAAAGCTTTCCAACAAAAAGAAAAAGCGTTCTATGGTGGAACGATAAGCTAACAACTTTGAGAAGTTTAACAAGTAAGGAAGGTTAAGTTCGGGTGTAACCGAACATTACATACTCAGTTGAGAGCTATGGTGACAACATAAGGGAAAATAACCATGTAGGAAAATGAACCGAGGGAAACCCTGGAATGTGTTTGTATGACATGTGTATCAAAAAGAAGGCATTAAAGAGTATTTTATGAGGGAGTGGGCCATAGTTCTATAGGTGGAAAAAAAGGTGGATGCCATTTAGGGATATAGCCATAAAGGTGGATCAGGTTGACTCTAGAATGCGTTTGTACGATATGGGTATCAAACTAAAGGTATTAAGGAGGGTTTTAAAAGGGAGTAATCCTTAGTTCCATAGGTGGACGCCGTTTCGAGATATCGCCATAAAGGTGGACCAGGGGTGACCCTAGAATTTGTTTGTACAATATGGGTATCAAAAGAAAGGTGTTAACGAGTATTTTAAAAGGGAGTAATCCTTAGTTCCATAGGTGGACGCCGTTTCGAGATATCGCCATAAAGGTGGACCAGGGGTGACCCTAGAATTTGTTTGTACAATATGGGTATCAAAAGAAAGGTGTTAATGAGTATTTTAAAAGCGAGTGATGCTTAGTTCCACAGGTGGACGCCGTTTCGAGATATCGCCATAAAGGTGGACCAGGTGTGACCCTAGAATTTGTTTGTACGATATGGGTATCAAATTAAAGGTATTAAGGAGGGTTTTAAAAGGGAGTGGTGGTAGTTGTATAGGTGGTGGCCTTTTCGAGATATCGCCATAAAGGTGGACCAGGGGTGACTCTAGAATGCGTTTGTACGATATGGGTATCAAATGATAGGTGTTAATGAGTATTTTAAAAGGGAGTAATCCTTAGTTCCACAGGTAGACGCCGTTTCGAGATATCGCCACAAAGGTGGACCAGGTTTGACCCTAGAATTTGTTTGTACAATATTGGTATCAAAAGAAAGGTGTTAATGAGTATTTTAAAAGGGAGTGATGCTTAGTTCCACAGGTGGACGCCGTTTCGAGATATCGCCATAAAGGTGGACCAGGTGTGATCCTAGAATGCGTTTGTACAATATGGGTATCAAACGAAAGATGTTAATGAGTATTTTAAAAGGGAGTAATCCTTAGTTCCATAGGTGGACGCCGTTTCGAGATATCGCCACAAAGGTGGACCAGGTGTGACCCTAGAATGCGTTTGTACAATATGGGTATCAAACGAAAGATGTTAATGAGTATTTTAAAAGGGAGTAATCCTTAGTTCCACAGGTAGACGCCGTTTCGAGATATCGCCACAAAGGTGGACCAGGTGTGACCCTAGAATTTGTTTGTACAATATTGGTATCAAAAGAAAGGTGTTAATGAGTATTTTAAAAGGGAGTGATGCTTAGTTCCACAGGTGGACGCCGTTTCGAGATATCGCCATAAAGGTGGACCAGGTGTGACCCTAGAATGCGTTTGTACAATATGGGTATCAAACGAAAGATGTTAATGAGTATTTTAAAAGGGAGTAATCCTTAGTTCCATAGGTGGACGCCGTTTCGAGATATCGACATAAAGGTGGACCAGGGGTGACTCTAGAATTTGTTTGTACAATATGGGTATCAAAAGAAAGGTGTTAATGAGTATTTTAAAAGGGAGTGATGCTAGTTCCACAGGTGGACGCCGTTTCGAGATATCGCCATAAAGGTGGACCAGGTGTGACCCTAGAATGCGTTTGTACAATATGGGTATCAAACGAAAGATGTTAATGAGTATTTTAAAAGGGAGTAATCCTTAGTTCCATAGGTGGACGCCGTTTCGAGATATCGCCACAAAGGTGGACCAGGTGTGACCCTAGAATGCGTTTGTACAATATGGGTATCAAACGAAAGATGTTAATGAGTATTTTAAAAGGGAGTAATCCTTAGTTCCATAGGTGTACGCCGTGTCGAGATATCGCCATAAAGGTGGACCATGTGTGACCCTAGAATTTGTTTGTACAATATTGGTATCAAAAGAAAGGTGTTAATGAGTATTTTAAAAGGAGTGATGCTAGTTCCACAGGTGGACGCCGTTTCGAGATATCGCCATAAAGGTGGACCAGGTGTGACCCTAGAATGCGTTTGTACAATATGGGTATCAAACGAAAGATGTTAATGAGTATTTTAAAAGGGAGTAATCCTTAGTTCCATAGGTGGACGCCGTTTCGAGATATCGCTATAAAGGTGGACCAGGGGTGACCCTAGAATTTGTTTGTACAATATGGGTATCAAAAGAAAGGTGTTAATGAGTATTTTAAAAGGGAGTGATGCTAGTTCCACAGGTGGACGCCGTTTCGAGATATCGCCATAAAGGTGGACCAGGTGTGACCCTAGAATGCGTTTGTACAATATGGGTATCAAACGAAAGATGTTAATGAGTATTTTAAAAGGGAGTAATCCTTAGTTCCATAGGTGGACGCCGTTTCGAGATATCGCCACAAAGGTGGACCAGGTGTGACCCTAGAATGCGTTTGTACAATATGGGTATCAAACGAAAGATGTTAATGAGTATTTTAAAAGGGAGTAATCCTTAGTTCCATAGGTGGACGCCGTTTCGAGATATCGCCACAAAGGTGGACCAGGTGTGACCCTAGAATGCGTTTGTACAATATGGGTATCAAACGAAAGATGTTAATGAGTATTTTAAAAGGGAGTAATCCTTAGTTCCACAGGTAGACGCCGTTTCGAGATATCGCCACAAAGGTGGACCAGGTGTGACCCTAGAATTTGTTTGTACAATATTGGTATCAAAAGAAAGGTGTTAATGAGTATTTTAAAAGGGAGTGATGCTTAGTTCCACAGGTGGACGCCGTTTCGAGATATCGCCATAAAGGTGGACCAGGTGTGACCCTAGAATGCGTTTGTACAATATGGGTATCAAACGAAAGATGTTAATGAGTATTTTAAAAGGGAGTAATCCTTAGTTCCATAGGTGGACGCCGTTTCGAGATATCGCCATAAAGGTGGACCAGGGGTGACCCTAGAATTTGTTTGTACAATATGGGTATCAAAAGAAAGGTGTTAATGAGTATTTTAAAAGCGAGTGATGCTTAGTTCCACAGGTGGACGCCGTTTCGAGATATCGCCATAAAGGTGGACCAGGTGTGACCCTAGAATTTGTTTGTACGATATGGGCATCAAATTAAAGGTATTAAGGAGGGTTTTAAAAGGGAGTGGTGGTAGTTGTATAGGTGGTCGCCTTTTCGAGATATCGCCATAAAGGTGGACCAGGGGTGACCCTAGAATTTGTTTGTACAATATGGGTATCAAAAGAAAGGTGTTAATGAGTATTTTAAAAGCGAGTGATGCTTAGTTCCACAGGTGGACGCCGTTTCGAGATATCGCCATAAAGCTGGACCAGGTGTGACCCTAGAATTTGTTTGTACGATATGGGTATCAAACTAAAGGTATAAGGGGGGGTTTTAAAAGGGAGTGGTGGTAGTTGTATAGGTGGTCGCCTTTTCGAGATATCGCCATAAAGGCGGACCAGGGGTGACTCTAGAATGCGTTTGTACGATATGGGTATCAAATGAAAGGTGTTAATGAGTATTTTAAAAGGGAGTAATCCTTAGTTCCACAGGTAGACGCCTTTTCGAGATATCGCCATAAAGGTGGACCAGGGGTGACTCTAGAATGCGTTTGTACGATATGTGTATCAAATGAAAGGTGTTAATGAGTATTTTAAAAGGGAGTTATCCTTAGTTCCATAGGTGAACGCAGTTTCGAGATATCGCCATAAAGGTGGACCAGGGGTGACCCTAGAATTTGTTTGTGCAATATGGGTATCAAAAGAAAGGTGTTAATGAGTATTTTAAAAGGGAGTAATCCTTAGTTCCATAGGTGGACGCCGTTTCGAGATATCGCCACAAAAGTGGACCAGGGGTGACCCTAGAATTTGTTTGTACAATATGGGCATCAAACGAATGGTGTTAATGAGTATTTTAAAAGGGAGTGGGCCTTAGTTCTATAGGTGGACGCCGTTTCGAAATATCGCCATAAAGGTGGACCAGGGGTGACTCTAGAATGTGTTTGTACGATATGGGTATCAAATTAAAGGTATTAATGAGGGTTTTAAAAGGGAGTGGTGGTTGTTGTATAGGTGGTCGCCTTTTCGAGATATCGCCATAAAGGTGGACCAGGGGTGACTCTAGAATGCGTTTGTACGATATGGGTATCAAATGAAAGGTGTTAAAGAGTATTTTATGAGGGAGTGGGCCATAGTTCTATAGGTGGACGCCATTTAGGGATATAGCCAAAAAGGTGGATCAGGGTTGACTCTAGAATGCGTTTGTACGATATGGGTATCAAATAAAAGGTGTTAATGAGTATTTTAAAAGGGAGTAATCCTTAGTTCCATAGGTGGACGCAGTTTCGAGATATCGCCATAAAGGTGGACCAGGGGTGACCCTAGAATTTGTTTGTACAATATGGGTATCAAAAGAAAGGTATTAATGGGTATTTTAAAAGCGAGTGATGCTTAGTTCCACAGGTGGACGCCGTTTCGAGATATCGCCATAAAGGTGGACCAGGTGTGACCCTAGAATTTGTTTGTACGATATGGGTATCAAATGAAAGGTGTTAATGAGTATTTTAAAAGGGAGTAATCCTTAGTTCCACAGGTAGACGCCTTTTCGAGATATCGCCATAAAGGTGGACCAGGGGTGACTCTAGAATGTGTTTGTACGATATGGGTATCAAATTAAAGGTATTAAGGAGGGTTTTAAAAGGGAGTGGTGGTAGTTGTATAGGTGGTCGCCTTTTCGAGATATCGCCATAAAGGTGGACCAGGGGTGACTCTAGAATGCGTTTGTACGATATGGGTATCAAATGAAAGGTGTTAATGAGTATTTTAAAAGGGAGTAATCCTTAGTTCCACAGGTAGACGCCTTTTCGAGATATCGCCATAAAGGTGGACCAGGGGTGACTCTAGAATGCGTTTGTACGATATGTGTATCAAATGAAAGGTGTTAATGAGTATTTTAAAAGGGAGTTATCCTTAGTTCCATAGATGGACGCAGTTTCGAGATATCGCCATAAAGGTGGACCAGGGGTGACCCTAGAATTTGTTTGTACAATATGGGTATCAAAAGAAAGGTGTTAATGAGTATTTTAAAAGGGAGTAATCCTTAGTTCCATAGGTGGACGCCGTTTCGAGATATCGCCACAAAGGTGGACCAGGGGTGACCCTAGAATTTGTTTGTACAATATGGGCATCAAACGAATGGTGTTAATGAGTATTTTAAAAGGGAGTGGGCCTTAGTTCTATAGGTGGACGCCGTTTCGAAATATCGCCAAAAAGGTGGACCAGGGGTGACTCTAGAATGTGTTTGTACGATATGGGTATCAAATTAAAGGTATTAATGAGGGTTTTAAAAGGGAGTGGTGGTTGTTGTATAGGTGGTCGCCTTTTCGAGATATCGCCATAAAGGTGGACCAGGGGTGACTCTAGAATGCGTTTGTACGATATGGGTATCAAATGAAAGGTGTTAAAGAGTATTTTATGAGGGAGTGGGCCATAGTTCTATAGGTGGACGCCATTTAGGGATATAGCCATAAAGGTGGATCAGGGTTGACTCTAGAATGCGTTTGTACGATATGGGTATCAAATAAAAGGTGTTAATGAGTATTTTAAAAGGGAGTAATCCTTAGTTCCATAGGTGGACGCCGTTTCGAGATACCGCCATAAAGGTGGACCAGGGGTGACCCTAGAATTTGTTTGTACAATATGGGTATCAAAAGAAAGGTGTTACTGAGTATTTTAAAAGGGAGTAATCCTTAGTTCCATAGGTGGACGCCGTTTCGAGATATCGCCATAAAGGTGAACCAGGGGTGACCCTAGAATTTGTTTGTACAATATGGGTATCAAAAGAAAGGTGTTAATGAGTATTTTAAAAGGGAGTGGGCCTTAGTTCTATAGGTGGACGCCGTTTCGAAATATCGCCATAAAGGTGGACCAGGGTGACTCTAGAATGAGTTTGTACGATGTGGGTATCAAATTAAGGGTATTAATGAGAGTTTTAAAAGGGAGTGGTGGTAGTTGTATATGTGAAGGCGTTTTCCAGATCGCGACCAAAATGTGGACCAGGGTGACACAGAACATCATCTGTTGGATACCGCTAATTTATTTATATATGTAATACCTGCCAAGATTTTAAGGGTTTTTTATTTCGCCCTCCGGAACTTTTTCATTTTCTTCTACTTAATATGGTAGGTGTCACAACCATTTTATAAAGTTTTTTCTAAAGTTATATTTCGTGTCAATAAACCAATCCAATTACCTCACCATGTTTCATCCCTTTTTCGTATTTGGTATAGAATTATGGCATTTTTTTCATTTTTCGTAATTTTCGATATCGAAAAAGTGGGCGTGGTCATAGTCGGATTTCGTTCATTTTTCTTACCAAAATAAAGTGAGTTCAAGTAAGTACGTGAACTAAGTTCATTAAAGATATGTCGATTTTTGCTCAAGTTATCGTGTTAACGGCCATGCGGAAGGACAAACGAACGACTGTGTATAAAAACTGGGCGTGGCATCAACCGATTTCGCCCGTTTTATCAGCAAACAGTTAGCATCATAAAAGCTATGCCCCTACCAAATTTCAAAAGGATTGTTTAATTTTTGTTCGACTTATGGCGTTAAAAGTATCCTAGACAAATTAAATGAAAAAGGGCGGAGCCACGCCCATTTTGAAATTTTCTTTTATTTTTATATTTTGTTGCACCATGTCATTACTGGAGTTGAATGTTGACATAATTTACTTATATACTGTAAAGATATTAAATTTTTTGTTAAAATTTTACTTTAAAAAAATTTTTTTTTAAAGTGGGCGTGGTCCTTCTCCGAGTTTGCTAATTTTTATTAGGCGTACATATAGTAATAGGAGTAAGGTCCCTGCCAAATTTCATAATGATATCTTTAACAACTGACAAATTACAGCTTGCAAAAGTTTTAAATTACCTTCTTTTAAAAGTGGGCGGTGCCACGCCTATTGTCCAAAATTTTACTAGTTTTCCATTCTGCGTCATAAATTCAACTCATCTACCAAGTTACGTCGCTTTATCTGTCTTTGGTAATGAATTATCGCACTTTTTCGGTTTTACGAAATTTTCGATATCGAAAAAGTGGGCGTGGTTATAGTCCGATATTGTTCATTTTAAATAGCGATCTGAGATGAGTGCTCAGGAACCTACGTACCAAATTTGATCAAGTTACCTCAAAATTTACTCAAGTTATCGTGTTAACGGCCATGCGGAAGGACAGACGGACGACTGTGTATAAAAACTGGGCGTGGCATCAACCTATTTCGCCCGTTTTCACAGAAAACAGTTAAAATCATAAAATCTATGCCCCTACAAAATTTCAAAAGGATTGGTTAATTTTTGTTCGACTTATGGCGTTAAAAGTATCCTAGACAAATTAAATGAAAAAGGGCGGAGCCACGCCCATTTTGAAATTTTCTTTTATTTTTGTATTTTGTTGCACCATGTCATTACCGGAGTTGAATGTTGCATTAAGTTACTTATATACTGTAAAGATATTAAATTTTTTGTTAAAATTTTACTTTAAAAAAAAATTTTTTTAAAAGTGGGCGTGGTCCTTCTCCGATTTTGCTAATTTTTATTAGGCGTACATATAGTAATAGGAGTAACGTCCCTGCCAAATTTCATCATGATATCTTCAACGACTGACAAATTACAGCTTGCAAAAATTATAAATTACCTTCTTTTAAAAGTGGGCGGTGCCACGCCCATTGTCCAAAATTGTACTAATTTTCTATTCTGCGTCATAAATTCAACTCATCTACCAAGTTTCGTCGCTTTATCTGTCTTTGGTAATGAATTATCGCACTTTTTCGGTTTTACGAAATTTTCGATATCGAAAAAGTGGGCGTGGTTATTGTCCGATATCGTTCATTTTAAATAGCGATCTGAGATGAGTACTCAGGAACCTACGTACCAAATTTCATCAAGTTACCTCAAAATTTACTCAAGTTATCGTGTTAACGGACGGACGGACGGACGGACGGACATGGCTCAATCAAATTTTTTTTTCGATCCTGATTATTTTGATATATGGAAGTCTATATCTATCTCGATTCCTTTATATATGTACAACCAACCGTTATCCAATCAAACTTAATATACTCTGTGAGCTCTGCTCAACTGAGTATAAAAATGACACTCTGGCAAAAGTTTAAGAAATATCCTTCACAAGATAATCTGATTGCATACAAAAAAGCGAACTCTGATTTCCGGAGAGAAGTAAAGAGTAGCAAATCTAACAGCTTCAAAGAATTTACTAAAACTATAAATAAACCCCCATCGACTTCTTATATCTGACAAAGAATTAACGCTCCATCGGCAAGCTTAAAAAAATGGAAATCTCTTATATTAAAGCAAATGACGAAATCTTGTCGGATCCCTATAGAATCTCAGATCATTTCGCAGAAGCCTGGTCCAACTATTCCGACAATTCAAATTTCTCAGATACGTACAAGCAAGAAAAATCTCAGATTCAATCAATCGAAGTAGCGAGAGCCTCCAACCTTCAAGCTATATTAATAGAAGATAAGATTTCGCAATCAGAGTTACTCTCAAACCTGAATAAAGTCAAAGGCAAAACCCCAGGTTCAGATAGAATTTCATACAAAATGTTAAAAGCTCTATCCCCCATCGGAAGACTCTGCCTACTTTCATTATACAATACTGTGTTTGAATCAGGAATAATTCCTCAATCTTGGAAAATTTCCACGGTCATCGCTGTTCCAAAAAATAACTCTAATATCCAAGAAATAAAATCGTATCGCCCAATTTCCCTAATATCATGCCTATCCAAACTTATGGAGAAAATTATTGCCACGCGTTTAGCTTGGTTCTGCGAATCACGAAACCTCATTCTACCAAACCAAGTAGGATTCAAACGCGGTAGGGGATGCACAGACGCACACATAGATTTTATTGCCTCTAAAGCTATCTCTTCACGAAACCACATCTCGATTCTCTCCATAGACTTTGAGAAAGCCTTTGACAGTATAGGTCCACATATTATTCTGAACTGCCTGAAGGAATGAGGCGTAGGCTCTAAAATCTTCAAATATATAAAATCATTCCTATCAAATAGAAAGTGTAGAGTAAAAATCGGTAATATTTACTCAAACATCCATTCCCTGCACAATGGCATACCCTAAGGGTCACCACTCTCGGTAGTCCTATTTCAAATCGCTTTTAATGAAATAAGTAAGATAATATTAAAACATAAGCACATAGAACATTGCCTGTACGCAGATGACGTTTATATTATTAGTAAAAGACATTGCGATTTGGAAAACGACACCGCTTTAAAAAATGTGTTGAACGATATACTTGCATGGACCGACAGCTCCGGTGCAAGAATATCACTTAAAAAAAAGAAGAAATTACATATATGTCGTAAACAAAAATGCAAAGCATCGGAATCTATCCTTACTGTTAGTAACCATTGTATTGAAAATGTAAAAAATGTAAAGATCCTAGGTATAACATTCTCAAATAGATATTATTGGGTTGAACATTGTAATTTGTTGAAAAAATCATTAAGTAAAAAGCTAAATCTCATACAATACATTGCACGAAAAAGTCATGTTCATATCAACACACCTATATACTTAACTAAAACCTTAATTTTAAGCAAAATCGATTACGGCCTATGGCTCTATGGCCATACTGCAAAATCGGTATTAAACATACATAATTCGCACACAATATCATGCTGCCGCAAGAGCAAGTACTTATGCCATAAGAACCACCCCAGTATCAAACATCCTTGCTGAAGGCGGGTTTCCTAGTATTAAAGATAGAGTAACCGAATCGGAACGTAAACTATGAAAAAAATTACTTTTTCTCAACAACTCATTTATCGATGGGCACATCAAAACTACTATGAAAAGCAACAAAACATCCCAGGAACACGTGGGAAAAGTATTAAAATACAATTTTATATCACTCAGTATATAGTGTATGTATGTACATAAGCTCTTATTATTATTATTATTACCTTTATATTAAGTCCCTTTCATGTTTCTCCCCTCATTTCCATACGAATTTTTGACCCACGGAAAATTCTTTTTCGGTAACTTCCGTTGAGCTAGACACTTGATACTTAGAACATAGTTCATAGTTCAGATCTGGGAGACATTCAATGCGAGTGAAAAAAGATCCGCTGGTTGGCGCACCGATTGAGATATACAGAAAATTTATTTTAAAATTGAAATTTTGCGATCGACTTTTAATTAACTTCTCGGTGATCCAGAGCTTTAAACTTAGCACATAGTTTGCAAGTCGATGGCACCACAATTCGTGGAAAACAAAATGCCGTTAGGTGGCAGACGAATCGAGATAAACGAAAATCCCAGAAAAACGAGGGGAATCTTGCGATCGATTTTTGGGTAACTTGCCGGTGAGCCAGAGACTTGAAACTTGGGCTGTGGGTCACAACGCGGTGACAATGCAACATTTGATCAAAAAATAACGCTATGTGGCGATCGATATATGGATTGAGATATTAGGAAAATTAACTTTAATTTGGGAATCTTTCAATCCATTTTTAACTAACTTCCCGATTACCTACAGACTTGTAACTTAGCACATAGTTCGAGACCCAGTGACAACACAATCTACAGAAAACAAAACTCCGCTAGGTGGCGCGCTGAGTGAGATAACTACAAATCCTTTGAAAATTAGGGGAATCTTGCAATCGATTTTTGAGTAACTTCCCGGTGAGCTGGAGATATGAAGATTTAGCTGTAAATCAGAACCCGGTGAAATGCAATATTTTCTCAAAAATATTCCGCTAGGTGGCGCATGGATCGAAATATTAGGTAAATAAATTTTACTTTTGGAATCTTTCAATCCATTTTTAACTAACTTCCCGGTTACCTAGAGACTTGGAACTTAGCACATAGTTCGAGACCCGATGGCAATACAATTTATAGAAAACACAGTTCCGCTAGGTGGAGTGCTAATTGCGATAACTACAAATCCATGAAAAACAAGGGGAATCTTGCGATCGATTTTTGAGTAACTTGCCGGTGGGCTAGAGACTTGAAACTTGGGCCGTGGGTCAGAACCCGGTGAAAAGCAGTATTTGATCAACGCTAGGTGGCACGCGGATCGAGATAGTAAGAAAACAAATTTTAATTTGGGAGTCTTTCAATCCACTTTTAACTAACCCGGTTACCTAGAGGTTTGAAACTTGGCACTTAGTTAGAGGCCTGGTGACAATACAACTTATAAAAAACAAAGTTCCGCTAGGTGGCGCGCTAGTCAAGATAACTGCAAAACCTTTAAAAACAGGGAGAATCTTGCGATCGATTTTCGAGTACCTTCCCGATGAGCTAGAGATATGAAACTTGGGCCGTAAATCGGAACCCGGTGACAGTCCAATATTTTATCAAAAAAATTCCGCTGGTGGTGCACGGATCGAGATACTGAGAAAACTAGTTTTAAATTGGGAATCTTGCAATCGATTTTTAACTAACTTCCTGGATATCTAGAGACTTGAAACCTGAAATATAGTTTAAAACTCGGTGACAGTGCAATGTTTGATCAAAAAATTTGAGCTACGTAACGCACAAGTCAAACTATTTAGAAGATTAGGCCATACCTTCATGGCTAGCCTCCTGAGTGTTGCAGGCGTTGTAGAATTCCACCTCGTTGAAGACCCAACTCAATGCACGTCCTTGCATACTTTTAGGCATACGCGACTTTTACCACGATTCTTTTAGACTTTCAGGCGTATGCGAATTTCACCACGATTTTCAGCTGTGCAAACTAAGTAGCTGACAAACGAGGTGGAATTCTCTTGTTATGATGCGAGGTGGAATTCTTTTGTTTTCGCCAGTATTGTCAGCAAAAATTCCACTAATTCTCTTAAATCTTGCTATTTTGAACAAATAAATAAAGATAAGAATTTTCACTTAGGAATTGCTTAAATTACTAATCAAAGTTGCGATTGCCTTTTTGTAGGCAGTACTAAAAAATTTAAAATAAAAAGATGATCAAAAAATTTTAAGGACTACCTTTCTATAAATGGACCAAAAAATAGAAGGCAATTTTTTCTTTAATACAGACATAGTCTTGTTGAATTTTGACTAAAAAACTTTAACAAGAGCTCTTGTAAAAGAATTTTGGGATTTAAAATTATAAAGGTAGAACGCGTGTTTAAATTTTAAATAATCAATTAGTTAATCCCAAGTGCATGATTTGCCTTAAATTGAAAGATTGCGCTCCACCTTTATAGTTTTAAATCCCAAAATTCTTTTACAAGAGCTATTGTTAAAAATTTTTAGTCAAAATTCATAAAAAGTATCGACATTGGTAAAACAATCGTATCAAAGTATCGATGCTAGTACTCGTACTCAGTAAAAGGTAACGAAGTGAAGACATTTTTTTTTTAAATGAGATGGTATGCTTTGAATATAATTAGAAAAAAAGTTTGTTTAAATTTGGACGAAACCGAACATTATATGCCCATAATTTGGTCCTGACATATATTTTAGGGATACATTTAAAGAGAGACATTAAATGATTTTAAAGATTTTTGATCGATTTATGGCGTTTAAAAAATTTTTTTTCAGTTAGAAAAAAGTTTTTTAAATCTCCTCCGAGGTAAATAGCGTCAAATATTTGTTTATGTCATTAACGCTTTTGTGGAGACATTAACCAAATAGAAGGGGATCAGATCCTTTTCGATTTTCCATTTCTTGAGTATTTGTTAAGACATTATTTATTTTTTTTTTTTCATTTTTGAAAGTGGGCGTGGATATAATTTGATTTGGAATAGTTTCAATACCAATATATCATCGACTATACTGTGAAAGCTGCTAGAGAACGCAAAAGCTCTATTAGATGGCAAGTTAAAATATATTGGAATTTTATGGACTAAGCAGCTTTGCATATTTTTTTTTGGAATTACTAAATCTGGACACTAAACACATAGTTTTCTTTAACCGCATATACACAAATCGTCTCCCATTCCACTATTATCAAAAAGTCGGTTTAAGATAAATGCGGAGCTTTTACCAAATCGTCAATTATTTCAGTTTATGCTCAAGTTATGGTGTTATTAAACTAATGCTAATGAACAAAGATGATCTTAGACATGTAGACCATCGACACTTGGTAAAGTATCGGGGAAAAGTATCGAGGTAAGTAATCGATGCTTTACTCAGTACTTGGAAAAAAGCATCAATTTCTCGTGTATTTTTTGGAAAAGTATCGATACTATTCACTCAGTACTCGTAACGTTCTATCGCTAACTGTGTGGGTTTAATTGACCTGCTATCTAAGCTATCATATAGACTGAACGTGTCCATAGTGTTATCAATCTTTAATCTGAAAATATTAAAAAATAAAAATAAAATAAAAATAAAATTAAAAATTGTAAGCACTTCCTTTATATAAATGAACAAAAATCAGCGAAAAATGTCTCCTTATATAAAGACATATTTTTGCTAAACTTTGCTTTTTGAATTTTGACTAGAAATTGCAAAAATATTTATGAGAAGTAAAAATATAAAAGTGGAGCGCACATTACTTGGATTGGAAGGTTGGTAGGAAAGGAGATATTATTAGTCAATCAATTGCGCTTCACCTTTATATTTTTACTTCTCATAAATATTTTTGCAATTTTTGTGTCAAAATTTACAAATCAAAGTTTAGCGAGAATATTTCTTTATATACGGAAACATTTTTCGCTGATTTTTGTCCATTTAAATAAAGGAAGTGCTTAAAATTTTTATTTTATTTTTATTTTATCATTTTCTAACATTTTCTCCTATCTATTAAGTTTCAAGCTTGTAGCTGAATGAGAACTTACAGAAAAATCAATGATAAAATTCCCACCGTTCCGTTTGATTTTTCGAAATATCTCAGTCCGTGCGCCCCCTAGTGAAACTTTTTGTATTGTCTCGTCGGCTTTCATCGACCTATGAATTAAGCTCTAAATTTTTAGCCTCTAGCTCATCGAGAAGTTACTTAAAACCCGGTTTCAAATTTCCAAATTATTATCCAATTTTTTCGATCCGTGCACCACCTAATGGGAATTTTTCCTGTTTTGTTCCTTTGCCACGGTGTCTTAACATCTCTCTGAGGTTTCATGTTTGTAGCTCAATGAGAAGTTACTTTAAGATCGATCTAAAAACACCAAATTTCCAAATACTTATCTAAATATTTCGATTTTAGAAAAAGTCTCGATATTGGTACTCATATAAAATACCTGTATCAAAGTATCGATGCTAGTACTCATACTCAGTAAAAGGTATCGAATATACTCGATCCAAGTGAGTACTTCGAAATTTTTACCAAAAGGGAAGATATTTCTTTTTTAAATGAGATGGTATGCTTTGCATATAATTAGAAAAAAAGTTAGTTTAAATTTGAACGAAACCGAATATTATATACCCATAATTGTGTCCTTACATATATTTTAGGGATACCCTTAAAGAGAAACATTAAATGATTTTTAAAGATTTTTGATCGATTTATGTCGTTTAAAAAATTTTTTTCAGTTAGAAAAAAGTTTTTTAAATCTCCTCCGAGGTAAATAGCGTCAAATATTTGTTTATGTCATTAACGCTTTTGTGGAGACATTAACCAAATAGAAGGGGATCAGATCCTTTTCGATTTTCCATTTCATGAGTATTTGTTAAGGCATTATTCATTTATTTTTTTTTCATTTTTGAAAGTGGGCGTGGATATAATTTGATTTGGAATAGTTTCAATACCAATATATCGTCGACTATACTGTGAAAGCTGCTAGAGAACGCAAAAGCTCTATTAGATGGCAAGTTAAAATATATTGGAATTTTATGGACTAAGCAGCTTTGCATATTTTTTTTGGAGTTACTAAATCTGGACACTAAACACATACTTTTCTTTAACCACATATACACAAATCGTCTCCCATTCCACTATTATCAAAAAGTCGGTTTAAGATAAATGCGGAGCTTTTACCACATCGTCAATTATTTCAGTTTATGCTCAAGTTATGGTGTTATTAAACTAATGCTAATGAACAAAGATGATCTTAGACATGTAGACCATCGACACTTGGTAAAGTATCGGAAAAAAGTATCGAGGTAAGTAATCTATGCTTTACCCAGTACTTGGAAAAAGCATCAAGTACGAATTACTAGTGTATTTTTTGGAAAAGTATCGATACTATTCACTCAGTACTCGTAACGTTCTATCGCTAACTGTGTGGGTTTAATTGACCTGCTATCTAAGCTATCATATAGACTGAACGTGTCCATAGTGTTATCAGTATTTAATCTGAAAATATTAAAAAATAAAAATAAAATAAAAATAAAATTAAAAATTGTAAGCACTTCCTTTATATAAATGAACAAAAATCAGCGAAAAATGTCTCCTTATATAAAGACATATTTTTGCTAAACTTTGCTTTTTGAATTTTGACTAGAAATTGCAAATATATTTATGAGAAGTAAAAATATAAAAGTGGAGCGCACATTACTTGGATTGGAAGGTTGGTAGGAAAGGAGATATTATTAGTCAATCAATTGCGCTTCACCTTTATATTTTTACTTCTCATAAATATTTTTGCAATTTTTGTGTCAAAATTTACAAATCAAAGTTTAGCGAAAATATTTCTTTATATAAGGAAACATTTTTCGCTGACTTTTGTCCATTTATATAAAGGAAGTGCTTAAAATTTTTTTATTTTATTTTTATTTTCTCATTTTCTAACATTTTCTCCTATCTATTAAGTTTCAAGCTTGTAGCTCAATGAGAACTTACATAAAAATCAATGCCAAAATTCCCACCGTTCCGTTTGATTTTTCTAAATATCTCAGTCCGTGCGACCCCTAGTGAAACTTTTTGTATTGTGTCATCGGCTGTCATCGACCTCTGAATTAAGCTCTAAATTTTTAGCTTCTAGCTCATCGAGCAGTTACTTAAAACCCGGTTTCAAATTTCCAAATTATTATCCAATTTTTGCGATCCGTGCACCACCTAACGGGATTTTTTTCTCCTTTTGTTCCTTTGCCACGGTGTCTTAACATCTCTCTGAGGTTTCATGTTTGTAGCTCAATGAGAAGTTACTTTAAAATCGATCTCAAAACACCAAATTTCCAAAATCTTATCTAAATATTTCGATCCGTGCGCCAGTTAACGGAATTTTTTCTCCTTTTTTTTTAATTTTCTCGGCTTATCCTGTCTGTGAAGTTTTACAGTTGTAGCTCAATGAGAACTCACATACAAATCAATCCCAAAATTCCCTCCGTTTCGTACGATTTTTCAAAATATCCCGTACGCCCCCTGCCGAATGTTTTTGTATCGTGTCATCGGCTGTGACCAACCTCTGAATATAGTTTAAAATTTCAAGTCTCTAGCTCATCGAGAAGTAATTTAAAAGCTGGTTTGCAAATTTTATTCTTATCTAATTATTTATTCTTATCTAATTATTTCGATCCCTGCGCCACCTAACGGATTTTTCTTTCCTTTTGTTGCATTGTCACGGTGTTCTATCCTATGTTTAAAGTTTCACGTTTGTAGCTCAATGAGAAGTTACTTAAAAATCGATTTCAAGATTTGTATGAAAAACGGACAAACATTCAACCGACCTAATATAAAGGAAGTAAAAATACAGAAGTGCTTCAAAATGAATATAATACCCAATATTAAAGTATTTTACAGTCATCGACTATCTCTCGTGGTGAACGGTATTCTTTTCTCTCGCGAGCTTTGTCTTTGTTGTTTTTTTTTTTTTTCACTTTCTGTTTACGTGACCAAGTGACTATTCAACTTAATTCATACTTATAATCGAAATTCTTAAAAAAGAATATAGAAAGTGACTAAAAGTGTTGAAATATGGGTTCAGACCCGCCTGATAGACCTAACAGGTCTAATAGGTTTGAACTATCAGCCGATATGGACGATTTACCTACCAAAAAACAAAAAACTTGTGCATTTCCATCATTACCCAGCAAAATAAACAACTTAAACTGCCCCAAATTCGTCATAATTTCTTCAACCAATACAAACAAACCATTTACAAAAATGAGCCCTTTCGGTGTAAAAAAAGGTCTAGAATCTATTTCCACCGAGATTGATTCTACAAAGTTGCTTCGCGACGGTAACCTGCTCATACAAGCACGCTCCATTCGAGTGGCCGAAAAATTCCTTAAAGCAAAAACATTATCAAACATGTGCTCAATTAGTTGCAAGCTTCATGATACACTAAATTCGGAGAAGGGCACTATTTATGCACCTTGTCTAAACTGTGTCGACGAAAAAGAGATTATCAATGAACTAAGACTTCAAGGCGTAACAGCGGTATATAAATTCACCCGTCCCTCCGAAAATGGTCCTATCCCCACCGGAAGAATCGTATTGACATTTGACATGCTTAACTTGCCTGCTGAAGTCGACGGAGCATGGTATAAAGTCAAAGTCTCACCATATATCCCCAATCCCATGCGCTGCAGAAATTGCCAGAAGCTGGACCACACCGCAAAGAGATGCAGAAGTGGCACCACATGTGCTACTTGCAATCTCCCCCCTCATAACCCCAACCCATGTCCATGTGCGCCAATTGTTCTGGTAACCACACTTCAGATGACATAAACTGTCCCAATTACCAACAACTCAAAGAGATTTTAAAAATCTCTGTCACTGAGAAATGTAACATTGGCGAAGCACGGCGCCTTTACAACACACGCAATCTTTCTCATATTTCATCACCCTCTTTATATGCAGAGACCACCAAAAATAATAAAACCAACAAAAAGTTCTCGGCACATAACTCTCCCAACAATCAAAAATCAACTCAACAAAAAGATATCAGCACCTTACCCCCTCTTCCGCCTCAAACTGCTCGTGTAGAGCACTCAGTCGAAAACTTAACAACAACCAGCAAATCGAATCTAAGAGAATCGCCTCATATGCCTCTACCATCAACTCCCACACTTTTACCAAACTCTAACCACATGGACACAACAGAAGATAATCATTCAATCCCCTCATCCTTCACTCAACTAAATAATGAAACTGCAACTAACTCTCCCGAACTTCTACAAATTTTATTGAATTCAATTTCATCCACTCCGCCTGATTTTGTTACAACAGGTAACGCAAACTTCAATAACTCTCATCCCTTTTAAAAAATCATATCTCTTTCCATCTCCCTTAACTAGCGTATTTATAAATTTATCCCGTAAAACAAGTTTACTAAATACAAAGTATTTTATTTTCTCTTCAATTATCATGGTCTTTAGAATATTACAATGGAATATTAAAGGCTTCATGAATAATATTGATGAGCTAACTGTACTTATTAAAGAGCACAACCCAAGTGTAATTGCATTGCAAGAAACACATTGCCCATCATACTTTAACTCTTACCCACCGCGAGGCTATACTGGCCTTTTTTATAATTCAGCCAATAACTCCTCTTGCAAACAAGGGGTAGGAATATTTATAAAAGAAAATATACCATATAAACAGATCAGTATAAATTACCCTATACAGGCGATTGCCGTAGAACTGCAAATGCAAACAAAAATTAAAATTATCTCCTTATATTTACCTCCTCAAGACGCTATTGACAAAAAAAATCTCACTGACTTGCTAGTTTCCATGGGAAGCAATACGATTCTATTATGTCACGTCAATCGTTGGAACACAAAATGGGGATCTCTAAGAACCAACAAACGAGGAAAAATAATAGAAAACGCACTACACTTATCTGACCTCTGTCTCTTAAACCAAAACAAACCAACTCACTTTTCAACACATTCCACATTCACTAGCATAGATATCACATGTTGTTCTGTAACCCTACTTCCATACGCCTCTTGGGAGATAATCGGTGACTTACATAATAGCCACCACTATCCTATTTTAGCCAATTTTTCAATCTTTTGCGACCGAACGCGGCGAAAACCTCCTAAAATATTTCTTCTGGACCGAGCCAATTGGCCTAGCTTCTCGAAACAGGTAGATTTAGAAATCAGCAACCGTCCTTTTCAGGCAACAGCAATGCAGATGCGGCCACTTTCACAAAAGCTTTACGTGCTGCGGCTAATTTGCATATCCCACAAAGCTTTCCAACAAAAAGAAAAAGCGTTCTATGGTGGAACGATAAGCTAACAACTTTGAGAAGTTTAACAAGTAAGGAAGGTTAAGTTCGGGTGTAACCGAACATTACATACTCAGTTGAGAGCTATGGTGACAACATAAGGGAAAATAACCATGTAGGAAAATGAACCGAGGGAAACCCTGGAATGTGTTTGTATGACATGTGTATCAAAAAGAAGGCATTAAAGAGTATTTTATGAGGGAGTGGGCCATAGTTCTATAGGTGGAAAAAAAAGGTGGACGCCATTTAGGGATATAGCCATAAAGGTGGATCAGGTTGACTCTAGAATGCGTTTGTACGATATGGGTATCAAACTAAAGGTATTAAGGAGGGTTTTAAAAGGGAGTAATCCTTAGTTCCATAGGTGGACGCCGTTTCGAGATACCGCCATAAAGGTGGACCAGGGGTGACCCTAGAATTTGTTTGTACAATATGGGTATCAAAAGAAAGGTGTTAACGAGTATTTTAAAAGGGAGTAATCCTTAGTTCCATAGGTGGACGCCGTTTCGAGATATCGCCATAAAGGTGGACCAGGGGTGACCCTAGAATTTGTTTGTACAATATGGGTATCAAAAGAAAGGTGTTAATGAGTATTTTAAAAGCGAGTGATGCTTAGTTCCACAGGTGGACGCCGTTTCGAGATATCGCCATAAAGGTGGACCAGGTGTGACCCTAGAATTTGTTTGTACGATATGGGTATCAAATTAAAGGTATTAAGGAGGGTTTTAAAAGGGAGTGGTGGTAGTTGTATAGGTGGTGGCCTTTTCGAGATATCGCCATAAAGGTGGACCAGGGGTGACTCTAGAATGCGTTTGTACGATATGGGTATCAAATGAAAGGTGTTAATGAGTATTTTAAAAGGGAGTAATCCTTAGTTCCACAGGTAGACGCCGTTTCGAGATATCGCCACAAAGGTGGACCAGGTGTGACCCTAGAATTTGTTTGTACAATATTGGTATCAAAAGAAAGGTGTTAATGAGTATTTTAAAAGGGAGTGATGCTTAGTTCCACAGGTGGACGCCGTTTCGAGATATCGCCATAAAGGTGGACCAGGTGTGATCCTAGAATGCGTTTGTACAATATGGGTATCAAACGAAAGATGTTAATGAGTATTTTAAAAGGGAGTTATCCTTAGTTCCATAGGTGGACGCCGTTTCGAGATATCGCCACAAAGGTGGACCAGGTGTGACCCTAGAATGCGTTTGTACAATATGGGTATCAAACGAAAGATGTTAATGAGTATTTTAAAAGGGAGTAATCCTTAGTTCCACAGGTAGACGCCGTTTCGAGATATCGCCACAAAGGTGGACCAGGTGTGACCCTAGAATTTGTTTGTACAATATTGGTATCAAAAGAAAGGTGTTAATGAGTATTTTAAAAGGGAGTGATGCTTAGTTCCACAGGTGGACGCCGTTTCGAGATATCGCCATAAAGGTGGACCAGGTGTGACCCTAGAATGCGTTTGTACAATATGGGTATCAAACGAAAGATGTTAATGAGTATTTTAAAAGGGAGTAATCCTTAGTTCCATAGGTGGACGCCGTTTCGAGATATCGCCATAAAGGTGAACCAGGGGTGACCCTAGAATTTGTTTGTACAATATGGGTATCAAAAGAAAGGTGTCAATGAGTATTTTAAAAGGGAGTGATGCTAGTTCCACAGGTGGACGCCGTTTCGAGATATCGCCATAAAGGTGGACCAGGTGTGACCCTAGAATGCGTTTGTACAATATGGGTATCAAACGAAAGATGTTAATGAGTATTTTAAAAGGGAGTAATCCTTAGTTCCATAGGTGGGCGCCGTTTCGAGATATCGCCACAAAGGTGGACCAGGTGTGACCCTAGAATGCGTTTGTACAATATGGGTATCAAACGAAAGATGTTAATGAGTATTTTAAAAGGGAGTAATCCTTAGTTCCATAGGTGGACGCCGTGTCGAGATATCGCCATAAAGGTGGACCATGTGTGACCCTAGAATTTGTTTGTACAATATTGGTATCAAAAGAAAGGTGTTAATGAGTATTTTAAAAGGAGTGATGCTAGTTCCACAGGTGGACGCCGTTTCGAGATATCGCCATAAAGGTGGACCAGGTGTGACCCTAGAATGCGTTTGTACAATATGGGTATCAAACGAAAGATGTTAGTGAGTATTTTAAAAGGGAGTAATCCTTAGTTCCATAGGTGGACGCCGTTTCGAGATATCGCCATAAAGGTGGACCAGGGGTGACCCTAGAATTTGTTTGTACAATATGGGTATCAAAAGAAAGGTGTTAATGAGTATTTTAAAAGGGAGTGATGCTAGTTCCACAGGTGGACGCCGTTTCGAGATATCGCCATAAAGGTGGACCAGGTGTGACCCTAGAATGCGTTTGTACAATATGGGTATCAAACGAAAGATGTTAATGAGTATTTTAAAAGGGAGTAATCCTTAGTTCCATAGGTGAACGCCGTTTCGAGATATCGCCACAAAGGTGGACCAGGTGTGACCCTAGAATGCGTTTGTACAATATGGGTATCAAACGAAAGATGTTAATGAGTATTTTAAAAGGGAGTAATCCTTAGTTCCATAGGTGGACGCCGTTTCGAGATATCGCCACAAAGGTGGACCAGGTGTGACCCTAGAATGCGTTTGTACAATATGGGTATCAAACGAAAGATGTTAATGAGTATTTTAAAAGGGAGTAATCCTTAGTTCCACAGGTAGACGCCGTTTCGAGATATCGCCACAAAGGTGGACCAGGTGTGACCCTAGAATTTGTTTGTACAATATTGGTATCAAAAGAAAGGTGTTAATGAGTATTTTAAAAGGGAGTGATGCTTAGTTCCACAGGTGGACGCCGTTTCGAGATATCGCCATAAAGGTGGACCAGGTGTGACCCTAGAATGCGTTTGTACAATATAGGTATCAAACGAAAGATGTTAATGAGTATTTTAAAAGGGAGTAATCCTTAGTTCCATAGGTGGACGCCGTTTCGAGATATCGCCATAAAGGTGGACCAGGGGTGACCCTAGAATTTGTTTGTACAATATGGGTATCAAAAGAAAGGTGTTAATGAGTATTTTAAAAGCGAGTGATGCTTAGTTCCACAGGTGGACGCCGTTTCGAGATATCGCCATAAAGTTGGACCAGGTGTGACCCTAGAATTTGTTTGTACGATATGGGTATCAAACTAAAGGTATTAAGGAGGGTTTTAAAAGGGAGTGGTGGTAGTTGTATAGGTGGTCGCCTTTTCGAGATATCGCCATAAAGGCGGACCAGGGGTGACTCTAGAATGTGTTTGTACGATATGGGTATCAAATGAAAGGTGTTAATGAGTATTTTAAAAGGGAGTAATCCTTAGTTCCACAGGTAGACGCCTTTTCGAGATATCGCCATAAAGGTGGACCAGGGGTGACTCTAGAATGCGTTTGTACGATATGTGTATCAAATGAAAGGTGTTAATGAGTATTTTAAAAGGGAGTTATCCTTAGTTCCATAGGTGGACGCAGTTTCGAGATATCGCCATAAAGGTGGACCAGGGGTGACCCTAGAATTTGTTTGTACAATATGGGTATCAAAAGAAAGGTGTTAATGAGTATTTTAAAAGGGAGTAATCCTTAGTTCCATAGGTGGACGCCGTTTCGAGATATCGCCACAAAGGTGGACCAGGGGTGACCCTAGAATTTGTTTGTACAATATGGGCATCAAACGAATGGTGTTAATGAGTATTTTAAAAGGGAGTGGGCCTTAGTTCTATAGGTGGACGCCGTTTCGAAATATCGCCATAAAGGTGGACCAGGGGTGACTCTAGAATGTGTTTGTACGATATGGGTATCAAATTAAAGGTATTAATGAGGGTTTTAAAAGGGAGTGGTGGTTGTTGTATAGGTGGTCGCCTTTTCGAGATATCGCCATAAAGGTGGACCAGGGGTGACTCTAGAATGCGTTTGTACGATATGGGTATCAAATGAAAGGTGTTAAAGAGTATTTTATGAGGGAGTGGGCCATAGTTCTATAGGTGGACGCCATTTAGGGATATAGCCAAAAAGGTGGATCAGGGTTGACTCTAGAATGCGTTTGTACGATATGGGTATCAAATAAAAGGTGTTAATGAGTATTTTAAAAGGGAGTAATCCTTAGTTCCATAGGTGGACGCAGTTTCGAGATATCGCCATAAAGGTGGACCAGGGGTGACCCTAGAATTTGTTTGTACAATATGGGTATCAAAAGAAAGGTGTTAATGGGTATTTTAAAAGCGAGTGATGCTTAGTTCCACAGGTGGACGCCGTTTCGAGATATCGCCATAAAGGTGGACCAGGTGTGACCCTAGAATTTGTTTGTACGATATGGGTATCAAATGAAAGGTGTTAATGAGTATTTTAAAAGGGAGTAATCCTTAGTTCCTCAGGTAGACGCCTTTTCGAGATATCGCCATAAAGGTGGACCAGGGGTGACTCTAGAATGTGTTTGTACGATATGGGTATCAAATTAAAGGTATTAAGGAGGGTTTTAAAAGGGAGTGGTGGTAGTTGTATAGGTGGTCGCCTTTTCGAGATATCGCCATAAAGGTGGACCAGGGGTGACTCTAGAATGCGTTTGTACGATATGGGTATCAAATGAAAGGTGTTAATGTGTATTTTAAAAGGGAGTAATCCTTAGTTCCACAGGTAGACGCCTTTTCGAGATATAGCCATAAAGGTGGACCAGGGGTGACTCTAGAATGCGTTTGTACGATATGTGTATCAAATGAAAGGTGTTAATGAGTATTTTAAAAGGGAGTTATCCTTAGTTCCATAGATGGACGCAGTTTCGAGATATCGCCATAAAGGTGGACCAGGGGTGACCCTAGAATTTGTTTGTACAATATGGGTATCAAAAGAAAGGTGTTAATGAGTATTTTAAAAGGGAGTAATCCTTAGTTCCATAGGTGGACGCCGTTTCGAGATATCGCCACAAAGGTGGACCAGGGGTGACCCTAGAATTTGTTTGTACAATATGGGCATCAAACGAATGGTGTTAATGAGTATTTTAAAAGGGAGTGGGCCTTAGTTCTATAGGTGGACGCCGTTTCGAAATATCGCCATAAAGGTGGACCAGGGGTGACTCTAGAATGTGTTTGTACGATATGGGTATCAAATTAAAAGTATTAATGAGGGTTTTAAAAGGGAGTGGTGGTTGTTGTATAGGTGGTCGCCTTTTCGAGATATCGCCATAAAGGTGGACCAGGGGTGACTCTAGAATGCGTTTGTACGATATGGGTATCAAATGAAAGGTGTTAAAGAGTATTTTATGAGGGAGTGGGCCATAGTTCTATAGGTGGACGCCATTTAGGGATATAGCCATAAAGGTGGATCAGGGTTGACTCTAGAATGCGTTTGTACGATATGGGTATCAAATAAAAGGTGTTAATGAGTATTTTAAAAGGGAGTAATCCTTAGTTCCATAGGTGGACGCCGTTTCGAGATACCGCCATAAAGGTGGACCAGGGGTGACCCTAGAATTTGTTTGTACAATATGGGTATCAAAAGAAAGGTGTTACTGAGTATTTTAAAAGGGAGTAATCCTTAGTTCCATAGGTGGACGCCGTTTCGAGATATCGCCATAAAGGTGAACCAGGGGTGACCCTAGAATTTGTTTGTACAATATGGGTATCAAAAGAAAGGTGTTAATGAGTATTTTAAAAGGGAGTGGGCCTTAGTTCTATAGGTGGACGCCGTTTCGAAATATCGCCATAAAGGTGGACCAGGGTGACTCTAGAATGAGTTTGTACGATGTGGGTATCAAATTAAGGGTATTAATGAGAGTTTTAAAAGGGAGTGGTGGTAGTTGTATATGTGAAGGCGTTTTCCAGATCGCGACCAAAATGTGGACCAGGGTGACACAGAACATCATCTGTTGGATACCGCTAATTTATTTATATATGTAATACCTGCCAAGATTTTAAGGGTTTTTTATTTCGCCCTGCGGAACTTTTTCATTTTCTTCTACTTAATATGGTAGGTGTCACAACCATTTTATAAAGTTTTTTCTAAAGTTATATTTCGTGTCAATAAACCAATCCAATTACCTCACCATGTTTCATCCCTTTTTTCGTATTTGGTATAGAATTATGGCATTTTTTTCATTTTTCGTAATTTTCGATATCGAAAAAGTGGGCGTGGTCATTGTCGGATTTCGTTCATTTTTCTTACCAAAATAAAGTGAGTTCAAGTAAGTACGTGAACTAAGTTCATTAAAGATATGTCGATTTTTGCTCAAGTTATCGTGTTAACGGCCATGCGGAAGGACAGACGAACGACTGTGTATAAAAACTGGGCGTGGCATCAACCGATTTCGCCCGTTTTAACAGCAAACAGTTAGCATTATAAAAGTTATGCCCCTACCAAATTTCAAAAGGATTGGTTAATTTTTGTTCGACTTATGGCGTTAAAAGTATCCTAGACAAATTAAATGAAAAAGGGCGGAGCCACGCCCATTTTGAAATTTTCTTTTATTTTTATATTTGGTTGCACCATGTCATTACTGGAGTTGAATGTTGACATAATTTACTTATATACTGTAAAGATATTAAATTTTTTGTTAAAATTTTACTTTAAAAAAAATTTTTTTTTAAAGTGGGCGTGGTCCTTCTCCAAGTTTGCTAATTTTTATTAGGCGTACATATAGTAATAGGAGTAACGTCCCTGCCAAATTTCATCATGATATCTTTAACAACTGACAAATTACAGCTTGCAAAAATTTTAAATTACCTTCTTTTAAAAGTGGGCGGTGCCACGCCTATTGTCCAAAATTTTACTAGTTTTCCATTCTGCGTCATAAATTCAACTCATCTACCAAGTTACGTCGCTTTATCTGTCTTTGGTAATGAATTATCGCACTTTTTCGGTTTTACGAAATTTTCGATATCGAAAAAGTGGGCGTGGTTATAGTCCGATATTGTTCATTTTAAATACAGATCTGAGATGAGTGCTCAGGAACCTACGTACCAAATTTGATCAAGTTACCTCAAAATTTACTCAAGTTATCGTGTTAACGGCCATGCGGAAGGACAGACGGACGACTGTGTATAAAAACTGGGCGTGGCATCAACCTATTTCGCCCGTTTTCACAGAAAACAGTTAAAATCATAAAATCTATGCCCCTACAAAATTTCAAAAGGATTGGTTAATTTTTGTTCGACTTATGGCGTTAAAAGTATCCTAGACAAATTAAATGAAAAAGGGCGGAGCCACGCCCATTTTAAAATTTTCTTTTATTTTTGTATTTTGTTGCACCATGTCATTACCGGAGTTGAATGTTGCATTAATTTACTTATATACTGTAAAGATATAAAATTTTTTGTTAAAATTTTACTTTAAAAAAAATTTTTTTTTAAAAGTGGGCGTGGTCCTTCTCCGATTTTGCTAGTTTTTATTAGGCGTACATATAGTAATAGGAGTAACGTCCCTGCCAAATTTCATCATGATATCTTCAACGACTGACAAATTACAGCTTGCAAAAATTATAAATTACCTTCTTTTAAAAGTGGGCGGTGCCACGCCCATTGTCCAAAATTGTACTAATTTTCTATTCTGTGTCATAAATTCAACTCATCTACCAAGTTTCGTCGCTTTATCTGTCTTTGGTAATGAATTATCGCACTTTTTCGGTTTTACGAAATTTTCGATATCGAAAAAGTGGGCGTGGTTATTGTCCGATATCGTTCATTTTAAATAGCGATCTGAGATGAGTACTCAGGAACATACGTACCAAATTTCATCAAGTTACCTCAAAATTTACTCAAGTTATCGTGTTAACGGACGGACGGACGGACGGACGGACATGGCTCAATCAAATTTTTTTTCGATCCTGATTATTTTGATATATGGAAGTCTATATCTATCTCGATTCCTTTATATATGTACAACCAACCGTTATCCAATCAAACTTAATATACTCTGTGAGCTCTGCTCAACTGAGTATAAAAATGACACTCTGGCAAAAGTTTAAGAAATATCCTTCACAAGATAATCTGATTGCATACAAAAAAGCGAACTCTGATTTCCGGAGAGAAGTAAAGAGTAGCAAATCTAACAGCTTCAAAGAATTTACTAAAACTATAAATAAACCCCCATCGACTTCTTATATCTGACAAAGAATTAACGCTCCATCGGCAAGCTTAAAAAAATGGAAATCTCTTATATTAAAGCAAATGACGAAATCTTGTCGGATCCCTATAGAATCTCAGATCATTTCGCAGAAGCCTGGTCCAACTATTCCGACAATTCAAATTTCTCAGATACGTACAAGCAAGAAAAATCTCAGATTCAATCAATCGAAGTAGCGAGAGCCTCCAACCTTCAAGCTATATTAATAGAAGATAAGATTTCGCAATCAGAGTTACTCTCAAACCTGAATAAAGTCAAAGGCAAAACCCCAGGTTCAGATAGAATTTCATACAAAATGTTAAAAGCTCTATCCCCCATCGGAAGACTCTGCCTACTTTCATTATACAATACTGTGTTTGAATCAGGAATAATTCCTCAATCTTGGAAAATTTCCACGCTCATCGCTGTTCCAAAAAATAACTCTAATATCCAAGAAATAAAATCGTATCGCCCAATTTCCCTAATATCATGCCTATCCAAACTTATGGAGAAAATTATTGCCACGCGTTTAGCTTGGTTCTGCGAATCACAAAACCTCATTCTACCAAACCAAGTAGGATTCAAACGCGGTAGGGGATGCACAGACGCACACATAGATTTTATTGCCTCTAAAGCTATCTCTTCACGAAACCACATCTCGATTCTCTCCATAGACTTTGAGAAAGCCTTTGACCGTATAGGTCCACATATTATTCTGAACTGCCTGAAGGAATGAGGCGTAGGCTCTAAAATCTTCAAATATATAAAATCATTCCTATCAAATAGAAAGTGTAGAGTAAAAATCGGTAATATTTACTCAAACATCCATTCCCTGCACAATGGCATACCCTAAGGGTCACCACTCTCGGTAGTCCTATTTCAAATCGCTTTTAATGAAATAAGTAAGATAATATTAAAACATAAGCACATAGAACATTGCCTGTACGCAGATGACGTTTATATTATTAGTAAAAGACATTGCGATTTGGAAAACGACACCGCTTTAAAAAATGTGTTGAACGATATACTTGCATGGACCGACAGCTCCGGTGCAAGAATATCACTTAAAAAAAAGAAGAAATTACATATATGTCGTAAACAAAAATGCAAAGCATCGGAATCTATCCTTACTGTTAGTAACCATTGTATTGAAAATGTAAAAAATGTAAAGATCCTAGGTATAACATTCTCAAATAGATATTATTGGGTTGAACATTGTAATTTGTTGAAAAAATCATTAAGTAAAAAGCTAAATCTCATACAATACATTGCACGAAAAAGTCATGTTCATATCTACACACCTATATACTTAACTAAAACCTTAATTTTAAGCAAAATCGATTACGGCCTATGGCTCTATGGCCATACTGCAAAATCGGTATTAAACATACATAATTCGCACACAATATTGTTACGAATATTAGCAAAACTAAGGAGTGCTGCCAGCTCTAAGCCGATCTAAGCAGTGACGTGAATGCACATCAATAATTCAATCATTATGTATCTACATAAACGAATCAATAATTGCGTCTACACATATGTACACATTCCGACGAGCAACATTTACATACAAGGCAGCGAGAGATGAGATGTCACACACCGATGAATTTACTTATACGCTTATGTGTGTGTGGGAGACTGTAAACTACAAACACATGCATATACCTTATCTGAGTTGTCACAAGAGAGAGCAATAATTTGTGCACGTAGTTGTGGCTGGCGATTTTGTAGCCGAAACAACTAGTAACTTCTGGAAATCGAAGAGCCTAGAAGTATGCAGCGTAAACTATAAAAGCGATGCAGGCGAGTAAGAAGTAATTCAGTTTGATTTGAATTGTCAAGCAGTTACGAGTAAGACGATATCTAGCGAGCAATAGCACTATTATTTTGAAAGTCAGTTTCCTTTAAGATATCAGTTTGGTTATTAAGCTATTCGTTGCACAGTTTGAGTGTTATTGTGAAGTACTTAATAAAGGCCATTTTTCCATCATTCAATATTGGAGTTATTTATTCAACAGTTTAGTGATTCGAACTTAGCAGAGGATTGCAAATAAGAGGATTTGCAGAAAATTCGTTACAATTGGTGTCAGAAGAGGAATTGTTGAATAAATTCTAGAGGACAACAAGGACATGGCAAAGTTAAGTGAATTGAAGATCCCGCAACTGAAGAAGGAGTTGGAGAGCCGTGGATTGAATACAAGCGGCGTTAAACTCGAACTTCAGGCACGGCTACGAGAAGCAATGGAAGCAGAAGGAATTGATGTGGAAGAGCATGTCTTTCATCTTGATGGCGAGGAGACAACAAAAATTGAAGAGAAGAACGAAACATCGCAGACGGTTACCAGTACAGACTTGAACATGATTTTAGCTGCAATATCTGCTCAAACATCGACAGTGTCATCTCAACTGGCAGAACAGCAGACATATATGGAATCGCAGGAGAACCGTATAACATCCAAGATGGAAGAACAGAAGACATATATGGCATCACAACTAGAATCGCAGGAGACACGTATAACATCCAAGATGGAAGAACAGAAGACATATTTGGCATCTCAACTGGAAGCGCAAGAGGCACGTATATCTGAAATGTCGGCACAAATTTCGGAACAGGTATCAGCGCAGCTCTTTGTGAAACTGGAAGAGCAGGATGCAAAAATTTTACAACTCGAGGACAAAATTGATGCCGAAATAGAAGCGTTAAAAGGTCGTATGGAGCAGTTACAACTAAACCGCCCAGCTGTTTCAGCGAGTAATCCAAAGGTAAAGACACCATCCTTTGACGGTTCTGTTCCTTTTCAGGTCTTTAAGCTACAGTTTGAGAAGACCGCAGCAGTGAACCAATGGAATGCTGAAGATAAAGTTGCAGCTCTGTTCGTGGCACTGAAAGGGCCTGCCGCGGAAATCTTACAGACCATCCCAGAGTACGAGCGGAACCACTACGAAACATTGATGAGCGCTTTAGAGAGACGTTACGGAAGCGAGCATAGGAAACAGATATTCCAAATTGAGTTGCAAAACCGCTACCAAAAAGCAAATGAAACATTGCAGGAGTTTGCTTCAGATATTGAAAGATTGGCTCATCTTGCAAATGCGGACGCACCCGTGGAATACAATGAAAGGGTAAAAATCCAGAGTTTCATAAATGGCATACGGGACGTGGAAACGAAGCGAGCTACATACGCAAACCCAAAGCTGACATTTTCTGAAACGGTATCACATGCATTGACTCAGGAAACGGCCTCACTATTGAGTAAACCAGCATACAAAGCTCATCGTGTAGAAGTGGAAAGACCAGATTGGGTAGACACTATTTTGGAAGCACTGAAGGGATCACAACAGAAAAATGCCGGAGTTATTAAATGTTTCAAGTGCGGCAACCCAGGTCATATTGCACGACATTGCAGCAGCGGTCCCAATAGCTCCAACAATGTGGGTGGTCGTAAACGCAGAGCAGAAGGTGATGAGCAAATATCCAAGACCACTCAATCGTTAAACTAAATCGAGTCAGCCGCAAGGGGCGACAGCTGGCTCCCGCAATTGAATGCCCCATAATCTCTATCTCGCAGATTGGAAGAAGATCGAGCAATCTTACTGTTGGAGGACATGTGGACGGAAAGGAACGGTTACTGACTGTAGATACGGGTGCATCTCATTCCATCATTCGAGCGGATTTAGTCAACAAAAAGATAAGACCATTGCTTGGAGCAAGATTACGTACAGCCACGGGAGAGGACACCCAGGTAATTGGAGAAGTAGAATGTGAAGTCGCAATTGGGAACGTCACGGTAGTACACAATTTTATAGTGGCAGAAATTGTTGATGAAATCATAATTGGAGTCGACTTCTTAATCGACCAGGGCATCAAGATCGACATGCAAAGCAAGACGATGCGATATAAAAACATGGATGTACCACTTAATTTCGGCTACGAGAGAGGCTACAGCAGTAAACGAGTGCTGGTGGAAGAGAGTCAGCAAATACCACCAAAATCCGAAGCAGTCATCTGGGCAAAGGTTGATGGAGATTGTGGGACAAACAAATTGTGGGTTGTCGAAGCAGCAAACAAATCAGCTCTAAACATACTTGTAGGAAAAACCCTGGCTATGACACAACAAGATGGTCGTATTCCGGTAAGAGTACTCAATGAGTTCAAGTCACCACTCAAACTGACTAAAGGAGCTATTTTGGGAAGATGCCAAGAGGCTGAAGTAGTTATTAACTGTGAACAACTCCAGGAACACGTTTCAGCTAGTAATACTGATCTTTCAAATGACATCACGGCATGGATGCAGGGGCTAGAGAAAGCATATCAGAGTAAGGCAAAACAACTGCTCCTAAAGTACGCGAACATATTTGACCAGGATGATTCTAAACCAGGCCGCACCAACGTTGTGAAACATCAAATTGACACTGGCGATGCGAGGCCGATCCGTCAAGCTCCACGTAGTGTTCCACTGGCGAAGCGGGAAGTTGTGAGTCAAATCATTCAAGAAATGAGCGACAGCGGCGTCATCGAACCATCAGCTAGTCCATGGAGCTCACCGGTAGTACTTGTAAAAAAGAAGGATGGAAAAATGAGGTTTTGCGTGGACTACCGGAAGTTGAATGACGTAACGAAAAAGGATAGCTACCCATTGCCAAGAATTGACGACACTCTGGACTCGCTATCTGGTACGAAATGGTTTTCCACGCTGGACTTGAAAAGCGGCTACTGGCAAGTGGAGGTGAAGGAGGAAGATAAAGAGAAAACAGCCTTCAGTGTCGGTGATGGTCTTTGGCAATTTACAGTGATGCCTTTTGGACTTTGTAATGCACCAGCTACTTTTGAGAGACTCATGGACCAGGTACTGAAAGGACTACATTGGAAAACATGCTTGGTGTACCTGGACGACATCATCGTATTGGGCAAGAACTTTGATGAACATCTTAAGAATTTGGAGGAAGTTTTCCAGAGAATAGCTGGCGCTGGTCTGAAGTTGAGTCCCAAAAAGTGTGCGCTGTTTAAAAAGGAAGTCAATTATTTGGGTCACAAGGTAACGACAGAGGGCATCTGCACTGCGAACGAAAAAATAGAGGCTGTAAAGGATTGGCCAAGACCACAGAACCTACATGAATTGAGAAGTTTTCTTGGGCTGTGCACATATTACCGCCGATTTGTACCAAATTTTTCCAGCGTAGCCCATAGCCTCCATGAGCTTACAAAAAAAAATAAAGCTTTTGAATGGAAGAAGGAGCAAGAAGTGGCTTTCCAAACATTGAAGGAGCGTTTGTGCACTGCCCCAATGTTAGCATATCCGATTCCAGGAGCAACATTTATTCTAGATACAGATGCGAGTGGATATGCTATAGGAGGCGTTTTATCACAACTGGTCGATGGACAGGAGAAGGTAGTTGCATATTACAGCCGTTCGATTGGAAAACCAGAGAGGAACTACTGCGTTACGCGGAGAGAGCTGTTGGCATTGGTAGAGTGCGTTAAACATTTTCACAAATACCTCTACGGCCAGCGATTCCGTGTCAGGACAGATCACGCAGCTTTAAAATGGCTACTGCAGTTCCGTAATCCGGAAGGACAATTGGCACGGTGGATCGAGCGACTTCAAAGCTATGACTTTTCCATTGAGCATCGAAAAGGTAGTACCCATGGAAATGCCGATGCAATGTCACGAAGGCCATGTAGTTTGGAATGCAAGCACTGTTCAAAGGCCGAGGCTAAAGAAGACATTATAGATGTCCGGCTAATGACTATAACGTGTACGGATGAATGGGACAAGGAACAACTAAGAAAGTGTCAGCTAGAAGATACAGATCTGTCACATGTTATGCAAGGGCTCGAACGAAACGAAAGACCAAGCAGAGAGGATATGTCAGCAGAGAGTCCCATTGCGAAGTCATATTGGGCACAGTGGAACAGTTTGGAATTGATATCCGGTTGCTTGCATCGAGTATGGGAGAGTGAGGATGGTCAGTGTAAGAAGAAACTTATAGTTGTTCCCAGGAAGAGGATTCCTGACGTGCTCAGCGAGTTGCACAATGGTCCAAGTGGAGGCCATCTTGGAATCACGAAGACACTCGAGAAAATTAAGCAGAGATTCTATTGGGTTGGTTGCCGTCAGTCGGTCACCGAGTGGATTGCCAATTGCGAGGTATGCAACAGAGCGAAAGGGCCCAAAACCCGAAGTCGTGGCCAGATGAAGCAGTATATTTCAGGTGCACCATTTGAAAGGATCGCCATGGATGTCGCAGGTCCATTTCCTACTAGCAACCGCGGAAACAAATACGTACTGGTGGTTATGGATTATTTCAGTAAATGGCCAGAGGTATACCCAATCCCAAACCAAGAAGCAGAAACAGTAGCAGAAGTGGTTAAAAACGAATGGGTTGCAAGGTATGGTGTACCAATGGAGTTACATTCTGACCAAGGCAGGAATTTTGAATCAGCTGTGTTCCAAGAACTGTGCAAGAAGTTGGGCATTCGAAAAACACGGACAACTGCATTGCATCCTCAGTCCGATGGTATGGTGGAACGTTTCAATAGAACATTGGAGGAGCATTTAAGGAAAGTAGTCGACAAGTACCATAAGGACTGGGATACACACATATCGTTATTCTTGATGGCCTACCGATCGGCAGTACATGACACAACGGGCCAAACTCCCGCAAAGGTAATTTTTGGCAATGACCTTCGACTGCCAGCTGATTTGAAGTATGGGATAGATGCCGATGCGGAGAGGAATGTCAAGAAATCCACTGATGTCTTAGAAGAAGAGCTGAGAGAGATACACGATCTGGTAAGGCAACGAGCAAAGATTATGAGTGACAAGATGAAAGCGAGGTACGATAAAGCAATTAATTCGGAAGGGTTTCAGGAAGGAGATTTGGTGCTGCTATACAACCCACAACGAAAAAAAGGTTTGTCCCCGAAATTGCAGTGTAACTGGGAAGGCCCATACAAAGTTGTAAAACGGATCAACGATGTAGTGTACCGCATACAAACCACTACCAAACCACGAACCAAAATGAAAGTGGTTCATTTGGAGAGATTAGCAGCGTTTAGATCGAGAGATTTGTCTGATCGGGACGATCAGACTTAGGTGGAGGGCAGTGTTACGAATATTAGCAAAACTAAGGAGTGCTGCCAGCTCTAAGCCGATCTAAGCAGTGACGTGAATGCACATCAATAATTCAATCATTATGTATCTACATAAACGAATCAATAATTGCGTCTACACATATGTACACATTCCGACGAGCAACATTTACATACAAGGCAGCGAGAGATGAGATGTCACACACCGATGAATTTACTTATACGCTTATGTGTGTGTGGGAGACTGTAAACTACAAACACATGCATATACCTTATCTGAGTTGTCACAAGAGAGAGCAATAATTTGTGCACGTAGTTGTGGCTGGCGATTTTGTAGCCGAAACAACTAGTAACTTCTGGAAATCGAAGAGCCTAGAAGTATGCAGCGTAAACTATAAAAGCGATGCAGGCGAGTAAGAAGTAATTCAGTTTGATTTGAATTGTCAAGCAGTTACGAGTAAGACGATATCTAGCGAGCAATAGCACTATTATTTTGAAAGTCAGTTTCCTTTAAGATATCAGTTTGGTTATTAAGCTATTCGTTGCACAGTTTGAGTGTTATTGTGAAGTACTTAATAAAGGCCATTTTTCCATCATTCAATATTGGAGTTATTTATTCAACAGTTTAGTGATTCGAACTTAGCAGAGGATTGCAAATAAGAGGATTTGCAGAAAATTCGTTACAATATCATGCTGCCGCAAGAGCAAGTACTTATGCCATAAGAACCACCCCAGTATCAAACATCCTTGCTGAAGGCGGGTTTCCTAGTATTAAAGATAGAGTAACCGAATCGGAACGTAAACTATGAAAAAAATTACTTTTTCTCAACAACTCATTTATCGATGGGCACATCAAAACTACTATGAAAAGCAACAAAACATCCCAGGAACACGTGGGAAAAGTATTAAAATACAATTTTATATCACTCAGTATATAGTGTATGTATGTACATAAGCTCTTATTATTAATATTATTACCTTTATATTAAGTCCCTTTCATGTTTCTCCCCTCATTTCCATACGAATTTTTGACCCACGGAAAATTCTTTTTCGGTAACTTCCGTTGAGCTAGACACTTGATACTTAGAACATAGTTCATAGTTCAGATCTGGGAGACATTCAATGCGAGTGAAAAAAGATCCGCTGGTTGGCGCACCGATTGAGATATACAGAAAATTTATTTTAAAATTGAAATTTTGCGATCGACTTTTAATTAACTTCTCGGTGATCCAGAGCTTTAAACTTAGCACATAGTTTGCAAGTCGATGGCACCACAATTCGTGGAAAACAAAATGCCGTTAGGTGGCAGACGAATCGAGATAAACGAAAATCCCAGAAAAACGAGGGGAATCTTGCGATCGATTTTTGGGTAACTTGCCGGTGAGCCAGAGACTTGAAACTTGGGCTGTGGGTCACAACGCGGTGACAATGCAACATTTGATCAAAAAATAACGCTATGTGGTGATCGATATATGGATTGAGATATTAGGAAAATTAACTTTAATTTGGGAATCTTTCAATCCATTTTTAACTAACTTCCCGATTACCTACAGACTTGTAACTTAGCACATAGTTCGAGACCCAGTGACAACACAATCTACAGAAAACAAAACTCCGCTAGGTGGCGCGCTGAGTGAGATAACTACAAATCCTTTGAAAATTAGGGGAATCTTGCAATCGATTTTTGAGTAACTTCCCGGTGAGCTAGAGATATGAAGATTTAGCTGTAAATCAGAACCCGGTGAAATGCAATATTTTCTCAAAAATATTCCGCTAGGTGGCGCATGGATCGAAATATTAGGTAAATTAATTTTACTTTTGGAATCTTTCAATCCATTTTTAACTAACTTCCCGGTTACCTAGAGACTTGGAACTTAGCACATAGTTCGAGACCCGATGGCAATACAATTTATAGAAAACACAGTTCCGCTAGGTGGAGTGCTAATTGCGATAACTACAAATCCATGAAAAACAAGGGGAATCTTGCGATCAATTTTTGAGTAACTTGCCGGTGGGCTAGAGACTTGAAACTTGGGCCGTGGGCCAGAACCCGGTGAAAAGCAGTATTTGATCAACGCTAGGTGGCACGCGGATCGAGATAGTAAGAAAACAAATTTTAATTTGGGAGTCTTTCAATCCACTTTTAACTAACCCGGTTACCTAGAGGTTTGAAACTTGGCACTTAGTTAGAGGCCTGGTGACAATACAACTTATAAAAAACAAAGTTCCGCTAGGTGGCGCGCTAGTCAAGATAACTGCAAAACCTTTAAAAACAGGGAGAATCTTGCGATCGATTTTCGAGTACCTTCCCGATGAGCTAGAGATATGAAACTTGGGCCGTAAATCGGAACCCGGTGACAGTCCAATATTTTATCAAAAAAATTCCGCTGGTGGTGCACGGATCGAGATACTGAGAAAACTAGTTTTAAATTGGGAATCTTGCAATCGATTTTTAACTAACTTCCTGGATATCTAGAGACTTGAAACCTGAAATATAGTTTAAAACTCGGTGACAGTGCAATGTTTGATCAAAAAATTTGAGCTACGTAACGCACAAGTCGAACTATTTAGAAGATTAGGCCATACCTTCATGGCTAGCCTCCTGAGTGTTGCAGGCGTTGTAGAATTCCACCTCGTTGAAGACCCAACTCAATGCACGTCCTTGCATACTTTTAGGCATACGCGACTTTTACCACGATTCTTTTAGACTTTCAGGCGTATGCGAATTTCACCACGATTTTCAGCTGTGCAAACTAAGTAGCTGACAAACGAGGTGGAATTCTCTTGTTATGATGCGAGGTGGAATTCTTTTGTTTTCGCCAGTATTGTCAGCAAAAATTCCACTAATTCTCTTAAATCTTGCTATTTTGAACAAATAAATAAAGATAAGAATTTTCACTTAGGAATTGCTTAAATTACTAATCAAAGTTGCGATTGCCTTTTTGTAGGCAGTACTAAAAAATTTAAAATAAAAAGATGATAAAAAAATTTTAAGGACTACCTTTCTATAAATGGACCAAAAAATAGAAGGCAATTTTTTCTTTAATACAGACATAGTCTTGTTGAATTTTGACTAAAAAACTTTAACAAGAGCTCTTGTAAAAGAATTTTGGGATTTAAAATTATAAAGGTAGAACGCGTGTTTAAATTTTAAATAATCAATTAGTTAATCCCAAGTGCATGATTTGCCTTAAATTGAAAGATTGCGCTCCACCTTTATAGTTTTAAATCCCAAAATTCTTTTACAAGAGCTATTGTTAAAAATTTTTAGTCAAAATTCATAAAAAGTATCGACATTGGTAAAACAATCGTATCAAAGTATCGATGCTAGTACTCGTACTCAGTAAAAGGTAACGAAGTGAAGACATTTTTTTTTTAAATGAGATGGTATGCTTTGAATATAATTAGAAAAAAAGTTTGTTTAAATTTGGACGAAACCGAACATTATATGCCCATAATTTGGTCCTGACATATATTTTAGGGATACATTTAAAGAGAGACATTAAATGATTTTAAAGATTTTTGATCGATTTATGGCGTTTAAAAAATTTTTTTTCAGTTAGAAAAAAGTTTTTTAAATCTCCTCCGAGGTAAATAGCGTCAAATATTTGTTTATGTCATTAACGCTTTTGTGGAGACATTAACCAAATAGAAGGGGATCAGATCCTTTTCGATTTTCCATTTCTTGAGTATTTGTTAAGACATTATTTATTTTTTTTTTTTCATTTTTGAAAGTGGGCGTGGATATAATTTGATTTGGAATAGTTTCAATACCAATATATCATCGACTATACTGTGAAAGCTGCTAGAGAACGCAAAAGCTCTATTAGATGGCAAGTTAAAATATATTGGAATTTTATGGACTAAGCAGCTTTGCATATTTTTTTTTGGAATTACTAAATCTGGACACTAAACACATACTTTTCTTTAACCGCATATACACAAATCGTCTCCCATTCCACTATTATCAAAAAGTCGGTTTAAGATAAATGCGGAGCTTTTACCAAATCGTCAATTATTTCAGTTTATGCTCAAGTTATGGTGTTATTAAACTAATGCTAATGAACAAAGATGATCTTAGACATGTAGACCATCGACACTTGGTAAAGTATCGAGGTAAGTAATCGATGCTTTACTCAGTACTTGGAAAAAAGCATCAAGTACGAATTACTCGTGTATTTTTTGGAAAAGTATTGATACTATTCACTCAGTACTCGTAACGTTCTATCGCTAACTGTGTGGGTTTAATTGACCTGCTATCTAAGCTTATATGACAGCTGAACTGAACGTGCCCATAGTGTTATCAATCTTTAATCTGAAAATATTAAAAAATAAAAATAAAATAAAAATAAAATTAAAAATCTTAAGCACTTCCTTTATATAAATGAACAAAAATCAGCGAAAAATGTCTCCTTATATAAAGACATATTCTTGCTAAACTTTGCTTTTTGAATTTTGACATAGAAATTGCAAAAATATTTATGAGAAGTAAAAATATAAAAGTGGAGCACACATTACTTGGATTGGAAGGTTGGTAGGAAAGGAGATATTATTAGTCAATCAATTGCGCTTCACCTTTATATTTTTACTTCTCATAAATATTTTTGCAATTTTTGTGTCAAAATTTACAAATCAAAGTTTAGCGAAAATATTTCTTTATATAAGGAAACATTTTTCGCTGATTTTTGTCCATTTTTATAAAGGAAGTGCTTAAAATTTTTTTATTTAATTTTTGTTTTCTCATTTTCTAACATTTTCTCCTATCTATTAAGTTTCAAGCTTGTAGCTCAATGAGAACTTACATAAAAATCAATGCCAAAATTCCTACCGTTCCGTTTGATTTTTCTAAATATCTCAGTCCGTGCGACCCCTAGTGAAACTTTTTGTATTGTGTCACCGGCTGTCATCGACCTCTGAATTAAGCTCTAAATTTCTAGCTTCTAGCTCATCGAGCAGTTACTTAAAACCCGGTTTCAATTTCCAAATTATTATCCAATTTTTTCTATCCGTGCACCACCTAACGTGATTTTTTCTCCTTTTGTTCCTTTGCCACGGTGTCTTAACATCTCTCTGAGGTTTCATGTTTGTAGCTCAATGAGAAGTTACTTTAAAATCGATCTCAAAACACCAAATTCTTATCTAAATATTTCGATCCGTGCGCCATCTAACGGAATTTTTTCTCCTTTTTTAAATTTTCTCGGCGTCTTATCCTGTATGTGAAGTTTTACAGTTGTAGCTCAATGAGAACTCACATAAAAATCAATCCCAAAATTCCCTCCGTTTCGTACGATTTTTCAAAATATCCCGTGCGCCCCCTGACGATTGTTTTTGTATCGTGTCATCGGCTGTGATCAACCTCTGAATAAAGTTTAAAATTTCAAGTCTCTAGCTCATCGAGAAGTAACTTAAAAGCTGGTTTGCAAATTTTCAAATTCTTATCTAATTATTTCGATCCCTGCACCACCTAACGGATTTTTCTTTCCTTTTGTTGCATGGTCACGGTGTTCATAGGTTAGAAGTGTAGTGTAAAGTTTCACGTTTGTAGCTCAATGAGAAGTTACTTAAAAATCGATTTCAAGATTTGTATGAATAGCGGACAAACATTCAACCGACCTAATATAAAGGACTAAAAATACAGAAGTGCTTCAAAATGAATATAAGACCCAATATTAAAGTATTTTAACTTTCAACGACTAATTTATCATAATAACAGTAGTAATAAAAACCTGGTTTAGACAACGGCGAAAGCTTAAAACTAAGCACAACCCACAAAAATGCAACAAAGAAATTGAGAGAATGTACAACACTGTTAAAAGAAGAAGAAGGGAATGTACATAATTTTGTTAAAACTCTTGCTGATCAAGCAGAATCTATATATTAATACGCTAATAAAATTTCCATACAATCAATTGACAGGCTGTTTCGCATACTTAGCATACGTAAAATCATATAAAAGTTATATGAATCGATTCGTATTGGTCAGCCGCAGTGCATAGGCCTATTTTTGTTAACAAATATTACTCTATTTGTTTATAATTAATAGAAAAAGTTTTTTGTAAATTCGAACAATTTATACAAATATTGTAATTCATTTTCGTGCACAAGCGCGCCATCTTTGGGAACAATTATCTAAGTGTTCCAATGCGAATTTAAAAGATCTAAACATTTATGCACAAGCGCGCCGTCCTTGGGAAGAACTATCTAAGTGTTCCACTGTGAATTTCAAATTTTATGTATCCCCGCTAAATTCGAAAGCACAAATGTTTCACCTACATGCAAATATGGTTTCCCATTGTTGCCACTTACTTACCTACCAAAATCCTAAAAAAATGTTCCAAAATAATTTGTAGCGTACCAAAAAATCTTAAATAGAATTAATTTTTGACCGGCCCATTTTTTGTGGCAAATTTTACTTACACGTAAATACAGAAGTCTTTATTTAACATATTCTTTGTTTTCTATTTTAGTTGTTTTCAAAAAAAAAGATGAAATCACAAATAATGAGTTCAGTTTTGTTGAAACTAAGTAATTTATTTATAACAATTAATGGAAAATTTGCCCGAAAATGTTTTTGCATTTGCAGATTTAATCCTCATTTTAGATAAAGTACGTCTTATACTGAACAAAAAAAAAATTTACAAAAATATAACACTACATTTTTTATATTGCCTTTTATGCTAATTAGGTTTTGATCGGCCATTTTTTGTGGCAAATTTCACTTACAAGTAAATACATAAGTCTTTATTTAACAGATTCTTTGTTTTTTATTTTAGTTGTTTTCAAAAAAAAAAGATGAAATCACAAATAATGAGTTCAGTTTTGTTGAAACTAAGTAATTTATTTATAACAATTAATGGCAAATTTGCCCGAAAATGTGTTTGCATTTGCAGATTTAATCCTTATTTTAGATAAAGGACGTCTTATACTGAACAAAAAAAAGTTACAAAAATATAACATTACATTTTTTATATTGCCTTTTATGCTAATTACGAAACAAAAAAACGTCCCAAAAACGTTTTTTATTTTAGGTCAAAGCGGCAACCGGCATCATAGCGGACGTATTGCATAGACAGCATATTACCCACTATCTATATATTGTAACGAATTTACTTGCAAATCCTCTTATTTGCAAGCCTCTGCTAAGTTCGTATCACTAAACTGTTGAATAACCCTGCAGAAAAAAAATGCCAATTGGCAAAATCAAGCTAACTAATAGCTGACTATTTAGCGGGATTCTGAAAATTTACTCACTTTTAGTGGATTAAAAGAAATCAGCTAGTAACTGGTCTCAAAATCATGCAATGGTTAAATTGAAATGGAAATAATTCTAAGTAAATAAATTATTATTCAATGTATATAATTAAAATGTAAAATATTTATTACATTTTCACGACAGATTTCAAAGACTTTTATAAAATTTTTCAGATTTTATAAATTGCTGAAAATAGTGACCTTCTAAATAACTACTTTGTGTTAATGGGGAAAAAATATCAAATCTAAATCAAACGCAATTACGTTAACTACAAAGTCGTTGAATAGTCGTGCAGAGAAATCCACCACTCCGCTCTCACCACGAAATTCATTTGTGTTCGGGTTGTTTTGACATTCGAATATCAGCTGTTTGTCAAATGCCAAATTTAAAAGTAAACGAAAAGTTTGAAGCTGCGGTCGTGGAAATGTGTGCAAATCGTGAACTAAAGTGAATATTTTTTTAAGGTAATAGAAAATAATGAACAAAAAATGTGCAAGTGGAAGAAATCAGCGTAGGTTGATAAAAAAAACAAAAAGAAGTGTATTTAAATCGACTGTGAAATATTAGTGATAATGTGCAAGAATCAGTGACAGCTTCTGTTGCACTTAGCGCTCCGGAGGTCGTGTGTAACCTCAATGTGCAACGCCATGAGCAGGAAAAAACATTTAGGGAAAAAATAAAAGAATGGTACTTCGATAGCACAATTTCCCGAAAATCTTTTGAAGCACTTCTTCTAATTTTAAATGAAGAAAATTTAGATATCCCTCTCAGCGCTTCTGCATTTGAAGATGCTACTCGAAAAGCCGTAATCAGAAACGTCCATCCTGGTTTTTACGCTCACTTCGGGCTTGAACAGCAATTTAATAAGGCTTTAGATAATATTTCTCAGTGCGATGAGCTAATTATTGATATAAATATTGATGGTCTTCCACTTTACCGAAGCTCAAGAACACAATTATGGCCAGTTTTAGTGAAAATCGTAAACATAGATAACTTTTCAGTTTTCCCTGTTGGCGTTTATCTGGGAAAACTAAACTAGCATGTGTTGAAAGTTACTTGAGTGAAGCAATAAGCGAACTAAAAAACCTGGCCGAGAATGGTTTGTTTATTCGAAATAAGCTGATTAAAATAAAAGTAAGGGCAATAGTCTGCGATGCGCCAGCGCGAGCATTTGTTTGTGGTATACTAGGTCACACTGCTGCACATGGCTGTTCCAACTGTATCCAAGTTGCAGGAAAAATATATGGTGTATTAACGGACTCAACTCAATGTGAGGAGCTTGTTACTGGCACAGATTTCGAGTGGAGGAGATATCGTAACCATCACAAACCATGTTTTCAAATACGTAAAACTTCTTTCGAGCATTTAAATATTGATATGATTCAACAAGTACCACTGGACCCCATGCATTTGTTAGATTTGGCGGTGATGAGGAAGATCTTATTGAGATTAGATGGTAGCAAAACTGAATCTGCTTTCAAACTAAGTACTGCCCATAAAGATGACATTCAAAACATCTACAGACCCTTACTTCATATATTCCAAAAGAGTTTGTCCGAAAGCCACGGGCATTTGATGAGCTTATTCATTGGAAAGCCACTGAGTCCAGACAATTTCTTTTGTATTCTGGAATTTTGGTTTTAAAAGAAAAAGTTGGGCATGACTTTTACCATAGATTTCTTTTACTACATACTGCTTGTCGCCTGCTTTCCTGTCCGAAAACATGTAGATCCAACGTTTCAGAAGCTCACTCTTTCCTGCAACTTTTTGTTCAAAAGTTTCCAGTAATTTTTGGAAAAAACAGTGTATCATACAACGTTCACGGGTTGCTTCATTTGAGTGAAAGTGTTTGGGCCATTATATAGCTTTTCAGGGTAAGACTTTGAAAACTATTTGAAAAAATTAAAAAAATACGTTAAGAAGCCCAGTCATGTTCTGCAGCAGATTTTTAAGAAAGTCCAAAATGAAGACATATACCAGCCAGAAAAAATACCTGAACTAAAAGAAATAAATGGAGAAATAAAAAGTTTTCATTCGCGGTTCTATCTAAGTACAAATATGTCAGATAGCTTTTGTTGCCTTAAAAATAATGTACCTGCAAAAATAGTAGGGTTCGAAAAAGATACAGATCTTAAAATTTTGGTAAGAAAACTTAAACGTGAGAAGCTTTTTTACGAGCCCAGTCGATTCTTTCTTGAGTTTTGGTATTTGCCTTGCTGATTATGAAACTTTGCACCAATAGATAAGTTTAGCATATATCAAGTTGAACATAAATTTGTATGTTTGCCTTATAACAATGGATTTCTTTTAGTGCCGTTATTGCATACATCAAACCATGAGTAAGAAAATGAAAGTAGCTCGATTTAGTACGACAGTGGGTGAAAATCTGCCATCGAAAGGTATGTATATTTAATGTAAATTTGATCTTAAATTTCAAATTAATCGTTTGCTATTTTCAGAGTCAAATCCATGCAAAAACTGTATAAATCTGCAAAAGGATGTAAAAGATCTAAAAGGTAAATTGTCATAAAACCTGTTGCCGTTTTTATAAGCATATACCATGGTGGTCAGATAAAAATCAACAATTATCGCCTAATCTGTGCTCATAAAAGTGATAGTTAAATACTTTAGACAAACCTCACAGAAATTAAACTTCATATACTACAATTTTTTTCTCGAACTTGTTTCCGGTTTTCTTGTAAATATATAAAACATTTCTTGAATGCGTTGAATTTTTGTGAGTCTTGTATAAAGTACCTAGCTTGATTTTTGGGTTGATAGACAGGGAAAGTTAAATATAGTTAAAAATGATAATATACTATTTGTCTGACTACCACTCCGTGAATATTTATTTTAATTTTCCACTATTTATTTTACTCTATTTAACCCTTTTAAAAATAAAGGCGAGCATGAAGAAGGGGGTATGTCCCACATTGAGTGATTTTGTATTGTTTTACATTGGTGGATAGCTTTTATGCAATTAACGATTACTGACCCGTAAAATAGTTGTTTTCATTAAAAATTTTAGAAAATATCTACTCAAACTGCGACATACCCCCTTCCATGCACGTCTTCAAATTACTTAGTTTGACTTCATTTCCTCAAATTAAATTTATTTTGTTTTATTGTGTCGTTTTTTTAAATGCTTAGTAATTGTGGAAAATCAGAACAAAATAATTATGGAAACGTTGGCAGCTCACAACCTCTTATTAAAACAACTTATACACCAAGACCAAATATCAGGTGATTTGTTGAAGACTTTCCCACTAATGTCATTGGAGGAGGTTGAAAAAGTGGAAAATGAGATATGCAGCGAAAATAGACTCACTTATGTAAGAAGATACATATATAGTAATCATAGATAAGCAAGCTGCATTAAAAACGAAGTTCCACTAAATCAAGTTTTAATGGCTAGTTAAGTCCATTTCCATTACTACTCAGGTTTTTAATTTGAATGAAAATTTGCAACAGTAACCATTAAAGTTTTGATTTAGTGGAATTTTACCATTAAAACTTGAAACTGCTCATCTGTGGTAATAATGACGTATATTTTGAAATTGCAATAATTAACTTTTTTACTTTGTTTATTTAATTGATCAAAGCACTAAAAACTTTAAAGAGAGGAAAACTGACGAAAACATTGGATAACGTTATATCAACAAACGGTATTTTGTCCATAAATATTGACGGAGTACACGGAAAAAGGGGCTCAAAGAATATCGACGGTTCTTTGACATTTTGTTAGGCATGCGTATACATACATCAAACTTGTTAAACAATATGAGTGTCTAGCGAATTTTCCATGGAGAGAAACTGAAACCAGAACCGTGATCTTAGATATTTGAACCTTTTTTTTAATCGAAACAGGGACGAGTTCGTGTTCTAGGAAGTGATAAAATGTAAAAAATATTCGAACAAAATGAACGAAAAAAAGATCAAATACATGCAAATTTTTTATCACTTCATAGAACGAAGATTTCCCCAGGAACGTTGTTTTAAATCGATTTCACTCATGCCGCCTTTAAGCAACTATTTGAAAAAACTCATATAAGGTGGCTCTCAGCTTAATTGATAAAATGCCCTAATGCTCCTGACTTTGAAAAACCTTTGACATTTTTATACTCAGTTGAGCAGAGCTCACAGAGTATATTAAGTTTGATTGGATAACGGTTGGTTGTACATATATAAAGGAATCGAGATAGATATAGACTTCCATATATCAAAATAATCAGGATCGAAAAAAAATTTGATTGAGCCATGTCCGTCCGTCCGTCCGTCCGACCGTTAACACGATAACTTGAGTAAATTTTGAGGTATCTTGATGAAATTTGGTATGTAGGTTCCTGAGAACTCATCTCAGATCACTATTTAAAATGAACGATATCGGACTATAACCACGCCCACTTTTTCGATATCGAAAATTTCGAAAAACCGGAAAAGTGCGATAATTCATTACAAAAGACCGATAAAGCGACGAAACTTGGTAGATGAGTTGAACTTATGACGCAAAATATAAAATTAGTAAAATTTTGGACAATGGGCGTGGCACCGCCCACTTTTTAAAGAAGGTAATTTAAAACTTTTGCAAGCTGTAATTTGGCAGTCGTTGAAGATATCATGATGAAATTTGGCAGGAACGTTACTCTTATTACTGTTTGTACGCTTAATAAAAATTAGCAAAATCGGAGAAGGACCACGCCCACTTTTAAAAAAAAATTTTTTTTAAAGTAAAATTTTAACAAAAAATTTAATATCTTTACAGTATATAAGTAAATTATGTCAAGATTCAACTCCAGTAATGATATGGTGCAACAAAATACAAAAATAAAAGAAAATTTAAAAATGGGCCTGGCTCCGCCCTTTTTCATTTAATTTGTCTAGGATACTTTTAATGCCATAAATCGAACAAAAATTAACCGATCCTTTTGAAATTTGGTAGGGGCATAGATTTTATGGCGTTAACTGTTTTCTGTGAAAATGGGCGAAATCGGTTAATGCCACGCCCAGTTTTTATACACAGTCGTCCGTCTGTCCTTCCGCATGGCCGTTAACACGATAACTTGAGCAAAAATCGATATATCTTTACTAAACTCAGTTCACGTACTTATCTGAACCCACTTTATCTTGGTATGAAAAATGACGAAATCCGACTATGACCACGCCCACTTTTTCGATATCGAAAATTGCGAAAAATGAAAAAAATGCCATAATTCTATACCAAATACGAAAAAAGGGTAGAAACATGGTAAGGTAATTGGATTGTTTTATTGACGCGAAATATAACTTTAGAAAAAACTTTATAAAATGGTTGCGACACCTACCATATTAAGTAGAAGGAAATGAAAAAGTTCTGCAGGGCGAAATAAAACACCCTTAAAATCTTGCCAGGTATTACATATATAAATAAATTAGCGGTATCCAACCGATAATGTTCTGGGTCACCCTAGTCCACATTTTGGTCGATATCTGGAAAACGCCTTCACATATACAACTACCACCACTCCCTTTTAAAACTCTCATTAATACCTTTAATTTGATACCCATATCGTACAAACTCATTCTAGAGTCACCCCTGGTCCACCTTTATGGCGATATCTCGAAAAGGCGTCCACCTATAGAACTAAGCCCCACACCCTTTTAAAATACTTATTAACACCTTTCTTTTGATACCCATATTGTACAAACAAATTCTAGGGTCACCCCTGCTCCACCTTTATGGCGATATCTCGAAACGGCGTCCACCTATGGAACTAAGGAATACTCCCTTTTAAAATACTCATTAACACCTTTCTTTTGATACCCATATTGTACATACAAATTCTAGGGTCACCCCTGGTCCACCTTTATGGCGATATCTCGAAACGGCGTCCACCTATGGAACTAAGGATTACTCCCTTTTAAAACACTCATTAATACCTTTAATTTGATATCCATATCGTACAAACGCATTCTAGAGTCACCCCTGGTCCACCTATATGGCGATATTTCGAAAAGGCGTCCACCTATAGAACTAAGCCCCACACCCTTTTAAAATACTCATTATCACCTTTCTTTTGATGCCCATATTGTACAAACAAATTCTAGGGTCACCCTTGGTCCACCTTTATGGCGGTATCTCGAAAATGCGACCACCTATACAACAACCACCACTCCCTTTTAAAACCCTCAATTATACCTTTAATTTGATACCCATATCGTACAAACACATTCTAGAGTCACCCCTGGTCCACCTTTGTGGCGATATTCCGAAAAGGTGTCCACCTATAGAACTAAGCCCCACACCCTTTTAAAATACTCATTAACACCTTTCTTTTAATACCCATATTTTACAAACAAATTCTAGGGTCACCCCTGGTCCACCTTTATGGCGATATCTCGAAACGGCGTCCACCTATGGAACTAAGGATTACTCCCTTTTAAAATACCCATTAACACCTTTCTTTTGATACCCATATTGTACAAACAAATTCTAGGGTCACCCCTGGTCCACCTTTATGGGGATATCTCGAAACGGCGTCCACCTATGGAACTAAGGATTACTCCCTTTTAAAATACTCATTAATACCTTTAATTTCATATCCATATCGTACAAACGCATTCTAGAGTCACCCCTTGTCCACCTTTATGGCGATATTTCGAAAAGGCGACCACCTATACAACAACCACCACTCCCTTTTAAAATCCTCATTAATACCTTTAATTTGATATCCATATCGTACAAACACATTCTAGAGTCACCCCTGGTCCACTTTTATGGCGATATTTCGAAACGGCATCCACCTATAGAACTAAGGCCCACTCCCTTTTAAAATACTCATTAACACCATTCGTTTGATGCCCATATTGTACAAACAAATTCTAGGGTCACCCCTGGTCCACCTTTATGGCGATATCTCGAAACGGCGTCCACCTATGGAACTAAGGATTACTCACTTTTAAAATACTCATTAACACCTTTCATTTGATACCCATATCGTACAAACGCATTCTAGAGTCACCCCTGGTCCACCTTTATGGCGATATCTCGAAACGGCGTCCACCTATAGAACTAAGGCCCACTCCTTTTTAAAATACTCATTAACACCTTTCGTTTGATGCCCATATTGTGCAAACGCATTCTAGACGGCGATATCTCGAAAAGGCGTCCATCTATAGAACTTAGGTCCACGCCCTTTTAAAATACTCATTAATACCTTTCATTTGATACCCATAACGTACAAACGTATTCTAGAGTCAACCCTGATCCACCTTTATGGCTATATCCCTAAATGGCGCCCACCTATAGAACTATGGCGCACTCCCTCATAAAATACTCTTTAATGCCTTTCATTTGATACACATGTCATACAAACACATTCCAGGGTTTCCCTCGGTTCATTTTCCTACATGGTTATTTTCCCTTATGTTGTCACCATAGCTCTCAACTGAGTATGTAATGTTCGGTTACACCCGAACTTAACCTTCCTTACTTGCTTAATGTGGCTTCTGTTAGGAAATTTGCAATATTTTAAATGTAAATGATCAACAAAGTTGTGAGCCACTGCATACGAGTTTTTTTTAATTCCACGGATATGTACATTTATCTTATTTTCTTTCTTTTCATGTGACATAAACAGAAGCAATTGATGGTCCTGATCCTATGAATGTGCTCCGTAACGCATTACTGTCATTAAAAAAAGATATTTCCACAAAGCAAGTATTCAGCGAACAGCTGCTCAGAAAAACCTGCCAACAACTGCCAACTAGTTTTTTTTTTATTTGTGCTGAAAAAGAAGCTAAGCATATCAATTTTTTTGCTGAAATATTATTATTAATAATATAACCCCAGGTATTAATATAGGTTCTAAGTTGAAAATGAATTGCATTTATTTAACAAATACTATGTCAACTTATGTACCTAAAGGAAAAATTAAATAATATATGTTAAATAGAATGTAAGCTTGTTAGTACTTATTTATTCGTAGCTTGTGGCAAGAAGAAGCACATTTTGAAACTACGAAGAATGAAGGTCTATTCACGGTTCGTCAAAAACACGAAATTAAGAAACCAATTTTTTCTTGAATGCTGCAGTCTGGGATGCCAGGATTTCGGAACAGTTTAATTTAAAATCGCAACCATCCCCCTCCAGTCAAAACATCAAAAACCGCCAAAATGTGAAAAGGTCAGTGTATATGATAAGAGAACCCGGCAAACTTAAGCACATGTCCCACATCCACTAGCTCCCTTAACAAGGAGTCATTGGAGGTCGGATGTGTGCTAAAGTTTGCCGGATTTTGACGTTTTGGATGTAGGGGAGAATGATTGTGATTTTAAATTCAACTGGTTGGAGATCCAGCATCCAAGACTAACACATTTATCGTGTTTCTTGCAAACTGAATTATGTAACAATTTAAGTTACTCCACACTTACTTTGGACTTTAAATAATTCAAATGGAAATTTTTTTTGATTTATGTACCTCAAGGCCCACTTGCTCAACTGCAAGTTAAATTTTCAAATTTGAAAATTTGTCAAAAATTCATGAGTTTAACCCCTCATTTGACATTAACTTTAGAGTTAAAAATTTAAATTTACATCGAGCAAGTGGACCTAAGGCAATCAATGTTATAACATACTAATTTGATTTTGAAATTTTATTTTAAATAATTCTATACGAACTTATCTACCAAATGAAAAATATAATTAAAAAAATTGAAGTTAAATAATATAAGCATATCTCCCAAAGGGAAATTTAATTGAATTTATTTAATAAAGTGTATTTTAAAGACTGAAAACTAGTATTTTGTAACGTGTGCTAAACCAAATTTAAATGAGCAACACGTAAGTATTTAGTTTCCAGTGAAAGGAAGCTAGCTTTAAACCGCCTATTTAATTCCAAATACTAATAAGCTGATAAGATTAAGTACCAGCAAGTTTTTTTATAGCCATTATTATTTGGGTAAAAAAACACAGTTTTAAGTAAGCAACATGTAAGTATTTAGTTTCTAGTAAAAGGAAGCTAGCGTTAAACCGGTCAAAGGTAGACACGATTATCATGTGGGTAAAGGTAGTTTGATAATATCTAGTCTACAGGTCATGCAGAGGTAGTGATAACTGACCCGCTTTTGGCCATCGCCTCGTAAAAATAGTCAATCCAAATCTATTAGAATATACAAAAAGTAGTCAGCGCTAGGCTCTACCGACACCAATTAAAAGTGACTTATAAAGTAGCTTCATTTCCTGCAGGGAAATAACTCTAATATTGAATAATGGAAAAATGGCCTTTATTAAAGTACTTCACAATAACACTTATACTTTGCAATTAGCTGGCTTAATAACCAAACTTATAGCTTAAATGAAACTGACTTTCAAAATAATACTGCTATTGCTCGCTAGATATCGTCTTAATCGAAACTGCTTGACAACTCAAATCAAACTGAATTACTTCTTACTCGCTTGCGCCGCTTTTATAGTTTACGCTGCATACATCTAGGCTCTTCTATTTCCAGAACTTACCAACTATTTCGTGTGTTTATAGTTCTCATATAATTTCTACTTGTTTACAATTGTCTACTTTTCAGCGTCTCCCAGATGTATGTGAGTTTGTAGTTTACAGCAGGGCCATTCATTTCACAATTGTGCCCTCTCATATCATAAGTAAATGCATCTGTGTGTGACATCTCTCGGCTGCCTTATATATGTGTATACATGATTTGATTACCGACGTAAATACCGCTTAGCATGGCCTTAGCATGCCTTAGTGATGGTATAGCTTAGTGATGCTAATATCCGTGACAATATTAATACGCTAACAAAATTTCCATACAATCAATTGACAGGCTGTTTCGCATACTTAGCATACGTAAAATCATATAAAAGTTATATGCATATAATATATTTGTTTATAATTAATAGAAAAAGTTTTTTGTAAATTCGAACAATTCGTAATTCATTTTCGTGCACAAGCGCGCCATCTTTGGGAACAATTACCTAAGTGTTCAAATGCGAATTTCAAAGACTTAAACCTTTATGCACAAGCGCGCCGTCCTTGGGAAAAATTATCTAAGTGTTCCACTGTAAATTTCAAATTTTATGTATCCCCGCTAAATTCGAAAGCAGAAATGTTTCACCTACATGCAAATATGGTTTCCCATTGTTGCCACTTACCTACCAAAATCCTAAAACATTGTTCCAAAATAATTTGTAGCGTAACAAAAAATCTTATATAGAATTAATTTTTGACCGGCCCATTTTTGTGGCAAATTTCACTTACATGTAAATTCATAAGTCTTTATTTAACATATTCTTTGTTTTCTGTTTTAGTTATTTTCAAAAAACATGAAATCACAAATAATGAGTTCACTCTTGTTGAAACTAACTAATTTATTTATAACAAATAATGGCAAATTTGCCCGAAAATGTGTTTGCATTTGCAGATTTAATCCTTATTTTAATAAAGTACGTCTTATACTGAACAAAAAAAAAAAGTTACAGAAATATAGCATTAAATTTTTTATATTGCCTTTTATGCTAATTACGAAACAAAAAAACGTCCTAAAAATGTTTCTGATTTTAGGTAAAGCGGCAAACGGCTTCATAGCGGCCGTATTGCATAGGGAGTATATTACCCACTATATATATATTAATACACTAACAAAATTTCCATACAATCAATTGACAGGCTGTTTCGCATCCTTAGCATACGTAAAATCATATAAAAGTTATATGAATCGATTCGTATTGATCAGCCGCAGTGCATAGGCCTATTTTTGTTAACAAATATTACTGTACTTGTTTATAATTAATAGAAAAAGTTTTTTGTAAATTCGAACAATTCATACAAATATCGTAATTCATTTTCTTGCACAAGCGCGCCATCTTTGGGAACAATTTTCTAAGTGTTCTAATGCGAATTTCAAAGACATAAACCCTTATGCACAAGCGCTCGGTCTTTGGGAAAAATTATTTAAGTGTTCTAATGTGAAAATCAAATTTTATGTATCCCCGCTAAATTCGAAAGCAAAAATGTTTCACCTACATACAAATATGGTTTCCCATTGTTGCCACTTACCTATAATAGCCTCTACCAAAATCCTAAAAAATTGTTCCAAAATAATTTGTAGCGTACCAAAAAATCTTTAATAGAATTCATTTTTGACCGGCCCATTTTTAGTGGCAAATTTCACTTACACGTAAATACATAAGCCTTTTTTTAACAGATTCTTTGTTTTTTATTTTAGTTGTTTTCAAACAAACACGAAAGCACAAATAATGAGTTAACTTTTGTTGAAACAAACTAATTTATTTATAACAATTAATGGCAAATTTGCCCGAAAATGTTTTTGCATTTGCAGATTTAATCCTCATTTTAGATAAAGTACGTCTTATACTGAACAAAAAAAAAAGTTACAAAAATATAACATTACATTTTTTATATTTGCCTTCTTCCAGTGAGTTTTACAGCTCCGGCTCACGTTCAATTCGCACGGGAATGATCTGGATTATTGAGAGACTTGAGAAGTAGATGTCGTGAAATTTTCGCACACGTGAAATGTGATAGGCAGATGTCGCCGCCATTTTTCATTTAACTCATACGGTGAAAGGTTAAGCAGCGACATCTATTTTTGAAAAATTAGGTTTATTAAAGGCAGCGTTGCCAAACTAAAAAGAGGTCATTAAAAAAATTATCTGGCTCTCAAATTGAACCAGACTTCTATCTGGATTTATCTGGCTCAAATCGTTGTTGCGTTTACATGTAAAATTATTTTTCTGGCTCAGGATTTTGCCACCGAATGAGGGCAATTGCTTTTTACGCTTAAAGTTATGAAAACAAATTTTATTTTAGTAAATATGTTTGCGTGAATAATTTCAATGTTTTTGTTTGTTTTTCTTTTCTTCCTAATTTATTCTGCTTTGTTATATCTTAGTATTATATTGTTCACAGACGATATTTTGTGAGAGATATGGTCATATATATTAATGAAATGGAGTGTTTACAAATTTAATACAAATTAATTACGTACATAGATCTCAATGGGAAACCCAACATTAAATATCCGAACATTAGAATCTTCATATTTCCACAATGATCACGTTAAAACCCGGACAAAAGTCTAAGTGCACTTATTGCGTTTTTATATGGAGCTGTTTGTTCACTTCACTTAATTCATTCGCAATTTAAGTACTTTATTATACTCAGTTGAGCACAGCTCACAGAGTATATTAAGTTTGATTGCATAACGGTTGGTTGTACAGGTATAAAGGAATCGAGATAGATATAGACTTCCATATATCAAAATCATCAGGATCGAAAAAAAATTTGATTGAGCCATGTCCGTCCGTCCGTCCGTTAACACGATAACTTGAGTAAATTTTGAGGTATCTTGATGAAATTTGGTATGTAGGTTCCTGATCACTCATCTCAGATGGATATTTAAAATGAAAGATATCGGACTATAACCACGCCCACTTTTTCGATATCGAAAATTTCGAAAAACCGAAAAAGTGCGATAATTCATTACCAAAGACAGATAAAGCGATGAAGCTTGGTAGGTGGGCTGAACTTTTGACGCAGAATAGAAAATAAGTAAAATTTTGGACAATGGGCGTGGCACCGCCCACTTTTAAAAGAAGGTAATTTAAAAGTTTTGCAATCTGTAATTTGGCAGTCGTTGAAGATATCATGATGAAATTTCGCAGGAACGTTACTCCTATTACTATATGTACGCTTAATAAAAACTAGTATCGCCCGTGGTCGAAATTCGACCAACTTGTATTTTCTTCAACTCACTCTATGCATCCAGTTGGGTAGTGCAATAATGCGTTAATAGTTGAGCAGTGAGTGGAAATATAGCAAACTGATCTATCTTACTTAAAGTTCTCATTAAAATGTTGAATTTGACCTAAGACGTTATAATCTTTGTATTTTCTTAAATTTTCTACAAACTTTTCAAATGTAATTATAAGCTTTGGTATGGAGCTCCTTAAAAAAAATATAACAAATATGTAAAATCAAATGAAATTTACATAGAATTGTGGTGAAATTACTTGAAATTGAATTTAAAATTTGCTTTTTATACACCACCCGGGAGATACGCCGTTGGCGCGCTACCGAAGTTAGTTTTGGGTGCTCGGTTCCCCAGTAGGCCTACATCACCAATATAAACTGCATATACATATATCGCCCATTTACATCAATAGCGTCATAATTCAAAAAACACGAATTTTTAGTTAAGAACGAAGAAATGTGCTAAAGGAATTTTACCTATTTCACACCACCTGTTAGGTATGCAATCGGCGTTTTACTATTACATATGTATTTATAATTAATTAAATAAAATTATAATTTGCCATTAATTGTTATAAATGAATTTAGTTAGTTTCAACAAAAGTTAACTCATTATTTGTGATTTCATGTTTTCTTGAAAACAAATAAAAAAAACAAATAATCTGTTAAATAAAGACTTATGTATTTACGTGGAAGTAAAATTTGCCACAAAAAATGTGCCGTTCAAAAATTAATTCTATCCACTGCGGCTGATCAATACGAATCGATTCATATAACTTTTATATGATTTTACGTATGCTAAGTATGCGAAACAGCCGGTCGATTGATTGTATGGAAATTTTGTTAGCGTATTAATATATAGATAGTGGGTAAAATACTGCCTATGCAATACGGCCGCCATGGTGCCGGTTGCCGTTTTCACCTAAAATCAAGGGACGTTTTTTTTTTCGTTTAATATACAACGTGAAATTTTCCGATTCAATCAAGTTGCATTTAAATAATAATAAAGTAAAATAAGAAATAAAATCAATTAGCATAAAAGACAATATAAAAAATTTAATGTTATATTTTTGTAAATTTTTTGTTTTTTGTTCAGTATAAGACGTACTTTATTTAAAATGAGGATTAAATCTGCAAATGCAAAAACATTTTCGGGCAAATTTGCCATTAATTGTTATAAATAAATTAAGTTAGTTTCAACAAAAGTTAACTCATTATTTCTGATTTCATATTTTCTTGAAAACAACTAAAATAAAAAACAAATAATCTGTTAAATAAAGACTTATGTATTTACGTGCCACAAAAAATGGGCCGTTCAAAAATTAATTCTATTTAAGGTTTTTTGATACGCTACAAATTATTTTAGAACAGTTTTTTAGGATTTTGGTAGAGGCTATTATAGATAAGTGGCAACATTGGGCACCATATTTGTATGTACGTGAAACATTAGTGCTTTCGAATTTAGCAGGGAATCATAAAGGTTTAGGTCTTTGAAATTCGCATTAGAACACTTAGATAATTGTTCCCAAAGATGGGACGCTTGTGCACGAAAATTTATTTCGATATTTGTATGAATTGTTCGAATTTAGAAAACACTTTTTCTTTTAATTATAAACAAATAGAGTAATATTTGTTAACAAAAATAGGCCTATGCACTGCGGCTGATCAATACTAATCGATTCATATAGCTTTTATATGATTTTACGTATGCTAAGTATGCGAAACAGCCTGTCAATTGATTGTATGGAAATTTTGTTAGCGTATTAATATATAGATTACCAAAATCGGAGAAGGACCACGCCCACTTTAAAAAAAAAATTTTTTTTAAAGTAAAATTTTAACAAAAAATTTAATATCTTTACAGTATATAAGTAAATTATGTCAACATTCAACTCCAGTAATGATATGGTGCAACAAAATACAAAAATAAAAGAAATTTCAAAATGGGCGTGGCTCCGCCCTTTTTCATTTAATTTGTCTAGGATACTTTTAGTGCCATAAGTCGAACAAAAATTTCCCAATCCTTTGGTAGGGGCATAGATTTTATGACGTTAACTGTTTTCTGTGAAAATGGGCGAAATCGGTTGAAGCCACGCCCAGTTTTTATACAAAGTCGTCCGTCTGTCCTTCTGCATGGCCGTTAACACGATAACTACAGCAAAAATCGACATATCTTTACTGAACTTAGTACACGTACTTATCTGAACGCACTTTATCTTGGTATAAAAAATGAACGAAATCCGACTATGACGACGCCCACTTTTTCGATATCGAAAATTACGAAAAACTAAAAAAAGCCATAATTCTATACCAAATACGAAAAAAGGGATGAAACATGGTAATTGGATTGGTTTATTGACACGAAATATAACTTTGGGAAAAACTTTGTAAAATGGTTGTGACACCTACCATATTAAGTAGAAGAAAATGAAAAAGTTTTGCAGGGCGAAATCAAAAGCCCTTGGAATCTTGGAAGGAATACTGTTCGTGGTATTGCATATATAAATAAATTACCGGTACCCGACAGATGATGTTCTGGATCATCCTAGTCCACATTTTGGTCGATATCTCGAAAACGCCTTCACATATACAACTACCACTACTCCCTTCTAGGGTCACCCCTGGTCCACCTTTATGGAGATATTTCGAAACGGCGTCCGCCTATGGAACTAAGGATTCCTCCCTTTTAAAATACTCATTAACACGTTTCATTTGATACCCATATCGTACAAACAAAGTCTAGAGTCACCCCTGGTCCACCTTTATGGCGATATTTCGAAATGGCGTCCACCTATAGAACTAAGGCCCACTCCCTTTTAAAATACTCATTAACACCTTTCGTTTGATATCCATATTGTACAAACGCATTCTAGAGTCACCCCTGGTCCACCTTTATGGCGATATCTCGAAAAAGCGACCACCTATACAACTACCACCCTTTTAAAACCCTCATTAATACCTTTAATTTAATACCCATATCGTACAAACAAATTCTAGGGTCACTCCTGGTCCACCTTTATGGCGCTATCTCGAAACGGCGTCCACCTATAGGACTAAGGATCACTCCCTTTTAAAATACTCATTAGCACCTTTTTTTGATACCCATATTGTACAAACAAATTCTAGGGTCACCCCTGGTCCACCTTTATGGAGATATCTCGAAACGGCGTCCACCTATGGAACTAAGGATTACTCCCTTTTAAAATACTCATTAACACCTTCCATTTGATACCCATATCGTACAAACAAATTCTAGAGTCAACCCTGATCCACCTTTATGGCGATATCCCTAAATGGCGTCCACCTGTAGAACTATGGCCCACTCTCTCATAAAATACTCTTTAATGCCTTTTACTTGATACACATGTCATACAAACACATTCCAAGGTTTCCCTCAGTTCATTTTCCTGCATGGTTATTTTCCCTTATGTTGTCACCATATCTCTCAACTGAGTATGTAATGTTCGGTTACACCCGAACTTAACCTTCCTTACTTGTTTTTTTTTTCTTTAATTAAACATTTTTTTAGTAAACTCTGCCTTCCTTCTCATTACATAATTTTTTTATATTTTTATTTTATTTTTTATGAAGGTATCCTCTATTCTACTCGAAATTTTTGTTTAGGTCACGCTTACATATTAGATATGTATTTATACAAAATTAAACGGGTGGGGTGAAATAGGATAAATTCCTGTAGCAAATTCCTTCGTTTTTTACCAAAAGTTCATGTTTTTTGAATTATGAGACTATTGAACTAAATGGGCGATATATGTATATGGGTGATATAGGCCTACTTGGGAACCGGGCTCCCAAAACTAACTTCAGTATCGCGCCAACGGGGACCTTCCGGGTGTGGAAAGACATATTTTTCAATTCAATTTCAAGTAATTTCACCATAATTCTATGTCAATTTCATTTGGTTTTACATAATTTTTATATTTTTGTTTAAGGAGCTCCATACCAAAACGTTATAATTACATGTGGAAAGTTTGTAGAAAATTTAAGAAAATACAATCAAAAAGTACAAAGTCTTAGATCAAATTCAAAATTTTAAGGAAAAAGTTATGTAAGTTAGACCAGTTTGCTATATTTCTAACACTTGATGCACAGACTGAGTTGAAAAAAATAGACGTTGGTCGAATTTCGACCACAGGAGATACTAGTATTGATAAAAGCGTTCAAATCAGAATTCATTATCATCGCGGGCAAAGAGCAAAGTTCAAGGGAACTGAAAAGAAGAAGGAAAGCATACGTTGTAAGGAGCCCCACACCTTATACCTAGTTGTGATATGATCATATGGAGTCACAGATATTCAAATATATGGCTTTTAATACATCTATTGATAGAGCTGCTCTAGCTTACGCTAGGTTGAAATATTTCTTATAATTGTATTAAATGACAAGCTTTCTTTCTCTGAGTTTTTATTTCAATTGTCTGCTCAAAACTGAGCTACATAGAACAATCTAAATCACACATTTCTTTACCAGCTTTTTAGTTAAGGTAAAGAAAAATCGTCAATATTCAAAAACCAAATGGTAATATGTACATACATATATGAGTTAAAAACTCACAAAATTGGTAAAATTAGTGATTGAATTTTGTAAATCCGTAACAATATTAATTGTCAAGGTCGGGTGACATGGTTGGTTTCATGTAATTTCGTGGATGGCTTGCATTAGCTATTGATAGTTTCTGTTTTTCCATACTTTTGATTTGAAAGATGTGGATGTGATAAATGTCTGCTTTCGCAAATTTTTCATTCCAATATGTTCAGGATATATATAAGTGTCTAAGATTAAGGTATCCGCATTATTTTCTTAACTTACCAAATTTATTACTGACACATAGCTTTGTTATAAGGAAGTCTATTGTTAAGTACAACTAGGTATAAAAATATGTATACGCCATATTGAGTCTGGCCAAATAAAGCACTCGTCTAGGGCAGTTGAGAGCTTAGACTGAAAACAAAGAGAAGCATATGTACACATAATTTTTTTTGATTTATACTAACATTCACACATACAAAAGTAAAAAACAAGTAAGGAAGGCTGGGGTGTAACCGAATATTACATACTCAGCTGAAAGCTTTGGAGACAAAGTAAGGGAAAATCACCATGTAGGAAAATGAACCTAGGGTAACCCTGGAATGTGTTTGTATGACATGGGTACCAAATGGAAGGTATTAAAGAGTATTTTAAAAGGGAGTAGGCCATAGTTCTATAGGTGGACGCCATTTCGGGATATCGCCATAAAGGTGGACCAGAGGTGACTCTAGGATGTGTTTGTACGATATGGGAATCAAATTAAAGGTGTTAATGAGGATTTTAAAAGGGAGTGGGCCTTAGTTCTATAGGTGTACGCCTTTTCGAGATATCGCCATAATGGTGACTCTACAATGTGTTTGTACGATATGGGTATCAAAATGAGTGTTTTAAAAGGGAGTGGCCCCTAGTTGTATATGTGAAGGCATTTTCGAGATATCGACCAAAATGTGGACCAGGGTGACCCATAACATCATCTGTGAGACGTAAGTCATTTTAATTTTGCTCTCAGTCTCCCACAATCGTAAAGAGAGAGCAATCTCATTCTCAGTTTTCTCAGCTGCCATTACCCGCTTGTCAGTGGGGGTGTTTTTCAGTAGTAACTTTTTTGTTTACTGAAATATATACGATTGTTTTAAAAGTTTTTTTTTCAATTAAATAAAAAAAAAAATTATCGGCCCACTCCGGGATTAGTGGGGATGATTGCAGAATTGATTGAAGTTTTTTATGAGAAAAAAAATGGCGAAATTCGAATTTGAAAAATCTCGAAAACTGAAAAATTACAAAAAAAAAAAATTAAAAATTTGTTTGTATTTTTTCCGAAAAGTACATTTAAAAACAAATTTAAAAAAAAGATCCCAAACGGTCAATGTTTGGAAAAGTTATAGCAGTTTGAAAACAAAAACGGTGTTTTTTTTAAAATTCATAACTTTTTTTGAGTTGGATGAAAAAATTTTAAAAAATTCTGAAAAACGTCTTTCGTAAGCTAGAAAAAGATGAAAAACTTTCAGCCAATTCTAAAGGGGTCGGGTTCAAAATTGGTCGAAATGGGATGGAATACCCCATATTTTTATTACGTACTTGCCTTGTATTTTTATAGAAACTCTGTTTCGTATGCCATTTACTTTATTCTTCTTATGCCTTAGTATAACTTAACGTAAGTAATTATAATTTCTGTGCTTATGTTCTGTCTGAAAGCAATTTTTCAAAGGACGCACTCTTTTATATTTATATCTTAATTAAATTAATTGAACTTTAAGACCCCATTTATAGAACTTTTAAACTCAAAGTAAATTTTAACATTTGTCAAATTTGTAGGATCTTAACCCTTGATAACAAACTAAATCTGGGTTTAAAATATGACTTTCTGTTCTGCAAGTGGATCTAAGAAACTCTCTAAGAAACCCTCGAGAGGACTTTTCTTTTCAATTGCCCACTCAGTCCAAAGTAGCACGGTTTTTGTTGTGTTAACAGTGCTTTGCCGCATTTAATGGGTGCGACGACTAACAAATTGCCATCAAAGTGCTATAACTGAAATCCAAGGAAACTGGCACTTTCAACATGGGCGGGGCATAGGGAGATTGGTGTACGAGCCGTAGGATCCACATTAGGATTAAAAAGATGGTTGGTGTCATGTATGAACACATCGCATGCAGGACATACACTACGTATGTCGAGGCTGAACTGGACAGGTAAGAGGCCAACCTCTTACAGTATCCAGAACGAAGTTGGGCCAGGGTTGTGTTGTCAGCTGACGTATCTTATCTTAGTACCTACAGATATGTTCCCTGAACCCTCTTAGAGGCGGGGCTATATCAAGCAGTTGTTTGCTCGTATGTGTTTTTAATGCCAGGCGACCAACTCGTGAGGCGCCGCATATGAGCGTCCGGCCAATTGCTTTGTATGTGGTTAGCAATCTATCTTTTCCCCATATGCTGCCGGCAAGCCACTTAAAGATTTTGTTGCGGCTTTGTACTTTAGATAGATTTTCAGTGGCATGTGCCTAGAAGGTGGAAGTATTATCGAACGTTACCCCTAAGATCTTTGGGTGACTGACAGTCGGTAGCATAACACCATCGGAGTGAACTCCCAATATTTGTGTCATCTGTTCCTTCCACGTCGTAAACAGAGTGCCCGTGGATTATGTCGGTGATAATGCGAACCTTCTATGTCTTGGAGTAGAGTGCCGTGGTTGAGTGATCGAGTGCCCCGGCACCGTCATGTGATGGGGCTTTCCTTGATTTCGGCTGTAATTTATCTGAATGTCTGTAACATTTAGCGCTGTTTTTGTTGTTGTTCTAGCAATGTTTCGCCGCACCTAATAGCTGCGACCGATTACAAATTTTCATCAATATCCTCTAACGGGAGTCGAAGGAAACTTGCTGTTTCGGCAGGGGTGGACCATAATGAAAGGGGTGTTAGAAGCGTTGGTTCCACATTACACTTACAGAGATGGTTGGTGTCATGTGGGGACAAATTGCAAGCGGGGCATACATTTTGTATGTCGGGGTTTATTCTGGATATGTAAGAGTTTAACCTGTTACAGTATCCAGAACGAAGTTGAGCCAGAGTGACTCGCGTTTCCTTTGCGAGTATGAGTTCCTCTTCCGCAAATTTTGGGAACTGTTCCCTGAATACTGGATTCACCGGGCAATTCCCGGCGTAAAGGTCCGACGCCTGTTTGTGGAGATCACCAAGGACCTGCTTGTGTTTTTTTGCTTCATACGGCTGAGTTCTCAGGTGCCGTATTTCCTCAAAATGCTTACGGAAACTCCTTAAGTCCCTAGTCGGTGCTGGCTCATCAATAAGATGTATGTTGGGATGCCCAGGTTTCTGGGTATTCAACCGGAACTGTTTGGTCAGCATCTCATTTCTCTCCCTGATGGGGAGTATTCTCGCCCGTGGCGGTTCTGAGCGCAGTATTTTGGCAGGCCTGTCGCTTCTTCCAGTGGGTAGTGTTTAGGCTTGGCGACCATATAGGGAACGCATAGCACGCAAACAGCTGGCCAATTGCTTTGTATGTGGTAATGAGCGTTTCTTTGTCTTTTATCCAAGTACTGCCAGCAAGGGATTTGAGGATTTTATTACGGCTCTGGATTTTCGGAACAATTGCGGCTGCGTGCTCACCAAAATGTAGATCCTGATCAAACGTCACACCTAAGATTTTTGGGTGTAAGACAGTCGGTAGCGTAGTGCCATCAACGTGGATGTTCAAAATGGTCGACATTTGGGACGTCCAAGTTGTGAATAAGGTCGCGGCTGATTTATTCGGTGATAATGCCAGGTTTCGCGAGGCGAAATCCTGGACAGATCAGGGAGGTAGCTGTTTATTCTGTTACAAAGCTCATCGATTTGTGGGCCCGGGCCTGTGACCATTATTGTGCAGTCATCGGCCTAAGAAACGATAATAACTCCTTCCGGTGGCGAAGTTAGTTTTGATATGTAAAAATTAAACAAAAGTGGGGATAGGACACCACCCTGTGGCACCCCTTGTTTAACTCTTCTTGGTGCTATGGAGTTTTCTAAAGCCATGTGATGGCAGGCTAGCTGCAAATTTGCTTTGAAGTAGGGGAGCAAAATGGCTTCAAGCGTCTTTACTACTGGCGATAGGAGAGATATCGGGCGATATGACTCTCCTATGTTAGCTGGTTTCCCATGCTTTAGTAGCGGGACCACCTTAGCCATTTTCCATTTTTCGGGTATGAAAAATGTGGAAAGAGACAGGTGGAAGACATGTGCTAAATATTTAAAACCTCTTTCCCTAGGCTTTTAAGCATCGGCATGGCTATGCCGTCTGGGTCCACTGCTTTGGATGGTTTAGCAGGACCGATGACATCCCCAACCTCTTTGGCGGTGATGGTAATTGGTGATACGCTGAACTTATGTTTACGTGCGTGTCTTTTGGCCCTCCGTCTATTTTTGTCGACCGTAGAATGCATTATGTATTGTCGGCAGAAAGCGCTCGCGCATTTTTTCGCATCCGACAGCACTTTGTCGCCAAAGGCTATGGAAACTTTGTCATTGTGCCTAAACGGATTCGATAGGAACTTTACAGTGGACCAAAGTTTACCTACACCGGCAGAGAGGTTACAGCCGCTTAGGTGCTCCTCCCATCTCGCCGGGATCGAGCTGTCTTATAAGGTCACTTTCTCTCGCTAAACCTGCGGTCTCTGCCGGGAAGTGGGGCCGAATTTCACGAATTCTACCGGCGAGAATGAAACGAGCCGAGGCGGATTCAATTACCTTGTGGAAAGCACGCTCCCCTTGGCGGCCATCAGTTGGGATAGGGAGGGCAGCAAAACGGTTTTCTGTAAAGGATTTGTATTCGTCCCACTTTCCTTTTTTAAAGTTAATGAAAGTGCGTTTTTCTGCGACGATGAAGTCGGCGGGACGCTCGAGCGAAATAAGTATAGGCAGGTGGTCGGATGCCAATGTTACAATCTGCTGCCAGTTGACGCAGTTTACGAGTTCTGCGCTCACGATATCCGGCGAACTGTAACAACTTACTACCATACGTGTGGGGGCGTCTCCGTTTATAGTGCAGAACGTCGTTTCTTCTATTTAATCCCCTAACATCTCACCACTACTATCCACCCGCAAGGGGCGCTAAGGCGCAGATTACGGGACGTCCTAGGACGTGAACAGCAAGCAGCCACAAAATATTTATAGAAGTTACGTGGACGTCTGGATTTGGGGTCTAGCCCAGAACAACCTATCCGATGCAACCATCCCTTACACGAGACACACTGACAAGAGTATGACCGTCCTAAAAAGATTCTTTTACGGCAGATGCAGCAAAACCATTTCTCAGGACCGGGATCAGGAGACGGACCCGGATTGGGTTCTATACCTTCCCGTAGCAAGAGAATATGGAGAAGTCCCGCTGCAAGGAGCTACTGGGAGGATGACAATTTGTGGGAAGGACGCAACAAATTAAATGGGGTTACACTGAAATGGCAGTCCTTGGTCGGGAAAAATCCCGAGTCCCTCCGGTATATAGAACCGACCACCTTGGGAAGCGCTGTGGTAGTGCTATGCCTTTTGCGGAAGCCATGTTGATGAGTGGCTAGGCCAAAATTCGCAATAGAATGAAAGAGCAGGACGGTTTCCAATGTCTTCGCTACTGGCGAAAGGAGAAATATCAGTTGATATGACTCGCCTTCGTTGGCTGATTTCTCCGGCTTTAGAAGTGAATTAGTACATAATATTTTCATGATGTTTTGTTGACCCCTAAGAAATATTTTCGGAATAATTTCGGAACTGCTTTGGGACTTAATAGAATCATCACGGAAATATTTTAAGGCATTTTGGGTATAATTTTGAGACTTTTTTAAGGAAAAAGCTTCATCTTATTGATAGCCGTAATAACAGCTATCGAAAAGTTATCGGTTTGTTTTTATCTTATTATTCTTTTACAGGTAGAACTTTTATCGATGTTTTTGATCCCTTGCCGGATATTGCTGGAAAATAGCACCAATAACGTAAAGCCGTCTCAATAACGATTTGATATAACCACGTTGAACCTTCTAGATCATTATCAAACATCCTCCTTTCGTGAAGAACTTGGTTCCAGCAGAGCCACACCTGCTAAACAAACAGGACAGATGGGTGAGGTCGGCAATTGGGTTGAACATTTTTCGCTGCACAATATCTTGAATTTCTTGTTGTTTTTGTCGAGTAATTGGCATTTAATTGATTTCTTATCGGCTTGTAATCGATGAGTTGTCGTTGCGTCATCGACTTGCTGAACTCTAATCGGTATCTCAATAATTATAAACCTATACAAAAAAATGCGGCCATCGTGGTCCGCTCCGCCTACCACACCGTATGCCCTGGGTTCACACCCGTGGCAAAGCAACATCAAAATTTTAGAAATAAAGTTTTTCAATTAGAAGACAATTTTTCTAAGCGGGGCCGCCCCTCGGCAATGTTTGGCAAGCGCTCCGGGTGTATTTCTGCCATGAAAAGCTCTCAGTGAAAACTCATCTGCCTTGCAGATACCGTTCGGAGTCGGCATAAAACATGGTCTGGTCCGGCCAATTTGTAGGGAAAATCAAGAAGAGCACGACGCAAATTGGAAGAGAAGCTCGGCCTTAGATCTCTTCGGAGGTTATCGCGCCTTACATTTATTTATTTTTTTATACAAAAAAATGCATGCGCGAAGAGATTTTGTGCCGAGCTTCTTTTTCAATTTGCGTCGTGCTCCTTTTTAATTTTTCCTACAAATTGGTGGGACGGGACCTGCATGTTTTATGCCGACTCCGAATGGCAACTGCAAGGCAAATGAGTTTTCACTGAGAAGCTTTTCATGGCAGAAATACACTCGCAGGGTTTGGCAAATTTCGGAGCACGCTACCACCACACCATGGCGGCCGTTTAAACCCACCAGTCTAATGTTGCTATGGAAAACTTAATCGATAACTCGGCCGTAAGAAATCTATAACACCCTCATTAAAGATCAATTAATCCTCGATAGTAATTCTATAATAGGCTGATAACAAACCGATAGCTCGTCTATAAAAAATCGAGAACACGGCGATTACAAATCGAGAACCAAGAGCCACGGTTTGTTATTGATAAAAACCTATTATCACTTCGATAACTTATCGATACCAAGCCGTCCGGTTTCGGTTTCGGCTTCGGTTCTGGTTTCGATTTCGGGTTTGATTTCTTATGTTTTCTTTCCTCTCCTAATATTCGATAAATTTTCTTTTTTGTAGCTAAGGAATCCGAAATTTGAAAACTTAATTTCGTTCGTATCTCTTACAAGCACACGTGACCCATACAAATATCTTCATTGATGTATTAGTATTGTTTCTAAAATATAGTTTATGTTTTTGCCGAATTAAAAATAAAATAAATGTAAGGCGCGATAACCTCCGAAGAGATCTAAAGCCGAGCTTCTCTTCCAATTTGCGTCGTGCTCCTCTTGATTTTCCCTACAAATTGGCCGGACGGGACCTACATGATTTATGCCGACTCCGAACGGCATCTCCAAGGCAGATGAGTTTTCACTGAGAGCTTTTCATGGCAGAAATATACTCGGAGCGCTTGCCAGTCACCGCCGAGGGGCGACCCCGCCTAGAAAAATTTTCTTTTAATTGAAAAGCCTTATTTCTAAAATTTTGATGTTGCTTTGCCCGGGAGTTGAACCCAGGGCATACGGTGTGATAGGCGGAGCACGCTACCATCACACCACGGTTGCCGGATTGGCAAAGTTCTTTTCCAAATATTATCAGCTCCTCTGAAATTTCACCATAACTAAGAACCATTTTTCCATAACGCAAATTGGAAGGGAAGCTCGGCCTTAGATCTTTTCTGAGGTTATCGCGCCTTACATTTTTTTTTATTTTAAGAACCATTTTGCATTGGAGCTATCACATACAAACGCATGTTTATTATTGTTTTTGTTGTTTTCGGCAAAGACATTTCCCGAAGGTTTGGGGTGGTACTATCGATACTGATGGTCGTTTGCCCCACTAGGCTCGTATAGCGATGCTGGTTTAAAGGGTATAGCGGTATTGATATGGCGAAATCGCTCACTCTAAGTTTTATGGACTTGTACAAGGTTGCATGTAGCTTACATTTTCTACTGGGAATTATTAAGAGTATGGCAGTACCGTAACACAAGTTTTCAACATTTTTCACAAATAATTTTAGCTGTCCTTTTACTGCCACAATACCATTTAATAAAAATCTATATTGAATTACATTAATCATATACTGAAGTGAGAGGCACTTACATACATACAAATGTATTTTTAAACCTAAATCCCTTTTTATTTGCACACATGCATACATAAGTATTGCTCATTTCAGTAACATTTTACTAACGCTTTCAGCACTTACTTTCGTGATCACCATCACACTATTCTCTAAATCCCATAATTGTTTCTATTGGAGTCAATAACTTAGAACATAAACTGAACTTGACTATTTTATTAAATATTATGACGCCGTAAAAATAAAAACTGAAAGCTTCTTAATGGCACATAAAAACTATTAAATTAACTAACTTATTTGCTTGAACTGAATACTACAGTTTAAGTGAGTAAATTGCACATTGATAAAAGCGTAGTTTACGAGGATATGGTAGGCACCCCATAAATACCTTGCAGCGAATTGCCTAGTTCCAGTCTAGCGCAGAACTATCGCAATTAGAGGCCGTACTAGTTCTTTCTCCATACTAATTCTCTCTAGAGCTAGATAGAGAGAAAAGAAGGAATTGAAAAGACGGAGAGGCAGAAAGAGATGCAGAGAGAGGAGTGAGTAAAAGCAGGAGAGGGGGAGGGAAAATAAGAGGCAGAAACTTCTTAATACCTATGCAGATAGACCAAAGTCAGGGCAGAACAACATCTGCCGGATCAGTTAGTATTATACATATTTTATTCGGAGTTGAATTTAGGCAAAACTTGTAATACGATGATTACGAAACTATCAACAAAATTTTTTGAACTATCGAAAATATTGAATGACCTACTATCGATAATTATGCAGCTATCATTTCTCATATATTAAGAAAGGAGCGTGTCATTATTCTGTATTACAAAATGCTGGGTGACAAAATTTTGTAAATTGCAAAAAAAATTCTGATTGTGGATTGATTGATTGATTTATTTAGTAATAATAGGATTACTTGCAATTACATTGCATGTAAGTAAGTAAGTACATGACCTCTTTAACATTATATTTTAATACAGAATTTTGTAATACAGAATTTTGAAAGCATAATTTTAGAAAGCAGAATTTTAAAAAAGCAGAATTTTAAAAAGCAGAATTTTTTTTTTAGAATTTTGTACATACAGAATTTCGACACCAACCCATTAAGAACGTGCTGAGACAGTAGCAGTTATGTATGTAGTTATGTAGACCTATGAATGTTCTATGCAACCTCTAAGAGAACGCTGTAATGCATTGCTCGAATCATTAGTGACTTATTATTATCTTATGTCTTATTATGTTTTAAGGTATGCAGCAAATCCACGTTACTGTCACGGTACGTTCAAGCGTAAATCGCACTTTCTCTGAACTAGCACACAACTATCGCCTTAAGGAAAGGTATTCGTCGTGCTTTCAACTGACACTTTCACCATTGTGTTGCCTACGAAAGGGAAATTACCCCCTATAGAGACTTTAGGACGCATTCTGAACTGGTTCAGTCGTAGGCAGTTCTAAGAAAGCAAAAGTGTGGCAACTAACTGTCCGGCCCAGCATCCGAATTACACCAGTGCGGTGGGACTGCCTCCCACTTTCTCTGCATGGTACACGTAAATACTTATGTAGTGCCTTAGTTTTAGCATTATAATAAAAAGTGCCTGGGCGACCGAGCTTTGCTCGGCAATCATCGAGTATAACCTACTTTGTTCTACATGTCATCATTAATCAAACTCAACTTTTTTAAATGTACATATATTATATATTTTTACATAACAATATTGATTTCCTTAAATATAGATTTCAAAAACATATCAAACACTAACCGTTAAATGAACCGGAATGAAAAATTTGAAATGGGTAATTCCAGCCTATAGTATAGAGGATTGTTATGACAATTAGTGAAATCGGGAACTAAGTTATTTAGGTCGAATATCTTCATGCGCCGAATTATTAATTTCAAACATTTTTTTAGTTTTACACTATGAAAGTCTCACAATTTTATTACATTCCAAAAACTTTTAAATTTCACGAACGACAACTATCAGTTAGTTTAATTAAATGTCAACTTACTTCTTTACGCGCCATCTGTTGGTAAGTAGTTAAATGGTTAGATGTCGTTTTCAAATTGAACATATCTATAGATATCTTTTTGCTATGGTGAGAAATCTTTCTAATAGTAATCTGTGAGAAATTGCAATTGTTCCTTTAATATTGGCCAAAAATAAGCATTTAAATATATTTTGCTAGAATTTGCCACGGTACCTTGATATTGCATTTCAATTTTATTGGCGTGTGTGAAACTAAGAAAATTAAGTCGAATCATGTGTAAGATTTTTTTACTAAAATAGGCACAACTGACCCGCTCGTGGTTACAATCGAATGATTCTTTTATTTCTTTTTCTTTGTTTGTCTCACACTTCAAAATGGTTGACATAAGTGCTTACAAGTTGCCAGTATGTTTCTAACTTAATCGAATAGCGTTGCCAGATAGTCTGACTTATTTCGTACCTAAACCTTATATTTAGTCCTACTACATTACGAAGATTTCTAACTTCAATGTTCTCCTTTAAAGCTTTAATAGAATATGAGTAATTAGAGTACTATTTCTTCATTCTACCCCAACCCCAAATGGCAACCCTGCTCAAAAATATCTCTATTGTAATGCGGAGTGAAATACCTTTCGTTTGATACCCATATCGGCATATCTCAGGCAATTTTTTTTTAATTTCGAATAGGTGGAAACCCTACTCAAAAATGTCTCTGTTGTAATGCGGAGGGAAATACCTTTCGTTTGATACCCATATCGACATATCTCATACATTTTTTTTAATTTCTAATAGGTGGTAACCCTAAATGGCAACCCTAATCAAAAATGTCACTATTGTAATGCGGAGTGAAATACGTTTGTTACCCTAATCGGCACATCTCATGCAATTTTTTTTTAATTTCGAATAGGTGGCAACCTTGTGAAACATTCTGAGTGGCAGCGCCTAGGTAGAAAGTCTTAGAAGGTGATACTTTATCTCTGTGCCAGACTTCATTTAAATCGGTTGAGCCGTTCCCGAGATCGTTCGGCTATACAAACATACAAATATATGAATATACAAGAATTGCTCGTTTAAAGTTACAAGAATCGCCTTAGCTTTTGTGGTTTTCTCAAAGGTTTGAAGTTCTTTTGGTCGACGGAATGGAACAGGAATCAAGCTTATTTTCGATTTGCTTTAACTGTGGTGCATAAACAACTTTTTGCTTAGATATGAGTATGTATGTATGTAACTTTTTTTGTCAAGAAGTGGTAGAAAGACAAATATAGACGAAAAGAGTAGAGATAGAAACGCTTAATTATAATGGAAAATAGACAAAGGGAAGAACTAGGAAAACAACAATAATTTAAAGCAAGCATTCACACTTCTGATACTTTCAACAAGAAGTGAAGTTTCAGTTTCCACTCCTTTTTGTTACTTTCACAAGCACGTGCGAATTAAATAAAAACTTTGGTGAACAAATCTAAATCTATATGTATATTCTTATATATATATATTCTTATACACAAAGAGCATACAAACGTACATAGAAAGTTTAAGCATCGTTGCATCAAATATTGAAACCAAATCATAATGAAGTTAACACAAATAACAATGAACATTAGGGCGGGTCGATTTCAAAATCGCTCATTGCTCTGTGAAAATCGTATTCTAGGGATCAAAATAAGAAACTTTGCCGAAGGAACCATACCTCTAAAACGAATTCTGATGTCCCCCCCTTTGGGTCGAACTTTTGGGTAGGGGCAATTTCAATTCTACCTGCTGTGTCTTGTGGTGGCTTAAAAAAAAACAACACAAGCAATTTTACGATATGCAATTGTGTCACATTGATACCTTCATTTTTTAAAACGGTTGAATAAAAAACCCACACAACTATGTTTACGACATGCAAATGCATCACAGTGATGCCTTGGTTTTAAAAGGGGGTTGTAAAAACGCTAATTTCTAATAATTTTTTTTTAATTTCTTTTCTATTACTAAGTTAAATTCATTTTTTCATTTACATATGTTCTGACTAAATAAATTTCTAAAGAGAAAAATAAACTCCAAAAAGAAAAAAAGATAGGCATTTCAAAGTGGGATTTTTCAAAATTTGGCCCTACGACCCAAAGGGGGGGGCGGGGGGACATCAGAATTCGTTTTAGTGGTATGGTTCCTTCGGCAAAGTTTCTTATTTTGATCCTTAGAATATGATTTTCACAGAGCAATGGACGATTTTTTGCCTCCCCACAAATCGACCCGGCCTAATGAACATCCTAAAAAAAGTACTTGTATAGCTGTTCAGGATGTGGGTCATTATGTGGATGATGGTATGAACGTTAAGCAAAATTTAAAAGGAGCATAAAATGTGAACGTGAAAACGTTGTGAAGAAAGAGCCTAGTCAAGTTTTACGAATTAGGGCTAACAAAAGTTGAAATAGTTGGGATATGAAAAACATACTAGTAAACAATGCGCTACTGTCCCGTTTCCCTTTTTATAGTCGGCATTTTGAAACTCCCAGTTTTCCAAGTATGAGCGATCATCAGTTATGATACGAAATAAAATAAAATTGCGTGATAAGCCGGTCAGAACACAAATTTTATGAATACGTTGCAAACATTATTCCGTCAGTTGAGTGATATAAATTTTATTTTATGAACGGCGAGTTGAGTCAACTGCCAAATGAAATCATTATTCTTATATTTAAGAGAAAAGTACTTCTTAAATTATTTTTCATATTCCTCATGCCTGTGAAGTTGGCATACACAAAATCGCAAAACAAAAGCTGTTCTGAGTAGGTTTCAGTTAGTTCTGGAGTTCCTGAAAAGGAGAAAAAAGTTCTGGCTTTTTAGATAGAAAAAAACGTTTTTGAAATTTGTGTATGCCAACTTCACGCAGCATACAAAGTGTCGAAAATCGATGAAAAAAAAACTGTTCTGAGTAGCTTCTTAATAATTCTGGAGTTCCTGAAAACGAGAAAAAAGTTCTGCAGAATTTCGCCAAATATTCAAATTTTTTAAAAAATTTGAAAAATTCGAAAATTTGAAAAAAAGGTAAAAACAAGTAAGAACGGGACTGTCTTCGGCTGTGCCGAAGACTTCATACCTTTCATGAATGGGGCTGAACAATAGTCTTATCCCGTTCGTAATCTCCGAATAATCGGATGTATAAGATAAGAAATATATAGTGAACAGATCTGCATACCTTAACGATTTTTAAGATAAATATAAAATAAAAAACAGGTAGGTACTTTGTGTGAGGATGCAAAGTTTCTGGTTTTTTGTGGTCTGCGTGTAAAAACTATGACTGCGAATCACGTATTTCAACAATATATGACGTAAACGTAACTATTTGATGAAATTTGATGAATTTTGAAGCTTCTAGCCGTAAAAAGGGGGCAAAAATTGAGTTTATATGGGGTATATAATATATATACCACCGATATCTATGATTTTCTCAGACAACAATATATGCTATACACGTAAGCATTTAGTGAAATTTGAACATATTTAAACGATTTTTAAGATAAATATAAAATAAAAAATAGGTAGGTAATATGTGTGAGGATGCAAAGATTCACGTTTTTTGTGGTCTGCATGTAAAAACTATGACTACGAATCACGTATTTCAAAAATATATGACGTAAACGTACTATTTGATGAAATTTGATGAATTTTGAAGCTTCTAGCCGTAAAAAAGGGGCAAAAATGACAGTTTATATGAAGTATATAATATATATACCACCGATTTCTATGATTTTTTCAGACAACAATATATGCTATATACGTAAGCATTTTGTGAAATTTGAAGCTTCTAGCTGTTAAAACGGGGCAGAAATTGCGCAAAGTTTCTTATCTGAACAATCGGTTGTATGAGATATATACTATATATACAACCGATCTCTATGATTTTTTCAGACAACAATATATGCTATATACTTAAGCATTTGGTGAAATTTGAAGCTTCTAGCTGTTAAAATGGGGTAGAAATTGCGAAAAGTTTCTTATCTGAACAATCGGTTGTATGAGATATATACTATATATACAACCGATCTCTATGATTTTTTCAGACAACAATATATGCTATACACGTAAGCATTTAGTGAAATTTGAACATATCTAAACGATTTTTAAGATAAATATAAAATAAAAAATATGTAGGTAATCTGTGTGAGGATGCAAAGCTTCACGTTTTTTGTGGTATGCATGTAAAAACTATGACTACGAATCACGTATTTCAAAAATATATGACGTAAACGTACTATTTGATGAAATTTGATGAATTTTGAAGCTTCTAGCCGTAAAAAAGGGGCAAAAATGACAGTTTATATGAAGTATATAATATATATACCACCGATCTCTATGATTTTTTCAGACAACAATATATGCTATATACGTAAGCATTTTGTGAAATTTGAAGCTTCTAGCTGTTAAAACGGGGCAGAAATTGCGCAAAGTTTCTTATCTGAACAATCGGTTGTATGAGATATATACTATATATACAACCGATCTCTATGATTTTTTCAGAGAACAATATATGCTATATACTTAAGCATTTGGTGAAATTTGAAGCTTCTAGCTGTTAAAATGGGGTAGAAATTGCGAAAAGTTTCTTATCTGAACAATCGGTGGTATGAGTTATATACTATATATACAACCGATCTCTATGATTTTTTCAGACAACAATATATGCTATATACGTAAGCAATCGGTGAAATTTGAAGCTTATAGCTGTTAAAATGGGGTAGAAATTGCGAAAAGTTTCTTATCTGAACAATCGGTTGTATGAGATATATACTATATATACAACCGATCTATATGATTTTTTCAGACAACAATATATGCTATATGCGTAAGCAAGCGGTGAAATTTGAAGCTTATAGCTGTTAAAATGGGGTAGAAATTGCGAAAAGTTTCTTATCTGAACAATCGGTTGTATGAGATATATACTATATATACAACCGATCTCTATGATTTTTTCAGACAACAATATATGCTATATACGTAAGTATTCGGTGAAATTTGAAGCTTCTTGCTGTTAAAATGGGGCTAAAATTTGCGAAAATATATATATATATATACTATATAAGTATACTATATATACCACCGATCTTTATGATTTTTTCAGACAACAATATATGCTATATACCTAAGCATTCGTTGAAATTGGAAGCCTCTAGCTCTTAAAATGGGGCAGTAATTACGAAAAGTTCCTTATCTGAACAATCGGTTGTGGGGGATATATACTATATATACGACCGATCTCATCAATTTTTTCAGGCAACAATATGTGCAATATACGAAAGTATATGGTGAAGTTTGAAGCTTCAATCTGTTAAATTGGGTAAGATATTACAAAAATCCTCTTTTTCTGAAAAATCGGTTGTATGGAGGATATATGCTATAGTGGTCCGATCCGGTCGGTTCCGACAAATGTCTAATCGGACACCCAAATATACCCGCTCACCAAATTTTATCAAGATATCTCAAAAATTGAGGGACTAGTTTGCATACAAACAAACAGACGGACAGACGGACAGACGGACAGACGGACATGGCTAAATCAACTCAGCTCTTCAACCTGATTATTTCGGTATACTTAATGGTGGGTCTATCTATTTTCCTTTAAGGACTTACAATTTTCAGTTTCGTGACGAAATTAATATACCATTTCATTTTCATGAAAGGTATAAAAAGTTGTTCTGAGTAGGTTTTTAAAGGTTCTGCAGTTCCTGAAAAGGAGAAAAAATTTTCTGCAAATTACGCACAATATTCACATTTTTTCAAGTCAAATTTTTTAAAAAATGTTCAAAATCAAAAAAAAAAAAAAAAAAAAAAACAAGTAAGGAAGGTTAAGTTCGGGTGTAACCGAACATTACATACTCAGTTGAGAGCTTTGGTGACAGCATAAGGGCAAATAACCATGTAGGAAAATGAACCGAGGGAAACCCTGGAATGTGCTTGTAGGACATGTGTATCAAATGAAAGGCATTAAAGAGTATTTTATGAGGTAGTGGGCCATAGTTCTATAGGTGGACGCCATTTAGGGATATAGCCATAAAGGTGGATCAGGGTTGACTCTAGAATGCGTTTGTACGATATGGGTATCAAATTAAAGGTATTAATGAGTATTTTAAAAGGGAGTAATCCTTAGTTCCATAGGTGGACGCCGTTTCGAGATATCGCCACAAAGGTGGACCAGGGGCGACCCTAGAATTTGTTTGTACAATATGGGCATCAAACGAATGGTGTTAATGAGTATTTTAAAAGGGAGTGGGCCTTAGTTCTATAAGTGGACGCCGTTTCGAAATATCGCCATAAAGGTGGACCAGGGGTTACTCTAGAATGTGTTTGTAAGATATGGGTATCAAATTAAAGGTATTAACGAGGGTTTTAAAAGGGAGTGGGCTTTAGTTCTATAGGTGGATGCCGTTTCGAAATATCGCCATAAAGGTGGACCAGGGGTGACTCTAGAATGTGTTTGTACGATATGGGTATCAAATTAAAGGTATTAATGAGGGTTTTAAAAGGGAGTGGTGGTTGTTGTATAGGTGGTCGCCTTTTCGAGATATCGCCATAAAGGTGGACCAGGGGTGACTCTAGAATGCGTTTGTACGATATGGGTATCAAATGAAAGGTGTTAATGAGTATTTTAAAAGGGAGTAATCCTTAGTTCCATAGATGGACGCCGTTTCGAGATATCGCCATAAAGGTGGACCAGGCGTGACCCTAGAATTTGTTTGTACAATATGGGTATCAAAAGAAAGGTGTTAATGAGCATTTAAAAGGGAGTAATCCTTATTTCTATAGGTGGACGCCGTTTCGAGATATCGCCATAAAGGTGGACCAGGCGTGACCCTAGAATTTGTTTGTACAATATGGGTATCAAAAGAAAGGTGTTAATGAGCATTTAAAAGGGAGTAATCCTTATTTCCATAGGTGGACGCCGTTTCGAGATATCGCCATAAAGGTGGACCAGGGGTGACCCTAGAATTTGTTTGCACAATATGGGCATCAAACGAAATGTGCTAATGAGTATTTTAAAAGGGAGTGGGCCTTAGTTCTATAAGTGGGCGCCGTTTCGAAATATCGCCATAAAGGTGGACCAGGGGTGACTCTAGAATGTGTTTGTACGATATGGGTATCAAATGAAAGGTGTTAATTAGTATTTTAAAAGACAGTAATCCTTAGTTCCATAGGTGGACGCCGTTTCGAGATATCGCCATAAAGGTGGGCCAGGGGTAACTCTAGAATTCGTTTGTGCAATATGGGTATCAAACGAAAGGTGTTAATGCGTATTTTTAAAAGGGAGTGGGCCTTAGTTCTATAGGTGGACGCCTTTTCGAGATATCGCCATAAAGGTGGACCAGGGGTGACTCTAGACTGAGTTTGTACGATATGGGTATCAAATTAAAGGTATTAATGAGAGTTTTAAAAGGGAGTGGTGGTAGTTGTATATGTGAAGGCGTTTTCCAGATATCGACCAAAATGTGGACCAGGGTGACCCAGAACATCATCTGCTGGATACCGCTAATTTATTTATATATGTAATACCTGCCAAGATTTTAAGTGTTTTTTATTTCGCCCTGCAGAACTTTTTCATTTTCTTCTACTTAATATGGTAGGTGTCACAACCATTTTATAAAGTTTTTTGTAAAGTTATATTTCGCGTCAATAAAACAATCCAATTACCTTACCATATTTCATCCCTTTTTTCGTATTTGGTATAGAATTATGGCATTTTTTTCATTTTTCGTAATTTTCGATATCGAAAAAGTGGGCGTGGTCATAGTCGGATTTCGTTCATTTTTCATACCAAGATAAAGTGAGTTCAAGTAAGTACGTGAACTAAGTTCATTAAAGATATGTCGATTTTTGCTCAAGTTATCGTGTTAACGGCCATGCGGAAGGACAGACGGACGACTGTGTATAAAAACTGGGCGTGGCATCAACCGATTTCGCCCATTTTCACAGAAAACAGTTAACGTCATAAAATCTATGCCCCTACCAAATTTCAAAAGGATTGGTTAATTTTTGTTCGACTTATAGCGTTAAAAGTATCCTAGACAAATTAAATGAAAAAGGGCGGAGCCACGCCCAATTTGAAATTTTCTTTTATTTTTTGTATTTTGTTGCACCATATCATTACTGGAGTTGAATGTTGACATAATTTACTTATATACTGTAAAGATATTAAATTTTTTGTTAAAATTTTACTTAAAAAAAATTTTTTTTTTAAAAGTGAGCGTGGTCCTTCTCAGATTTTGCTAATTTTTATTAAGCGTACATATGGTAATAGGAGTAACGTTTCTGCCAAATTTCATAATGATATCTTCAACGACTGCCAAATTACAGCTTGCAAAATTTTTAAATTACCTTCTTTAAAAGTGGGCGGTGCCACACCCATTATCCAAAATTTTGCAAATTTTCTATTCTGCGTCATAAGTTCAACTCATCTACCAAGTTTCGTCGCTGTATCGGTCTTTTGTAATGAATTATCGCACTTTTTCGGTTTTTCGAAATATTCGATATCGAAAAAGTGGGCGTGGTTATAGTCCGATATCGTTCATTTTAAATAGCGATCTGAGATCAGTGCTCAGGAACCTACATACCAAATTTCATCAAGATACCTCAAAATTTACTCAATTTATCGTGTTAACGGACGGACGGGCGGACATGGCTCAATCAAATTTTTTTTCGATCCTGATTATTTTGATATATGGAAGTCTATATCTATCTCGATTCCTTTATATATGTACAACCAACCGTTATCCAATCAAACTTAATATACTCTGTGAGCTCTGCTCAACTGAGTATGAAAATTGGTGTACTGAGTAACTTTTAAAACGTTCTGGAGTTCTGAAAAGGAGTGCACGTTCTTTGCCATCCACATTCCCTCTGACGTTAAGACTGCTTGATTTCCTTCCAATTTGCGACACAGATATCACAGGAAATTCAATAGCTGGGGCAAGTTTCCGATCTTTACATCTGACTCGCTCTTGCTTTTCTCCTCCAGCTTTGCGTTTACGGCAACCCAAGTTGGAACTACCAGGACCGGTGCTGCAATGACGAGCAACGTGACCTGGGTTACCGCACTTAAGGTATTTGACTGCACCATTATTTTTCTGTTACGTCCCCTTTAAAGCTTCCAAAATTGCGTCTACCTACTCTGGTCTTTCTACTTCCACACGATGAGCTTTGTATGCTGGTTTCTCAATAGTGAGGCAGTTTGCTGAGTCATGCATGTGATACCGTTTCTGCAAATGATGGCTTTGGGTATGCGTATGTAGCTCGCTTTGTTTCGACGTCCTTTATGCCATTTATAAAGCTCTGAATATTTATCCTTTCAGTGTATTCCACTGGTGCGTCCGAGTTTGTCAAATAAGCCAACCTTTCAACATCCGAAGAAAACTCCTGCAATGTCTCATTTGCTTTTTGGTAACGGTTTTGCAACTCAATTTGGTATATCTGTTTTCTATGATCGCTCCGTATCGCCTCTCTAGAACACTCATCAAAGTTCCGTAGTTGTTCTGCCCTCCCTCGGGAATTGTCTTTAGAATTTCAGCAGCAGATCCTTTCAATGCCAAGAATAGTGCAGCAACTTTATCTTCGGCATTCCAGTTGTTCACTGCTGACGTCTTTTCATATTGTAGCTTAAAGACCTGGAAAGGAACAGAACCGTCAAAGGATGGTGTCTTTACCTTTGGATTACTCGCTGAAACTGCAGGGCGATTTATTTGCACCTCCTGTATACGACCTCTCAAATATTCTATTTCGGTATCAATTTTGTCCTCGAGCTGTACAATTTTTGTATCCTGTGCTTCCAGCTTTGATGTTACCCTTGCTTCATGTGCTTCTAACTGCGAAGACATTTGTGCCACTTGCAATGATAAGCGCTCGTCTTGTGCTTCCATCTTGGATGTAAACTGTGTCGACAGTTCTGAAATACGCGCTTCATGTGCTTCAATCTTCGATGTTATTTCTGACAACATTTCTGCAATACGTGTCTCCTGTGATTCGATCTTGGATGCCATATATGTCTTCTGTTCTTCCATCTCGGATGTTATACGGTTCTCCTGGGATTCTAGCTGAGATGACATTTGCGACGACATTGATGTTACTGTCGATGTTTGTGCAGATATTGAAGCCAATAACATGTTCAAATCTGTGCTCATATCTGTCTGCGATGTTTCATTTTTCTCTTAAATTTTTGTTGTCTCCTCGCCATCAAGAGGAAAGGCATACTCTTCCAAGTTAATTCCCTCTAATTCCATTGCCTTTCATAGTCGTGCCTGAAGTTCGATTTTATTTTCCGGTTGTATTCAATCTACGGCTCTCCAACTCCTTCTTCAGTTCCTGGATCTTCAATTCACTCCACATTGCCATGTCCAAGTTGTATTCGAAGTCTTCGGAATTTATTCAACAATTCCTCTTCTGACACCAATTGCAACGAATTTACTGAAATTCCTCTTATTTGCAACCTTCTACTAACGTTCGTAATAATATATAATAATATTCAATAAATAACTCTAATATCCAATAATGCAAAATGGCCTTTATTAAAGTATTTCACAATAACACTGATACTTCACAACCAATAGCTTGCTTAAATCAAACTTATTGTCGTGCCTCCACTGTCGCTGCTTTTATACTGTGCGGTTTCCTCGTTGACATATTTCTAGGCGCTTCTATTTCCAGAACTTTAGTTAGTTATCAGCTATAAAATTACTCAGCTGTAACTTCAGATAAACGATGTGAGGTGGGTTTTGTCGAAGGCTGAGGTAAGCTCAGCCGCTCCAGGGTCAGGCGAAGGTCCCACTAACCTTTACCAATTAATAACACAAGTAGTTGTTGTTTTGTTCCGAATACGCACACACACACGATGCGGCTTTTGCCTTTCGATGCCGGCAGCCTGTGATCCCAGAAAGAGAGGGAGAGAGAACGAGAGAGATAGAGAGAGAGATGCCACGGATGATAGCGTAGGAGCGGTGGAAAATGACAGTACGAGTCGCGGTTCTCACGGAACGGTGGTGATAATCCTCAAGTATCTTACCCCAGAGAACGCTTACTAAGATTGGTTCAGGCGGATTAGGGTGGTGCTCCTATGGCTAACGATTGACTGCGGCGGGCAGGAAGGGCGCGGTTTGACCTAGGTGAAGTATATCAAGTTTCTGTTAGTACTACCCAACGTATAGGTTTATTTGTATACATGGGTGCTGGGTAGATTCAGTACCCCTCTCAGGGAGCCTCGGACGAGAGTCCTAGCGACCATGAGCGGTGTAGTGAAGTCCACCGTTGCATTCGGCTCGGCGGGGAGGGAGATGCTCCTCGGCCACCCTGAGTGGACTGTCCGCGCCTCATGCCATCCCCCATTTGTTGCTGGGTAGACCCAGTACTCCTATCAGGGAGCCTCGGACAAGATTCCTAGCGACCGTGAGGGGTGTAGTAAGGTCCACCGTTCCATATGGCTCGTAACCTCACCCAAGGAGCGGGGGAGCGAGATGATCCTCGGCAACCCTATGTGGACTGTCTGCGACAAATGCCACCCGTATTAATATGTATTAGGCCTGGCATGTCCCTCAAGTGGAGCCCAGGACTGGTCCTGGACGCGCCTTGGGGGAACTACCCGTGCCCATCCGTCCTTCAAGGTAGAAAGGGAGCGTATCCCCTTCTACCCCGTGGGACGTTGTGCAAAGGTTGGTTTCCCATAGTTGAGGGGGGGGGGGGGGGGAGATCCATGAGATCGATGGGTTCGCTGGGAATCTTCCCCGTTCACCTTGGGGCCCCTTTGATACCTACCATTGGAAGTTTGGCCTCAGCCTCTCTTACCTAGGTGAAGTATGCAGTGAGTGATGGCGTTTGCCATTTCATACTTGGTAGCGAATAAAATGGTTAAGAATTCAGCTCATCAATAACTCCTCGTTATGATAGCGAATGAAAAATGCACGCCAGATAGTCAGTACCACGCGTGCTGAGTATGTTTGGTTGTTCACTGTTGGTACTTGGCATACTATGTGCGGGTGGTATTTCGCTGTGCAAGGCGATCGTAGGGTATGTATATTTAAATGACATATAATGTGCGGATGGTTGTTCGCAGTGCAAGGCGAACGTAGGGTATGTATATATTTAGTGTTAGGGTATGTATATATTTAATGTTAGGGCTGTGAGTAGGTTATTGTGAGATAGCATTTTGCTACGTTACAGTCCCCCTCCCACTTCGGGGAAAAAAAAGCTTTGGCATTCGGGAGTTTGTGGCCTTAAGGCCTGCACTGCCGTGGACCAAGTGGTCCCGGTATATTTTACCGCCTATGAGGTGGCGCGGCCGACGTACGTGTGTGTGTTTGTTGTCCGGTATTTCCCTTTATTCATATATTTACTTATATATATATATGTTTTTTCCCCTAAACTTGTATATAAATCAGCAAAAAAAACATTATACATTGTATTATTTTTTGTTTATGAAAAAAAAATCTCCTTTTAGCTTAATACTAATTAATTGAAATTCATGTGTAAGTCTCCTTTTTTTCTTTTGTAGGAGTGTTTGTATAAAGTTGAACATTTTGTTTGAAAGGTATTTTGCAGTAAAAAAAATGGGTATATATTTGAACAATATATTTTTTTTTCTTAGTTTTAGAGGTAAATTTTTATGATATATATGTAACGTACAATCATTCATCAAAAAAAATTGTTTTTAACTTATATTTACAATTGTTAACAAAAAAGATTTGTGACAATAATTTGCTCAAGCTAACAATAAAGTCGCAACGGCATATTATGCGGTTTGAGGAATGGTGTGTATTACTAAGAAAATATATCTCTTTCTCCACGTGTGGTTTTTTTCTTTTTTTTTTTTTGGTGGTGACAATTCATATAAAAGTATATTCTTTTCTTCTTACTAGTAGCGTGTATAAAAACATTTTTTTTACTGTGTGTATGACTTTACATAAATAAAAAAGAAATCTAACTCCCTTGTTTTCTAAGGTTGCATGGATTTTTGTTTTTTGTTTGTTTTTTTTTTACAATTTTTACCATGCAATAAAAATAAAAAAATTATAATTAAAAAAAAAAATATAAAAAATATTGAATGCATCGGAGCCTACGATTACGGTGGTGCCCAGGTTAATCCTTATATTTCATTATTCTCTTGTGCCCACCGATCTTCACTAAAGCGTGGTCCGCGTCCATCTGCGTGCAGAACACATGCTGTTTGCCACATCGAAAGAGCCATTAGGGCGTATTCTTCTTTGGTCGCTTCACGCAGGCTAATTTTTTGAATGTTTTCTCTTTTTGATTTTCGCTTATCTTTTCCGGTGCCTCTGTTTCGGTGGGTCGAGCTGTTTCGTCTTCTCCCTTTTTACGGTCGGTCGTGTTGTCTGCGTACTCGCTTATGCTTAGCATCGGGTGTACTGTTTGCATCAAGTTGGGATAAAGCCGTGAAATATTTGTACCCGCTGTATTATCGTCTTGTTGGGTGGCCATGGCCATTCCTTTACCTTTTGTGGCGAATCCGATGGGACTGGCTGACGCATCGTAATCTGTAATGATAAGAGCAGATTTATGTACGTGTTGTGTTAGTTGGTGATATTACTGGTTCGACAGTGAGTGGGCGTTCGCCGGCGTAGGGTTTTAAGTCCTGTAGATGCGTATGCGCGGTCCTTTTGTAATAATCTTCGGTGTGTCTCAGCTGGACGGTATTGGATGATATGTATTTTTCTACCACATAAGGTCCGGAGAACTTTGGTGTTAACTTTTGTGTAAATTGATTGACCGCGGAGGAGAGCGGATGCTCTCGTTTCATCACCTTTTCCCCAACCTGTGGTTTCCAGGGTCTGCGGCGGAGATCGTAGTATTTTTTCTGTGTCTTGGCTGCTTTAGCCAGATTCTTCTTGATATCTTCCCAAAGGTCGGTTATTGTTGGGGTTACGGTCGGTGATTCTTCGGGGACGGCGCCTTCGGTGCGTATTTGCTGGGCTGTCGCGATGTTTCTGCCAAAGTTGATTTCAGCAGCCGATGCTTGGGTTGCTTCGTGATGTGCTGTGTTCATAGCGAAGGCGATTTGCGGGATTTCCCGGTCCCAGGTGCGGTGATCGGCTTTTGAGCGCTGCGCTATCATGGTCTTGATTACTCTGTTAGCTCTTTCGGTCGGGTTTTCGTGGGGGGCGTATGCGGCTGTGAATTTGTGGATTATTCGATGTTCGTCGACTTCAGCATTTATTACCTGTTGCATCGCTGAGTTCCGTGGGTAATATCGCTGTTTTAGCGGGCGATCATGCTTCAGCGAGATTACATGTTCTGCTGCCCTACTGGGACCAGTTATTCCCCCGAATATCTGTTGGTGGTGGTTTAAAAAACTGCCCGTTCGGCGTTTTGAGTTGCTCTTAAATGCTTTCCTTCTGTCACGGTACTTAGTTTTGCAATTATGGTGTTGTGGGTTGGCGTGGCTGGCGGTAATAAGTTTCCATCTAAGGTGAGGGTGAACCCTCTTTCCCTGAGAAAATCCATGCCTAGAATCATGTATTCGGCCAAATTAGGCAGGGTGGACACTCGCATGTGGGTCGGTTTATTGTTACAGAGTGTGGTTACTTGGTAGGTGTACGAACTAACAACTCACGTCCTATCGGCGAGCTGTACGTTGCGGACGCTGGGCGCCCATGCTATATTCTTGCTTTCCAGATGCTTACATATAGTGTCACCTACGTAGGTGAGCGTTGCGCCGGTGTCCACCAAGGCTCGGACGTTTAACCCTTCGATGGTGAGCTTGACGTAGTGACGGCCATCCATCTTTTCGTTCCGCGGCTGTTCGTCGATGGCTGCTGATTATGGTATTTTCCCGTGCCGTAGCCTGTCGGGAGTCAAGGTGCTCGCCTTATCGCACCTGCAATCTCTGGATAGAACGTTGTCCCGACCACATCTGCAGCAAAATAGTCTTCGGGCTTTTCGGCATTGGTAGCGCATATGTCCTCGTTCCTTGCATCTCCAACAGGATTCCTCTCGGCTATATTCTTCGGTCAACGGTGACAAATAATGCGCTGGTTGTCTGCTTTGTCTGGTGGCCTCCAATTGTAGCAGCTCGAATTCGTCGGTGAGCTCCATCAGCTCTTCAATAGTTCGGAACTCGCTACGTTTTGCGAATAACCGGTATTCGACACGAAGCCCATCGCAAATGCGTTCCAGGTGGTTCTCTCGTGACATAATTGGATGTTGTCGGATCATGGTTTGCATGGCGAGAATATAATCCTTTGCCTTTTCTCGCCCCTGCTGGCTCCTCTGACGTATGGCGTCCTTTAGTTGGTGTAGATGCCGTCTGGGTAGGAAGAATTGCTCGGCCGCTGTGCGGAACTGTGCCCATGAGAGTATCTCGGCTTTGCGTACACGGAACCATTGCAATGCCTTGCCGCGCAACATCTCTGGCAGCGTTGGGAGCAATCTGTCCAATGGAATGCTATAGCACTCGGCCGGCTCCTCAATTCTCTCTAAAAAGTCGTAAAGCGTTTCTCCACCCGTGAAATGGACATCCCATCGGCGGACCGTATTCATTACTTCGGCGTCGGTTAACTCGGTACGGGGTGGTGACGGTCGTTGATTGGCCTTTGTAACTGCAGACGGTGTAGTCACATGGATGGAGGGAGTTTGGTAGAGGGGGGTTTTAATTTGGCTATTATCTTCTGCCTTGATTTCATCCTCAACTTCTCTCAGTAGATTTTCAGTTGACTTGCGATTTCGTTTTGCCTTGACGTAGGCACTGAGCGCTATGCGTACCTCAGCGACAGTGCTGCCGCTAACGAATATCCTGTATCTCTTGCACTCCTCGATGAGTCTCTCTTTCTTCAGGGAATATATCCAGTCCAAGCTGTCGGTATTCAATAGGTTGGTGTTGTCCTCTGATTGTGGTTGCGTGTTCGGTGGCCCATCTCCCGGCGGGCTGGTGCTTGTTGTTGCCTTTAAACTTTCCTCTCCGGAGATGGGTCCCTTCTCGGGCGCCATTTGTGAGGTGGGTTTTGTCAAAGGCTGAGGTAACCTCACCCGCTCCAGGATCAGGCGAAGGTCCCACTAACCATTACCAATTAATAACACAAGTAGTTGTTGTTTTGTTCCGAACACGCACACACACACGATGCGGCTTTTGCCTTTCGATGCCGGCAGCCTTTGATCCCAGAGAGAGAGGGAGAGAGAGCGAGAGAGATAGAGAGAGAGATGCCACGGATGATAGCGCAGGAGCGGTGGAAAGATGCCAGTACGGGTCGCGGTTCTCAGGGAACGGTGGTGATAATCTTCAAGTATCTTACCCCAGAGATAGCTTACTAGGATTGGTTCAGGCGGGTTACGGTGGTGCTCCTATGGCTAGCGATTGACTGCGGCGGGCAGGAAGGGCGCGGTTTGACCTAGGTGAAGTATATCAAGTTTCTATTAGTACTACCCAACGTATAGGTGTATTTGTATACATGGGTGTTGGGTAGATTCAGTACCCCTCTCAGGGAGCCTCGGACGAGAGTCCTAGCGACCATGAGCGGTGTAGTGAAGTCCACCGTTGCATTCGGCTCGGCGGGGAGGGAGATGCTCCTCGGCCACCCTGAGTGGACTGTCCGCGCCTCATGCCATCCCCCATTTCATGCTGGGTAGACCCAGTACTCCTCTCAGGGAGCCTCGGACAAGAGTTCTAGCGACCGTGAGGGGTTTAGTAAGGTCCACCGTTGCATATGGCTCGGCACCTTACCCAGGGAGCGGGGGGGCGAGATGATCCTCGGCAACCCTGGGTGGACTGTCCGCGACAAAAGCCACCCGTATTAGTATGTATTGGGCCTGGCATGTCCCTCAAGTGGAGCCCAGGACTGGTCCTGGACGCGCCTTGGGGGAACTACCCGTGCCCATCCGTCCTTCAAAGTAGAAAGGGAGCGTATCCCCTTCTACCCCGTGGGACGTTGTGCAAAGGTTGGTTTCCCATAGTTGAGGGGGGGGGGGGAGATCCATGAGCCCGATGGGTTCGCTGCGAGTCTTCCCCGTTCACCTTGGGGCCCCTTTGATACCTACCATTGGAAGTTTGGCCTCAGCCTCACTTACCTAGGTGAAGTATGCAGTGAGTGATGGCGTTTGCCATTTCATACTTGGTAGCGAATAAAATGGTTAAAAATTCAGCTCATCAATAACTCCTCGCACGCCAGATAGTCAGTACCACGCGTGCTGAGTATGTTTGGTTGTTCACTGTTGGTACTTGGCATACTATGTGCGGGTGGTTGTTCGCTGTGCAAGGCGATCGTAGGGTATTTATATATTTAGTGTTAGGGTATGTATATATTTAATGTTATGGCTGTGAGTAGGTTAATGTGACGTAATATTTTGCTACGTTACAACGATTATATAGCTTCTCTCATTGCATACTTTCGGAAGTATGTCAGATATATGCAGGTGGTTGTGCGTTGCTTCTCCGCTGCGTGTACGTACATATGTGTAGACATAATGATTGATTCGTTTATGTAGATGCAAGTGACTGTCTGCTTTATTGTTGTTGTGACTTCATTTACTTAGCATCAGACTAGTGATGTGAGTATCACTTAGTGTCACAAATATTCGTCACAATATTAATAACCAAATTTTTTTTTTAGAGTCATAAGCCACCTTTTCATAGACCGGGTCAAATATGATGTTAGTTTTATTTCTCCTTTTCAGAACTCCAGAACTTTTTAAAAGCTACTCAGAACACCAATTTTTTTTTTGCTTTTGAACATTTTTTAAAAAATTTGACTTTTGAAAAATGTGAATATTGGGCGTCATTTTGCAAAAAATTTTTTCTCCTTTTCAGGAACTCCAGAACTTTTTAAAACCTACTCAGAACAACTTTTTTTTACTTTTTTCCAAATTTTCGAATTTTGAAAATTTTTGAAAAATGTGAATATTTGGCGAAATTCTGCAAAACTTTTTTCTCCTTTTCAGGAACTCCAGAGCTATTGAAAAGCTAATCAGAACAGTTTTTCTAATCGATTTTCGGCACTTTGTATGCTGCGTGAAATTGACATACACAAATTTCAAATACGTTTTTTTCCATCTAAAAAGCCAGAACTTTTTTTCTCCTTTTCAGGAACTCCAGAACTGTCTGAAACATACTCAGAACAGTTTTTGTTTTCTTGTTTTGCGATATTGCGTATGCCAACTTCACATACATACATTCCTCTGTTATATGAAAAGGAACAATTGCAAATGTTAAAGAACTGCCCAACAGCCGAATAAACACGATGAGTAAATGTAGCAAAAAAATATGTGCTCAGTAAAGTCCCAACCTTTGAGTGGATCAAAAATACTCAACGGTGAGCTCAGAAAAATATCACTCAACGAATGATCAACAGTTGTGTTCGCTGAAAACGCCCATTATGTTGATGATATGAACGTCAAGCAAAATTGAAAAGGGTCAGAAACAAGAAAATGTTCTGATGAAAAAGCGTCGCCAAGTTTTACAAATTAGGGCTAACAGCAGCAGAAAGAGTAGTAGTAAAGTAATAGAAAAATCAGTGGGAAAATGTGTTGAAACAGTTAGGACCAGGGTCTCAGTGCGAGTTTAAACTCAAGTTCTATTAATAGAGCAGGAGTTAACGCATGGAAGAGAAGCTCGGCCTTAAATCTCTTCGGAGGTTATCGCGCCTTTCATTTATTTATTTATTTAGTTAACGCATAAAACAAGCGAAAAACTAACATCATATGTGACCCGGTCTATGAAAAGGTGGCTTATGACTCAAAAAAAATTGTTCCACTTTTTTCTGGTTTCGATAGTTTTTGAGACGCTCTTTCACGTGGTGAAAACTATAAAGTCCTAGCTTGCTTCGAAGTGTACTAAAAATGTAGAGAAAGAAGAGCACAAATGAAAGACGATGAAGCCTTTGGTTCCTTCGATGCCACTTTAGTGGCTGGTGAAGCATCCTCAGATTTTTTGATAGCATTTTTTCGATGGCAATGGAGCCAAAATATCGGTCAGAAACTGGTTTGTGCTTTGCGTTTTGGGCATGACTTTTCATAATGCAAAAGAAAAACTACTAAGGCACTGAAGAAATGCATTGTTTATCTTTAACAGCTGCTTCTCGCAATTTCTTTTTTGAGTCATAAGCCACCTTTTCATAGGCCGGGTCACATATATTGGCGAAACTTGATGATGAATTTACGTCCTATGCTTGTAAAGAAAAACTCAAAAGTTGTGTGCCTCTCGTGGAAATTCGTTTGTTGCAGTTAATCAATATACTCTAAGTCGACGTTTGCCTGAATCCCTCCAGCATACGAATTAGATGCAAATCATCTTCCCAATTATATGGTAAAACCAGCGCACAGTGGCGCCTCTGCCGTTAAAGCATGGCAAAATTTAAAAAAAATCATGAAAGCATTCGCTAAATCTAATACATGTTTCTAATAGAGAGAATATACAACTGTTTTTTCACAGAAAATTATAGTTTACCAGGTAGAGCCGCTCAAAGTTGACCAATTTTCAACATTGGGGAAAATTTGAAATTTTTCTCCTTTTTCATTGTATTTAAAATGATTTTGTGAGTAAATAAGGCGGCCGGTTGTCGTTTTCTTATATAGAAATTAAAGATAATTTAATTAAGGATTGAAACAAAAAAAAATTGTTTTTTTTTTTGTTAAAAGTTGGCGGATGTACCTCTTTTTCAAAATGCCTATTTTTAGGCCCTTTTTAAAACTTTGATGGAAAAAACAAAAAAATGTTAAAATATGTGCTCCGTCAAATTAACAGTAGTTATTTGTGAAATATTCAGTTACCTAAATTCATAAAGTCTATCTGCGCCTGAGCAGGTATATATAATTCAGTACGGCCGTAAGGTCGTTTTTATACTCAGTTGAGCAGAGCTCACAGAGTATATTAACTTTGATTGGATAACGGTTGGTTGTACAGGTATAAAGGAATCGAGATAGATATAGACTTCCATATATCAAAATCATCAGTATCGAAAAAAAATTCGATTGAGCCATGTCCGTCCGTCCTTCCGTCTGCGTCTTGAGTAAATTTTGAGGTATCTTGATGAAATTTGGTATGTAGGTTCCTGGGCACTCATCTCAGATCGCTATTTAAAATGAACGATATCGGACAATAACCACGCCCACTTTTTCGATATCGAAAATTTCGAAAAATCGAAAAAGTGCGATAATTCATTACCAAATACGGATTAAGCGATGAAACTTGGTAGGTGAGTTGAACTTATGATGCAGAATAGAAAGCTAGTAAAATTTTGGACAACGGGCGTGGCACCGCCCACTTTTAAAAGAAGGTAGTTTAGAAGTTTTGCAAGCTGTAATTTGGCAGTCGTTGAAGATATCATGATGAAATTTGGCAGGAACGTTACTCTTATTACTATATGTCTGCTTAAAAAATTAGCAAAATCGGAGAACGACCACGCCCACTTTTAAAAAAAATTTTTTTATTCAAATTTTAAAAGAAAAGTTAATATCTTTACAGTATATAAGTAAATTATGTCAACATTCAACTCCAGTAATGATATGGTGCAACAAAATACAAAAATAAAAGAAAATTTCAAAATGGGCGTGGCTCCGCCCTTTTTCATTTAATTTGTCTAGGATACTTTTAATGCCATAAGTCGAACAAAAATTCACCAATCCTTGTAAAATTTGGTAGAGGCTTAGATTCTAGGACGATAACTGTTTTCTGTGAAAAGGAGCGAAATCGGTTGAAGCCACTCCCAGTTTTTATACACAGTGGACCGTCTGTCCTTCCGCTCGGCCGATAACACGATAACTTGAGCAAAAATCGATATATCTTTACTAAACTCAGTTCACGTACTTATCTGAACTCACTTTGTATTGATGTAAAAAATGGCCGAAATCCAACTATGACCACGCCCACTTTTTCGATATCGAAAATTACGAAAAATGAAAAAAATGCCATAATTATATACCAAATACGAAAAAAGGGATGAAACATGGTAATTGTATTGGTCTATTGACGCAAAATATAACTTTAGAAAAAAAATTGGTAAAATGGGTGTGACACCTACCACATTAAGTAGAAGAAAATGAAAAAGTTTTGCAGGGCGAAATCAAAAGCCCTTGGAATCTTGGAAGGAATACTGTTCGTGGTATTGCATATATAAATAAATTAGCGGTACCCGACAGATGATGTTCTGGATCACCCTAGTCCACATTTTGGTCGATATCTCGAAAACGCCTTCACATATACAACTAAGGGCCACTCCCTTTTAAAATCCTCATTAGTACCTTTAGTTTGATACCCATATCGTACAAACACATTCTAGAGTCACCCCTAGTCCACGTTTATGGCGATATATCGAAAAGGCGTCCACATATAGAACTAAAGCCCACTCCTTTTTAAAATACTCATTAGCATATTTCATTTGATACCCATATCGTACAACAAAATTCTAGATTCACCCCTGGCCCACCTTTATGGCCATATCTCAAAAAGGCATCCACCTATAGAACTAAGGCGCACTCCCTTTTAAAATACTCATTAACACCTTTCATCCGATACCCATATCGTACAAGCAAATTCTAGAGTCACCCCTGGTCCACCTTTATGGCGATATCTTGAAAAGGCGTCCACCTATAGAACTAAGGCCCACGCCCTTTTAAAATACTCATTAACACCTTTCATTTGATACCCATATCGTACAAACAAATTCTAGAGTCACCCCTGGTCCACCTTTATGGCGATATCTTGAAAAGGCGTCTACCTATAGAACTAACCGCCACTCCCTTTTAAAACCCTCACTAATACCTTTAATTTGATACCCATATCGTACCAACACATTCTAGAGTCACCCCTGGTCCACGTTTATGGCGATATCTCGAAAAGGCTTCCACATATAGAACTAAAGCCCACTCCTTTTTAAAATACTCATTAGCACCTTTCATTTGATACCCATATCGTACAACAAAATTCTAGATTCACCCCTGGCCCACCTTTATGGCCATATCTCAAAAAGGCATCCACCTATAGAACTAAGGCCCACTCCCTTTTAAAATACTCATTAACAACTTTCATTTGATACCCATATAGTACAAACAAATTCTAGAGTCACCCCTGGTCCACCTTTATGGCGATATCTCGAAAAGGCGTCCACATATAGAACTAAGACCCACACCCTCTTAACATACTCATTAACACCTTTCATTTGATACTCATATCGTACAAACAAATTCTAGAGTCACCCCTGGTCCACCTTTATGGCGATATCTCGAAAAGGCGTCCACATATAGAACTAAGGCCCACACCCTCTTAAAATACTCATTAACACCTTTCATGTGATACTCATATCGTACAAACAAATTCTAGAGTCACCCCTGGTCCATCTTTGTGGCGATATCTCGAATAGGCGTCCATATATAGCACTTAGGCCCACGCCCTTTTAAAATACTCATTAATACCTTTCATTTGATACCCATATTGTACAAAATAAATTCTAGAGTCACCCCTAGTCCACCTTTATGGCGATATCTCGAAAAGGCGTCCACATATAGAACTAAGGCCCACACCCTCTTAAAATACTCATTAACACCTTTCATTTGATACTCATATCGTACAAACAAATTCTAGAGTCACCCCTGGTCCATCTTTATGGCGATATCTCGAATAGGCGTCCATCTATAGCACTTAGGCCCACGCCCTTTTAAAATACTCATTAATACCTTTCATTTGATACCCATATCGTACAAAATAAATTCTAGAGTCACCCCTATTCCACCTTTATGGCGATATCTCGAAAAGGCGTCCACCTATAGAACTTAGGCCCACTCCCTTTTAAAATACTCATTAATACCTTTCATTTGATACCCATATAGTACAAACAAATTCTAGAGTCACCCCTGGTCCACCTTTATGGCGATATCCCTAAATGGCGTCCATCTATAGAACTATGGCCCATGTCCTTTTAAAATACTCATTAACACCTTTCATTTGATACCCAAATTGTACAAACGCATTCTAGAGTCACCCCTTGTCCACGTTTATGGCGATATCTCGAAAATGCGTCCACATATAGAACTAAGGCCCACTCCTTTTTAAAATACTCATTAACACCTTTCATTTGATACTCATATCGTACAAACAAATTCTAGAGTCACCCCTGGTCCATCTTTATGGCGATATCTCGAAAAGGCGTCCATCTATAGAACTTAAGCCCACACCCCTTTAAAGTACTCATTAATACCTTTCATTTGATACCCATATCGTACAAAATAAATTCTAGAGTCACCCTTGGTCCACCTTTATGGCGATATCTCGAAAAGGCGTCCACCTATAGAACTAAGGCCCATGCCCTTTTAAAATACTCATTAACACCTTTCATTTGATACCCAAATTGTACAAACGCATTCTAGAGTCACCCCTTGTCCACGTTTATGGCGATATCTCGAAAATGCGTCCACATATAGAACTAAGGCCCACTCCTTTTTAAAATACTCATTAACACCTTTCATTTGATACTCATATCGTACAAACAAATTCTAGAGTCACCCCTGGTCCATCTTTATGGCGATATCTCGAAAAGGCGTCCATCTATAGAACTTAGGCCCACACCCTTTTAAAGTACTCATTAATACCTTTCATTTGATACCCATATCGTACAAAATAAATTCTAGAGTCACCCTTGGTCGACCTTTATGGCGATATCTCGAAAAGGCGTCCACCTATAGAACTTAGGCCCACTCGCTTTTAAAATTATCATTAACACATTTCATTTGATACCTATATTGTACAAACAAATTCTAGAGTCAGGCCTGGTCCACCTTTATGGCGATATCCCTAAATGGCGTCCATCTATAGAACTATGGCCCACTTCCTCTTAAAATACTCTTTAATACCTTCCATTTGATACACATGTCATACAAACATCTTCCAGGGTTACCCTAGGTTCTTTTTACAACATGGTGATTTTCCCTTACTTTGTCTCCACAGCTCTCAACTGAGTATGTAATGTTCGGTTACACCCGAACTTAGCCTTCCTTACTTGTTGTTATTGGAACTTTTTAACAACATACATTTTTATACTCAGTTGAGCAGAGCTCACAGGGTTACCCTAGGTTCTTTTTACAACATGGTGATTTTCCCTTACTTTGTCTCCACAGCTCTCAACTGAGTATGTAATGTTCGGTTACACCCGAACTTAGCCTTCCTTACTTGTTGTTATTGGAACTTGTTAACAACATACATTTTTATACTCAGTTGAGCAGAGCTCACAGAGTATATTAAGTTTGATTGGATAACGGTTTGTTGTATAGGTATAAAGGAATCGAGATAGATATAGACTTCCATATATCAAAATCATCAGGATAGAAAAAAAATTTGATTGAGCCATGTCCGCCCGTCCGTCCGTCCGTTAGCACGATAACTTGAGTAAATTTTGAGGTATCTTGATGAAATTTGGTATGTAGGTTCCTGAGCACTCTTCTCAGATCGCTATTTAAAATGAACGATATCGGACTATAACCACGCCCACTTTTTCGATATCGAAAAACCGAAAAAGTGCGATAATTCATTACCAAAGACAGATAAAGCGATGAAGCTTGGTAGGTGGGTTGAACTTATGAGGCAGAATAGAAAATTAGTAAAATTTTGGACAATGGGCGTGGCTCCGCCCGCTTTTAAAAGAAGGTAATTTAAAACTTTTGCAAGCTGTAATTTGGCAGTCGTTGAAGGTATCATGATGAACTTTGGCAGGAACGCTACTCCTATTACTATATGTACGCCTAATAAAAATTATCAAAATCGGAGAAGGACCACGCCCACTTTTAAAAAAAAATTTGTTTTAAAGTAAAATTTTAACAAAAAATTTAATATCTTTAAAGTATATAAGAAAATATGTCAACATTCAACTCCAGTAATGATACGATGCAACAAAATACAAAAATAAAAGAAAATTTCAAAATGGGCGTGGCTCCGCCCTTTTTAATTTAATTTGTCTAGGATACTTTTAATGCCATAAGTCGAACAAAAATTTACCAATCCTTTTGAAATTTTGTAGGGGCATAGATTTTATAACGTTAACTGTTTTCTGTGAAAATGGGCGAAATCGGTTGAAACCACGCCCAGTTTTTATACACAGTCTTCCGTCTGTCGTTCCGCATGGCCCTTAACACGATAACTTGAGCAAAAATCGACATATATTTACTGAGCTTAGCTCACGTACTTATCTGAACTCACTTTATCTTGGTATAAAAAATGAACGAAATCCGACTATGACCACGCCCACTTATTCGGTATCGAAAATTACGAAAAATGAAAAAAATGCCATAATGCTATACCAAATACGAAAAAAGTGATGAAACATGGTAATTGGATTGGTTTATTGACGCGAAATATAACTTTAGAAAAAACTTTGTAAAATGGTTGTGACACCTACCATATTAAGTAGAAGAAAATGAAAATGTTCTGCAGTGCGAAATAAAAAACCCTTGAAATCTTGGCAGGTATTACATATATAAATAAATTAGCGGTATCCAACAGATGATGTTCTGGGTCACCCTGGTCCAAATTTTGGTCGATATCTGGAAAACGCCTTCACATATGCAACTACCACCACTCCCTTTTAAAACTCTCTTTAATACCTTTAATTTGATACCAATATCGTACAAACGCATTCTAGAGTCACCCCTGGTCCACTTTTATGGCGATATCTAGACCACCACTCCCTTTTAAAACCCTCATTAATACCTTTAGTTTTATAACCATATCGTACAAACAAATTCTAGAGTCAGGCCTGGTCCACCTTTATGGCGATATCCCTAAATGGCGTCCATCCATAGAACTATGGCCTACTCCCTCTTAAAATACTCTTTAATACCTTTCATTTGATACACATGTCATACAAACACATTCCAGGGTTTCCCTCGGTTCATTTTCCTACATGGTTATTTTCCCTTATGTTGTCACCATAACTCTCAACTGAGTATGTAATGTTCGGTTACACCCGAACTTAACCTTCTTTACTTGTTTTAGTTACGAATTGTATACCTGAAATTCATTTTAATAATTTGAGTAGGTATATAAAGTTATCCATCATACAATGCACATTATCATTCGTCTTTTGGGATTAAGGAACTAAGTATTCTGTTTACTTAAATAAAGTGAATAGTATTTTTAAATATAGTTCACAGTTTAATATTTAGTCAGATGCACTCGAAGCCAATTCTAATATGTATCTAGAAAACTCGAAACTATTTCCGATGTTTAAATCTACAAAGTCAAGACGGGACTTCGTTGAGGCTATTATGAGAGAATTAGCGAGTGAAACAAGCATTAAAGAAAAGGAAGGACTGGAAGAAAAAATTGGTTTACAATACATTATGATAGAAAGAAAATGGAAGGACGTCTATTGTTACAATTCAAAATTTCTAGGTAAACATGAAAAGTGGCTAGCTGACAAAACTTTTTTGGACGAAGAAACGCCTAGCACGTCAATCAATCCAACTAGAGGGCGACCAACAAAACCCATAGAAGAGTGTTTTACCTACACAAGGAAAAGGAAGCTGTCTGATAACACAAAAGCTATGGCCACGACTCATCATTCAGAAGCACTGGCTATTAAATATAAAAAAGACGAAGAAAACGTGAAGTCTCATGTAACAGTAGCAGTTGCGTTAGCAAGTCCAGTGCGACTGATGAGGGTCAAAAACAGCATTCCCACACCACCAAATGCGCTACCTAGGAAATACACTCCCGAAGAAGCTTTGGCGCTGTTTATAGATCTCGGTTTAACGAAGATAAAATATATTATGGATATTGCGTAAGTCATTATTGCAACCTAATGCCGATATTTTACCTGGAACAAAAAAATTACTCAATCCAAGAAAGAAGCAGTTCCTCTAAGTCCCAAAATAACCGAAGTACCAGCTTAAATTGAGCTTCAAAACATAATGGAACATACGTCTACACGACTCCTTCAAAATTTTACTGAAGAAAAGTTGAAATCACTGCCAAAGGAGCTAGCATTGATAACTAAGTGGGGCTGTGATGGATCATCAGGACAAACCGCATATAAACAAAGAATAAATGTAGACGATGAAACAATTACAGATAGTAATATGTTTATGACTTCTATTGTTCCATTACGACTAAAAGATGAAGCTTCAGAATATTGGAAAAATCCACGTCCGTCATCAACTATATTGTGCCGCCCGATATTATTTAAATACGAGAAGAAGTCTTGAAAATCTTGATGATTCAATTACTTACGAACTAAATTAGAGTATGGAATATCTCCTTTGCATGCTAGGATAAGATGTATGGAATTTGTTTTGAAGCTGGCTTATACACTACCACAACAAGGAGAAGTCTTCGACGACAATACAACATGTAAGGAGAAACAAAACAGGAGACAAAAAATAATTCAGAGTTCTATAAAGATATTGGCCTTAGAGTTGACTGTCCAAAGTATGGATACGGAAATACAAGTGATGGTAACTCCTCAAGAATATTTTTTTAAAACGATGAAGTGACTGCTCGCATAACAGGAGTTGATAGAGATTTTGTGAAAAGATTGGGAGTAATTTTAAACTGCCATGACAGAGTTGCCGCATCAAAAGTATCCTGAGAATAAACTTACACCAACGGTACATAAAATTTTAGCACATGGAAAAGATTTAATAGAGTAACAGTGCTTACCATTAGGATAATTGTCTGAAGAAGCTCAACAATCTAAGAACAAGGACTACAAAAGATATAGATGTATGAACACCTGCAAAGTATCACGAGTTAGACAAAACGAAGACCTTTTCAACATGTTAGCTATCTCTTCTGATCCAGTCATATCAGTCATATCATCTATGGGGTATGTAAGAACATAAAAAGATCTTACAGATGCGTATAGCTCAGAAATGGTTGCTTTGTTAGATATATGTTCCAGTGAGGATGACTATATTAAGATAAAATAAGTTTTTCACTTCTTATCACAACAATGAAAAAGAGATTTACTAATCAATTTTGTTACTTTATTGAAAAATAAGATATCTATGTACAAGATAATTTTTTATTTCAAATAAAAGAATTAATTAATTTAGTAATTTATAAATATATACTTTTCGTTATTTCACTTCTCTAAAGTTTATCAAATTTATTTAAAACCTTAGGCATTTCGCCTTCAAACGAGTATTAAATTTTTATAGATATCAATACGTCTATAGAGTTTGGTACAAATTGGTAAAGCGGTTACTAAGATCAAACTTTTTAGCATAAATAGGCAGTGCCACTCCCCTTTTTCAAAATTCGTTGGCTGTTTAATCTTTAGCTCAAATAAAAGTTCATTGAACCACTTTCAATAACTTTTAGTTATTAATAAAATACATATTTGGCTTGTAAATTAAAAAAAAAAACATGTAAAATTTTACGATGAATTTTGAAGCACCTTTTTGTTGTGGCACTAAAAACGGACATTTGAGTTTTATAAGAGTATTGCCATTTAAAAGAAACAATACGTCTATCGATTTTCGTAGTTATTGACTACGTGACTACTTAGATAAAACTTTTTATAATAAGTAAGCAGTGCCACGCTATCTTATCAAAATCATTAGTTTATCTTATTCAATGCTTAAATACGTCATTATAAGACAAATCTCATTTCATTTTTTTTTTTTTCTGAAAACATTTTGTTTTTGCATTTTTTTAAGCACCCTGTATCTGTGACATTCAGAGCTTTCACACAGTAAAACTTTAAATAATCAGCTTTCATTTGCATTTTAAATTTTTAAAATATCTTCATTTGTTCAAAAGTTATGATTTATGCAAAGAAAAAACTCAAATGGCGCCACTGTGCAGCGTTGCTTGAAAAAATGATGAATATATCTAGCATTTTTCTAACAAAAGTTAGTAGGCAGTTCTTCAATTTCTTGTTCTTTTTTAATGCGCGAATATCTTAGCTCACGGTATGGGGGATTACACGTGTAGGCCTAATATTGTGACGAATATTAGTGACACTAAGTGATACTCACATCACTAGTCTGATGCTAAGTAAATGAAGTCACAACAACAATAAAGCAGACAGTCACTTGTATCTACATAAACGAATCAATCATTATGTCTACGCATATGTACGTACACGCAGCGGAGAAGCAACGCACAACCACCTGCATATATATCTGAGATACTCCCGAAAGTATGAAATGAGAGAAGCTATAAAATCGCTTATCTGTAGTTACAGCTGAGTAATTTTATAGCAGATAACTAACTAAAGTTCTGGAAAAAGAAGCGCCTAGAAATATGTCAACGAGGAAACATCACAGTATAAAAGCAGCGACAGTGGAGGCACGACAATAAGTTTGATTTAAGCAAGCTATTGGTTGTGAAGTATCATTGTTATTGTGAAATACTTTAATAAAGGCCATTTTGCATTATTATACTCAGTTGAGCAGAGCTCACAGAGTATTGATTGGATAACGGTTAGTTGTACAGGTATAAAGGAATCGAGATAGATATAGACTTCCATATATCAAAATCATCAGCATCGAAAAAAAAAATCGATTGAGCCTTGTCCGTCCGTCCGTCTGTCCGTTAACACGATAACTTGAGTAAGTTTCGAGGTATCTTGATGAAATTTGGTATGTATGTTAATGGGCACTCATCTCAGATCGCTATTTAAAATGAACGATATCGGACAATAACCACGCCCACTTTTTCGATATCGAAAATTTCGAAAAATAGAGAAAGTGCGATAATTCATTACCAAATACGGATTAAGCGATGAAACTTGGTAGGTGAGTTGAACTTATGACGCAGAATAGAAAACTAGTAAAATTTTGGACAATGGGCGTGGCACCGCCCACTTTTAAAAGAAGCTAATTTAGAAGTTTTGCAAGCTGGTATTTGGCAGTCGTTGAAGATATCATGATGAAATTTGGCAGAAACGTTACTCTTATTACTATATGTCTGCTCAATAAAAATTAGTAAAATCGGAGAACGACCACGCCCACTTTTTAAACATTTTTTTTTTTAAATTCAAATTTTAAAAGAAAAGTTAATATCTTTAAAGTATATAAGTAAATTATGTCAACATTCAACTCCAGTAATGATATGTTGCAACAAAATACAAAAATAAAAGAAAATTTCAAAATGGGCATGGCTCCGCCCTTTTTCATTTAATTTGTCTAGGATAATTTTAATGCCATAAGTCGAACAAAAATTTACCAATCCTTGTGAAATTTGTTAGATGCTTAGATTTTAGGACGATAACTGTTTTCTGTGAAAAAGGGCGAAATCGGTTGAAGCCGCGCCCAGTTTTTATACACAGTCGACCGTCTCGGCCGTTAACACGATAACTTGAGCAAAAATCGATATATCTTTACTAAACTCAGTTCACATAATTATCTGAACACACTTTGTATTGGTATAAAAAATTGCCGAAATCCGACTATGACCACGCCCATTTTTTCGATTTCGAAAATTACGAAAAATTAAAAAAATGCCATAATTCTATACCAAATACGAAAAAAGGGATGAAACATGGTAATAACATTGGTCTATTGACGCAAAATATAACTTTAGAAAAAAACTTGGTAAAATGGGTATGACACCTACCATATTAAGTAGAAGAAAATGAAAAAGTTTTGCAGGGCGAAATCAAAAGCCCTTGGAATCTTGGAAGGAATACTGTTCGTGGTATTACATATATAAATAAACTAGCGGTACCCGACAGATGATGTTCTGGATCACCCTGGTCCACATTTTGGTCGATATCTCGAAAACGCATTCACATATACAACTAAGGGACACTCCCTTTTAAAACCCTCATTAATACCTTTAATTTGATACCCATATCGTACAAACACATTCTAGAGTCACCCCTGGTTCACGTTTATGGCGATATCTCGAAAATGCGTCCACATATAGAACTAAGGCCCACTCCTTTTTAAAATACTCATTAACACCTTTCATTTGATACCCATATCGTACAAAAAAATTCTAGAGTCACCCCTGGCCCACCTTTATGGCGATATCTCGAAAAGGTATCCACCTATAGAACTAAGGCCCACTCCCTTTTAAAATACTCATTAAAACCTTTTATTTGATACCCACCTGGTCCACCTTTATGGCGATATCTTGAAAAATACTTAAAATACTCATTAACACCTTTCATTTGATACCCATATCGTCCAAACAAATTCTAGAGTCACCCCTGGTCCACCTTTATGGCGATATCTCGAAAAGGCGTCCACCTATAGAACTAAGGCCCATGCCCTTTTAAAATACTCATTAACACCTTTCATTTGATACCCAAATTGTACAAACGCATTCTAGAGTCACCCCTTGTCCACGTTTATGGCGATATCTCGAAAATGCGTCCACATATAGAACTAAGGCCCACTCCTTTTTAAAATACTCATTAACACCTTTCATTTGATACTCATATCGTACAAACAAATTCTAGAGTCACCCCTGGTCCATCTTTATGGCGATATCTCGAAAAGACGTCCATCTATAGAACTTAGGCCCACACCCTTTTAAAGTACTCATTAATACCTTTCATTTGATACCCATATCGTACAAAATAAATTCTAGAGTCACCCTTGGTCCACCTTTATGGCGATATCTCGAAAAGGCGTCCACCTATAGAACTTAGGCCCACTCGCTTTTAAAATTATCATTAACACATTTCATTTGATACCTATATTGTACAAACAAATTCTAGAGTCAGGCCTGGTCCACCTTTATGGCGATATCCCTAAATGGCGTCCATCTATAGAACTATGGCCCACTTCCTTTAAAATACTCTTTAATACCTTCCATTTGATACACATGTCATACAAACACATGCCAGGGTTACCCTAGGTTCTTTTTACAACATGGTGATTTTCCCTTACTTTGTCTCCACAGCTCTCAACTGAGTATGTAATGTTCGGTTACACCCGAACTTAGCCTTCCTTACTTGTTGAATATTAGAGTTATTTATTGAATCTATATATATAAAAATGGTGTGAAAAATGTATAGTAATTCATCAATTGAGAACGGCAGGACCGATTTGGCTCAAATTTTTTTTCAGTTCATCGTAATTGCTAGGAGAAGGTTTTTACGAAAGAAAATTTTGGTAAAACCCTGCGGAAAAGTCGGAAAATTTGAGAAATCAAAAATTGATTATTAATATAACGAGATAAATAACAGATGGCGCTGTGCTTAGGTTGAGCGTAATTTGACAGGTGCACTTTTCTCATTGTCATTTTTTATTAAACAAATGTGCTATTTTTCTTGCTGCGATTGATTCGAGTTTTTCTGATTTTCGTGTTCATTGATTTATTTTTCTGATTTCGGATAGTCATATATCGCGTATCACAACCACAAACGGTACAAGCATTACTCTCAGTTGAAATTCCATTGCGATATTTATCAATTCGGTCATTTTTTAAGAAAATAAGTTTGCGTGTAAAAAGTGAGGTTATCTTCTAGAACTGTGGGCATATATTGCGATACATTCATTCCGTAAGTATTTTTTTTTTAAGAATTTTCTTTTTAATAAGATTAGTCAAAAATTACTTTATTGCATTTTAGCTTGAGTTATTTGATTGACTAATGCCTCATATTAGACGATCAAACCTTGGACGACGTACACGCCGTCCAATAATTAGTCAGAATGTCCGTGATAATCAAACGCAAGAGGAACGTGCAGAAGAAAATGAACGGAAACGTGCCCATATTGCACAAGTTTGCGCTGCACAATCTCCACCACAAATTCAAAAAAATGTTGTTGTAACACCATTCATAAATGTAGGCTTGAATCGCGCTACTTTCGAATACGATTCCGCAATAGCCTACAAAGATCTTCGCTGCGTTTCAATCAGAAACCCCCGGCTTATGCTGCGCTGGTGGCAAAGTAAAATTACCCGTTTTAACCCACCCGCTAGAGCCATTGTATTCGTTACTATATGGAAATACAATCCAATCAAAACATTTTCTAGAGAATACACAAAAATATAACGGATGCTTTCAAATGACATCATTTGGAGCCCAAGTTGTTGATGTACCCGGCTACAATCCCACTTTTAAGGTAATGATGTCCCATTATTATCAAAATGAACAACTATTGTTATATTTTTTCGAAATTGCTTCCAAAAATTCAGATTCAAAGGCAAATTCACCATCGAGCGGGCGCTTTGTTACCACTACCGAACGCTACCACTACTGCGACTAAACGTGAAATGATCAGATTGTTCAAAACAGCATTGGATATGATGCCTTCAGACGACCACAAAATCATTATTAGAATAGACAAAAGACCCGCTGGAGGCCATGCAAGATAATTCAATGCTACCACTATCAATGAAGTCGCAGTGGTGATTGTTGGCGAGAATAAGGAATCACGCGATATTGTTCTTTACCGTCGGGATGGTGGACAATTGAAGCGCGTTTATGAGACGAATCGGTCACATGATGCACTTCAATACCCGTTGATGCTCTGTCGTGGAGAGGATGGATATAACTTCAATATAAAGATGGTTAATCCAACGACAGGTTTGTTTACAAGTCATCACTTCTATTTTATTTTGCAACCGAGCTCGAATTCATATTTCAGGAGAAGAAACGAATATGAAGGTCAGCTCAATGTATTTTTATGCGTATCGTTTGATGATTCGGCGCGATGTTAACAATCATCTGTTGAGATATCGCCGGTTGTTTCACCAGTACTGCGTTGACATGTTCGTCAAGGTCGAAACGGAGCGCCTCAATTTCATTCGTTTCAATCAGTCCAAGTTACGATTAGATGAATACATACACTTGCGTGATGCCATGGCTACTGAAGGAGATGCAACCAACATCGGTTGTTTGACCATTCTTCCAGGTACTTACGCTGGAAGCCCACGCCACATGCATGAGTACGCTCAGGATGCGATGACGTATGTGCTGAATTACGGACGGCCGGATTTATTCATCACGCCCACTTGCAATCCTAAATGGCCTGAAATTACGAATTTCCTGATGACAGGACAAACATCCAGCGATCGACATGACATCATTGCACGAGTGCTCAGACAAAAGATCAAAGTACTCATGGATTACATTGTTAAGCTTACGGTTTTTGGAATAATACGTTGTTGGATGTACTCGGTTGAATGGCAGAAGCGTGGCTTACCACATGCACACATTTTGCTTTGGATGCTTGACACGATCCATCCAGATGATATTGATTCGATCATTTCGGCCGAAATACCAGATCCAGGAACTTATCCGGAGCTGTACTCCATTGTGACAACGAACATGATCCTTGCGGAGTCCACAACCCAGACTCGCCGTGCATGGAAACGGAAATTGCACAAAGCGTTTCCCCCGTCCGTTGGTGGCTGACACAATATCTGGAATCGACGGATATCCATTGTATCGGCGTGGTTCTCCAGATGACAATGGCAGATCAATCGTGATGAAAGTGAAAGGATCGTTCCTTTTGTCGAAAACGTTCTCAACTCACTGCAATGTTGAGTACTGCAATTCCATTAAATCCATCAAATACGTTTGCAAATATGTGAACAAAGGGAGCGACATGGCGGTATTTGGCATTGTTGAACCGAATGCAAACGACGAGGTAACGAAATTTCAACTTGGACGTTACGTGAGTTGTAACGCGGCAATTTGGCGGCTGTTTTCTTTTCCGATTCATGAACGTCACCCGACTGTAGTACATTTGGCAGTACACTTGGATGACGGCCAGCGTGTCAGAACAAAAACCAGCTACAACGTTGACAAATTTCTTTTCGACATGCGAAAGCGATCCGTTCGCAAGGACTTTACTATATTCGGAAATGCCACACTATTATACATTTAACGCTGCATCAAAGAGGTTTCAACGCCGGAGAAAAGGTAATGTTGTTGCTTGCTTTACTGATGTCTATTCCACCGATGCTCTCGGACGAACATGCACAGTTCATCCACGCCAAGACGAATGCTTCTATCTTCCCTTGCTTTCGGTTAACATCAGAGGCCCTACATCCTTCGATTACCTGCGTACTGTGGACGGTGTGCTATGCGCCACTCTCGCCGATGCAACTGTTTCATCGCCAGCGAATCAAATTCGTACATTGTTTGCGATCATCATATCCGCATGTCATCCATCGAACCCGACCGCATTGTGGGAAAAATATAAGGACGAGATGGCTGACGACATTTTACGCAGATTTCGCATGACAACTTTGAATTTCGATCATCAAATTAATGACGGGATGCGCAACGAAGCATTACTTCTGATCGAAGACATGTGCATCCTCATATGCGGCAGTCTGGTGTCGACATTGGGAATGCCAGCGCCAAATCGTTCGATAAACGATGCATTCAATCGGGAACTGCAACGGGAGCAAGACTATGATCGAGATGAGCTGGCCGAAAGAGTCCGAACAAATGTGCAGCTGTTGAATGCGGAGCAGAAGAACGTGTACGATTCCCTGATGAAGGCTGTTGACGATGGAACGGGAGGCATTTACTTTCTCGATGCTCCCGGTGGGACAGGAAAAACATTAGTAATTTCTTTGATTCTGGCTACAATTCGGGAAAGATTTCAAATTGCGTTGGATATTGCTTCCTTTGGCATTGCTATCACATTGTTGGAAGGCGGTCGAACTGCACATTCAGCTTTAAAACTGCCGATGAATCTACTTACGGTAGACAAGCCAACGTGCACAATGACCAAGAATTCAGCGACAGCAAAATTGATGCGAGAATATCATTTAGGATGAAAGCACGATGTCTCATAAACGAGCTTTTGAGGTTGAATGAACGATGAAGGACTTACGAGGTGATTCGAGACAATTTGGTGGGGCTATGATATTGCTATGCGGAGATTTTCGCCAAACGCTACCTGTCATCCCGAAATCTACTGCTGCCGATGAACTTAATGCATGCCTGAAATCGTCGTATTTGCGGCGGCATGTCAAGAAGTTGAAATTGACCACGAACATAAGTGTTGCGTTGCAGAACGACTCATCGGCTCTTGAATTCTCGAGACAACTGCTGGCGCTTGGCAATGGCCAAATACCTGTTGATGTTTCCACTGGATTAATATCGTTCCCGGAAAATTTTTGCGAGTTCACATCGTCGAAAGAAGAACTCATCACCAAAGTGTTCCCCGGCATTGCAAAAAATTATAAAAATCTCGATTGGATTAGTGAACGAGCAATACCTGCAGCGAATAATAAGCACGTTGATAGCTTGAATTTGATTATTCAAAGTCAAATAGCTGGATAATTGTATTCGTACAAATCCGTTGACACCGTGCCCGACGAGGATGAAGCGACAAACTATACAACAGAATTTTTGAACTCGCTTGATGTGCCAGGAACTCCGCCGCATAATTTACAGTCGAAAGAGTGATCGATCATAATCATGTTGCGGAATCTGAATCATCCGAACTTGTGCAACGGTACGCGGTTGTCCGTCAAGAAACCGATGAACAATGTGATTCAAGCTACGATCATCAAGGGCAAATTCAAGGGAGAGGAAGTCCTTATCCCACGAATTCCGATTATTCCATCTGATCTTCCATTCCAGTTCAAGCGGAATCAATTTCCGGTTCGATTGGCTTTTGCAATGACAATCAACAAATCGCAAGGCCAATCGTTGGAAGTCTGTGGGATTGATCTCGAATTTCCCTGTTTTTCGCACGGTCAGCTGTTCGTTGCCTGTTCGCGTGTTGGGAAACCGTCTTCGTTGTTTGTTTTTGCGCCGGAAAACAAAACAAAAAACATTGTTCTTCATATGGCTCTCTACTGATTTCGATTCCGTTCAAATAAATAACATTGAAATTTGAACTATTTGTGTTTTATTATCCTTGAAGTTTATCTGAAGGCGTTAAATTGGGGGGTGCCACACCTCTTTTCTAAATGAAAGGGAAAGGAAAAGGGAAAAAAAGGGAAAGAGAAAGGGAAATTGAAAAGGTGAATGAATAGGAAGGGGAAAGATAAAGGAAAAATAAAGAAATATTTAAAGGAGAAAAGAGGGAGAAAGCGAATTGAGAGATAAAGCTTGAGATAGGAACCGAGGTGCGGAATTTTTTATATGAGCTTCTAAATGACAAATGCTTCCGTTTCCAGGAAAAGTTTGTAAAGCACTGGAAGGAATATTACCGGGCAGGATAACATCTGCCCGGCCAGCTAGTATTATTATATATTATTACGAACGTAAGTAGAAGGTTGCAAATAAGAGGAATTTCAGTAAATTCGTTACAATTGGTGTCAGAAGAGGAATTGTTGAATAAATTCCGAAGACTTCGAATACAACTTGGACATGGCAAGGTGGAGTGAATTGAAGATCCAGCAACTGAAGAAGGAGTTAGAGAGGCGTGGATTTAATACAACCGGCTATAAAATCGAACTTCAGGCACGACTATGAACGGCAATGGAATTAGAGGGAATTAACTTGGAAGAGTATGCCTTTCCTCTTGCTGGCGAGGAGACAACAAAAATTGAAGAGAAAAATGAAACATCGCAGACAGACACGAGCACAGATTTGAACATGTTATTGTCTGCAATATCTGCACAAACATCTACAGTAACATCAATGTCGTCGCAAATGTCATATCAGCTAGAATCCCAGGAGAACCGTATAACATCCGAGATGAAAGAACAGACGACATATATGGCATCCGAGATGGAATTACAGGAGACACGTATTGCAGAAATGTTGTCAGAAATAACATCTAATATTGAAGCACAAGAAGCGCGTATTCAGAAATATCGACACAGTTTACATCCAAGATGGAGGCACAAGAGGAGCGCTTATCATTGCAAGTGGCACAAATGTCTTCGCAGTTAGAAGCACAGGAAGCAAGGGTAACATCAAAGCTGGAAGCACAGGATACAAAAATTGTACAACTCGAGGACAAAATTGATGCCGAGATAGAATATTTGAGAGGTCGTATACAGGAGGTGCAAATAAATCGCCCTGCAGTTTCAGCGAGTAATCCAAAGGTAAAGACACCATCCTTTGACGGTTCTGTTCCTTTCCAGGCCTTTAAGCTACAATATGAAAAGACGTCAGCAGTGAACAACTGGAATGCTGAAGATAAAGTTGCTGCACTATTCTTGGCATTGAAAGGATCTGCTGCTGAAATCCTAAAGACGATTCCCGAGGGATGGCAGAACAACTACGGAACTTTGATGAGTGCTCTAGAGAGGCGATACGGAAGCGATCATAGAAAACAGATATACCAAATTGAGTTGCAAAATCGTTACCAAAAAGCAAATGAGACATTACAGGAGTTTGCTTCGGATGTTGAGAGGTTGGCTTATTTGGCAAACGCGGACGCACCAGTGGAATAAACTGAAAGGGTAAATATTCAGAGCTTTATAAATGGCATACGGGACGTCGAAACAACATACGCATACCCAAAGCCAACATTTGCAGAAATGGTATCACATGCATTGACTCAGCAAACTGCCTCACTATTGAGTAAACCAGCGTACAAAGCTCATCGTGTAGAAGTAGAAAGACCAGAGTGGGTAGACGCAAATTTGGAAGCTTTAAAGGGAACGTAACAGTAAAATAATGGAGCAGTCAAATGCTTTAAGTGCGGTAACCTAGGTCACGTTGCTCGTCATTGCAGCAGCGGTCCTGGTAGTTCCAACTTGGGTCGCCGTAAACGCAAAGCTGGAGGAGATAAGCAAGAGCGAGTCAGATGTAAAGATCGGAAACTTGCCCCAGCTATTGAATGTCCTGTGATATCTGTGTCGCAAATTGGAAGGAAATCAAGCAGTCTTACCGTCAGAGGGAATGTGGATGGCACAGAACGTGTACTGACTGTAGATACGGGCGCATCTGATTCACCTTGATTCGATCTGATTTGGTCTACAGGAGAGTAAAGTCGTTACCTGGAGCAGGGATGCGTACGGTCACTGGCGAGTATAACCAAGTCCTGAGAGAAGTGATCTGTGAAGTCTTAATTGGGAGGGTCATGGTTCTACACAAATTCGTTGTAGCGGAGGTTATTGATGAAGTTATATTGGGAGTGGACTTCTTAGTTGACCATGACATCAAGATCGACATGCAGAGAAGGATTTTGCGTTATAAGAACCAGGATATACCACTTAACTTCAGTTTCGAGAAAGGGTTCAGTAGTAATCGAGTACTGGTGGAGAAGACTCGGCAAAGACCACGAAAGTCAAAGGCAAAGGTTGATGGATCGAATGGGCCAAATAAAGAGAAATCAGAAGTACCTGCGAGAGAAACACTAACATTGACAAAACCAAATGGACGCACAAAAACGAAGGAACCAATTTCCCAGAAAAAATGCGAGGGTGGTTTCAAGCAGGGGCGCACTACTGTTGTGAAACGTGGGAACGATACCGATTATGCGAAGCCAATCCGTCAAGCGCAAGCCCTATGAAGCAGTTCATTCGCCAAGCAACAGAGTATGAGGGAACGGCCCAGGGTAATAAGTAGTAAGATGAAACACAGGTATGACAAGAAGAATAATTCGGAAGGTTTCCGGGAGGGAGATTTGGTACTGCTATGCAACCCTCACCGGCGGAGAGGTGTTCCATCCGAATTTTGGTGCAGTTGGAAAAGCCCGTACAGAGTTGTGAAAAGGATAAGCGATGTCAGCTACCGCATACAAACAATTGGGAAACCACGAAACAGAAGGGTGGTTCATTTGGAGAGGCTAGCAGCAGTTAGATCGAGAGATTTGTCTGATCGGGACGATCAGACTTAGGTGGAGGGCAGTGTGACGAATATTAGTGACACCAAGTGATACTCACATCACTAGTCTGATGCTAAGTAAATTAAGTCACAACAACAATAAAGCAGACAGTCACTTGTATCTACATAAACGAATCAATCGTTATGTCTACACATATGTACGTACACGCTGCGGAGAAGCAACGCACAGCCACATGCATATATCAGAGCAGGCATGCTTAACCAACGAACTGATATCATTTCGTTACGATAATTAACGTTAATAAACGAAACAAAGTCATTTCGTTTCGTTTATTAACGTTAAGAACGTCAAATTAACGAAATGATTTTGTTTCGTTTTCTGCCATATCAAAACGAAATCAAATCGTTTATGTTGATTATTAATTTCAAACTATGCTGGCAAAGCTGGTTGATGGCGGAGTCATTAAAGGTGAAAGCATTAGCCGAGCTGATTGCAACTTTTCTCATGAATTTTGACAGTACGAAGATTTCTCAGAGTATTTTTGACATTACCACCAACGAATTACACAAACAAATTACAAGGAGTTCGTGTCTATGTCCGCTCGCTGTTACCACCTTACGGCTTCACCATGGCTATAGCATTGCCAGCACAATTCAAACATAAAGTATCACGTTTTTGTTAACGTTTTTAACGTTAACGAAAGCTTTTCATTTCGGTTAAAAACGAAATACAATTTATCTTGATAATTTCTTTATTGATAATATTTCGAAGTGTTTCAACGGAAACGGTGGAAATTTTTTGATAAACGATTAGCTTAACGTTAAGGTGCATCCCTGTATCAGAGATACTCCCGAAAGTAGGCAATGAGAGAAGCTATAAAATCGTGCATCTGTAGTTACAGTTGAGTAATTTTATAGCTGATAACTAACTAAAGTTCTGGAAATAGAAGCGCCTAGAAATATGTCAACGAGGAAACCGCACAGTATAAAAGCAGCGACAGTGGAGGCACGACAATCAGTTTGATTTAAGCAAGCTATTGGTTGTGAAGTATCAGTGTTACTGTGAAGTACTTTAATAAAGGCCATTTTGCATTATTGAATATTAGAGTTATTTATTCAACAGTTTAGCGATACGAACGTACGTAGAAGGTTGCAAATAAGAGGAATATCTGTAAATTCGTTACAATATGTTGGAATGGTATGCTATATGCAGGGTCTTAGAGAATGGAGGATTATGCATAAAATCGGAAAAGGTATGCTGTACGTGCTAGTGGGAGTACTGTCCGGAAACCGGACGCCGCGTGATGCATTTGTTATCGACGAGCTTTCGGTTTGTTAAATATTTACTATAGGTTTGTCATTGACGAGGTATATATCGATTTGTTACCGAAAACTGATCGATTTGTTACCGAAATTTCATGGAAAACTTATCTGTTTTTCATGGAAAAAACTAAGATTTGCTATCAGAACATTATTGATTTGTTATTATTTTTGCACATTCATATTGTGTGTATATTTGCTTTTTGTAAACTTACCTCTCTTATGGTTTAACTACTGGGCGGGTTATTGTTAATTTAAAAACATTAGTGTTTTAGATGTACACCTGTATGTTTACAAATCGAACTTAACGAGTATCTACTTGATACTAACCACTTGTTTTGCTAAAAACAAAAAACAAAAAATATTGATATTATAGTAAAATTGTAGGCCCTACAATGTAGGGTTTACAAACAGCGATGGTTACTAGGACATGATTCTGAATTTCACTTCTTCATCAGCTAGCTTTTCGGGAGCTAAGCATTGAACTGGAATAACCATCGCCGTTTGTAAACCCTACAATTTTTCTCTAATTTCAATAACAAAAGCATTATGTAAAAGCAATAGAGCAAGTCTCGCTAAATTACATACAAAAAAAGAAAAATAAATATAAAATTAACCCAACTTCTTAAACATAACATCATATAAAAGAATAAAGTTCATTAACAATATAGCCCTGCAGAAATATTTTTATTCCGAAAAAAGCTAACTATTAGACTAATTTATATCTTAACCAGCAGACCCGTTAGACGTTATTCTGCCCTAAATTTGGCCTATGTGCATACATTTTAATAAGCTTTTTACTCTAACTCTGCCCTCACCCCCTCTACACTTTTTATACTGTAAACCCGCTGAGGCAACTCCCTTGGGTTGATAATCTTGGATTGTTAAACAACTCCCTTACGTTCATCAGCTTACCCGCAGTCTTTTGCTTACCCGCAATTATCCATACAAATTTAAATGAAATAGTTCGTATAATGGGTAGCACTACTTTAACGCGACTTCAAAATGTTAAGGTTTATTAACTTTTTATTGTCTTAATTTTATGACTGCATGAGTTAAAAGCCGAGAATATAATGGCCGAGCCACTCACGCACTGGGTTGCATTTTGCCCGTGCTCGCGACATCAGCTGATGTGTGCTTGATGTGTTGAGTTTGAGAAGGGTGCCATTACATCACCCTCCTTTGGAAAAGAAGGAGTCGCCAGGGTGATCAATTCTGCCGGCTTCTTCTTGCCCAAAATCAATTGATGTGTAAGATGTTTTAAATGCATAAACTCAAACACATATCAGCTTATGTTTCAATTAATAATAAGTACATTTATTTGTACAATGCTATTGAACTTATTTAATATTTAATATGTAAAACAGTTTTAATATTTGGTAATTCAATTTATTTATACAATGCTATTGAACTTATTTAATATGTAAAAAGAGTTATAATTAATGCCGATTAAATTTATTTATACAATGTTATTGAAAAAATATATTTTTTTTTTGCATTGCATTGCACTATGCAAATATTAGTTATATGATATAATGTATTGTATATACAGATTATGTATAAAATTTTGATACAAAATTCAGTTCATTTTTGTACTATTAGTTAAGCTATTGTTAAAGTTTTGTAAAGTTTTAAATATTATAAAGTACAATATATTCTTCTTTTTTTTATATAATTTTACGTTAGATAAGGAAATTGTTGCTTTTAATTAATAATTATTTTGTATTTTGTATATATACCTATAATAATAATTAAGTGAAAAACTTATAATTATATAATTTGGATTGTTTTTTTTTTTTTTTTGAAGGTTAACAAAATAGAAACTTTTTTGTGTTCCGTTTAGCGTACGGATGAAAATGATCTATGTTACTTTTTGTACACGGCTTTTATGGATTGTTTTTAATTTTTTAGTTCTTCTGTCATAAATTGTTCTTTTTCTACTAGGACCGTATCGTTTAATGCAATGTCTGAAGAACGTATATTTCTATCGTAATACAATTTATTACGTTCCTTGTGTTTATTTATGAGCTCTTTTGCCAATGCATGGGATTTTTGCATACGGTACTTCACTTCCTTTGCGTAATTCTCTACATTATATATTGGATCAATGGTTTCTTTCTTTAGTTCATTTGGTAACACTGGCTTCCTACCAAATGTTAGTTCAAATGGAGTGAATTTGTTGTCGAATACAGTATTGGATGTTGCATTGTGTAAGAAAGTAAAGTACTTTAAATATGTATCCCAATCAGAAAAGTTTTCGTTAAGATATGCCCGTAGGTATTCGTTAAATACTCTATGGTTACGTTCTATCGAGCCAACTGTTTGGTGATGATACGCTGTTGAAAAGTCATGTTTGATATTCAAAAGTTTCAGAAGTTCTGCAAGAATTTCATTCTTATATTCGGTACCTTTATCTGGCACAGCTATTGTTACCAGGTATTTTGTTAAATCGCATATGATGGTAACTGCGAACTTGTTACCGTAACTCGATTGTGGTAAAGGTCCGATTGTATCAATAATAACTATATCAAATGGTTTACTCGGCGTTGGAGTTAGTACTAAATTTTCTTTGATTTTTGGTTTCACTTTGTTTACTAAAAATTTTTGACAACTTTTGAAGAATTTAGCAATGTCACGGGTCATGTTTTTCCAAAAGTATTTATTACGAATTTTTGCGTAAAGCTTTTTAACACCGCAGTGACCGCCTGATATAGGGTCATTATGATACATTGTCATGATTTTGATTTTTGTATTGTCGTCTGTTGCAGTTTCTACTGGGTCTGTAAGTAGTATTTCTAACGTATTTAAAATTTTATTTCCGCATTTTTTTTAAATTTAAAATTGTACAATATTTGAAAAATAGATCATCTTTTGGCCATTCAACTTTGTTAATATGGTGATTGTTAGCTACTGTTTGTAACTTCGAAAGTAACTCTCCTAAGTTTGTTATTTCGTTACCAATCTCTATATTAAGTAATTCGATCTTTTTGCGTCGCATATGTGCGCTTATATGCATTTTAGAAATTTGACTTTTATCATCATAAAAAAATGGGGTTCTTATACGCGGAACTTTTTTCGAATAATTAAATGAAAATTTGTCATAAACATGTAAAGTAAGTTGTTTTTGTCTTTTTTGCCTGTTTTCCTAAGAACGTTTTCATCGTTTTGCCGTTTTGTCATTGATCTTGTCTGTACTGTTAAAATTTGTTTGTTCGATTCTTAGAAATGCGACGTTGGGTGGTATAACCGAAAAAGCTATTGTCGTCATTCGTGAGAATGAATTTGGTGCTATATTTAAACCGAATGGAAGCACTTTCCATCTAAATGCACCTCGGTCAGTGCTGAAAGACGTAATGTCATGTGAGTCAGGATGCAAGGGGATTTGATGAAATCCAGAAAAAAGATCTAATGTGGAAAAATATTTTGCTCTACCGAGATTATCTAAAATATCGTCAACTCTAGCTAGCGGAGATTTATCAGCAATGAGTTTTTTGTTTACTGCGCGAAAATCTACGCACATACGATAAGCTTTTTGACCCTTAGTGTCTTTCTTTGGGACTACAATCAAAGGACTATTGTAATTAGAGTAACTGGGTTCAATCAAATCGTTGCCCAATAATTTATTTACTTGGCGATTTATTTCTTCGCGTTGAGAGTATGGCAATCAATAGTTTTTTACATATACCGGCTCGTTGTCTGTAAATCTTAATTTTTGCTCGTAGAAGTCGTTTAAAGTCATTTTGTCCGTTTCAAGAGCGAAAATGTCGGCATAATCTATGCAAAGGTCACTAAATTTACTGTGAGCATGTTGAGGAATTTGATTTTTTAAAATCGAAATTAGTTTTTTCGTACGTTTGTCTTCTGTTTCTGTCTTGTTAATTGTATAAACATTGCAGTTTGAAAGTTTTTCTGTCCGAATACTTTTTCTTTTCACATACTTGACATCATCCGTGGTATTTATGACTTTAGTTATTGGGTTACTGGAATTAACAATGCACCTAGCTGTAAAAACGCCTATTTCAATTTCCTCCGAGTCCACGAAAAGTGGCTCGGGTGAATCTCCTAAATCAAAAAGTCTGAATATTTCACACCTGGGAGGAATGATACAACTGTCGTTTTCTGTTCCATGTAGGATTGGTATCGCGACTTTTTCATTACCTACCTAAAAAGAAATTCTGTTTCTTTCATAATTAATAATGCATTTGTTAATTTTCAGAAAATCTTTACCCAATATGCCATCGGATGGAATATTAAAGTCTTCATCTACTACATGTAAAGTATGTTTAAGAGAAAAGTTTGAAACATTTAAATTTACGGCAACTGTACCTAAAGTCGAAACTGAATTTGAAGTTACACCGGTAATGTTGATAATGTCGTTTCTATTTAATGAAATATTGCTGTCTAGACATGATATTTTTATTAAAGAAATGTCTGCTTGAGTGTCTACCAAGAATGAAAAGAATTTTTGTGACTCGTTAAGTTGTAATTCTATGAAATCTGAATAATTTAAATTTAAGCAGTATATGCCTACTAGTGAAGGAAATTCGCTTACTCGCTTAGTTCGTCCTCCCTCATTGTTCGCTCCTGAGGGGCACTCGCGTTTAAAGCGCTTACGTTTGCGTTTCTACCTCTACCATTGGCTAATCTCCAATTGTTACCTCTATTGTTACTGTTGGATCACCCTAATAGCATTTATAGCAAATATTAAAAACACTTATTAAGTAGCTGCTAACTACTCTCAATTTATACTAAACGCACTCTTTGTAAACATGTTCATACACACACACACACACCTAACATTAAGCATTAACTATTGCACTCATTCTCAATCTCACTTATGCTTTTGGTTGTACCTACATAATTTGTTTTCCAATAAATCATTGCAAATCATCATCTTAACGTGAACGGTTCGTCGTTGTATTTTAGTCGCTATATTTATATTCGCTGGCAAGTATATACTCACTGGTCAACAGTCACACACCCCCACTACCTAAGTTTCATGTAACCCAGGAAAATCCTCCTTGGTTCAACATTTTGGCGCCCAAACGTGGAGCTTGTGTGCAACTTCATAGTCCAGATTGGGAGTTATCAACCGTCGAACATCACAACAGCAACCGCCGATCCCGCAGTCAGCAGTTCATCGGCCGTAATTGTGGTCTACATTTCCCGTGGACAATCGGCAGCACTGTATACAAATGATCATCTGTACATGTAAACCGTTTGCCGCTATCAACTGCCCTTTGGAAATCGTATGTATGCATAAAATTATTATTTTTGTCACAGCCACCTTTTTGCATTATTTGAGTTTGCATTCATATTCGCTGTTGCGGTTCATTGCAAATCATTTTTTTGTTGATTGCTGCGCCGCTAGCGTATACGCCCACGTCTAAGCTGACGTTGCTCTGCTCGTTTCGTCATTTTCGCTTGCCCTGCCTACGTCATTACTTGACTAGCAGCATTTTTCTTCGCAACCAATATACAACCCAGCAGACAACTGAACAATCATTCAGGTGGTATACCACGTCGCAAGTCATCATGTCCCTAGAAGAATGTAAACGCAAGCGCTCCAATATTAAACGAAATATTTCACGTATAAAATCCATTGTAGAGGCAATTAAAGATACGGATGAAAAGCCGGCGCACGCCGAACTCCAATGTCGACTAGGGATTTTGGAGTCCTACTTCAAACAAGCACTTTCCGTGCAAGCAGATATAGAAGATTTAGACCCTTCCGATAACGGTCGAGCTGACTTAGAAGACAGCTACGTGGCTGTAAAGCTCAGCATACAGGCACGACTTGGGGATGATGGTAATACCACAGTAAATTATACTGATACGGGTACACCTGCACCTGTCGTTACGTCGTCGCATCTCCCAAGGTTGTCGCTGCCTACCTTCAGTGGAGACTACGCTGAGTATAAGAACTTTATAACGTCTTTCACTCAAATTATCTCACGTGAGTCTCGACTATCAAATATAGAGCGTTTTAACTACCTTTTATCCTGCTTGAAAGGCTCAGCCCTAGAAACAGTGAAGGCCTTTCAAGTAACCAGTGAGAATTATCCCAAGGCATTAGACAGACTCAAAGAACGATTTGACAATCCGACTTTGATATTTTTAGAAGGAATCGCCTCACTTTTTACGCTGCAGCCAGCAGACAAGTCGAACGCTCAGCAGTTGAGAAGTCTCGAGTCCCTCGACTACAAATCCCTTCCGACTTGGTCAAATGCTCGTAGGTCTTAGAACGCCACAGCCAGTTTTTGCATTCATCTGATTCGTCAGTCAAACGCAAGTCAGAATCTGGCAAGCATAATCGTGGGACGAATAGCAACCAGCAATCATCGTTTGCTGTATCCAGTTCCAATTGTGTTCTCTGTGCCAGCTCCAAACATAGACTCACTGGTTGCCCTACATTCAAGGAGATGACTTCAAATCAGCGCTTCGATACAATGAAAACGCATGACTTATGTATCAACTGCCTCGGCAATGGGCATAGAGTAGCTCAATGTCCATCTAAAAGTCGCTGTCGAATATGCAAAAAAGGCCATCACACGATGTTACATCATGGCAATTCATCGCAAGCCACGTCATCGACACAGCAATCAACACCCATCACGCATATTTCGCAGTCTGCTGCACCAACTTGGCAATCAACAAACGCTACTTTTAGACCTCAATCTTATGCCGAACCGCATTCTTCGCAAGCTGCAACACATTCAATGGGAACGTCGGAAAGCGGGCAAGTAATACTAGCAACGGCAATGGTTCTAGTCAAGCACGCAACCGGTGAGTACATACTCGGCAGGGCTTTGCTTGATTCGTGTTCGCAAGTGAATTTCATCACGGACGACTTCGCCCAAAAACTTCGTCTTGGTCGTGAAAAACACCACGTTGGAATACGTAGCATCGGAAACTCACTTACAAACCTGAAGGCACGCACAACTACAACCGTCAAGTCACGGACATCGGACTTTAATTTGTCCCTACAATTCGGCATTACAACGCACATCGCCTACCAACCGGATGCTGAAATCGATACTTCGAGATGGAACCTTCCACGCAACACAACTTTGGCAGACGAAGAATTCTTCAAACCACGCCGCATTGATCTCCTGCTTGGGACAGAGGCATTTTTCGAAGCGCTTGCAGTTGGCCAAATCCGGTTAGGAGCTAATTTACCAACATTACAAAAAACGTTGTTCGGGTGGATCGTGTCTGGCCGATATCAGCAAGAGCGTCAAGCGAATACATCTACTTGTTTGATGTCATGCGAAGACTCCATCGACGACCAATTACAGCAGCTTTGGAAACTCGAAGCTGTCAACGCACCACACAAGCAAATTCAACCGGAGCACAGCATTTGCGAAGACCACTTTTTAGCCAACACTTATCAAGATGCCACTGGAAGCATAACCGTAAGTCTGCCTTTCAAAGATAGTCCTACTTGTCTGGGGAACTCTTTCGAAACAGCGCGTCATCGATTCATGTCGGTCGAGAGACGGCTATTAAAATCGCCTGAGATTAGATCGCAATACATATCATTTATGGCCGAATACGAAACTCTCGGCCACATGTCCATTGTTACAAACCCGATTCTAGATGAATCTCATTTTTTCATACCACATCATTGTGTCTTTAAGCCCAGCAGCGAGTCAACAAAACTTCGTGTTGTGTTCGATGCTTCATGTAAGACGACATCGCAAAAATCGTTGAATGATTTACTACTAGTTGGACCAACAATTCAAACAGAGCTGTACATACTTTTGCTACGTTTTCGCTTGTTTCGATACGCCATAACCGCAGACGTCACAAAGATGTATAGGCAAGTACTTTTGAATAATAATGATCGTAAATACCATTATATTCTTTGGCGCGCTTCGCCAGATGTAGAACTCCGTACGTATAAGCTAAATACCGTCACATATGGAACAGCTTCAGCGCCATACCTTGCAGTGCGCAGCCTACACTATTTGGCAGACAAATACATGCACGAGTTCCCAGTTGGTGCTCATGTGGTAAAGTCGTCTTTCTATGTGGACGATATGTTGTGTAGAGCTGACGACGTTGACGCCTTGAACACAGTAAAAACTGAAGTAATTTCTGTACTCAAGCGAGGCAACTTTCCTTTATCCAAATGGCACTCCAACCACCCAGACTTCAGAGAATGCCAAACTTCAAAAGAGCTCAACTTTACAGAAGACTTCGTCACCAGCGCACTTGGTGTAACATGGAATCAACACAGTGATATGTTTTTATTCGCTTTCTTACCAAAGCAAGTCCATACTGCGGTTACAAAACGTACGATCCTTCGACTGCATCGTCACTCTTCGACCCACTCGGATTGCTGTCACCACTTCTGATCACATCCAAAATCATATTTCAAGAATTGTGGCTTTTAAAGCTCGATTGGGACGAGTCCGTTCCACAAAACCTGCAGCAAGCTTGGAACAAATGTGTGTTATCACTCGGTTTGCTAACAACGCTTGCGGTGCCTCGTTATTGCCTGCAGCCGAACACATGCAATCTTCAACTCCACGGCTTTTGCGACGCATCAATTCGAGCATATGGTTGCGCATTGTATTTGCGCACCGAAGATGCCGATGGGAATATTGCTGTTCACTTACTTACATCAAAGTCACGTGTGGCTCCAGTCAAAAAACAATCGCTTCCGAAACTCGAGCTCTGCGGTGCGCATCTTCTCGCTCAACTGTACAATAAGGTAAAAAACATTTTTTCAAAGAAACCAATTTTCGCATTCTTTTGGACTGATTCGCAACTAGTGCTTCATTGGCTGCAACAACACTCGGTGACATTGTCAACGTTTGTAGGCAACAGAGTCTCTGACATACAGGAGTTAACAGCGAAGGGCCATTGGAGATTCGTGCCGACTCAACAAAATCCCGCACACTTGGTATCTCGCGGCTGCACTGTCCATGACTTGAAAACATCGAACTGGTTTTCAGGTCCACGGTTCCTGCGTGAAGACGTGGCGAAATGGCCTGCTAAGGGAGAAAAATTCGACGAAGATATTAACATAGTCAACGCTGAAAAGCGAAAAAGCTTGTTTGCTGCCACTGTAGAAACAAATGACATCCTAAAAACCATCGAGGAAGTTAGCTCATATATACGCTGTCTTCGACTCGTTGCTTGGATGTTTAGGTTCAGTGACATATGCAGAAAAAGGTCCAGACAAACGACTTCTTCGCCAACACCACAAGAGCTGCGGCATGCATTATATTCTATCGTTTGGATGATTCAACAGCAGCACTTCGCCGACGACAACCGTTTGATCAGAAAAAATCTGCCATTGAAATGCACCTTAAAATATTTAACACCATTTTTAGACAATTCAAGCGGCTTTGAACTTATTAAGGTTGGTGGCCGATTGGACAGCGCAGATCTACCGAACGATCAAAAGCATCCTATCTTACTACCCAGCAACTCGCAATTTGTAACAAAATACGTTCGCTACTTACATATGCAAAATTATCATGCAGGCCCCAAGGCATTGGTAGCCTTAATTCGACTCAAATTCTGGATAGTCAACGCTAGGGACGTCGCTCGCCGCATTGTTCGCTCGTGTGTCCATTGCGTCCGCTACAGACCAAAGCTGTTGCAACAGATTATGGGACCGCTGCTACCTGCACGTCTCACACCTTCTCGTCCATTTGAACGCTGTGGGGTTGACTTCTGTGGACCCATCAACACATACTTGCGGATTCGCGGAAAGCCACCCAACAAGTCGTATCTGGCCGTATTCGTGTGCTTGGTCACCAAAGCAGTTCATATTGAGGTAGTATCGGACCTGTCAACGAAGGCATTTTTAAATGCACTTAAACGTATGGGTAGTCGTCGAAAAATGCCATGCGATATATATTGCGATAACGCTACGAATTTCGTCGGAGCAGCCAATCACCTAAAGGAGCTTAAGCAATTTCTGTTTAATCCTGATATACAAAAAGAAATTTTCAAATTTTGTTCATCAGACTTCATTAATTTTTATTTCATTCCTCCCAGGCCACCTCATTTTGGCCGGCTCTGGGAAGTAGCCGTAAAAAGCGCAAAGGGTTTGCTTAATCGCACGTTAGCAAACACCAAATTCACATTTGAAGAGCTACGTACTGTCGCTGCTGAAATTGAAGCTATACTCAACTCTCGTCCACTATCGCCGTTGTCTTCAGACCCGAACGATTTCGGAGCTCTTACTGCTGGACACTTCTTGGTTGGTGAGTCCCTACGTGGTTTACTTGAGCGCTGCCTGGAACATAAAAATCTATCTAATTTGGATCATTTCGAGATGATCTCCTCAATTAAACAACGATTTTGGCGTCGTTGGTCCAAAGACTACATTAATGAACTCCGCTCACGGGTCAAGTGGGCGACTCCTGAACCGAATCTCAATGTTGGAGCCCTAGTAATAATTCACGACGACAATTTGCCACCCTTGCGCTGGAAACTTGGTCGCGTCGAATCTACAGTACCTGGTAAAGATGGTCATGTTCGTGTTGCGCAGCTCCGTACTGCTAATGGGTCTTGTTGCCGCCCGATACACAAATTAGCTATCCTACCTGTAACTTGAAGAGCGTTCCTTCAACGGGGCCGGGATGTTGGATCACCCTAATAGCATTTATAGCAAATATTAAAAACACTTATTAAGTAGCTGCTAACTACTCTCAATTTATACTAAACGCACTCTTTTTAAACATGTTCATACACACACACACACACACCTAACATTAAGCATTAACTATTGCACTCATTCTCAATCTCACTTATGCTTTTGGTTGTACCTACATAATTTGTTTTCCAATAAATCATTGCAAATCATCATCTTAACGTGAACGGTTCGTCGTTGTATTTTAGTCGCTATATTTATATTCGCTGGCAAGTATATACTCACTGGTCAACAGTCGCACACCCCCACTACCTAAGTTTCATGTAACCCAGGAAAATCCTCCTTGGTTCAACAGTTACTATTGTTTGAATTAAAATGTGTATTTGAACGCGTATTATTATTGTTATTATTCTGGTATCTATTTCAGTTATAACTCCTATATCTTTGATCATTGTTGCCGTTATAGTTACTATTGTATGAAAATGAACTATTATTATTTCTATAACCAGTATAGCCTTTATAGTTACTATTGTATGAAAATGAACTATTATTATTTCTATAACCAGTATAGCTGCGATTTGAGTAAAAACCTCGATAACTACCACGTGAATTTCTGAATGTATTGTTACCACGTGATCGAAAAGCTAAAACCTGACGCTCTGTTACTTCGTTGTTTTGTTCTACAATTAATTTCGCTACTTCGTCTTTCGGATCAGTGAATGCTGTTGAGGCTAAAATGTTTTGACTAAATTGGATTTTGCATTTAAACGGCACACGTTAACCGTTTGTTCGACTGCCATCCACCTAAATCTTCAGATTTTTTGGCAAAATCTGTGTAATTGTTATTGCTAACGTGCAACGCTACAATTCTCCCTGCTACAACTTTCGAGTTGGCTAAAGTTACTTGTCTTGATATCACTTCGCGGGCTTTACCATCTAGTTTTGATTTTAAGAACGCTATAAAAGTACCAGTTAAATCTGCAGTAGCAAACTGTTCAAGTAATTCAATTTTGTCTATAAAAGAATCAAGTGCTAGAGGATCACCACTGTAGTTTTCTCTAATAGAATTAGCACATGTCTTAATGAAAATTTTCTTTTCCTCAGGTGTTGCCATGATTTGATCGTTAAGATCTGAAGCTGAATTAGAAGAAGGTGAGGCAACGTTTGTACTAATTGGATCGTTAAGATCTGGGTTTACGTCAGAAGGGTTAATTAAGGTTGTACTATTTGAGTCGTTAAGATCTAATTTTAAAGTAGAAGAAGTTAAAGTTAATTTTGCACTATTTTAATCGTTAAGATTTGAATCAAAATTAGAAGTTAAATTTTTACTGGAAGAATCTTCGAAGCCTGGAAAATCTGTCGACAAGGATAATTTATTTTCCTGGTTTGTGACTTCTTCGGTCGAAGATGAAGCTAAACTTTCGTAGCTTGAGGCTGAATTATCGGAATCTGAGATTGAATTTTTTTGCACTTGCTTACCACTTCTAAGGTACATATGTAGTTATCAGAATAGCAGAAATAATTCAGTTCAAACTATGAAATTAATGAAGTACTTATTAGAGTGTCTGAATTTTTGAAGCTGAAATGTTGAGAAAGCAAAAAAAAATTTTGTATAAGAGAACTGATTTAAGTATTTAACAATTTATTGGAAGAATTTATTAAAATTGCAGTAAACTTGTATGAAAAATCTGTAAAAAGTATGTGAATTTAAAATGTGACAAAAGTATATAGGTATGAATTGGTAAAAATCTCAAAATGTAATTACGGACGCACCGCTTTATTCAAAAAAATCTGAATTTGGTTTTTCACGGAACCACCGTTTTATCAAAAAAAATCTCATATTGTATTGATTTATTAAGTATGGGTTAATAAGGCTATCGCCGTTTAGTATCCGCGGTAATTGAAAATTATGTCTACTTGGATGATATAATAAAATACAGTTTTGGACTTAAATTCGAAAAAATGCATATAAAATGAAAATGATTATTTACCGATAATATGAAGGCAAAATATTCAAACTTGATTGATTTATGGTCTCATGAATTCCGGGCGGATACCGATTGCAAAAAAACTTACAAATTTTGAATATTCAAAATTTATTTTATTGACATACCCACGTAAAATTAGTGAAAGGCATTATGAGGAACACGTGGTTGAAAAGAAAAATCTCAAAGGGATAAGAAAATTGGAACGAGAATTATATAATATAAGTTAAAACGCACTAAATTGAAAAGGTGTCCCGAGTTGGCAATTATAGTTATATGCAAAACCACAATAATATTTAGAACATGTTATATGTTGCAATTACTAAATTCCGCAAAGTACCGATTGCACAATCACCTGTAAAAATGTATGCATTTTTCTTGCCAAAGAGGCTAACATGTAAGAGGATGTCCACGTAAAATATTCAATTTGAAACACATGAATGCGTTGTATGTAAAAAAAATGTTACTGTACATAACTTTGTAAAAATGTATGAATATGCAATTTAGAAATATAGTATATATATATATTTACAATATGTAAAACATATACGTAAAATGTGTACGTATAGAGATACGTCGGTGCAGCAGCGTCGCAAATGAAGATTGAGTATTGGAATACCGAAATGTAAGCCATATAAAATATGCGTGGATGCTACTGGACGCTGGTACTAAGTACAACAGTAATGAATGATGATGTTGAAATTTCATTTAATGATGCGTGCGATGCAGCGAGATAGATAAAATTGATATTTTTCCATATATTTATTTATAATATATGTCTTATCGGTGGCAGCGTGGGTTTAAAAAAATTTAGAAATGGTGGCGTCATTTTGTATCTACGAGTTATAACTCGCTGTCCTTTTTCTGCGCCCACGCCCACGTGTATGGATGCCCCTTTTTGGTGCTCCGAATTAAATTTCACTAGCGGCTGGCCCGCGCCGCACGGTCGCCATGTAAACCCGCTGAGGCAACTCCCTTTGGTTGATAATCTTGGATTGTAAAACAACTCCCTTACGTTCATCAGCTTACCCGCAGTCCAATTGCTATATGTCAGCTTACCCCCAGTCTTTTGCTTACCCGCAATTATCCATAAAAATTTAAATGAAATAGTTCGTATAATGGGTAGCGCCACTTTAACGCGACTTCAAAATGTTAAGGTTTATTAACTTTTTATTGTCTTAATTTTATGACTGCACGAGTTAAAAGCTGAGAATATAATGGCCGAGCCACTCACGCACTGGGTTGCATTTTGCTCGTGCTCGCGACATCAGCTGATGTGTGCTTGATGTGTTGAGTTTGAGAAGGGTGCCATTACAATACTTTGATTGGATAACGGTTGGTTGTACAGGAATAAAGGAATCGAGATAGATATGGACTTCCGTATATCAAAATCATCAGTATCGAAAAAAATTTGATTGAGCCATGTCCGTCCGTCTGTCCGTTAACACGATAACTTGAGGAAATTTTGAGATAACTTGATAAAATTTCGTATGTAGGTTCCTGGGCACTTATCTCATATCGCTATTTAAAATGAACGAAATCGAAAAAGTGTGATAATTCATTACCAAACACGGATAAAGCGATGGAACTTGGTAGCTGGGTTCACCTTATGACCTTATGACCTTATGAGAAAATTAGTAAAATTTTGGACAATGTCAAATGGAGCTTTAAAAAAAGGTAATTTAAAAGTTTTGCAAGCTGCAATTTGGCAGTCGTTAAGATATCATAATGAAATTTGGCAGGAACGTTACTCCTATTAGCAAAATCGGATGACGAATACGCCCACTTTTTAAAAAAAAAATTTTTAAAGTCAAATCTTAACAAAAAACAGTATATAAGTAAATTATGTCAACATTCGATTCCAGTAATGATATGGTGCAACCAAAAAACAAAAATAAAAGAAAATTTCAAAATGGGCATGGCTCCGCCCTTTTTCATTTAATTTGTCTAGAATACTTTTAATGCCATAAGTGAAACAAAAATTTACCAATCCTTGTGAAATTTGGTAGGGGCATAGATTCTATGACGATAACTGTTTCTGTGAAAATGGGTGAAATCGGTTAAAGCCACGCCCAGTTTTTATACACAGTCGACCGTCTCTTCTTCCGTTCGGCCATTAACACGATAACTTGAGGAAAATCGATATATCTTTACTACACTTAGTTCACGTACTTATCTGAACTCACTTTATCTTGGTATAAAAAATGGCCAAATTCCGACTATGACCACGCCCACTTTTTCGTTATCGGAAATTACGAAAAATGAAAAAAATGCCATAATTCTATACTAAATATGAAAAAAGGGATGAAACATGGTAATTGGATTGGTGTATTGACGCAAAATATTACTTAAAAGAAACTTTGTAAAATGGGTGTGACACCTACCATATTAAGTAGAAGAAAATGAAAATGTTTTGCAGGGCGAAATCCAAAGCCCTTGGAATCATGGCAGGAATACTGTTCGTGGTATTACATATATAAATAAATTAGCGGTACCCAACAAATAATGTTGTTCTGGGTAACACTGGTCCACATTTTTTTCGATATCTCGAAAACGCCTGCACATATACAACTAAGGGCCACTCTCTTTTAAAACCCTCATTAATAATTTTAATTTGATACCCATATTGTACAAACGAATTCTATAGTCACACCTGGTCTACCTTTATGGCGATATCTCGAAAAGGCGTCCACCTATAGAACTAAGGCCTTTTGAAATACTCATTAACACCTTTCATTTGATACCCATATCGTACAAACGCATTCTAGAGTCACCCCTAGTCCACCTTTATGGCGATATCCCGAAATGGCGTCCACTTATAGAACTATGGCCCACTCCCTTTTAAAATACTCTTTAATACCTTCCATTTGATACCCATGTCATACAAACACATCCCAGGGTTACCCTAGGTTAATTTCCTACATGGTGAGTTTCCCTTATTTTGTCTCCAAAGCTCTCACCTGAGTATGTAATGTTCGGTCACACCCGAACTTAGCCTTCCTCACTTGCTCTTAATCTTTTTATTCACGCCTCCCTCCGTTTTTTCGCTTCACTCTATCTCTTTCTCAGTCTCCTTCCCTCTTTTCTATTCTCACTAATTATTCTCATTCTTCTTAATCCCTTATTGCCAGTCCCAGAGGGTGGTATGTATTTTGTTCCAGTCCCATTCCGAGTACCAGTCCCACACAGTCTCAGTCCCAGTCCTAGTCCTAAACCAGTCCCGTCTCTGGTCTACTTCCCAGAAAAAAGGATCATATATGAGGGGATGTGTGGTATACCGATATAACTCAAAAATCAACCTTTTGAGAAAAGTGAAAAAACTTAACAATACAGGTAAAAATAAATTTATAATAATCCTATTTGGTAAGATTTTAGATAGTATGTTTCTTTGATAAGAAAAAGTGGTAAATTTTATATATACATAATTTTATTAGAAAGCGGATGATTTCTTTTTTTTTTTAGTTATACCGTTATTCCATAGATCGAATATTAAATATTTTGACTGAGATACTTTATTAAACAAAATAGTAGATACATTAATAACCACTGTTAAATACATTATATTCTATTATTTAAAAGTGCTTATAACTATTTGTTATTTCTCTTTGTTATTTTTAGCAATCCTTTTTTTTAATACATTTATCATTTCTAACCTTTTTTCTACTTTTAACAATGAAGTTCTCTGTCTGCTTAGTCGTTTTTAAAACCACTTCAATTCTTTTATTTTTCAGTTCATTCTGGTCTACGACATTGAATATATTTTCATACCATTTCGATGCTTCATTACTGCAACATTTTATTAGAGAGTTATACCGTTTTTCTATAAATGAAGCAAATATCTTTGTTTAAATGTCACTATTATTTGCTAAGATTAATATGGTATGTGTATGTAATCGTGCTCTTTTAATTTAGTTGATTTATGGAAAAACGGTGTAACCCGACTTATACCATTATTCCACACATCCCCTCATATACTAATATAGGCAAATTTGTATACCAAATTTCAGACAAATCGGATAGGACGTATGTAAATTGGTATGTGGGTACCAGAGATATACGCCACCGATAAACGCCGCTGCCGCCGCCGCCGATTTTGGTCGTTTTTCGCACGCCGCCGCCGAATATCGAAAATGTCGGCGCGGCGGCGCCGGCGGCGGCGTCCGGTGCGTTACTATATTTTCTACTCGTTTAAGACTATTTAGGCCATTTATTGTTCATGTCGAAAATTGGTCGGATATGGGCGAAAGTGGTATCAACTGATGCGCATCACTGCCAGTTATGAGAAACTAATTGCGAAACTTAACTCTTTCTAATTGTTCAAAAGTTATTTTAAAAAACAAGCCTTTTCGATGTCAGCTTAACACGGACTTTGCATCATCCAATTCACCAAGTTATTAAAAGAAAAATTGTATAATAAATTTATATGCTCACTTTACATATTTTTTTCAAAAAATTAATTATGAACAATGAATTCAAATAAAATCATCAAAGGCGAACATGTTTTCAAATTGTCCTCAAGTTGTTTAAAAAAGCAAAAAAGGTGCCGATTTAAAAAAAAAATATATATTGCGATTGGCTGAAAGTGTAAGCGAAATCAGTGATGCAAAATCCTTTAGTAGGTTCTAGGGGCATAAACACTCCTTTGAAATGATCCTTACCTCATACTTAAGTTGGGTATATATGTATGTACGTATGAGAAGGGTTTGAAAAATCCCTTGGACTCAGGCCCGACGAGAGGATGGGAGAATTCCCCCCGGGCCCGGGGTTTCTCAGGGGGGCCGCGATTAAGAGGTACTAAGACATTTTTTTTTTAATTCAGGAGAGTCTTTAGTTGTTCCATGTGCAAATTTTAAGTCGAATTTCAAAAGCAACGAATATTGATAATAATTTTTGCCTGGGATTGAAGAGGCAATAAAAACATCAAACAAAAATGTATTTCTCAGGGGGCCCGCGATTTATTAGAACTAAGACATTTTTTTTTTATTCAGGAGAGTCTTTAGTTGTTCCATGTGCAAATTTTAACAAATATTGATAATGATTTTTTGCCTGGGCCTGAGGAGACAATAAAAACATCAAACAAAAATGTATGTTTATATGAATCCGAAATCGTAAAGTTTTCGTGGTGACACTGATGAAGGTTCATCTTCAAAAGGTCTTCCAACAATAACACGAACTTTGTATCAAAGTCCAGATTATTTAAACGACTTCTATATAGGTACCGTGAATAATGAGTTTTTGCGATCTGAAGAAGTCAACGAAATGATTCGTCGAGGTCATCAAAAGTGTCCTGTCATTTTTCCACGTGATTGCCATTACGAGGCATTTCCTACCTCGTTGTTAAACAGAATCTTGCCAAATGGAGAGAACGTGGAGCGTGACTGGTTATTGTGGAGTGCCAGTAGCAATGCTTTTTATTGCCTATCATGTCGTCTATTAAGCACCAATACTTTAAATCGACCTAAAATTTGTTCTGCGGATATTCGAATTCCAGGTATGGAAGAAGCTATACGATAAACTGCCAGCACACGAAAGTACTCAAGATCACATTAAATGTTATATTCAATGGAGATCTTTACAAAATCGAATTCAAAAGGAGGCTACAATTGATACTCTTATCAATGACCAGCTAATCACTGAAACTCAAAAGTGGAAAGAAATTTTATATGGAATTTTGGACACTATTTTATTTTTGGGTGAAAGAGGTGTAGCTTTCAAAGGCGAAAGTATATATTTTGGTGAACGAAACGATGGACATTTTTTGGGAATCTAAGATCTCATAAGACAATATGATCCGATACTTAGGGATCATTTGAAGAAGGTTAGGATTTCCCAACAGCAGCACAAACGTTTACAAGTTTACTATCTTTCCCCAGACATTCAGAACGAGTTTATAGAAATTTGTGCAAAGCACGTGAGGGAAACTATATTAGATCAAGGCAAGAAAGCCAAGTATTTTGCTATTATCGTTGATGCTATGTCTGATGCTAGTAACGTTGACTACGTTCATTTTGCGCTAAATGAATTTCAATTCGAAAGAAACAAATTTTACAATTCAAGAACTGTTTTTAGCTTTCGTGAATTTTAACCAAAAAACTGTCAGAGAATCGCTGATATAATTTGCCATATTTGATTGAAAATTGTTGTGCACAAGGGTACGAAAGGAGCTTACAACGGGGCACTACGTCACATTCTCGACAAAAACTCGAGTGCTGATTACTCGCCTTGTGCAATCCATAGTCTCAATTTATGTGGTGTTGATGCTACAGAATGTTGTACGGCTGCAATTACTTTCTTCGGAGTTGTACACAATAGTTTTACTATTTTCAGCAGCACTCCACAACGATGAGACATCCTCAAAAAAAATGTACCGAGCTCTCTTCATAGTCTTTCAGCCAAAAGCCAAATTTGACTGCGCAAGCAACTTTTTGTGTACCTGCATTCTCATGTACATCAGCAAGTTCGAATGTATCTTGCTGTCCTCAATTTGGTTCAAACTACTGACTACAATTAATGAAAGAAACGTGGTCCTCCAAGCTAGAGACGCCACCATAGATGTTGAGGTCTGACATATAGATGCCTTATTAGCTGATTTGAAGTTGATCAGGAACCAATGGGAAACCATTTTAAACGAATGTAAAACAGTTGCTATTCAATTGAACATCTAGCTAAAGTTTCCGGACATACGAAAGAGAAAACCCAAAAGACGTTCTGAAGATAATTTAAATCCTGGTGACCGTTGATTCGGTAATCACTGGCATTACTGATCGATTTGTAGCTATGAGAAATTTGAGCGAGACGTTTTTCTTTTTGTGGCAATTTTAAGATATGGATGAAACTACGGTTCGGGCGAGCGCAGCAAACTTTGCCGAAAAATACAAAGTCGGACATTCTCAAAGCTCAGAATGCAAAACAATTCACTTGAAACACATTTACGAAGTAAATTTTGATAAAGGCCTGTCACCACTGGAATTGCTAAATGCCATCTATGTTCAAAATCTGTATACGATTTTCCCCAACATTTGTGTTGCTTTACGTATCTTTTGCACTATACCTGTCACTGTAGCTAGTGCAGAACGTTCTTTCAGCGTCCTTGCTAGAATCAAAAACTTTCATTTGATCGTGTTCACCTACAGAGCGAGTTTCAGGACTTGCCATGCTTTGTGTTGAATCTGTTTTGGCAAGACAGTTAAATTTTGATATTATTATAAAAAATTTTGCAGCGAAAAAAGCAAGTAAAGCCACTCTTTGATATCCGAACTTTCTATATTAAATAATTAAAATTTATAATCATCATTGTATTTATCAGAAATGTACTAAAATGTTACCAAATAACTAGAAAAGATTATTGGAAGCAATATGTGGCTGTTAAAAGAGAATTTTATTTCTACGTTACAATAAAACATTATAAATAGTAAATATTCTGTGCTAATTTTATATTCGGCTCTTAGTCCAAAAATCATTTAGTTGATGTGGCAAAAATTTTGTTCGATGTAATCCAAATTAATCAAATGTATTGGTGGATTTTTTATAGAGGGCCCGTAAATTGTTTAGTCCCGGGCCCGGATTTTCTCTCTACGGCCCCGCTTGGACTTACATTCAAACATCTGTTGTTTATTTGCGAAAATATGCAATAGCGTCTGAAATGGTAATTTTGATTTTCACACTTCATCCTTCAACACCCAAGTCTCCCTGTTTGACATAAAGTTGGCGTCCCTATCCAAACTAGTCCCTTGGAGTTAATCACCTTGATTATAGCCTATCAACCAAGTTTAAATATCACCTACACGTTACGGCTCCTTTTACAAATGTGAATACGTAGGCACATAAACATATTGTAACGAATTTTATTGCAATTCCCCTTATTGGCAATCTTCTGCCAACGTTCGTATCGCTAAACTGTTGAATAAATAACTCCAATATTGAATAATGGAAAAATGGCCTTTATTAAAGTACTTTACAATAACCCTTATATTTTGCAAATGAAACTGACTTCTCGCCTCGACTGTTGTCGCACTTTTATACTGTCCGACCTCCTTGTTGCATATTTCTAGGCTTTTCTAATTCCAGAACTTACTAGGTAGTTATAAATTTCTCAGCTACAACTACAGATTTATAATTTTTATAGCTTCTCTCATACCCCATGCGCTTGTACGTGTGAGCGACAATTCCACAATCAGAATTGCGTACCTTTAGGAGCATTTCAGATAAGATATCTGATGTGCTTGTGCGTTGCTTCTCCGCCGCGTGCACGCGTATGTGTAGACATAATGATTGAATTATTGATGTGAATTCACTTCACTGCTTAGCATCGGCCTAGAGATGGCAGTACCCCTTAGTGTTGCTAATATTCGTAACAATATTTACCAGGTGAGGCTTTGTTCCTCGCAAGAACACTCAAAGTGGTTAAGCAAAAGCTTTCCCAGTCGAACTAATGACCATATGTGCTACTACCCTAACGTAGTGGACAGTCGAGCTAGTCTGAAAACTGAAGCTACGCGGTCATCCATAATGAGCTCTTATATCATAAGACCGAAAACAGCAGTTAACATCTTTCAACTTAGAATCGGTCGACTTCCATTCTAAAATATAGTTTTGATTTAACGAAGACTATTGAAATCAATGATGTGAACACAAACGTCTGCAATCTTTGGTCTACATTTTAAAATTTTTATCCAAGGTCCTTGTAAAATTTTAATTATGTAGATGGACCGAGGCTTATAAGATTTTCACCCATTACGCTATGGCATCCACTTAGTTTGCTTATGATTTCGAAGGCGACATCTTTGGCCGAATAGTCACTCCCTAACATTTCTAGGCGTTTCTCTGGTGCAGCTCAGCAGCATATCGCGACAACAGCATATGTTAGAAAGTCTTCGGAGCTACACCAAGAGCTTCTAGGAAAGTGACGTCGACGAAGGTATTTGTTCGAAGTCGGAGTGCTATAGCTTCTGTGCTGGCATATGGTGTGAAGGTCAGGAGGCGTGGTAGCGACTGGTGGTCGGGATTGCTACTTTTCGCACATTGGGAATTGTAGCTCTTAAAAACAGCCGAAAAAACTGGAGGCGCCCTGTGCCACTAGAGTCATGAGTGTTAATAGACCATTAATAGCAACCGTAAGTCGCCTTTGTGCGTGACCGCCAATGAGACAAAAATGATTTAAAGAAATTGTGTTCGCGACGATTATTAGGAGTTAACCCTAGGTGAAACTACGCTTTGCACGAGATATGCAGACAAAAGTGTGGCTATTTAATTTATCTCCGGGGTTAGGTTCGAAGCCTCTCTGGAGTAAGTGAACGAGGGATAATCCCTCCGCAAAGGGCTACTCCTGAAAATTTTTGAACGGTCTGCGAGATCTTGAGGCAAAACCCCGGATGTTTCCTATATGGCCATATAAAAATACATACAAAAAAACTTTTCCTAAATACAATTTTCTTAAATAGAAAAATCAAGCTTTTTAAAGTAAGAACACCGGCATACGCCGGCATGCCGCCCACGCATAGTGTACGTTGTAGGCCTTGACGAGCACATCATGAAAATGTGTTTCAAAATCGTCTAACACCCCCAAATTTTCAAGTTATTGTCCATAAACCGTTTTTCGTCTACTGCGCGCACTCTAAAAATCATAACGTCGTCACGTTTTAACCGATTTCCGATTGCTTTACGGTTTTGGAAAAAAGAGGATTCAAGCTTCAATCCGATATATGTTTGTTTATACTTTATACTAAAAATTGTTACATTTTCCAAAAGTTATCTAAGATTTACCCATTTTTCCCCGTTTTCCATAGTTCGACGTCTTTTTTATGTAACATGTCATAAAAAAAAATTCTTTTTTACAATTTATTAATTTTACATTCATTCTGAAAGAACTATTTATCCCGAGTAATAAAAGTCATGGGTTATCAAAATCGGTTGATAAATGTTTAGGTTCCGATGCTTATTGTAAACAAGAAAATTAATAAAAACAAGTAAGGACGGGACTGTCTTCGGCTGTGCCGAAGACTTCATACCTTTCATGAATGGGGCTGAACAAAAACCTTATCCCGTTCGTAATCGCCAAATAATCGGATGTATAAGATAAGAAATATATAGTGAAAAGGTCTACATACCTAAACGGTTTTTAAGATAAATATAAATAAAAAAATGGCAAAAAACCCCCTTATCTGAACGATCGGTATGGGATATATATTATATATATCTCCGATCGAAATGATTTTTACAGGAAATCTTCTATGATATATTAGAATATATCACCAAGTTTCACGTTTTTATATTCGAAATCAAGGGAGAAATGGCCAAAAATATTTCTATCTGAACGATCGGTTGTATGGGATAGGTATATACTATATACATATAGCTCCGATCAAAGTGATTTTTTAGGAAATCTTCTATCATATATTAGAATAAATATCACCAAGTTTAACGTTTGGCGGCCACCGTGGTGTGATGGTAGCGTGCTCCGCCTATCACACCGTATGCCCTGGGTTCAACTCCCGGGCAAAGCAACATCAAAATTTTAGAAATAAGGTTTTTCAATTAGAAGAAAATTTTTCTAAGCGGGGTCGCCCCTCGGCAGTGTTTGGCAAGCGCTCCGGGTGTATTTCTGCCATGAAAAGCTCTCAGTGAAAACTCATCTGCCTTGCAGATGCCGTTCGGAGTCGGCATAAAACATGTAGGTCCCGTCCGGCCAATTTGTAGGGAAAATCAAGAGGAGCACGACGCAAATTGGAAGAGAAGCTCGGCCTTAGATCTCTTCGGAGGTTATCGCGCCTTAAATTTATTATTTTTTTAGCTCCGATCAAAGTGATTTTTTCAGGATATCTTCTAAGATATATTAGAATATATATCGCCGAGTTTCACGTTTATACTTTCTAAATTGCGGCAGGAATGACCAAAATCGTCTTATCTGAACGATGGCTTGTATGGGAGATATATGTTATAGTGGTCCGATCCTGCCGGATCCGACAAATGTCTAATATAATACAAGAATACACCCTTGTGCCAAATTTCATTGAGATATCTCAAAATTTGAGGGACTAGTTTGCGTTCAAACAGACAGACGGATGGACAGACGGTCGGACAGACGGACGGACAGACGGACTAGGCTATATCAACTCAGTTCGTCGCCCTGATCAATTCGGTATACTTAATGGTGAGTCTATCTTCTATATTTCTCAACGTTACAAACATCGGACCAAAGTTAATATACCATTTCATGTTCATGAAAGGTATACATATTCTATCAATGGTCTGCACTAGGGTCATTTTTTTAAGTTTTTTTCAAATTTTTACAGGTGCTCAGTCCTTAAAATATGCTATTTAGTGCAAAAATGCAATTGTAAAAGTTTGAGCTCAATCGGACTTTGCTTTCCGTGCTTAAAGACCCATGAAGTTGGCCAAGTCACAATTTTTCGCGAAAAATCAATTTCTTTTTCCTCCATTTGCAATATATTATACATGTTGAAATATATTTATTGTCAAATGAATGGAAATTTAAGGACTTTAAAGTATATAATAGACAATTTCCTTTAAAAATGGGTGGTTTGATAGATATATAATATTTAGTGAATCAAGTTCGTGCGAAGTGACCTGGTATGGTATCGCATTTGTTCCCTACAATTTTGATCAAGTCAAGTTCGAGTTTATTGATGTTCTATAAAACTTTTTAATATGACATATTTTTAGCAACGTATACATACGTTCAGACCACGTTCATATAGAGCCATAAGGTTTGTTTATTGAGCTGCTCTAGCTTATGCCAGGTTGAATTATTTCACAAAATTGTGTTTCAGGAACACTTTTCTTGCTCTAGGTTACTATATCTTTTGTTTCCTGAGTAGGCTCAAACCAAAACTAGAGTAATCCAGATCAGTGATGATAATCATGGTACTTTTTTGGTACATTTCGCTTCCCGAAAGTACGTTGGTACTACATTGACATATTTGGTAAATTTTTGTAAAATACAGCACTACACTTTAAGTCATTTGCAAAGCAGCTCTGAATGTACAAAAAAATTTTAAATTTTTCGAAGAAAATATATAGTTAAGTTGTTTTGTTGCCGAGCACAATTTGCCATTTGCAATTATGGATCATTTATTGCTTATGAAAAATAACATAACTGATTCTAAAATTGTGAACAAATTTTGCATCAATAGAATTAAAACACAGAAAATAATATCTCAAATAACAGGGCCAGAAAATTATAAATCCATAATTACATTTCGTCAGAAGAATTATTACTCTCTAATAATAGTTGAAACTACTGATATATGTATATTAGACCGGGTCGATTTGTGGTGAGGCAAAAAAAAACGCTCATTGCTCTGTGAAAATGATATTCTAGGGATCAAAATAAGAAACTTTGCCGAAGGAACCATACCTATAAAACGAATTCTGATGCCCCCCCCCCTTTGGGTCGTAGGGGCAAATTTTGAAAAATCCCACTTTGAAATGCCTATGCTTTTTCTTTTTGGAGTTTATTTTTCTCTTTAGAAATTTATTTAGTCGGAACATATGTAAATGAAAAAATTAATTTAACTTAGTAATAGAAAAGAAATTAAAAAAAATTATTAGAAATTAGCGTTTTTACAACCCCCTTTTAAAACCAGGGCATCACTGTGATGCATTTGCATGTCGTAAACATAGTTGTGTAGGTTTTTTATTCAACCGTTTTAAAAAATGAAGGTATCACTGCGACACAATTGTAGGTAGTAAAATTGCTTGTGTTGTTTTTTTTAAGCCACCACAAGACACAGCAGGTAGAAATGAAATTGCCCCTACCCAAAAGTTCGACCCAAAGGGGGGGGGGGGGGGGGGGGGGTATCAGAATTCGTTTTAGAGGTATGGTTCCTTCGGCAAAGTTTCTTATTTTGATCCCTAGAATACGATTTTCACAGAGCAATGAGCGATTTTTAAATCGACCCGCCCTAATGTATATAAAAAAATTTGGCAGTTTCGATTCGAATTTTTGATAAAAAGTGCATTGAAAAATTTTTAGATTTGATACCTTTGACCGATAGTAGCACGGAGGATATTTTTAATGTCATTATTAAATCTTTGCAAGACCATTCAATTACTCGGTTATGATGGTAGCAAAAAGCGGAGTGCAAGCAAGTTGTTTCAAATCTGTGTGTTAATGGATTTGTTTGTCACATTTTAAATTTAGCTTCAATGGCCGCTTGTGGAGCATTTCCCAACAAAATTGATATCTGTTTGCACATATGGTCAAAAAATTTAACTAACAATAAACATGAAACTAACACTTCACACAAATTTTTTCCTTTTACTTACATTAATTATATTACAATTAAATTATAAATTGCACTTTATTTTAAACAAACATAAAGAGTTGGCACTTGCATTTTTTTGTTTACTTCGATTTGGATCTCTGACTAACAGCTGAGTAGACGCTGTTGATGTTGTCAAAGTCTTCTTTAAAGTTTAGTGTGTTGTGTATTTTTTGTTGTATTCTTATGCTTTCTAGAGACGTTCTCGTTTTTTCTCTTTTTTCAATATCTAATATTTCGACATTTGAGATGTCCGCTATATGGTTGCACTTTGTTAAGTGATGAGCTAAACCGGTGTTCGTTTTTTTGTTTGCTGCGTCTTTTTGGTGTTCATTAATACGTATACCCAGTTGTCGTTTAGTTGTTCCAATATAACATTTTCCAAATTTATCATCATCGCGCCCATTGCATGTTATTTTATACACCACATCATTTTGTTGATCTTTTGGAATTGGATCTTTGATTTTAGTAAAAATATAATTAAGTGTAAAAATATAATTAAGTTGTTCGGCTTATGCGCGTAGTTAATATTTTTGTTGTTTATTATTTTATGTAGTATTTGATTGTCAGTAGGACCCGGTATGTACGCTAAACCGATGTACTTTTTATTAGTGTTGTCCGGCAGTAAATTATCGCGGTTTTGACTAATTCTGTTTATTGTGTTATTAATTAGTCTATCAATAAAGGTGCTTGGATAGCTATTTTTGAATAATATGTTCTTTATTTTCTTCATGTTTTCTTCAATGTACTCTTCATCACTGAGTAGCGCTACTTTTCTTATCATACTTGTTGCCGTGTTAAGTTTTTGCTTCCAAGGGTGGTTTGACCATATGTGCTCAACCCAGGAAACACAAATATCAGAAATTGGTCCACATATAAATATAAAATTGATATCTTTTTAAAAGACGTAAACTATCATTTTTGTAACAGCCCCCTTAGGAGGGCAGTCTTTCAGAGTTTTCAAGAACATTTCGGTACAGAAATGCATGTTATACTAAAGTACGCCCCACAAGGTGGCTTTCTAGACAAGCAGTCATAGATAGAATTCTTGAGCAACGGGATGCCCTCAGGTATTATTTAAATCTTTACGTATTTGAAAATAAAAGCAGTAATCAAAATATTAATCTTACATCTGAAAATTTCTTATATTTAAAATAATTCAGACGAAAATCACTTAACCCCAGATGAAGTTTACTGCGGTGTTAATGTGGATATTTTTCTATGAAACAACCTTTTCGAAAAAGATGACGTACACATATTTAAGAGTTGTGCTAAACAATTTTATATATAATTTTGTAGTACTTTATTAAAGAAAGTAAATTTGAATGATAAAACTTTGTTGTGGGCTGCAAAGCTTTCACCAGAAAGTATTTTAAGCGGTGAAACAAATAGTATTGTGCCTTTAGTTATCGACTTGTTTCCGAAATCTGCATTTGATAAAATAGAGAAAATTAATTCTGAATTTAGAGCTTTAGCAGAGCATGAGAGCCTTAAAAATTCAAGAATTTAAATATATGCAGCTTTCGGGAAGAACTAAGGACACATAAAATGAATTAAATTCGCAAATATTTTCTAATATTTATAGAATAGTTCAAGGCACATTGTCGATTCCACGTTCATCCACAAACGTTGAAAGGAAAGGAAAGAAGAAAATTTAATTAAAACTAAATGTAGAAATAGACTTCAGATAAACACAGTTTAATAAAAACTAAAGACTTAATGAAATCAGCTAACAGTAGTTGTCATAATATAGATACGAAAAAGCTTTTTGTCAACTGAGGTATTTAAAGAACTCAAAGAAGAACTGTTAATATAGTGATTGAAACAAGAGTCATTAGTATAGATGTAGGCGACACTTTGTCGACTTTTATACCTGAATCTAAATCTGTTATACCTAAAATGTTTTTATGAAATGTTTTTGCATTGAATGCAGCTGTTATTTTTTTTAAATATTAATTTTATTTTCCTTACTGGTGCTCAATAAAGAAATGTTTTTATATATGTACATGATTGTACGCTTCAATCGATAAACTTCTTTTATTATTTTTACTGGAAAAGTATTTCTTCATAATTCATATTTCCCTGTTATACTACCTTTAATTTGTGTTAGAAAGTTTCCTGACTAAAAACAGTTTTTCGATAAAGTTTGTTTGTCGCATCCGAAGACTTTTGGTACATTTCTGGATGATTTGATACATTTTTTTTCCTCGTTTGGTACAAAATGAAAAAATCCATTTATCATCCCTGATCCAGATTACAAATTTCTGCTCTATAGCTTTTTTTTTACCAAATTCAACAGTAGATTCCTCCTAAAAGCTTTAAACTTTATCTTCTTTTATCACTGCAGCGGAAAGTATGCAAGATAATTCAGAGTCTTTTGAATCCGAAGTGGAAGAAATGAGCTCTGGTGAAGAATTTATTGACGATAAGAAAATCCACAATGCAAATGCAGCGAATAAGAAGAAAAAAGTACATAGTCGTGGTCAGTAGGAAGTAATGACGGAAAAGTTGTCGATTCTGCTAGATAGATGTAGAATTTTTGATAGAAATGCTGTGCGAATAAATTTCGCAACAACTGAAAGTCTGGGCTCTAACGTGGACAAACTAGCACTTAGTAGAAGTACGATAAGAAAACGTAGAATATCATTTCGGGAGCAAAGAGCACAGAAAATCAAGGCGCGATTTAGAAATTCAGACTTGAAGGGTTGTGTTGTTCATTGGGATGGAAAACTGTTGCCAAAACGGAAGGACTGTACTGAAAGGCTTGCAATTTTAGTGAGCAAAGGAGATGTGGAACAAGTGCTGGCAGTCCCTGAATTAGAGAATAGCACAGGTTTCTGTCAGGCAGAAGCTGTTAGCGGTTGCCTAGAAGAATGGGATATTCGAGATAAAATTGTTGGTATGTGTTTTGATACGACAGCTTCCAATACCGGTCGAATGAAAGGCGCTTGCACCTTGTTAGAAAAAGAGCTGGGTAGACATCTCTTGCATTTAGCGTGTCGCCATTACATTTTAGAAGTCGTTTTACGGTCAGTGTTTGAGTACAAAATGGGATCAACAACTGCTCCCTAACCAATATTTTTAGAAAATTTCAAATTCTTTGGCCTAACATAGGTCAGTCTAAATACTTGGAAGGGGTAAAAGATGATTCGGTAAAGAGATCAGTGAAAGAATTCGAAAAAGACGTTTCGGAATTTCTTCGTCTTCAGTTAACTGAAAAACTGCCGAGAGATGATTACCTAGAATTTATCAAGTTATGTTTGATATTTCTAGGAAAACTCCCTTCTTGTGATGTTTCATTTCGCTCTCCTGGTGCTTATCATCACGCTCGTTGAATGGCTAAAGCCATTTACTCTTTAAACATTTTTATTTTTAGGGAGCAATTTCTTATGTCCAAAGAAGAGTTCAGTTCAATAAAAGTTATTTGTTTATTTATTGTCAATCTATATGTTAAAATGTGGTGTCAGGCTTCAAACGCTATTATGGCGCCCAATAATGATTTAATGTTTATTCAAAACGTCATTAAGTACAAACGTTTTGATCGAGGTATATCAGAAAAGGTATTGGGAAAATATTTGCATCACTTGTGGTATCTGAATCCGGAATTGATTTGCTTCAGTCTGTTCGATAAAAATGTTTCAAATGAACTTAAGGAAAAATTGCATAAAAGATTTTATCATACAAGGATTTAACAGAAGATGAAGGAACCCCAAGGATAGTGAGAGTACAAGTTTCTGAAAAGGAAACTGTGAAGTTTTTTAAAAATGTTTCCCTTGATGAGTTTATTTCTGACCAATCTCTTGTTTTTTTCGAGTATTTTAACTTCGGAACGGATTTTTTGGCAGAGGCCCCAATGAGCTGGTTTGATAATAAAGACTTTTTTAACTTCAAAGTTTTGTTAGAAGCATAAAAGTAGTAAACGACACGGCAGAGAGGGTAGTTAAGTTAATTAAAGATTTTAATAACACTCTTAGAAAAGACGAGGAGCAGACCCAATTGTTGCTTCATGTGGTGGCGAATTGCCGGCGGCTTTACCCCGATGCTTCAAAGTGTACCCTTTCTCAACCCGTATCCGATGACTGAAATGAAAGTCAACATTTTTAAATTTTTTAATCCTTTTAACTTTAATTTTCAATATGAATTCTTTCTTCGAATGTGAACTCTACAATGGCTAACATAATCTCACCATTTTGTTAAACATTTTATTCATTAATTAAAGACTGAAAATACATAACTACAACAATTTCTTAACTTCCACTTTTTTCTATTATAATAAATAAAGATACTTAAGTGCATTGATTATGGATAAGGTAAGATATCAGTAAACGTAAAATTGTTTTCGAAATTGTGAGGAACAGCTAAATACCATACCAGGTAACAATCTTTGTCCACTAAATGTTAAATATCTTTTCAACTGTCCAGTTTTAGAGAAGAAATGTTGTTATATACTTTAAAGTCTATTCAATTTTATTTCTTTTAATAATACACCTGTTGCAATGCGGATATCTTATCGCAGGTTAAAACAAAAAAATTTCGAGTCTTCGGTAAAAATTGGGATTTTGTCAAACTTCCAGGCTCTTTAGGCACGGGAAGGCGAATTCCGATTGAGCTGAAACTTTTACAATTGCATGTTTATCTCTAATAGAACATTTCTAGAAGTGAGCACATACAAATTTCGGAGAAAAAAAATATTTTCATACCTTCCTTGATTTTTGCGTCACTTAGTTTTGGAAACACGGCTTTCAAGTGCAAAAAAGGCTCGCTGTTTTTGTGAAGTCGTTTGACAAACTGCTTCATGTAGCCCATCTTGAGGTGTAGCGGTGGCAAAATAACTTTATCGTTCCGAACGAGTGTTGACGACGTTTTTTTTTTCTTATTTCGAGTGTTTTCCTACACGGCCGTTCACTGAGTTTGAAATTATCTTCTCCTTGACTGTCCCATTCGCACAGATAACAAGGATAAGGTATTCTCCTTGCATTCCGAAAAGAATTTTCAGAACTTTCTAATCACAAAGAATTGGCCATTGATGCTTTTCATAATCTATGGGGTGTAAAACTTTCTTCATTGCCGCATACGTTTCCTTCATATTGGTAGCGTATGTTATTGGAACTGATGGAAACTGGTTCTCGTTATACAGTAGGATAGCTTTCAAACCTAATAAGTTGACAGGTCAAAAAAAAATTTACAAATCACATACAAATTTCGGAGAAAAAAAATATTTTCATACCTTCCTTGATTTTTGCGTCACTTAGTTTTGGAAACACGGCTTTCAAGTGCAAAAAAGGCTCGCTGTTTTTGTGAAGTCGTTTGACAAACTGCTTCATGTAGCCCATCTTGAGGTGTAGCGGTGGCAAAATAACTTTATCGTTCCGAACGAGTGTTGACGACGTTTTTTTTTTTCGAGTGTTTTCCTACACGGCCGTTCACTGAGTTTGAAATTATCTTCTCCTTGACTGTCCCATTCGCACAGATAACAAGGATAAGGTATCCTCCTTGCATTCCGAAAAGAATTTTCAGAACTTTCTAATCACAAACAATTGGCCATTGATGCTTTTCATAATCTATGGGGTGTAAAACTTTCTTCATTGCCGCATACGTTTCCTTCATATTGGTAGCGTATGTTATTGGAACTGATGGAAACTGGTTCTCGTTATACAGTAGGATAGCTTTCAAACCTAATAAGTTGACAGGTCAAAAAAAAAATTTACGTATCTAAACTTTTTTTCAGTTGTAAAGACATTTTCGATAAAACACTTACTTTTGCACGAACAGTCCAAAAATAAACGACACTCTTATGGTTGGTGTTCGTGATCAAGACAAACAAAGAGCTCATCTATATATGAACAATAAACAAGTTGATTGTTGACGTCGTTAGCTTGGAATATTTTTTCGAAGGAAGATAGGTTGTCATCCCTCAGGAATGTAGCCTTAAAGTTATTTTCCACAATATTCCACTGTTTCAACCTCGATCCCAAAATTTCTGTCTGCCTCCAAGATACTCCTAAATCAGGCACAAGGTCACGGAAATCTTCATTTGAGACTACATGACGTTCGTTGTTAGAACCCCAGTTGGAAGAAATTCCTTGTCAATTTCTGAACCGTCAAAATATTCTTCTTCATATTCCAATGCATTTTCGATTCAAGAGTTGCAACATGAGTATTCGTTTTTTCTTCTTTTATTGGGCGAGATACAGTTACTATAACAGCATACTTTATGCGGTCGTGGGTTTTATAGTGATGACCAACGGTGCTTGTTTGTCAGAAATAGCAATCTTCTTCATTTGGGAAAATTTGACGATGCCAAACCATTGGGGTTGAAAATGGTAAAGGTCGCTTTTTGCGTTTTTAAGCTTTCCATTTTTTGAGTGCACTGGAACATGTTGGACAGGCGTATTTTAGTTCATACCAAACACTTTTATCATACGCGCAGTCGTAGAAATTGTTAGAAGTGTCTTTCACGGCTTTATTCTTCTTAAATTTTACGTGATGTTGCTTGTCAACGAACAAACCACAGATGAAACAAAACTTGTTACGATTATCACACATTGTATAAAAAAAAAAATAATGAAAATATTTTCAATTTATACACCTGATTCACAGCAACTAACAGAGTACAGACCATAGATTGAATTTTTTTATTAATTTTCTTATTTACAATAAGCGTCGGAACTTAAACATTTATCAAACGATTTTGATAACCCATGACTTTACTCGGGATAAATAGTTTTTTCAGAGTGAATATTAAAAAGATTTTTTTTTATGACACTTTACATAAAAAAGACGTCGAGCTATGAAAAACGTGGAAAAAATGGGTAACTCTTGGATAACTTTTGGAAAATGTACCAATTTTTTCGTATAAAGTATGAACAGATATATATCGGCTTGAGGCATATATGTAATACTCCTATATTGCTAATAGAAAATGCTCGCAATGTGTTTTAAATTCGAAATCAAAACAAGTCAGCCTATTAAATTTTTGTTATTGTAGCACCATAAGTGTGACAAGAAAAAACTTTAATTTAGGTACAGTCGATTATTGAATACAAAAACAAAAACGTTTAAACAGCAATATATCGGCACTGTGATGTTCGGGAATGTACCTAGCCTTTTGTAGCAATATAGAAGTATTACATATATGGCTTGAAGCCTGAATCTTCTTCTTTTAAAAACCGTAAAGCAGTCGAAAATCGGTTAAAACATGATGACGTTATAAATCACTGTAGCACTGTGTTATTAATTTATGTCTTTATTTCGGCTTCGCGTGCATATTTATTAGCTTTGCCAGGTTGATGCGACTAAATCGAATATCACAATGAAAACTACTTTAAAGCTCTCAGTAACAGCTTTCATTTGATATCCATATAACACACACATTCTAGGGGTCTCCGGGTCCACGTTTTGGCCCATATCTCGAGACCCTAGTCACCTAGCGGTATAAAAATCTATAGTAAGCACACATCAGCAGCTTCAATTTGATACCCCTAATGTAAAAATATATCCTAGTGTTACCCTGGTCCACGCTTTGGTCAATATCTCGAGATCCTAGTCACCAATAGGTGTGAAGACTGCCCAGTACTAAAGCACTCATCAACAGCCTTAATTTGATACCCATAATGTAAAAACATATCCTAGTGTTAACCTGATCTACATTTTGGCCTGTGTCTCGAGACCCTAGTCACGAATAGGTATGAAAACTATCCTGTACTAAAGCACTCATCAACAGCTTCCATTTGATACCCATATTGTAGAAATACATCCCAGGATTACCCAGGTCCACGTGTTGATCTTAAGATTCTAGTCAGAACGGGATAAACAGTATCCTTTGTCCGTCTCCTGCTTCTAAGCTACCTCTCCAACAATATTTAGCCAAATCGGTTCATCCGTTCTTGAGTTATAAATAGTGCAACTAACACCACTTTCATTTATACATATATAAACATCACATTAGAAACTTCAAAAATAACAGTATTTCTCCATGCCTGTGAAGTTGGCATACACAATCTCGCAAAACAAAAAAAACCAAAAACTGTTCTGAATAGGTTTCAAATAGTTCTGGAGTTCCTGAAAAGGAGAAAAAAAAGTTCTGGCTTTTTAGATAGAAAAAAAAAACGTTTTTGAAATTTGTGTATGCCAACTTGACGAAGCACACAAAATGTCGAAAATCGATTAAAAAAACTGTTCTGAGTAGCTTTTCAATAGTTCTGGAGTTCCTGAAAAGGAGAAAAAAACTTGTGCAAAGTTACACCAAATATTCATATTTTTCCAAAAGTAAAATTTTTTAAAAAATGTTCAAAATCAGAAAAAAATTGGTGTTCTTAGTAGCTTTTAAAAAGTTCTGGATTTCTTGAAAAGGAGAAAAAAAGTTCTTCAAATTTACGCCCAATATTCACATTTTTTCAAAAGTCAAATTTTTTAAAAAATGTTCAAAATCAAAAAAAAAAATCGGAGAACTTTTTTTCTCCTTTTCAGGAACTCCAGAACTTTTTAAAAGCTATTCAGAACAGTTTTTTTAATCGATTATCGACACTTTGTATGCTGCATGAAGTTGGTATACACAAATTTCAAAAACGTTTTTTTCTATCTAAAAAGCCATAACTTTTTTTCTCCTTTTCAGGAACTCCACAACTATTTAAAACCTACTCAGAACAGTTTTTGTGTTTTTGTTTTGCGATATTGTGTTTGCCAACTTCACAGGCATTATTTCTCCACTATTTAATGGATGTTATTATACATATAAACCTTCCTCTTCAATCACTCCATCTATTAAAAAAAACCGCATCAAAATCCGTTGTGTAGTTTTAAAGGTTTAAGCATTCAAAGGCACATAGGGACAGAAAAAGCGACTTTGTTTTATGCGCTATGGGGAGTTTCAGTTAAGCACGCTATCTGTCGGGCAATAGAGCAGTTTCAGTCAGTTGGGTTATTAAGCCAGCTAGTTGCAAAGTATAAGTGTTGTTGTGAAGTACTTTAATAAAGGCCATTTTCCATTATTCAATATTGGAGTTATTTATTCAACAGTTTAGTGATACGAACTTAGCAAAAGGGCAAATAAGAGGATTTGCAGTAAATTCGTTACAATATTTTCAACGACTGCCAAATTACAGCTTGCAAAACTTTTAAATTAAAAAAAAAAAAACTTTTACATTACCTTCTTTTAAAAGTGGGCGGTGTCACGCCCATTGTCAAAAATTTTACTAATTTTCTATTCTGCGTCATAAGTTCAACTGACCTACGATGTTTCATCGCTTTATCCGTCTCTGGTAATGAATTATCGCACTTTTTGTGTTTTTCGAAATTTTCGATATCGAAAAAGTGGGCGTGGTTATAGTCCGATTTCGTTCATTTTAAATAGCGATCTGAGAAGAGTGCCCAGGAACATACATACAAAATTTCATCAAGATACCTCTAAAATTACTCAAGTTATCGTGTTGACGGACGGACGGACATGGCTCAATCAAATTTATTTTCGATACTGATATATGGATTCTTTATACCTGTACAACCAACCGTTATCCAATTAAGGTTATTATACTCTGTGAACTCTGCTCAACTGAGTATAAAAATTCGCATACGTATCTCGTTAGTTTGCTTAGACATTTTTCATGAGTTGTCAAACTCATAATGATTTACCTCCTTTCTACGCCACTCACGAGGTCAGTTAAAGTTAAGTGCCTTTTTGACTTCAAGCAAAAGAAAGGTTAAACGTGTAACAACTAAAACTGGCAAGTAACAAGTTTTCAAAAGGAAGTAAAGAGCAAATATATAACAGTATAGTGATGTGCTTAATGCGTGCATATGTATGTGTGCTAGCCTTGCCAAATGCCCGTATTTGCCGGGACATCCGGGACATTGAAAATACTGTTCTGAAACATAAATTATTTCGTAATTAATGTTTTTATTTACGATTCTTTTAAGATTTAAAAATTTTGTAGGAGCTTCATCGTTATAAATATATACGCATCCTTAATATCGAATACCCATATAAAGAGTTTCTGGTGGGGTGACCCTATCGGCATATAGGCAGTTTCTTTTTGTGCTGTAGGAGGAGGCTTTAAAATCGACGAAGGGTCGGTGTTCGCCAGTTCTTTTTTTTGCCTTTTCCAAGAAAATTTGGTCGATGACAGATTTTCAGGCCTGGAGCTGCAATGATAAGGTCGAATCAGCCGATTCACTTTGATCGTAAATTTTTTGCACAATACCCTTGACAGGACCTGATATGCGCAACTACCTGCAGCAGAATGGTCGCAGCGGAGTGGGAGGGGGGGGCATTATCGAGAGGAGTGCAAGGACACGCCGCAGAGAGTGTTAGATCTCCTCTACTTTGGTTTGTGGTAGTCAAAGAGCTTTTTGTAGAGCTGAAAGCCAATGGCTGTCGGGTGGTCGCCTATGCAAATGACCTGGCTACTCTTGTCAGGGGCAAATTTTTGAGTACCCTGCGTGATGTTCTGCAGTGGGCTACCTGGACACTATTGCTAGATGGGTTGAATCATGTGGACTTTCGGTCAACGCGGGAAAAATGGAATTTGTTATTTTTGCCCCTCAGTACTCCCTCGATTGGAGGTCTACCGTTGGTACTTTCTGAAAAGGTTTAATATTTGGGAATTGTTTTGGACAAGAAACTATACTGGAGACCCAATGTGGCAGATAGGGCCAGGAAGGCGGCGGTTGTCTTGTACTACTGCAGGGAAGGGGGGGAGGGGTCAATCCGATTCTTCTATATGGGGTGCTATTCTGGTGGAATGCCGTATACAGAGCACAATAAAAATATTGCGTCAGTACAACGGACGGCGCTGGTTGTTATCAACGGGGATGCATCCCATGTGTCGTGAAAGCTGAGGATGCGCCAAATTTTTGCATAATCAAACCCCCAATATACGAATTTATTGAAAAATGCTCCATATTTCCGTCCTTCTAATAAGCAGAGATGCGGAGCAAAGCCTCAAAAAAGAAAAGACGTACTTAGTCGTAAAGCCCCAAATTTTAAACGGGGAGAAGCGAACTGCTTAGCAATAGTTTGCAGTATGGTTTTCCTACGTAAACTTTCGGAGTTTATGAAGCACTTCACTACTGTCCTAAAGGAATATACAAAAAAAAAAAAAAACAAATATATATAAAAACAAAATATACAAACTTTGCTTTTTTTGTGGATGCGTCATATAGTTTTAAACAATTCACACAGATATTATTAAAAAAATTTACATAGTTTAGAAAGCCTTTTACAATTCCATTTCCATACAAATTTTTAATTATAAAGGCTTCGCAAACCTATTTTATTTTTTATGAATAATGGGAATAGCTTTTAAGCATCTCACAAATTTTTTCGTGGATTAATTTACATATATTTATATAAGCCGTGTTTTTTTACATGTACATACATCTACATTTGCCGGTAAATAACGCTTATTATCATTTAATAATGTTAAGTAGACCTATCTAGGGGCAATTATTGAAGACTCGCGGCATTGGTTGAATAACTCGTTACATAACGAGTTGTGTGACACGCACCTCTGTTGGTCATAGTGTATAGAAGCGCTAATTTTCTGCACAATATTCATTAGTGAATACTAAGTTATCAGTCCATACGAAATTTAAGTGCACTTTTATATACATGTATAAAAAACACAGCTAAAGTCTTAGTTTTTGTATGAAAAAATGTGTGCTATAAATAAAGCTACATTCTATCTGAAAATTATTTCGTCGAAATATACCACCCTTGGAAATATATAGGTTATTTTTTATTATCCAAATGTCACGCAAAATTTTAGAAAATTCTGGGACTTTGGCACAAATTCAAGAAAAAAAATCTGGCAACCCTAATGGGTGTATGAATTATTCTATATTAATTTAACGTTTTAGTGATTTTTTTTTTCACGAAACTTGTGTAAACATTCACTTGCCTTTCATAAGACTTCCAGCTTTGCACTTCGACTTCATGTTTACTTACGTATGGTCACTTCATACGCAAACTTTCATTAGTATGTTGGTAAATATCAAGTACGCCGGAAGGTCTTAAGCAGGTTAAGATGTTTGATTAAGAAAGTTGCACCACCTACGTACTAATGCTCAAAATCAGGTTGCAGATTAATAAGTGAGGAATTAAACAAAAGAATAATACATTTAAATTTCTCATTGATTTAATTAGTAAATTTTTCATGTGCAAACGACTTTGCTCACGGTATGGGAGAATCCTGAATATATGCGTTGGGTGTAAGTGTAAGCGTAAGCGAAGTCTTTGTAAATGCAGGTGTAGTGTGTTTTTTTTGGTGTGAGTATGTACTGTATCGACTAAAAGAGAATGTGCAACATAGGCTTAATGTGAAGTATTTGTATGCTGTATGAGTTGATATGATCGAAATCACACAGCAACTCAAGGCAAATACATCACCTAAATATAAATTAAAGTCTCTCAGCATGCATATACACGATTTTTATGCATAAAAGTGCTCGAAGAAGTGTACGCATTGCTGTTTTGTTGGAAATCGGGTGTATACTAACGGAAAGCACATGGCTAGGTAATCAGGTTTAAGTTAAACTTTTTTCATTATAGGTTTTTGTTGTTTGTAAAATCTTTGTGCATTATTTGTTTAGAAAATTTTATGTGGTTATGTGAAATAATAAAGTGTAAAAAAGAAAAAAAAAAAATAAAATTATTGATTTAAATTAAATTAAATTAACTTAAACTAAATTGAATTATCTTTGTTTACACTTACGGTACTTTAAATTGTATACATCTTTGATGTTTATTTTCTTTTGTTTTTCTAACATATGATCAGTCGATCAAGAATTATCACATGTGTAAGTTGTGTTTCGTTTATATGTGTACCTAGTTGCATAAAGTAAATTTTAATGACCATGTAACCCAAATTAATTTCGCTCCTTTTTATACATTTTTGTTTACTTACAATCCTGAATATGGCTTCAGATTGAAGCCGAAATATCGACAAATTTAAAACCAATGCAATTTTAAATGTATAAGGCTATAAAAATTACCAAAAATTAAATTAAATGAATTTAAATTGAGCTAGCCGGACCCATGCGCATCTTGCGCAACAACATTCAAAAGCCTCGTATCAAATGTCAACAGAATTCGGCTTTTCTATCAATCAGTCATTTATAAATAAAAACTTACATGCGCTTGCGCTGCCATCTGGCGAATGTTAGCAACTGGCGGTAATGCAGTGTTAGTTCTAATCAAATATTCACAATAGTGCCATAGTACAAATAGATTTCTTTGTGTGCTCACAATAGTTTATTTTTAACAAATTATTTTAATAAAATATAACTCAACCAAAGCACTACGACCAATAATGCCTTAAGCCTGCTAATAGCACGAATCTCCATCGTTACCACCAAAACTTTATTTATAATTTTGGATTCCAAATAAGAGCGAAAAAGGGACCTGCACATACAAACAGCAATTGAAAATTGTATATAAAATAATTTTAATTAATTTTAAATGAAAAATGTGTAATAAAATTAGATTATATAAGGTTGAATTAAATTAAATGGTTTAAATTAAATCAAATTGAATTAAATTAAAAAGCTCCAAAGAAAACAACAAAAAGTTTAACTAAAATACTTGGCCCTATAAAATTATTTATTAAACTAAATTAAATTGAGTTAAATAAATTGAAATAAAATAAAATAAAATTTAGTTTTATTAAATTGTGTTACGGTAATCCGTAACGGCATAAACTAATCGAGATAAATATAGACTTCTGTATATCAAAATGATCTGGGCGAAAAAAGAAATTAATTTAGCCATGTCCGTCCGTCCATCCGTCCTTCCGTGAACACGATAACTTGAGTAAACTTTGAGGTAACTTAATGAAATTTGGTATGTATGTTCCTGGGCACTCATCTCGCTATTTGAAATGAACGAAATAGGGCTTTTTTGATATCGAAAATTTCGAAAAACCAAAAAAGTGAGATAATTCTTTACCAAAGACGGGTAAAGCGATGAAGCTTGGTAGGTGAGTTGGCCCTATGACGTAGAAAAGAAAATTAGTAAAATTTTGGACAATTGGCGTGGCACCACCCACTTTTAAAAGAAGGTAATTTAAAAGTTTTGCAAGCTGTAATTTGGCAGTCGTTGAAGATATCATATTGAAATTTGCCAGCAACGTTACTCCTATTACTATATGTGTGCTAAATAAAAATTAACAAAAATCGTATTAGGAACACGCCCACTTTAAAAAAAAAATATCTAAAAGTCAAATTATAACAAAAAAATATCTTTACAGTATATATATAAGTAAATTATGTCAACATTCAACTCCAGTAATGATATGATGCAACAAAATACATAAATAAAAGAAAATTTCAAAACGGGCGTGGCTCCGCCCTTTTTCATTTAATTTATCTAGAATACTTTAAGTCGAACAAAAATTTATCAAAACTGGTGAAATTTGGTAGGGGCCTAGATTTTATGACGAAATCGTTCGAAGCCACGCCCTGTTTTTATACACAGTCGACCGTCTGTCCTTCCGCTCGGCCGTTAACACGATAACTTGAGCAAAAATCGATATATCTTTACTAAACCTAGTTCACGTACTTATCTGAAAGTATTGGTATTAAAAATGGGCGAAATCAGACTATGACAACGCCCACTTTTTCGATATCGAAAATTTCGAAAAATTTAAAAATGCCATAATTCTATACCAAATACGAAAAAAGGGATGAAACATGGTGATTGGATCGGTTTTTTGACGCAAAATATAACTTTGGAAAAAATTTTGTAAAATGGGTGTGACATCTACCATATTAAGTAGAAGAAAATGAAAAAGTTCTGCAGGGTGGAACCAAAACCCTTGGAATCATGGCAGCAATACTGTTCGTGGTATTACATATATAAATAAATTAGCGGTACCCGAAAGATGATGTTCTGGGTCACGCTGGTCCACATTTTGGTCGATAACTCGAAAATGCTTTCACGTATAAAACTAAGGGCCGCTCCCTTTTAAAACCCTCATTAACACCTTTAATTTGATACCAATATCGTATAAACACATTGTGGTCCACCTTTATGGCGATATCCCTAAATTTTCATACTCAGTTGAGCAGAGCTCACAGAGTATATTAAGTTTGATTGGATAACGGTTGGTTATACATATATAAAGGAATCGAGATAGATATAGACTTCCATATATCAAAATAATCAGGATCGAAAAAAAATTTGATTGAGCCATGTCCGTCCGTCCGTCCGTCCGTTAACACGATAACTTGAGTAAATTTTGAGGTATCTTGATGAAATTTGGTATGTAGGTTCCTGAGCACTCATCTCAGATCGCTATTTAAAATGAACGATATCGGACTATAACCACGCCCACTTTTTCGATATCGAAAATTTCGAAAAACCGAAAAAGTGCGATAATTTATTACATAAGACCGATACAGCGACGAAACTTGGTAGATGAGTTGAACTTATGACGCAGAATAGAAAATTAGTAAAATTTTGGACAATGGGCGGAGCACCGCCCAGTTTTAAATGAAGGTAATTTAAAACTTTTGCAAGCTGTAATTTGGCAGTCGTTGAAGATATCATTATGAAATTTGGCAGAAACGTTACTCCTATTACTATATGTACGCTTAATAAAAATTAGCAAAATAGGAGAAGGACCACGCCCACTTAAAAAAAAATTTTTTTTAAGTAAAATTTTAACAAAAAATTTAATATCTTTACAGTATATAAGTAAATTATGTCAACATTCAACTCCAGTTATGATATGGTGCAACAAAATACAAAAAATAAAAGAAAATTTCAAAATGGGCGTGGCTCCGCCATTTTTCATTTAATTTGTCTAGGATACTTTTGACGCCATAAGTCGAACAAAATTAACCAATCCTTTTGAAATTTGGTAGGGGCATAGATTTTATGACATTAACTGTTTTCTGTGAAAATGGGCGAAATCGGTTGATGCCGCGCCCAGTTTTTATACACAGTCGTCCGTCTGTCCTTCCGCATGGCCGTTAACACGATAACTTGAGCAAAAGTCGACATATCTTTAATGAACTTAGTTCACGTGCTTACTTGAACTCACTTTATCTTGGTATGAAAAATGAGCGAAATCCGACTATGACCACGCCCACTTTTTCGATATCGAAAATTACGAAAAATGAAAAAAATGCCATAATTCTATACCAAATACAAAAAAAGGGATGAAACATGGTAAGGTAATTGGATTGTTTTATTGACGCGAAATATAACTTTAGAAAAAACTTTATAAAATGGTTGTGACACCTACCATATTGTCACGGATATTAACATCACTAAGTTATACAATCACTAAGGCGATACCAAAGCCACGATAAGCAGTATTTACGTCAATAATCAAATCATGTATACACATATATAAGGCAGCCGAAATATGTCACACACAGATGCATTTACTTATACGCCTATGTATGCGCGAGAGACTGTAAACTGCAGACGTTCACATCGGTGATTCAATCATTATGTATCTACATAAACGAATGAATAGTTGCGTCTACACATGTGTACGTGTGCGAGCGGCGGAGCGGCGATGCGCAGGCACCTGCATATATCTTATCTGTGTTGTCACAACAGAGAGCAATAATTTGTGCACGTAGTTGTGGCTGGCGATTTTGTAGCCGAAACTAACTAGTAACTTCTGGAAATCGAAGAGCCTAGAAGTATGCAGCGTAAACTATAAAAGCGGGGCAGGCGAGTAAGAAGTAATTCAGTTTGATTTGAGATTTCGATTAAGCGCTATCTAACGAGCTATAGCAGAATTATTTTGAATAGTAGAGTTTCATTTGAGCTATCAATCAGTTTGGTTATTAAGCTTGATATTCGTTGCAAAGTATAAGTGTTATTGTGAAGTACTGTAATAAAGGCCATTTTTCAATTATTCAATATTGGAGTTATTTATTCAACAGTTTAGCGATACGAACTTAGCAGAGGGTTGCAAATAAGAGGATTTGCAAGTAAATTCGTTACAATATTAAGTAGAAGAAAATGAAAAAGTTCTGCAGGGCGAAATAAAAAACACTTAAAATCTTGGCAGGTATTACATATATAAATAAATTAGCGGTATCCAGCAGAGGATGTTCTGGGTCACCCTGGTCCACATTTTGGTCGATATCTGGAAAACGCCTTCACATATACAACTACTACCACTCCCTTTTAAAACTCTCATTAATACCTTTAATTTGATACCCATATCGTACAAACTCATTCTAGAGTCACCGCTGGTCCACCTTTATGGCGATATCTCGAAAAGGCGTCCACCTAAAGAACTAAGGCCCACTCACTTTTAAAAATACGCATTAACTCCTTTCGTTTGATACCCATATCGTGCAAACAAAGTCTAGAGTCACCCCTGGTCCACCTTTATTGCGATACCTCGAAAAAGCGTACACCTATAGAACTTAGGCCCACTCCCTTTTAAAATACTCGTTAACTCCTTTCGTTTGATACCCATATTGCACAAACGAATTCTAGAGTTACCCCTGGCCCACCTTTATGGCGATATTTCGAAACGGCGTCCACTTATAGAACTAAGGCCCACTCCGTTTTAAAATACTCATTAACACCTTTCGTTTGATGCCCATATTGTGCAAACAAATTCTAGGGTCACCCCTGGTCCACCTTTATGGCGATATCTCGAAACGGCGTCCACCTATGGAACTAAGGATTACTCCCTTTTAAAATGCTCATTAACACCTTTCTTTTGATACCCATATTGTACAAACAAATTCTAGGGTCACCCCTGGTCCACCTTTATGGCTATATCTAGAAAAGGCGACCACCTATACAACAACCACCACTCCCTTTTAAAACCCTCATTAATACCTTTAATTTGATACCCATATCGTACAAACGCATTCTAGAGTCAACCCTGATCCACCTTAATGGCTATATACCTAAATGGCGTCCACCTATAGAAGGCCCACTCCGTTTTAAAATACTCATTAACACCTTTCGTTTGATGCCCATATTGTGCAAACAAATTCTAGGGTCACCCCTGGCCCACCTTTATGGCGATATCTCGAAACGGCGTCCACCTATGGAACTAAGGATTACTCTCTTTTAAAATACTCATTAACACCTTTCATTTGATACCCATATCGTACAAACACATTCTAGAGTCACCCCTGGTCCACCTTTATGGCGATATTTCGAAACGGCGTCCACTTATAGAACTAAGGCCCACTCCGTTTTAAAATACTCATTAACACCTTTCGTTTGATGCCCATATTGTGCAAACAAATTCTAGGGTCACCCCTGGTCCACCTTTATGGCTATATCTAGAAAAGGCGACCACCTATACAACAACCATCACTCCCTTTTAAAACCCTCATTAATACCTTTAATTTGATACCCATATCGTACAAACGCATTCTAGAGTCAACCCTGATCCACCTTTATGGCTATATACCTAAATGGCGTCCACCTATAGAAGGCCCACTCCGTTTTAAAATACTCATTAACACCTTTCGTTTGATGCCCATATTGTGCAAACAAATTCTAGGGTCACCCCTGGCCCACCTTTATGGCGATATCTCGAAACGGCGTCCACCTATGGAACTAAGGATTACTCTCTTTTAAAATACTCATTAACACCTTTCATTTGATACCCATATCGTACAAACACATTCTAGAGTCACCCCTGGTCCACCTTTATGGCGATATTTCGAAACGGCGTCCACTTATAGAACTAAGGCCCACTCCGTTTTAAAATACTCATTAACACCTTTCGTTTGATGCCCATATTGTGCAAACAAATTCTAGGGTCACCCCTGGTCCACCTTTATGGCGATATCTCGAAACGGCGTCCACCTATGGAACTAAGGATTACTCCCTTTTAAAATGCTCATTAACACCTTTCTTTTGATACCCATATTGTACAAACAAATTCTAGGGTCACCCCTGGTCCACCTTTATGGCTATATCTAGAAAAGGCGACCACCTATACAACAACCACCACTCCCTTTTAAAACCCTCATTAATACCTTTAATTTGATACCCATATCGTACAAACGCATTCTAGAGTCAACCCTGATCCACCTTTATGGCTATATTCCTAAATGGCGTCCACCTATAGAACTATGGCCCACTCCCTCATAAAATACTCTTTAATGCCTTTCATTTGATACACATGTCATACAAGCACATTCCAGGGTTTCCCTCGGTTCATTTTCCTACATGGTTATTTTCCCTTATGCTGTCACCATAGCTCTCAACTGAGTATGTAATGCTCGGTTACACCCGAACTTAACCTTCCTTACTTGTTTTTATTTATTTATTTATTTATTATTTAAAGTCGACGACAAACAATGGTCGACTGCATAATATAAAAGATATATAAATATACAACTCAAAAGATAAAATTTAAAATATATCGAGATTTCAACAATGTTATATTACAAACAAAGAAATATTAATGAACATTACTCTTTAATTTCAGAATATAATAATAATAAGAAATATGAGCAGAAATAAGATCTTATGCCGAAATCTTATACTGGCGGAATGCATCAGATTCCGCTCAGCATGATTTCGGAATTCAGTGGATTCCAATCTTCCTGTTGGAATGCAACAAGATTCCAATCAGCATGTCATGGGAATCCGGCAGTGCTAAGAGTAGTGTAATGAGGATACGCCATCACAAGGCATAAAAAAGTAACATGACCTGTGTTGTTGGAATTCACCGGATTTCAATCAGCTCGATGCCTGACCCATAAGATTATACTGCCGGAATGCATACGATTCCGGTCAGTGACTCATGAAAAAATATGTTTTTTACGTTGTTGGAATGCAACAGATTCCAATCAACACAGTACTGTCTTGTTCCTTCTTAATGATACATGTTGATAAATGTTCCTCCATCCTTAAGCGAGATAGTTCCTGTTTTTTATGGAAGGAATAAAATGCCGGCAAATTAAATTAGCTTGTATCTCTTAAATTAGATAGGCAAGTATTGCATTACGTATAGTGGAAAAAGTACATTCAAGACTGATACAGCTATACAAGTCATTGTAGTGCGCGCACCAGATAAGAAGAGGATTATTTTTAGCAAAGTTTCGTTGACAAAGGGGTAAATAGAAAGAAACGTAGTGTCTGGATACTCTAGGGAGAACCGCAAAAAACAAGCGGCTGAGGAGGTCCGCAGAATCAATTTCTCCAATAATGAGCTTATGGATGAACAATACCCCCAGTAATATTCTCCGATTTTCCAGCTTGGTTAAGATAATAAGAAGAAGTCTACTTCTGTATGGAGGAAGGTGGAGACTTGAGTCCCAATTAAGCCCGCGCAATGGAAATATCAAAAATTGCTTTTGAACTGACTCAAGACGCTTTATATGCTTTTGAGAAACAGGGTACCAAACGCATGAGCAATACTCGAGTATTGGACGAACCAGCGATGTGTAAAGAACCTTAGTGAGGTACGGATCATCGAACTCTTTAGTCCATCTTTTAACAAATCCAAGTAAACCCAACGCTTTGTTGGCTATAGATGAAATATGCATGTTAAAATTCAATTTCGGATCGAAAAGGACACCTAGATCATTTGCAATAGATACACGCTCCAAAGGCGTACCATCTATTACATAAGATTTCAATGCTGGCTTCACTCGGTGAAATGTCATATGCTTACATTTAGAGCAATTTAAAGCTAGTAAGTTTGTTGTGCACCAACATTGGAACGAGTCCAAGTCGGCCTGAAGAAGATCCAAGGAACTCAAAGCGGTAGGAGAGTAAGTGTAGCAAAGTTTTACATCATCCGCATACATTATAGTATGGGAATATAATATTGTCTGTGGCAAGTCATTAATGAAAAGGGCAAAGAGCAAAGGACCTAGATGACTTCCCTGAGGTACGCCGGAGGAAACTCCGAACGATTCCGACAGATTGCACTTGAACAGGACTTTTTGGGTCCGGTTAGAAAGATAGCTTTTCAGCCACATTAATAGGTGAAACGGAAAGCCCACTAAATCAAGCTTATGAATAAGCAACTCATGGTTGACGGTATCAAATGCTTTGCTGAAGTCCGTGTAGATGACATCCGTTTGCTTGTTCGCTAAAAATCCTTCCATAACTATAGAGGTGAATACAAGCAAATTAGCAGTGGTTCACCTTTGACGAATAAAACCGTGTTGGCATGGAGATAAAAGACTAGAACACTGATATTGGAGTTGACTGGTAACAATATGTTCAAAGACTTTAGGAATGACTGAAAGTTTAGCAATACCCCTGTAGTTTTCAACTTTTGACGCAGATCCCAGAGATAGCTCAAATAATTTTAAAACAGGCTCATACATGTTTTCGGCGCAGTACCTAAGCACGCAACTAGGAACAGCGTCCGGTCCCGGAGAAAAGGTAGGCTTCAAAGACTGAAGACTCTGAAGAACAATATTACCATCAATAGCAGGATTCCTAATGTAATTCGAGCTATCTAAGCGATAGGGATATTGACCGGAATGAAAACCACTGGATGAATACGTGGACTTAAAGAACTCAGAAAATAGTTCAGCAACGTCTTCATCAGTGCAAGCTTTTTTACCCCCAAAGGTTAATGAGGAAGGATACCCAGAAGTTTTCCGCTTTGAATTTACGAAACTGTAAAACTTTTTTTGCCCTGGGGGGCAAGAAGGTGAAATAAATCGTTTATTTGCACCAAACATAATTAGGTCTAACTAGCCTACGATCCTTACTAATATTTAATTAAAACTGACCGCAAAAACAACAAAAAAGCCTAGATTTAATGTTTTTAAGTCTGATAAGTTGCCTTGAAAACCAAGGGGGCTTATTCGAACATAGGGTATAGCGAGTAGGGATGCAGGTATCAAAGAAGACATCAAACGTACTGTAAAATATAGAGATAGCCGAATCGACATCAGTGCAAGCATAGAGATCCGACCAATCATGGGAAGCCAACAGATCATTGAGCATAATGAAATTCGCTTTGTAGAAGCATCTAGATCGGGGACGAGACTGTACTTGAATCCTACGGGGTAGGCTGATATCAAGTGATATCTCTAGCGTAGGGTGAAGAGGGTCTGCTGGAAGGGATAAAGGTGGTATTTGCGTAAGAGCAGTACCCACCGAGCCATCCACTAATACTAAATCCAGCATTTTATTTCCACTATTTGGAACATTGTTAATCTGTAAAAGAGATGAGTCTAACAAGCAATTGAGAAACTCATGTTGAGCAGTGGGAGTTAAAAAGTTTGAATCACTTATATTAACCCAACTAAAGGCTCCATTACTGATACTTAGCATAGACTTGACTTGACTTGGGAACTGTCACTTACAGTTCTGTTAAATGAACAGTGCATGTTACTGATTACTCAAACCTTGGCAACACTTAACTTGACTTAGAAGTCTGTTGAATTTTGATTTTCTATGTAAGTTCTAAGTGACGTTTCCATTTTGAGATCCCATTTGTTTGTTACCATGTCATTTTGACATTTTGTCATACAAATTGACATTTATTTGAAAGTAAATTTCAAACCTGATTATGATGCCAGATTGTATGCGCTAAGTGGAATATAATCATGGCTAAGTTGCCAAGTTTACGCCAAGTCAAGTCAAGTCTATGCTAAGTATCAGTAATGGAGCCTTAACTGTTGGCAAGTTAAACAACAACAAATCGATCGTTATCTCCCAACTGCGAATACAAATCGCAGATGGCCGAGCTATGACTAGCATAAACATCCATATCCGAACGAGGTGGTATATACGAACAGCAAACAATTACGCTATAGCTACCGAATGAAAGCCTAACTGCTATGAATTCGATATGAGAGATATTGTCCAGCGAAATCAACTCAGATGATAGGTTAGATTCAACAGCAATAAGGACACCTCCCGCTCTAGAGATGCGATCACGCCGATAAACGGCATATTTATTTGAAAAAACCTCAGAATTGTAATTATCAGGCTTTAGCCAGGTCTCCGTAAAAGCTACAAATTGTGCAGAAAAGTTGAAAGAATTAAGGAAGAATGGAACACGTTTTGATCGTAAACCACGAATATTTTGGTAATTAATGAGAAGACGGGACAGATCAGCAATTACCTTTGTGTTGTTATTACTGTGTTCGTCATACCGTTTTTGGCTGTAATAAAATAGGTTCGGCCCTCGCCTTTCTTGTGAACAAGTGAACCACAGTATGCTTAGGCCAAAAAGAGGAATCAAGTACCTTATCGAAATATTCATCTGAAAGGGATATTTTAAGTGAGGAGATGTCTCTCTCATATCTAAAGTTAAATTTATACACATTGATGTTACTAGTGGGTGCAACACCAAGTTTAAAGCAAACGTAATGAGCAATGTCATTTTCGGTAAGCGAGGCGTGTAATCGGGACACAAATACAGCCCTACGAGGTGGCACGGCAGTCACCTGCATAGGAGTAGCGGATAGCGCACCAGAGCTCTGGGAAGGTGCGGCCGTTATAGAAAAGTTGACAGAAAACGCATTGCTTGACCTAGCGTTGGTTATCGAGCCCGTCAAAGAAGTACTATTTTTATACTCAGTTGAGCAGAGCTCACAGAGTATATTAAGTTTGATTGGATAACGGTTGGTTGTACATATATAAAGGAATCGAGATAGATATAGACTTCCATATATCAAAATAATCAGGATCGAAAAAAAATTTGATTGAGCCATGTCCGTCCGTCCGTCCGTCCGTCCGTCCGTTAACACGATAACTTGAGTAAATTTTGATGTATCTTGATGAAATTTGGTATGTAGGTTCCTGAGCACTCATCTCAGATCGCTATTTAAAATGAACGATATCGGACTATAACCACGCCCACTTTTTCGATATCGAAAATTTCGATAAACGGAAAAAGTGCGATAATTCATTACAAAAGACCGATAAAGCGACGAAACTTGGTAGATGAGTTGAACTTATGACGCAAAATAGAAAATTAGTAAAATTTTGGACAATGGGCGTGGCACCGCCCACTTTTAAAAGAAGGTAATTTAAAAGTTTTGCAAGCTGTAATTTGGCAGTCGTTGAAGATATCATGATGAAATTTGGCAGGAACGTTACTCTTATTACTATATGTACGCTTAATAAAAATTAGCAAAATCGGAGAGGGACCACGCCCACTTTTAAAAAAAATTTTTTTTTAAATAAAATTGTAACAAAAAATTTAATATCTTTACAGTATATAAGTAAATTATGTCAAGATTCAACTCCAGTAATGATATGGTGCAACAAAATACAAAAATAAAAGAAAATTTAAAAATGGGCGTGGCTCCGCCCTTTTTCATTTAATTTGTCTAGGATACTTTTAACGCCATAAGTCGAACAAAAATTAACCAATCCCTTTGAAATTTGATAGGGGCATAGATTTTATTGCGCTAACTGTTTTCTGTGAAAATGGGCGAAATCGGTTGATGTCACGCCCAGTTTTTATACACAGTCGTCCGTCTGTCCTTCCGCATGGCCGTTAACACGATAACTTGAGCAAAAATCGATATATCTTTACTAAACTCAGTTCACGTACTTATCTGAACTCACTTTATCTTGGTATGAAAAATGAACGAAATCCGACTATGACCACGCCCACTTTTTCGATATCGAAAATTACGAGAAATGAAAAAAATGCCATAATTCTATACCAAATACGAAAAAAGGGATGAAATATGTTAAGGTAATTGGATTGTTTTATTGACGCGAAATATAACTTTAGAAAAAACTTTATAAAATGGTTGTGACACCTACCATATTAAGTAGAAGAAAATGAAAAAGTTCTGCAGGGCGAAATAAAAAACCCTTAAAATCTTGGCAGGTATTACATATATAAATAAATTAGCGGTATCCAACAGATGATGTTCTGGGTCACGCTGGTCCACATTTTGGTCGATATCTGAAAAACGCCTTCACATATACAACTACCACCACTCCCTTTTAAAACTCTCATTAATACCTTTAATTTGATACCCATATCGTACAAACTCATTCTAGAGTCACCCCTGGTCCACCTTTATGGCGATATCTCGAAAAGGCGAACACCTATAGAACGAAGGCCCACTCCCTTTTAAAAATACTCATTAACACCTTTCATTTGATACCCATATCGTACAAACAAAGTCTAGAGTCACCCCTGGTCTAGAAAGGCCCACTCCCTCTGAAAATACTCATTAACTCCTTTCGTTTGATACCCATATTGCACAAACAAATTCTAGAGTCACCCCTGGCCCACCTTTATGGTGATATCTCGAAACGGCGTCCACATGTGGAACTAAGGATTACTCCCTTTTAAAATACTCATTAACACCTTTCATTTGATACCCATATCGTACAAACGCATTCTAGAGTCACATCTGGTCCATCTTTATGGCGATATCTCGAAAAGGCGTCCACCTATAGAACTAAGCCCCACGTCCTTTTAAAATAATCATTAACACCTTTCATTTGATACCCATATCATACAAACAAATTCTAAAGTCACCCCTGGTCCACCTTTATGGCGATATCTCGAAAAGGCGAACACCTATAAAACCAAGGGCCACTCCCTTTTAAAAATACTCATTAACAACTTTCATTTGATACCCATATCGTACAAATAAAGTCTAGAGTCACCCCTGGTCCACCTTTATTGCGATACCTCGAAAATGCGTCCACCTATAGAACTAAGGCTCACTCCCTCTTAAAATATTCATTAACTCCTTTCGTTTGATACCCATATTGCACAAACGAATTCTAGGGTCACCCCTGGCCCACCTTTATGGCGATATCTCGAAACGGCGTCCACCTATAGAACTAAGGCTCACTCCCTTTTAAAATACTCATTAACACCTTTCGTTTGATGCCCATATTGTGCTAACAAATTCTAGGGTCACCCCTGGTCCACCTTTATGGCGATTCCTCGAAACGGCGTCCACCTATGGAACTAAGGATTACTCCCTTTTAAAATGCTCATTAACACCTTTCATTTGATACCCATATCGTACAAACGCATTCTAGAGTCACCCCTGGTCCATCTTTACGGCGATATCTCGAAAAGGCGTCCATCTATAGAACTTAGGTCCACGCCCTTTTAAAATACTCATTAATACCTTTCATTTGATACCCATATCCTACAAACGCATTCTAGAGTCAACCCTGATCCACCTTTATGGCTATATCCCTAAATGGCGTCAACCTATAGAACTATGGCCCACTCACTCATAAAATACTCTTTAATGCCTTTCATTTGATACACATGTCATACAAACATATTCCAGGGTTTCCCTCGGTTCATTTTCCTACATGGTTATTTTCCCTTATGTTGTCACCATAGCTCTCAACTGAGTATGTAATGTTCGGTTACACCCGAACTTAACCTTCCTTACTTGTTTTCAGGTACACTTGTATCGCTAGCAACAACCCCAGTATCGGTAACTGTTATTGTTGGAGCTAAAGATACCGGTGGAGGTGTAGGATGAATTGGGGAGTTCAGCGAAATCAACATTGGTGACATCGAACAAACACCGCAAAGGTACCACTATTAGTTCGTGCATCGTTTAATTTGCCAGAGATCGTCGACACAGCCTTGTGGAGATTCCTGAGCTGCATTGTTCATAACGTCTTTGGTAAGCCTGTTCGTATCAGTCAACGCGGTTGAAGGGACATTCGTAGGAGGACAGCTTTGCCCCTGACTCGAAGACAAGTTGGAGTCATTGTTGGGCATACATTTCTTACGTTTTTGGGATTCAGATATCACTTTCAATTTTTTAAAGTGAGCCTCCATCGTTTTGAATCTTTCGTTAAGGTCACGAAACCCAATAAAAATGTTGTTGAACTCTTTCTGAGTTTGCCTCATAAAAGCTCGAATGTCATTTTCTACGGAACGACAATCATGACATGTCCAGTTCAGTCCAATTTTGCTGGATATTAGGTCAACCACCCGACCACCTATGTGAGAGAAACCGGCACAGATAACATGAGCCATATTATCACAGAGCCAACAACACACATAAGTATCACCACGGGAAATTTTCTTTTGATTGGTGCACTTCTTGACACAGCAATCCAACATAATTGCAAAGTTAAACAAACCCAAAAGAAAACTAGGCAAAAGAAACTATAAGTATAGGATAAATTGAACAGCTGTTCAAAAAATATGGGCGAGAGTTATTTTGGAGCACTGGATGCAAATCGCAAGACAGCGTATAGCTAGCAGCGAACACAACAGAAAGCAAAAAGGGCACACAATGACTTGCTAATAGCAGCTACCAACAAAAAGGTATGAACACACAGACTGAATGTTTAAATTGCACAAAAAGCCACTATGTATATTGCACTGTGTAAAGATTTAATTTGAAATTAAACTTATAAACTGTTTTCTATTATATTAATGAATATTTATAAAAGATAAAACTTGTTTACAAAGTAAAAAGAATAACAATTCGAAGAGCGAACAAAAATACGTCCGCGCACGGCAAGGTTACCAGATGATATAATGGCGTCCACCTATAGAACTATGGCCCACTCCCTTCTGAAATACTCTTTAATACCTTCCATTTGATACCCATGTCATACAAACACATTCCAGGGTTACCCTAGGTTCATTTTCCTACATGGTGATTTTCCCTTATTTTGTCTACAAAGCTCTCAGCTGAGTATGTAATGTTCGGTTACACCCAAACTTAGCCTTCCTTACTTGTTTATCAAACAATTAGCTACAACTTGCCGAAATTGTATCGTTATGTTATCAAAAGGATATCAATTTGTTTTTGTAACCTTAAAGTTTTGTTATCGAAGAGTTACTAATTTGTTATATGCGAGCCATAGAAAAGTCATCGATTTTGTTTTTAAAAAATGTCTCGATTTCCTATCGAAGTGTTAAATTTGTTATGGGCATTTGTTCAATTTATTACGGACGCCTCATTGGTTTGTTATGAAGCAGATACCTATAAATCTTCAATAAAAAATCGATGACACATGTTTAACCCTTTGATAACAAGCCGATAAGAAATCAATAGCAAGCTGATGACATATTGTACACTCAACGATAGTAATTCGCTATCGCTAATAAGCTTATAGATGGACAATAACTTGTAGGCAGCGGTTGTTACATACAGAACTTCGATGAAGTTCTTCTCAAAAAGCCCAAAATAATTTGTTTCTGGTAAAGTTACCATTCGTATTTTAACCCCTCACCATATAAACTATTCAAGCACCCATATAATCCCTGGTAAAAGTTTGATTATGAATAATTAATAAATGTACATCATTCTAAATTATAGTAAATTATATTGTCCATCTGCAATCCTTTTTAGATGTTGAGCAGGTGTTTGCCAAAATTTATTAATGATAAATTTGCTAAGTTTTCCAGAACATTTGCAAGCTTAACAAATTTGTCCCATTTTACACCAAATTGCACTTGATGGACACTATGTAATTTATCATAATTCCGACTAATGACAGTTTACCTGCAAAGAAGTTGTGAGAAATATGAAAGAACATTGTCTTAAAAGTGGGATTATGATATGATATGGAAAATTTTAAGATATTTTTTAAAATAACAAATAAGTTACTTCGTAACCACGCCACAAAGGTGTCATTTATGTTATGTTTACTAAAATGTTTGCTCAGACGGCACCTAATAAAGGCTCTAAAATAATTCATTACCTTGTTGGCGTTATTTATCAAACAAATAAGCAAATGATGCGAGAGCTTTAATAACATTGCTGCCTAGGATGCACATACAAGCACTGTCCCACCTTCATATAAAGTGCGACCGCGGCAAGTTAAGCCTCTACAACGAACTCTACTGCATCCCCCGATCGAAACACGTTGTGACATCAGCTTCGACAAGGCTGCATCGCAACAGGCTGCCAATGATTTCGTAGGTTGACTCTCACACCTGCTTTCTGAGAATACTAGCCAACCCGACGGAATACAGATTGCTGTTGTAGTAGTGCTTTGCCCCATCCAATATGTGCGGCCACTCACAAATTGTCATCGATATCCCCTGAGGGTAGTGCAAGGAAACTTGCTGTTTCAACTGGGTTGGACCGGATATATAAGGGTGTTAGAGATGTTGCTTCCACGTTGCAATTTAACCATTTACAGTACCCCGATCGAAGTTTAGCTAGAGTTACGCGCGTCTCCCTGGGGAGTTTGTTTTCCTCAATTGCGAGTTCTGGGTATTTGTTTTTAGTACGAGGTTTACCAAGAAATTTCGGGGATGTCTCTAAGGGCCTTTTCATGCTGATTTATTAGGTGCCGCATTTCTTCATAGTGCTGACGGAGATAGCTACTCAAGTTCCTGGGAGGCGGGCCTTTCTAATCAGTTGTCTGTGGACATACCCAGGTTTTTGGGCACTTCGTAGAGCCGCCGAAGAAAGAATTAATAACCGGTGACCACGGAGAAATAACTGGTATAATTAATAATGTTGTACTGCAACTCAAAAAAAAAGAGCGCTGTAAAGAATGAACGAAATAAGATATTTGTGTGAAAGCTTTCATGATTGGGAACAAGAAACGCAAAAGCAGAAAGACGTGAGTGTAAATAGCTTGAGCGGGGCTAACTCCGAACGAAAACCAGTTAACAGGTGTGCAGAGAGAGAAAATGATAAACCCGAGCCCGCAATTGATGATGATGGAACTAATAGTTTAAAAAACAAGAATACAACCTGATTGATTACACAGGTCAACAAAATAAGAGTTCTGGTTTGGTGCAGCTATACTTGTAAGCAAATTTGGTAGTACTCGGTACCCTGATAAAAACTGTATACTTACTTTTTTAATGCTACGAACAGTTTTCTAGATAGGGTCAAGAACCCCTTTGTAAGAGGTTAAGGCATGTATGGCCCCATAACTTTGTTTCTGTTTATTCTATCAACACAGTTTTGATATCGTTGAGAAATTGCAAACGTCAGAGAAATTGAAAAAATAATGTGAAAAATTCAATTTTTTGTTAAATTTCTTCATTTTTAATCACGGTTTTCTCGAATAATTTGTCAACCAGTGCATATGTAAATTATTTTTAAAACAATCTCCTATTAATTCTGTTTTCAAAGGCATTTAACTTTTTTATATCCGCGTAGATCATTCTGGGATTTTCTACTTTAGTACATTTCTACTGTGAAAAAAAAAAATCTAATATATAAAATTCTTCTGTCACGGTTTTAGAGGCTTAACTCGTCCGAAACGGCTGAACCAATTCTCATGAAATTGTGTGAGCATATTGGGTATGTCTGAGAATCGGCCAACGTCTACCTTTTTTTCGCTACGTGCCTAGGGTCTTGAGATCAAAACGTGGACCCGGGTACCCCTAGAATGTGTTTATACAGTATGGATATCAAATGAAAGTTCTTGACGAGTGCTATAGTACAGGATAATTTTCATACCCCTGGGTGACCAGGGTCTCGAGATATAGGCCAAAATGTGGACCCGGGTACCCCTAGAATGTGTTTATACAATATGGATATCAAATGAAAGCTGTTGGTGAGTGCTATAGTACAGGACAATTTTCATACAACTGGGAGGCTACGGTCTCGAGATATAGCCCAAAACGTGGACCCGGGTACCCCTAGAATGTGTTTATACAATATAGATGTCAAATGAAAGCTGTTGATGAGTGCTATAGTACAGGATAATTTTCATACAACTGGGAAGCTAGGATCTCCAGATATAGCCCAAAGCGTGGACCCAGGTACCCTAGAATGTGTTTATACAATATGGATATCAAATGAAAGCTGTTGATGAGTGCTATAGTACAGGATAATTTTCATACCCCTGGGTGACCAGGGTCTCGAGATATAGGCCAAAATGTGGACCCGGGTACCCCTAGAATGTGTTTATACAATATGGATATCAAATGAAAGCTGTTGGTGAGTGCTATAGTACAGGACAATTTTCATACAACTGGGAGGCTATGGTCTCGAGATATAGCCCAAAACGTGGACCCGGGTACCCCTAGTATGTGTTTATACAATATGGATATCAAATGAAAGCTGTTGATGATTGCTATAGTACAGGATATTTTTCATACAACTGGGAGGCTAGGGTCCCGAGATATATCCCAAAACGTGGACCCGGGTACCCCTAGAATGTGTTTATACAATATGGATATCAAATGAAAGCTGTTGATGAGTGCTATAGTACAGGATAATTTTCATACAACTGGGAGGCTATGGTCTCCAGATATAGCCCAAAACGTGGACCCGCGTACCCCTAGAATGTGTTTATACACTATTGATATCAAATGAAAACTGCTGATGATGCTACAGTACAGGACAATTTTCATACAACTGGGAGGCTAAGGTCTCGAGATATAGCCCAACACGTGGACCTGGGTACCCCTAGAATGTGTTAATACAATATGGATATCAAATGAAAACTGTTGATGAGTGCTATAGTACAGGATAATTTTCATAAAACTGGGAGGCTAGGGTCTCGAGATATAGCCCAAAAAGTGGACCCGGATACCCCTAGTATGTGTTTATACAATATGGATATCAAATGAAAGCTGTTGATGATTGCTATAGTACAGGATAATTTTCATACAACTGGGAGGCTAGGGTCCCGAGATATATCCCAAAACGTGGACCCGGGTACCCCTAGAATGTGTTTATACAATATGGATATCAAATGAAAGCTGTTGATGAGTGCTATAGTACAGGATAATTTTCATACAACTGGGAGGCTATGGTCTCCAGATATAGCCCAAAACGTGGACCCGCGTACCCCTAGAATGTGTTTATACACTATTGATATCAAATGAAAACTGTTGATGATGCTATAGTACAGGATAATTTTCATACAACTGGCAGGCTAAGGTCTCGAGATATATCCCAACACGTGGACCTGGGTACCCCTAGAATGTGTTAATACAATATGGATATCAAATGAAAACTGTTGATGAGTGCTATAGTACAGGATAATTTTCATAAAACTGGGAGGCTAGGGTCTCGATATATAGCCCAAAAAGTGGACCCGGATACCCCTAGAATGTGTTTATACAATATGGGTATCAAATGAAAACTGTTGATGAGTGCTATAGTACAGGATAATTTTCATACAACTGGGAGGCTAGGGTCTCGAGATATAGCCCAAAACGTGGACCCGGGTACCCCTAGAATGTGTTTATACAATATGGATATGAAATGAAAGCTGTTGATGAGTGCTATAGTACAGGATAATTTTCATACAACTGGGAGGCTATGGTCTCCAGATATAGCCCAAAACGTGGACCCGGGTACCCCTAGAATGTGTTTATACAATATGGATATCAAATGAAAGCTGTTGATGAGTTCTATAGTAGAGGATAATTTTCATACAACTGGGAGCCTAGGGTCTCGAGATATAGCCCAACACGTGGACCTGGGTACCCCTAGAATGTGTTAATACAATATGGATATCAAATGAAAACTGTTGATGAGTGCTATAGTACAGGATAATTTTCATACAACTGGGAGGCCTCGAAACTGCGTCCACCTATGGAACTAAGGATAACTCCCTTTTAAAATACTCATTAACACCTTTCATTTGATACACATATCGTACAAACGCATTCTAGAGTCACCCCTGGTCCACCTTTATGGCGATATCTCGAAAAGGCGTCTACCTGTGGAACTAAGGATTACTCCCTTTTAAAATACTCATTAACACCTTTCATTTGATACCCATATCGTACAAACGCATTCTAGAGTCACCCCTGGTCCACCTTTATGGCGATATCTCGAAAAGGCAACCACCTATACAACTACCACCACTCCCTTTTAAAACCCTCCTTAATACCTTTAATTTGATACCCATATCGTACAAACAAATTCTAGGGTCACACCTGGTCCACCTTTATGGCGATATCTCGAAACGGCGTCCACCTGTGGAACTAAGCATCACTCGCTTTTAAAATACTCATTAACACCTTTCTTTTGATACCCATATTGTACAAACAAATTCTAGGGTCACCCCTGGTCCACCTTTATGGCGATATCTCGAAACGGCGTCCACCTATGGAACTAAGGATTACTCCCTTTTAAAATACTCATTAACACCTTTCATTTGATACACATATCGTACAAACGCATTCTAGAGTCACCCCTGGTCCACCTTTATGGCGATATCTCGAAAAGGCGTCTACCTGTGGAACTAAGGATTACTCCCTTTTAAAATACTCATTAACACCTTTCATTTGATACCCATATCGTACAAACGCATTCTAGAGTCACCCCTGGTCCACCTTTATGGCGATATCTCGAAAAGGCGACCACCTATACAACTACCACCACTCCCTTTTAAAACCCTCCTTAATATCTTTAGTTTGATACCCATATCGTACAAACAAATTCTAGGGTCACACCTGGTCCAACTTTATGGCGATATCTCGAAACGGCGTTCACCTGTGGAACTAAGCATCACTCGCTTTCAAAGTACTCATTAACACCTTTCTTTTGATACCCATATTGTACAAACAAATTCTAGGGTCACCCCTGGTCCACCTTTATGGCGATATCTCGAAAAGGCGACCACCTATGGAACTAAGGATTACTCCCTTTTAAAATACTCATTAACGCCTTTTATTTGATACCCATATCGTACAAACGCATTCTAGAGTCAACCCTGATCCACCTTTATGGCGATATCTCGAAAAGGCGTCTACCTGTGGAACTAAGGATTACTCCCTTTTAAAATACTCATTAACACCTTTCATTTTATACCCATATCGTACAAACGCATTCTAGAGTCACCCCTGGTCCACCTTTATGGCGATATCTCGAAAAGGCGACCACCTATACAACTACCACCACTCCCTTTTAAAACCCTCCTTAATACCTTTAATTTGATACCCATATCGTACAAACAAATTCTAGGGTCACACCTGGTCCATCTTTATGGCGATATCTCGAAACGGCGTCCACCTGTGGAACTAAGCATCACTCGCTTTTAAAATACTCATTAACACCTTTCTTCTGATACCCATATTGTACAAACAAATTCTAGGGTCACCCCTGGTCCACCTTTATGGCGGTATCTCGAAACGGCGTCCACCTATGGAACTAAGGATTACTCCCTTTTAAAATACTCATTAACACCTTTCTTTTGATACCCATATTGTACAAACAAATTCTAGGGTCACCCCTGGTCCACCTTTATTGCGATATCTCGAAACGGCGTCCACCTATGGAACTAAGGATTACTCCCTTTTAAAATACTCGTTAACACCTTTCTTTTGATACCCATATTGTACAAACAAATTCTAGGGTCACCCCTGGTCCACCTTTATGGCGGTATCTCGAAACGGCGTCCACCTATGGAACTAAGGATTACTCCCTTTTAAAATACTCATTAACACCTTTCATTTGATACCCATATCGTACAAACGCATTCTAGGGTCAACCTGATCCACCTTTATGGCTATATCTCAAAAAGGCGACCACTTATACAACTACCACCACTCTCTTTTAAAACCCTCATTAATACCTTTAATTTGATACCCATATCGTACAAACAAATTCTAGGTTCACACCTGGTCCACCTTTATGGCGATATCTCGAAACGGCGCCCACCTGTGGAACTAAGCATCACTCCCTTTTAAAATACTCATTAACACCTTTCTTTTGATACCCATATTGTACAAACAAATTCTAGGGTCACCCCTGGTCCACCTTTATGGCGATATCTCGAAACGGCGTCCACCTATGGAACTAAGGATTACTCCCTTTTAAAATACTCATTAACACCTTTCATTTGATACACATATCGTACAAACGCATTCTAGAGTCACCCCTGGTCCACCTTTATGGCGATATCTCGAAAAGGCGTCTACCTGTGGAACTAAGGATTACTCCCTTTTATAATACTCATTAACACCTTTCATTTGATACCCATATCGTACAAACGCATTCTAAAGTCACCCCTGGTCCACCTTTATGGCGATATCTCGAAAAGGCGACCACCTATACAACTACCACCACTCCCTTTTAAAACCCTCCTTAATACTTTTAATTTGATACCCATATCGTACAAACAAATTCTAGGGTCACACCTGGTCCACCTTTATGGCGATATCTCGAAACGGCGTCCACCTGTGGAACTAAGCATCACTCGCTTTTAAAATACTCATTAACACCTTTCTTTTGATACCCATATTGTACAAACAAATTCTAGGGTCACCCCTGGTCCACCTTTATGGCGATATCTCGAAACGGCGTCCACCTATGGAACTAAGGATTACTCCCTTTTAAAATACTCATTAACACCTTTCATTTGATACACATATCGTACAAACGCATTCTAGAGTCACCCCTGGTCCACCTTTATGGCGATATCTCGAAAAGGCGTCTACCTGTGGAACTAAGGATTACTCCCTTTTAAAATACTCATTAACACCTTTCATTTTATACCCATATCGTACAAACGCATTCTAGAGTCACCCCTGGTCCACCTTTATGGCGATATCTCGAAAAGGCGACCACCTATACAACTACCACCACTCCCTTTTAAAACCCTCCTTAATACCTTTAATTTGATACCCATATCGTACAAACAAATTCTAGGGTCACACCTGGTCCATCTTTATGGCGATATCTCGAAACGGCGTCCACCTGTGGAACAAAGCATCACTCGCTTTTAAAATACTCATTAACACCTTTCTTTTGATACCCATATTGTACAAACAAATTCTAGGGTCACCCCTGGTCCACCTTTATGGCGATATCTCGAAACGGCGTCCACCTATGGAACTAAGGATTACTCCCTTTTAAAATACTCATTAACATCTTTCGTTTGATACCCATATTGTACAAACGCATTCTAGGGTCACACCTGGTCCACCTTTATGGCGATATCTCGAAACGGCGTCCACCTGTGGAACTAAGCATCACTCCCTTTTAAAATACTCATTAACACCTTTCTTTTGATACCAATATTGTACAAACAAATTCTAGGGTCACACCTGGTCCACCTTTGTGGCGATATCTCGAAACGTCGTCTACCTGTGGAACTAAGGATTACTCCTTTTTAAAATACTCATTAACACCTTTCATTTGATACCCATATCGTACAAACGCATTCTAGAGTCACCCCTGGTCCACCTTTATGGCGATATCTCGAAAAGGCGTCTACCTGTGGAACTAAGGATTACTCCCTTTTAAAATACTCATTAACACCTTTCATTTTATACCCATATCGTACAAACGCATTCTAGAGTCACCCCTAGTCCACCTTTATGGCGATATCTCGAAAAGGCGACCACCTATACAACAACCACCACTCCCTTTTAAAACCCTCATTAATACCTTTAATTTGATACCCATATCGTACAAACACATTCTAGAGTCACCCCTGGTCCACATTTATGGCGATATTTCGAAACGGCGTCCACCTATAGAACTAAGGCCCACTCCCTTTTAAAATACTCATTAACACCATTCGTTTGATGCCCATATTGTACAAACAAATTCTAGGGTCACCCCTGGTCCACCTTTGTGGCGATATCTCGAAACGGCGTCCACCTATGGAACTAAGGATTACTCCCTTTTAAAATACTCATTAACACCTTTCTTTTGATACCCATATTGTACAAACAAATTCTAGGGTCACCCCTGGTCCACCTTTATGGCGATATCTCGAAACTGCGTCCACCTATGGAACTAAGGATAACTCCCTTTTAAAATACTCATTAACACCTTTCATTTGATACACATATCGTACAAACGCATTCTAGAGTCACCCCTGGTCCACCTTTATGGCGATATCTCGAAAAGGCGTCTACCTGTGGAACTAAGGATTACTCCCTTTTAAAATACTCATTAACACCTTTCATTTGATACCCATATCGTACAAACGCATTCTAGAGTCACCCCTGGTCCACCTTTATGGCGATATCTCGAAAAGGCGACCACCTATACAACTACCACCACCCCCTTTTAAAACCCTCCTTAATACCTTTAATTTGATACCCATATCGTACAAACAAATTCTAGGGTCACACCTGGTCCACCTTTATGGCGATATCTCGAAACGGCGTCCACCTATGGAACTAAAGATTACTCCCTTTTAAAATACTCATTAACACCTTTCATTTGATACCCATATCGTACAAACGCATTCTAGAGTCACCCCTGGTCCACCTTTATGGCGATATCTCGAAAAGGCGACCACCTATACAACTACCACCACTCCCTTTTAAAACCCTCCTTAATATCTTTAGTTTGATACCCATATCGTACAAACAAATTCTAGGGTCACACCTGGTCCAACTTTATGGCGATATCTCGAAACGGCGTCCACCTGTGGAACTAAGCATCACTCGCTTTCAAAGTACTCATTAACACCTTTCTTTTGATACCCATATTGTACAAACAAATTCTAGGGTCACCCCTGGTCCACCTTTATGGCGATATCTCGAAAAGGCGACCACCTATGGAACTAAGGATTACTCCCTTTTAAAATACTCATTAACGCCTTTTATTTGATACCCATATCGTACAAACGCATTCTAGAGTCAACCCTGATCCACCTTTATGGCTATATCCCTAAATGGCGTCCACCTAAAGAACTATGGCCCACTCCCTCATAAAATACTCTTTAACACCTTTCATTTGATACCCATATCGTACAAACGCATTCTAGAGTCACCCCTGGTCCACCTTTATGGCGATATCTCGAAAAGGCGACCACCTATACAACAACCACCACTCCCTTTTAAAACCCTCATTAATACCTTTAATTTGATACCCATATCGTACAAACACATTCTAGAGTCACCCCTGGTCCACCTTTATGGCGATATTTCGAAACGGCGTCCACCTATAGAACTAAGGCCCACTCCCTTTTAAAATACTCATTAACACCATTCGTTTGATGCCCATATTGTACAAACAAATTCTAGGGTCACCCCTGGTCCACCTTTGTGGCGATATCTCGAAACGGCGTCCACCTATGGAACTAAGGATTACTCCCTTTTAAAATACTCATTAACACCTTTTTTTGATACCCATATTGTACAAACAAATTCTAGGGTCACCCCTGGTCCACCTTTATGGCGATATCTCGAAACTGCGTCCACCTATGGAACTAAGGATAACTCCCTTTTAAAATACTCATTAACACCTTTCATTTGATACACATATCGTACAAACGCATTCTAGAGTCACCCCTGGTCCACCTTTATGGCGATATCTCGAAAAGGCGTCTACCTGTGGAACTAAGGATTACTCCCTTTTAAAATACTCATTAACACCTTTCATTTGATACCCATATCGTACAAACGCATTCTAGAGTCACCCCTGGTCACCCTTTATGGCGATATCTCGAAAAGGCGACCACCTATACAACTACCACCACTCCCTTTTAAAACCCTCCTTAATACCTTTAGTTTGATACCCATATCGTACAAACAAATTCTAGGGTCACACCTGGTCCAACTTTATGGCGATATCTCGAAACGGCGTCCACCTGTGGAACTAAGCATCACTCGCTTTCAAAGTACTCATTAACACCTTTCTTTTGATACCCATATTGTACAAACAAATTCTAGGGTCACCCCTGGTCCACCTTTATGGCGATATCTCGAAAAGGCGACCACCTATACAACTACCGCCATTCCCTTTTAAACCCTCCTTAATACCTTTAATTTGATACCCATATCGTACAAACAAATTCTAGGGTCACACCTGGTCCACCTCTATGGCGATATCTCGAAACGGCGTCCACCTGTGGAACTAAGCATCACTCGTTTTTAAAATACTCATTAACACCTTTCTTTTGATACCCATATTGTACAAACAAATTCTAGGGTCACCCCTGGTCCACCTTTATGGCGATATCTCGAAACGGCGTCCACCTATGGAACTAAGGATTACTCCCTTTTAAAATACTCATTAACATCTTTCGTTTGATACCCATATTGTACAAACGCATTCTAGGGTCACACCTGATCCACCTTTATGGCGATATCTCGAAACGGCGTCCACCTGTGGAATAAGCATCACTCCCTTTTAAAATACTCATTAACACCTTTCTTTTGATACCAATATTGTACAAACAAATTCTAGGGTCACACCTGGTCCACCTTTGTGGCGATATCTCGAAACGGCGTCTACCTGTGGAACTAAGGATTACTCCTTTTTAAAATACTCATTAACACCTTTCATTTGATACCCATATCGTACAAACGCATTCTAGAGTCACCCCTGGTCCACCTTTATGGCGATATCTCGAAAAGGCGACCACCTATACAACTACCACCACTCCCTTTTAAAACCCTCCTTAATACCTTTAATTTGATACCCATATCGTACAAACAAATTCTAGGGTCACACCTGGTCCACCTTTATGGCGATATCTCGAAACGGCGTCCACCTGTGGAACTAAGCATCACTCGCTTTTAAAATACTCATTAACACCTTTATTTTGATACCCATATTGTACAAAAAAATTCTAGGGTCACCCCTGGTCCACCTTTATGGCGATATCTCGAAACGGCGTCCACCTATGGAACTAAGGATTACTCCCTTTTAAAATACTTGTTAACACCTTTCTTTTGATACCCATATTGTACAAACAAATTCTAGGGTCACCCCTGGTCCACCTTTATGGCGGTATCTCGAAACGGCGTCCACCTATGGAACTAAGGATAACTCCCTTTTAAAATACTCATTAACACCTTTCATTTGATACCCATATCGTACAAACGCATTCTAGAGTCAACCTGATCCACCTTTATGGCTATATCTCAAAAAGGCGACCACTTATACAACTACCACCACTCTCTTTTAAAACCCTCATTAATACCTTTAATTTGATACCCATATCGTACAAACAAATTCTAGGGTCACACCTGGTCCACCTTTATGGCGATATCTCGAAACGGCGCCCACCTGTGGAACTAAGCATCACTCCCTTTTAAAATACTCATTAACACCTTTCTTTTGATACCCATATTGTACAAACAAATTCTAGGGTCACCCCTGGTCCACCTTTATGGCGATATCTCGAAACGGCGTCCACCTATGGAACTAAGGATTACTCCCTTTTAAAATACTCATTAACACCTTTCATTTGATACCCATATCGTACAAACGCATTCTAGAGTCACCCCTGGTCCACCTTTATGGCGATATCTCGAAAAGGCGACCACCTATACAACTACCACCACTCCCTTTTAAAACCCTCCTTAATACCTTTAATTTGATACCCATATCGTACAAACAAATTCTAGGGTCACACCTGGTCCACCTTTATGGCGATATCTCGAAACGGCGTCCACCTGTGGAACTAAGCATCACTCGCTTTTAAAATACTCATTAACACCTTTCTTTTGATACCCATATTGTACAAAAAAATTCTAGGGTCACCCCTGGTCCACCTTTATGGCGATATCTCGAAACGGCGTCCACCTATGGAACTAAGGATTACTCCCTTTTAAAATACTCGTTAACACCTTTCTTTTGATACCCATATTGTACAAACAAATTCTAGGGTCACCCCTGGTCCACCTTTATGGCGGTATCTCGAAACGGCGTCCACCTATGGAACTAAGGATTACTCCCTTTTAAAATACTCACTAACACCTTTCATTTGATACCCATATCGTACAAACGCATTCTAGAGTCAACCTGATCCACCTTTATGGCTATATCTCAAAAAGGCGACCACTTATACAACTACCACCACTCTCTTTTAAAACCCTCATTAATACCTTTAATTTGATACCCATATCGTACAAACAAATTCTAGGGTCACACCTGGTCCACCTTTATGGCGATATCTCGAAACGGCGCCCACCTGTGGAACTAAGCATCACTCCCTTTTAAAATACTCATTAACACCTTTCTTTTGATACCCATATTGTACAAACAAATTCTAGGGTCACCCCTGGTCCACCTTTATGGCGATATCTCGAAACGGCGTCCACCTATGGAACTAAGGATTACTCCCTTTTAAAATACTCATTAACACCTTTCATTTGATACCCATATCGTACAAACGCATTCTAGAGTCAACCTGATCCACCTTTATAGCTATATCCCTAAATGGCGTCCACCTATAGAACTATGGCCCACTCCCTCATAAAATACTCTTTAATGCCTTTTATTTGATACACATGTCATACAAACACATTCCAGGATTTCCCTCGGTTCATTTTCCTACATGGTTATTTTCCCTTATGTTGTCACCATAGCTCTCAACTGAGTATGTAAGGTTCGGTTACACCCGAACTTAACCTTCCTTACTTGTTTTTTTATAATTTTTGCAATTGTTTTGAAAAATAAATCGTTTTCGTTGGCTTCTTCATGCGGCCGTTCTCCACCAATTCTCTTAAAATTTTTATTCGTTCCTCCGAGTTCTTTTCCTCCTGAGATTTCTTTTTCTTTCGGATAGCAGGAAGTTGGGGAGCTTTATCAGTTCCTACACTGGACGTTGAGTCAATGGTTACGTTGGGGTAGTCGCCTATTATTTCATCACCTAGTACACTATTAGTGCCTTCTGACTGCCATTCTTCTAAAAGAAATTATGCGGAACAATCCATTGTATAATTTTCCTCCATGCTACCACCGATCTGCTCCCGTGTTGAATGTTTGTTACAGTACTAAACACATAAAGTAAATTCAAAGTGTTTTATCATTAAAATTATATTGGGACATGCAACAACTATTACCGTCATTTCGCCGAAGGGCATGAAGACAAATTTTCACTCCTTCGCTTTGCGGCATTGCCTGCAGAGCCGGTACAGAGTTAGCCTCTTCTGCGAACGTAATATTCCCGAACATACGCCCATCTCTTGCTGCAAGCTAAAGCTGCACATATTAAATATCTTATAACTTTAAATGAGCAATTCTTGTTTGTTTGTATAGCCGAACGATCTCGGGAACGGCTCATCCGATTTAAATAAAATTTGACACAGAGATAATGTATCACCTTCTAAGACTTTCTACCTAGCTGTTGCCACTCAGAATGTTTCACAAGGTTGCAACTTATTCGAAATTAAAAAAAAAACGAATGGTATTTCACTCCGCATTACAATAGGGACATTTTTGAGTAGGGTTGCCATTTAGGGTTGCCACCTATTCGAACTTAAAAAAAATTGCTTGGGAAAAGCCGATATGAGTATCAAACGAAAGGTATTTCACTCCGCATTACAATAGGGGCATTTTTGAGTAGGGTTGTCATTTAAGGTTGCCACCTATTCGAAATAAAAAAAAATTGCATGAGATATGCCGATATGGGTATCAAGCGGAAAGGTATTTCACTCCGCATTACAATAGGGGCATTTTTGAGTAGGGTTGCCACCTATTCGAAATGAAAAAAAATTGCATTAGATATTCCGATATGGGTATCAAACGCAAGTTATTTCACTCCGCAATACAATAGGGACATTTTTGAGTAAGGTTGTCATTTAAGGTTGCCACCTATTCGAAATAAAAAAAAATTGCATGAGATATGCCGATATGGGTATCAAACGAAAGGTATTTCACTCCGCATTACAATAGGGGCATTTTTGAGTAGGGTTACCATTTAGGGTTGCCACCTATTCGAAATTAAAAAAATTGGATAAGATATACCGATATGGGTATCAAACGAATGGTATTTCACTCCGCATTACAATAGAGCCATTTTTGAGTAGGGTTGCCATTTAGGGTTGCCACCTATTCGAACTTAAAAAAAATTGCATGGAATAAGCCGATATGGGTATCAAACCAAAGGTATTTCACTCCGCATTACAATAGAGACATTTTTGAGTAGGGTTGCCATTTAGGATTGCAACCTATTCATAATTTAAAAAAAATTGCATGGGATATACCGATATGGGTATCAAACGAAAGGTATTTCACTCCGAATTACAATAGGGATATTGTTGAGTAGGGTTGCCATTTGGGGTTGCCACCTATTCGAAATTAAAAAAATTGCATAAGATATGTCGATATGGTTATCAAATGAAAGGCATTTCACTCCGCATTACAATAGGGACAATTTTGAGTAGGGTTGTCATTTAAGGTTGCCACCTATTGGAAATAAAAAAAAATTGCATGAGATATGCCGATATGGTTATCAAACGAAAGGTATTTCACTCCGCATTACAATAGGGGCATTTTTGAGTAGGGTTGCCGTTTAGGGGTGCCACCTATTCGAAATGAAAAAAAATTGCATGAGATATGCCGATATGGGAATCAAACGAAAGGTATTTCACTCCGCATTACAATAGGGGCATTTTTGAGTAGGGTTGCCGTTTAGGGTTGCCACCTATTCGAAATTAAAAAAAAGAAACGTTGCCAGTACAACGAAACGTTGCCGAGCAAAACTCGGTCGCCCAGGTACTATAATATAAATAGCAGAATCGATATACTGTACGAATTGTTACTCTTTCTTTTCCATCCTCTTCTATTTATATGTTAGAAATCCTCTGAAGTAAGTGGAAGATTGCACGCGATTTGGGGAAAATTTATAAAATTAAAAATCGTGGCTAAAGTCCTAAAAAGGACCAAAATCTGGTTGCTTTTATTTTAGCAGTACTTCTCTCCCACACACGTTCAACTTTATTATATTTAAATGATTTATATTTTCATTTTACGATTTGCTTTCATTACAGGTTTCTTGCTACTGGGGAGTCCTTTCGATCTCTCTGATTTCAATATAGGATATCCCACTCATGGATATCTCACATTATAAAACATGTTTCAATTAGTATTGCTAAAAGAATGATCGACATTTTGACACGGCCAACAGAGAAATTTCTTAAAATAACATCACAATTTATGTTATTGTGGAATTTTCCCAATTGTGTGGGAGCTATTGATGGGAAGCATATTCGCATAAAAGTACCTAGCAATAGTGGTTCATTATTTTTGAACTATAATGAATATTATTCCATAGTTTTGTTGTTGATGACTGCAAATGTATATCAGTCCATGTGGGCCCTTATGTCAGAATGGGGGACGCAGGTATATTAAAATAGATTATACGGAGAGTTATACTTAGCACATTAGTTATTCCAGACATTTTTTTGAAAAGCAAAATTGGTAGACAAATTCAAATTGATGAACTAAAATTCCCAACATCCCGGCCTTTTCCTATGTGTTAGTATTCGTATACTGCTCAGTTTATAATTGCAGTTTATAAGCTGTCATTTACATAAAAATATAATCTATATATTAATACGCTAACAAAATTTCCATACAATCAATTGACAGGATGTTTCGCATACTTAGCATACGTAAAATCATATAAAAGTTATACAAATCGATTCGTATTGATCAGCCGCAGTGCATAGGCCAATTTTTGTTAACAAATAGAGTAATATTTGTTAACAAATTCAAGCGCCGTCTTTGGGAACAATTATCTAAGCTTTCTAATGTGAATTTCAAATTTTATGTATACTCGCTACATTCGAAAGCACAAATGTTCCACTTACATACAAATATGGTTCCGCACTGTTGCCGCTTACCTATAATAGTCTCTACCAATATCCTAAAAAATTGTTCCAAAATAATTTGTAGCGTACCAAAAAATCTTAAATAGAATTAGTTTTTGGCCGGCCCATTTTTTTGGGCAAATTTCACTTAAACTTAAATGCATAGGTCTTTATTTAACAGATTCTTTAATTTTATTTTAGGTGTTTTCAAAAAAACATGAAATCACAAATAATGAGTTAACTTTTGTTGAAACTAACTAATTTATTTATAACAATTAATGGCAAATTTGCCCGAATTTTACTCTCTACATTCTCATACATTATACTCAGTTGAGCAGAGCTCACAGAGTATATTAAGTTTGATTGGATAACGGTTGGTTGTACATATATAAAGGAATCGAGATAGATATAGACTTCCATATATCAAAATAATCAGGATCGAAAAAAAATTTGATTGAGCCATGTCCGTCCGTCCGTCCGTCCGTCCGTTAACACGATAACTTGAGTAAATTTTGAGGTATCTTGATGAAATTTGGTACGTAGGTTCCTGAGCACTCATCTCAGATCGTTATTTAAAATGAACGATATCGGGCTATAACCACGCCCACTTTTTCGATATCGAAAATTTCGAAAAACCGAAAAAGTGCGATAATTCATTACAACAGACCGATAAAGCGACGAAATTTGGTAGATGAGTTGAACTTATGACGCAAAATAGAAAATTAGTAAAATTTTGGACAATGGGCGTGGCACCGCCCACTTTTAGAAGAAGGTAATTTAAAACTTTTGCAAGCTGTAATTTGGCAGTCGTTGAAGATATCATGATGAAATTTGGCAGGAACTTTACTCTTATTACTATATGTACGCCTAATAAAAATTAGCAAAATCGGAGAAGGACCACGCCCACTTTTAAAAAAAAATTTTTTTTAAAGTAAAATTTTAACAAAAAATTTAATATCTTTACAGTATATAAGTAAATTATGTCAACATTCAACTCCAGTAATTACATGGTGCAACAAAATACAAAAATAAAAGAAAATTTCAAAATGGGCGTGGCTCCGCCCTTTTTCATTTAATTTGTCTAGGACACTTTTAACGCCATAAGTCGAACAAAAATTAACCAATCCTTTTGAAATTTGGTAGGGGCATAGATTTTATGATGTTAACTGTTTTCTGTGAAAACAGGCGAATTCGGTTGATGCCACGCCCAGTTTTTATACACAGTCGTCCGTCTGTCCTTCCGCATGGCCCTTAACACGATAACTTGAGCAAAAATCGACATATCTTTACTGAACTTGGTTCACGTACTTATCTGAACTCACTTTATCTTGGTATAAAAAATGAACGAAATCCGACTTTGACCACACCCACTTTTTCGATATCGAAAATTACGAAAAATGAAAAAAATGCCATAATTCTATACCAAATACGAAAAAAGGGATGAAATATGGTAAGGTAATTGGATTGTTTCATTGACGCGAAATATAACTTTAGAAAAAACTTTATAAAATGGTTGTGACACCTACCATATTAAGTAGAAGAAAATGAAAAAGTTCTGCAGGGCGAAATAAAAAACCCTTAAAATCTTGGCAGGTATTACATATATAAATAAATTAGCGGTATCCAACAGATGATGTTCTGGGTCACCCTGGTCCACATTTTGGCCGATATCTGGAAAACGCCTTCACATATACAACTACCACCACTCCCTTTTAAAACTGTCATTAATACCTTTAATTTGATACCCATATCGTACAAACTCATTCTAGAGTCACCCCTGGTCCACCTTTATGGCGATATTTCGAAAAGGCGAACACCTATAGAACGAAGGCCCACTCCCTTTTAAAAATACTCATTAACACCTTTCATTTGATACCCATATCGTACAAACAAAGTCTAGAGTCACCCCTGGTCCACCTTTATGGCGATATCTCGAAAAGGGGTCCACCTATAGAACTAAGCCCCACGCCCTTTTAAAATAATCATTGACACCTTTCATTTGATACCCATATCATACAAACAAATTCTAAAGTCACCCCTGGTCCACCTTTATGGCGATATCTCGAAAAGGCGAACACCTATAAAACGAAGGCCCACTCCCTTTTAAAAATACTCATTAACACCTTTCATTTGATACCCATATCGTACAAACAAAGTCTAGAGTCACCCCTGGTCCACCTTTATGGCGATATCTCGAAAAGGGGTCCACCTATAGAACTAAGCCCCACGCCCTTTTAAAATAATCATTGACACCTTTCATTTGATACCCATATCATACAAACAAATTCTAAAGTCACCCCTGGTCCACCTTTATGGCGATATCTCGAAAAGGCGAACACCTATAAAACGAAGGCCCACTGCCTTTTAAAAATACTCATTAAAACCTTTCAGTTGATACCCATATCGTACAAACAAAGTCTAGAGTCACCCCTGGTCCACCTTTATTGCGATACCTCGAAAATGCGTCCACCTATAGAACTAAGGCCAACTCCCTCTTAAAATACTCATTAACTCCTTTCGTTTGATACCCATATTGCACAAACGAATTCTAGAGTCACCCCTGGCCCACCTTTATGGCGATATCTCGAAACGGCGTCCACCTATAGAACTAAGGCCCACTCCCTTTTAAAATACTCATTAACACCTTTCGTTTGATGCTCATATTGTGCAAACAAATTCTAGGGTCACTCCTGGTCCACCTTTATGGCGATATCTCGAAACGGCGTCCACCTATGGAACTAAGGATTACTCCCTTTTAAAATGCTCATTAACACCTTTCATTTGATACCCATATCGTACAAACGCATTGTAGAGTCAACCCTGATCCACCTTTATGGCTATATCCCTAAATGGCGTCCACCTATAGAACTATGGCCCACTCCCTCATAAAATACTCTTTAATGCCTTTCATTTGATACACATTTCATACAAACACATTCCAGGGTTTCCCTCGGTTCATTTTCCTACATGGTTATTTTCCCTTATGTTGCCACCATAGCTCTCAACTGAGTATGTAATGTTCGGTTACACCCGAACTTAACCTTCCTTACTTGTTTTTATTTTAGTTGTTTTCAAAAAAACATGAAATCGCAAATAATGAGTTAACTTTAGTTGAAACTAACTAATTTATTTATAACGATTAATGACAAATTTGCCCGAAAATATTTTTTCATTTGCAGATTTAATCCTCATTTTAGATAAAGTACATCTTATACTGAACGAAACAAAAAGTTACAAAAATATAACATTAAATTTTTTATATTGTCTTTTATGCTAATCTATTTTAGTCTTACTTTATTTTATTATATATTCTCTTATTTCAAATTGGTTTATTATTATTTAACTGCAACTTGACTGAATCGGAAAATTTCACGTTGTATATTAAAGGAAACAAAAAAACGTCCCAAACACGTCTTTGATTTTAGGTGAAAACGGCAACCGGCATCATAGCGTGCATAGTCAGTATATTACCCACTATATTTATTATTAGGCTAACTTTGTTGGATTATATATCCATTAACAGGATGCTTAGATCCCATAACCCTAATTTTTTTATGTCGCTTAAAGTTATGAAATCAATTTTACTTTAGTAAATATGTTTGCGTGAATAACTTTAATGTTTTTGTTTGTTTTTCTTTTCTTTCTAATTTATTCTGCTTTGTTATATCTTAGTATTATATTGTTCACAGACCATATTTTATGGTAGATATGGTCATATATATTCATGAAACGGAGTGTTTACAAATTTAATACAAATTAATTACGTACATAGATCTCAATGGGAATCCCAACATTAAATATCCGAACATTAGAATATCCATATTTCCACAATGATCACATTAAACCCCGGAAAAAGTCCAAGTGCACTTATTGCGTTTTTATATGGAACTGTTTATTCACTTCACTTAATTTTTTCGCAATTTAAGTACTTTATTTTTTTCTTTAGTTAAACATTTTTTAGTAAACTCTGCTTTCTTTCTCATTACATAATTTTTTACATTTTTATTTAATTTTTTATGAAGGTATCCTTTATTCTACTCGAAATTTTTGTTTTGTGTCACACTTACATATTATATATGTATTTATACAAAATTAAACGGGTGGCGTGAAATAGGCTAAATTCTTTTAGCAAATTTCTTCGTTTTTAACTAAAAGTTCGTGTTTTTTGAATTATGACACTATTGAAGTAAATGGGCGATATATGTATATGGGTTATATAGGCCTACTGGGGAACCGAGCTCCCAAAACTAACTTCGGTAGCGCGCCAACGGGGAACTTCCGGGTGGTGTGGAAAAGCCTATTTTTCAATTCAATTTCAAGTAATTTCACCATAATTCTGTCAATTTCATTTGATTTTACATAATTTTTATATTTTTGTTTAAAGAGCTCCATACCAATACGTTATAATTACACGTGAAAAGTTTGTAGAAAATTTAAGAAAATACAATCAAAAAGTACAAAGTCTTAGATCAAATTCAAAATTTTAAAGAAAAAGTTAAGTAAGTTAGACCAGTTTGCTACATTTCCAACACTTGATGCACAGACTGACTTGAAAAAAATACACGTTGGTCGAATTTCGACCACAGGCGATACTAGTATGAATAAAAGAGCGCGAGGGTTTGAGTGTACCAATGATCCAGATATGTTCTGTTTCATCTGCGGTCAATTTATCGTTAAAAGGATGCGGGTGTAACCGAAAATTACATACTCAGCTGAGAGCTATGAAGAAAAAATAAGGGAAAATCATCATGTACGAAAATGAACCCAGGGTAACCCTGGAATGTCTTTGTTTGACATGTGTATCAAATGGAGGACATTAAAGGGTATTTTAAGAGGGAGCAGGCCATAGTTCTATGGGTAGACGCCATTTAGGGATATCGCCATAAACGTGGACCAGGGCTGAATCGAGAATTTGTTTGTACGATACGGGTATCAAATGAAAGGTGTTAATGAGTATTTTAAAAGGGAGTGGGCCTAAGTTCTATAGGTGGACGCCATTTCGGGGTAACGCCATAAAGGTGGACCAGGGGTCACTCTAGAATTTGTTTGTACGATATGGGTATCAAATGAAAGGTGTTAATGAGAATTTTAAAAGGGAGTGGGCCTTTGTCCTGAGACAAGCGAAGAGAACATCATGGAGAAATTTCTGCACTGGAGTCGAAAGTGTCGTGGACACATCCAGGCTACGGTGCGCGCTTTCTAAGACGCAAACAGCTATTAGCTTTCTGCGGAGACCGAATGGTACCTGGAGCAGCACAGAAGGGGAAACTCTAGAACTGCTCCTGGACACACATTTCCCGGGAAATATGACAAACGCACCGGAAGTACCTGCAGCAAACCAAGCTGTGAATATACCCATCACTGAGGAGAGAGTGAGGTGGGCAGTCAAAAGTTTTAAACCTTTTAAGGCTGCTGGACCAGACGGGATTGTACCCGCTCAACTTATCTACTCTTTGGAGGTATCAGCCAACTGGCTGCGGCACATATATACCGCTTGTTTGGCTATGAACTATATTCCGTGTGCATGGAGGAGCGCCACGGTCATATTCATTCCTAAGGCAGGCAAAGCCTCTCATTACGAGCCGAAGGACTATAGACCTATCAGTCTTTCATCCTTCGTACTCAAGACCCTAGAGAGAATAGTTAGCGATTTTCTCACTACAAGCATTGATAGGAATCTCATTTCGGACTATCAACACGCGTACACCAAAGGTAAATCTACGGAGACGGCGCTACACAGCCTAGTCTCTACTATAGAAACATCCTTGTTCAAAAAGGATTATTGTCTTGTGGCCTTCCTAGACATTGAAGGAGCCTTCAACAACATAAGTCCAGCCGCCGTTAACATTGCTTTAACTGATCTGGACGTAAATAAACCCTTAGTGGGACTAATTGATCAACTGCTCAGGGGAAGGAAAATGCTTTCCTCACTGGGGAAGGTTGAGATAACACGATTTGTCGCAAGGGGCACGCCCCAGGGTGGTGTCCTTTCCCCCTTACTATGGAACCTAACGGTAAACTCGCTATTAAAAGATACTAGTTGGGGGAGCGGGAAGGTCGTGGCATATGCTGATGACCTAGCGATTATCTACAGAGGCAAGTTCCCTCAAACTTTGTGCGACTTGATGCAGGTAGCATTGCGAGAGGTTTCCTTGTGGGCTTCCCGATGTGGACTCAGCGTCAACTCCGATAAAGTAGAGCTTGTATTATATACCAAACGATACAAAATACCATCGTTGAACTTACCAGAACTAAATGGGATGCGCCTAAGCCTGGCAGATAAAGCCAAATTTTTAGGCGTAGTTTTAGACAAAAAGCTGAACTGGAAGGACAACGTTATCCAGCAACAAAAGAAAGCGTACATTGCATTATATACGTGTAAAAGAGCCATTGGCAAAAAATGGGGACTCACCCCCAACATATGCAGATGGATTTATACCGCGATTATCAGACCCATACTGCTGTATGGGGTAGTCGTATGGTGGCCAGCCTTGAGCAAGGCGTCAAACCTAAACTTGTTGGGTAAAGTCCACAGATCCAGCATGATAAGCATAAGCGGGGCCCTAGAACAACGCCTAGCGAAGCTCTTCAGGTCATTCTTGACATCTTTCCACTGGATCTGGCTGGTCATCGAGCAGCGGCAACGTCAGCCCTGCGTCTAAGGGAGTTGTCGTGCTGGAACAACAGGACCACAGGACACTCAAGTATACTAAACAAATACAGTTTTCTCCCTCCTAGCACGGATCGCTGTGCGACCACAACAGTTGCGGAAACCAACTTTAAGATAAACATACCCAGCAGGGATGACTGGACGGAGTCGGACAAGTGCCTTGCTATGGGCAACAGCATTTCCATATACACGGACGGCTCCAAGCTAAACGGGAGAGTTGGAGGTGGAGTATACTCAAGGGACCTTGACCTCCAGCTCTCATTCAGACTACCCGACCACTGCAGTGTATTCCAGGCAGAAGTTGCAGCCATAATGGAAGCCGCAGCTAGGATAGGGACATACATTGTCGGCAAAGAAATTTTTATCTTCAGCGACAGCCAAGCTGCCATAAAATCTCTGGGCTCCCACTCGTTCAATTCTGAACTAGCACTAAACTGTCGCCGATCTCTTCAAGAGATGGCTCAACATAACCGTGTACACCTCACATGGGTCCCTGGACATAGGGATATCGAGGGAAACTGCATTGCAGATGAACTCGCTAGGCAGGGTACAACCAAGCAGATTCTTTCTGGACAAGAACGCTTAGGTATGCCCCTGTCCACATGCAAGCTAATGCTAAAAGAGCACATCTACCGTCAAGCCGACGAAAGATGGCTACAAACACCGGGATGTCGAACATCGAAAGAAACCTGACCTAAATGGGATCCTAAAAGGTCCCGTCACGTTTACAACCTAAGAAGGGATACAATTTCCACACTTGTAGGGGCACTAACGGGTCATTGCCTCATAGGTAGGCATGCAGAAAGGCTAGCAGCACCTTATCGGCGTTGCTGTAGGAGTTGTAAAGAAGATGAGGAGGAGGGAACGGTGGTTCACCTCATTTGCAACTGCCCAGCGCTAAGCGGAGCACGGCAGCGCTTTCTGGGAGCTCCATTTCTTGATACTATGAGTCAGGTTGTAGAGCATGACATCAAGGACCTGGTAGCTTTCATCAGGTCCTCAAAATGGTTCGAAGAGGAGAGGTAACGGTGTTTTTTTTTCGTGGTATCACAACGGGCCTAGTACTACTGGCCTAAGTGTGCCCTTGGGCAGCCACCCCAACCTAACCTAGTTCTGTAGGTGGATGCCTTTTCGGGATATCGTTATAAAGGTGGACCAGGGTTGCCTCTAGAATTCGTTGGTACAATATGGGTATCAAACGAAAGGTGATAATGAGTACTTTAAAAGGGAGTGGGCCTTAGTTCTATAGGTAGACACCTTTTCGAGATTTTGCCATAAAGGTGGACCAGGGGTGACTCTATAATGTGTTTGTACGATATGGGTATCAAATTAAAGGTATTAATGAGGGTTCTAAAAGGGAGTGGTGGTAGTTATGTGAAGGCGTTTTCGAGATATCGACCAAAATATGGACCAGCGTGACCCAGACCATCATCTGTCGGGTACCGCTTATTTATTTATATATGTAATACCACGAACATTATTCCTGCCAAGATTCCAAGGGCTTTTGATTTCGCCCTGCAGAACTTTTTCATTTTATTTTACTATGGAAAGTGTCACACCTATTTTACAAAATTTTTTCCAAAGTTATATTTTGCGTCAATAAACCAATCAAATTACCATGTTTCATCCCTTTTTTCGTATTTGGTATAGAATTATGGCATTTTTTTCATTTTTCGTAATTTTCGGTCATAGGCGGATTTCGGCCATTTTTCTACCAATACAAAGTGAGTTCAGATAATTATGTGAACAGAGTTTAGTAAAGATATATCGATTTTTGCTCAAGTTATCGTGTTAACGGCCGAGCGGAAGGACAGACGGTCGACTGTGTATAAAAACTGGGCGTGGCTTCAACCGATTTCGCCCTTTTTCAGTGAAAACAGATATCGTCCTAGAATCTAAGCCCCTATCAAATTTCGCAAGGATTGGTAAATTTTTGTTCGACTTATGGCATTAAAAGTATCCTAGACAAATAAAATGAAAAAGGGCGGAGCCACGCTCATTTTGAAAATTTCTTTTATTTTTGTATTTTGTTGCACCATATCATTACTGGAGTTGATAGTTGACATAATTTACTGATATACTGTAAAGGTGTTAACTTTTTTTTTTTAAATTTGACTTTAAATTTTTTTTTAAAGTGGGCGTGATCGTTCTCCGATTTGGCTAATTTTTATTAAGCATACATATAGAAATAGCAGTAACGTTCCTGCCAAATTTCATCATGATATCTTCAACGACTGGCAAATGACAGCTTGCAAAACTGCTAAATTACCTTCTTTTAAAAGTGGGCGGTGCCACGCCCATTGTCCAAAATTTTACAAATTTTCTATTCTACGTCATAAGTTCAACTCACCTAAACAGTTTCATCGCTTTATCCGACTTTGGTAATGAATTATCGCACTTTTTCGATTTTTCGATAGGCGTGGTTATAGTCCGATATCGTTCATTTTAAAGAGCGATCTGAGATGAGTGCCCAGGAACCTACATACCAAATTTCATCAAGATACCTCAAAATTTACTCAAATTATCGTGTTAACGGACGGACGGACGGACGGACATGGCTCAATCAAATTTTTTCGATGCTGATGACTTTGATATATGGAAGTCTATATCTATCTCGATTCCTTTATACCTGTACAACCAACCGTTATCCAATCAAAGTTAATATACTCTGTGAGCTCTGCTCAACTGTGTATAACATGGACGCCGAATACTGTGTGCACCACATGTCGAGTGGAATTGATTTTTTCGGAAACCGGAACAAAAAGGTGCATTGTAAAAATTAGGAATTTGCTCCCTTTTAATGCATAGCTGACTAATTTCTGAAACTATCTATTTAGGCGACATATGAAATTTATTACACCAATGATGTGGAGGGAACCAACTTGCCATTTAAAGGACTGCTATATTTGTACTACAAAAGTACTTGGAGTTGGAAAGTCAAGAAAAGTAACCTATGCGAGCGTATCTACAGTGTCATTACAGAACTAAATTCAACGGAAGCTACATTGCCAAAATCAAATTTAACTTTAGTTCCGGCTCCAGTTTCATTGTCAACAGCAGTATCTGATTACGCGGCATCATGTTGTACTGGATTTCAAACGGAAAACGAAAGAAACTCTTTGTCCCAAGCACAACTAATGATTGGATAAGGGATTTGGATTTGTGAAAGAAAAAGGCCGAACTACACGCCTCTTGTATGCAGCAATTTAAATTTGTTTCATCCGATGTTAAGGTGACAGTTTGGGGAACCATATGATTCAAAAGAGTAGCGATTGTTCATAGACGTCAATAAATTAAGTTTAAAGGCCGTATTATTGCATATTAGCAACCAAAAGCCATCTATCCCGATCGCGCATGCAGTAAATACGAAGGAAACGTATGAGATAATGCAAAAATTGCTCAAATTAATCAAATTAGAAGAACATGATTGGAAAATATGTACCGATATTAAAGTCGTTGGAATGCTATGTAGTCTACAAAGTGGATACACAAAGTACTGTTGCTTTCTATGCAAATAGGATAGCCGAGCTCGTCAAGACCACTACATCATAAAGGATTGGCCATAACGAAAGTTGGGGTTGATAACATAAAATACTTCCCACTTATAAAGAAGGAAAAAATAATTCTAGCTCCGCTCCACATCAAGCTCGGCCTTATCAAAAACTGTGTCAAGGTTTTGGACAAAGAAGGCGAAGCTTTTCATCATTTGAAGGCAATCTGTCCAGAGGTTTCACAAGCAAAAATAAAGGAAGGGATTTTTGTGGGACTGCAAATAGGGAACATGATGACCAATAACCATTTCATTTCATTTTTTTTTTTAGGCAACACAAAAGTCCTAACTACGGGATGATAGTGAACGACTTAATGAAAAACTATGCGGAAATGGGTTAATAAAACACATACTTAAGACCGTTTTCCCAGTTAACTGTAAAACTTATCTGCGCGATAAACAAAAAATGTGTATGAAATTTAAATTTACATGAGAATATATAGCCCTAAATCTGAATTCACCGTCCAGTTCCGAACAAACAAGAACGAGAAAAATTTAAACAAAAAATTTGTTCTGAATTGAAAGACAAATCCAGCCTAAGGAAATTATATACTAATGTGTCACTTATGTATTTATCTAATATATTTTTTATTTTCTTTCAGGAGTAAATATGTTTTTAAAAATTCATTTTCTACACTCCTATTTAAATTTTTTCCCACAAAATCTTGGCGACGAAAGTGACGAGCATGGCGAAAGGTTTCACCAGCAAATGAAAATGATTGAAAGTCGGTATCAAGGATTCTGGGATGTCGCTATGATGGGTGACTACTGTTGGTTTCTCATAAGAGAAACCGATACTGATCTAAATAAGCGTCAAAATAAGACACATAGCTTTTTGAATTATAAAATAAGATCATAGAGTTAAGACAGAATCATATGTACATATGCTATTATTTGTAGGGTACTTAAGAATTAAATGGATATATTTACTTGAATGCTTATAGCTTTTGTATTAGTCCATCGCTTTTGTTGAATGAGAGCTAGAAAAAAAATCTGCAAAAAAATAAAAAGTTTTAGAGATCCTTCCTCGCAAAATAAATTCTTTTTTATATTTTTACAAAAAAAATGTGAAAAGTCCGTAATGATTGTTCGTTATCCTTGAATCTGCAAGGCCTAGCAAAAAGTGTTGTATGCACAGTCTATAGCAAATTTTATTGCCTTTCAAAAGCAATTCGTTCTTCAGATATATATGATTAAGTGGACCCAATTTTTTTTTTTTTTTAAATAAACGGTTATTCGTAAATATCTCAAAAACGTTACCATAGAATTAAAAAACCTTGATTTTCTGAATCAGGGGCTGATTTTACATAGGAATTTCATAATGGCGTCTCTGGTGCATTTTGGCTGTAAACCAGTGTAATTTACCACTACCTGAACATAATTTATTGCTACTTGACCAAAGCAACAGACGTGGAGCAAATTCGCCCATTCAAATTCGTGAAAAGTTTAAGGAGTATTTTAATGGTATCGGCTCATTTGAGTGGCAGGAGCAACATTATATAAATAATTAACATTTTAGAAGAAACCTTTCTACATTTAGTATGGTCAAGTAACTTGTAAGGACGGCACAGATAGGTTGCATTTGTTATGTGCTTAAATATATGCGTGTGTGAGGTTTATTTCATGCTAATAAAAACATACTGATTCATCATTATCGTACCTATTTCATAGTTTCCAATTTATATCCGTCAAAATTGACGAGCCTGCACTGATAAGGTACAATCAGTTTTTTGACTTTGGATATCATTATTTCGTCAGTAAACTATAAAGAACTTAGTTGTGGGTTTTTAGGGCTCGCTATGATGAGCCTATGTTGTCAGTAGCGGCGGTAAGTAATGAGAAAGGTGCTGCAAAATGAAAGGAGGGGGTCTAGTTTCATGAATGGGGGCTCTAGTTTAATTAAAACCCCTCACGGGAACCACAATCACTTAGCAGTCGATGTGGGGAAATATTTGATATAGAATAGGCGTGCTTACAAACCGAAATTACTCCGGGAGGTATGTTAGAGACCAAATAGAAGAAACGACGTTCTGCAGGATAAACGTGGACGTCCCAGTACGTATGTTAGGTATTTCAATCGTGAGCGCATGACTCGTAAAATGCGTCAACTGGCAGCCGATGGTAACATTGACATCCGATCACCTACCCATACTAATTTCGTTCGAGCGATCTGCCGATTTCATTACTAAAACGCACTTTCCTCTACTTCAAAAAAGGAAAGTGGGAAGATTACAAAACTTATACTGACAATCGTTTTACTGCAGGGAGGGTACTGATGCTTGCCAAGGGGAGCTCGCTTTCCGCAGAGTAATTGAATCCGCTTTGGCACGTTTTATTTCTGCCGGAAGAATCCGGGAAATCCACATTTTCCAGCGGAGGCAACAACTCTAGCGAGAGAACGGACCTTATCAGACAGCACGCCACCAAATAAGGGACATAAACCACACCTATTGGATGGGGGAAGCACTGCTACAACAACAACAACGCCGGGAGGTACCCGGATAGCTCCAAATAATTTCGAAACAATCCCAAATTGACCAAGAAATGGCCTCAAACAATCACAAAGTGATCCCTAAACGACCTCTTGATAACCCCGAAAGTCCTCAAAAACTTCCCGAAGTGACCCCTAAATTATCCCTACAGGAAGCGGAAAGCGTTCCCATTAGCATTCACAAGCTGCCCCAAAATGACCCCAGTATGATCCCAAAATGACCTTGTGAAGACCCAGAAAGAGTCCCAAAAATAATTCCTAAGGGCCGCCTAGTTGACCCTATAGTGATCAGTGATCACCAAATGACGCGGGAGGACCGAAGTGTTATTTAAATCCTCTCTAGGTGTATCCAAATAACCGCAAACTGATTAAAAAACTATGTTGTTATAACCTGTTCTGTGCACGGCTTCCCCGAAGGTATTCCATAGTCTATTCTTGGCTTGGGTATTCCTATACATGGCTGATTTGACATTGTAGAGGCACTCATGCTTTCGCACAAAATCAATAAGTGCCTCGTCCTCTTCGTCTCTCCATGTTTCCGTTTCTATTTTCTAATATGTAAATTAAAGAAATAATAACTATTCATGTACTTACATACATATATTACCTGTATTCCAATGAAGAGTAATCCAGATCTCGATAAAAATTTAACATGCAAATGCAATTATAAAATGATCCATATAGATCACATTGTTGTTGCATTTGCATGTTAAATTTCTATCGGGATCTGGATCAGTGTTCATTAGAACGCGAGGATTACTTTATGAAGAAAAGTATTTGAAGAAACTTCAAAACTCACCGCTATCGTTAATTAAAAGTAATTATGTGAAGTTCACCGTCTTCTTAGTTTCCACATAATTACTTTTACATGGCATCATTTTTGACAACGTACTCTACCGCTATATAGCGGCCGCTTTCGAGGAAACCGGGCTTCTATAACAACAAAAAAATAATTACTCAAAACGTACACTCATCTAAACCTGCACGGTACGTCGTTAGCACTTATATAAGTACAAGCCACTAAGAGCATAGAGATTTGACCAAACAGTTTCTGTTGAATACCCAGAAACCTGGGCATCCCAACAGACATCTGATTGACGAACCAGCACCGCCTAGGGGCCTAAGGAGTCATCTCCGTAAGCATTTTGAGGAAATATGGCACCTGAGAACCCAGCCGTATGAAGCGGAAAAACACAAGCAGGTCCTTGGTGAACTCCATAGACAGGCGTCGGACCTTTATGTCGGGAATTGCCCGGTGAATCCAGTACTTGAAGAAAAATATCCAGAACTCGCAGAAGAGGAACGCATACTCCCCAGGGAAACGCGTGTCACTCTTGCTTAACTTCGTTCAAGATACTGCAACAGGTTAAACTCTTACCTATCCAGAATCAACCCCGACATACAAAATGTATGCCCTGCTTGCAATGTGTCCCCACATGACACCAACCATCTCTTTAATTGTAATGTGGAACCAACGCCTCTAACACCCCTTTCCTTATGGTCCACCCCTGTTGAAACGGCAATTTTCCTTGGACTCCCGTTAGAGGATATTGATTAAAAAATTTGTGATCGGTCGCGGCTATTAGGTGGGGCGAGCATTGCTACAACAACAACAACAACAGCATAGAGATTTAAATGGAAAGAGGATATAAAAACGAGACCAAGCAAATTATAGTTAAATCCAGAGATACAAATAAAAGTTCGTGGAAGTTCTTGGCGTCTTATTTGAACACATTCTATAAGTAGAAGAAATATGTTAAATGTACTAAATTTATAAATAACACTTACATATCAGACCCTCCATGGTGTGGTAGTAGTGTGTTCCGCCTATCACACGAAGATCCTGGATTCAATCCCCGGGCGAAGGAACTTCAAAAAATTCAGCATCAAGTTTAGCAATAACTTCAAGTGTATTTCTGCCATGAAAAGTTTTTCAGTGAAAACTCTTATGAGGATTTGTAGAAAAAATTAAAAAGGAGCACAGCGCAAATTGGAAGAGAAGCTCGCGCCTTGCATTTATTTTACCTATCAGAGAAAGTGTTATAAAAATACATACGTACGTAAATTATTGAGCCCCAACGGTGCTCAGTTTTCGACTGACAATCCATACTCCTATTTAAATCATTTCTAGTGAGCGAAGGACATCAGGCGTTTCGAATTTACAATTATAAATACCAGCTATGCCTTTCCTATTGATGTGCGTAAATTCCAGCTACATGCCGTCAAATCATACAAGTTAAATCTTTCGAAATAGTTCTTAATATACAGGGTGCTATTTCCTTAGAAATCATTTGTATATGTCTGTACACAAACCCAACGACACTAGAACATGAAAAATTATCATCCCATTTCTCAGAATGCATTCGAACTTTTTTTATTACCCTCTTATATAAAGATACTTACAGCTAATGACATAAGCTAGTGCTAAATATGCATCCAGAGAAAAAAGGATGAAATTCTAAATATTTTCACTTAGATTTAACTATTTTTATACTCAGTTGAGCAGAGCTCACAGAGTATATTAAGTTTGATTGGATAACGGTTGGTTGTACAAGTATAAAGGAATCGAGATAGATATAGACTTCCATATATCAAAGTCATCAGGATCGAAAAAAAATTTGATTGAGCCATGTCCGTCCGTCCGTCCGTCCGTTAACACGATAACTTGAGTAAATTTTGAGGTATCTTGATGAAATTTGGTATGTAGGTTCCTGAGCGCTCATCTCAGATTGCTATTTAAAATGGACGATATCGGACTATAACCACGCCCACTTTTTCCATATCGACGAATAAAGCGATGAAACATGGTAGGTGTGTTGAACTTATGACGCATAATAGAAAATGAGTAAAATTTTGGACAATGGGCGTGGCACCGCCCACTTTTAAAAGAAGGTAATTTACAAGTTTGGCAAGCTGTAATTTGGCAGTCGTTGAAGATATCATGATGAAATTTGGCAGGAAAGTTACTCCTATTACTATATGTACGCTTACTAAAAATTAGCAAAATCGGAGAAGGACCACGCCCCCTTTAAAAAAAAAAATTTAACAAAAAATATAATATCTTTACAGTATATAAGTAAATTATGTCAACATTCAACTCCAGTAATGCTATGGTGCAACAAAATACAAAAATAAAAGAAAATTTCAAAATGGGCGTGGCTCCGCCCATTTTCATTTAATTTGTCTAGGATACTTTTAATGCCATAAGTCGAACAAAAATTCACCAATTCTTTTGAAATTTGGTAGGGGCATAGATTTTATGACCTCAACTGTTTTGTGTGAAAATGACGAAATCGGCTGATGCCACGCCCAGTATTTTACGCAGTCGTCCGTCTGTCCTTCCGCATGGTCAATAACACGATAACTTGAGAAAAAACCGACATTACTGCATTTAGTTCACGTACTTATCTGAACTCACTTTATCTTGGTATAAAAAATGAACGAAATCCGACTATGACCATGCCCACTTTTTCGATATCGAAAATTACGAAAAATTAAAAAAAAAATGCCATAATTCTATACCAAATACGAAGAAGGAATGAAACATGTTAATTGGATTTGTTTATTGACACGAAATATAACTTTAGAAAAAACTTTGTAAAATGGTTGTGACACCTACCATATTAAGTAGAAGAAAATGGAAAAGTTCTGCAGGGCAAAGCAAAAAACCCTTGAAATCTTGGCAGGCAATACATGTATCCAACAGATGATGTTCTGGGTCACCCTGGTCCACATTTGGTCGATATCTGGAAAACGCCTTCACATATACAACTACCACCACTCCCTTTTAAAACTCACATTAATACCTTTAATTTGATACCAATATAGTACAAACACATTCTAGAGTCACCCCTGGTCCACCTTTATGGCGATATCTCGAAAAGGCGTCCACCTATAGATCTAAACCCCACGCCCTTTTAAAATACTCATTAACACCTTTCATTTGATACCCATATCGTACAAACACATTATAGATTGACCCCTGGTCCACCTTTATTGCGATACCTCGAGAAGGCGTTCACCTATAGAACTAAGGCCCACTCCCTTTTAAAATACTCATTAGCACCTTTCGTTTGATACCCATATCGTACAAACGCATTCTAGAGTCACTCCTGGTCCACCTTTATGCCGATATCTTGAAAAGGCGACCATCTATACAACAACCACCACTCCCTTTTAAAACCCTCATTAATACCTTTAATTTGATACCCATATCGTACAAAGAAATTCTAGGGTCACCCCTGGTCCACCTTTATTGCGATATCTCAAAACGGCGTCCACCTATGGAACTGAGGATTACTCCCTTTTAAACTACTCATTAACACCTCTCATTTGATACCCATATCGTACAAACAAATTCTAGAGTCAACCCTGATCCACCTTTATGGCGATATCCCTAAATGGCGTCCACCTATAGAACTATGGCCCACTCCCTCATAAAATACTCTTTAATGCCTTTCATTTGATACACATGTCATACAAACACATTCCAGGGTTTCCCTCGGTTCATTTTCCTACATGGTTATTTTCCCTTATGTTGTCACCATAGCTCTCAACAGAGTATGTAATGTTCGGTTACGCCCGAACTTAACTTTCCTTACTTGTTACCAATGGTTTTGCATTAAATTGTAATCTCCGCAGTCTAACTATATACGCACTTAAAATATCTTTTGATCATCAACATTACGTTTTCAAGGATGAAAATATTGAACCAAATTAGACAACATTTTTGACTTAAAGTGTTCTAATATTTAACCCAAGTATAATTCTGCCATTATTAAATATTTACGTATAAGTTTTAGGTATTTTCATACTATTTTAGCAGAATAAATGTGTACTTTTTTATACTCAGCTGAGCAGAGCTCACAGAGTATATTAACTTTGTTCGCATAACGGTAATCCGTAACGGCATAAACTAATCGAGATAGATATAGACTTCTATATATCAAAATGATCTGGGTGAAAAAAGAAATTCATTTAGCCATGTCCGTCCGTCCGTCCGTCAGTCCGTCAGTCCGTCCGTCTGTAAACACGATAACTTGAGAAAATTTTGAGGTATCTTGATGAAATTTGGCATGTAGGTTCCTGGGCACTTATCTCAGATCGCTATTTAAAATGAACGAAATCGTACTACAACCACGCCCACTTTTTCGAAATCGAAAATTTCGAAAAACCGAAAAAGTGCGATAATTCATTACCAAAGACGGATAAAACGATGAAACTTGGTAGGTGAGTTGACCTTACAACGCAAAATAGAAAATTAGAAAAATTTTGGACAATGGGCGTGGCACCGCCCACTTTTAAAAGAAGGTAATTTAAAAGTTTTGCAAGCTGTAATTTGGCAGTCGTTGAAGATATCATGATGAAATTTGGTATCCACGTTACTCCTATTACTATATGTGTGCTAAATAAAAATTTGCGAAATCGGATGACGAACACGCCCACTTTAAAAAAAAATTTTTTTAAAGTCAAATTTTAACAAAAAATTTAATATCTTTACAGTATAAAAGTAAATTATGTCAAAATTCGACTCCAGTAATGATATGATGCAACAAAATACAAAGATAAAAGAAAATTCCAAATGGGCGTAACTCCGCCCTTTTTCATTTAATTCGTCTAGAATACTTTTAATGCCATAAATCGAACAAAAATTCACCAATCCTTGTGAAATTTGGTAAGGACATAGATTCTATGACGATAACTATTTTCCGTGAAAATGGGCCAAATCGGTTGAAGCCACGCCCAGTTTTTATACACAGTCGACCGTCTGTCCTTCCGCTCGGCCGTTAACACGATAACTTCCGCAAAAAACGATATATCTTAACTAAACTTAGTTCACGTACTTATCTGAAGCCACTTTATCTTGGTACAAAATATGGCCGAAATCCGACTATGACCACGCCCACTTTTCCGATATCGAGAATTACGAAAAATGAAAAAAATGCCATAATTCTGTACCAAATATGAAAAAAGAGATGTAACAGGATAATTGGATTGGTTTATTGACGCAAAATATAACTTTAGAAAAAACTTTGTAAAATGGGTGTGACACTTACCATATTAAGTAGAAGAAAATGAAAAAGTTCTGCAGGGCGAAATCAAAAGCCCTTGAAATCTTGGCAGGAATACTGTTCGTGGTTAGCGGTACCCGACAGAAGATGTTCTGGGTTACCCTGTTCCACATTTTGGTCGATATCTCGAAAACGCCTTCACAAATGCAACTAAGGGCTACTGCCTTTTAAAACCCTCATTAATACTTTTAATTTGATACCCATATCGTACAAACACATTCTAGATTTACCCCTGGTCCACCCTTATTGCGATATCTCGAAAAGGCGTCCACCTATAGAACTAAGGCCCACTACGTTTTAAATAATCATTAACATACGAAACTTTTTATTCCGTTTTGGCTAGGGTCTTGGGATCAAAACGTGGACCTGGGTAATCCTGGGATGTGTTTGTACAATATGGGTATCAAATGGAATCTGTTTTTGAGTACTTTGATACTGAGTATTTTTCGTGCCCCTGGGTGACACGGGTCTCGAGATATAGACCAAAACGTGGACCCGGCCACCCCTAGAATGTGTTTATACAATATGGATATCAAATGAAAGCTGTTGCTGAGTGCTTTACTACAGGGTAGTTTTCATACCTATTGGTGACTATGGTATCGGGATATAAGGCCAAAACGTGGACCCGGGCACCCCTAGAATGTGTTTATATAATATGAATATCATAAGAAAGCTGTTGATGAGTGCTTTAGTACAGTGTAGTTTTCATAGCTATTGGTGACTAGGGTCTCGAGATATAGGCCAAAACGTGGACCCGGGCACCCCTAAACTGTGTTTATACAAAATGGATATCAAATGAAAGCTGTTGATGAGAGCTTTAGTACAGGGTAATTTTGATATCACTGGGTGACTAGGGTCTCGAGATAAAGGCCAAAATGTGAATCAGGGTAATACTAGGGTGTGTTTTTACATTATTGGTATCAAATTGAAGCTGTTGATGTGTGCTTTAGTGCAGAGTAATTTTTATATCGCTGTGTGACTAGGGTCTCGAGATATAGGCCAAAACGTGGACCCGGATACCCCTAGAAGGTGTGTGTAATATGGATAGCAAATGAAAGCTGTAGATGTGTGCTTTAGTACAGAGTAATTTTTATATCGCTGAGTGACAAGGGTCTTGAGATATAGGCCAAAACGTCGACCCGGATACCTGTACAATGTGTGTGTATTATGGATATCAAATGAAAGCTATTGCTGAGAGCTTTAAAGTAATTTCCATTGTAATATTCGATTTAGTAGCACCAAACTGGCAAAGCTGATAAATAAGCATGCGAAGCCGAAATAAAGACATGAATTAATAATACCCACATACCTATATATATACCTATGTACGTCCTATTCGATTTGTCTGAAATTTGGTGTATTAATTTGCTTGTATTAGTATTTACGATCCTTTTATCCGGGAACTAGACCAGAGACGGACTGGGACTGGGATTAGGACCACCCTCTGGGACTGGCAAAAAGAGGTGAAGGAGAATGAGAAGAACTTGAGAGAAGAGAAAAGAGGGTAGCAGAAGGAGACTGAGAGTTAGACGAGATAGAGATAGATGAATCGAAAAAGACGGAGGGAGGAGTGAATAAAAGATTAAGAACAAGTAAGGAAGGTTAAGTTCCTCATACTCAGTTGAGAGCTATGGTGACAACATAAGGGAAAATAACCGTGTAGGAAAATGAACCGAGGGAAACCCTGGAATATGTTTGTATGACATGTGTATCAAATGAAAGGCATTAAAGAGTATTTTATGAGGGAGTGGGCCATAGTTCTATAGGTGGACGCCATTTAGGGATATCGCCATAAAGGTGGATCAGGGTTGACTCTAGAATTTGTTTGTACGATATGGGTATCAAATGAAAGGTGTTAATGAGTATTTTAAAAGGGAGTAATCCTTAGTTCCATAGGTAGACGCCGTTTCGAGATATTACAATAAAGGTGGACCAGGGTGACCCTAGAATTTGTTTGTACGATATGGGTATCAAATTAAAGGTATTAATGAGGGTTTTAAAAGGGACTGGTGGTAGTTGTATAGGTGGTCGCCTTTTCGAGATATCGCCATAAAGGTGGACCAGGGGTGACTCTAGAATGCGTTTGTACAATATGGGTATCAAACGAAAGGTGTTAATGAGTATTTTAAAAGGGAGTTGGCCTTAGTTCTATAGGTGGACGCCTTTTCGAGGTATCGCAATAAAGGTGGACCAGGGGTGACTCTAGACTTTGTTTGTACGATATGGGTATCAAATGAAAGGTGTTAATGAGTATTTTAAAAGGGCGTGGGGTTTAGTTCTATAGGTGGACGCCTTTTCGAGATATCGCCATAAAGGTGGACCAGGGGTGACTCTAGAATGTGTTTGTACGATATTGGTATCAAATTAAAGGTATTAATGAGAGTTTTAAAAGAGAGTGGTGGTAGTTGTATATGTGAAGATGTTTTCCAGATATCGACCAAAATGTGGACCAGGGTGACACAGAACATCATCTGTTGGATACATGTATTACCTGCCAAGATTTCAAGGGTTTTTATTTCGCCCTGCAGAACTTTTCCATTTTCTTCTACATAATATGGTAGGTGTCACAACAATTTTACAAAGTTTTTTCTAAAGTTATATTTCGCGTCAATAAACCAATCCAATTGTCATGTTTCATTCCTTTTTTCGTATTTGGTATAGAATTATGGCATTTTTTTTTTAATTTTTTGTAATTTTCGATATCGAAAAAGTGGGCGTGGTCATAGTCGGATTTCGTTCATTTCTTATAAAGTGAGTTCAGATAAGTACGTGAACTAAGTTCAGTAAAGATATGTCGGTTTTTGCTCAAGTTATCGTATTAACGGCCATGCGGAAGGACAGGCGGAAGACTGCGTAAAAAACTGGGCGTGGCATCAGCCGATTTCGCCCATTTTCACAGAAAACAGTTAACGTCATAAAATCTATGCCCCTACCAAATTTCAAAAGAAGTGGGCGTGGTCCTTCTCCGATTTTGCTAATTTTTATTAAGCGTTCATATAGTAATAGGAGTAACTTTTCTGCCAAATTTCATCATGATATCTTCAACGACTGCCAAATTACAGCTTGCCAAACTTTTAAATTACCTTCTTTTAAAAGTGGGCGGTGCCACGCCCATTGTCCAAAATTTTAAGAATTTTCTATTCTGCGTCATTAGCTCAACACACCTACCAAATTTCATCGCTTTATTCGTCTTTGGTAATGAATTATCGCACTTTTTCTGTTTTTCGAACATTTCCATATCGAAAAAGTGGGCGTGGTTATAGTCCGATATCGTTCATTTTAAATAGCGATCTGAGATGAGTACTCAGGAACCTACATACCAAATTTCATCAAGATACCTCAAAATTTACTCAAGTTATTGTGTTAACGGACGGACGGACGGACATGGCTCAATCAAATTTTTTTTCGATCCTGATGATTTTGATATATGGAAGTCTATATCCATCTCGATTCCTTTAACCTGTACAACCAACCGTTATCCATTTAAACTTGATATACCCTGTGAGATCTGCTCAACTGAGTATAAAAATATAAGAGGGGGAGGCAGAGTTAGACGGAAAGAGCTTATTAAAATGTATGCAGATAGACCAAATTTAGGGCAGAACAACGTCTGCCTGGTCTGCTAGTAAGCATATAAAATAATTGACTGCCAATGGCTGAATAGTGACCTCATTAAATGAATATTCAAGAGACTACTTAAATACTATGAAACAATTCTTGTATTTCTCCGGCCAAACCATATATCTATACGGGCTTCCCGGTCATGAAGAGATAGAAAGACCGATGAGTTGGCAAGGAAGGGTACAACACTCGCTGAGTCGATGATAGATATCCCAACCCGTTTGTGAGAAATCAAACGGAGACAGGAGTTGCATATGATACATCAAGCAGGACGGGCGCGTAGGCAGAAGTACGGGGCTGCAAAATTTCTAATATTATGTGCAAATCCCACTATATTAGACTCACAAAGTAGCTCATATCTCTGAAGAGAGAAGGCTAAAGGCTTACGATGGGCATACAAACTGGACACTGCCTTCTAGCCTAGTTAGGCCTCGTCATTAACATCAGATGTAATAAGCGCGAGCTGTGAAAAGAAACGGTTGAGCGCATTCTGTGTTCGTGTCCTGCACTCACCAGGTCACGGCTCCAGCTTTTAATTATTCTATAACATAAGTCCTGGCACCTGATTGGAGTTCTTCGTTTGGTCGTCAAAAAACACTATGGACACATGCAGTCTATGTGAGGTCTTTATTAAACGGTTAGTTCAACCTAAACCTCTCAGACCTGAATGTAGGCCAAATTTGTTAAAGGAATTCTACAAGTGTATACTTATTTGGTGTTCAAAGTTTTAACACATCTATGAAATTTTCACAAGCTATATAAAAAGAAGGGTCAGAAACCCGCTTCGGAAAGAACTAAAGGTGTAGTTGAAAAGGTGATCCGAAAAAGTTATCCTGATTTTACTGAAAACACAAAATAACTTCTGAAAGTTGACTTTTTTATAAAAGTCTAAAAAGAGGTAAAAATTAACTTTTGTTATAAGAGTCACAGGTAATAGCTAACTGTTGGCCTTTTTTCCACAAAAGTCAAAAATAATAGTAAAAACTTGGATTAAAATTATTAAAATTTCACTTTTTTTTTAAAGTAATAACCGTTGCGGTCCCTGATCTGCAGTGTTAGGGTCTGACCTAAAATGGCGCCTATGAATGTATCAATTGTCGTTTTGCAGCATATCATAATTGCTATAACCGTCAGTTGAAAGAAGACTAACGGTTTTTACGGAAGACTGTTTGGATTCCTTTCAAAAGGGCTACCATATCGACGCGGTCTATACCGCTTTTTCTAAGGATTTCGATAGGCTATCGCATCGAATACTACTGGAAAAACTGAAATGCTTGGGCTACCACTCTTATGTTTTGAAGTTGATATATTCTTACTTAGATAATATAGGTTAGCCCTTCGTTTGGATAATGTATAGTCTTTTCCATGCGCGGCAACTTCTGGTGTCCCCCAGGGCAGCGTTTTGGGACCGCTACTATTTGTCATATTTATTAACGACAAGGTATAAGTATCTTCTTTATGTGGATGACTTAAAAGTTTACCATGAAATCAAGTGCTTACATGATTCTTTAATCTTACAAAGTGAAAGAAACGTCTACCATTGGTGTGTCAGTAAGCTTTTATTCCTAAATATTGGTAAGTGTCATTTTGCCACTTATGCAAAAAGTTCTGGTTTAGTTCCTACATCGTATAGTATCTCAAGCGGTCCCATAAAAAAGTTAACTGAAATTAAATATTTGTGTGTGTATTTTGATACCAAGCTTACTTTTACCACTCACATAAGCTATATAGTTTCTAAATAGAACGCGATCATCTTCGAAAGATTTTTCAACAAATTTACAAACTTTTCAACCAAGCGATTGAGAGGCATTTTAGTATGCAATATTAATCTGCATTTTATTCATTTACAACAAAGTGCAAGTTAAGCTCTTCGTTGAAAAAGTTCGCTTTGCCGACGGAGTTCAATGTATTATTAAAACAAGCTATGCCAAACTTCAATGGAATTGGATAACTCTTAAGACTGCCAGTTTGCGTTTGAAAATTTTCAAAACTGTATGCATTTGGGGTTGATGAGCTTACAGAAAAGAAATTTAAACTGTTAGTTGGAAGAGAAAGGAAGAGTGGGAACGATATTAACAGTTAGAATAAGAGCCAGATGTATATCTACACATATGAAGAGTGAAAGGAATAGGCCAAACAAAAGTGAGATAGAGGATGAGAAGAAAATGAAGTGAGGGAATTTTTGAGCAAGGTGACGTCTGGGTAGTATGTATATACCACCGTAAGCAAAAGACGCAGTAGTGCAACTCATGAAAGTTCACATTAAAAGTATTTTTATACTCAGTTGAGCAGAGCTCACAGAGTATATTAAGTTTGATTGGATAACGGTTGGTTGTACATATATAAGGGAATCGAGATAGATATAGACTTCCATATATCAAAATAATCAGAATCGAAAAAAAATTTGATTGAGCCATGTCCGTCCGTCCGACCGTTAACACGATAACTTGAGTAAATTTTGAGGTATCTTGATGAAATTTTGTATGTAGGTTCCTGAGCACTCATCTCAGATCGCTATTTAAAATGAACGATATCGGACTATAACCACGTTCACTTTTTCGATATCGAAAATTTCGAAAAACCGAAAAAGTGCGATAATTCATTACAAAAAAACAGATACAGCGACGAAACTTGGTAGATGAGTTGAACTTATGACGCAGAATAGAAAATTAGTAAAATTTTGGACAATGGGCGTGGCACCGCCCACTTTTAAAAGAAGGTAATTTAAAATTTTGCAAGCTGTAATTTGGCAGTCGTTGAAGATATCATTATGAAATTTGGCAGGAACGTTACTCCTATTACTATATGTACGCTTAATAAAAATTAGCAAAATCGGAGAAGGACCACGCCCACTTTTAAAAAAAATTTTTTTTTAAGTAAAATTTTAACAAAAAATTTAAAATCTTTACAGGATATAAGTAAATTATGTCAACATTCAACTCCAGTAATGATATGGTGCAACAAAATACAAAAATAAAAGAAAATTTTAAAATGGGCGTGGCTCCGCCCTTTTTCATTTAATTTGTCTAGGATACTTTTAACGCCATAAGTCGAAGAAAAATTAACCAATCCTTTTGAAATTTAGTAGGGGAATAGATTTTATGACGTTAACTGTTTTCTGTGAAAATGGGCGAAATCGGTTGATGCCACGCCCAGTTTTTATACACAGTCGTCCGTCTGTCCTTCCGCGTGGCCGTTAACACGATAACTTGAGCAAAAATCGACATGTCTTTAATGAACTTAGTTCACGTGCTTACTTGAACTCACTTTATCTTGGTATGAAAAATGAACGAAATCCGACTATGACCACGCCCACTTTTTCGATATCGAAAATTACGAAAAATGAAAAAAATGCCATAATTCTATACCAAATACGAAAAAAGGGATGAAACGTGGTAAGGTAATTGGATTGTTTTATTGACGCGAAATATAACTTTAGAAAAAACTTTATAAAATGGTTGTGACACCTACCATATTAAGTAGAAGAAAATGAAAAAGTTCTGCAGGGCGAAATAAAAAACGCTTAAAATCTTGGCAGGTATTACATATATAAATAAATTAGCGGTATCCAGCAGATGATGTTTCATTTGATACCCATATCGTACAAACGCATTCTAGAGTCACCCCTGGTCCACCTTTATGGCGATATCTCGAAAAGGCGACCACCTATACAACAACCACCACTCACTTTTAAAACCCTCATTAATACCTTTAATTTGATACCCATATCGTACAGACGCATTCTAGAGTCAACTCTGATCCACCTTTATGGCTATATCCCTAAATGGCGTCCACCTATAGAACTATGGCCCACTCCCTCATAAAATACTCTTTAATGCCTTTCATTTGATACACATGTCATACAAGCACATTCCAGGGTTTCCCTCGGTTTATTTCCCTACATGGTTATTTTCCCTTATGCTGTCACCATAGCTCTCAACTGAGTATGTAATGTTCGGTTACACCCGAACTTAACCTTCCTTACTTGTTATTTACCACTTTCCATGGTGAAGAGACATTGGTAGTTTGAGTGAGGCTCCTCACATAGACAGATTCCGTAGTACTACCAGAAGTTTTTTGCACGACCAAACTGAAAACCCCTATCAAATACCAGGACCCACATTTATGGTCAAAAACAAAGCCCTGGAAAATTGTTTCCTTGTTACGGCGTTTCTATAATCACTACATCTGCGTTACGAAACTTTTTAGTTCTTGTGGTCAATATCGATAATTCCTAAAGTCATTATGGGCTAAGGTTAGAAATTTAGAAAGTCCCTCACAGTTTTCGTAAAAATCACCCATATTTCATATAAATAATAGTTTTATCCTTGAAGAAAAAATCACGCAAAATATGGAAAGGGTTGGCAGAGAAAATTAAAAAGAATTATCCCTAAGGAGATACTGGACGAAATATATTGAATAGGTGACTTTATCCACTCTTTATCGAAGTGGACGACCACGAAAGGCCACTGAACGCGTTAATAGGAATATCGTTACAATATCTCTTCAGGATACATTTAAAACTATTTCAGAAACTTCCGCAGAATTCAAGGATAGTATAAACATGAAAACTATAATATTGTTGATCCGCCGTCACTTGAGAGTAAAATAATTAGAATAAAACCAGCTTCCCAAATCATTTCCTCCCGCTAAGCTGGTTCTGTAAAAAAGAAGTGGCCTTGGAGCGACTGGGGACAAGTCATATTCTCTGAGATGTAATTAATGGTTAGCCTCAAAAATAAAAATATGCTTTCACAGCCACGGCCAGATTACTGTGCTAGATTAGCTCCCCAGTTCTTGGCGAAAGACCGTCTTGAACGCCGCCAATATAGGCGGCAGAGTTAGCGAATCTCCCCATTAACAAAATCTAAGAAACTCTCACGGGTTTTAATGCGCACGACACCATTATATACGGATAATCCTTCACTGTTGCCTTAATGCAGTTTTGACTCAACCTTCCTGATTTGTACGACTTACTACGCATCGCGAACCTTAACTGAATAAAGGTATTTTGCACTCATAAGAGAATGTGAATCATAGCCTGTCCAATTTATGTTTTCGTAATACCAGCTAGCGTGCGGAACCGCTTTTTTGTGGTAAGAAGGGAATTTTTTTCTAGCTATGGGTCATCGAATTATTTTTCCTCAAGAGACGCTGTATCGTTGCGATTCTAATTTTCATGTTTATACTATCCTTAAACCCAATGGCTAATTCTGCAGCAGTTTAAATGTGTTTAGAAGAGATATCTTGCTGATATCCCTATCATCGCGTTTAGTGGCCTTCCGCTTTCAAAATTACGGGATGAAGCCTCGATCGTTTCCCCCTCCAACCCGCACTTCCTACATCTGCTATCACAGACCAAGCCTAGGCAAGTGACGCCAAAAGGCAGTATCCCGTCAGAATACCTGTCAAGAGGCTAAAATCCTCTAACTTTGACGATATCGGTAACTTTGTTAGTCTAAGGTTGCAAGATCTACACATGACCTTCAACACTTTATTGCCCTCCCCTACCCACGCCATCTTTTAAACTCGCTCAATCTAATTCGAATGTCTACGGAGCAAGCTCAGAGAATTGTACCGTTTTTAGTTAGTTCATCCGCCTTTTCATTCCCATCTGCTCCTATATGTATGCTTCTTAAATGCTGTTCTATTCGAGATTATTGCTTAAATTGCTGCTTGGCTATCAGTTTAAAAGTTGACGTGGCTACAGTTTAAGCCATTTTCTTCCATTGTTTCTACTGCTTTCGTTACGACTCATGACAGTATACCACAGACCCTCTTTTGAGTGAGTTGCCTTCATAAACTTTTATCAGCTGATCGAAAATTTGTTTTATGCCACGTCACCATAGAAACCATGTAATTAAAACAATATTCCATATGACGGCAACGATTTCATAATTTGCTCTACAGTTTTAGCCAATATATATTGACCAAATATCCCATATAGATAAAGGTACATTGATTCGCTTTTGCCGCGACATTACACCATTTTAGTGAAATTTTAAATGTTCAGTAGAATTTGTATGCTTAAAGCCACGTACATAAGTACCTAAATATTATGACCGGATTCGCGTATATATTACACGTCGTTCTGTTCAGGAATGTTTGTATGTATGTGCATTAAAGTGTTTCAAAATAAACAAGTAAGGAAGGTTAAGTTCGGGTGTAACCGAACATTACATACTCAGTTGAGAACTATGGTGACAACATAAGGGAAAATAACCATGTAGGAAAATGAACCGAGGGAAACCCTGGAATGTGTTTGTATGACATAAGTATCAAATGAGAGGCATTAAAGAGTATTTTATGAGGGAGTGGGCCATATTTCTATAGGTGGACGCCATTTAGGGATATCGCCATAAAGGTGGATCAAGGTTGACTCTAGAATTTGTTTGTACGATATGGGTATCAAATTAAAGGTATTAATGATGGTTTTAAAAGCGAGTGGTGGTAGCTGTATAGGTGGCCGCCTTTTCGAGATATCGCAATAAAGGTGGACCAGGGGTGACTCTAGAATACGTTTGTACAATATGGGTATCAAACGAAAGGTGTTAATGAGTATTTTAAAAGGGAGTGGGCCTTAGTTCTATAGGTGGACGCCGTTTCGAAATATCGCCATAAAGGTGGGCCAGGGATGACTCTAGAATGTGTTTGTACGATATGGCTATCAAATTAAAGGTATTAGTGAGGGTTTTAAAAGGGAGTGGTGGTAGTTGTATAGGTGGTCGCCTTTTCGAGATATCGCCATAAAGGTGGACCAGGTGTAACTCTAGACTTTGTTTGTACGATATGGGTATCAAATGAAAGGTGTTAATGAGTGTTTTAAAAGGGCGTGGAGCTTATTTCTATAGGTGGACGCCTATTCGAGATATCGCCATAAAGGTGGACCAGAGGTGACTCTAGAATGTGTTTGTACGATATTGGTATCAAATTAAAGGTATTAATGAGAGTTTTAAAAGGAAGTGGTGGTAGTTGTATATGTGAAGTCGTTTTCCAGATATCGACCAAAATGTGGACTAGGGTGACCCATAACATCATCTGTTGGATACCGCTAATTTATTTATATATGTAATACCTGCCAAGATTTTAAAGGTATTTTATTTCGCCTTGCAGAACTTTTTCATTTTCTTCTACTTAATATGGTAGGTGTCACAACCATTTTACAAAGTTTTTTCTAAAGTTATATTTCGCGTCAATAAATCAATCCAAATACCATGCTTCATCCCTTTTTTCGTATTTGGTATAGAATTATGGCATTTTTTTTAATTTTTTGTAATTTTCGATATCGAAAAAGTGGGCGTGGTCATAGTCGGATTTCGTTCATTTTTTATACCAAGATAAAGTGAGTTCAGATAAGTACGTGAACTTAGTTCAGTAAAGATATGTCGATTTTTGCTCAAGTTATCGTGTTAACGGCCATGCGGAAGGACAGACGGACGACTGTGTATAAAAACTGGGCGTGGCTTCAACCGATTTCGCCCATTTTCACAGAAACAGTTAGCGTCATAAAATCTATTCCCCTACCAAATTTCAAAAGGATTGGAAAATTTTTGTTCGACTTATGGCATTAAAAGTATCCTAGACAAACTAAATGAAAAAGGGCGGAGCCACGCCCATTTTGAAATTTTCTCTATTTTTTGTATTTTGTTGCACCATATCATTACTAGAGTTGAATTTTGACATAATTTACTCATATACTGTAAAGATATTAAATTTTTTGTTAAAATATTACTTAAAAAAAAAAAAAATTTTTAAAAGTGGGCGTGGTCCTTCTCCGATTTTGCTAATTTTTATTAAGCGTACATATAATAATAGGAGTAACGTTGCTGCCAAATTTCATCATGATATCTTAAACGACTGCCAAATTACAGCTTGCAAAGTTTTAAATTACCTTCTTTTAAAAGTGGGCGGTGCCACGCCCATTGTCCAAAATTTTACTAATTTTCTATTCTGCGTCATAAGTTCAACTCACCTACCAAGTTTCATTGCTTTATCTGTCTTTGGTAATGAATTATTGCACTTTTTCGGTTTTTCGAAATTTTCGATATCGAAAAAGTGGGCGTGGTTATAGTCCGATATCGTTCATTTTAAATAGCGATCTGAGATGAGTGCTCAGGAACCCACGTACCAAATTTCATTAAGATACCTCAAAATCTACTCAAGTTATCGTGTTAACGGACGGACGGACGTACGGACATGGCTCAATCAATTTTTTTTTCGATCCTGATGATTTTGATATATGGAAGTCTATATCTATCTCGATTCCTTTATACCTGTACAACCAACCGTTATCCAATCAAACTTAATATACTCTGTGAGCTCTGCTCAACTGAGTATAAAAAATTGGCGACTCGGATTTTTTGGTGGAAAAGATGAGACTTGGCCCTAAATGGAATCGATAAACTGAAACTACCTCAACTCAAACATCTTAGGTTAGGTGGTAGCTGCCTTTGTAGGGGAAGTTCTCTTGAATATCATCAAGGTCCGTGGTAGGAGAAGCTCACTTGAACAACATGAAGGTCCGTTGTGAAATCACACAAAATAACAATGACGTAGCTATATCTACTTACAGAATCGTTGCATAGCAACGATATAGTTTCTAATGAGACCGATCTCAATCTTGGCTAAATCCTCCGAAGATCCAAGTGAGTCACGACCGAAATACCCAGCTTCATTTTTTCCACCAAAAAAAGCGGAATCTTGATGTAAATCAAAAGTACTGCATTTTTTTATATTGAAACTCGTATCTCCATAATTACAAAATAATGGAGGTAGAGAGTTTAGGTTTTAAACGGTTCCCGACGGTCATCGCGATAACGTGTCGAAACTTTTCGCATTAAAATTGCAGAATCCATTAAGAAGCCTTTCTAATAAATGATAATTCTATCTTTCGTAATGAATATCTCAAGAAGTATTCACATTCGATCACTGACATTCAATAAAAGGTTATATAAGCCCAGCTTTTAATACCTCCAAAAAATTTGGGATAATGGTAAAGGAAACGTGGCATCTACAAAACAAATGGATTTCCTCATACAGTATATCGTTGGAAGTAGTAATGGTAGAAAAGAATAGAATGCGGACAGGTGAAAAGAGCATGCATCACCTCCTATATAGATGAGATGCTAAAATATTATAATGGATAAAGAGCTAAAGATTAACCTCTAGCACTCCACTGAAGAGAAAAACGGATACAATTACGTGACAGTATTGCACTACAAGATAAACAACTACCTCGGAACTAGTGCTAATCGGATGCAAAGCGGGACAGTTGGTAGGCACACTTATAGCAAAGTCTAAGCTACATGTATTTAAATATGTTAATAACGGGCAGCGACCTCGTACGATCAAACTAGTTAAAAATTTACTCAAAAGGTCTGAAAAGAGAGACAGTTGCCATTATTTAAGACATTGCAATGCTAAAATGGCCAGTTGAAAGTACTTAGGGGAGGGATTTAGAAATTTTACCGTCTGCTTATGCTATAGTTCCGCGCTATCTCGGGACTAGTAAGATTCACTGCATAGGCGTAAAAAAGAGCTCTTCTAAGTAGACCTAATGCCGATACCCATAGGTTTGTAGCCGTTTCCACCGTTTATTGTGCTATGGGCACGCATGCGGAAAATATGGGTATTGAACTGTCCGGTTGTGGCTCCACCATATTTCGAAATAAATTTGAAGTAAAAAAAAAATACAGGGGTCTTCTTCTGACACGGCTTGCTGGACCGGGTCCATGTTTACACATCACTAGCGCTAGCATATAGTCAATGGTAAGCCTTTAGTTAGTTTAAACGATAAGCCAGCATTGCAGAAAATGCAATGTTAACTTGAATTCGATGTCCTCGGAAATCATGTAGTTGTTGTACTTATAATACACTTCTATACCACATATTGTGGAAGTTTATAAACGAGTAATATAGGAAGAGGTGAGTTGAAGTGAGCACTGGGACCACTTCACTTTGCTGCAAGTTTAAACATTTCAAAAAGAACTTAAGAAACTAGCAAAGCCCCACACCTCGTACAAATTTCATATGTTATGTGCATGTAGGTATGTATGTGTGTGGGCAAAAAAAAATAACTTTTAACTCTTCAGCATAAGCAATATGTCGGCAACTCACAAGTCACAAGTCAAAACAGATATAAAGTTGATCGCTATGCAATCCACATACAGAACAACGCAAATGCATACGCGCCGAGCCCGTCAAACGTAGGCGATTCTCATAATAAACTCAACTTAAGATGTGAAAGGCAAAATGAATAGCGTGAAAAATTTATTAAAGTGAAACGAAATGGAAAAGTTGTGGCATGTAAGCAGAAAAGAATAGCACCAACGAAAGCAGCATTCATAGCGTTTTCCTCTGCGAAAATGTCCCAGAGGGAAATGTTGGCAGCATTGTAGCCTCACTCGTGTCGCAACTGACGTTGATGTGACGTGTACGGAAATTAAGAGCGGAATCATGGCAACGAGAGTGCAAGGTCGATTGGTAACAGTCACCTGAACGACTTGGCTTCATCACTAAATTATTTTTGTTTGATAAAAGAGCATACATAAGGCCATCGTATAGTGTTATGTTGCGTTTGACGCCAAGTATTTGGTATATAAGAATGAAGACAGGTGAAATTTGGGATGAAAATAATAGTGCGTTTTTATGTATCGCGGCAGGCATATGTTGCGAAAGATACAGAATTTTTCTGTTTGTCTGGGAATTTTACACATGAGGCGATTATACAAATTTTATATGAAAACTAACGAAATGAGATTTCACTGGTTCTATACCTATCGCGCATTATTCTGATTTTATTAAAAATGTTCCTCAGCTGGCTAGGAGACTTAGAAAATACCAGCGGCAGGTATGCCTGTCGTAAGAGGCGACTAAAATACCCAAACGGTTCAAAGCGTTGTGCCCAACCTTCAAGGTATTTCCAGCGCAATTTATAGCTACTCCAGCTCAATTGTCAACCTTACCTGCCCGTAGTGAGTCCTGCTTCTTTAGCAACCGAGGTTATGGCGTCCCAAATTTCCTCATTGAACTAAGGGGTAGTTGGCTAAATGGCCTGAAAGGATTAAAGTGATTATTACCAGATCGTATCGGATCTTTATAGAGCAAAGGACCATCAACATCGATAACACTTCCCAAAGACTTCGGGGAGTGGCTCTGTCGCTACAACAGCAACAACTCGTGATGTTTGATGTGAAACATACGTCTAGAAAACTAATGTTTTGAAATTAACAAGAACTCGCCCGATGGTAACATTAATCACAGCAGCGATAAATTTAGCAGAAAACAATAATGTCAGGTTATTTAAGAAAAGCTTTGTCGACAAGTTATTGTGTTATCGAGAGCATAATTATCGTCAATTTATCGCTTTGTTACTGGCTTTTGTGTGCAGATTCAGCGGTTTTTCATAAGTTTCTATGGTTATCGTATTTTATATTGAAGTTTTATCGGTATCTCTTTCATAGCATACCGATAAGTCATCGATAGCACAATGATAACAATCCGATAACAGATTGATGCCACTCCGATAACAACTCTATACTTTCTCGACAAAAAACAAAAGTTTTTTGATACTAAATCTTTGACAATCGATAATAACAAAAAAAAACTGGTAATACTCTAAGAGCAAATCAATAAATTTCCAATATTAAATCTATAATTTTTCAATAACAAATCGATAAAACGCCTTTAATAAATTGGTAAAACTCCGATAACTTCTAGTTAACAAATCGATAAAGCGTTTATATCATACCGATAAATAATCGAAAACTTTTGCATAATCAAGTGACAAAATATCGATAACACGTCGATAAAAATGAATCACCTTTGATACTGACAGCAAGTCTATAATACTTCGTGATCGAATCAAAAATTCGCCTAAACCTTCAGTTGTTGTAGTGTTTTAACAACTACTTCTGTAAAAAACTATATTGTAATGATAGGTTAGGTTGGGTTGAACTGAATGGTCTGTGGGGACCTCACATAGGCTGAAAGAGTCGACAGTGTTGCCAGAAACTGAAAACCCCTATCAGAAACCAGGACCTCTTCCAAATACTAAAACCTTTCTAGGACTTATTCTAGTTGCTACATTTAGATATGATATCTAGGCCACATCTATAGGGTGCAGTTTTAGGCTTTCGTACGCTGGGCATGAGCAAAAGACGTACTCGATCGTTTTCTCCTCCAACCTGCAATTCCTACATCTGATATTACTGACAAGGCCTAGTTTAAAAGCAGTGCCCGGTAAGAATACCCGTCATGAGTCTACAGTCCTCTCTTTTCAGTGATAAGCTACTATGACCGTATGGTCTGCGCTCAAGCTGCCGCAGTCTCCTTGTAATTGTCAATGCTATGTCCTTCGCAACCAGGTCTACAAGTGCAACATACATAATAGCATACAGTGCAGCAGTCGGGGCTGTTTTGAGGGCATTCCTTATTCTAAGCATTGATAGCCTACAACCCACCTCTAATTTTATGTGGTACGTTGTTGTTGTTGTAGCAACAACAACAATATGAGGTACGTTCTTTTCGAATAATACAAAACTTATTTCAGCGTAATAAAAAAAATGCAACAAAAACGAAAAAAACATTGGTAAATTAAACAGCTGAAAAAATTTTGAATGTTCATCTCTGGAATATGTAAACTTCGTGTTATACGATTAAGGGGGAATAAATTGCCGGTGATTTTTTGCTGCCCCGTATAAACGTTTTCTTATCTTGGATTTTTCACACACAGATAAAAATATTTGAAAATTGGTTTCTACTTTTATAAAGGCATTACCCACAATATTAAAGTACTAGGTAGTTTTTCTGAAAAAGTTTTAGTTTGTTAAATATTTAGCTATAACAAGTAAGGAAGGCTAAGTTCGGGTGTAACCGAACATTAGATACTCATCTTTTCGAGATATCGTCATAAAGGTGTACTAGGGGTGACTCCAGAAAGTGTTTGTACGATATGGGTATCACATTAAAGGTATTAATGAGGGTTTTATAAGGGAGTGGCCCTTAGTTGTATATGTGAAGGCGTTTTCGAGATATCGAACAAAATGTGGACCAGGGTGACCCAGAACATCATCTGTCGGGTACCGCTAATTCATTTATATATGGAATACCAGGAACAATATTTCTGCCAAGATTTCAAGGGCTTTTGATTTCTCCCTGCAGAAGTTTTTCATTTTCTTCTACTTAATATGGTAGGTGTCACACCCATTTTACAAAGTTTCTTCTAAAGTTATATTTTGCGTCAATAAACCAATCCAATTACCATGTTTTATTCCTTTTTTCATATTTGGTATAGAATTATGCCATCTTTTTCATTTTTCGTAATTTTCGATATCGAAAAAGTGGGCGTGGTCATAGTCGGAATTCGGCCATTTTTTATACTAATACAAAGTGAGTTCAGATAAGTACGTGAACTTAGTTAAGTAAATATATATCGATTTTTGCTGAAGTTATCGTATTAACGGCCGAGCGGAAGGACAGACGGTCGACTGTGTATAAAAACTGGGCGTGGCTTCAACCGATTACGCCCATTTTCACAGCAAAGAGTAACCGTTATATAAGCTATACCTTTACAAAATTTCACAAAGATTGGTACATTTTTGTTCGACTTTTGACTTATTATATGAAAAAGGGCGGAGCTACGCCTATTTTGAAAGTTTCTTTTATTTTTGTATTTTGTTGCACCATATCATTACTGGCGTTGAATGTTGACATAATTTACTTATATACTGTAAAACTATAATACTTTTGTTAAAATTTGAGTTCAAAAAAATTTTTTTAAGAGTGGTCTTGTTCGTCATCCAAATTTTGCTAATTTTTATTTAAACCACATATAGTAATAGGAGTAACGTTTCTGCCAAATTTCATCATGATATCTTCAACGACTGCCAAATTACAGCTTGAAAACCTTTTAGATTACCTTCTTTTAGCAGTGGGCGTTGCCACGCCCATTGTCCAGAATTTTACTAGTTTTCTATTTCGCGTCATAAGGTCAACCCACCTACCAAGTTTCATCGCTTTATCCGTCTTTGGTAATGAACTATCGCACTTTTTCGGTTTCGAAAAAGTGGCCGTGGTTATAGTCCGATTTCGTTCATTTTAAATAGCGATCTGTGATGAGTACCTATGAACCTACATACCAAATTTCATCAAGATAGCTAAAAATTTACTCAAATTATCGTATTAAGGGACAGACGGACGGACGGACGGACATGGCTAGATGAACTTCTTTTTTCGCCCAGATCATTTTGATATATAGAAGTCTATATCTATCTCGATTAGTTTATGCCGTTACGGATTACCGTTATGCGAACAAAATTAATATATTCTGTGAGGTCTGCTCAGCTGAGTATAAAAATAAATTACATAAATATCAATACAATTAGAAAACAAAATATAATGGAAACAATTTTATTAAGAAGGAATGCAATTACAAGTAAAGCCTCCTTGGTGTCATATCAATTTCAAAAACGCCTTTTGAGGGAGCAACATCATAGAACTCTTCCTTTCCATTCGATTCTTCTAGAACTACACTTTGATCGGACTCGGTACTAGATTCCCGCCGTTTCTTTTTTGGAGGAAATACTTTCTTAAGCTCAACTGGTTTAGTTTTTTTGGAGGAGTTTCGTGTGGTTTTTTTTTGACAAGCTACTTTGTAGCTCCGCTTTATACGGAGACGTGGTTAAAATTGTTGGCTTAGACCTCCTTCCTCTATTGATTGCGATTCTTCGTAATTTTGGCGGAGGAGAAATCTCCCAATGTGTAATATATTTTGCAGCTGCTTGCAAAGAAATATCGCCGGTAAACAAATTAATTTTGGAGGAAAATTTGTGGAAATAAAATGCTTACCTGTATTCACAGTTTTCGTAGAACCAGTTGATGAACAAATACATGGTGAAAATCCGGAGCTAGTAGTGGCCACGTTGTCGTTTAATGTGGGCAACAAACTCTGAGTTTCAGGCATAGCATTTTCCTTATCGATGTCCCGGACTGAGACAGATTCTGCCTGCACATTTTCCATTTCGCCTGCTATAAAATCAGCTTTAGGGAAAAAATGTTTATCCAACGGAAAGATTCCAGTGCTTCTAAATCCACTGATAGCTATTTGACCACATTGAACTCGAAAATATGCTTTTGTAAACAGTCCTACCAAGACATATAGTGTCACTTTGCATCCTTGATCTCGAATAAAACGCCATACTTCGTCACTATAATATACTTTAAGTGGGCCCATCAAAGTTTTTTCCAGTGGCTGTAATTTATGTGTAGAGTGTGGTGGCAAGGATAATATAACAACTCTTTTTAATTCGGTGTTTCGCGTGTGAGAATAATGACCATCTAAGATAAGTAGAATAGGTTCTTCTTTTCTTGGCTTTGTAAACTCCAAGAAATGTTTGAACCAATTTGTGAAGATCGGTACTTGCACCCAGTCAGAGAGATGGCACTACGATTTCGCTCCAGGTGGATTGGTTGATTGTTCTTTCTTGGGAAAATAAAATAAGGTGGGAAAAAAGAGCCACCAGCGCTCATGCACGTAATGACAGTTATAAGAGGTCCGCATTCTGCGGAAGTAATCGCACCTATTTGCCTTTTTCCTTTTTGTGCAATAACTTTTGTTTGCCGAGACAGCATAACTGACAAACCCGTTTCGTCCATATTCCAAATGCGAGTTGCTGAGAAGTTATGCTTAACATAATCCTTTTCCAACAATTTGTAAAACGAAGCCACGTTGTTGCGAGTGAATCGTTTTGCTCGATCAAAAGAAGTTCCGGTTGGAGTTCGCAAGCTTAGTATTTCGCTATGCTCTTTACAAAATCCCTATAGCCAGTCCTTTCCTTTTTCGCCTCGCGAAACCTGGCATTATCACCGACTAAAACATCCGCGACCCTATTTACAACTTGGACGTCCCAAATGTCGACCATTTTGAACATCCTCGTCGATGGCACTACGCTACCGACTGTCCTACACCCAAAAATCTTGGATGTGACGTTTGATCAGGATCTACATTTTGGTGAGCACGCAGCCGCAATTGTTCCGAAAATCCAGAGCCGTAATAAAATCCTCAAATCCCTTGCTGGCAGTACTTGGGGAAAAGACAAAGAAACTCTCATTACCCCATTCGAAGCAATTGGCCAGCCGTTTGCGTGCTACGCGTCCCTATATGGTCGCCAAGCCTAAAAACTACACACTGGAAGAAGATACAGGCCTGCCAAAATACTGCGTTCAGAACCGCCACGGGCTGTCTTCTTATTTCCCCAGAACACCATCTACATAATGAGGCGAGAATACTCCCCATCAGGGAGAGAAATGAGATGCTAACCAAACAGTTCCTGTTGAATACCCGGACACCTGGGCATTCCAACAGGCATCTGATTGATGAGCCAGCTCCGCCTAGGGACTTAAGGAGTAATTTTCGTAAGCATTTTGAGGAAATACAGCACCTCAGAACTCAGCCGTATGAAGCAAAAAAACACAAGCAGGTCCTTGGTGAACTCCACAAACAGGCGTCGGAACTTTATGCCGGGAATTTCCCAGTGAATCCAGTACTTAAAAACAGTACACAAAACTTGCGGAAGAGGAGCGCATACTCCTCAGGGAAACGCGAGTCACTCTGACCCAATTTCGTTCTGGATACTGTAACAAGTTAAACTCTTACATATCCAGAATCAACCCCGACATACAAAATGTATGCCCCGCTTGCAAGGAGTCCCCACATGACACCAACCATCTCTTTAATTGTAATGTGGAACCAACGCCTCTAACACCCCTTTCATTATGGTCTACCCCTGTCGAAACAGCAAGTTTCCTCGGACTCCCGTTAGAGGATATTGATGACAATTTATGATCGGTCGCAGCTATTAGGTGGGGCGAAACATAGCTACAACAACAACAAACACTCCTTTCCAGCTCATTTTTTCAAGAAACTAAATTTATTTGGAATGTTGTTTTTCATTGCAATTGGGTATGCCAGCGATCTCAGGTCGAATTTTATTAGGCCCCAAAATCGAGACTCCATCTCTAAAGTGTATCTGACAAGTTCGCGTTCGATTTCTTGGGTGAAAACTGGTTTTCTGCCAAGCTTTGCTGAAAAAAGCTCCTCAACCGGCTTTTGGCTTCTGGCCAGGCGTTGCAGTGTAGTGTGTGGGACTTCAAACCCTTTCGAGGCAAACAAAATCCCCATCTCGTCATTTTTCACCGCTGCAATGGCCATGCGCATATTTTCTGCATTCCATAGCCTTCGTACACCCTTTGCTGGCATTCTTGCTGTAAAATTCCCCCACTAAATTAACGTACTGCCCTACTGAACATAGGGAGGGAAATATGGTACACTATACAATATTACCCCGTCAGGAGTGTACCATATTATACTCCTCTGCAATAATTTTAAACTTTTTTATAATAAAAACTTTATCTAGTTTATAACTCACCTTTTCAAAATAAAATATTGTTTGTATATTATCGATTTAAAAGATAATTGTACTTATCCGTATTTTGTTGCGGAATAAAAAGCCGTTTCTTAAAAAGTCGTACATGTACAACCACGTGTTTTCAAGAACTGAAAGATAACTAAGCAGCTATCAGCACTGTAATTTTTATACTCAGCTTGCTTTGCACACAGAGTATATTAACTTTGATTGGATAACGGTTGGTTGTACAGGTATAAAGGAATCGAGATAGTTATAGACTTCCATATATCAAAATCAACAATATCAAAAAAAAATTTGATTTCTTCGTCCGTCCGTCCGTCTATCTGTTAACCCTTTCGCTACAACTTTTGAACGGTTTGATTGAAAAATCAAATTTTTTCAATTCCTACTCATATTGGCCCCTGGAATACCAATTACTACTCCGTTTTAAAAAAAATTTACGCTAAATGTGTTTTTTTGGAGTGTATCCATATGGATACAAATTTTGTGAACGGTAAAGAAAAATGCTAAAATTGAGATATGATTTATATTAAATTTTTATTTGTTTCAAGTGTTAAAATACATAAAAATTCATCTTTTACAATAATAAGGCATAAATACTAATATATGACATAAAAATTATATCCTTGGTATATCTCAAAATCATATAGTATGCCTTTTGAGCTGCATAGGCAAAACAGTTTCATTCCGCATTTGATGGGTTTCTTGGGCATATATTGCTTTAAGGAAGTCCTTCCTTTAAATGGAACCCTCATCTCATCCACACAGAGGTTTTCATCTTTTGGAATAGTGTATGTTTTTTGTATAAACATATTTAAAAGTGGACGCTATGTAGTAGGGCGGGTCGATTTAAAAATCGCTCATTGCTCTGTGAAAATCGTATTCTAGGGATCAAAATAAGAAACTTTGCCGAAGGAACCATACCTCTAAAACGAATTCTGATGTCCCCCCCTTTGGGTCGAACTTTTGGGTAGGGGAATTTCAATTCTACCTGCTGTGTCTTGTTGTGGCTTAAAAAAAACAACACAAGCAATTTTATGATCTGCAATTCGTCGCCTCAGAAAACGAACGGCGTATGTTACAAAACACAGTTTCGAGAAAATCGACTTTGAAGTTTAAAAAGGAATTATACAAAAACTATACCGTACATTTTTATGATTATTTCACGAGTTGTAGAGAGTGTAACTGATTCCGATATCCGATTTTCAAAAATTCAATATCTTCAAAAGATTAAGAGATAAAAAACTTTTCATTCGGTATGCATATGTCGTAAGTGACGTTTGCTCACCAATATGTTTTCGTCGTAGCACATACGACAAAATTCCTTGTTGTGAAAATACGTTCTTGTAAACAATGGCTTTCGAAGATGGTAAAATCTAAATATTTCTAACTTAACATAGAAAAAATTTCCACCACCAACGTTTTTCAAATAAAAATCATAACTTTAATTAATCGTTTTTGAATTATTTTGAGAACTCAACAAGTGTAAAGAAATATTTACATACTTTTAAATAACATACAAAAAATTTTATACATTTCCATATAAAATAAAAAAAAATAATGCTCATGAATTCAATAATTTGTGCTTTTGTATAGGTACTTTAAAGGTAAGTATTTCTAAGAAACACTTTAGGCGTTTGACAATATTGCTCTATAAAATTTTTTAACAGTCTCAGTCTCAAGGTACGGTATCATTTGACTTAAGTTCTTAGCCTTATTTTTATCCAATTTTGGTTTGCTTAATACAAGCACAACTTGATGAAACAAATTATTTGGCGTTTCGTTTGTGAAACGTCCCCGAGAATCCTTCTTTATGCATTTAATAATAACATCACGTTCTTGGTGACTTGTTTTATATCCAATGTTCCACAAACTACTTCTGTTGTACTCTAAATACTTCACTTTTGAGAAAGGAACGATGCTGTAACTTAAGAGCCCAGCTTTTTGTGAATAATTTCTAAAGTCTTCAGGAACCATTTGAGGAATTTTCAAATGAGTGTTCGGTTAATTTGCGTTCTTTAAAATACGCAATAAAGTTAGAGGGCTAGAAATTTCCATATTTTTCAAAGCTTTTTCAATAGTGCTATGCACGCAATCCACTTCTTGAATTACGGAATGTCCAGGCTCCGAAAACTTTTGTATTACACTTATAATAGAAGATTTATTTAAATAGTACAGAAGAGCAGTTGACGTTATTTGATTGCGATTTTGAGGAACGCATGAATCACTCCATAAGATAATCTTCACGATTTCAGGATGATCCTTTTCTACAGCACTCAAGATTTTGATCAATGCGCTTGCTGTGTCATTTCCGCCTCTTCCCCCGCAAGTCTCATACCATATGGCACAATAAGTTTCTTTGACCCCGTTAGCTTTAATTAACGTTCCTGTTAAATTGAACGTATTTAACTTTCGTTTGAAGCAAAACATTTAGGCAAAGTTATTACATTCTCGAGATCGTAGCAGAGGATAGCAAGCGATTGATCAATATTCTGGCGATCCTTTTCTCTTTCAGCTTTACAAAATTTTTTTTCTTCAATATGTTTATAAAATTCATTTTTTTTTTTATCTTCGGAACATGCTTTTTCATTGTTTTTGAACCAAACGCAACGATCGCATTGATCTTTTTTTGGGGAATAAAACGATAAATTAAAAGAATTATTGAAAGTATTTCTGTAAATATTTAGAGATACAGGTTCAATATATTTTTCCCTGTATAAATGGTACATTTTTTGTACATTTAAATGGCTCTCCAAATATTTACGAGAAGTTGACGAGCGACAGTAATGGGAGTCAATAGTAGGGAAACTAAGTATGTGTTCCTTTACTTCTTCAATTTTAGCAATACTTGTTTTTGGTCTACCATGATTCTTTCGTGTTGAGTGGACAACCCCTTCCTCGTCGGCAGAAACATTAAATAAATAATAAACTTTTCTTTCAGATATCCCGATGGTTCTAAGAAAAAAATTTTTGCAAACTTGTAAAGTTGCGTTATTAGTTTTGAAATAGTAATGGAAAGATCTTCTTTTATGCAGGGTAGAAGACTTTCCGAAGACTTTCGGCGACGCTTTGCTTCAGACGGCTTCACAAATGAAAGAAGATAGCATTTTTTCTCTGCGTCGTTGAGGTTCCAATACTTGGTGTGAAGTTCTGCACGGGCATGCTCATTAAAATGTTGGGTACATTGATGAAAGCACTTCTCGCCGCAAGGCAAGCCCATCTTTCTTCCAGATCTCTGTATACCATTCCTGTCCGTATATGGTTTTCCTCTTTCTCTTAATTTTTTTCTTATGTTCTGCTTCCATAAGCTGGGATTCCTTTGGCGTTTTCTAGTGGGTGTTGGAGACTCAGTGCAAGCTGAAATAATAAAGTTGTAAGACTTTTTTTTTATTTATTAAGGAATTATAAACAACCCACAATAACTGTAGTCAGAGTTTAGTGATCGCAAGATGGCCCGTGAAGTACTTGTAGATGCAATTATATCAAGGATATCTCCAGCATTTTCGTAAATTTTTTTAAGGTTGCACGTTGGTATATTTTCTTCTTCAGATGAATAACTGGAACTATATTATTTTATATCTTATTTCTGTTAATATGTGAAAATGGTTTAAGTACTTACTCATACAAAGTGTCGCTTGTTTCGCCATTGTGAGTGGAGTCCGCCGATATTTCCCCCATCATCCTAAAATATTTTTCAATATATTTAAATAATATTTGATACCCACTATTTTTTTATTATTAAAAGTATAATAGACGTATATTTTAACTTACGTTGAGAGATCTTCGTCTAAATTTGCCGCAGGCGATGACTCCTCCATCTTAACCGCACAACGGTAGGCAGCTGACTGAAGAAATTGCATGCATTACACCGCTGTTTACAATTTTTCTGTATGCAAATGTTGAATGTGGTCAGTTTGGCGCCACTTTACGACAAAAAACATACCTAAACGGTTATTTTTGGTTACATGCGACAAATTGCATACTAAACAACTCGAAAACTAAAGGAGATATGAAAAAATGGATCGAAGAAATTGAAAGCTTAGGCTCAATTTAGTTATTCTGCATCAAAAGTTGAAAATCGCTAAATTTCACATTCGCCGTTCGTTTTCTGGGGCGACGAATTGTGTCACAGTGACACCTTCATTTTTTAAAACGGTTGAATAAAAAACCCACACAATTGTGTTTACGACATGCAAATGCATCACAGTGATGCCTAGGTTTTAAAAAGGGGTTGTAAAAACGTTAATTTCTAATAATTTTTATTAATTTCTTTTCTATTACTAAGTTAAATTCATTTTTTCATTTACATATGATCTGACTAAATAAATTCTAAAGAGAAAAATAAACTCCAAAAAGAAAAAACATAGACATTTCAAAGTGGGATTTTTCAAAATTTGCCCCTACGACCCAAAGGGGGGGACATCAGAATTCGTTTTAGAGGTATGGTTCCTTCGGCAAAGTTTCTTATTTTGATCCCCAGAATATAATTTTCACAGAGCAATGGGCGATTTTTTTGGAACCTTTGTCTCGATTATGGTGGTATTATCGTGCCCATTGTCCAGTGCATTTCCAAAAGCGGTTAATTGATTGTACTAATCATTATTTCTAGAGAAAGAAATTTTAAACGTTCTTGAGTAGACAAATTTAAAGATTTCTCGTTTTTTATTATTGACGTCTGGTTTGTTGAAGATACCACTTCCTGAAGAAATTCTCCTGTAAAATACTCCTAAAAATACTCTATGGGTAATTTAATAGGTTTCTTTGAGCAATATTCAATAAAAGTAGTTTCTAGAGTGGTCCAAGAAGCTTTTTTCAAACGAAATTGGTCGGCCTTTTTCAATAGCACCTGTGGAGTTTGGAAAACACCGCTCTTTTAAACTGTCCCATCAACTGAATGGCTAGCTACTATATCAATTTCCCCAGAACCCTCGTAATTAGAAACATCTATATCCTGTATATTTATCTCATACGGCCCCTCTCGAGAAAGCTCTTCTAATAAAAAGGTTTCATTATCCTGAAGGGCATAATAAGTTGTTAGCCAGGTTATCTTCATCCGATTCATAATCTAAATCAGAAATATCGGAGTCGACAAAAGTAGTTAAACGTTTTTCAATTTCTTGATCTTTTCATCTTCTAGAGTTTATTTTTAATTATTTTGCTGTCAGTAGAGCTAAAAACAAACCACCGTTTACAACCAAAACTTACGTTTGTATCCTAATGGATACAAGGATTGTTTAAAAAATCGGCGAAGCTTTTGCAGATAATAAATTTTAAAAATACTTATGCAATATGTTGAATTGAACGATTTTCTACGTACTTTATGCGTTCAGAACCAGATATATTCTGACATATGTACCTAATTTGTATATAACAAAACCCATTTTACTACAAAAAAAAAACAGAAAAAAAGAGATGGCCTTTTTTAAAACGCTATATTATTATCAGTTAAAAGAGAACCTAATATGTTTTTATTGTAGGTGTTTCTTTTAACCCTAAAATAAACAAACAGTTGAAAACTAAGTTACTGTTTTAGGGTGGAGACTGTCAGCGCCCCACAAAGTTGAATGTATCCATATGGATACTATATAGCGAAAGGGTTAACACGACAACTTGAGCAAATATTGCGATATATTCACCAAATTTGGTACACGAGCTGTTCTGGACCAAGAATAGATTGGTATTGAAAATGAGCGAAATCGGATGATAACCACGCCCACTTTTTATATATATAACATTTTGGAAAACACAAAAAACCTGATTATAATTTAGTAAATAATACACCTAGAATGTTGAAATTTGACTGTGGACTGATGTTAAGACTCTTGATACAAATTTGAAAAAAAAATTTTAAAATGGGCGTAGCACCGCCCACTTTTGGTAAAATCAATTTTACAAATATTATTAATTATAAATCAAAAGTGGTTAAACCTATCGTAACAAAATTCGGTAGAGAGATTGCCTTTACTATAAGGAATGTTTTAAGGGAAAAGAACTTTGCAAAAAAGAGCTTTATATCAATGGTATTTCATTTCCCAAGCGGATTTAAAACAATAAATAGGAAAAACTTCAATTGAAAAAATGGGCGTGGCACCGTCCCTTTTATGACTAAGCAATTTTCTATGTTTCTGGAGCCATAACTCGAAGAAAAATTAACGGATCCTAATAAAATTGGGTACACAAATTTTCGCTATAGCAGGAAATATTTCTAGAAAAAATGGACGTGATCGGTTAAAGATCACGCTCACTTTTATATAAAATATTTCTAAAAGGGTCGTAGATGAAAATAATAAGCTATATCTTAGCGAAAAAGCACTTTTTATCAATAGAATTTTACTTTGTAAATTAAGTTATAGCATTAAATTGGAAAACACTAAAATTTTTGAAAATGGGTATGACACCGCCCCTTTTATGACTACGCAATTTTCCATGTTTCGGGAGCCATAACTCGAAGAAAAATTAACATATCGTAATGAAATTGTGTACACATATTTTCCTTATAGCAGAAAATATTTCTAGTAAAAATGGACGGGATCGTTTAAAGACCACAGTAACTTAGATAGAAAACAGGTTTAAAAGGGTCGTAGACTAGAATAATAAGCCACAACTTAGCAAAAAATAGTTTTGAATCAATGATATTTCACTTATCAAGTTTTATTGTAAGAGGAAATGGGGAGACATTTTTCTTTTAAACGGGCGGTGCCACGCGTTATGTAGAAAAGTAATTTATCTGATATGAAATGAACAATTGAAGCTCACGCTGAGTATATAATGTTCGGTTTCTCCCGAACTTAGACACCTTTACTTTTTTTCATTTTCTTACTTACCTACCAAATTTCATTAAGATACCTGAACATTTTTTTCTTTATTTATTGTGTACTGTAACGAATTTAGTGCAATTCCGCTTATTTGCAACCTTCTACTATCGTCCGTATCACTAAACTGTTGAATAAATAATTCCAATATTCAATAATGCAAAATGGTCTTTATTAGAGTACTTCACAATAACACTTATACTTCGCAACCAATAGCGTGCTTAAATCAAACTGATACTGCTACCTCAGCTTTAACTCCTTTTATACTCTGTGATGTCTCGTTCGCATACTTCTAGGCGTTTCTTCTTCTAGAATTTACTACTTGTTTACCAGCTATAAACTCAACAGCTATAAACTACAGATGCACGTTTATAGCTTCTCATATGCGCATGTATATGCGAGTGATACTTGCACAAATGATTGCCTATTTTTGTGAGCATCTCAGATATATGTATGTGTATGTATGATGCATACTTATTATTGCATACTTTTGTGAGTAACTCTCCGCTGCTGTATGTACATATGTGTAGACATAATGATTGATTTGTTTATGTAGATACAAGTGGCTGCTTAGTATCGGCTTAGAGATGATAGTATCCCTTAGTGTTGGTAATATTCGTCACACTCCACCTAAGTCTGATCGTCCCCATCAGAATAATTTCCCGATCTAAACGCCGCCAGCTTTCCAGATGAACCACTTTCATTTTGGTTCGTGGTATACCAATGGTTTGTATGCGGTAAACTATATCGTTGATCCGTTTTACCACTATGGGCCTTCCCATTTACACTGCAATTTCGGGGACAAAACTTTTTTCCGTTGTGGGTTGTATAACAGCACCAAATATCCTTCCTGAAAACCTTCCCAATTAATTGCTTTATCGTATCTGGCTTTCATCTTGTCACTCATAATCTTCGTTCGTTGCCTTATCAGGTCGTGTTTTTCTCTCAGCTCTTCTTCCAGAACACAAGTGGATTTTTTGCATTTCTCTCCCCATCGCCATCTATCCCAAACTTCAAATCAGCTGGCAGTCGAAGGTCATTGCCAAAAATTACTTTTGGAGGGGTTTGGCCCGTTGTCTCATGAACTGCTGATCGGTAAGCCATCAAGAATAATGGTATGCGGGTATCCCACTCTTTATGGAACTTGTTCACTACTTTCCTTAACTGAGGATACAATGCAGTTGTCCGTGTTTTTCGAATGCCCAATGATTTACACATTTCCTGGAATACAGCTGATTCGAAATTCCTGCCTTGGTCACAATGTAACTCCATTGGTACACCATACCTTGCAACCCAATTGTTTATAAACACTTCTGCTACTGTTTCCGCTTCTTGATTTGGGATTGGGTATACCTCTGGCCATTTGCTGAAATAATCCATAACCACCAGTACATATTTGTTTCCGCAGTTGCTAGTAGGAAATGGACCTGTGCCATCCATAGCAATCCTCTCAAATGGCGCACCTGAGTTATATTGCTTCATCTGGCTATGACTTCGGGTTTTGGGCCCTTTCCCTCCGCTGCAAACCTCGCAGTTCGCAATCCACTCAGTGACCGACTGACGGCAACTAACCCAATAGAATCTCTGTTTAATCTTCTCGAGCGTCTTCGTGATTCCAAGATGACCTCCGCTTGACCTTTATGCAGCTCGCTGAGCACGTCAGGAATCCTCTTTCTGGGAACAACTATTAGTTTCTTTTTGCATTGACCATCTTCACTCTCCCATACTCGATGCAAGCAACCGGATATCAATCCTAAACTGTTCCACTGTGCTCAATATGATTTCGCAATGGGACTCTCTGCTGACATCTCATCTCTATTTGGTCTTTCGTTTCGTTCGAGCCCTTGCATAACATGTGACACATCAATATCTTCTAGCTGACACTTCCTTAGTTGTGCCTTGTCCCACTCATTCGTACGTGTTATAGTCATTAGCCGGACATCTATAATGTCTTCCTTACCCTCGGCCTTTGAACAGTGCTTGCATTCCAACTGCATGGTCTTCGTGACATTGCATCAGCGTTTCCATGGGTGGTACCTTTTCTCTGCTCAATGAAAAAGCCATAGCTTTGTAGTCGCTCGATCCACCGTGCCAATTGTCCTTCTATATTACGGAACTGCAGCAGCCATTTGATCGCTGCGTGATCTGTCCTGACGTGGAATCGCTGGCCGTAGATGTACTTGTGAAAATGTTTAATGCACTCTACCAATGCCAACAGCTCTCTCCGCGTAACACAGTAGTTCCTCTCTGGTTTTCCAATTGAACGGCTGTAATATGCAACTATCTTCTCCTGTCCATCGACCAGTTGTAATAAAAGCCTCCTATAGCATATCCACTCGCATCTATATCTAGAATAAATGTTGCTCCTGGAATCGGATATGCCAACATTGGGGCAGTGAACAAACGCTCCTTCAATGTTTGGAAAGCCACTTCTTGCTCCTTCTTCCATTCAACAGCTTTATTTTTTCTTGTAAGCCCATGGAGGCTATGGGCTGCGGCGGAAAATGTTGGTACAAATCGGCGGTAATATGTGCACAGCTCAAGGAAACTTCTCAATTCATGCATGTTAAATGGTCTTGGCCAATCCTTTACAGCCTCTCTTTTTCATTCGCAGTACAGATGCCATCTGACGTTATCTTGTGTCCCAAATAGTTTTCTTCCTTTTTAAACAGCGAATACTTTTTGGGACTTAGTTTCAGACCAGCGCCAGCTATTCTCTGGAAAACTTCCTCTAAGTTTTTAAGATGTTCATAAAAGTTCTTGCCCAAAACGATGATGTCGTCCAGGTACACCAAGCATGTTTTCCAATGTAATCCTTTCAATACCTGATCCAAGAGACTCTCGAAAGTAGCTGGTGCATTACATAGTACAAAGGGCATTTCTGTAAATTGCCAAAGACCATCACCGACACTGAAGGCTGTTTTTTCTTTGTCTTCCTCCTTTACTTCCACTTACCAGTAGCCGCTTTTTAAGTCCAGCGTGGAAAACCATTTCGTACCAGATAGCGAGTCCAGTGTGTCGGCAATTCTTGGAAATGTGTAGCTATACTTTTTAGTAACGTCGTTCAACTTTCGATAGTCCGCGCAAAACCTCATTTTTCCATCCTTCTTCTTCACAAGTACCACAAGTGAGCTCCATGGACTAGCTGGTTCGATAACGCCGCTGCGGCTCATTTCTTGTTCGATTTGGCCCACAACTTCTCGTTTCGCCAGTGGAACACTACGAAGAGCTTAACGTATCGGCCTCGCGTCTCCAGTGTCAATTTGATGTTTCACAACGTTGGTGCGGCCTGGTTTGGAACCATCCTGTTCAAATATGTTTGCGTAGCAGTTGTTTTGCCTTACTCTGATAGTCTTCCTCTAGCCCCTCCGTCCATGCCGTGATGTCATTTGAAAGATCAGTGTTGCTGGTTGAAACGTGTTCCTGGAGCTGATCACAGTTAGTAACTATATCAGCCTCTTGGCATCTTCCCAATATAGCTCCTTTAGTCAGTTTGATTGGTGACTTAAACTCATTGAGTACTCTTACCGTAATAACTTCATCTTGTTTTGTCATAGCCAGGGTTTTTCCTACAAGTATATTCAGTGCTGATCTCTTTGCTGCTTCGACAACCCACTATTTGTTTGTCCCACAATCTCCATCAACCTTTGCCCAGATGACTGCTTCTGATTTTGGTGGTATTTGCTGACTCTCTTCCACCAGCACTCGTTTACAGCTGTAGTCTCTCTCGTAGCCGAAATTAAGTGGCACATCCATGTTCTTATATCGCATCGTCTTGCTTTTCATATCGATCTTGATGCCTTGGTCGATTAAGGAGTCCACTCCAATCATGATTTCATCAACAATCTCTGCCACTATAAAACTGTGTAATACCGTGACGTTCCCAATTGATACTTCAAATGCTACTTCTCCAATTACCTGGGTGTCCTCTCACGCGGCTGTACGTAATCTTGCTCCAAGCAATGGTCTTAGTTTCTTGTTGGCTAAATCTGATCGAATGATGGAATGAGATGCACCCGTATCTACAGTCAGTAAACGTTCCTTTCCATCCACATGTCCTCCGACAGTAAGATTGCTTGACCTTCTTCCAATTTGCGAGAAAGAGATTATGGGGCATTCAATTGAATGAGCCAGTTGTCGCCCTTTGCGGCTGACATGCTTTAGTTTAACGATTGAGTGGACTTGGAGATTTGCTCATCTCCTTCAGCTCTGCGTTTACGGCCACCCACATTGTTGAAACTATTGGGATTGGTAATGCAATAACGTGCAATGTGCCCTGACTCTCCACACTTAAAGCATTTGACGGCACCATCGTTTTTCTACTGCGTTCCTTTTAATGCTTTTAAAATTGTGTCTACCCAGTCTGGCCTTTCCACTTCCGCGCGATGAAATTTGTATGCGGGCTTAATCAAAAGTGAGGCAGTTTCCTAAGTTAGTGCATGGGATACTGTTTCAGCAAATGTTTGCTTTGGGCTTGCGTATGTAGCTCGCTTTGTTTCGACGTCCCTTATACCATTTATCAAACTCTAAATCTTTACCCTTTCAGTGTGTTTCACAGGTGCGTCCGCATTTGCAAGATTAGCCAATCTTTCAATGTCTGAAGCAAACTCCTGCAAAGTCTCGTTAGATTTTTGGTAGCGGTTTTGCAATTCTATTTAGTAGATTTGTTTTCTTTGTTCGCTTCCGTAACGTCGTTCTACAGCAGCCATCAATGATTCATACCTGTTCCGCTCTCCTTCGGGAATCGGCTATAGGATTTCGGGTGCTGGCCCCTTCAATGCTACGAATAGAGCTGCAACTTTATCTTTAGAATTCCACTTGTTCACTGTTGAGGTCTTCTTAAACTGAAACTTAAACACCTGGAAAGGAACAGAACCGTCAAACGATGGTGTTTTTATCTTTGGATTTCTCGCTGAAACTGCTGGGCGATTTAGTTGCAACTCCTGTATACGACCTCTCAATGTTTCAATCTCGGCATCAATTTTGCCTTCGAGTTGTGAAATTTTTGTCTCTTGCTACTCCAACTTCGAGGAAATACGTCCTTCTTGCTCTTCCAGTTGAGCAGAGATCTGCGATGATATCTGTGCTGAAATTTGCACCGACATTTAGGATATTCGTGCCTCTTCTTCAAATTTAGATGTAATCTGTGTCTACATTTTTGAAATACGCGTCTCTTGTGCTTCCATCTTCGGGTTTTCCCGCGATTGCAGCTGAGATGACTTTTGCGAGGACATTTCTGAAATGCGCGCCTCCTGTGCTTCCAGTTGGGATGCCATATATGTCTTCTGTTCGGCCAGTTGATATGTCACTGTCGATGTTTGAGCAGATATAGCAGCCAAAATCGTGTTCAAGTCTGTGCTCGTAACTGCCTGCGATTTTCGTTTTTCTCTTCAATTTTTGTTGTTGTCTCGTCCCCATCAGGATGAAAGACATCATCGTCTACATTAATTCCTTCCGACTCCATAGGATCTCGTAGTCGTGCCTGAAGTTCGAGTTTATTGTCGGTTGTGTTCAATCCACGGCTCTCCAACTCCTTCTTCAGTTACTGGATCCTCAATTCACTCAACTTTGCCATGTCAAAGTGGTATTCGCACTCCTCGTAATTTATTCAACAATTCCTCTTCTGACATCAATTGTAACGAATTTAGTGCAATTCCGCTTATTTGCAACCTTCTACTACCGTTCGTATCGCTAAACTGTTGAACAAATAATTCCAGTATTCAATAATGCAAAATGGTCTTTATTAGAGTACTTCACAATAACACTTATACTTCGCAACCAATAGCGTGCTTAAATCAAACTGATACTACTTACTCAGCTTTAACTCCTTTTGTACTCTGTGTTGCCTCGTTCGCATACTTCTAGGATTTTCTTCTTCGAGAATTTACTACTTGTTTACCAGCTATAAACTTACCAGCTGTAAACTACAGATGCACGTTTATAGCTTCTCATATGCGCGTGTATATGTGCGTGATCTTGCACAAATAATTGCCTACTTTTGTGAGCATCTCAGATATATGCATGTGCATGTATGAGAAATACATTGCTGATGATTGCATACTTTTGTGAGTAACTCTCCGCTGCTGTATGTACATATGTGTAGACATAATGATTGATTTGTTTATGTAGATACAAGTGACTGCTTAGTATCGGCTTAAAGATGATAGTATGCCTTAGTGTTTCTAATATTCGTCACAATACATATCCATTCTCAAAAAAAAATTAAATTTTTGTGCTAAAATCTACTTCATCTAATTTACAGTTTCCGCGTATACAGTTGTGCTGATAAGCTTATCAAAGATAGTAAAAGAATAATACATTAATTATAATAAATAAAAATAAATTCTTGAATTAAAAATTAAGAGAGAAAGAAAAAGAAAGGGTCTTATAACGCATAACAGAAATTTCTTTTGAGTATTCTTTCAAGTCCGTAGAAAAGGAATTTATTAAAATTGAATTCTATTAAAATTGGGATCTCTTAAAATTTATTCGAGTTTTTTTTTTTAATTTATTAAAATTGGTCGATGCCGAAATCATAGCATTATCACATTTTTCTTAAAGGCATTAATACTTAGATATGCTCTGACATCTTCGGGCAATTTATTGAACAATGTAACACCATAATTGAGAATAGATTTTGCACTTTTCCCGGTTCGGAAGAAAGTTGTCCTAATATTTGTAACACATCGCAGATTATATACCGACCGATCTATTATATTGACTTCTATGTTGTGCTCTATAAAGTTATTTTTAATTTTGAAAACTACTAAAAGTGTTTGTAAAATACAAATGTCTAGCCTGTTCTCATAAAGGCTTGCTGTGGAAGTTCTTATTGGTAGAGACAGTATCTATATATTAATACGCTAACAAAATGTCCATACAAACAATTGACAGGCGGTTTCGCATAGTTAGCATACGTAAAATCATATAAAAGTGATATTAATCGATTCGTATAGATCAGCCGCAGTGCCTATTTTTGTTAACAAATATTACTCTATTTGTCTATAACTAATAGAAAAAGTTTTTTGTAAATCCAACAATCTCTCCAAATTTGGATATTTACTTTCTTGCACAAAAGCGCGCCATCTTTGGACAAATTATGTAAGTGCTCTAAGACACAAGAAACAGTTTTTTGTAAATCCAACAATCTCTAAAAATATGTATATTTACTTTCTTGCACAAAAGCGCGCCATCTTTGGACAAATAATGTAAGTGCTCTTAGCCACAAACCTACATAAGCGTGAAAGATTAAAACTTGGTTTCCCATTGTTGCAACTTACCTATAATAGCCTCTACCAAAATCCTAAATAATTGTTCCAAAATAATTTGTAGCTTACCAAAAAACTTAAATAGAATTAATTTCTGACCTGCCCATTTTTTGTGGCAAATTTCACTTACACGTAAATACATAAGTTTTTATTTAACAGATTCTTTGTTTTTTATTTTAGTTGTTTACACAAAAACATGAAATCGCAAATAATGAGTTAACTTTTGTTGAAACTAAATAATTTATTTATAAAAATTAATGGCAAATTTGCCCCAAAATGTTTTTGCATTTGCAGATTTAATTCTCATTTTAGATAAAGTACGTCTTATACTGAACAAAAAAAAAGTTACAAAAATATAACATTAAATTTTTTATATTGTTTTTTATGCTAATTTATTTTATTTCTTATTTTATTTTATTATATATTCTTTTATTTCAACTTAGGTTAATATTATTTAAATGCAACTTGACTGAATTGGAAAATTTCACGTTGTATATTAAATGAAAAAAAAAACGTCCCAAAAACGTTTTTGATTTTAGGGCAAAACGGCAACCGGCATCATGGCGGCCGTATTGCATAGGCAGTATATTACCCACTATCTATATATTAATACGCTTTCAAAATTTCCATACAAACAATTGACAGGCGGTTTCGCATAGTTAGCATACGTAAAATCATATAAAAGTGATATTAATCGATTCGTATAGATCAGCCGCAGTGCATAGGCCTATTTTTGTTTACAAATATTACTCTATTTGTCTATAATTAATAGAAAAAGTTTTTTGTAAATCCAATAATCTCTCCAAATTTGGATATTTACTTTCTTGCACAAAAGCGCGCCATCTTTGGACAAAATATGTAAGTGCTCTATCCGAAGATTAGAATCTTCATATTTCCACAATGATCACATTAAAACCCGGAAAAAAGTCTAAGTGCTCTTATTGTGTTTTTATATGGAACTGTTTGTTCACTTCACTTAATTTCAAGTAATTTCACCATAATTCTATGTCAATTTCATTTGATTTTACATAATTTTTATATTTTTGTTTAAGGAGCTCCATACCAAAACGTTATAATTACATGTGAAAAGTTTGTAGAAAATTTAAGAAAATACAATCAAAAAGTACGAAGTCTTAGATAAAATTCAAAATTGTTTTTGTTTTTATCGGCCTATTGATAAATGATTCAAGGTTCGATTCGAGCTCAAGGCCAGAACAATAATTTTTTTCTAATGATAATTATTGTTATTTTTTAATTTTTCTAAATTTGAAAAATTGTATTTTGTTTTTGGAATAGTAAGTAGAAAATTTTTCAGACAACCTGCCATAGCTGCGCAGATAGATCCATTTCGAAGGGTGCTAAGCCTTCATCATCAGTACGCTTTAGGCATGCTGCGCTAACCATTTAGCTATACAACTATAACAAATGGATCTATCTGCGCAGCTATGGCAGGTTGTCTGAAAAATTTTCTACTTACTATTCCAAAAACAAAATACAATTTTTCAAATTTAGAAAAATTAAAAAATAACAATAATTATCATTAGAAAAAAATTATTGTTCTGGCCTTGAGCTCGAATCGAACCTTGAATCGTAAAATTCAAAATTTTACAGAAAAAGTTAAGTAAGTTAGACCAGTCTGCTATATTTCCAACACTTGATGCATAGACTGAGTTGGAAAAAATACACGTTGGTCGAATTTCGACCACAGGCGATAATAGTATTCTTTATTACTTTGTTTTGTAAACGCTCAAGTTCGTTTATTTTATATTCTGCACACCGATTCCTAATTGGGTTTAAATAGCTGACTGCGACATGAAATACGCGTTGTATAAAAGCCACAGTTGTTTTCGGGGAATAATCTTTCTATTTTTGTATAATGCGAAGTTAAAGGGAATTAGTTTCAGTTTTAAGTTATTTATTTGCTCGCTCCAGTTTGAGTCGGAGTCGAATCAAATGCCTAAGTATCTAAACTTTTCTACCCTACATATCTTCACATTGTTAAAAATGATTCAGGAAAAATCATTAATATCCGGCACTGGTTTGAAATTTTTAAAAAGTATAAAATTTGTTTTTGAAATATTTATTTTAAGCATGTTTGTGTCGAACCACCGTCTAATTTTTCTAAGTCTTGTGATATACTTGTGACTAGTTGTTCAAACGATTCTTCTGCATACATAAAGCTACCGTCATCTGCATAGAACTGCGGCGTACCGTGAAGATTTACTCAAGTTATCGTGTCTACGGACAGATGGACGGACGGACGAACATGGCTAAATGAATTTCTTTTTTCGCCCAGATCATTTTGATATATTGAAGTCTATATCTATCTCGATTAGTTTATGTCGTTACGGGGTACCGTTATGCGAACAAAATTAATACACTCTGTGAGCTCTGCACAGCTGAGTAGAAAAAGTTTTGAAGCAACCCAAGTCCACGCGTAAATGGTTGGAAAATCGAATCTCCATAAGCTTGTTAGCAAAAGTACATAAGGCAGACGACATAGTTTCCAACCTTTCATAGCCGAAGTGGAATCTTTAACATTGACAAATTAAATTAACTTAAGTTAGTGGTCAGTAGAGCGCGTACACTTATTTGGAATAAATCTCGAACCAAAAACTACACGATTATAAAAGGTCAATGGAAGCAGAATATACTAAAAATACATAAAAGTTAATAAAGGGCTCATCATTAACAATGAGTACTGTTCTATTCAAAATGTGGGCACGTACTGCTACGGTAATTAAATTACAAGCGCAAAAGTTACCCAAAAAATAAGGAAGTTTAAGTTCGGGAGAAATCGAACATTATATACCCAACTGTGTGCTCTTATATGTATATATATTAGGAATACATTTAAAGAGAAATGTCAAGAACATTAGTCGGTATGAAAGCTGAAATGTATTACTTATATACATATATGCAAATATGTTCTTTTTTAAGAAGGTATAAACCAGTTAGGTTAGGTTATGTGTAACTAGCCAGTGCGTAAAGCCCTCAAATAGACTTAATGAGTCCGAAATTTTACCAGAAGTTTGTCTAATGACCAAACTGAGAACCGTATCAACAACTAGGGCCTATGTTACTAAATAACTCCGTCCTATTGGCAAATACTAAAAGATTTCTATGACAAATGCTAATTGCTGCTTGAATATCTGACAACTGTATTATTCCCTATAGCTGGATTCTTAGGCTTTCGAACGCAGGGCATGAGCACAAACCGTTTCGGTATTGTTCCATAATTTTAGACATCTCTGCACAAAAACTCTTACACGATCCAACACCGGCTATGCGATACACATTATTTTTGCGCAATTTTAGAAAATATTTCTGGATTATGTGTTGTCAGGATTTAGAGTTGCCAGGATATTGTCTTGTCGAGATTTGAATTAATCAGGATTTTGTCGGGATTTCTGAAAATTATCGGGACTATGTTTTGTCAGGATCATGAGCGACTCTCCTATATAATACTGTAATGAATTTAGGGGATTTCTGATAATTAGACACCTTCTGCTAACGTTCGAATCGTTGAACTGTGGAATAAATAACTCCAATATGCAGTATAGCAAAATGGTCTTTATTTAGACTACTTTGTGAGTAGTACTTCACAATTATACTTCACAACTAATAGCGCGTTTAAATCAAACTGATTTGTTATTCCTCAGCTTGCTCTGCTTTTATATTCTCTGCTGCCTATTTCGCACATTTCTCCTAAAGTCTAAACGTTTCACCTTCTAGAATAGTTTTATCACCTGCTTGGTTATATAGTTATATGCGTGTGTATGTGGGAGCAACAAGTCTTGGCTGATTACTACATGTGTGTATCTGAGATATCTCTTCACTTCGAGCCACTGGTTATGTGTGTGCTTGTACATAAATTTGGCTGCTTGCTGTATTTTTTGTTGTGATTATTTACTAACAGCATAGTAATGCTAATATCCGCCATAATACCAAGAAACGTAACTATGCGATATTGGTGCAATGATCATTTTTCAATATTTTATTTAATCTCTTTTCTCTTGTAAAAATCATATATGTTCAAGTGGGCATGGCCGTCAATTGATTTGGTTCATTTTCACAAAGTTTATACACAATTAAAACGCTAATCTTCTTGCCAAATTCGATATTGCCTTTTTTTAAGTGGGTGTGGTCGCCAGCCGTTTTACTTAGTTTTTATAAAGTGTAGCAAAACTTTTAAATTACCTTCTTTTAAAAGTTTTACTAATTGTCTATTCTGCGTCATAAGGTCAACCCACCTACCAAGTTTCATCGCTTTATCCGTCTTTGGTAATGAGTTATAGCACTTTCTCGGTTTTTCGAAATTTTCGTTATCGAAAAAGTGGGCGTGGTTAGAGTAACTTCGGGTAATATGGAATACCTATTTCTTTTTATGTCGTAACTCATAAAATGCATACCGGGTGTTTTCAAAATTTCGTGCACAGCATCGCTAAAACAATGGCTACAACGTTATTTTAAAATTAGTTCACTAGAACATATGAAAAAAAATCTTGAGGGAAAATTTGAAAAAAGTCAAAAAGTGTCACTTTGAAAAACAACATTAAAATGGTATACTCTACCATATTACCAGCCCAATTTTACAATTAAAAAATAAATTACATAAATAATAATACACAATTAAAAAACAAAATTTAATGGAAACAATTTTATTAAGAAGAAATGCAATTACAAGTAAAGCCTCCTTGGTGTCATATCAATTTCAAAAACGCCTTTAAGGCTAGCAACAAACACAATTCATTAAAAAAAATTATAATAATTTACTTGGCTTAAGTATAGTCAAAAACAAGTAATATAAAGAAAAACAAGAAAAACAAAGAAGGTAACTATTTACTTTATATACAGGAGTGGCAAAGAAATATGGCACTTTTTTTCGGAATGCATATGTCGTGAGCCCAGATTACTTCGCACTGCAAACACGAAGTCGATGTTTGAACTTCAGTATCGTCTTCCCAGCTTTTATTGCAGGAATTACACAAACTGCTTTTTGAGGGAGCAACATCATAAAACCCTTCCTTTCCATTCGATTCTTCTAGAACTTCACTTTGATCGGAGTCGGTACTAGATTCCCGCCGTTTCTTTTTATGAGGAAATACTTTCTTAAGCTCAACTGGTTTAGTTTTTTTGGAGGAGTTTCGTGTGGTTTTTTTGACAAGCTTCTTTGTAGCTCCGCTTTATACGGAGACGTAGTTAAAATTGTTGGCTTAGACCGCCTTCCTCTATTGATTGCGATTCTTCGTCATTTTGGCGGAAGAGAAATCTCCCAATGTGTAATGTATTTTGCAGCTGCTTGCAAAGAAATATCGCCGGTAAACAAATTAATTGTTGGAGGAAAATTTTTGGAAATAAAAGGCTTACCTGTATTCACAGTTTTCGTAGAACCAGTTGATGAAAAAATACATGGTGATAATCCGGAGCTAGTAGTGGCCACGCTGTCGTTTAATGTGGGCAACAAACTCTGAGTTTCAGGCATAGAATTTTCCTTATCAATGTCCTGGACTGAGACAAATTCTGCCTGCACATTTTCCATTTAGCCTGCTATAAAATCAGCTTTAGAAAAAAAATGTTTATACAACGGACAGCTTCGTGTTCTTCTAAATCCACTGATAGCTATTTGACCACTTTGATCTCGTAATTATGATTTTGTAAACAGTCCGACCAAAACATATAGTGTCACTTTGCCTCCTTGATCTCGAATAAAACGCCTTACTTCGTCACTATAATATACTTTAAGTGGGCCCATGAAAGTTTTTTCCAGTGGCTGTAATTTTTGTGTAGAGTGTGGTGGCAATGATAATATAACAACTCCGTTATCACGGGCTATATCAAGTAATTCGGTGTTTCGCGTGTGAGAATAATGACCATCTAAGATAAGTAGAATAGGTTCATCTTTTCTTGACTTTGTAAACTCCAAAAAATGTTTGAACAAATTTATGAAGATCGGTATTTGCACCCAGCCAGAGAGATGGCACTACGATTTCGCTCCAGGTGTTACATCCTTCATAAGGAGTGGTTGATTGTTCTTTCTTGGGAAAATAAAATAAGTCGGAAAAAAAGAGCCACCAGCGCTCATGCACGTAATGACAGTTATAAGAGATCCGCATTCTGCGGAAGTCATCGCACCTATTTGCCTTTTTCCTTTTTGTGCAATAACTTTTGATTGCCGAGACAGCACAACTGACAAACCCGTTTCCTCCATATTCCAAATGCGTGTTGCTGACATGTTATGTTTTACATAGTCTTTTTCTAGCAAGTTGTAAAACGAAGCCACGTTGTTGCGAATGAAATCTTTTGCTCGATCAAAGGAAGCGCCGGTTGGAGTTCGCAAGCTTAGTATTTCGCCATGCCGTTTACAAAATCCATACAGCCAGTCCTTTCCCGCTCATTTTTTCAAGATACTTAATTTATTTGGAATGGTGTTTTTCATTGCAATTTGGTGTACCAGCGATCTCAGTTCGAATCTTGTTAGCCCCAAAATCGATTATCCATCTCTAAAGAGTATCTTACAAGTTCGCGTTCGATTTCTTGGGTGAAAACTGGTTTTCTGCCAAGCTTTGCTGAAAAAAGCTCCTCAACCGGCTTCTGGCTTCTGGCCATGCGTTGCAGTGTAGTGTATGGGACTTCAAACCTTTTCGAGGCAAACAAAATCTCCATTTCGTGATTTTTCACCATCGGCAGAACCGACCTTGTAACTTTATCCCCCGTCGACCCAAAGGGAGTCCCTAGAATATATGTATTTATATTGGCTCGGGCAGTCTGCCAGGTTAGTGGGGGAATCCACTCCGCCACTGGCATTGGGATGGGTTTCCTTCCCACCCGAGAAGACTGCTCGTGCATTACCTATCCTCTGAGTAATAAGGGGTGTAAATCCCGTCTTACTCACAGGAAATGGATGTAAACCGGCAGGGCGTCCCATAAGTAGGGGGGCGTACCATCGGTGGGACCGACCTTGTAACGCACCCTCCTAACCCAAAGGGAACCCCTTGCCGACTGCCAATGGCGGCCGGCACGCACTTTACTGCCCTTTGGGTTAGGAGGGTGCGTTGAAAGGTCGGTTCCACCGATGGTACGCACGCACGTAAGTGCTTTGCACACTGAGTATATTAACTTTGATTGGATAACAGGTATAAAGGAATCGAGATAGTGAAAATTCTCTAGCATTGTGCGTTCACCATCGCTGGCTTACCTTATGCTTGCGCGATGGTTGCTGGGCCAGTATGTATGTATATGTATTTCGGTACATATGATATTAGGGTTGGGCAGTAAATGGGAAATATAATATTAGATGTGGGCCTTAAATGGGAAATAGATATTGTGGCGTAGCATTTGCTACGTTGCAATAGGAAAAACTTCAAATTTAAAAAAATGGGCGTGGCACCGCCCCTTTTATGAAAAAGCATTTTCTATGTTTCGGGAGCCATAACTCGAAGAAAAATCAACGGATCGTAATAAAATTGGGAACACAAATTTTTGCTATAGCAGGAAATATTTCAAGAAAAAATGGACGAGATCGGTTAAAGACCACGTCCACTTTTATATAAAAGATTTCTAAAAGGGGCGTAGGCGAAAATAATAAGCTATATCTTAGCGAAAAAGGGCTTTGTATCAATAGAATTTTACTTTGTAAATTGAATTATAACATTAAATTTAAAAACACTAAAATTTTTGAAAATGGGTATGACATCGCCCCAATTTTCTATGTTTCGGGAGCCATAAAAAATTAACATATCGTAATGGAATTGTGTACAAATATTTTCCTTATAGCAGAAAATATTTCTAGTAAAAATCGACGGGATCGGTTAAAGACCACGACAACTTAGATAGAAAACAAATTTAAAAGGGTCGTAGACTAGAATAATAAGCTACAACTTAGCAAAAAATAGTTTTGAATCAATGATATTTCACTTATCAAGTTTTATTGTAAGAGGAAATGGGGAGACATTTTTCTTTTAAACGGGAGATGCCACGTGTTATGTAGAAAAGTAATTTATCTGAAATGAAATGTACAATTGAAGCTCACGCTGAGTCGGTTACATCCTATCTTAGACACCTTTACTTGTTATACTCAGTTGAGCAGAGCTCACAGAGTATATTAAGTTTGATTGGATAACGGTTGGTTGTACATATATAAAGGAATCGAGATAGATATAGACTTCCATATATCAAAATAATCAGGATCGAAAAAAAATTTGATTGAGCCATGTCCGTCCGTCCGTCCGTCCGTCCGTCCGTTAACACGATAACTTGAGTAAATTTTGAGGTATCTTGATGAAATTTGGTATGTAGGTTCCTGAGCACTCATCTCAGATCGCTATTTAAAATGAACGATATCGGACTATAACCACGCCCACTTTTTCGATATCGAAAATTTCGAAAAACCGAAAAAGTGCGATAATTCATTACAAAAGACCGATAAAGCGACGAAACTTGGTAGATGAGTTGAACTTATGACGCAAAATATAAAATTAGTAAAATTTTGGACAATGGGCGTGGCACCGCCCACTTTTTAAAGAAGGTAATTTAAAACTTTTGCAAGCTGTAATTTGGCAGTCGTTGAAGATATCATGATGAAATTTGGCAGGAACGTTACTCTTATTACTGCATGTACGCTTAATAAAAATTAGCAAAATCGGAGAAGGACCACGCCCACTTTTAAAAAAAAAATTTTTTTAAAGTAAAATTTTAACAAAAAATTTAATATCTTTACAGTATATAAGTAAATTATGTCAACATTCAACTCCAGTAATGATATGGTGCAACAAAATACAAAAATAAAAGAAAATTTAAAAATGGGCGTGGCTCCGCCCTTTTTCATTTAATTTGTCTAGGATACTTTTAATGCCATAAATCGAACAAAAATTAACCAACCCTTTTGAAATTTGGTAGGGGCATAGATTTTATGGCGATAACTGTTTTCTGTGAAAATGGGCGAAATCGGTTGATGCCACGCCCAGTTTTTATACACAGTCGCCCGTCTGTCCTTCCGCATGGCCGTTAACACGATAACTTGAGCAAAAATCGATATATCTTTACTAAACTCAGTTCACGTACTTATCTGAACCCACTTTACCTTGGTATGAAAAATGAACGAAATCCGACTATGACCACGCCTACTTTTTCGATATCGAAAATTGCGAAAAATGAAAAAAATGCCATAATTCTATACCAAATACGAAAAAAGGGATGAAACATGGTAAGGTAATTGGATTGTTTTATTGACGCGAAATATAACTTTAGAAAAAACTTTATAAAATGGTTGTGACACCTACCATATTAAGTAGAAGAAAATGAAAAAGTTCTGCAGGGCGAAATAAAACACCCTTAAAATCTTGCCAGGTATTACATATATAAATAAATTAGCGGTATCCAACCGATAATGTTCTGGGTCACCCTAGTCCACATTTTGGTCGATATCTGGAAAACGCCTTCACATATACAACTACCACCACTCCCTTTTAAAACTCTCATTAATACCTTTAATTTGATACCCATATCGTACAAACTCATTCTAGAGTCACCCCTGGTCCACCTTTATGGCGATATCTCGAAAAGGCGTCCACCTATAGAACTAAGCCCCACACGCTTTTAAAATACTCATTAACACCTTTCTTTTGATACCCATATTGTACAAACAAATTCTAGGGTCACCCCTGCTCCACCTTTATGGCGATATCTCGAAATGGCGTCCACCTATGGAACTAAGGAATACTCCCTTTTAAAATACTCATTATCACCTTTCTTTTGATGCCCATATTGTACAAACAAATTCTAGGGTCACCCCTGGTCCACCTTTATGGCGATATCTCGAAACGGCGTCCACCTATGGAACTAAGGATTACTCCCTTTTAAAATACTCATTAATACCTTTAATTTGATATCCATATCGTACAAACGCATTCTAGAGTCACCCCTGGTCCACATTTATGGCGATATTTCGAAAAGGCGACCACCTATAGAACTAAGGCACACTCCCTTTTAAAATACTCATTAACACCATTCGTTTGATGCCCATATTGTACAAACAAATTCTAGGGTCACCCCTGGTCCACCTTTATGGCGATATCTCGAAACGGCGTCCACCTATGGAACTAAGGATTACTCCCTTTTAAAATACTCATTAACACCTTTCATTTGATACCCATATCGTACAAACGCATTCTAGAGTCACCCCTGGTCCACCTTTATGACGATATCTCGAAACGGCGTCCACCTATAGAACTAAGGCCCACTCCCTTTTAAAATACTCATTAACACCTTTCGTTTGATGCCCATATTGTGCAAACGCATTCTAGAGTCACCCCTGGTCCATCTTTACGGCGATATCTCGAAAAGGCGTCCACCTATAGAACTAAGCCCCACGCCCTTTTAAAATACTCATTAACACCTTTCATTTGATACCCATATCGTACAAACAAAGTCTAGAGTCACCCCTGGTCCACCTTTATTGCGACACCTCGAAAAGGCGTCCACCTATAGAACTAAAGCCCACTCCCTTTTAAAATACTCATTAACACCTTTCGTTTGATACCCATATTATACAAACGTATTCTAGAGTCACCCCTGGTCCACATTTATGGCGATATTTCGAGACGTCGTCCACCTATAGAACTAAGGCCCACTCCCTTTTAAAATACTCATTAACACCTTTCGTTTGATACCCATATTGTAGAACAAATTCTAGGGCACCCCTGGTCCACCTTTATGGAGATATCTCGAAACGGCGTCCACCTATGGAACTAAGGATTACTCCCTTTTAAAATACTCATTAACACCTTTCATTTGATACCCATATCGTACAAACATATTCTACAGTCACCCCTGGTCCACCTTTATGGCGATATCTCGAAAAGGCGACCACCTATAAAACGAGGGCCCACTCCCTTTTAAAAATACTCATTAACACCTTTCATTTGATACCCATATCGTACAAACAAAGTCTAGAGTCACCCCTGGTCCACCTTTATTGCGACACCTCGAAAAGGCGTCCACCTATAGAACTAAAGCCCACTCCCTTTTAAAATACTCATTAACACCTTTCGTTTGATACCCATATCATACAAACGTATTCTAGAGTCACCCCTGGTCCACCTTAATGGCGATATCTCGAAAAGGCGACCACCTATACAACTACCACCACTCACTTTTAAACCCCTCACTAATACCTTAAATTTGATACCCATATCGTACAAACACATTCTAGAGTCACCCCTGGTCCACCTTTATGGCGATATTTCGAGACGGCGTCCACCTATAGAACTAAGGCCCACTTCCTTTTAAAATACTCATTAACACCTTTCGTTTGATACCCATATTGTAGAACAAATTCTAGGGCACCCCTGGTCCACCTTTATGGAGATATCTCGAAACGGCGTCCACCTATGGAAATAAGGATTACTCCCTTTTAAAATACTCATTAACACCTTTCATTTGATACCCATATCGTACAAACAAATTCTAGAGTCAACCCTGATCCACCTTTATGGCGATATCCCTAAATGGCGTCCACCTATAGAACTATGTTCCACTCCCTCATAAAATACTCTTTAATGCCTTTCATGTGATACACATTTCATACAAACACATTCCAGGGTTTCCCTCGGTTCATTTTCCTACATGGTTATTTTCCCTTATGTTGTCACCATAGCTCTCAACTGAGTATGTAATGTTCGGGTACACCCGAACTTAACCTTCCTTACTTGTTTTTCATTTTTTTTTTTGTAATTTAACAGCTGTTTTCGTAGCCGGCGTTGCCACAGTGCAAATAGCTCGTAAGATAGAGAGGTGTACCATATTAGCCGCCTATACCTTAATACCCGAAGTTACTCTATAGTCCGATTTCGTTCATTTTAAATAGCGATCTGAGATGAGTGCCCAAGAACTTACATACCAAATTTCATTAAGATACCTCAACATTTTATTTTCTTTATTTATTGTGTATACGTATAATATAATACATATCCATTCTCAACAAAAAATTACATTTTTTTGCGAGAATCTACTTCATCTAATTTTCAGTTTCCGCGTATACAGTTGTGCTGATAAGCTTATCAAAGATAGTAAAAGGATAATACATTAATTATAATAAATAAAAATAAATTCTTGAATTAAAAATTAAGAGAAAAAAAGAAAGGGTCTTATAACGCCTAACAGAAATTTCTTTTAAGTGTTCTTTCCAGTCCGTAGAAAAGGAATTTATTAAAATTGAATTCTATTAAAATTGGGATCTCTTAAAATTTATTCGAGTTTTTTTTTAAATTTATTAAAATTGGTCGATGCCGAAATCATAACTTTAAAGTAAGAGCATTATCAAATTTTTCTTAAAGGCATTAATACTTAGACATGCTCTGACATCTTCGGGCAATTTATTGAACAATGTAACACCATAATTGAGAATAGAGTTTGCACTTTTCCCGGTTCGGAAGAAAGTTGTCCTAATATTTGTAACACATCGCAGACTATATATCGATCGATCTATTATATTGACTTCTATGTTTTGCTTTATCAAGTAATTTTTAATTTTGAAAACTACTAAAAGTGTTTGTAAAATACATATTTTTTAATGTCTAGCCTGTTCTCATAAAGGCTTGCTGTGGAAGTTCTTATTGGTAGAGACAGTATATTCTTTATTACTTTGTTTTGTAAACGCTGAAGTTCGTTTATTTTATATTCTGCACACCGATTCCTAATTGGGTTTAAATAGCTGATCTGCGACATGAAATACGCGTTGTATAAAAGCCACAGTTGTTTTCGGGGAACAATGTTCCTAATTTTGTATAATGCGAAGTTAAAGGGAATTAGTTTCAGTTTTAAGTTATTTATTTGCTCGCTCCAGTTTAAGTTAGAGTCGAATCAAATGCCTAAGTACCTAAGCTTTTCTTCACATTGTTAAAAATGATCCCGGAAAATTCATTAATATCCGGCACTGGTTTGAAATTTGTAAAAATTATAAAATTTGTTTTTGAAAGATTTATTTTAAGCATGTTTGTGTCGAACCACCGTCTAATTTTTTCTAAGTCTTGTGATATACTTGTGCCTCATTGTTCAAACGATTTTTCTGCATACATAAAGCAACCATCATCTGCGTAAAACTGCGGCGTACCATGAAGATTTACTCAAGTTATCGTATTTACAGACAGACGGACGGACGGACGGACATGGCTAAATGAATTTCTTTTTTCGCCCAGATCATTTTGATATAATGAAGTCTATATCTATCTCGATTAGTTTATGTCGTTGCGGGGTACAGTTAGGCGAACAAAATTAATATATTCTGTGAGCTCTGCTCAGCTGAGTAGAAAAAAGTTTTGAAGCAACCCAAGTCCACGCCCAAATGGTTGGAAAATCGAATCTCCACACTTATTTGGAATAAATCTCGCCCAAAACGAACCAAAAACTACACGATTATAAAAGGTCAATGGAAGCAGAATATATTAAACATACACAAAAGTTAATAAAGAGCTCATCATTAACAACGAATACTGATTGTATTCCAAATGTGGACACGTACTGCTACGGTAATTAAACTACAAGCGCAAAAGTTACCCAAAAAAATAAGGAAGTTTAAGTTCGGGAGAAATCGAACATTATATACCCAACTGTGAGCTCTTATATGTATATATATCAGGAATACATTTAAAGATAAATGTCAAGAACACTAGTCGGTATGAAATCTGGAAAATACTATTTATATACATACTAGCAGACCCGGCAGACGTTGTTTTGCCCTAAATTTGGCCTATATGCATACATTTGAATAAGCTCTTTCCGTCTAACTCTACCCTCCCCCCTCTTCAATTTTTCCTAATCCTTGTATTCACTCCTCCATCCGTCTTTTTCGCTTCATTTATCTCCATCTTCGTGTCTTTCTATCTCTTTCTTAGTCTCCTCCTTCTCTCTTTTCTCTTCTCTCAAGTTCTTCTCATTCTTCTTCATCCCTTATTGCCTGTCCCAGAGGGTGGTATGTATTTTGTTCTAGTCCCAGTCCCACTCCGATTCCCAGTCCCAGTCACACTCCGAGTCTCAGTCCCAGTCCGTTCCCGGTCCACTTCCGTGAAAAAGGGTCGTAAATTCTAATATACGCAAATTTATATACCGATTTTCAGACAAATCCCATAGGACGCATGTAATTAGGTATGTGGGTATTATTAATTCATTTCCTTATTTCGGCTTCGCATGCATATTTATCAGTTTTGCCATGTTGATACGACTAAATCACACACAATCACAATGAAAATTAGTTTAGAGTTCTCAGCAACGGCTTTCATTTGATATCCATATTACCCATACATTCTAGGGGTACCCGGGTCCATTTTTCGGCCTATATCTCTAGATCCTGTACCTCGATCGCAACCAAAGCTATGTAATAACCACCGCGTGAGGTATACGCAACTTGTGTGAAAGCTTGAACAAAATCGACCGGCGCATCTCTTCAAACACCGGCGACCAACTAAAACAAATTTTAGCCTTTCTTTTTATATATATAGATTTTTATTTTTCACACTTCACTATAATATTAAAACGAAATGCAGATATTCGTTGCTTTTGAAATTCGGCTCAAAAATTGCACATGGAACAACTAAAGACGCTCCTGAATTAAAAAAAATGTACCTCTAAGCCGCAGGCCCGCTCAGAAACCCGGGCCCGGTGGTAATCCTCCCAATCCCATCCCCCGTCTCGACGGTTCTGGTGATGCGCTATACTTGATATCATTCGCTATAATATTTTTTATTGATAAGCACGTTGTTTAATTAAACGCCAACCAATTACACGGCAGTACCACCTGAATATGACTGTCGGTGCTTATACGTAACATTTTATTAATATATATAAACACTAGCAGACCCGCCAGACATTGTTCTGCCCTAAATTTGGTCTATCTCCATACATTTTAATAAACTTTTTCCGTCTAACTCTGCCCCCCTCCCCTCCTCACTTTTTCTTAATCCTTTTATTCACTCCTCCCTCTGTCTTTTCGCTTCATCTATCTCTATTTTCGTCTCACTCTATCTCTTTCTGAGTCTCCTTCTCCTTCCGTCTTTTCTCTTCTCTAAAATTTGTCCCAATCTTCTTCATCCCTTATTACCAGGCAAATCGAATAGGACGTACATATGTAAATAGTTATGTGGGTATTATTAATTCATGCCTTTATTTCGGCTTCGTATGCACATTTATCAGTTTTGCCAGGTTAATGCAACTAAATCGAATATCACAATGAAAATTACTTTAAAGCTCTCGGCAACAACTTTCATTTGATATCCATATTACACACACATTCTAGGGGTATCCGGGTCCAGGTTTTGCCCATATCTTGAGACCCTAGTCACCCAGCGGTATAAAAATCACTCTGTACTAAAGCACTCATCAACTGCTTCAATTTGATACCCATAATGTAAAATCACATCCTAGTATATCGAGACCCTTCACAAATAGGTATGAAAACTACCCTAACTATTTGTTATCCATATTGTATAAACACTTTCTAGAGGTACCCGGGTCCACGTTTTGGCCTCAATCTCGAGACCCTAGTCACCAATAGGTATGGAAAATACCCTGTACTAAAGCACTCATCAACAGCTTTCATTCGTTATCCATATTCTATAAACACATTCTAGGGGTACCCGCGTCCACGTTTTCGCTTATATCTCGAGACCCTAGTTACACGCGGGTACGAAAAATACCCCGTATCAAAGTACTCATAAACAGCTTATATCCGATACCCATATTTTACAAACATATCCCAGGATTACCCAGGTCCAGAACGGGATAAAATTAGCCTATGTCTGTTTCCTGGTTCTAAGCCACCCCTTCACCAATTTTCAGCCAAATATGTTCATCCGTTACTTCCTCTTCAATCACTCTTTATCTATTAAAAAAAGCGTATCAAAATCCATTGCGTATTTTTAAAGGTTTAAGCATTCAAAGGGACATACGGACAGAAAAAGCGACTTTGTTTTAAACCAGAGCCGGCCACACAAATACTAATACAATTGCATAAGTGTGTCTATAAATTGAGTGACAACTCCCCACAGTGTGCTAAAAGAAAATGTGGACTGTGAAGTTCGAAATTAAAAAGGACTCTGGTTATTTGATTTCAAGCTAATCCTAACAATATTTACTTATATTCATATAACTAAGAACGCTGAGGTCGAGCTAGCCAGATAAAACTTTTTATAAAAGAAGGTATGGTGTTTCTTCGATGCAAAATTTACTTTAAAAAATCACTTTTTCATTAAGAAAGAACTATAAAACAAAGTAAATGTAAAGATAGAAATATATATTTTCAAAACGTAAAGTTATTCAATAAAAAAAAATGTATAACAATTAATAAAACTAAGTAGAACGTATAAAAATTACTTATATTAAATTGTCAATATTTATTAATAATTAATTAATTATTAATATCTAAATTGTCAATATTAATATGTATGTTCAAAGGAACTTAATAATACTAACTAAAACGTATTAAAAGTCACTTTAACCTTGCAGCATATTGTTTTTATTATGTGCCCAAAAAGTAGCATGGACTTTTCCTTTTGCATTCACTGTTGATTTTAGTGAGTGACAAGCGAAAGCAAACGATCGTGATCGCACATCGTTAGTGTCTGTGTGAAAATACGAACTCAAATTGCACAATGTGCAACTTTTGGCAGGCTGTGTTTTAAACTATGTAGTGATGTACATCCATACATCCCTATAAACCTACGCCCGAAGTTAAATAACGCCGCGAATGCTATATATGTACGTATTTATGTGTCGCATCAAGCCTCACTCAAAAACAATTAGCGCGGACAGTTCACAGCGAACAAACATACATACGCATTTTTTGATAAAAATATTACTTTTGTTTAAACAATTTGGCTGATATAAGAAAGGAATCAAGTTTCTTTTTTGATGTAGATCGAAGGTAAATATTTCAAACTTTTACTGAAAAGTGGAATTTTTTAAATCCATCCATCCGTTTATGAGTTATAGCTGTGTAAACAAAAATTTTACGATTTTTTACTACATTTTGGCAATTTGCCACGCCCCTATAATATATATCTTCAAATTATATTAACTGTACCATCTCACATAGCTAAGCTTTCAAATGCAAAAAACCGTTTTAAAATCGGAGCATTCTGTGTGAAGTTAGCGACTTTATTTTATAAAATTTATAGAAGATTTAAAAAAATTCCAATAAAATAATATTGCGACTATAAACTGAGATATAACCTATCCTATATTTCAAGTTAGGTCAAACTACACACGGGATGCAAAACAAATTCAAAATCGGTTCAGTAGTTCAGGAGTCCATCGCGAACAAACAATGTGACACGTGATTTTTATATATAAAGATATGCAAATATATTCATTCTTTAGTAAGAAGGAATAAACCAGTTAGGTTAGGTTACGTGTAACTAGCCAGTCCGTGAGACCCTCAAATAGACCCAATGAGTCTCAAATTTTACCAGAAGTTTGTCTAACGACCAAACTGAAAAACCGTATCAACAACTAGGGCCTATGTTACTAAATAACTCCGTCCTATTTGCAAATACTAGAAGCTTTCTATGACAAATGTTAATTGTTGCTTGAATATCTGACAACTGTATTACTCCCAATAGCTGGATTCTTAGGCTCTCGAACGCAGGGCATGAGCACAAAACGTTTCGGTATTATTCCATAATTTTAGACATCTCTGCACAAAAACTCTTACACGATCCAGCACCGGCTATGCGATACATATTATTTTTGCGCAATTTTAGCAAATTTTTCTGGATTGTGTGTTGTCAGGATTTAGAGTTGCCGGGATATTGTCTTGTCGAGATTTGAATTAATCAGGATTTTGTCGGTATTTCTGAAAATTATCGGGACTATGTTTTGTCGTGATTCTGAAAGTCGGAATCATGAGCGACTCTCCTATATAATACTGTAATGAATTTAGGGGTTTTCTGATAATTATACACCTTCTGCTAACGTTCGAAGCGTTGAACTGTGGAATAAATAACTCCAATATGCAGTATAGCAAAATGGTCTTTATTTAGACTAGTTTGGGAGTAGTACTTCACTATTTTACTTCACAACTAATAGCGCATTTAAATCAAACTGATGTGTTATTCCTCAGTTTGCTCTGCTTTTATACTCTCTGCTGCCTAATTCGCATATTTCTCCTAATGTCTAGACGTTTCATCTTCTAGAATAGTTTTATCACCTGCTTGGTTATATAGTTATATGCGTGTGTATGTGTGAGCAACAACTCCTAGCTGATGACTACATGTGTGTATGTGAGATATCTCTTCAGTTCGAGCCGCTGGTTATGTGTGTGCATGTACATAAATTTGGCTGCTTGCTGTATTTTTTGTTGTGATTATTTAATAACAGCATAGTAATGCTAATATCCGCCACAATACCAAGAAACATAATTATGCCATATTGGTGCCAAGACCATTTGTCAATATTTTATTTAATCTCTATTCTCTGGTAAAAACCAAATGTGTTCAAGTGAGCGTGGTCGCCAATTGATTTGGTTCATTTTCACAAAGTTTATACATAATAACAACGCTAATCTTCATGCCAAATTCGATATTTTCATAAAGTGTATATATAACAGCAAGGACTTCCTCGGTGACAAATTTCTTCATGATATCGTAACGGTATTTGCTTAACGTCGGCGCCATGCCCTGTTTCCAAAATTTGTTCTCTTTCTCGTCAAAAAGTCAATCCACGTATCAGGTTTCATCACTTTATTGGTATTTGGTAATGAATTCTAGCATTTTTTCTTTTTCCGAAATTTTCGATATCGGAAAAGTTCACGTGGCCGTCGTTCGATTTCGCCCATTCCAATAACATTAGATTCTGTCTTCAGGTAAGTCAGTACACCTAGGTTTGTTAAGATATGTATCTCAATTTTTGTTCGAGTTACCATTTTAACGGACGAACAAATATGGCTCGATCGAAATTTTTTCGATGCTGATAATTTTTATAGACGGAAGTCTATAGAAGTCATCTCGATTTCTTTATGCTACTCAAACAACAGTTATCCTACCGCTGTAAAAGTATCCTTGTGTACAATTATACCCTGGGTAAAAATATAACTTCCCCGGGACTGCTTCTGTGATGACATAGTCACAAGGTCAAGCGAAATGTTTTTCAATGGCCATTATGGACAATTTACCTTACGGCCATTTAAAGTGGTCATGAAATCAGTTGACCCAATGACATTTTTTTTAAATATTTTGTGAAAAATTTAAACCATATGACAATGGACAAGGCGACAGCTGATTTGTTTTTTCTCGTACTTCAAATCCTTTTCTCCTGGGAGTGTCACTCGAACTCCCACTCCTGCGATGGTCGAAGTGTTACAAAGCACATTCAGCTAAGCCTTACTTTAGTTGCTGTACAACTTCTCCCAATTGCCTTATTTTTGCATAGTTCATTCTATGTACAACACATAATTTGTATATAATCTTGTATCAAAACAATACTTTTGTAGACGGCTCATTATAACTGATTTTTGCTTTGTTCTTTTTATTTAAATAAATACAAGGAATTAACCACTGATGCCATTTAGTAATACTTTTGGGGGGATGCCCCTTATTACTTTCAATGTACGAAAACATGTTTATAAAGAAATTTATAATTTTTTATTTATTTAATTATGGCCATTGATCGCCCCACGTAATCTGTAATGGGCACAATTTCGAACAAAGCCAGACTCGATGTCGAAGCACAAACATTCTATTAATTTATAAAACAACACTTTAAAACATCAACAAAGCAACAATCAAGCAATCAAGAGAAGCCAACAACAAGTTCAGTAAGCAAATAAGTATTGAATCATAATTTATTGTCCACAACTCATTTATGCATGAAAACAATTTAACGAGACAAAAGTGTAAATATCGCTAAGTATATCAATAAACAATTTAATTTATTAAGGAGTCTGCATGTGTAACAGAAAAGAAGTATGTATGTCAAAATTGTAGTCTTACACAACGATGAAGGTACCCTGCAGTCAAAAGCAAATGTAGTGAGCAAACATTCTAGTGCATTGACTAGAATTTTGTGGCGTTCATCATACTAGTCAGTTTTGAATGGTTCATTGACTATAACTTTGTGGTGTTATTCATACTAGATAGTATTTTAATAATTTATTCGACTGTAATTTCGTATGTCGGACTCGAGGAAATACGGGAGTGCTTTCTGTAGCCAATTTGCAATGCATACTTCAGTTAAAAATCGTCCAAATCAACGGGCAACTAAACACAAGCATGACGATTCGCCCCCACCCTTTCCTCAACAGAGGTTAAAGAAGCCATTGTAAAGGCCAGGCCTTCCTAATAGTCCCAGACGGAAAACCTATGCTAACGCCTTGGCCATGAGGGTATCAGCTTAGAACATTTTTTCTACTTGTCGTTAAAAGCCTTGGCCTTTCCAGAATAACAGAGAAAGACTCTCAATTACACGGAATTCTTCTTTATCCAGCCATCAGCATGACTTCCCTAAAGTGCATATCATTACCACCATTCTGAACTCAATTAACACTCATTTAACACTCATCATAGGACTGTGCTAGTGCAGCGTGGCCTGTTTTGACACAGTCAACCACGACTGGTTTGTTCCTTCTCCGTTAGATAGATAGCTAATTTATTGAGGATTGCACAGCACCTCATCCCAACCGACTTCCATGATGAGCCCTGCAGTTCTCTTGGCTTGAGGGATTTAATGTGGGAATGTTCTGGCCATGGTGAGCCCATAAACTTAGCCCTGCGTATTCAGATTGAATCACATTCCAGGAGGATATGGTCCGCCGTCTCCGCTAATCGATCACAAAATCGGCATGTGTTATTCCGTTACTTTTTAGTTTTTATATATACATATGTACGTATTTTTATTAAAATTTATTACAAATTGTAATGTATTAAAGTGATAAATTTTAAAGTTATATGTGTATATATACACATATTGTGACGAATATTAGCTTCACTAAGCTGCTACTAAATAAATGCACAACAACAATAAAGCAGCCACTCTTATGTAGAAGGCGACGAAGAGATATCTCATCTCACACATACAAATATTCTGTCATCAGCCGAAATAGTTACTCACACATACACACGCATATGTGTGTATATAGCTGATAACTAAGCATGAAGTTGGCGAAATTAATAGACCTTAGGAGAAAAGGGGTGAACGAGGAAACCGAGAGTATAAAAGCAGCGCGAGCTGAGTAATCAGTAATCAGTTTGATCTAAACACGCTATTGTTTGTGAAGTTTAATTGTTAAGTACCACTTCCAAAGCAATCTAAATAAAGACAGTTTGTAATATTGAATATTGCAGTGATTTATTCAACAGTTTAGCGCTTCGAGCGTTAGCAGAAGGTTTCAAATAAGCGAAATTTCCCCAAAATTGGTTTAAATATTTTACATATATATGAAATATAATGAATAAAATTAATTTGACTAAATTTATCAATTTTCAAGTAATTATTCAACCCGAATAGGACTAGTATATTAACTAGTAAGATGCTGATGCAAATATCGACTAGTATGCCATTACAATGATGCATAGACTGAGTAGTATGCCAACTGGTTTGTTGGTGTTGAATACACTAACTAGTATGTAATCTGGTATAATGCTGGCGCAAAGCCTGACTAGTATGTTAATTGGTATTAGCCTGATGAGTATGCTGATTAGTATGGCATCTGCTACGATGTCGGTATATATAATGACTAGTTTGTCAATTATATGGTGCTGATGCAGAGACTGGCAATTGATATTTCGTAAGGCATCGCCATGTTAAAAATACCAGTTGCTAATATGGAAAAATTACAGAACTCATACTAGTTGGGATTTTTGGCAAACTAGTTTTCTTCTAGCATACATCTATTTGGTTTGACTGCAGGGTAAGTAAGCGTGTGCCAGTATGACTTTCGTGTTTCTCTACAAACTCTTTAGTCCTTGCATATCAGGCTCCCCGTAAATTTTTAACTTTTGCGTCCTCCCTTTTAATTTCCACAACAAAATAAAAGAAGCAGGCCTTCAAGTGAGACCAAGCAATGCACATTCACTAAGCTATTGTAGACTTAATGTGCTACATCCAGTTCTTTAAACTTTTTCTTACTTATATATTTTGTACTTAATTTTTAAGCGGTGAAAAATATATTGGCTAAAAGATAATAACGAATGGTTTAGGGGTTTAAACACGATTGAAGCGGTATATTTCCATCCTTACAGTATCATTTCTATTGCTCTTACCATGATAATCCCCTTTTCGATAATATGGGATCGAAACCCTTAACATCGGTATTTGAAATTTAAAATAACCCCTGAGCTTAAGAGCATCTCTATGATCTTGAAGAACAAGGACCAGAAAATATTTTCCGTTATAAAAAGTTACGGTTAGATGACTTCAAACGGTAAAAAACGGTAAAGAGTTTCGAATAATTATCGAATCGGGGTATCATAAAAAATTGTTTACCAAAGATATACATTCAGCGTAGTAAATTCCTAAGAAGCATTTGGTTTCACATTATATGCTTAAAGTTAACAGAGCAAAGTTGTTAGTGCATTAAAAAGGTACCCAGCCCTCTATTGTATCAGTTATCGGAATTGTTTTGGGAAGTATTACCCAATCATGTTCAAAAAAATCGATGGGACAAACTCGTTATGGTTAAAGTTGATCCAGGATCATCGTGTACTGTCATCTATGACATAGAAAGTATCTGGTTTGTAGAGGTTACTATGGCCGAGATAGCGTGAAATAAGTCCGAAAGCAAAATTATTTAAATACCAAAAACAATCAAACATCCAATATATTAGACTCTTTGGAAGCAACGGCATATGGTTTCATGTACCAGAATTAATCGCGTTTCACGCCCGTGAGTTACCCTTTCAGTGAGTTTGGTGTATTCGGAGTAGCTTTTTGCAACTGTACTTCTAATCTAACCTTACCTATGTCAATGGATCTGTCACATCTGTTGAGAAAGATTATTGTGCTTGTAATGGTTGCAGCAAACGGGATGTTTTAAGCTTGATCCGGAAATCCTTTGATCCCATAATACCTTCAAAGGCTTTTGTAGCTCCTTGACGTTCTGGTCCAAGGATTTCGTATCTAAAAGTAGTGGACGTACATCTTCTAGTTGCACTGCTGCTACAGGAGCAATACTGAGCACCAGCCCTTGCTCCACCTCTCTTCTTTACTATACCAGCTCATGAGTTACGCCTGGTTTTCACACATATCAATTTATAATTAAAATGACAAATAAGTGACACTAAAACCTCAATTACCAACATGCTGAAATTGATTTTTCGAACACAAAATTTGAAACTGCTTTGTCGACATCGACTTAGTTATGTGACATAATAGGAACGCCTTGGCCATAAAATGATGAGCGGACCAGTTTCAGGCGGTTTTTTATCGCAGTCATTTTGGTTTGATAAAAACTAAGCAAACGAGTTTACTATGTGTTCGCCTGAACCGAGCTGCAAGAAGTTGGAGGTCTGCCAAAACACAGCGCACAGAGCTGCCGCGAAATTTCTCCTAATGGCACCTTAACATCATTTACTACATGATGTGCTAAAAGACTCCCCAAAAAGGAAGGAAACAAATTACTTAACGACAGTTTATATTAAATATCCAGAAATCTAAAATCATAATTTGAGTTTTCCTTGTGAGTTCATTGTGGCACGAAACTTTTCAACGTGCGTTCTTTGAAAGTGACGCCAGCACCAAAACGATGCAAAAGTCGAATGTGCTCGGCCTTTTAATGTTCTATGAGTGTTTAAATCTGGAATGCGGTTTCCTGCATGCGACGAATTTTTGGTCAAAGCTGAAAGCTTACTTAGATGGGTTCACTTCAGTTAAGTAGGTTTAATATTTTCACCCTGCAACTCGCTTTACAAAAGTTTAAATATTTCCCCAATCCCATTAGACTCGATTGCCTAGATTCCTTTGAAAAGGAGTTACTGTGACCGAAGAGGGATGCCTACTTAGAAGGTAAACGACGTCAGACCAAGAATTTTAAGACGATTGCTCAGAAGAAAACTTTCAAACACTTAATGCAAAACAATTGGAGAGTCTGCAGGTTCAAATTTGATGTCCGAACCTTAAAATTCGCTTATTAGTTATGACATCTATCATTAGCATTTTTTTGTTCCGTCATTTATTCAGTAATCGCGACTGCGAATAGGTTAGCATAGAAAAGCCAATCAAGAATTTGATTGTTTTGAAAACGTCGTGTCCAACATAATAAATGATCAGTTTTTAGAAATAATTCGGAGATAAGTCGGTCTTGAAAACTTGTATATATAACATAACTTTTTTAAAAACAGCACTGTGCTGCCCTTTCGAGCCCGCGCCGCGCCTTAGTTAATATCGATTATACGATGTGAGTAAAAAAAATATAATTTTCACTACGCCGAAGTGCGTGCTCTTTTTTGATATTCCATAGTGTACCTACACAAGTGTGTCAGCTAAGCGATAAACGTCAAAACTACAAACAGCCTCGCTCACCTGACACAAATCTCAGGTCTAGAGTTGCATTTTTGGTACGCAAGAGTACTTCAAGCTGAGTTGCATTTGATAGTTTAATAAAACTTTGTAGTATTTACAGATGAAATAGCCTGCAACAATGCGGAAACATACGGAAAGCAAAATTTATTTAAATTGGAGTCAAAATATAAAGCGCCACACGTGTAACATGGAAAATTTTCACTTCTAAGGCTGTTTACACAAATGCATAAGGGCAAAATTATATAAACGCTTTGGTCGCTTCAAAGCAAAAATAACGTACGGCGTTTCATTGTTTTTCGTCTGGTGTTGTCAAAGCGTAGGCACGCAACCAAAGCATTTATGTAAATTTTTCGATACTTCGCCCGACAGATGAATTAATGAATGCAACACAACCAAAGCGTCTGTGTGCAAACAAATCAAACTCCTATATGACACTACTTTATTTTCTATTCATGTATTTTCTCTTATATTTTTTGTCTATGGAGCCAATAAGATTTCAGTACTGGTATAAGTGTGTGAACTATATTTAAAAAAAACTAACGAAATACAAGAAAAATACAACGTAGTTCATTAAAAACAAACAAGCCAGTTTGTATTTCGATAGGGTTTTTTGACATTAGGCTGTTTTTTTTTTTCTGACAAATGAAAATTTTGTTTTTAGTTTCAAAATTTTGTGCATAAAAACACAACTAAATTCAAATTGTAAATGGTGTGTGCAAATGAGTTTTCAATAAGTGTACATTTTTCAGTTTTTCATAGTTAAGGAATTGACCTCCAGATTCTTGTGTTACACAAATATAGTGAACTTGGGTACAGAAATTCAGATTAAAAAGTTTTTCACAATAATTTGAAAAAACTCTACGTTTTCTCTGCTTTTTACACTTAAAGGAGTAATCCTCCATAATAAATTAAACTTTTAATGAAAATCAATAACTCTGAACTGAACGATTTTCGCCATGATATAAAATCAAAATGCTGTGGAACAGGAGCAACACTTTTGTGACTACATAAACCCTGTTTCAATCTTTTACGTCTCTGCACAGAACCCCAATTGACCGTTTTCAACCGAAACAGCAATGGCAACCCAGATTTTCCCGTTATGCTCACTTAAGCGAGTGCCTGTCAGAAAGAAGTCAACACACTTGTACTTGTACACTATGTTTATATTCTTTAGACTGATTGTTTACATGAATCTTAGTTATATTTATAATACTGAAATACGTCGGTTCTTATCGCAGGGAATTATCCCCTTGTTAATTGTTTAATGTTTACCTACGACTGTAGATAGCTATTTGGGTTCACTATTGGTTGTTGTATAGATAAAGTTCTTAAAACTTTTTAAGTATTTAGTGTAGTGTTATCTTATGGCTATTGTTACTTATGAGACAAATAACTGATATGCTATTGCTTATAGATATTTTAAAACAAAGAGTATTTTATTGCTTACAGAAATCTTTGTTTACAAACAATAATTATGTGTGTGTAGTAGGCCGGGTCGATTTGTGGTGAGGCAAAAAAATCGCCCATTGCTCTGTGAAAATCATATTCTAGGGATCAAAATAAGAAACTTTGCCGATGGAACCATACTGTAAAACGAATTCTGATGTCCCCCCCCCCCCCCCCCCCCTTTGGGTCGTAGGGGCAAATTTTGAAAAATCCCACTTTGACTTCCATATATCAAAATAATCAGGATCGAAAAAAAATTTGATTGAGCCATGTCCGTCCGTCCGTCCGTCCGTCCGTCCGTCCGTCCGTCCGTCCGTCCGTCCGTTAACACGATAACTTGAGTAAATTTTGAGGTATCTTGATGAAATTTGGTATGTAGGTTCCTGAGCACTCATCTCAGATCGCTATTTAAAATGAACGATATCGGACTATAACCACGCCCACTTTTTCGATATCGAAAATTTCGAAAAACCGAAAAAATGCGATAATTCATTTCCAAAGGCGGTTAAAGCGCTGAAACTTGGTAGATGGGTTGACGTTATGACGCAGAATAGAAAACTAGTAAGATTTTGGACAATGGGCGTGGCACCGCCCACTTTTACAAGAAGGTAATTTAAAAGTTTTGCAAGCTGTAATTTGGCAGTCGTTGAAGATATCATGATGAAATTTGGCAGGAACGTTACTACTATTACTACATATGTGCTAAATAAAAATTAGCAAAATTGGATGAAGAACACGCCCACTTTTTAAAAAAATTTTTTTTTAAATTCAAATTTTAACAAAAAAGTTAATATCTTTACTGTATATAAGTAAATTAAGTCAAAATTCAACTCCAGTAATGATATGATGCAACAAAATCCAAAAATAAAAGAAAATTTCAAAATGGGCGTGGCTCCGCCCATTTTCATTTAGTTTGTCTAGAATACTTTTAATGCCATAAGTCGAACAAAAATATACCAATCCTTCTCAAATTTGGTAGGAGCATAGATTCTGTGACGGCAACTGTTCTCTGTGAAAATGGGCGAAATCGGTGGAAGCCACGCCCAGTTTTTATACACAGTCCACCGTCTGTCCTTCCGCTCGGCCGTTAACACAATAACTTGAGCAAAAATCGATATATCTTTACTAAACTTAGCCCACGTACTTACCTGAACTCACTTTATCTTGGTATAAAAAATGGCCGAAATCCGACCATAACCACGCCCACTTTATCGATATCGAAAATTACGAAAAATGAAAAAAATGCCATAATTCTATACCAACTACGAAAAAAGGGATGAAACATAGTAACTGGATTGGTTTATTGACGCAAAATATAACTTTGGAAAAAACTTTGTAAAATGAGTGTGACACCTACCATATTAAGTAGAAGAAAATGAAAAAGTTCTACAAGGCGAAATCAACAGCCCTTGGAATCTTGGCAGGAATACTGTTAGTGGTATTGCATATATAAATAAATTAGCAGTACCCGACAGATGATTTTCTGGATCACCTGGTCCACATTTTGGTCGATATCGCGAGAACGCCTTCACATATACATCTAAGGGCCACTCGCTGTTAAAACCCTCATTTATACTTTTAGTTTGATATCCATATCGTACAAACACATTCTAGAATCACCCTGGCCCACCCTAATGGCGATATCTCGAAAAGGCGTCCACCTATAGACCTAATGCCCACTCCCTCTTAAAATGCTCAGTAACACCTTTCGTTTGATACCCATATCGTACAAACATTCTAGAGTCACCCCTGGCCCACCCTAATGGCGATATCTCGAAAAGGCGGCCACCTATATACCTAATGTCCACTCCCTCTTAAAATGCTCAGTAACACCTTTCGTTTGATACCCATATCGTACAAAAATTCTAGAGTCACCCCTGGCCCACCCTAATGGCGATATCTCGAAAAGGCGTCCGCCTATAGACCTAACGCTCACTCCCTCTTAAAATGCTCAGTAACACCTTTCGTTTGATACCCATATCGTACAAACATTCTAGAGTCACCCCTGGCCCACCCTAATGGCGATATCTCGAAAAGGCATCCACATATAGACCTAATGCCCACTCCCTCTTAAAATGCTCAGTAACCCTTGGTCCACCTTTATGGCGATATCTCGAAAAGGCGTCCACCTATAGAACTAAGGATTACTCCCTTTTAAAATACTCATTACCACCTTTCATTTGATACCCATATCGTACAAACACATTCGAGAGTCACCCTGGCCCACCCTAATGGCGATATCTCGAAAAGGCGTCCACCTATAGACCTAATGCCCACTCCCTCTTAAAATGCTCAGTAACACCTTTCGTTTGATACCCATATCGTACAAACATTCTAGAGTCACCCTGGCCCACCCTAATGGCGATATCTCGAAAAGGCGTCCACCTATAGACCTAATGCCCACTCCCTCTTAAAATGCTCAGTAACACCTTTCGTTTGATATCCATATCGTACAAACATTCTAGAGTCACCCTTGGTCCACCTTTATGGCGATATCTCGAAAAGGCGTCCACCTATAGAACTAAGGATTACTCCCTTTTAAAATACTCATTACCACCTTTCATTTGATACCCATATCGTACAAAAACATTCTAGAGTCACCCCTGGCCCACCCTAATGGCGATATCTCGAAAAGGAGTCCACCTATAGACCTAATGCCCCCACTCCCTATTAAAATGATCAGTAACACCTTTCGTTTGATACCCATATCGTACAAACATTCTAGAGTCACCCCTGGCCCACCCTAATGGCGATATCTCGAAAAGGCGTCCACCTATAGACCTAATGCCCACTCCCTCTTAAAATGATCAGTAACACCTTTCGTTTGATACCCATATCGCACAAACACATTCTAGAGTCACCCCTGGCCCACCCTAATGACGATACCTCGAAAAGGCGTCCACCTATAGACCTAATGCCCACTTCCTCTTAAAATGCTCAGTAGCACCTTTCGTTTGATACCCATATCGTACAAACATTCTAGAGTCACCCTTGGTCCACCTTTATGGCGATATCTCGAAAAGGCGTCCACCTATAGAACTAAGGATTACTCCCTTTTAAAAAACTCATTACCATCTTTCATTTGATACCCATATCATACAAACACATTCTAGAGTCACCCCTGGCCCACCCCAATGGCGACATTTCGAAAAGGCGTGCACCTATAGACCTAATGCCCACTCCCTCTTAAAATGCTCAGTAACACCTTTCATTTGATTCCCATATCGTACAACTAGAGACACCCCTGGTCCACCTTTATGGCGATATCTCGAAACGGCGTCCACCTATGGAACTAAGGATCACTGCTTTTCAAAATACTCATTAACAGCTTTCATTTGATACCCATATCGTACAAACATATTCTAGAGTCACCCCTGGTCCACCTTTATGGCGATATCCCTAAATGGCGTCCATCCATAGAACTATGGCCTACTCTCTCTTAAAATACTCTTTAATACCTTCCATTTGATACACATGTCATACAACCACATTCCAGGGTTACCCTAGGTTCATTTTCCTACATGGTGATTTTCCTTATTTTGTCTCCATAGCTCTCAACTGAGTATGTAATGTTCGGTTACACCCGAACTTAGCCTTCCTTACTTGTTCTTTTTGGAGTTTATTTTTCTCTTTAGAATTTTATTTAGTCAGAACATATGTAAATGAAAAAATGAATTTAACTTAGTAATAGAAAAGAAATTAATAAAAATTATTAGAAATTAACGTTTTTACAACCCCTTTTTAAAACCAAGGCATCACTGTGATGCATTTGCATGTCGTAAACATAGTTGTGGGGGTTTTTTATTCAACCGTTTTAAAAAATGAAGGTATCACTGTGACACAATTGCAGATCGTAAAATTGTTGTGTTGTTTTTTTTAAGCCACCACAAGACACAGCAGGTAGAATTGAAATTGCCCCTACCCAAAAGTTCGATCCAAAGGGGGGGGGGGGGGGGGGGGGACATCAGAATTCGTTTTAGAGGTATGGTTCCTTCGGCAAAGTTTCTTATTTTGATCCCTAGAATACGATTTTCGCAGAGCAATGAGCGATTTTTAAATCGACCCGCCCTAGTGTGTAGTATGTATGTATGCATGTATAATTGCTTACAGATATTTTTGTTTACAAACAATAATTATGTATGTGTAATATGTATGTATGTATAATTATACTAACGGCGTTAAATCTCCTCCCTCTTAAAACGGAGCTACGAGTTGCTGTTGACGACGCGTCGCGACGGTTCATTTTGATTTCGTATAATTCCCCAATTTGTCTTTGCCTGTGAAGCGTTCTTCTATTTTCATAGTATCGGCAGAGATGTACCATACCATAAGTGATACCTGTTAAAGTAAGGAAACCCATTATGATAAAGAATGTAAAATGTAATGGGTTTTCTTCAATAGGTATAAAAAATGTTGAGAGTTTTTGGATATTGCTGAATTTGTAGATTGAGTTTGAGGAAAGAATGCGGAGTACTTAAAATTGTTCACTATGTTGATTGTGTATGATTTCTCTGAGTTTTCGTTGATGATTGTAATATGTGATATTATCGATGGTTGTAGATTCATTGAAGTGTATTAATTTAGGGCCTGATATACGCATGTTATTCCAAGTGTGTTGGTAATCTGTAAAAATGTATCCAGTCTCTAGGATGCAGAGTGAGCATTATTTTCATGGATTGTTTCGGGCTGATTTGTCTTCTAGTATTTTCATAGTACAATTATCAGAGGGCTCGGACTTACAAACAAAGTTACTCATATAATTTCTACATTTTGATATTCTTTGATATTTGTTACATTTTGCGATCTTAGGGTCTAAATTAATTTTACCATGCTTATGTGCTAAAGGATATACATTAAATAGGCTAAATTTAGTTTCGAGGATAGGATATTTGTTTATTGTTATAATTGCTTCTTGTAGGTAACAGGTATGAATGTCGGCATATTCTAATATATTAATTATGGGAATATCTAGTTTTTCGTGCTTTATTAAATCGTACACATCTTTCAAATTTAATGCGGCAGAATAAAAATTATTATTTTTCGCAAAATTTATAGTGTTTGTTATTGATTGGAGTTCATTATAAACTTCTGATATAACAACGTTTTCGGTTATTGTTTTGGGATCAAGGGTTCGAGTATTCTTTCGAACTGTGATTTAATTGTTATTTGCTTGTTATTATTTTCTATTAGCTTATTAAGTGAAGTTTTTATTTCTACAAGGTCATCGTGGTCTGGTGTGCCAGTCATGAACTTTAACAAGGAGCCAAGAAAGTTTAGTGATCTTTTGGGTCTATAAATATTTGGAATTAGTTGATTTTTCAGAGTTTCGATTTTGTTTACTAGTCTTCTAGATTATATGATGATTTCATTATACTTTCGTGCGCTAGTATTTTTGAAAGGTTAGATATGTGATACAAGAAAGCTGTATCTTGATATGTAAATGTAAACAGGGTCGGTTTCCACTAGAACATATTTCCTATTAGTCAGATCTATTATATTGTCGCAAAGTGCGAGAGAGAAAAGTAAGGTGAACACTATTCTGTACATGCCTGTACTCTAATATTGTCCTTATGGATAATGACTCTTTTATTTGTCGTTACTGTTTCGCCGTTGTCTTTTTTGACTATATATATGTCTCGCGTATTTTTTTACGTTTTTGTTGCGTCTATGCGTCTTTAAGTATATTACCTCTCCTTCTTTGTAGTTGAGTTGTTTGCGAATGTGGTATCGCAAAACTCTCGCTTGGTTTTGTTGAAGACGCCCTTTGATGTCAGGATAGCACTTTTGATTGAAAAACACGTCCTCGGGTTTCTCGTTGGTTACCGAATGGATAGTTTTGTTGTACTGCCGGACTGCTTCAAATATCTGTTCACCAAGTGTCGAAATGTGTTGGTTTGCCAAAACTTTTGCGAGTTCAATTATGGTGCTATGCGTTCGTTCAACTTGACCGTTTGTTGTTGAATGGTAGGCTGGAGTTTTGGTATGCGTTAATTGTAGTCGCTTCTATATTTGTTGTGCACATATGCCAGTAAATGTTGTCTCGTTATATCATTACAAATTTTGCGTTAGGGTATATTTGAGATAGTATCTCGTCGATGTATTTGTATGTGTCCTTCTTTGATGGTATTTGTCTCAAATAGCAGAATTTTGAATATTTGTCGGTTGAACTAATGTACATATTATTGCTCATAAAAAATAAGTCAAAGTGCATGTATTCGCCTACCTTGTTCGGTACTGGTGCTGAACCTATTGGTTGTTTATTTGGTCGGCGTTCATATTTGTTTGTGAGGCAATTTTCCCAGCCCTGTACTTCCTTTTTACAAGCGTCACGTATATTCGGCCAGTAATATTTGAGCAAAATTTCCTGTGCGTTATTTTTGTAGTTTCTGTGAGCACGTCTGTGTGTGTCTTGTATGATTTGTTCTTGTTGTTCGGTTTCTGCGATGTCGTCAACCAATTTTTGCGCTAGTACAATCGATACGGTTGGAAATGTGTCGATAATGTAATTTTCGACAAAATAATATTTTCTCTTCTATTTGCAGGGCATTAGCTACCTTTGGTCTAATTATATTTTTTAGTCTATCTAGCAATTCAGTTTGGTGTTAAAAAAATTGTATGTCGGTTGTTTGAAAATAAGTTTTGTGAGGATATTTTGATGAGGTTCTGATCTGACTGTCTTACAATAATTTGATTTATAAATGCGTTTAGTGGTTGCTTTACTCGTTTGAGTTTTTGTGTTGGGGAGCTTTGTGCTGAATGCTGGGAGTCATCAGAGTTTACAGTGTTGTTTATTTGCTGGCGAGAAAGTGCATCAGCGACAACGTTCTGATGTCCGGGTTTGTAAAGGAGTTTTGCCCCGTATTCTTCAATGAAATTTTTCCATCTTTTTAATTTTGTATGGGGGTTTTTTCTGACATAGAGAAGATTAAAGATTGATGGTCAGTGTAAATTGTTAAATCTGCTATACCGTACAAGTAATTACGTAGTTTCTGTAGTGACCATACAATTGCGAGTAGCTCTTTCTCATTCGTGAAGTAATTCTGTTCTGTTTCGCTGAGTGTTCGTGAAATAAATGATATGGGTTTTCGGGTTTGAGATAATACGGCTCCTATAGCGTAATTACTAGCATCTGTGGTTAATTCGAAAGGTTTGTTAAAATTTGGTTGGAAGAGTTCCACTTGTGCTTGCAGTTCCTCTTTTATTTTATTCAGTGCTTCTAGTGAAAGTTCGTCTAAGGTGATTTTTATTTTTGCGCTTTGATTCTTTGATATGCCACCGTTCTCTCCTCTGAGGAACGTAGTGAGTGGTTTGCCGATGGCTGCAAAATTCTGTATAAATTTTCTATAATAACTAGCGAGACCTAGGAAGGATCTGAGTTCCTTCAGTGTTGTGGAAATGGGGAAATCTTTAATAGTTTGTATTTTTGTAGGGTCAACTGTGATCCTGTTGTATTTAATTATATGCCCTAAGTATTCCACAGAATCTTGGAAAAAGTGAGATTTCTCGTTGGAAATCTTCATATTCGCTTGGTGAAGCGCGTTTATTATTATGCGGATATGTTCAATATGTTTTTCGGGAGAGGAAGAATAAATGAGAACATCATCTATATAAACGTACGCAAACTTCCCGATGTATGGTCTAAAGATATCATCCACGCATCTTTGAAAAATGGATGGGGCATTTTTCAGGCCAAACGGCATACGAAGGAATTCGTATTTAGCCCCATTTACACTAAAGGTCGTTTTTTCCCTGTCAGATTCATTAATAAGGATCTGATGGAAGCCAGACTCTAAATCTAAAGTAGTAAATACCTTTGCATTACCTAAATTCTGTATGGTCATAGCTACATCGGGTATGGGGTATCTTTCAGTGATAGTTTGAGCGTTTAGATTCTGAAAGTCTACGACCATTCTGCGCTTAGGTTTCCCTTGTTCATCGGTACCCTTTTTAGCGAATGTCCAAATGGGAGAGTTGTACAGACTTTTGCTGGGTTGAATTATTTCATTTTCTAAAAGTTTGTTAATTTCTTTGTGAATAAAGTCATTATCCGATATGGGGTACGGATATTACTTGGTCCAAATAGGATCTTCTGATTTCGTTCTAATGGAAGCTTGAACCGTGGTAGTATATGGTAGCACTTCGTTTGTACTTTCGTTTTTTTGCATAATTTCTTCGATTTCTGACCTATGTTTTTCAGTATTAACCGTATAATTAATTTTTTGCACAGATTTACTATCTTTCTTGGCCCTATATTTATAACTGAGCTTTTACTCGAAAAGATTGATCTCTGCTTTGATTTTTCTAAGTCCCTAATCATCCAGAAGCATATCAAATTCTTCTAATGCATCTGTTTTAAAAAATGTGAGATTATGCTCTAATAATGTTATTATTGTTTTTGATTTAGTTATTGAGTAACCATGAAGGGTTTTTACTTTTACTGGCTTGATTAGTATAGGCTTACCGATTTTGCATTTTTCACTTATATAATTATTTGTTGCTTCGGTGTCGATCAGGATGTTGATAAGTTTGCCTGTATCCCTGCAGTGGCGTTGCAGATACGGCAAATCGTTCATACGCCTAAAAAAACACTGCCTGTTTCGTTTTCGCTGGTATATTTGCTGTTCAGGCCAAGAATGAATGTTCTTACAGCTTCCTGGTTTACATACTCCTTCATGGCTGGGGGATTCCCTGAGCTATCCATCTCGACTTTAGTGAGCGCAAGGTTAAGCGATTTACTAACTTCGCTATGGAAATCCGCCAGGGTTCTTTTCCCCTGCCTTATTCTCTTCATTTCTTCGAGTAACACATACAGGGGTCTCTGGTCCGCATAAGTGTAATCGAGACGATTTATTATAGAATAAAAATTGAATTTGGTGTCGTGGTTTATTAAAATATCGGCCGCATCTCCTTGAATTTTCGAATGTACAATCGAGAGTGCCGTGTAATACGTGGGTGTAGTGGCGTAATTCTTGATGTTTTCCCTGTTTGTCCAGGCACGTTTTCTCCACGATCTATTATTGTTGGCAGCATTTTAATAATTTCTAAGTTAATTTGCGACGCATCAATAATGTTGGGTGCACAGTCTTGGTATTGATCTGTGACTGTGACTTTTCCATTGGTTTCAAGAGAATTCATCCTCTCTTGGGTTTCATTCAGGGTTGCGGTCAAGGCAGATATATGTGCCCTCAGGTTTGCTATCTCCTGTGCGGTCATTTCGTAGTCGATGTTCAGCGATGTACGTGATTAGTTGAACAACTTTTGCCGTTTTCTTCGTAACTCCAGTGTGTTGTCCGTTGGTTTCGGGATTCACTCCTTGTCTCACTTATAGCGCTGCTTGGATGGATTATCTATGTTTCAAGACTTATCCGTATTATCCCAATTTTTTAGGAATCTAGGTTTTTTCTTTCGTTAGGAACGGGGAATTTTTAATTTTTTGTCCTATAATGCAGGATATGGCTTGTTCAGAAAAGAACGGACGAGCCCCATTTAATATCGATTATACGATATGAGTAAAAAAAATATAATTTTCACTACGCCGAAGTGCGTGCTCTTTATTGATATTCTATAGACTGATTTTTTACATGAATCTTAGTTATATTTATACTACTGAAATACGTCGGTTCTTATCGCAGGGAATTATCCCCTTGTTAATTGTTTAATGTTTACCTACGACTGTAGATAGCTATTTGGGTTCACTATTGTTTGTTGTATAGATAAAGTTCTTAAAACTGTTTAAGTGTTTAGTGTAGTGTTATCTTATGGCTATTGTTACTTATGAGACAAACAACTGATAACAACTGGTATGCTATTGCTTATAGATATTTTAAAACAAAGAGTATTTTATTACTTACAGAAATCTTTGTTTACAAACAATAATTATGTGTGTGTAGTATGTATGTATGTATGTATAATTGCTTACAGATATTTTTGTTTACAAACAATAATTATGTGTGGTTAGTATGTATGTATGTATGTATAATTATACTAACGGCGTTAACTCGTTTCGTTGCGACCGTCTTTTCATTTACCTGCAATATGAATTCTTATGTCGGCACTTCCACGTTGAGAGCAATCTACCAGGATGCCGACATTATTCCATTTCTACCACATAATGGTTACTATCACACACAATGCTTGATATAAGACCCCATGACTGCAGCATACATCTTGTCCTCCGTTTTCTCGTAATAAACGCCGAACAGCGCTCGCTTTGCCCAAAAATCCAATCTCGAGATAATCCACTGCCCCTGTATCAGCGACATATCCTAAAAAGTCAGGGGAAGTTCCCTCAAACTCACATTCTTGTATTGTAAGGTCTCAACATCATTGAACTGTGGATCCCCTCCAACAACATTTTTCTACCCTCTCAAATGTAGCCATGACAGCAAGTCGCTCACTGAGTACCTTATAACAAACGGTTGATTAAGCCCAAAATAAAATTCAACCCAACATAATAGAAACAAACAAAGCATGCTGTGTTCCCAAGGCACATAGCACTCATTATTCAGATTAATTTGAGTACATATGTATATACTTAAACTTAGCTGACTCGTTGCATATGTATTAATTCTATCCAAAATATTTTCAACATAATTTGACAAAAGGACACACGCCGAGAGCGGCATTCTCATTAGTGTTGATTACTAATTTGTTGACTTTTATTTCTCTTTCCAAAAAAACTTGTTCATGCTTCTGATAATAACAGTTAATCATTAGTACGTACGATATAGCCCCCTATCCCCCTGTAACATCAACAACTTACCAATATCTCATGTTAAATCCCTTTTGGATGACAGTAAGGTTAAGGCTCATAGCATATTTAATAGATAATTTTTCAGCTTTTTTTATTTATTAAATATATATACATACTAGCTTTACCAGGCGCACGTTATAATGCCCGAGATCGAATGGATGTTGCGTTATTTTTTCTGTTTTGTTTGTTGATAATTTAATTTATTGTTCTGTATATTGAATTGAATTTTTGTACGCATATTTGGTGAAATTTTCTGTTAAAACATTTTATTCTTGTATCTTATTGTATCTTATTTTATATTATTGTATTGCTTTTACCGCTGATGATTGTTGCTTTGATTACATTCCGAAGAAGCATGACTGGTGAACCAATTTTCAAAGTTGATATATGCGCAGGCATTCCTATTGGTTCTAAGGACTAATTCATTTCATTTCATTTCATTTCATTTCATTTCATTTCTTTATTGAGTCAATGGTAACATACCTTACTGACTAGATTACACGTGTACTTAGAACTAAATTATTAATTTAAGTATTACTTAATGTGATAGATAGTAAGACTCAATGCATGCCTTGAAGAGAGACCTAGACATGGCAAAGTCAAGATCTAGACTCCTACATAGGTGATTGAATTCTACAAATCCTCTTAGAAGAGGAGCAAAGCTGAAGTAATTAGAACGCAACACTTCTATACGGAATGTATTGTGAAAGCGGAGGGCTCTGTTAGGGACGTTGAAAGTGATCTGACCCAGAAGTTCGGAACAAGCAAGAGCACCAGATATTATATCAAAAATAAACATTAAGCCTTGAACAGAACGCCTGACTTCAAGTGGCAAGACATTTATAAGCATGCTTCTCGCATTGTAGGGTGGCATGGGATTATCAAAGTGTAGAGGTTGAAGAGCAAACCGCATGAATTTCTGCTGAACTCGTTCAATTCTTAAAGAGTGTGAAGAGTATATCGGATTCCAAATGACTGAGGCATATTCTAACTTTGAACGTACTAAGGAATTATACAAAATCTTTCTGGTATACGGGTCTTTGAAATCCTTCGCATATCGTCGTAAGAAAGCTAAGTTGGCATAAGCTTTTGGTATAAGAAAGTTAACATGATTAGCAAAGATAAAAGATGAATCAAAAATTACGCCAAGATCACGAAACTCATCAACTGAGGCAAGCGTTACGTTTGAGATCGAATACACGGACAAAAGGATATTCATTGACTTAGTAAGCGCTATGTGACAGCATTTACTAATGTTGAGCAGGTTATTTTGTGAATCCCAATCGTTGATAGCATTCAGATCTTCCTGCAGACGCAAAGCATTAGAAATACTGGTGATCTTACGGAAGAGTTTTAAATCGTCTGCATAAAGTAAATAATTAGAATATTTTAGGCAAGATCCAACATCATTAATAAAAATTATGAATAAAATAGGACCAAGGATGCTACCTTGTGGTACACCGGAAGTCGCTAAGAATTTGTACGACTTAGTTTTCTCGATTTCAAAAAAATATATCCTATTTTCTAGGTAAGACTTCAACAGAAAACTTGAATGAAAGCCCATGTTTTCAAGTTTCCACAAAAGTAGTTTATGCGAAACTGTGTCAAAGGCCTTGGAAAAATATATATATATGGTGTCAACTTGACATCCATCCTTGAACGCTGAGACACAAAACTGGGAAAAAAACGCTAGATTTGTGACAGTCGAACGCCCTGCAATAAAACCATGCTGACATGGATCGATTATTTTATTGATAGCGAATGATAACTTGTCCTTAACTACCTTTTCAAAAAGTTTGGAACAGGTCTACAATTTAGATATTGGCCTATAATTCTTTACATCATTTTTATTGCCTGACTTCAAGATTGGGGTGATGGACGCCAGCTTCCAGCGATCAATAAAAACTCCGGTCGAAAGAGAAGTATTGAAAATATGGCGCAATGGAAGACAAATGGAACTACTACACTTTTTAAATAAAGAACAGGACAAACCATCTATATCGTTTTTCAGTGAGGACTGTAAGGAGGAGATACCCTTAATAATGTCCATTTCAGATACAAACAGGGACCCAAAATTTAAAGGCTTGGGTGTATCAAAGGAATACCTGTTGTTAGTATCATCCTCATCAACAACGAATGTGGATTTGAAAAAATCAGCAAAAAGGTTTACTGTAACAGCCAGGCTCTCTGAACTGGTATCGTTAAATTTCACACAGCTTGGGATATTGGTACAACCTTTCTTAGAACGAACATAGTTCCAAAAATATTTAGGATTTGCTTTTAACTCATCCTCAAATCGGGAAATATATTTACTGTATAAGAACTTATGCAGAACATTGAACTGAGTCATATAATAGGTATACTGATCTTTAAAAGAAATGTCGAGAGTCGCCTTATATAATTTATGGTACTTATTTCTTAGATTTTTCAGTTTTTTTAACCTACTAGTGTACCAGGGTAGCTTGTGAACTTTAACCGGAAATGAAGCGAGATTCGTACTGAAGATGTCTGACAACACAAGCAAGAAGGCATCGAAGCATTCAGCAGGGTTTTTAGCAAAGAAAATAGAGTTCCAAACAGTTTCAGATATGAGTGAGTTAAGAGTATCATAATTTGCATCCTTGAAATTATAGGAGCGGACAGTATTATTAATGTTGTTATTCGGCACCAGGTCGAAGAATTCTATAGATAACGATAATGGTACATGATGCATATCAGACTTATAAATAGGAAACGTACATTCGGTCAAGTGGGTAATTAGATTCTCATCAACAAAAATAAGGTCCAAGATATTATTTAACTAGTTAACGAAGTGGTTAATCTGAATTAAGTTAGCCCCAAACAGGGTGTCCAATAAATTGATCTCATGAGGATGATTGATATTAGTAGGCGTTAGGACGTTATCATTAATAATTTTGGACCATACAACCTTACTTAGGTTGAAATCACCCAAAACGCAGAAATGACTATCAACATTGTTTTCGTAAAGGTCAAATATGTTATTGACTTGAGCACAGTACAGCGAATCTGAGCTGCAAGGCGAAATGTAAGAGACACAAATAAATAACTTGCCAGACGACCCCATAATACAAACACAGAGCTGATCCAAAAGCGAGTCACTATTAGAGAGCGGAACAAGGGAAAAGAGAAGGCGGCGTCTTATAGCAATTATTACTTCACCACCTCTACGACGTCCCGTTTTGATGGGATATAGAAATTCATTTGGATAATTCACAATTTTATCTTCATCTGTAACTGTGTTGATCGATTTATATTTCGTCACTTCACCAGGAAATTGATTTTGAAAGCGATCATTGATTTTGTCCACATGATCATTTTTGGGAGCTAAGATAGTTCTTTCGCATAGCCAAAAAACAAAAACATTTAAATTTAAAATTCTTAATTCTGAAATATGACAAAAACTTTCGTCTTGATCGAAGGAACCTCGAGCCAAAATTTGGTGATCATCGAAGAATAGCAAACACGTTTTCATAGAGAGCACACACACAGAATTTCATTTTTATAGAAGATGTAGATAGACTGAAGCTAAAAAATTTTTTTAACAGCGGCAGATTACTAAACGTCCAAAAGGCATAACAGCTAAACTCAACAATGCAGTCAAACTTTAGGTGTTAAAATAACTTAAGTTTGTACGACAGCCATAGTTTTTCCCCATTCCACATTTTGCTGGAGGTTTTAGGACTTAACGTCACATAGCTCCTTACCAATTTTAATTATCCTATCATTACGACATCCAGATATATGCAGTATAATATATTCCATTTGTATGGGAGGTGCCACGCCCCCTTTTTCCCAATTCCATATTTTCTTGGTGGTATTGACCTCAAATAACTCCTTACTGAATTTCAATGTTCTGGCATGTATACCTTCAAAGTTATGCAGTACCAAAGATTCCATTTGATTGGGAGGTTCCACGCCCTATTTTTCCCAATTCCGCCTTTTCTTGGTGGTGTTAGGCATTGACTTCATATAACTCCTTACTGAATTTCAATGTTCTGACATGTATACCTTCAAAGTTATGCAGTACCAAAGATTCCATTTGTATGGGAGGTGCCACACCCCTTTTATATATCGAAATTATTTTTAGCCTAAAACCTTCCCGTTGATCGAAGGAACCCACAACCAAAATTTGGTGATGATTGATGTGTGGGAAATACGTTTCCATAGCGAACACACACACACACAGAATTTGATTTTTATATATATATGGCTAAACCGATTTGGGATTTCAAAATCAACTAACCATCATCTCTCCTTCCTTTATCTTTCCTAAAAATTTCATGGCAGTCTGTCGAGCCGATCTCGAGTTATGGAGTGACAATCAAAATGTACACTTCTTTTTATATATATATAGAAGAGAAGATATGTGAACATCGGTGAATCCCTTATTTACCTCCTGGGCAATTTCATGAAGCTCCCGGTAAATGTATAGCTTTATACCGTTTACACACGGAAAATTAATTGAATCACAATTTTGTTTAATGAAATAATTAAGTTTCCCTTTTCATACAGGACCTTTTGCTTCATTAAGCGAACATCTGTCAGCAGCCCAAAAAAAAAACATTTCGTTTTTACAAAAAATAATTAAAATTGAAAGCAGTCGTTTCCTTCTTAACTATAAATACAATCATATCATGCAATCAATTCATGCTGAACTACCCACAAATGTTGCACCAAACCAAATGTGTGCCTATTTTCGAAAAAGCCATATTATCTTTTGCAGCAAATGCAGCAAAAATAAAATTTTGAATTTTTTCTTGTTTTTATATTTTTTCGTAAATTATTGAAAATTATTTATTTTTTATTGTCATTTGTTAAATTGACAAGAAAATTCGAAGAACCAAGCAAAACGACTGGATTTTTCACTCGATTAGGCATTCAATAAAGCAATAATGAGATAATTAAGAATTTGTATTTTTATGGAAGATTGAGTTCGATTGTAGAAAACTTGACTAATTACACGGTGCTACACTGATTTTGAACTAGTGTCCGTTGTAGGTCTTGATGAGTAGATCAAGATGTCGTGTTTCAAAATTTTCTAACACTCCGAAATTTTCAAGTTATTGTTGAAAAACTGTTTTGGAAAGATGAAAGATAGTGCTTTAAAAATAAAAAAAAATTTTGAGATTTTTTAAAAGTTATCTAAAATTGTCTCGTTTTTTTTTTAATTTTTCAAAGTTTGACGGCTTTTTAATGTATCATTTCTTTAATGAATTTTTTTTTCTACACTTCTTACATAAAATTTTGTTTTATATTATGTACTTAATACAAAAAAAAAACTTCGAATTTCGATAGCTGTTAAAAATGTTTGCTAGATCTTTTGCGTTTATAAGTCACATCGTCAGTATCGCGTTTTAGAGACCAGCAATAATTTGCCTGCATTCTGATCTGACTTCTTCCGACAAAGCGTTTTTCGATCTCTAATAGTTCCTGATGGAACCGTTCTCCCTGTTCGTCATTGAATTGTCCAAGATTTTCAGGTAAGAAATAGGCTATATGAAACAATTTGTTAATCAACTTCAAAAAGACGGTGAGCTTTTTCACACTTGAAAACAGTTTTCCCAAGACTGAGTGATGCGAAGATCAAAGAAAGTATAGAAAATTCCTATAAGAATCTGTAATTTACAGCAATTTTCTCATTATTGTCAACTTTACAGGTATTTTTGTTGGCCCACAAATACGAAACATTTTTTCTGATACGGAATTTTTCAAAAAATTGAATAACGTAGAGCAAAGAGCATGGGCGAGTTTTACTTCTCTATGCAACAATTTTTTGGGGAATAACAGAAGCGGAAACTACGTAGAAATAGTGAATGAGTTTCGAGAGGCTTATGGACAGATGGGGTGCAGAATGTCAATCAAAGTCCATTTTCTGCATTCACATTTGGATTTCTTCCCTGAAAATCTTGGACAATTCAGTGACGAACAGGGAGAACGGTTCCACCAGGAACTATTAGAGATCGAAAAACGCTTTGTCGGAAAAAGTCAGATCAGAATGCTGGCAAATTATTGCTGGTCTCTAAAACGCGATACTGACGATGTGGCTTATAAACGCAAAAGATCTAGCAAACATTTTTATCAGCTATCGAAATTCGAAGTTTTTTTTTTGTATTAAGTACATAATATAAAACAAAATTTTGTGTAAATATATTTGCAACTATTTATTTCTTTAATTTTTCTCTCCAACGTAGGAGCGAAATAAAATTACTCGAAAGATGATATACATAGATAAATAAAAAATATCGAAATTGTTTAAATAATTAAAGTCAATAATTGAAATTTTGTTAAAACAAAAAATAATGGGTGGAATAAAAGAAACGATAAGAATGTTCAATACGATGGCAGCGATATACTGAAATCATACATTCAATCCTGACATGGCGCGATATCGATTCTGCGATGAGAGCAAAATTTTCTTGTTCACAAAAAGTGTTGTCATTTCAACAATTCTCAACCGAATTTGATCAACCAGTACTTTTTTTACTCGAAATAGAATCTTCTCTCAACCTCTTTAAGAAAAAAATAATTGGTTAAAGAAATGATACATTAAAAAGCCGTCAAACTTTGAAAAATTAAAAAAAAAACAGAAAATTTTAGATAACTTTTAAAAAATCTCAAAAATTTGCTATAAAAAGTGTAGAGAAATATATATATTTTTAAAACTTTATCTTTCAGCTTTTCAAAGCTGTTAAGCAATCAAAAAGTGATGGAAAAATTACGGAGTAACGAGTTTTTGAATGCGCGAGGTACACGAAAAACAGGTTTTCAACAATAACTTGAAAATTTCGGGGTGTTAGAAAATTTTGAAACACGGGATCTTGATTTACTCACCGAGACCTACAACGGACACTAGGTCGCTATTAAAGTTCTTGATATATATTTTTTTTGTAGCACTGTGTTATTTCATTAAGTCTCTGTGTGAAATTAGAATTAGACTCAAAAAAAAATATTAATCCAATCAAACTATCTTATTTTCATTTGGAAACTATATTAAAAAGGTCGCTTTCTAGACATTCTGTTATAAATCCATATCTCAGCGAAAGTTTTCACGTTGTCTTATCTAAGAAATCGGGAAACTGGGTTGTCAAATAATGGACACCGTAATGTATGCACGTACACACTCCGTCTAATTCCCAAAGCTAGAAATGCTTATGAGTTTTATTCAGCCAATATATTCTTTCATTACGCGTAGTTGCTTGATTAAGCTAATTTGCGGTTCATAAATATGTTGCTGATTATATGGTTGCTCTTGGCATATGAGAAATGCTCAATGGACCACGGAAAAATGACTAATTATATTGGATCTTAAAAATTGATTGGAACTAAATTTCGGATTGTGTTACAGAATTTAATTAATCAACGTTTTTTAATTAACTATGGGAGCTCTGCACCCATAACTATTTCAATTTTATTCATCTTACTTACCATCTCAAATTCTGAGTGGAATATCAATCTATCTCGGCTGCTTTCCAAAATGCTCTATCTCAGAAAACGCAAATTTTTGAGATGGAAACATCTTTGCTCACGGCATTCGGAATTCCGCATATATGCGTAAGGTGAGTGTAAGTGTGAGGGTAATGTTTGGAAGTAGTTCGCTGTATTCGGGGTTACAGAATGTTTGTAAGTGTGGGAATAATGTGTTGGAGCGGTATGTATTACGGAGGACTACTGAATGCATAATATGTGGGAATGGTAAGATACGAGGAAATTAAGAACGGAAAACAAAGGAATAGGGGTGAGGGTAGAAAATATGAGAAACTTAAGAAAGGGAATTTCCTTAGGGAATCGGGTGTGAGAGGGAGCAATCTCGAATCCTGCTACCACACTAAGTTCGAGTGGCCTGAGTGGGACGCGAGACGCACAAGAAGCCTCCTTCCTCTGTGAAGGGGGGGACATATCTCTGGTGGTTTGACTTAAACCGGCGACATAGAAATCGGGAAGTAGGCATAACGGCTGGGTTTTACCTATATTGAGTACTGCAGGAGATCAGGGATCTCCCTTCTTTGACGATCTTTGTGATCTGGCTGGGTTGGTATCTAAGAAGTTCCAGACATTTGCTGAATCAACCTTTTGGTCTGAGTAGGGGAGAGATTCACGTGGTATCACAATGCGACCTTTTTGGGCCTAAGTACATTGGTGCTCGTGCGGTGGCCTCTCTAACCTAACTTTCCAAGAGGAAGCTGATGAAGCTCTTCTCAAAAATTTCGCACCTATTTTGTTCTGGTAAAATAATTACTAGCTATGAGTAATCCATGGAAAATCCGCAAAAGTTTCAATTTAGTACAAGCTGGTGGCATTTAGCTTTTGATAATAGGATTCATATTATCAATATATTAAACACACAAATTTGCTATCATTTGTTACATAATGATATACTAATTTTAACTTGAAAATAATAATTCCTCCATAAAAGGCAATAAAAGACTTTGTAGTATCACGTAATTTAATTTTTTTTTTTTTTTTTTGTTAACAATAGTCAAGCCAACGCAGTCACTTTCTTGCATGTCGCCCATGCTGGCGACGCTGTGGCGTCAATATCAACAGCTGGGCGGTGATTGAAATGGGATACTATTCGTGTAGTGGCAAATTTATTTTGGAAACAGTTGATAAGAGCATAACTATTAACAGAATAATAATAGAGCTTTTGAATATGCTCAAGAGAGTAGCATTTGACCTTTTTGAGTATATGAGCCATTTGAGGTAGTATAAATTTAGTGGAAATAAGCAACTTTGAGTGCAGGATTTAAGAAATTGATAAGGATTTGTTAATATTGTTACATAGCGGGGAGTGGAATGATTAAGAATGAAATAACAAATTTATTTCTTTGATTTTTGTTAACAATCATTCTTCTATACAAAATACATATAGTTGGTTTTTAGTAAAATTTACTACTCTGTCTCATTGCTAATTTAGAATAAACGTCTTTCTATTATTAACTGCAATATTATCAGTAATAAAGGTATTTTAACTTTATACGGCTATTCATTGTATGTAGATACATGTGCGAAATGAAACCAAAATGATAAGGAAAGAACAAGATAAAGAACAGATAATTCCTAATTGTCCTCAAATTTTAAAAATCTGATGAGAATAAATACACTTTACGCATAATTTTAATATCGCAAATACGATATCGCAATACGAAGCGACGCACAATTTAAAACAAATGTCAAGTCATAACCGTCAAATTATCTTGAGCGATTTGCTTTCTTTGATAGAAGTCAAAACCCCTCCTTACTCACATCAGACGACTTAGCTCCAAAGAGCTATATAATAAACCGTCTAGAAGTTGTGGCTAAAGCAATAAGGGCTTTAGTAATAATTTCCATATTTATTGTAATTTTTATAAAAATTTATATATAGCACAAGAACGCAAAATAAAACAGTAGACTGCATTTTTGGCTAAACCGGTTGTAGATATGTCAACCGTATATGCGACATAGCGCGTATCAGACAATCGAATGTCTGATAATCTCCAGTTCTCGATTCTGACTGCGGCAGAATCGTTGGCCAAAGTCAATATCAATATCTTACTCTCCATGTAGCCCTAGCTGGCTGCTGATAGTAGTTTTCAAGCAAATATAACTATTTGCAGTTTTTTATTTGGGTCAGAAAACGGTAGAATGACTGTCAAAGCGCAAGTTCGCCGTTTCTTAATTTGATGTCAGCAAGTTCTTACTATTTTCTTCTTTCATGCGGTGAGCTACTCTAGAGTGTTTGTCTTGGAACAAGAGGCTCGTTATATATAAAAATATGTACGTATAATTGGAAACGGCGACCGCAGTGGTGTGGTGTGGAAGCGTATGTAAAATGATCATCGTGGTCATCACTTTTTCCACCCTTACCATCACACTCACTGCCCACATGCGCTAAGAAGTCTGTTGCTCCTATTTGGGTAATTGCTCCCACGGGTCTGCGCTTACGCTTTATATCTTTCGAAATTCAATCCAAGATGGTTGGATACCGTAACAGTTAAAAAGGATTTATACACTTTTATTTAAAAGTATTTGTATTAGAGTACAATATAATTTATATTGGCCGAGCTATCAAAAATCCGACCAGTCAGTTTAAAACGCGCAAAATATCTGGCGTAATCTCATTTGATATTTTGTAATGTAACCCTCATTGTGAATGATGGTTGTGTTTAATAAGTATTGCTTGACTTTATGGTCAAGCAACACTTACCATAAGGATTACCTTACACGTACTCTACCTACCATACCGAATATCATGAGTCAATATCAAGGAACATAAAAAATTTTGAAACAAGTTTTTTCAATTAGAAAACGTGTTTTTAAGCCGGGTCGCCCCTCGGCAGTAATTTGCAAACGCTTCGAGTGTATTGTTGCTATGAAAAGCTTTTCAGTGATTATTCATCTGCCTTGCAGAAATCGTTCGGAGTCGCTGTAAAACATGTAATTCCCGTCACGCCAATTTATTGGAAAACTTAAAGGAACACTGCGCTTTTATTTTTTTTATGTATAAATAGAATCAGCGGAGACAGAGTTTGTGCTTCTTTGAAACCATATCTAATGGAAATAAAAGTGCGAAGCTTTGGATGAGAACTCTCTTTTCTGATGCCAAACTGAACATGCATTCTTAAGATTCTTATCACAAAATATACCGATATCAGGCTGGCTGTTGTCGTTATGAATGCAAAAAGATATGATGGAGAAAGCAAGATATGAAGATCATTATACTTTCAAACGTCTGCTATGGTATCCCTATAATAAAGAAAAAAAGCGTTTATATTGTCGAATTTTTAATTGGAAAGAGACTTATCCGCCTCGTACTTTGTATTGGAGCTAAGGAGCTTAACTCATCATTATGTTGTGGGTTACATTAGAATATGTTAGATCATATTGAAGGTTTTCATATTATAAACCAACTGTCCAAATAATAAAAAACTAAGAACGCTATAAAATACTGAGGAGTGATAACTCGAAAGGAAGCAATGCCGACACGAGCATCGCTTGCGTGACCCTATCATGGTCAATAAAAACTAGAGCCAGTTGGGACCTGTATTTAATGTATCGCTTGATGCTTCTATAAAGATCTGACCTCTTGTCCCTGGGATCAGCCCCATAGTGGGAGATTCGCGAGGGCTGTAGTTCCATATCACATGTTGGCTGTTTCCTGCATGTCATGATTTCACTTTTGGAAAAGTTTACAAAAAAGCAGACTTAATAATGTTATGCACTCTCTTTTCCGCTGGAATTGGAGTAATGCGGTCACTTCGGCCTTCGGAGTAGACAATAAAGAATTCTCTTTGGGAAAATGCGGTCTTCTTCGTTGGACAGTTGGCAATAAATTTGTCAAGGGACCAATGATTTTAATAGACTATATTAAATGAGCGAGCGGGCATTTCAATTCAATGTGCCGGCAAGGTTGTAGTCACATCCCTTAATTGTGATGCACGATATATTGGTGCTCAGAAAATGTTATTCGCCTTAATATTTGTTTTAAAATTGTGGAATTGTATCATGTATCTGGTGGTATCCCAAGCGTCAGCAGCGAACTATTTCTGCTCGGGTTAAATGTTTAAAATGGAAGGAGGTTATATAGACTGCGTATTTAACCAAGATAACACCTTTGTTTGTACACCCGATTGCAAGATAATTTGGTACCAATGATGCGGATATGATGTGTTTAGATTGGGATCATGTAACCGATGGTTGGACCACTGATAATGCAATTATATCTGTTGTGTTTTGACACAGTGAGGGTGAGGTCGAGCCTTAAGACAGGTGCTCACGTTAAAAGCATACTACTAATACTATTAGAGATATATGCCGCCAATAAACGCCGCCGCATATTTTCGTAGCTTTTCGCAGCAGTACCAGTGCCTTAGAGCGGGTCAACCTCACCTACCCATGGCGAGTCCTGCTTCATTAACATCCGAGGATCCGGCGACCCCGAACTCCTGATGGATCTAGGGGGTAGGAGGGCGGGATGGCCTAGAAGGTTGCACGCCGTCATAGCAAATCGTTCCCGCGATTGTCGGGCTAGTACCTTTATATTGCTTGTTACCGGAACGTACCGGATCTGCATCCGGCAAAGGACCATCAACATCGATAAAACTCCCCAAGGACTTCGGGGAGTGTCCTTATCGCTACAACAAGTGTTTCGAAGACTTTCTGGAGTAAGTGAAAGAAGGACAGTGCCTCCGCAAGGAGCTATCGCTGAAATTTTTTCGAACCATCCGCGAGACGGCTCTTTCCGAAGGGGCCAAAACGTTAATTTCCTTAAATACATATAAACAAAACCTTTCCTAAATAGAATTTTTTTAAATAGAAAAATTAAGCTTTTTATAGTAAGAACGCCGGCGCGCCGCCGTTATATAATAGTGCCTACGCCGCCGCCTCCGCCGCTAAAGGGATCGACGTAACCTTTATTTGCTAAGGACGAGCATCTCACAACTATCTCAATGAAATCGATGTTATTCAGTATGTCGTCTTTCAGCACTTTTTCGGCGATAAAGGAAAACTAGAAATAAAAAAGAGTTTTTGCCGCCATGTTAATAAAAAAAATGCTTATCTATGGTTTCAAAGAAGAAGTCTCAACGCTTATATCACAAATTCTATTTAATTGTCTAGGAAAACTGTTTGACCCAACAATATAGCCGATTAATGTAAAAAATATTTCTTACTTTTTATTCATATGGTTCAAGGGGGCGGAAGATAAAGTAGTAACCCCAGCTGGTCAGGGGGCTTAGAATATACCTGCGGCAGGTATACCTCTCATAAGACGCGACTAAAATACCCAAATGATTCAAAGAATAGTGTAGCTCAAACCTTTCAAGGGGTTGCTAATGCAATTTATAGCTTCTCCAACACAACTTCCAACTTCACCTGGCGAATACTGTTACTTTAACAGCCGAGGCTCTGGCGTCCACAAGTTCCTTGAAACAAGGGGGTGGCGGAAGATTGGCCTAGAAGGTTCAATGTGGTCATATTAAAAAGTTCCTTGTAACTTAGTGGTGCTTGTTACCGGAACGTAGCAGATCTATATTCGGCAAAGGACCACCATCGATAACACTCCCCAAGACCCTGGGACAGTGTCTTTATCGCTGCAACCACAACAACCACAAGAAAGTGGTACAATGAGAAAGAGAAAATAAAGGAGGCTGACTACAGAGCCACGCTGCGTATCCTATGGAGGCGCTTTCTCGACCTACAATGAAGATGATGAGCGTAGGATAAATATATATTGTAACACTGTCCTATGGAACTTTATAAATATGAGCATAAATTATTTTCTGGTTGATATTAATTGTGTAATTTATGATATGCTAAACAAAGTTCTTCCTTTTACAGAGATAAACAGCCAAAAAATTAAATAATTGTTAAGTATAAATCTAACGTAAATAAATAGCTTTTTGGTGCAATATTAAAATTCACCAAATCAAAGTAAGCGAAACATAGTTGCACATTACACATTGTTGCATTTGCCTGCATGGCTGGGCAAATTTGCACAACATTTTACTACGCATTACTAAACATTACAGAGCACATCAAAGCAATTAAATTTGAACATTTACAAACATATATATTTTATATATATATATATATACAAGTACAATTTACGAAAGTAAATCTGCATACTAACAGCATAAAGAAAATAAGGCGGATTAAAAATGCTAACGCTGGAAACAAGATGGGTGCATTTTTCCCTTTTGATATTAGCAAATGAAATTTAAAATCAGAAACAAAAACTTGTTTAAAGTAATAATATGGTGCGATATACATCCAAAGAAAATGAGATAGTAATTTTGAATGAATTTTTGCTGAGAAGCTCCTCATGGTAGAAATGCCCCCACAGGGCTTGCACAAGTATTTGCGAGGCACAATCCTATTGGGTTAGGTTAGGTTAAGAGAGCGTGTGTGGGTATTACCCACACTTTCACTGGGAGATATTTTTGTACATTGTGAGTGCCTTCAGTAGGTGCAGGGTGACGGCAAATTAGTTTAGCCCCATTACCTCCTAGTGGTTCTCAACGAACCCCTTGCTTTCCCTGATGAACCCAAGAATAAGCGAGAAGTCCACCTCTGCTAGGCTGTCCAAGAAACGTGAGCCCAGAAATCTGAGCCTTCTTCTTTAAAGCGCCGGATATCGGCAGAGAAAGTGGCAGATCGACTCCTCGTCCTCCTTATCCTGACAGCTTCTGCAGAGGGAGCTTGTTGGAATTCGCCACCGTCGAAGCATTGCACTATAGCTTAAATGATCATGTTCTGCGGCCAAAAATAAACCAAAGGAGGTAGAAGCTTAAAAATTTGCACACACAAATCTGGCACCCCCTAAAACTCTAACAAAAAAATGGGCGGGATTTGATCACTGCCACGCCTTTTTTTTTAAATTATACTTAAGAGTAGGTATATTATTTTGGTGCTCCATTTTTGAGTGAGTACTAAAAGCATAGCAAATTGTTGTTTTTTGTGTCAGGTAGAGTCCCATCCTGATCTAATCCCACGATTCTTCTTCTTCCTCTAGTTCAATCGAGAAGCAAGTATTGTCGTCCATATCTTCATTATCGTCGGAACATATTTCATCTAATTCTTTTAATGCCTGGCGTGATGTTCTAGGCTTATCATCGTCAAACCCATTGGGAGGAGATTTCAAAAGTGCAACTACTTCAGGTGGAAATGTTTGTTTTTTTTTTGTTGAATAAACTCTCTTTGACAAGTGTATACTAGGTAAAAGGGGATCAGATGAATCCATAGCTCTACCAAAGATATGTACCTTTTATATTATTCTCCCATTTTTCTCCATTTTTGGGTTGCATATGAGTAGAAACCCTTAATTTTTAAATTTATATGCTCACCTCCTCCTCGTTAAGTCGACTATTGAATTTTCGTATAATCCAGTCGAAAACAGCATTTTGTTGCTTATTATTGTAACGAATTTTTTTGCAAATCCTCTTATTTGCAACCTTCTGCTAAGTTCGAATCACTAAACTGTTGAATAAATAACTCCAATATTTAGTAATGCAAAACGGCCTTTATTAAAGTACTTCACAATAAATAACTCTACTATTGCCCGACAGATTGCGTGCTTAATCAAAACTGATTTTAGCGCCTCTACTTTGGTGCTTTTATACTCTGTGATTTCCTCGTTGCATCTTCTAGGCGCTTCCAGAATCTACTTAGATACTGCCATATAATTATAACTACAGATGCACGTGTATAGCTTCTCATATGCGCGCGTATTTGTGAGTGACACTTCCGCAATTACAATTGCATACCTTCCGGAGCATCTCAGATAAGATATCTGCATGTGTTTGTGCATCTCTTCTTCGCTGCGTATACGTACATATGTGTAGACATAATGATTGATTCGTTTATGTAGATACATAATGATTGATTTATGGATGTGCATACAAGGCGATGCTTAGCATCGGCTTAGAGATGGCAGTACCCCCTAGTGTTGCTAATATTCGTAACACTGCCCTCCACCTAAGTCTGATAATCCCGATCTAAACGCCGCTAGCATCTCCAAATGTACCACTCTTCTACTCCGTGTTTTCCCAATGGTTCGTATGCAGTAGATGGTATCATTGATCTTCTTCACAACTTTGTACGGGCCTTCCCAACTGCACCGAATCTTGCTTGGAACACCTTTCCGCCTGTGAGCGTTGTATAGCAGTACCAAATCTCTCTCCAAGGAACCTTCCGAATTAAAGTTCTTATCAAGCCAGTGTTTGATCTTACTACTCATTACCTTGGGCCGTTCCCTCACATTCTGTTGTTTGGCCAATGAACTACTTCGTAGAGCTTGCGCTTGACGGATTGGCTTCGCATAATCAGTATCGTTCCTACGTTTCACAACATTAGTGCGCTCCGCCTTGAAACTACGCTCTCATTTTTTCTGGGAATTCGTTGCTTCGTTTTTGTGCGTCCATTAGGTTTTGTCAATGCCAGTGTTTCTTTCGCAGGTACTTTTGATATAGCTTTATTTGGGCCACTCGATCTATCAACCTTTGCCTTTGACTTTCGTGGTTTTTGTCGAGTCTTCTCCACCAGTACTCGATTACTACTAAACCCTTTCTCCAAACTGAAATTAAGTGGCACATGCTGGTGCTCATAACGCATCACAATTCTCTGCATATCATGTCATAGTCAACCAAGAAGTCCACTCCCAATATGACTTCATCAACAATCTCCGCCACAATGAATTTGTATAGAACCATGACCTTTCCAATTAATACCTCACATACCATTCCTCCTTGGACTTGATTATACTCGCTAGTGACCGTGCGCAACCTTGCTCCAGGTAACGGTTTTACTCTCCTGTTGACCAAGTCAGATCGGATTAAGGAATGAGATGCGCCCGTATCTACAGTCAGTACACGCTCCTTGCCATCCGGCTTTCCTTCGACGGCAAGATTTTCCATTTTCTTCCAATTTGCGACACAGATATCACAGGACATTCAATAGCTGGGGCATGTTTTCGTTCTTTACATCTGACACGCTCTTGCTCATTTCCTCCAGCTTTGCGTTTACGGCCACCCACATTGTTGGAACTATTAGGACCAAGATCGCAATGACGTGCAATGTGACCGGACTTCCCGCATTTGAAGCATTTGCTAACACTTCTACTCCGCTTTTGCGGTCCTTTCAGCACCTCCAATATTGCGTCTACCCACTCTGGACTTTCTACTTCCACACGGCGTGCTTTGAAAACTGGGTTACACAGAAGCGACGTTGTTTCCTGAATCAATGCATGTGATACCGTTTCAGCAAATGTCAGTTTTGGGTTTTCGTATGTAGCTCGCTTCGTTTCCACGTCCCGTATGCCATTTATAAAACTCTGGATTTTTACCCTCTCGGTGTATTCCACGGGAGCGTCCGCATTTTCGAGATGAGCCAATCTTTGAACATCCGAGGAAAACTCTCATTCGCTCTTTGGTGACGGTTTTGCAACTCAATTTGGAATATCTTTTTTCTATGCTCGCTTCTATAACGTCTCTCGACAGCGGCCAACAATGCTTCATAGTTGTTCCGCTCTCCTTCGGGAATCGTTTGCAGGATTTCGGCTGCTGGCCCCTTCAATGCTACGAATAGAGCTGCAACTTTATCTTCAGCATTCCAGTTGTTCACTGCTGCGGTCTTCTCAAACTGTAGCTTAAAGACCTGGAAAGGAACAGAACCGTCAAAGTATGGTGTTTTTTCCTTTGGATTACTTGCTGAAATAGCTGGGCGATTTAATTGCAACTCTTGTATACGACCTCTCAAAGCATCCACCTCGGATTCGATTTTTTCCTCAAACTGCGTTATTTCTCGTCCATACGCGCTTCGAGTTTTGATGATATACGCGCCTCTTGCGCTTCCAGTTGTACTGTTACGCGTGCTGCTTGTTCTTTCAGTTGTTTTTCCATCTTTGATGTAATCTGTGTCGACATTTCTGACATACGCATTTCTTGTGCTTCAATCTTCGATGTAATCTGTGTCGACATTTCTAACATACGCGTTTCTTGTGTTTCAATCTTCGATGTTGTTTCTGTAGACATTTCTGACATTTGCGACGACACTGATGTTAAGGTCGATGTTTGTGCAGATATTGCAGCCAAAATCATGTTCAAGTCTGTGCTCGTTACTGTCTGCGATGTTTCGTTTTTCTCTTCAATTTTTGTTGTTGTCTCGTCCCCATCAGTATAAAAGACATACTCGTCCACATCAATTCCTTGCGACTCCATTACCTCTTGTAGCTGTGCTTGAAGTTCGATCTTATTGCCGGTTGTATTCAAACCACAGTTCTCCAACTCCTTTTTCAGTTGCTGGATGCTAAGTTCACTCAACTTTGCCATGTCCAAGTTGTATTCCCAATCTTCGGAATTTATTCAACAATTCCTCTTCTGACACCAATTGTAACGAATTTACTTGCAAATCCTCTTTTTTGCAACCCTCTGCTAAGTTAGAATCACTAAACTGTTGAATAAATAACTCCAATATTTAATAATGCAAAATGGCCTTTATTAAAGTACTTCACAATAAAAAACTCTAATATTGCCCGACAGATTGCGTGCTTAATCAAAACTGATTTTAGCGCCTCTACCTTTGGTGCTTTTATACTCTGTGATTTCCTCGTTGCATCTTCTAGGCGCTTCCAGAATCTACTTAGATACTGCCATATAATTATAACTACAGATGCACGTGTATAGCTTCTCATATGCGCGCGTATTTGTGAGTGACACTTCCACAATTACAATTGCATACCTTCGGGAGCATCTCAGATAAGATATCTGCATGTGTTTGTGCATCTCTTCTCCGCTGCGTATACGTACATATGTGTAGACATAATGATTGATTCGTTTATGTAGATACAAGTGACTGTCTGCTTTATTGTTGTTGTGACTTCATTTACTTAGCATCAGACTAGTGATGTGAGTATCACTTAGTGTCACTAATATTCGTCACTATATTAGGCCTACACGTGTGATCCCCCATACCGTGAGCTAAGATATTCGCGCATTAAAAAAGAACAAGAAATTGAGAAATCAACATAGAAAAACTGTTGAGAAGAAAGAAACAGAAAAAAGTGCACTCGCCCTCCACGCTATTACTTTTGGACATAGATTTGACTTCGAAGGAACTAAAGTATTGGCTAGAGAGAAAAGTTGGGGAAATAGAATCCTATTAGAAGAAATATTTATTAGAGCTGATAAAAACTGCGTTAATAAAAGAAGCGTAAAAGCTAAAAACATCAGCGACATCTATACGTGTATTTTCTAACGATGTCAACAATCATTAGCTGCTCTACATAGTCCATCAAGCACGAACCGGCTGACAAAATATCAACAAACGTCAAATACGTATATATATAGTTTGTTGTTTGAATTTACATTGTGTCCATTTTATTACTTATTTCTTTTAAATTTTATTCAAATTTATAAATAAGTCCTATAATTTAAAATTTTATATATGATCATTTCTGCACAATGCAGAAAACAAAACATCTATACAAAAAAACTGGACAAGGAAGAACGCAGTAATTTTGAGTATGAGTCTGTGATTTCAATAATTGTGTTATATATGTACTTTTGTGTGTATATGTAATTAATAATTATTAACCCTCTTTTGCAATGCAAGGCCTTATATACTAAGTTTTATATTTTTTTGTCATTAGGCCCTGAAGAAGACCAAAATAAATGGTCGAAACGTTGGCGAGAAAATAAAAAAGCATTTTTCTGATTCGTTGGACTGTAAACCCTAAACCAAAAAACAAATTTACAATGATTGATTCGTTTATGTAGATACATAATGATTGATATATGGATGTGCATACAAGGCGCTGCTTAGCATCGGCTTAGAGATGGCAGTACGCCTTAGTGTTGCTAATATTCGTAACATTATTTTCCACCCACATTAAACATATCTCCGTTTTTGATCTTCATATGCTCTGAAAATGTTTGATAAGTAAGCGATTAGCAAACTCTTGCAAAAGATATATACACCAAATTAAAGGAAGAACAACACACCTTTCTCCCATATAATTTTCATATCGGACCCGGTCAGACCCCATAACTTCTACTTTACGAAACCCGAGCAACATTTTTAAACCCAAATAATTTTAACTAGCACATAACTACTGCGAAATTTTAAATATATGTTCATTGTATTGTTTTTGCACTTATACACATTGTTATACACACCTGCGCGATTATTTTCCATTTTAAAAAACAGACTTATCTGTAAAACTTTTCCTTTCGCACAATTTTAAGCTTAACTAATTTTCGCACAAAAAAATCGCAAAATTAATGTTCAACTAACGGTTAACTTTAGCTGGTTACCTCTTGTATTTGAGTTACGAGAGAGCAAAAAAAAGTATGTATTCGCAATATAAGGTTTATTCCCTATTCAGAGAAAATATAATTTGCCAAAAATTCGAAGCTAAAAAAATTGACTTTTGGCCGCAGAACATGGTAATTTAAGCCACAGTGCATTGGTGCGATAGCACAATGAACTGTGATGACACCCATAGGTACCCTCACCACACATTTGTTCAGTTTGAGAAAGAAGATGGTGCCTTCCCTACCCAAGCATGGCCATAAAGTCCTTGAGACTTCGCAGTCAACCCTTTTGGTCCATATCAAGTCCGTTGCCCTGTTCTCATATTCCTCGATTCTCCCCAGGAGATAACTCAGCGGTGGTCGGACGCAGCTGTCCACCTCACTTATGCCCAAATCGGAACCTTTCCTGCCCATCTCATCATTCCATTCCATTCAATACCGCTGTGCCCAGGGACCCAGAAGAGGGAGACATTGAGATGACTTATAGAAGCCAGAGAGGCTCTACAATCCTATTAATATGAACGTTTTTCCGAAGTATAAGTTCCCTTGGATTCTGCCAATGCAACTGGTATTTACTAAACCACCGAAATCAAAGTCCACTGATTGGGATAAACCACGACGAAAATTGCAAGAAAAGCTCTACCTCTATCTAATCGTGGGTAGAGTTATCCTCAAGAGATAAATGTTCTGCCCGATCAGGGACAGCAACAAATATCATTCTTCATGATTGGTTATTATGAAAGAATTTTTATACTCAGTTGAGCAGAGCTCACAGAGTATATTAAGTTTGATTGGATAACGGTTGGTTGTACATATATAAAGGAATCGAGATAGATATAGACTTCCATATATCAAAATAATCAGGATCGAAAAAAAAGTTGATTGAGCCATGTCCGTCCGTCCGTCCGTCCGTCCGTCCGTCCGTCCGTTAACACGATAACTTGAGTAAATTTTGAGGTAACTTGATGAAATTTGGTACGTAGGTTCCTGAGCACTCATCTCAGATTGCTATTTAAAATGAACGATATCGGACTATAACCACGCCCACTTTTTCGATATCGAAAATTTCGTAAAACCGAAAAAGTGCGATAATTCATTACCAAAGACAGATAAAGCGACGAAACTTGGTAGATGAGTTGGATTTATGACGCAGAATAGAAAATTAGTAAAATTTTGGACAATGGGCGTGGCACCGCCCACTTTTAAAAGAAGGTAATTTATAAATTTTGCAAGCTGTAATTTGTCAGTCGTTGGAGATATCATGATGAAATTTGGCAGGGACGTTACTCCTATTACTATATGTACGCCTAATAAAAATTAGCAAAATCGGAGAAGGACCACGCCCACTTTTAAAAAAAATTTTTTTTTTAAGTAAAATTTTAATATATTAAAAATTTAATATCTTTACAGTATATAAGTAAATTATGTCAACATTCAACTCCAGTAATTACATGGTGCAACAAAATACAAAAATAAAAGAAAATTTCAAAATGGGCGTGGCTCCGCCCTTTTTCATTTAATTTGTCTAGGACACTTTTAACGCCATAAGTCGAACAAAAATTAACCAATCCTTTTGAAATTTGGTAGGGGCATAGATTTTATGATGTTAACTGTTTTCTGTGAAAACAGGCGAATTCGGTTGATGCCACGCCCAGTTTTTATACACAGTCGTCCGTCTGTCCTTCCGCATGGCCGTTAACACGATAACTTTAGTAAATTTTGAGGTAACTTGATGAAATTTGGTATGTAGGTTCCTGAGCACTCATCTCAGATCACTATCTAAAATCAACAATATCGGACTATAACCACGCCCACTTTTTCGATATCGAAAATTTCGTAAAACCGAAAAAGTGCGATAATTCATTACCAAAGACAGATAAAGCGACGAAACTTGGTAGATGAGTTGGATTTATGACGCAGAATAGAAAATAAGTAAAATTTTGGACAATGGGCGTGGCACCGCCCACTTTTAAAAGAAGGTAATTTAAAATTTTGCAAGCTGTAATTTGTCAGTCGTTGGAGATATCATGATGAAATTTGGCAGGGACGTTACTCCTATTACTATATGTACGCCTAATAAAAATTTGCAAAATCGGAGAAGGACCACGCCCACTTTAAAAAAAAATTTTTTTAAAGTAAAATTTTTACAAAAAAATTAATATCTTTACAGTATATAAGTAAATTATGTCAACATTCAACTCCAGTAATGACATGGTGCAACAAAACACAAAAATAAAAGAAAATTTCAAAATGGGCGTGGCTCCGCCCTTTTTCATTTAATTTGTCTAGAATACTTTTAACGCCATAAGTCGAACAAAAATTAACCAATCCTTTTGAAATTTGGTAGGTGCATAGATTTTATGATGTTAACTGTTTTCTGTGAAAACGGGCGAAATCGGTTTATGCCACGCCCAGTTTTTATACACAGTCGTTCGTCTGTCCTTGCGCATGGCCGTTAACACCATAACTTGAGCAAAAATCGACATATCTTTAATGAACTTAGTTCACGTACTTACTTGAACTCACTTTATTTTGGTATGAAAAATGAACGAAATCCGACAATGACCACGCCCACTTTTTCGATATCGAAAATTACGAAAAATGAAAAAAATGCCATAATTCTATACCAAATACGAAAAAAGGGATGAAACATGGTGAGGTAATTGGATTGGTTTATTGACACGAAATATAACTTTAGAAAAAACTTTATAAAATGGTTGTGACACCTACCATATTAAGTAGAAGAAAATGAAAAAGTTCCGCAGGGCGAAATAAAAAACCCTTAAAATCTTGGCAGGTATTACATATATAAATAAATTAGCGGTATCCAACAGATGATGTTTGTGTCACAGGTCCACATTTTGGTCGCGATCTGGAAAACGCCTTCACATATACAACTACCACCACTCCCTTTTAAAACTCTTATTAATACCTTTAATTTGATACCCATATCGTACAAACGCATTCTAGAGTTACCCCTGGTCCACCTTTATGGCGATATTTCGAAACGGCGTCCACCTATAGAACTAAGGCCCACTCCCTTTTAAAATACTCATTAACACCTTTCATTTGATACCCATATCGTACAAACGCATTCTAGAGTCACCCCTGGTCCACCTTTATGGCGATATTTCGAAACGGCGTCCACCTATAGAACTAAGGCCCACTCCCTTTTAAAATACTCATTAACACCATTCGTTTGATGCCCATGTTGTACAAACAAATTCTAGGGTCACCCCTGGTCCACCTTTGTGGCGATATCTCGAAACGGCGTCCACCTATGGAACTAAGGATTACTCCCTTTTAAAATACTCATTAACACCTTTCTTTTGATACCCATATTGTACAAACAAATTCTAGGGTCACCCCTGGTCCACCTTTATGGCGGTATCTCGAAACTGTGTCCACCTATAGAACTAAGGCCCACTCCCTTTTAAAATACTCATTAACACCATTCGTTTGATGCCCATGTTGTACAAACAAATTCTAGGGTCACCCCTGGTCCACCTTTGTGGCGATATCTCGAAACGGCGTCCACCTATGGAACTAAGGATTACTCCCTTTTAAAATACTCATTAACACCTTTCTTTTGATACCCATATTGTACAAACAAATTCTAGGGTCACCCCTGGTCCACCTTTATGGCGGTATCTCGAAACTGTGTCCACCTATGGAACTAAGGATTACTCCCTTTTAAAATACTCATTAACACCTTTCTTTTGATACCCATATTGTACAAACAAATTCTAGGGTCACCCCTGGTCCACCTTTATGGCGGTATCTCGAAACGGCGTCCACATATGGAACTAAGGATTACTCCCTTTTAAAATACTCATTAACACCTTTCATTTGATACCCATATCGTACAAACGCATTCTAGAGTCACCCCTGGTCCACCTTTATGGCGATATTTCGAAACGGCGTCCACCTATAGAACTAAGGCCCACTCCCTTTTAAAATACTCATTAACACCATTCGTTTGATGCCCATGTTGTACAAACAAATTCTAGGGTCACCCCTGGTCCACCTTTGTGGCGATATCTCGAAACGGCGTCCACCTATGGAACTAAGGATTACTCCCTTTTAAAATACTCATTAACACCTTTCTTTTGATACCCATATTGTACAAACAAATTCTAGGGTCACCCCTGGTCCACCTTTATGGCGATATCTCGAAACTGTGTCCACCTATGGAACTAAGGATAACTCCCTTTTAAAATACTCATTAACACCTTTCATTTGATACCCATATCGTACAAACGCATTCTAGAGTCAACCTGATCCACCTTTATGGCTATATCCCTAAATGGCGTGCACCTATAGAACTATGGCCCACTCCCTCATAAAATACTCTTTAAAGCCTTTCATTTGATACACATGTCATACAAACACATTCCAGGGTTTCCCTCGGTTCATTTTCCTACATGGTTATTTTCCCTTATGTTGTCACCATAGCTCTCAACTGAGTATGTAATGTTCGGTTACACCCGAACTTAACCTTCCTTACTTGTTTATACTCAGTTGAGCAGAGCTCACAGAGTATATTAACTTTGGATAACGGTTGGTTGTACAGGTATAAAGGAATCGAGATAGATATAGACTTCCATATATCAAAATCATCAGTATCGAAAAAAAATTCGATTGAACCATGTCCGTCCGTCCGTCCGTCCTGCCGTCCGTCTGTCCGTTAACACGTTAACTTGAGTAAATTTTGAGGTATCTTGATGAAATTTGTTATGTAGGTTCCTGGGTACTCATCTCAGATCACTATCTAAAATGAACGATATCGGACAATAACCACGCCCACTTTTTCGATATCGAAAAATTCGAAAAATCGAAAAAGTGCGATAATTCATTACCAAATACGGACTAAGCGATGAAACTTGGTGGGTGAGTTGAACTTATGACGCAGAATAGCAAAATAGTGAAATTTTGGACAATGGGTGTGGCACCACCCACTTTTAAAAGACGGTAATTTAGAAGTTTTGCAAGCTGTTATTTGGCAGTCGTTGAAGATATCATGATGAAATTTGGAAGGAGCGTTACTCTTATTACTATATGCCTGCTTACTAAAAATTAGCAATATCGGAGAACGACCATGCCCACTTTTTAAAAAAATTTTTTTTTTAATTCAAATTTTAAAATAAAAGTTAATATCTTTACAGTATATAAGTAAATTATGCCAACATTCAACTCCAGTAATGATATGGTGCAACAAAATACAAAAATAAAAGAAAATTTCAAAATGGGCGTGGCTCCGCCCTTTTTCATTTAATTTCTCTAGGATACTTTTAATGCCATAAGTCGAACAAAAATTCACCAATCCTTGTGAAATTTGGTAGAGGCTTAGATTCCAGGACGATAACTGTTTTCTGTGAAAAAGGGCGAAATCGGTTGAAGCCGCGCCCAGTTTTATACACAGTCGACTGTCTGTCCTTCCGCTCGGCCTTTAACACGATAACTTGAGCAAAAATCGATATATCTTTACTAAACTCAGTTCACGTATTTATTTGAACTCACTTTGTATTGGTGTTAAAAATGGCCGAAATCCGACTATGACCACGCCCACTTTTTCGATATCGATTATTACGAAAAATAAAAAAAATGCCATGATTACATACCAAATACGAAAACATGGTAATTGTATTGGTCTATTGACGAAAAATATAACTTTAGAAAAAAACTTGGTAAAATGGGTGTGACACCTACCATATTAAGTAGAAGAAAATGAAAAAGTTTTACAGGGCGAAATCAAAAGCCCTTGGAATCTTGGAAAGAATACTGTTCGTGGTATTACATATATAAATAAATTAGCGGTAGCCGACAGATGAAGTTCTGGATCACCCTGGTCCACATTTTGGTCGATATCTCGAAAACGCCTTCACATATAAGTTAAGGTATGATACCACCACCTACATAACAAAGGCATTTCCTTGCATATAACCTGCTGCAGAAATAGGCAATACCAGGGCAACAGAAAACTAAAGCGTCAATAGTCAGTTTATGCAGCTTACCAACAATCCAACTACATTAGAAACATAACTTGCCTAAGTGCCTGACATCATAGCATAGCAACAACAATTGCACGAGTTGGGTACGCAGCCCAACAGGAACCCACAACCCGCTACCTGCCTTTGCATAACAAACAAGATATGATATTATAATCAGCATAGCAACATCATATGCATGAGCTCGTTTATTATCACAACAAAGGGTGATCGCCGCTTGCACTTATCTTAGCAACAGCAGGCTGGGCAGCACATAAGCATTGCCCGCTTTACCACCCACTGCATAGCAAGCAACGTTTGGTTGACGAGCTTGGTAGGTAGGCCGGCGGTACAAGAGGTTATGCCTTGATATGACTGATGCACGTCCGAAGCAATACAATTCTGTTGCTAGCAATAGCATCATAACGACCTTTTTCTGCACAACAACATCAACAGGTGAATACCGCTGATCACAAGGGTATTTAAGGCGGTATCATCGCCCTTCAAAGGCAGTTCTTCTTTGGAAGTAAAGTAAGGTTGCAAAGCAACCAATTTAATTTATTAAATAAAAGTGATTATCTAATATAAAATAAAGTTTGTGTTTTATTTGGAATAAGCAATATGACTTGCTTAACTTATACAACTAAGGGCCACTCCCTTTTAAAACCCTCATGAATACCTTTAATTTGATACCCATATCGTACAAACACATTCTAGAGTCACCCCTGGTCCACGTTTATGGCGATATCTCGAAAAGGCGTCCACATATAGAACAAAGGCCCACTCCTTTTTAAAATACTCATTAACACCTTTCATTTGATACCCATATCGTACAAAAAAATTCTAGAGTCACCCCTGTCCCACCTTTATGGCGATATTTCGAAAAGGCATCCACCTATGGAACTAAGGCCCACTCCCTTTTAAAATACTCATTAACACCTTTCATTTGATACCCATATCGTACAAACAAATTCTAGAGTCACCCCTGGTCCACCTTTATGGCGATATCTCGAAAGGCGTCCACCTATAGAACTAAGGCCCACGCCCTTTTAAAATACTCATTAACACCTTTCATTTGATACACATAACGTACAAACAAATTCTAGAGTCACCCCTGGTCCACCTTTATGGCGATATCTCGAAAAGGCGTCCACCTATATAGCTAAGGCACACGCCCTTTTAAAATACTCATTAATTCCTTTCATTTGACACCCATATTTTACAAACGCATTCTAGAGTCAACCCTGGTCCACTTTTATTGCGATATCTCGAAAAGGCGTCCACATATAGAACTGGGGCCCACGCCCTCTTAAAATACTCATTAATACCTTTCGTTTGACACCCATATTGTACAAACGCATTCTAGAGTCACCCCTGGTCCCCTTTATGGCAATATCACGAAACGGCGTCCACCTATGGAACTAAGGATTACTCCCTTTTAAAATACTCATTAACACCTTTCTTTTGATACCCATATTGTACAAACAAATTCTAGGGTCACCCCTGGTCCACCTTTATGGCGATATCTCGAAACTGTGTCCACCTATGGAACTAAGGATAACTCCCTTTTAAAATACTCATTAACACCTTTCATTTGATACCCATATCGTACAAACGCATTCTAGAGTCAACCTGATCCACCTTTATGGCTATATCCCTAAATGGCGTGCACCTATAGAACTATGGCCCACTCCCTCATAAAATACTCTTTAAAGCCTTTCATTTGATACACATGTCATACAAACACATTCCAGGGTTTCCCTCGGTTCATTTTCCTACATGGTTATTTTCCCTTATGTTGTCACCATAGCTCTCAACTGAGTATGTAATGTTCGGTTACACCCGAACTTAACCTTCCTTACTTGTTTATACTCAGTTGAGCAGAGCTCACAGAGTATATTAACTTTGGATAACGGTTGGTTGTACAGGTATAAAGGAATCGAGATAGATATAGACTTCCATATATCAAAATCATCAGTATCGAAAAAAAATTCGATTGAACCATGTCCGTCCGTCCGTCCGTCCTGCCGTCCGTCTGTCCGTTAACACGTTAACTTGAGTAAATTTTGAGGTATCTTGATGAAATTTGTTATGTAGGTTCCTGGGTACTCATCTCAGATCACTATCTAAAATGAACGATATCGGACAATAACCACGCCCACTTTTTCGATATCGAAAAATTCGAAAAATCGAAAAAGTGCGATAATTCATTACCAAATACGGACTAAGCGATGAAACTTGGTGGGTGAGTTGAACTTATGACGCAGAATAGCAAAATAGTGAAATTTTGGACAATGGGTGTGGCACCACCCACTTTTAAAAGACGGTAATTTAGAAGTTTTGCAAGCTGTTATTTGGCAGTCGTTGAAGATATCATGATGAAATTTGGAAGGAGCGTTACTCTTATTACTATATGCCTGCTTACTAAAAATTAGCAATATCGGAGAACGACCATGCCCACTTTTTAAAAAATTTTTTTTTTTAATTCAAATTTTAAAATAAAAGTTAATATCTTTACAGTATATAAGTAAATTATGCCAACATTCAACTCCAGTAATGATATGGTGCAACAAAATACAAAAATAAAAGAAAATTTCAAAATGGGCGTGGCTCCGCCCTTTTTCATTTAATTTCTCTAGGATACTTTTAATGCCATAAGTCGAACAAAAATTCACCAATCCTTGTGAAATTTGGTAGAGGCTTAGATTCCAGGACGATAACTGTTTTCTGTGAAAAAGGGCGAAATCGGTTGAAGCCGCGCCCAGTTTTATACACAGTCGACTGTCTGTCCTTCCGCTCGGCCTTTAACACGATAACTTGAGCAAAAATCGATATATCTTTACTAAACTCAGTTCACGTATTTATTTGAACTCACTTTGTATTGGTGTTAAAAATGGCCGAAATCCGACTATGACCACGCCCACTTTTTCGATATCGATTATTACGAAAAATAAAAAAAATGCCATGATTATATACCAAATACGAAAACATGGTAATTGTATTGGTCTATTGACGAAAAATATAACTTTAGAAAAAAACTTGGTAAAATGGGTGTGACACCTACCATATTAAGTAGAAGAAAATGAAAAAGTTTTACAGGGCGAAATCAAAAGCCCTTGGAATCTTGGAAAGAATACTGTTCGTGGTATTACATATATAAATAAATTAGCGGTAGCCGACAGATGAAGTTCTGGATCACCCTGGTCCACATTTTGGTCGATATCTCGAAAACGCCTTCACATATAAGTTAAGGTATGATACCACCACCTACATAACAAAGGCATTTCCTTGCATATAACCTGCTGCAGAAATAGGCAATACCAGGGCAACAGAAAACTAAAGCGTCAATAGTCAGTTTATGCAGCTTACCAACAATCCAACTACATTAGAAACATAACTTGCCTAAGTGCCTGACATCATAGCATAGCAACAACAATTGCACGAGTTGGGTACGCAGCCCAACAGGAACCCACAACCCGCTACCTGCCTTTGCATAACAAACAAGATATGATATTATAATCAGCATAGCAACATCATATGCATGAGCTCGTTTATTATCACAACAAAGGGTGATCGCCGCTTGCACTTATCTTAGCAACAGCAGGCTGGGCAGCACATAAGCATTGCCCGCTTTACCACCCACTGCATAGCAAGCAACGTTTGGTTGACGAGCTTGGTAGGTAGGCCGGCGGTACAAGAGGTTATGCCTTGATATGACTGATGCACGTCCGAAGCAATACAATTCTGTTGCTAGCAATAGCATCATAACGACCTTTTTCTGCACAACAACATCAACAGGTGAATACCGCTGATCACAAGGGTATTTAAGGCGGTATCATCGCCCTTCAAAGGCAGTTCTTCTTTGGAAGTAAAGTAAGGTTGCAAAGCAACCAATTTAATTTATTAAATAAAAGTGATTATCTAATATAAAATAAAGTTTGTGTTTTATTTGGAATAAGCAATATGACTTGCTTAACTTATACAACTAAGGGCCACTCCCTTTTAAAACCCTCATGAATACCTTTAATTTGATACCCATATCGTACAAACACATTCTAGAGTCACCCCTGGTCCACGTTTATGGCGATATCTCGAAAAGGCGTCCACATATAGAACAAAGGCCCACTCCTTTTTAAAATACTCATTAACACCTTTCATTTGATACCCATATCGTACAAAAAAATTCTAGAGTCACCCCTGTCCCACCTTTATGGCGATATTTCGAAAAGGCATCCACCTATGGAACTAAGGCCCACTCCCTTTTAAAATACTCATTAACACCTTTCATTTGATACCCATATCGTACAAACAAATTCTAGAGTCACCCCTGGTCCACCTTTATGGCGATATCTCGAAAGGCGTCCACCTATAGAACTAAGGCCCACGCCCTTTTAAAATACTCATTAACACCTTTCATTTGATACACATAACGTACAAACAAATTCTAGAGTCACCCCTGGTCCACCTTTATGGCGATATCTCGAAAAGGCGTCCACCTATATAGCTAAGGCACACGCCCTTTTAAAATACTCATTAATTCCTTTCATTTGACACCCATATTTTACAAACGCATTCTAGAGTCAACCCTGGTCCACTTTTATTGCGATATCTCGAAAAGGCGTCCACATATAGAACTGGGGCCCACGCCCTCTTAAAATACTCATTAATACCTTTCGTTTGACACCCATATTGTACAAACGCATTCTAGAGTCACCCCTGGTCCCCTTTATGGCAATATCACGAAACGGCGTCCACCTATGGAAATAAGGATCACTCCCTTTTAAAATACTCATTAACACCTTTCATTTGATACCCATATCGTACAAACAAATTCTAGAGTCAATCCTGATCCACCTTTATGGCGATATCCCTAAATGACGTCCACCTATAAAACTATGGCCCACTCCCTCTTAAAATACTCTTTAATACCTTTCATTTGATACACATGTCATACAAACACATTCCAGGGTTACCCTCGGTTCATTTTCCTACATGGTTATTTTCCCTTATGTTGCCACCATAGCTCTCAACTGAGTATGTAATGTTTGGTTACACCCGAACTTAACCTTCCTTACTTGTTTTTAAATTATCTAGTTTTTTCGAAACAATTTTTTCTTAGTTTTTTTTTTTTTAATTTTTTTCGTCCAAATTGAAAATGTCTTCCTTTTATAATTTATTTAATAATTTGGGAAAATTTTAAACAACTTGACATCAGGACGGACAAGGCGACAGCTGTTTCGATTATACCTTGTAAATCTCTTCAAAGCCTTTTCTCCCGGGAGTGGGAGTCGAAACCGGACTCATACGATAGTTGAAATGGTTACAAACGCATTCAGCTACGTCATGCCTTAGTTGTTGTAAAGTTTTTCCCAATTGCCTTCTTTTGTATATTTTAATCTTTTACACATTGCATGCTTCGTATGCAATTATGTGTTAAAGCTATGCTTGTTGATATGGCGGTTTTCAAAGAAACTTTGGTATTGTTGCTGACTTTGTTCTATTTATAGAACTACAACGAATTAACCAATTTTGTCTGTTTGTATGATTTAATCGGGGATTGCCCGTATTGCTTTTTTTAAATGTGTGAAAACATTTATTTGAAGCAATTTTTAATTTTTATAATTTATTTAATAATTTGGGAAAATTTTAAACAACTTGACATCAGGACGGACAAGGCGACAGCTGTTTCGATTATACCTTGTAAATCTCTTCAAAGCCTTTTCTCCCGGGAGTGGGAGTCGAAACCGCACTCCTACGATAGTTGAAATGGTTACAAACGCATTCAGCTACGTCATGCCATAGTTGTTGTAAAGTTTTTCCCAATTGCCTTCTTTTGTATATTTTAATCTTTTACACATTGCATGCTTCGTATGCAATTATGTGTTAAAGCTATGCTTGTTGATATGGCGGTTTTCAAAGAAACTTTGGTATTGTTGCTGTTTTTGTTCTATTTGTAGAACTACAACGAATTAACCAATTTTGTCTGTTTGTATGTTTAATCGGGATTGCCCGTATTGCTTTTTTTTAAATGTGTGAAAACATGTATTTGAAGCAATTTTTAATTTTTATAATTTATTTAATAATTTGGGAAAATTTTAAACAACTTGACATCAGGACGGACAAGGCGACAGCTGTTTCGATTATACCTTGTAAATCTCTTCAAAGCCTTTTCTCGCGGGAGTGGGAGTCGAAACCGCACTCCTACGATAGTTGAAATGGTTACAAACGCATTCAGCTACGTCATGCCTTAGTTGTTGTAAAGTTTTTCCCAATTGCCTTCTTTTGTATATTTTAATCTTTTACACATTGCATGCTTCATATGCAATTATGTGTTAAAGCTATGCTTGTTGATATGGCGGTTTTCAAAGAAACTTTGGTATTGTTGCTGTTTTTGTTCTATTTGTAGAACTACAACGAATTAACCAATTTTGTCTGTTTGTATGATTTAATCGGGGATTGCCCGTATTGCTTTTTTTAAATGTGTGAAAACATGTATTTGAAGCAATTTTTAATTTTTATAATTTATTTAATAATTTGGGAAAATTTTAAACAACTTGACATCAGGACGGACAAGGCGACAGCTGTTTCGATTATACCTTGTAAATCTCTTCAAGCCTTTTCTCCCGGGAGTGGGAGTCGAACCCGCACTCCTACGATAGTTGAAATGGTTACAAACGCATTCAGCTAAGTCATGCCTTAGTTGTTGTAAAGTTTTTCCCAATTGCCTTCTTTTGTATATTTTAATCTTTTACACATTGCATACTTCGTATGCAATTATGTGTTAAAGCTATGCTTGTTGATATGGCGGTTTTCAAAGAAACTTTGGTATTGTTGCTGTTTTTGTTCTATTTGTAGAACTACAACGAATTAACCAATTTTGTCTGTTTGTATGATTTAATCGGGGATTGCCCGTATTGCTTTTTTTAAATGTGTGAAAACATTTATTTGAAGCAATTTTTAATTTTATAATTTATTTAATAATTTGGGAAAAATTTAAACAACTTGACATCAGGACGGACAAGGCGACAGCTGTTTCGATTATACCTTGTAAATCTCTTCAAAGCCTTTTCTCCCGGGTGTGGGAGTCGAAACCGCACTCCTACGATAGTTGAAATGGTTACAAACGCATTCAGCTACGTCATGCCTTAGTTGTTGTAAAGTTTTTCCCAATTGCCTTCTTTTGTATATTTTAATCTTTTACACATTGCATGCTTCATATGCAATTATGTGTTAAAGCTATGCTTGTTGATATGGCGGTTTTCAAAGAAACTTTGGTATTGTTGCTGTTTTTGTTCTATTTGTAGAACTACAACGAATTAACCAATTTTGTCTGTTTGTATGATTTAATCGGGGATTGCCCGTATTGCTTTTTTTAAATGTGTGAAAACATGTATTTGAAGCAATTTTTAATTTTTATAATTTATTTAATAATTTGGGAAAATTTTAAACAACTTGACATCAGGACGGACAAGGCGACAGCTGTTTCGATTATACCTTGTAAATCTCTTCAAGCCTTTTCTCCCGGGAGTGGGAGTCGAACCCGCACTCCTACGATAGTTGAAATGGTTACAAACGCATTCAGCTAAGTCATGCCTTAGTTGTTGTAAAGTTTTTCCCAATTGCCTTCTTTTGTATATTTTAATCTTTTACACATTGCATACTTCGTATGCAATTATGTGTTAAAGCTATGCTTGTTGATATGGCGGTTTTCAAAGAAACTTTGGTATTGTTGCTGTTTTTGTTCTATTTGTAGAACTACAACGAATTAACCAATTTTGTCTGTTTGTATGATTTAATCGGGGATTGCCCGTATTGCTTTTTTTAAATGTGTGAAAACATTTATTTGAAGCAATTTTTAATTTTATAATTTATTTAATAATTTGGGAAAAATTTAAACAACTTGACATCAGGACGGACAAGGCGACAGCTGTTTCGATTATACCTTGTAAATCTCTTCAAAGCCTTTTCTCCCGGGTGTGGGAGTCGAAACCGCACTCCTACGATAGTTGAAATGGTTACAAACGCATTCAGCTACGTCATGCCTTAGTTGTTGTAAAGTTTTTCCCAATTGCCTTCTTTTGTATATTTTAATCTTTTACACATTGCATGCTTCATATGCAATTATGTGTTAAAGCTATGCTTGTTGATATGGCGGTTTTCAAAGAAACTTTGGTATTGTTGCTGTTTTTGTTCTATTTGTAGAACTACAACGAATTAACCAATTTTGTCTGTTTGTATGATTTAATCGGGGATTGCCCGTATTGCTTTTTTTAAATGTGTGAAAACATGTATTTGAAGCAATTTTTAATTTTTATAATTTATTTAATAATTTGGGAAAATTTTAAACAACTTGACATCAGGACGGACAAGGCGACAGCTGTTTCGATTATACCTTGTAAATCTCTTCAAGCCTTTTCTCCCGGGAGTGGGAGTCGAACCCGCACTCCTACGATAGTTGAAATGGTTACAAACGCATTCAGCTAAGTCATGCCTTAGTTGTTGTAAAGTTTTTCCCAATTGCCTTCTTTTGTATATTTTAATCTTTTACACATTGCATACTTCGTATGCAATTATGTGTTAAAGCTATGCTTGTTGATATGGCGGTTTTCAAAGAAACTTTGGTATTGTTGCTGTTTTTGTTCTATTTGTAGAACTACAACGAATTAACCAATTTTGTCTGTTTGTATGATTTAATCGGGGATTGCCCGTATTGCTTTTTTTAAATGTGTGAAAACATTTATTTGAAGCAATTTTTAATTTTATAATTTATTTAATAATTTGGGAAAAATTTAAACAACTTGACATCAGGACGGACAAGGCGACAGCTGTTTCGATTATACCTTGTAAATCTCTTCAAAGCCTTTTCTCCCGGGTGTGGGAGTCGAAACCGCACTCCTACGATAGTTGAAATGGTTACAAACGCATTCAGCTACGTCATGCCTTAGTTGTTGTAAAGTTTTTCCCAATTGCCTTCTTTTGTATATTTTACTCTTTTACACATTGCATACTTCGTATGCAATTATGTGTTAAAGCTATGCTTGTTGATGTGGTGGTTTTCAAAGAAACTTTGGTATTGTTGCTCTTTTTGTTCTATTTATAGAACTACAACGAATTAACCAATTTTGTCTGTTTGTATGATTTAATCGGGGATTGCCCGTATTGCTTTTTTTAAATGTGTGAAAACATGTATTTGAAGCAATTTTTAATTTTTATAATTTATTTAATAATTTTTTGATTTTCAATCATGGTTAGATGACGTTGATCGGAGAAGTTGCTCGGTTAGTGACTCTCATTGACGAAGGTTACAATCAACATGCAGTTGACGTCCAGATGGCTGTAAGTCAATCCATCGATTTGATCGATTGAAACAACAAAACGGCTGACTGGATTATTTTGGTTCTTTTTAGGGTTTTTGTGGGCATATTGAACTGTAAAAGGCACACCTAAAATTAGGGTTTTCCTCAATATTTTCCATCCAGTGCACGATTTAAAAAAAAAAAAAAACTAGAAAAACCCCTTTTTTTCATTTTCAAACACATTACCAAAAGAAAACGTTTCTTTTTCGAAAACGTAAAGTTGAAGGAATTTTTTTTTCAAGTTCTCGAAAGCCATCCCTAACTATCTGTGCGATCTTTGATTGCTAACAGCACAGCACGCGTACCTGAGAAGGAAATCCACAGAAACCACACTACATGAGGTAGTTCGAAAGGCGGAAACTTCCCTTCATCACAAGCAGTTCACTCTGGGTGCGTTTGTTGATGTAGAAGGTGCGTTAAACAATGTAAGAATTGAAGCGATTGAGACTACTCTCGGTAGGCAAGGGTTGAAGAACCACTGCGGCTTTGGATTTCAACCCTGATTCGTAACCGCGAAATAACAGCAGAGCTAGGCGGAGCTAGTGTTGGCAAGCAGGTATGCAGAGCCACACCACAGGGTAGGGCGCTTTCACCTCTGCTTTGGTTGATTCCCATAAATGAAATCCTAGGACGACGACGTGGCGATTTTGGTTTCTGGTCCTTTCCCCTACGTAATGAATGAAATCATGGAAAGGACCTTGGCTAAACTCAGCAGGTGGGCACAGAGATGTAGGCTTAGGTTAAATCCGGAAAATACGGACCTGCTTCCCTTCACGAGGAATTACAAGCCACCTGCCTTCAGACTACCATTCTTAAACGGCCAGCAACTAACCCTGTCATCGAGTACCAAGTACATGGGCCTAACAATTGACTGCAAGTTAAATTGGAAAGTATGCATCGAAAAGCGGGTACGGAAGGCCTGCATCGCCTTCTATGCCTGCAAATCAATGATTGGTAAGAAATGGGGACTCAAGCCAAGCATGGTACTTTGGAAGTACGAGGCGGTGGTGCTACCGGTGCATACCTATGGTTCCATAGTCTGGCGGGAAGCTCTAAGTAAGAGCTACAATCCCACCAGCCTGCAAAAAGTCCAGCGCACTGCGTGTGTTGGTGCCATAGAGGACGGACGCACTTGCCCCACAGCTGCTTTAGACCCCATTTTGCACCTGCTTCCGATCGACTTGCATATACTTTGAACATCGTCACAAACTGCACTGAGACTCAGGTAGTCTGGGTGTTGGAAGGATACTCAGAAAAGGCATAGTAGTATCCTAAAGAAACTTCCGGATGGTACATGTAGTACCGAGACAGGTTACTACCCTCGCAAACTGAAGTTTGATTACGGTTGTAATACCGCCATTCCAAGCAGGAACGAGTGGAAGGGAAACCCGGGCATAAGGGTCGACGACATCCAAATCTACACTGACGGCCATCGCACTGCAGCGTGTTTTAAGCAGAAATTCTGATAGCAGTATGCACCGGTCATTTGGCAGTACGTACGCATGCGGAAAAGATGGCCATTCCATATAACGACTACTGCAGAAGCTGCAAAGATCCAAATGCCAGGGAAACAGCAGAACACTTTATGTGTAAATGACCGGCTCTAGCTAGAGCCCGACTAAGGTTCCTTGGAACTCCGTTTCTAGAAAACCTCAGAGGTTTATATGTGATAGCAATCCCGAATATTCTTAATTTTATCAACAACTCTGGCTGGTTGTAGTAAATTGACCGTAACATTCCGTAGGTTTTAGACGAGTTAAATGGCATCAAAACGGCTTTAAATATCTACTTGGGCGACCAGGATCGCAGCCATTTCACCTACCTACCTTGGTTGCTAAGATATCGATAATAACAAACTAAAGGATTATTTTCTATTGGAAAACCGCTATCTCTAGAACTAGACGCATCGATGCGTATAACAAAATAAATTAAATGAACATGGAAAAAAACTACAAAAATTAAGCTGAAAAATATTGAAAATTTTTTATTGCTAAGATTACTCAAAAACCACAGAGCTAACAAAATTGTTAAGTTTTAATCTCAAAAATAGACACTTGGAGCTACAACTTTCTTTTTTTTTAGATTTTCTTTACGACTATTTCTCTCAATGTTACGACCTGTTCAAAAATTTTAAAAAATTTGGAGCTTTTTTTTGCAGCAGTGTATTTAAAGGTAGGACAGGATTATTTCTCAGAACGATTTCAGGATTGTCAGCCCTCAAATTTTTCGAAATAATTTCATAATTTTCAAAAAATTCCGAGCTTAGTATGTACGATTTCAGAAAATTTCTGACAAAATCTTGAAATAATATCTGACAAAAGTATAGGACACATTTTTTTGAGATTTGTACAACTTATTCGAAAAAACGGTGTTCAAGTCTCTCATATCAGCCGAGTTTTACTCATCAAATCTCGGTACATTTCGAGCGTATTCGTCATCGTACAAGAAGCAGCTCTGACTCGTTAGAAAAGTGTTTACTTTTTTTTACTTCTGTAGCTATGGATATTCGTGATGGTCATGAAAAGACTCGCAAAAATTTGGAAAAATGTAGTTCTTTGACCATTTTTGGACATTCTTGCGAAAACACTGATTTATGTCAAAACTTGTGTATGCCTACTTACGTCGTTCTCACCGAAACAGGAAGGTTCAGATAATTTTACTAGGGAACACCAATTTTGAGACATACGATTAGAATATTTCATTATCTACATCATTAGCTACTAATCAACAAAGAAGACATATATCGGTTATACATGGCGTATACGCAATAAATTAAAATCGAAAATTCGACTATATTTAGGTATTTGAATAATCGCTGAGTTGCGATTATTAACAAATCAATTATTCGAATAGTGAAATGCGATTAGTGAGCGTACAAAAATATAAAATCGAATACTCGATTAATTGAACTATACGACTAGTTTTAAGAACCTTACATTCTTCCCTCGTTCTAAGATATAAAATGAACGAATTATTTTTGCATCAATCACCAACACCAAATCTTGTACAAGGAACTGCATTTAAAAAAGTTGATGCAATTCATTCTGAATATGAAGTTTAATAAGTCGATGTTGGGTCCTAGTCGAGTGTGTACGTTCAGCTATTTTTGACACCCATTAGGGCTATATTTCAGTGATGACTCCATAACTTAGGAATGCTGCCAACGCCCTTTGTCAGCTCTCCACTATTGTTTCTGCAGTAGTCTACTGCAACATTTTTGTACTAAAATCTTTAAGCACCATTTGCCCTCAAGTGTTTAAGACACTTTCCTTGTCTACCTTGGTGTAAGCGTCGACAGGTTCGATTTTCAATTCCGGCCGATGTGCCGCCATGTACCTCGTCTTCAATTGCAAGGGCATACAATTAATATTGTGTAAACTCCAATCGATTGTGTGTGACGTGTTTTGTTGTGGTGCAGCATAAATTAAAATATAGAGGTCTATTGCCTTCAACGGTGCGAAATCGGGTTGTGTGCGCGGGTTGTAGTCTCACATTCACAGGAAAACACACAACTTCTGCAGAAATTTTGACAATTTACCTCTTTTAAGAACTTTAATAATCATTGTTGATTGTTGCCCGACCGCGTACTGCTGTTGTTGCCTGGAAGGCTAATTGTTTTCACTCATTTTTGCGGTAAACGAGGGACTCAGTAAACGTAAGTGGAGCCGCGCAAAAAATATAAAATAGCGGAATAATTATACCGAAGGCGTTTGCTTTGTTTACAATCGCACTGTCATTCGCAGCTGTTTGCTCACCACACTCGCTAGGGATACTAGCTAGCTGTCGATAAGTTCTAAGGTGACCAGATGTTCGTATTTTCATAAAAACTTGAACAAACAAAGCGTAGTATGGCGAACTTATTGAGACCGCCGCAAAATCTCCAATCACATCACATCAGGCTTCCAAGCGTAAAAAGTCCGAAGAGGCTCCTGAGTTTATCCTAAATGATGTCATAAGCGCTATACAAGCGCTTGAAAGTAACTTTGAGCGTAGAATGAATTCTCTTGCCACTAAATCAGACATCGGCGAGCTAAAGTCGCAAATTTGTGATGTTGCAGAGAAAATCGTCAAGCTTGAGGAAGAAAACCATGCTTTAAAGGAGGAAATAAGATATCTGAAGGACAGGAACACTGACCGGCGTGAAATTCGCCGACCTGCTGATGCGGCAAGAAGCGAAAATGTGCAATTTAATGGTCTTTCTAAGCACACAGCCAATAAGGAGGGCATTAGCAATATCTGCCGCGAAAAACTAAAGGTCTCGGATGTTCGGGTTTGTGATGCTCGTATTGTTTTTGAAGGTAGGAAGAGCGTTGGTGTGGTTGCTAACTTGAAGTACTCAAGTATGGTGAGGGAAGTTCTTCAAAATGCAAATAAGCTGGCGGGCACATCTATCTTTTTTGAGCGGGATCTGAGTGACGAGAGGCGTTTGCACAGAAAAGCGATTCTGCAACTGAAGAAAGTAGTGTTGGCGGCAGACCGGAGTAAGAAGGTGTTCGTGAAAAAATTACACTGTTAATGTGAACGGCAAGTGGATGTCCTTTGACAGTCAAAATGTTTTAGTGTGCGAAGGAAATCAGGCCGAAGTAGTAGTAAGAGATATGTATGGTGAATGTCTTGATGTCAGTACCCTTAAATATGATGTGTTGTCCCAAATGTTAAATGCTAAGATAAAAAACTAGGTAGCGATATATTAAATATAAGTTTCTCTGGCAGCTCAGGCAGATGTGTTGATAGTGGACCAAGTGGAGTTTATAAATATATCTCAGTACTCTCCTATAATGTTGCAAATCTAAATAGTAAATTGAAGTTCGGTGACTTCTTTGATTACGTTGAGACTTTTGATATAATTTTTTTATTTGAAACACATGTACTCAATGAGGATAGGCCAAAATTGTTCCACAATTTCCAAGATTACCGCATTCATTGGGTTGATGCGACAAAAAAATTCAAAGCAGGTTGTGCCATCGGTAGTTGTCTATTTGGTTATAGGAAAAATGTTGAAGATCTCGTCAACCCCAAATTTCAGGTGTCACCAGAAGACGTGCTCTTATCAGTGAAAATATGCGAGTCAAGCTTCTATTTTGTGCCTCAATGCATAAATTGCACAAACTGGGACTCGGATTTTAATCATTTAGAAAACTTTCTGTGTACACTAAATCCAAGCTCCTTTTGTATCGTGTATGACCTGAATGCCAGAAGTGGCTCCTCGCAAATAATCTGTGAGAACTCCTTATCGGAGTCTCAGTGCATTTCTGTAGCCCGGTGCTCTAAAGATGTAATCATAGGCAAAAAAGGTAAACAAGTGCTAAGCCTAATCGATAGTTTCGGGGGTGTTGTTTTGAATGGAAGAGCTCACGGGGATATGTTAGGTGCATTCGCTTTTTGTGGTTCTGTTGGCAGCTGTGTTATTGACTATGCTGTTTGCTCATACAATGTTCTTCCTCTTGTTCATGACTTCCACATTGATAGCAAAGAGTACTCTGACCACATTCCAGTTGTTATAAAGTTTAAAGTTCCGTTGTGTGCCAGCAGCCCCGCAGAGCTAACTTTCCCCAACCCCGCCAATTAGCATGGAGGCCTAATAAAACTGATAGCTATCGTTAGAACATCTCAAGACCATGTGGCTTTGACTATGTTTATTCGAGCGACGCAGTGCCACACATAAAGATGACCACACATATCTTTAATGTAAGTGGCATCATCGACATTCGTTGCTCACTGTGAATTTCTGCGTATGTATGTATGAATTTACAATGTTAGCGAACGAGAAGAGAGAAAGAATAACATTAGATATAACGAACTAAAAGAACAAATGAACTAAAAGAACAAATAGGACCGAAATCGAAGATCTAGTTAACTTGTCCAGTTGAGAGAACCGGTCAATTTAACAAGTTCAGAACGAAACGACACAACTCTAGTCATAAGTTACGCGTGGAAATGTCACATGCCTTAAAAAAGTATAGGAAAAGTTTCGAGGACTCTGCTAGAACTAGGTACCGTACCTCTCGCAGGAAGTACTTCCAACTATGTAGTGAGAAAAAAATTCAGTGCACACGCAAAGATATCGACCTTTTAAACAGTGTAAGGAACTCAAGTGATTGGTGGCGAATAGCTTTAGGACGTTGATTTTTAATCCTGGTATAGTTAATAGCTTTCAATGGGCTGCTCCGTTTATTTTAGACCCGTTTATCACCGCTCCTTTTCACATGAAGGAGCTAGAGTTAACTCTCAGTAAGGCAGAAAACAGTAAAGCTCCTGGCAATGTGCCGCATACCATATGAATTCTATAAATATGCTCCGCAAAGCTTCCATAATTAAGTCCTCTCTCTGCTTAATTTTATTTTTCTTAAAAAACGGGTCCCTCCTTCGTTCTCCTCCTCTGTGATTATCACGCTGTTAAAAAAGGCGATCCTTGGCTTCCGGGTAACTATAGAGGGCTGTCTCTGCTGAATACGTTGTAAAGATATTTACCGGCATGTTATTTAGCCATATTAATACGTGGATTGATTGCCATAGTATACTTATAGAATGCCAACCGGGCTTCCGTAAGAACTATTCAACCATCGATAACATATTTAATTTGACAACTATCGTTAATTTTAACTTTGCCGCGAAGAGGAAAACTTTTGTGTTTTTTGTAGACTTCTCATGTGCCTTTAATACTGTCCCTCGTAGCTCGCTATTCTTCAAGCTGGCCTCATATGGTCTGTCAAGTCATTTGATTGAAATCTTACGCCTTATATATGGGGATACTACGAGTCAAGTATGGTACAATGGAAAGCTTTCTAGCCCGTTTCCAGTCAATCAGGGTGTCCGGCAAGGATGTTTACTTAGCCCGGTGATGTTATCCCTGTATCTGAATCACCTCCCAGGTGGGGTTAAATCGGCGGATATGGAAATCAAGTTTTTGATGTATGCCGATGACCTGGTACAGTTAGCAGAGTCGGCTGTAGATCTGCAAAGCATGATTAATGCTTTGCATGAGTATCGCAAGCTGTGGGCATTAAAAGTTAACCTGTCCAAATCAAATTTCCTTGTTTTTAGGAAGGGTGGCAGGTTCCCCTCTGACTGTAGGTGGTTTTTTGGAAATGATCCGGTCGAAACTGTAAACGAGTATAAATATCTGGGTATAATGCTAAATTACACTAAACACTTAGGCACAAAGCTTGTCGAGACAAAAGCCGCAATATGCGCTACTTGCTGGTGTTATTTAAATAACCATCGAATCTGTATTTCGAAAAAAAAAAAATCAAAATCTTTGATGCTGCCGCAAGATCAATTATGTGTTATGGCGTGCAGGTGTGGGGTGGGGACCATCATGAACAGGTAGAAAAACTCTTACGTTTCTTCATAAAGAAGCTTATTTTCTTGCCTGCGAACACACCTAGTTAGGTTGCATTTAGAAACGGGTATAGTTCCCCAGTTCTTCCGCACACTTCTGGCGCACATTTTATGTATAGTACGTTGTCTTAGTTTACTTTCGAACAGGCTTCCACAAATACTTTCTTAGGAAAGCATACGGCAAGATGCACCCTGGGTTAAAAATTGGAAATAGTTATCACTCCTCACGGGCTTAGAACCACTAACCGATTTTTCTCCTGCTTTCCTTAAAGAATTCACTTCCTTGTTGCTTAGTAAGCTAGTCGATAAAGAGTTTAAAATATATGTGGATCGTGCTATAGGCTCTACCACACATGATTTTTACCCTTACTTCTCCCGTGAGCGTTACATATTTTGACGACGAACATTCAGCGTATGCTATTAGCTTAATTCTCTGTGCGAGAGGTGGTCTTTTGAACCTTAGTGCGAGATCTTTCAAGAACGTAACAACTACATTATATCCAGTTTGCAACCTAAGCGATGATGAAAGTGTTCACCACTTTATCGGTGTTTGCCCAGCCTACAATGATTACCTGTTGGCTAGTTTTGGTGAAAAATTTTGGACCTGGCAAGTGTAGTAAACATCCTTAATGGTAGATATTATATTAATTTGTTTAAGTATCTGCAAACCAGCTTAAAGTATAGAGATCTTATTTTAAATGAATTTTCGTAAGCTCTTTATGTCATATAAGTTTAGTCAATTATAGTGTGGCCTTCAACACGTTTGCTACTGCCATAATTTTAATTTATTTTTTTAAACTGCTTTTAAGTCTTTAATGTTTATTAATTATCTTACAAATGTTCGATCTTTTGATTGGTTGATAATAAATACACTACTACTACTACACTAAATATGTTTCAAACATGAAGAACATATCGAGATACTCTAGACAAATTGGCAAAGCATTCGCCTTACCATCATAAAGCCAACACCTTAGGTGCGCGCACTTATCTTTCAGACATTACATTTATTGCACTTCAGTACTTATACATATTGTAACGAATTTACTGCAAATCCTCTTATTTGCAATCCTCTGCTATGTTCGAATCACTAAACTGTTGAATAAATAATTCCAATATTGAACAATGGAAAAATGGCCTTTATTAAAGTACTTCACAATTACACTTATACTTTGCTACTCGCGTGCTTAATCAAACTGATTGATAGCTCAACTCAAACTGAATTAGTTCTTACTCGCCTGCCCCGCTTTTATAGTTTACGCTGCATACTTCTAGGCTCTTCCATTTCCAGAACTTACCAACAATATTCGTGTGTGTATAGTTCTCATATAGTTTCTACTTGTTTACAATTGTCTACTTTTTAGCGCTTCTCAGATGTACATATGTGAGTTTGTAGTTTACAGTCTCCCGCACACACATAAGCGTATAAGTAACTTCATCTGTGTGTGACATCTCATCTCTCGCTGCCTTGTATGTAAATGTTGCTCGACGGAATGTTTACATATGTGTAGACGCAATTATTGATTCGTTTATGTAGAAACATAATGATTGAATTATTGATGTGAATTCACGTCACTGCTTAGCATCGGCCTGGAGATGGCAGCACTCCTTAGTTTTGCTAATATTCGTAACACTGCCCTCCACCTAAGTCTGATCGTCCCGATCAGACAAATCTCCCAATCTAAACTCCGCTAGCATCTCCAAATGTACCACCCTTCTAATCCGTGGTTTCCCAGTGGTTTGTATGCGGTAGATAGTATCACTGATCTTCTTCACAACTTTGTACGGGCCTTCCCAACTGCACCGAAATTGGGCTGGAACACCTTTCCGCCGGTGAGGGTTGTTTAACAGTACCAAATCTCCATTCCGGAAACCTTCCGAATTATTTTCCAGGTCGTACCTGTGTTCCATCTTACTACTCATTATTCTGGATCGTTCTCTCGCACTCTGTTGCTTGGCCAATGAAGAACTACTTTGTAGAGCTTGTTCTTGACGGATTGGCTTCACATACTCAGTAGCGTTACGACGTTTTCCAACAAAAGTGCGCGCTGGCTTGAAACCATCCTTGCATTCTTTCTGAAAAATTCTTTCAGTCATTTTAGTGCTTCCATTAGGGTTTGTTGATGCCGGTCTTTTCCTCGCAGGTACTTTTAATTTCGCTTTATTTGGCACATTCGATCCATCAACCTTTGCTCGATCTACTTTCCTTGACTTTCGTGGTCTCTGTCGAATCTCCTCCACCAGCACTCGCTTACTGCTGAACCTTTTTTCCAAACTGAAGATAAGTGGCACATCTTGGTTCTCATAATGCATCACCCTTCTCTGCATATCGATCTTGATGTCATGGTCAACCAAGAAATCCACTCCCAATATAACTTCATCAACAATCTCCGCCACAACAAATGTGTGTAGAACCATGACCTTCCCAATCAATACTTCACATATCACTTCTCCCTGAACTTAGTTATACTCGCCAGTGACCGTACGCAACTTTGCTCCAGGTAACGGTTTTACTCTCCTGTTGACCAAGTCAGATCGGATAAAGGAATGAGATGCGCCCGTATCTACAGTCAGTATTCGTTCGTTGCCATCCACATTCCCTCTGACGGTAGGACTGCTCGATTTTCTACCAATTTGCGACACAGATATCACAGGGCATTCAATAGCTGGATCTAGCTCTCTACCTCTTACTCGCTCTTGCTCATCTCCTCCAGCTTTGCGTTTACGCCCACCCAGATTGTTGGAACTATTAAGGCCAAGATCGCAATGACGTGCAATGTGACCGGACTTTCCGCATTTGAAGAATTTGATAACTTTTTCACTCCGCTTTTGCGATCCTTTCAGCGCCTCCAATATTGCATCTACCCACTCTGGCCTTTCTACTTCCACACGGCGTGCTTTGAAAACTGGCTTACACAGAAGCGACGCTGTTTCCTGAATCAGGGCTTGTGACACCGTTTCTGTGAATGTTGGCTTTGTGTTTGCGTATGTAGCCCGCTTCGTTTCCACATCTCGTATGCCATTTATGAAAGTCTAGATTTTTACCCTTTCAGTGTATTCCACGGGTGCGTCTGCATTCGCTAAATGTGCTAGCCTTTCAATATCCGACGCAAACTCTTGCAATGTTTCACCAGGCCTCTGGAAGCGGTTCAGCAACTCCATTTGGTATATCTGTCTCCTATGCTCAGTTCCGTATCGCCTCTCTAGAGCGCCCATCAATGCTTCATAACAGTTCCGTTCACTCTCTGGAATGGTTTGTAAAATCTCAGCTGCAGGCCCTTTCAACGCCATGAACAGTGCAGCAACTTTATCTACCACATTCCAGTTGTTCACCGCTGCGGTCTTCTCAAACTGTAGCTTAAAGACCTGGAAAGGAACAGAACCGTCAAAGGATGGTGTTTTTACCTTTGGATTACTCGCTGAAACTGCTGGACGATTTAGTTGTAACTGCTCGATACGTCCTCTCAAAGCATCCACCTCGGCCTCGATTTTATCCTGTCGACCACTGAAGCCTTCATGAAACTGGGTTAGTTTTTCTTCCATATGCGCTTCCAGTTTAGATGATCTACGGGCTTCCTGCTCTTCTAGTTGTGTGGAGATCTGAGATGATATCTGTGCTGAAATTTGTGCTGACATTTCCGAAATACGCGTTTCTTGTGCTTCAATCTTTGATGTTATACGTGTCTCTTGGGATTCCATCTGTGATGACATATACGTTTTCTGTTCTTCTAGTTGAGATGACATATACGTTTTCTGTTCTTCTAGTTGAGATGACATATACGTTTTCTGTTCTTCCATCTTGGATGTTAAACGTGTCTCCTGCGATTCCAGCTGAGATGCCACTGTCGATGTTTGAGCAGTTATTGCAGCAAATATCATGTTCAAGTCTGTGCTCGTAACTGTCTGCGATGTTTCGTTTTTCTCTTCAATTTTTGTTGTTGTTTCGTCCCCATCAGGATAAAAGACAAACTCGTCCACATCAATTCCTTGCGACTCCATTACCTCTCGTAGCCATGCTTGAAGTTCGATCTTATTGCCAGTTGTATTTAATCCACGGTTTTCCAACTCCTTTTTCAGTTGCTGGATCTTCAATTCACTGAACTTTGCCATGTCCAAGTTGTATTCCCAATCTTCGGAATTTATTCAACAATTCCTCTTCTGACACCAATTGTTATGAATTTACTGCAAATCCTCTTATTTGCAATCCTCTGCTATGTTCGAATCACTAAACTGTTGAATAAATAATTCCAATATTGAACAATGGAAAAATGGCCTTTATTAAAGTACTTCACAATAACACTTATACTTTGCTACTCACGTGCTTAATCAAACTGATTGATAGCTCAACTCAAACTGAATTACTTCTTACTCGCCTGCCCCGCTTTTATAGTTTTCGCTGCATACTTCTAGGCTCTTCCATTTCCAGAACTTACCAACTATATTCGTGTGTGTATAGTTCTCATATAGTTTCTACTTGTTTACAATTGTCTACTTTTTAGCGCTTCTCAGATGTACATATGTGAGTTTGTAGTTTACAGTCTCCCGCACACACATAAGCGTATAAGTAAATTCATCTGTGTGTGACATCTCATCTCTCGCTGCCTTGTATGTAAATGTTGCTCGTCGGAATGTGTACATATGTGTAGACGCAATTATTGATTCGTTTATGTAGATACATAATGATTGAATTATTGATGTGAATTCACGTCACTGCTTAGCATCGGCCTGGAGATGGCAGCACTCCTTAGTTTTGCTAATATTCGTAACAATATATATTGTAACGAATTTGCTTGCAAATCCTCTTTTTCGCCTTTTTGCTAAGTTCGTATCACTAAACTGTTGAATGAATAACTCCAATATTGAATAATGGAAAAATGGCCTTTATTAAAGTACTTCACAATAACACTTATACTTTGCAATTATCTGGCTTAATAACCAAACTGATAGCTTAAATGAAACTGACTTTCAAAATAATACTGCTATTGCTCGCTATATATCGTCTTAATCGAAACTGATTATAGCGCCTCTACCGCTGGTGCTTTTATACTCTCTGATTTCCTCGTGGCATCTTCTAGGCGCTTCCAGAATTTACTTAGTTGCCGCCATATGATTATAACTATAGATGCACGTATATAGCTTCTCATATGCGTGTATTTGTGAGCGACACTTCAACAATTACAATTGCATACTTTTGGGAGCATCTCTTCTCTGCTGCGTGTACGTACATATGTGTAGACATAATGTTTTATTCGTTTATGTAGATACAAGTAACTGTCTGCTTTATTGTTGTTGTGACTTCATTTACTTAGCATCATACTAGGGATGTGAGTATCACCTGGTGTCACTCATATTCGTCACACTGCCCTCCACCTGAGTCTGATCGTCCCGATCAGACAAATCTCTCGATCTAAACGCTGCCAGCCTTTCCAAATGAACCACTTTCATTTTGGTTCGTGGTTTGCCAATGGTTTGTATGCGGTACACTACATCGTTGATCCGTTTTACAAATTTGTATGGGCCTTCCCAATTACACTGCAATTTCGGGGAAAAACCTTTTTTTCGTTGCGGGTTGTATAACAGCACCAAATCTCCTTCCTGAAACCCTTCCGAATTAATTGCTTTATCGTACCTCGCTTTCATCTTGTCACTCATAATTTTTGATCGTTCCCTTACAAGATCGTGTATCTCTCTCAGCTCTTCTTCCAAATCACTAGTGGATTTCTTAACATTTCTCTCCGCATGTGCATCTATCCCAAACTTCAAATCAGCTGGCAGTCTTAGGTCATTGCCAAAAATTACTTTTGCAGGGGTTTGGCCCATTGTCTCATGCACGGCTGATCGGTAAGCCATCAAGAATAATGGTATGCGGGTATCCCACTCTTTATGGTACTTGTCTTTTACTTTCCTTAAGTGCTCCTCCAATGTTCTATTGAATCGTTCTACCATACCATCGGATTGAGAATGCAATGCAGTTGTCCATGTTTTTCGAATGCCCAATGATTTACACATTTCCTGGAATACAGCTGATTCGAAATTCCTGCCTTGATCAGAATGTAACTCCATTGGTACACCATACCTTGCAACCCAATTGTTTATAAACACTTCTTCTACCGTTTCCGCTTCTTGATTTGGGATTGGGTATACCTCTGGCCATTTGCTGAAATAATCCATAACTACCAGTACATATTTGTTTCCGCCGTTGCTAGTAGGAAATGGACCGGCGACATCCATAGCGATCCTTTCAAATGGCGCACCGGAGTTGTATTGCTTCATCTGGCCATGACTTCGGGTTCTGGGTCCTTTTGCTCTGCTGCAAATCTCGCAGTTCGCAATCCACTCAGTGACCGACTGACGGCAACCAACCCAATAGAATCTCTGTTTAATCTTCTCGAGCGGCTTCGTGATTCCAAGATGACCTCCGCTTGGACCATTATGCAGCTCGCTGAGTACGTCAGGAATCCTCTTTCTGGTAACAACTATCAGTTTCTTCTTGCATTTACCATCCTCACTCTCCCATACTCGATGAAGGCAACCGGATACCAATTCTAAACTGTTCCACGGTGCCCAATATGACTTCGCAATGGGACTCTCTGCTGACATCTCTTCTCTGTTTGGTCTTTCGTTTCGTTCGAGCCCTTGCATAACACGTGACTGATCTGTATCTTCTAGCTGACACTTTCTTAGCTGTTCCTTGTCCCATTCATCTGCACATGTTATAGTCATTAGCCGGACATCTATAATGTCTTCTTTAGCCTCGGCTTTTCAACAGTGCTTGCATTCCAAACTACATGGTCTTCGTGACATTGCATCGGCATTTCCATGGGTACTACCTTTTCGATGGAAAAGTCATAGCTTTGTAGTCGCTCGATCCATCGTGCCAGTTGTCCTTCCGGATTACGGAACTGCAGAAGCCATTTTAAAGCTGCCTGATCTGTCCTGACACGGAATCGCTGGCCGTAGAGGTATTTGTGAAAATGTTTAATGCACTCTACCAATGCCAACAGCTCTCTCCGCGTAACGCAGTAGTTCCTCTCTGGTTTTCCAATCGAACGGCTGTAATATGCAACTACCTTCTCCTGTCCATCGACCAGTTGTGATAAAACGCCTCCTATAGCATATTCGCTCGCGTCTGTATCTAGAATAAACGTTGCTCCTGGAATTGGATATGCCAACATTGGGGCAGTGCACAAACGCTCCTTCAATGTTTGGAAAGCTACTTCTTGCTCCTTCTTCCATTCAAAAGCTTTATTTTTTCTTGTTAGCTAGTGGAGACTATGGGCTACGCTGGCAAAATTTGGTACAAATCGGCGGTAATATGTGCACAGCCCAAGGAAACTTCTCAATTCATGCAGATTCTGTGGTCTTGCCCAGTCCTTTACTGCCTCTATCTTTTCATTCGCTGTACGGATACCTTCTGTCGTTACCTTGTGACCAAAATAATTTACTTCCTTTTTAAACAGCGCACAGTTTTTGGGACTTAACTTCAGACCAGCGCCAGTTGTTCTCTGGAAAACTTCATCTAAGTTTTTAATATGTTCATCAAAGTTCTTGCTCAATACGATGATGTCGTCCAGCTACACCAAGCATGTTTTCCAATGTAGTCCTTGTTCAGAGCGCTACTGCATAACCAAGTGGCATCACCTACTACACATTTGAGTTTTTTCTCATTGCAACCCTCATTGTATTTTGTAACAAACTCTCAATAAAGATTTGTCATTCGCATTATATCGTGTACAAAACAACACCGTTCTAAGGTTTTTTTATTTGTTGTTACTCATTGCTATACATTCGAGCGCAAAAATTCTTGCGCGACGACTACATTTTTTGGTGACCCCGACGTGATCACATAGGCACCGCTATTCGCTTATGTGTTCTTTTTGTTTGCTTGTTAGTGCATAACTTTCGTACATACATACATTGTTACTGTACAAATCACGCGATTCAACAGTTAAGTTGAGTTGGATCATCTAATTTTCGTTTTTGGTATGCAAAACTAGTTGTGCATTGCAATCAGTTGGACTCAACTTACTAAATCACAATATTCGCTCGATAACTTGGGAAAATCAACGCGCTATTTAAGAAATGTCGGTCTTAAAAAAGAAAAGCGAAGCACTTCTTCGCCAGATAAGCTTGATACAAGTTGATGCAGATGAATTGCAGTCCATGGACCATGCTGAGCTATCGGTGAGATTGGAACAGCTTAACCGTACCCAGGATCATTTCGAGTCAACACAGTCTCAACTGGAAGAGGAAGACCCCGGTGAGATTGAAGCCAGTACTCGCGATCAATTTACTGCGTCATTTTTAAAAGCAAAGACAGCATACACCAGGGAGATAAATAAGATGGACTCACAGATAATGTCATCAACGAGAAACCCGCAGCTTCAAGAGCACCAATCCGTTGTTGTGGTAAAACAGCAAAGATCCCGCCTGCCCGAATTAAAGTTGCCATCGTTTGAAGGAGCGTATACAGAGTGGCCGGATTTTTACGGAATGTTTCAAACTATTGTTCACACTGACTCCGAGCTGTCTAACCTGGAAAAGTTCCAGCATTTGCGCTCATGTTTGAAAGGTGCCGCGCTAGACACCATTCAATCACTTGAGATGCGTGATCAAAATTACACAATTGCTTTAAACTTACTTGTTGAACGATTTGATAATCGCCGATTAATTTTTCAGGCACACATTCATGAGCTGTTTCAGCTGCAAAAGGTGAGTGCTGATAGAAAATCAACAGAGCTACGTTCACTTGTAGACAAGGTAGTATCGCATGTACGAGCGTTGCAGTCGCTAGGCACTTCCGAGCAAATAGCCGATTGCTTACTTCAACATATTACTGCTCAGAAATTGGATTCTACTACTCACACAAAATGGGAAGAACGAGTTTCTGCCGATAAGCTGCCAACGTGGCAGGACATGGTGAGCTTTTTGCAAAGGAGATGTCAGACTATAGAAAATGTGGATCATGCTATGGTAACGAAAACACCTAGCACCCAGGTGAGCAATGTTAAGTATCGTAAAAATGCATTTGTCGTTTCAACGCCTACTCAAAAAACCTGTGCTATCTGTCATAAGCTTGATCACATTGTATATTCTTGCCCAACCTTCGCCAATCTAACGCCGAATGACCGGTGGAAAGAAGCCAAAAGGGCTCAGTTATGTATTAACTGCCTCAAACCAAGTCATCAGGTGCAACAATGCAAGTCGTCAGCATGTCGCCGCTGCTCGCTAATGCACCACACGCTACTACATTTTATTTATAAAGATCAGACAAATCCCAGTATAACTGAAAGCTCCCCGGGAGCAACGCAGCCAGCAGCGCTGGTTGCCAGGACAACAACAACCGATTCAATTATTGCTCATCCAAATTTCAATTTAAACCAATGTGTGCTCCTTGCAACGGCTGTTGTTTTAGTTCGTAATTCCGTAGGTGCTCTTGTCCCATGTCGCGCTATTTTAGACTCAGCTTCACAAATTAATTTTATTACAACAAAACTCGCTAATTATTTGCAATTGAAAAAATCTAAATCATCTATAGCGGTCTCTGGTATTGGAGACTCAGAACTCGTTGTCAGCTCTAGCGTAAACATCACCATTCAATCGGTATACAACAACTTCGCCACGACCTTAACTTCAGCCGTAACTCCTACAATTACTGATTGTCAACCAAGTTATCCACTTGACATCACTCATTGGGATATTCCAGTAAACATTAATCTCGCGGACCCTGAATTCCATAAGCCTCAACATGTAGATCTCCTCATCGGTGCAAGTATATTCTTTGAGTTACTTTGCGTTGGACAGATTCATTTAAAAAATAATAATCACATCTTACAAAAAACTCGCTTTGGCTGGGTCGTGTCTGGCGGTCGTAACACTTCGTCTAAGCTATCATCTTACTTAACTACACCAATAAATTCACCTGAATGTAGTTCAGAACACCAGTCAACAAACGAAATGGTGCGTTCATTCTGGGAGATAGAAAATTGTTTCGAACCAATACGAAGGGCTACAAAGGAGGAAATCGAATGCGAGGCTCATTTTAATGCGAACTACAGCCGCATGGAAACTGGTGAGTACTCAGTGCGTCTACCTTTGCGGTCCAGCGTAAACCTACTTGGGGATTCCTATCAGCAAGCCTTGCGAAGGTTCCTCGCTCTTGAAAGACGCCTAGGGCGCAATGATGAAGTGAAATTACAATACACATCATTCATGAAGGAGTATCTAGACCTTGGCCATATGTCCCCTATATCAAAACTTCCGTCAACAGTACCTACCTATTTTATGCCCCATCATTGCGTGTTTAAAAACGATAGCACAACCACTAAGTTGAGAGTCGTCTTTGACGGCTCAGCAATGACATCAACTGGCTATTCGTTAAACGAGGTTATGATGACGGGCCCAACAATACAACCAAAGCTATCTGACACTCTCATTCGTTTCCGCTCACATCCGGTCGCACTGACTGGCGACATCTGCAAAATGTATAGATGCATCGGAGTCACTGAACCGGATAACTATTTGCAGTGCATTATTTGGAGAGACGATCCAAGAGATGATATCCAAATGTTCAAACTCGATACGGTAACGTACGGCACAAAGTCTGCACCCTTCTTGGCAGTTCGTTCCATGCATCAGCTAGCGGCCGATGAAGCAGGATCCTATCCCCTCGGTGCTCAAATAGTCTTGCGAGATTTTTATGTTGATGACCTCATTACCGGCGGTGATACCATTGACCACGTAAGCCAAATAATGCGTCAAACGTCTGAGCTACTAGGCAAAGGGAATTTTAAAATAAGAAAGTGGTGCTCGAATGCCCCAGAAGTGCTTAAAAAAGTGCCAGCAGCAGATAGAGAGAAGCTGATCAAGTTCGATGATGGCAGCTACATTACAAAAACTCTAGGACTACAATGGAATCCTGAAGCGGATTTATTTATTTTTTCGTTTATCGCACCACATGTAAAAAAGGGCATAAATAAACGCTTAGTTTTGTCAACAATAGCGCAATTTTATGATCCATTGGGATTAATTGGACCTATAATATGCAAAGCAAAAATGTTTCTTCAACGCTTGTGGACAGAAAAATTTGACTGGGACGAAAGCCTACCAATGACTTATGAGACAGCTTGGCTACAGCTTTATAGGGAACTCGGCACCATAAGCAAGTTCCTCGATATGTGGCCAGTCCAACCGCTAATCTGGAGGTACATGCATTCTGCGATGCTAGTGTTTCAGCTTACGGCGCTTGTATATATATTGTGGCCCGCCTACATGGAGATGTTCGAGTCAATTTACTCTGTTCCAAATCTAGGGTTGCACCTCTTAAAACAGTCACGGTTCCCAAGCTGGAACTTTGTGCCGCGGCACTTCTGTCGCAAGTAGTGAGTACCATTGATAAGTTAGATATTTTCAACTGTCCATTTTTTTGTTGGTCAGACTCAACCATTGTTTTGTCTTGGCTTAAAGAAGAGCCCTCATGTTTTAATACTTTCGTCGCAAATCGCATAACAAGCATACAGCACCTCACAAGTGGTATGGAGTGGCGGTATGTTCCAACAGGTGCCAACCCAGCAGACATTTTGTCGAGGGGTGCTTCGCCGATGGAGCTATCAAACTCATTGTTATGGGCCAACGGACCACCATTTCTTCGCAACTCAGAATATGATTGGCCGAAATTCAATACTCAAATTGAAGCTTTGCCGGAACGACGAAAGTCTAATTTGCTGTCATCGACGTCAGTGATCGACACTTCGCTTAATTGCAAATACATAAATTCATTTGCAGCAATGCAGCGTATATATGGATACGCACACATGTTTTTTAAAAGAGACCGCTCTGGCGCACTCACTGCAACACACATACAACAAGGAACTTGGTGGTTACTTCGCATGATACAAAGGGTGAATTTTTGTTCGGAATACAAATCCCTAAAAAATAATACACCGCTAAGCTCGTCTAGTACATTGGCTTCTTTCTCACCATTTTTGGATACCTTTGGCCTCATACGAGTAGGAGGATGCTTGAAAAATTCGCTGTTAAGTTATCAATCACAACATCCGATTCTGCTGCCAAAGGGGCATCCTCTAACAAATTCAATTATTTTACACTTCCACCATAAAAATTTACATGCTGGCCCTCTAGCATTATTGGCAGCAATACGACAACAATACTGGCCCATCGGAGGAAAAAAGGTGGTGAGCCATGTCATAAGTAAATGCGTACGATGTTTTAGGCTCAAGCCGAAGGTGTGCGAGCAGATTATGGGAAACTTACCCGAAGAGCGCGTTCGACCCAGTCGACCATTTCTCACCACCGGCGTTGATTACTGTGGACCGTTCCAGTACCGATCTGAAATAAGAGGCAGACCAGCAACAAAATGTTATATCTGCCTGTTCATATGCTTCTCCACGAAAGCAGTGCACATGGAACTCGTTAAAGATTTGTCGACAGATTCGTTTTTAGCGGCTTTGCGACGATTTTATTCCACTCGTGGCAAACCTATGGTGATTTGGTCAGATAACGCCACAAACTTTGTTGGGGCAAAAAACGAGATGGCTGAATTACACAAGAGTTTCCTTACGCAGCAACACGTTGAAAGGGTTTATCGAGAATGTATCATCGAAGGAATTGATTGGAAATTCATACCACCCAGGTCTCCGCATTTTGGGGGCCTCTGGGAGGCATCGGTCAAAATGGCGAAATTCCACTTCTGGCGAACAGTTGGAACTGCTTTGCTCACTTTTGATGAACTTAGGACTCTTGTATGTCAGATTTCAGCAATAATAAATTCCCGACCACTTTTTCCAATTTCAGAGAACCCCGATGACTTAGACGTGCTAACTCCGGCTCATTTTTTGATTGGAGCGCCACTAACTTCAATACCAGAACCCAACATCTCGACACTTAAGGTAGGTCGACTTGACCATTGGCAGCAAGTTCAGTTCATGCAACAGGTATTCTGGAGAAGGTGGAGCTCTGAATATCTATCTCTCCTGCAACAGCGTTCACGTTGGCGATCTACCAAACAAAACGTTGCAGTAGGAACCTTGGTTCTAATCAAAGAATAATCACTACCACCACTAAAGTGGCCACTCGGTCGAGTAACTCAAGTCTACAAGGGGAACGATGGCATGGTTCGTGTAGCAGAAGTTAAAACGGAAGGTGGTATTTGTAAACGAGCTATAGCGAAATTGTGTGCTCTTCCCGTCAATGACGACATAGTTGGCGGTATATCCTGCCAAGGGGGGGAGGATGTTCAGAGCGCTACTGCATAACCAAGTGGCATCACCTACTACACATTTAAGTTTTTTCTCATTGCAACCCTCATTGTATTTTGTAACAAACTCTCAATAAAGATTTGTCATTCGCAATTATATCGTGTACAAAACAACACCGTTCTAAGGTTTTTTTATTTGTTGTTACTCATTGCTATACATTCGAGCGCAAAAATTCTTACGCGACGACTACAGTCCTTTCAATACCTGATCCATGAGTCTCTCGAAAGTAGCTGGTGCATTACATAGTCCAAAGGGCATTACTGTAAATTGCCAAAGACCATCTCCGACGCTGAAGGCTGTTTTCTCTTTGTCTTCCTCCTTCACCCCCACTTGCCAGTAGCCGCTTTTCAAGTCCAGTGTGGAAAACAATTTCGTACCAGAGAGCGAGTCCAGAGTGTCCTCAATTCTTGGCAATGGGGTAGCTATCCTTTTTCCTAACGCCATTCAACTTCCGGTAGTCCACGCAAAACCTCATTTTTCCATCCTTCTTCTTTACAAGTACTACCGGTGTGCTCCAGGGACTAGCTGATTGTTCGATGACGCCGCTGTCGCTCATTTCTTGTATAATTTGACTCATCACTTCCCGTTTCGCCAGTGGAACACTACGAAGAGCTTAACGTATCGGCCTCGCGTCTCCAGTGTCAATTTGATGTTTCACAACATTGGTGCGGCCTGGTTTGGAACCATCCTGGTCAAATATGTTTGCGTACTTTAGGAGCAGTTGCTTTGCCTTACTCTGATAATCTTCCTCTAGCCCCTCCGTACATTCCCTGATGTCATTTGAAAGATCAGTGTTACTAGATGAAACGTGTTCCTGGAGCTGTTCACAGTTAATAATTACTTCAGCCTCTTGGCATCTTCCCAAAATAGCTCCTTTGGTCAGTTTGAGTGGTGACTTGAACTCATTGAGTACTCTTACTGGAATACGTCCATCTTGTTTTGTCATAGCCAGGGTTTTTCCTACAAGCATGTTCGGTGCTGATTTGTTTAATGCTTCAACAACCCACAATTTGCTTGTCCCACAATCTCCATCAACCTTTGCCCAGATGACTGCTTCGGATTTTGGTGGTATTTGCTGACTCTCTTCCACCAGTACTCATTTACTGCTGTAGCATCTCTCGTAGCCGAAATTAAGTGGTACATCCATGTTCTTATATCGCATAGTCTTGCTTTACATGTCGATCTTGATGCCTTGGTTGATTAAGAAGTCCACTCCAATTATGATTTCATCAACAATATCTGCGACTATAAAATTGTGTAGTACCGTGACGTTCCCAATTGCTACACATTCTACTTCTCCAATTACCTGGGTGTCCTCTCCCGTGGCTGTACGTAATCTTCCTCCAAGCAATGGTCTTATCTTTTTGTTGACTAAATCCGCTCGAATGATGGAATGAGATGCTACCGTATCTACAGTCAGTAAACGTTGCCTTCCGTCCACATGTCCTCCAACAGTAAGATTGCTCGATCTTCTTCCAATCTGCGAGATAGAGATTATGGGGCATTCCATTGCGGAGCCAGCTGTCGCCCTTGCGGCTAACTCGATTTAGTTTAACGATTGAGTGGTCTTGGAGATTTGCTCATCACCTTCTGCTCTGCGTTTACGACCACCCACATTGTTGGGACTGTTAGGGTTGGTGTTGCAATAACGCGCAATATGCCCTGGCTTCCCACACTTAAAGCATTTGACTGCATCATTATTTTTCTGCTGCGTACCCTTCAATGCTTCCAAAATTGCGTCTATCCAGTCTGGCCTTTCCACATCCACGCGATGAGCTTTGTACGCTGGCTTACTCAAAAGTGAGGCTGTTTCCTGAGTCAGTGCATGCGATACCGTTTCAGCAAATGTTAGTTTTGGATTCGCATATGTAGCCCGCTTCGTTTCCACATCTCGTATGCCATTTATGAAACTCTGGATTTTTACCCTTTCAGTGTATTCCACGGGTGCGTCCGCATTTGCAAGATGAGCCAACCTTTCAACATCGGAGGCAAATTCCTGCAAAGCCTCATTCGCTTTTTGGTAGCGGTTTTGCAACTCAATTTGGAATATCTGTTTTCTATGCTCGCTTCCATAACGTCGTACTACAGCACCCATCAATGTTTCATAACTGTTCCGTTCGTACTCTGGAATCGTCTGTAAGATTTCCGCTGCAGGCCCTTTCAATGCCACGAACAGTGCAGCAACTTTATCTTCCGCATTCCAGTTGTTCACTGCTGCGGTCTTTTCAAACTGTAGCTTGAAAACCTGGAAAGGAACAGAACCGTCAAATGATGGTGTTTTTACCTTTGGATTGCTTGCTGAAACAGCTAGGCGGTTTAGTTATAACTGCTCCATACGACCTTTTAACGCTTCTATTTCGGCATCAATTTTGTCCTCGAGTTGTAAAATTTTTGCATCCTGCTCTTCCAGTTTCACAAAGAGCTGCGATGATACCTGTTCCGAAATTTGTGCCGACATTTCAGATATACGTGCCTCTTGCGCTTCCAGTTGAGATGCCAAATATGTCTTCTGTTCTTCCAATTGTGATGTTATACGGGTTTCCTTCGTTTCCAGTTGAGATGCAATACTTGTCTTCTGTTCTTCCAGTTGAGTTTCCATCTTGGATGTTATGCGTGTCTCCTGCGATTCCACTTGTGATGACATGTTGGTAGATATTTGTGATGACATTTCGGACATTTGTGCCGATATTGCAGCCAATATCATGTTCAGGTCTGTGTTGGCCATTGTCTGCGGTGTTTCATTTTTCTCTTCAATTTTTGCTGTTGTCTCGTCCCCATCAGGATAAAAGACATACTCGTCCACATCAATTCCTTCTGCTTCCATTGCCTCTCGTAGCCGTGCCTGAAGTTCGAGTTTAACGCCGCTTGTACTCAATCCACGGCTCTCCAACTCCTTATTTAGTTGCTGGATCTTCAATTCACTAAACTTTTCCGTGTTCTTGTTGTCCTCTGGAATTTATTCAACAATTCCTCTTCTGAAACCAATTGTAACGGATTTGCTTGCAAATCCTCTTATTTGCCTTTTTGCTAAGTTCGTATCACTAAACTATTGAATAAATAACTCCAATATTGAATAATGGAAAAATGGCCTTTATTAGAGTACTTCACAATAACACTTATACTTTGCAATTAGCTGGCTTAATAACCAAACTGATAGCTTAAACGAAACTGACTTTCAAAATAATACTGCTATTGCTCGCTAGATATCGTCTCAATCGAAACTGATCATAGCGCCTCTACCGCTGGTGCTTTTATACTCTTTGATTTCCTCGTGGCATCTTCTAGGCGCTTCCAGAATTTACTTAGTTGCCGCCATATGATTATAACTGCAGATGCACGTATATAGCTTCTCATATGCGTGTATTTGTGAGCGACACTTCAACAATTACAATTGCATACTTTTGGGAGCATCTCTTCTCTGCTGCCTGTACGTACATATGTGTATACATAATGTTTTATTCGTTTATGTAGATACAAGTGACTGTCTGCTTTATTGTTGTTGTGACTTCATTTACTTAGCATCAGACTAGGGATATGAGTATCACCTGGTGTCACTCATACTCGTCACAATATATATTATGTATTGCCGGCCGCCGTGGTGTGAAGGTAGCGTGATCTGCCACACCGAAGATCGTGTCAAAACAACATCAAAATTTTAGAAACAAATTTTTTCACTTAAAGAAGTTTCTAAACGGTGTCCCCTCGGCAGTAGTTGGCAAGCACTCCGAGTGTATTTTTGCCATGAAAAGCTCTAAGTGGCTTGCAGATGCCGCTCAGAGTCGACATAAAACAAGTAGTTCCCGTCCCACCAATTTGTAGAAAAATTAAAAGGAGCATGACTTTTTAAATAGGAAGAGAAGCTCGGCGTAAAATCTCTTCGGAGTTTATCGCGATTTCATTTTTTACTTACATATGTATATTGCCCCAACGCACAACCCACACCAGAACAGCAAATATGTTTAAAGATTCCTTTAGTATATCGCTCACTCTTTCGATTTGTTACCGAAGTGCTTTAAATTTGTTATCGATAGCTAAGGTTATAAATGTGTAACTGATTTTTTTGGCAACGCATGACCTGTTTATTATCGAGAAGTTTTCAAATATCGACGGAAAGGCTATCGATATGTTATCAAAAGGTTATAGATTTGTTATCAAAAATTTATCGATTTGTTATCAAAAAGCTTTCAAATTTTTTATCAACAACTTTACGATATTTTATCGAAAAATATCGACCTTTTATAAAAAAGTTATCAATCATTTATCGAAATGTTATCGAGTTGTTATAAAACAGTTATCGCTTTGATATCGAACATTTATCGATTTTTTATACTTTTTGTGTCCTCTAATGGAAAAGATTATTGATTTGTTACCGATTTCTTCTCAAAAGTTATCGATTTTTATCCACGAATTTACGATATTTTATCTAAAATTTATCGACTTCGTATCGAAAGCTATAAGTTGTTTATCGAAATGTTAGCGATTTTCCATTAAAAAGCAATAAATTTTTCTAGCTTAAAAGCATTAGTATGCTTACACTTCGAGCTTGACGAGTGCTTGATACTTACGCTTTTTATTCAGTTCAAAATAGTTCTAGCGTAGAATTGAGTGTTGAATATAGACAACGATAAGGCGCAACTTACTTAATTGGCGTTTAACCGTTTAAACGGTTATGGCCGTCCAACAAAGCACGCCAGTCGCTTCTTTTCTCTACCAACCGGCGCGAATTGGTACACCAAAGGTGTTTAAATCGTTTTCCACCTTCTCCTTCCAGAAGAGTGGGGTATCAATTTTTTTAATTTTTAGTAGGGTAAAATATTGTAAAATAAGTTATGTAATCTTTACTTAGTTATTTGTAACGTTTCTCATCCTATCCATTTCTTTTAATGTATCAACATTACAAGGTTTCTTCGAAGCCAGCTTTTACAGGCAAGTTCTTCGATTCGAGTGTTAACTAACTTAAAATCATATTTTATTGTGACTTTGCCTATGTCGCGTTCATTTACAACTACTCATTGCAGATCTCTGCTCTGTTTTAAAATAAAGTTCCAACTTTCGCTTAGCTAAAATTCCATCGCCAAAAATCTGTAAAACAAAATCAAGTGCTCAGAAAGGTATGCAACATTTAGCGATAACAGCCCAACTTCTACGTTCGTTGTAACACAAACAAGGCGAATTTACTTGCGTTCTTGAGGACTGTTATGCCAAAGTAAGCACAAATCTTTATCGATTAATTTATCGAATTCTCGCAAAGTAATATTGCATTGTCATCGGAATTATACATGCGTGCAAAATTTTAGCTCAATCGGACACCGGGAAGTGTATCAAATTTAACTTGCAAGATTTGATTACAGACAACAGCCAAGTGAAACTAAATAAAAGCTTATAATACAATTCTTTATATTCGAATTCAATGCAAACCTTAACAAAAAAACGAGAATGTTAAATCGGATAACACATACACATATCGCAGCATACCAAGAACTTTCTTCCGTTAGCAACCACTTTGGCTTTGAACAAAAGTTAGAAAATGGAAAAAGATATGAACTCTTTGGCAAAATGCGCGTACAAACATACAATTACTTGCACGCAAATGTATCTATGTTGCATATTTTGAAACAAAGCTCCGGAGGTTGGCTAAAGCAGCGTAATAAAGCAACACTGTTGCAAATGTGACGGGCGACAGAGGCACGTAAAAGTAAATAGATTTATGCTATAAATGTATTTTTTAGCTTTTAGAAGTATGCTATGAGTTCGCAGAAATACAATATGTAGCCAAATTGCCGCAGCTGCTTATTTTTATTTTGTGCTGATGGATTTTGTTTAAGTAGGTTGCCGTAACTTGTGTGAGATACGTAAGTATATTGATTTAACTATAAAATGAAATAAAATTTCATACTAAACACTACTGCCTTCAGTTTAAAACCTTGAGCCACTGCCATAGGTAGAATTCACTGTGTTGGAAACATTAATATAAGTTTCCGATCTTTAACCAACTGAGCAAGCGGAAAAAAGGAAACTCGCTGATTTCAACGTAACATCGTATAAGCAAAGCTATTTTTATTTATCAAACTATTCGCAGATAGATTTTTCCAGTATTTATAATAGCGGCCGCCGTTGTGTGGTGGCAGCCTGTTCCGCGTACCACACCGAAAATCCTGGATCCACTTTCCCGGGCAAAGCAATATCAAAAATTTATAAAAAAAGTTGTTTCTCTTAGAAAAAATTATATCTAAGCGCGTGATTAGGCAGACACTTCGAGTGTATTTCTGCCAAGAATTGCTTGTTTGTTTTGTTTGTTTATTCATTATTTTCTTATAATAGTTAACAATTTTCATAAAGTATTACTAAAATAATAACAATAAGAAAATAGATAATGGCATTAAATGTTCATTTTGAGAACAGTGGAAATGTCATATCCTTGATTGTAGTAGTGAGTTTTCTCCAGATAATGTAGCATACGGCTGCCAGAATGGCCAAGGCAAGAGCGTCAAAAATTTGCGAAAAATTAAAATTATTGCCAAGTTGTTTAAGCTGATTAATATTTTCCATGCTCAGGCCGTGAATGTAGTTAAGGTTCAATTTTAGTCCTTCGCTCGTGATGTTTACCAAGGGCGGTGGCAGGGCCTGCGCTGTGCGTACTGATCTGCTGGTGAATGTTTGATTTCCAACCGTGACTGTTTCGTTGTTCAAAATAATGACGTACGTTCCATTTAGGGTTGTGGAGTAGTTCCTCCCTTGTAATAGGCCTTCAAAGTTTGTAAGAAATATTGTTGAGTCTGTGATCATCTCGACGGTTTTGGTGTTGTCTGGTTCAAAGCGGCATTTGGCATCGCCACCTTTAACTAGCCTAGCTAGGCACCCGTTTTCCCGAAGTTTGGTCAGGGATTTGGGGGAACAAATTGTTGTATTGCAGATCGAAGGGCAATCCTCGTTTACCCCGAACGTTTCAACTTCGTTTATTAGCATTTTTTTATAGTTGGGGTCAACGTGTTGTCCTTTTATAACAGCTCCACAACGCTCTGGACATATTGCAAATCTTTAGCGTGTTCTTACGGGTACGCTGAAAGTATCGCAAGTAACGAGTGACCGTTTCCAGTGTGTGCTGATGTGTACCCTGGAAACTCCACAAAAGGATAAGCCGGCCCAAGTGTGTTCTTATGTGTACGCACGGGTTAACTTTTAAAGCCCGCCCAAGTGTGTTCTTATGTGTACGCTCGGGTTAACTTTTTCAGAAGGAAACAATTTTTTGTGTACATGACACAGTCGCAGGAGTCGTTAACCATTTTTTGGCCTTCGGTATGGTGAGGTCCGTCCTAGCAGTATAGCTATACGGACTCACCCAGCCAGTGTGATTATACGTGCACTTGGAAGCGCAATAGTGGGGCCGTAGGATAATTCACTTATCAAATGTTTCAATTGTCGTGTTAAATTTTATTCGCGCGCCAGAGGATCTTAGGGGTCACAGGCTCGCTTCTTTTGATATTATTCCTGTATAGCCCTCTGAGGACTTTTAAATTTGGACGTAGTAATTTATTGCTTGTAGCATCACTTTTCACTCAACTTTTTGTTATTCACTTGTTTTTTTTTTTTATTATTCGTTTTACCTCTCCTGAGGAGAGGAGCTTTTATACCCTGGAGGGTCCCGAAGGGAATCGCAAAGTTAAGCTATCGTTATAACCGGAGGGTCCCCTCGAAAGTGAATCGCGGTTTTAATATTTTTGTTATTGGCTGTACAAGCCTTAAATTATCTAAGCTGAGGTCTTGCCTCTTCATTTTTTTTTTTTATTCCTTTATCGGTAAAATTTTTATTATTATTTTTTTCTTTTTTCCTTAGCACTCCACTATCACTATCACTTTGTCACTAATCACTATGGACCTCACATTTAAGGAGGTCCTTTTTGAAGGACCTACAATGCCAGTGGGTCCCTGCTCGGGCGCCAGTTAAGGAGCCCAAGAACTAGGGCTCCAAAAAGTTAAAGTAGGGGGCCGCCCCGCGCCCCCATTACAACCTGTAAAGATCCAAATAAAAATAGTTTTTGGTCCGCCTAATAATATTTACCATTTATTTCTCTTGATTGTCAAAAATAGACTGACTTTATCGTTAACTTAAATTAAGCTCTAAGCTTCTACATTAGTCTAAGTGATTTCATAATTGCTGACACTGCACTTCCCACGATTGGCCAAAATATTATTTTATCGCTTGCGTGGCGAATCACACGACTTGCATTTTGGCAGTTCCCATGAATTGCATTTTGTCTGCTTACGCAACATGATATCGGATGTTGAAGTGTGGTGTCAGCACATTCTTACAAGTAAGTGTGTCTGCCCCCTTGTTAAGTTATATGTACATTTAAAAAAAAGAACAAAATCATAAAAAGGGAAATATATTTAAGAGAACTTATATATAACTATTGAATATAAAAAAACTGGCGGTGCAAAGTAAGTTCCTTCATATAATTAATTATTACCATATTTTAAAGACAGCGAGAAACTACATTATGGGTCGCAGCAGAATTTCAATATCCTCATGATTAAAATCAAGAAGCCACTGCTTCACTTCTCTCAGGACCACACGTCTAATCGTTTGTAACTCTTCAGGTAGTTTATTAAATAACTTACAGGATAATGTGATATTGAAGTTACGAAAAAGAGTGGTGCGAAAGCTAGGTACGGTTATATTAGATGACGATTTGATTTTTGGACAGTAGCGATTCTACATAGGGCTCTTTGTATACCCGCATCTATTAAAGACAATTTTTAAAACTTTCAAATAATATAAGTGACGTAATGGAAGGATATTAAGTTTTCTGAAATTATCCATTGAATTCGTTAGACGACCAGTGGTGCAAATTCTTCGCATAAGACACTTCTGAAAGACTAACAGAGAACAAATGTTAACGCTGTAGGCACCACGCCAACATCTGACCCCGCATTGCGATTTTGAATGGATTAATCAATGATGCACCAATGTCAGTATTCTATTAGAGGATACTTTTTTTAAAGTATAGAAAGAACGTACGGCTGATAGTATATATTGTTTGATAGCAGAGATATGCGATGATCAAATTATATTTTGATCAATTATAATACCCAGGTATTTGAAATTAGAAACAATTTCGATCTCGAGTCACTCCTTTTCCATCTTGCTATCTGGTCAAAAATTACAGAAGAATTCGGCCGAGTACAATTATTATTATTTTTTTTTTTTTGGATATGGGATTAATGGCAGGGTTTCATGACCATAGCGCCAGGTACAAAATAAAAATGGTCTTTCTATATTGTCGTTTCATTTCTCATGTTCCTCCTTTATTCACAATAGCTCCGTTATTCAATATTTAAATTCCGTTATTTCTCGAAATGTTAATTTTTTTGGTTTTTAAATGTCAACAGGCCAGGCACAAAATCAATAGTAATTTGGTTTTTAAATGGCAAAAAATAAGCAATATGAATTTCAAATCTATTTGTCACACTGATTCCTGTTAGGAGTGCACCACCACCTTTACTCCAGTTCAGGGAAGTATTGCATCTCCCAACTCCGCCAAAACGCCAGAAGGAAGCACAAAGCCAACCTTGAGGCCTATTTAAATTTTCAGCTCAACCAGAAAAGCACGACAAATTGCAGTTGAGCAGAGGATGACACTGCACGACCACTCCGACGAACTGACTAGAACGGAATGGAGTACAATTATTTGAGCACAAACTGTGACGCATGCAATCTGAGGCATGAAATATTATTTCAGATCTTGGTATTTCCTTATCTTACCTTGCTTCCCAGTGAATATTATTCAGAAATATTTCGAACGTAAGAACATTTTTTTTTATGTCGGAGATATTTAATAAAAACGTGTCCATATCAGCAATAATAGTTCTTTCGAACAAAGGATTGCAAGCTACTTTTTTGATTCCAGCATATAAATTTAGTTTTGTTGGTTTTGATGGACAATTGATGCAATAAGTTTCAAAACGATTTTACTTTTGTCAAATTTAGCTTGAAGGCAAAGAGGTTTATCGAAAAATCAGTTTAATATATGTTCATCAATCCAAGATTATGTTCCGATTGAGCTGCGAATGGGACATCATCGTACTATGCCTTAAATTCTACGAAGCATGTTAATGCGAATATTAGCGCTTAACACATTTCACAACCACGGTTCCACTAAGGGGCAATTTCTTTCTCTATTTATTTTTTTGTGCCCCAAGGGGTTAAGCCATGCCTGTCGAATTGGCGACTAAAGTCCCCAAACCCAAACGTTCGATATTGGTCACCGTCAACATACAAGACATAAAGCAATGACGATTAGATTGCTTTTTAAAGTAAATAATATCTTTTCCTTGATTATATTTCGAAAAGCTTTGATATTCTGACGAATATTAGCATCACTAAGCTGCTACTAAATAAATGCACAACAACAATAATTCTCTTATGCAGAAGGCGACGAATAGATATCTCAGACACACAAATATGTAGTCATCGGCCGACACATACACACGCATACAGCTATTGGAGAAGCGTGGACTACAGATATATGGCTGAGCTCAGGCCAAGGGGGTCACTGCTGGCGGACAGTGAACGGCCTATTAATTAGGTTAGCTGCGAATATCAAATAAGCAGCCCTCGACCAAGAGCGGCTGGTGAGGAGGGTTTGGCTTAAAAGGTCTAAAGCACCCTGAGAACCTCCAGTGGCCGGGCGAGTAGATGCCGCCCTGAATTAAGCATCCACAGCCTAGTACGGGGTTGCTTCGAGGGAATACCTACCCAAGATAGGGAGGCAACTATACGACGTGGGATACACACTCAGGAAGGTAAACAGGTAAATTATTTGTAAATTTAAGGTGATTGTCACATTAAGACTGAGCCCAGTAAGGTCTTAATTAAGGTATACTGGAATCAACGACTCGGATATGTTTGTTAAGGGCTGGCGAATGTGGCATTCGGAAATCTCAGTACTCGGCTTGACACACCGTCGAAATGACTTTCCGGTTAATGTCCCATTCGTCTCCGTCCGGTTAAAACCTTGGCAGGCCTTGGGGTACGTTCAAAGTCCGTCATCATTAAGTTGGTGGTGCAGGTTCGGTTGAGATCCTCCCGATTAATACTGATCTGGCTCTGAACGCAGTCTTCATGAGGGACTGCGTCAACCTTCACGTGGCCTCCCTGCCTTCGCATAGACAACCACGGGATCTATATAGGTAACTGCACGATCGGACCAAGATAGCGGCCTCAAGTGGGGACCCAATTAAATAAATGATGAGCAACAATAATACTAAAATAAAAAACGAAACACAGGAGAATGAAATGGCGTTCAATCCATTTGTAGGAAGGAAGCTAGCTCGCTCTCCAGAAGGGCGTGGCCCATCGGCTGGGGGCCTTAACATTTCGTCGCAAGTGGTAACGAAACCCAAAGGAGCGGAGGCCGAAAGCAAGCAAGGAGCGTTGTCGCCGGGTGCTACACCGAAGCTTTGCAAAAAGAACTCCGACAGCAAGGCTCAAACGGGCACACCATTATTAAGTGAGCTAATTAAGCAGGCGTCAGCTGCGTTAAATCAGCAAAACCCCCCTGGAGAAAAAAAGATGACCAAGCTAGGCAAGGCGATTGAGGACTTGATGCAGTTCTTCATAGGGCGTAATAATATACACGCGGAAATCAAGCGCTTGGCCTCCGTAATAAAAGTGCTGTACATCGAGTCGGCCCTAGAGGTAAAGAATTTAGAACATAAATTGCGTGCAAGCGAATGCGCCAAGAATAGAAGTCCATCACCCCCAGGAAAGCGACCGAGGAATAATTCGTACTCGACCAAGGAGAACAACGTGGTAAAACCCACTACTACACTAAAAGATGTCTTACCAGGGCACGTGGGTGGTCACAAACGATGGCAAGAAACGCAAGAGAAGGCGGAGCGGAAAGAGGAAACTGCAGCCCAAAAGACGGGAGAGTGGCAGTTAGCCAAAAAGAAGAGCAAGAAAAAATCAATTAAGGCTAGGCCGGATGCAATCATCATTTCCAAGGCGGGGGATGCGACGTACGCCAACATATTGCGTAAAGTGAAACGATTAGAAGGACGGCGAAAGGAAAGCTGTTACTAGAGCTGAAAAAATCGCAAGATGGGAAAACAAGCGCGTACCAAGCAAAAATTGAAGCGGTACTAAAGGACTCGGCTAAAGTTATAACAAAGTCCCAAATGGTCACGCTACAGTGCAGAGATCTCGATGAGATTACTACGCCCGAGGAGATTTGCAACGCCCTCCACCAGCAATGCAACATCAAACTTCCAGATGTGGCTGCCATAAAAAGCATACGCACAGGGTACAGTGGCACGAAGTCGGCACTTATAAGCCTTACAGCGGATGATGCCAAGGCGGTTCTTAATACGCAAAGAATCTGGGTAGGATGGGTTTCCTGCCGAATTAGAGAGCTCAAGCAAGAAAAACGCTGTTATAGGTGCTGGGGCTACGGGCATATAGCTCAGAAATGTAAGGAGACTGTAGATAGGTCTAGCCTATGCATGAAATGCGGCCAGGAAGGTCATAAGGCTGCAAGTTGCGAAAATGCACCGAAATGCGCGCTATGTGGGGGACAACATTCAGCAGGCAGTTTTTAATGCCCCCAACGAGAGGGCAGCAAAATGACTGTCTCATGAGGGTATTGCAGCTCAATTTAAACCATTGCGAGGCAGCGCAAGAGCTATTATCCCAAACAGTCTATGAAGGAGGTTATGACATAGTGGTACTCTCTGAACAATACAAAAATCGCCAGGAGCAGGGTTGGCTCTCAGATTCAGCAGGGAAAGCCTCAATTTGGGCACCGGGGAAATTTCTCCCACAGGAAATTATGACGCCAACGGTAGCAGGATTCACGTGGGCAAAAATCAACGGTATATACGCCTTCAGTTGCTATGCCCCTCCGAGCATGACCATCGCCGATTTCGAAGACATGATATACGGGATCACCATTGAAGCACGAGGTAAACACCCGCCTTTAGTGTGTGAAGACTTCAATGCATGGTCATCTGTGTGGGGAAGTAGACGAACCAACGAAAGAGGGAGAGTTCTCCTCGAAAGCCTTACTTCTTTGAGGCGAGAACTCCTAAATGAACCAGGGATATATACCTTCGATACAGGTACCAGACGATCCATTATAGATCTCACCTTCGCTAGCAGCGAAATAGCAAGACGAGCAAAATGGTCCATAAGCAACGTCTACACACACAGCGACCATAAAGCTATTAGCGTAGAGCTGCTCGAAACTCCACGAACGGTAGCAGCAAGACATCGACAAAGTAGGAAATGGAAACAGCGCCTTTTCGACCCACAAACATTTGACATTATCTGGAAGGACGCCATAGTACGAGAATGGCATGCGGAAGACCAGTCGGTTCAAATCACTAAGTTGCTATGTATGGCATGTGATGCTGCCATGCCCAGAAGTCGCGGAAAAGCACAGCGCACTCCGGTATATTGGTGGAATGACGAAATTGCGGAAGAGCGTAGAAAATGCCACAAAGCACGAAGAATAGCGCAGAGGGCACGCTCATCACCACGATATGCAGAGCTACACATCACCTATGTCGCACAAAGAAAGGCACTTAAAAATGCCATAAAAAAGAGCAAGAAGTTATGCTTTAGGGAACTGCTGGATAATGTCGACCTAGATCCTTGGGGATCAGCCTACAGAACTGTGATGGCCAAAGTTAAAGGACTGATATCACAGCAACCTACGTGCCCGATACTGATGAATATTATTGTTGAAACACTTTTCCCGGCGCAAGATCGCTGGACTTATCCAAGCGAGGATCTAGAAAGTACGGAAATTCCGCAAATTACAGAGCAAGAGGTGCTGGACGCTGCAAAAAGAGTTGCTGATAACAAATCCCCAGGACCCGACGAAGTACCAAACATAGCCCTTAAAGCCGCGATTACAACTAGGGCTACATTATTTACTGATCTTTTTAATGCCTGTATGCAAGAAGGCGTGTTCCCTCGCCCGTGGAAATGACAAAGACTTGTCCTATTGCTGAAACGTGGTAAACAGCCGGACCAACCATCCTCATATAGGCCACTTAGTATGCTGGATTCCCTAGGGAAGATTTTCGAGCGTATAATTAGTGAGCGCCTACAGCTGACTCTAGAAAGACCAGGTGGCTTATCGAATAGTCAATATGGATTTCGCAAATCAAGATCCACCGTAGATGCAATACAAACAGTCATCAATATAGCTAGAGAAGCTATCTCTGGAGGCCAAAATAAAAGGAAGTTCTGTGCACTGATTATGTTGGACATCAAGAATGCTTTTAACACTGCGAACTGGATGCAGATAATGGCAGCGCTGCAAAGCTTCGGCACTCCAGCTTACTTACGCAGAATTATAGGTAGCTATCTTAAAGACAGAGTACTTCTTTTTGACACGGATCAAGGAGCAAAAGAGTACAAAATCACAGGAGGGGTCCCACAGGGATCTGTTCTCGGTCCAACGCTTTGGAATGTCATGTATGACGGGGTGCTAAAGATTGATCTACCAGAAAACACGCAAATTGTGGGATATGCTGATGATATTGCAGTGGTAGTAGTGGCCAAGGAACTGGACCTGCTTCAAGCATTATGTAATGACGCCGTTGCAAGAATAAAGGAATGGTTGACCAATACAGGACTGGAGTTGGCTAGCCAAAAGACGGAAGTGGTATTAGTAAGCTCCAAACGGTCGGCGAACGAGTTAGTCTTAACTGTCGGGGATCATCAAATCACCTCAAAGGATTCCTTAAAATACTTAGGAGTGCACATTGACTCTAAGTTAACTTTCAAAGAGCACTTCAGAGCGGTGGGGGAGAAAATTACCAAAGTTAATGGATCACTTATGCGAATAATGCCTAACATTGGTGGTCCGAGCGAAGCTATACGTCAGCTGTTGTCCACAGTAACCAGCTCAATAATACTATACGCAGCACCAGTGTGGTATGGATCAAAACAGACCCATCAAAAATATATATTAGCAGCGTACCGACTTGCTTCTTTAAGAATAGCAAGTGCTTATCGGACGGTGTCCGACGACGCGATCCTGGTTCTAACCCAGTGGACTTACTGGCAAGCGAAATGGCCGATCTGTATAACACTAATATCGAGCGACCATCTGAAGAAGACAAGAAAAGAGCAAGGACACAAACAATAGCTAAGTGGCAAGAACGGTGGGAGGCCTCGAGTAAAGGGCGTTGGACTTTCACACTAGTTTGGAACGTAGCTCAATGGAATGAGCGGAAGCACGGCGAACTGAACTACCATCTCACGCAGATAATGAGTGGACATGGCGTTTTCAAAGAGTATTTATGGAAGCGTAGGATAGAGGAAGATCCTCATTGCCCAATGTGTACCACAGAGTTAGAAAACGCAGAACACGTCATGTTCTACTGCCCCCGTTTCCACGAAGAAAGACTCACCTTGCATGAAGTCTTTGGGGAGGAACCTACCACGAGAAATTTAGTTTCACATATGTGCAACAGGAAAGAATGCTGGACTGCAGTGAGCAAAATGGCATTTATAGTAATGACACGCCTGATGGATGATGTGAGGGAGCGCAGAGAAATGCGCATGCGAAGCAGTGGCGATTAAATGGACACTCAGAGCAAATAGCGGGAACCTGGACGCAGGGACAACAGTAGGCTCTTAAAAAATGAGAAATATGGAACGCCACCCTGAAGTAATGCGAAAGTGGTGCCGGGGTGGGCTACGGTTCCAGAACGGGGCTGTTTTTTAGTTTACGGACACTCGGTTGATTAACCAAGCATGATATACAACTGTTTGCAAAATTACTAGACCTTAGGACAAAAATGGGTGAACGAGGAAAGCGAGAGTATAAAAGTAGCGCAAGCTGAGTAATAACTAATTAGTTTTTATTTGAATACGCTATTGGTTGTGAAGTATAATTGCTACTCCCAAAGTAATCTAAATAAAGACCAGTTTGCAATACTGAATATTGGAGTGATTTATTCAACAGTTTAGTGATTCGAACGTTAGCAGAAGGTGCATAATAACAAGGATTTCCCTAAATTCGTTAAAATATTGTGGAGAGTTTTGAAATTGGATGGAAGGTTCCTATGTTGCTCTTAACAGTTGAAGTAATGGAAGACTCCCCATTTGATATATTCATTAAATATTAATAAAAAACAAGGATAAGCCATCGCTGCAATATTTTTTAGCAAAATCCATCCATACATGGGAATGAAAAAGTAGATGAACTAGGTAAAAAGGGCGCATGGGTTGAAGCTCGCTCCGTAGACATCCCAATTAGATTGGGCAAGATTAAGAGAAGGCGAGAAGTGATAGGTCAAGCGGGAAAGTGTGGGTTTAAGCGCAGGGCTGTAAGGTATCGAAGGTTATGTGTAAGTCTTACAACCTTAGTATAACAAAGTTGCTTCTATCATTTAAAAGAGAGGACTGTAGGCTCGTGACGGGTATTCTGACTGCACATTGCCTTCTAGCGTCACATGCCTTTAAATAAGGCTTCGTCAGTGATAGCAGATGTAGGAAGTGCTGGTTGGCTGCCACGCTAAGACTCCAGCTATAAGAAATGATACAGCTGTCAGATCTAGAAGCTGTAAGTGGCATAAGCCCTAGAAAGCTCCCAGCTCCTGGTTTTGTTAGGGTTTTTCAGTTTGGTCATTAAAATTAACTTCTGGTAATGGTACGGCTCATTTAGTCTATGTGAAGTCCTCATGGACCGTCAGTTCAACCTAACCTAACCATCTGCATCAGTTTTGTTTGATGACTTTACCATCGAAACTTCTCGGGTAACATCATGATCACCAAAATTTAATAGAGCATCATCAGTAGGACTGTGTCAGAATCGAAGTTTAATCACAAAAAATCAGCAACCAGATAGATATAGTGTGTGCGTAGCTTTCATTTTAAAAAGACTTGAGATACGATGATCTAGCGTGATTTTTTATGTATCTTTCTTAAATATTCAAACTCTCTTCAGTACAATGAATATTTTCTTTATGAAATCGAGCTGGACATTTTATACTTTTTAAAGAACTTGTTCCTTACATTCTTAAGCTTTTTTAGCTGCTTTTATGCCATGAAATTTTATGGCAATTTTTATGCTTTTGGGGGATAATTTACTGAATATTTGGTTGACGTTGGCTTTGAAAACATCAAAGCTCTAACTAACCAACTCCAGAAAATATATTATCGCGTTCAAGCAAAGTGATTTTATCATTAATATCATCAAAAACGCAGTTTCTAAGGGAGTAATTTTCGGATTGCATATCTACGTTAATATTACAAAATTCATAAGATCCTTATTGCAGAACTAGAATATGATGTAAGCCTAAACATGACATTCTGCAATTATAAAAAGGTATATGATCACTAGCAAAAACTATATCTAAAGTCTTAGAGATTTTATTAGTAAATGCGTTTTTCTGGGCAAGATTCACACTTAATAACAGGCTTTAGGAATGCTATTAACGTTATGAGGAAGTATAGCACCAGAAAACACAGCCGTATGTAGATGAAAAACACAAAAAGTCCTCAGTGCAATCCATAAAAAGCCGTCGGATCTCCAGGCCAGGACTTGCCCGGCGAACCCCGTTCTTAAAGTCAAATACCCTGAACGCGCAGAAGAGGGAAGTAACCTCCCCATAGAGGCGCGCGTTATTCTAGCTCAACTTCGATCTAGATACTGTAACAGGTTAAACTCTTACTTATACAGATTCGACACCGGCAAATATAATGTACATCACAAATTAATTTATTTATTTATTTAGAAGCTTATGATACACATGTTTCTTATAGACTACAGCCTAGGGAATAAAATAAGAAACAAAACTCAGAAAGAAAACAGAAAAACAGAAGGAAAACTCACAATATTAGAAACCAGAAATTACAGTGTTAGAGATCTTATGAAGCTCATTTATCCGGACTAGGTGAGCATTACGAGTAACTCAGTTTTAAGAATTTGTTAGTGGAACGGTGCTCATTCGCTCAAGCAGAGATATACATACCATCCAACTCACCACTAATAATTTAAAAAAAGAAAGTTGGGGAAATAACATTCGCCTAGCTTCCAATAACTGCAAACTGATTAAAAGTAAACGGGAATTATAAGAAGAAGCAATGCCTCCTGAATATGTAATGTAAATAAAATTTATGTCGCGATAACCTCCGAAGAGACTTTAGGCCGAGCTTCTCTTCCAACTTGCTTCGTGCTTTTCTTGATTTTCTCTACAAACTGGCCAGACGGGACCTACGTGTTTTATGGCGACTCCCGATGGCATCTGCAAGGCAGATGAGTTTTTACTGAGAGCTTTTCATGGCAGAAATACACTCGGAGCGCTTGCCAAACACTGCCGGGGGGCGCCCCGCTTAGAAAAATTGTCTTCTAATTGACAAGCCTTATATCTAAAACTTTGATGTTGCTTTGCCCGGAGTGTGAAGCCAGGGTATACGGTGTGGTAAGCGGAGCACGCTACCATCACACCATGGTGGCCGCCAACTTAAGCATATAGGAATCAGAAATTTTAGGTAAGTGGTGTCTGTATGTCCTGCTTGTAACCTGTCCCCACATGGCACCAACCATCTACAACCATGGCTACAACAACAACAACAACTGTACATAACTTAAAATCTTCGCCTATTGAGCACCTCATTTCAAGGCACTTGCCTTTTTCTAACAATATCACATAATTTAGTGCTTTCTCTAGTAAGTAACTGCGATTTTAATGCACATTTCATTTCGATGGTGTTTCACGAAAACATTTCGTATGCCGCTTGTTACTTGGCAGTTTTTATCCGCAAAACTTTCTACCTGAAACTTTTCAGTAGGCTGCTGTAAACATGTGTTAATCTTAATTGTTTACAAAAATTTTCAACGCTACACGAAAATCGCATTAACTTATACTCATACTTAGTGAAATTCCTTTGAAAGTAATTTTATACTCAGTTGTACTCTAAACCGTTCATTGTTTACATGTTTTTGCAAATGATAAGCTTGTCAGGCGGCTTCAGAAGCGCTTCCAGGGCTTTTTGTATTGTTAATTTGCAATATTTTAGAGACTACTTTACGTGTTACTTGAATGCCGAATTGCATATGTAAGGCCCAGTTTTCAGTAGCTCGTCAGTTAGACTACGCTCAAACTTATTTTGCGGTTTTTCAGTACACTTTATCTAAAGTTTAAGCTGAGCTTAAGTGGCCGAATAAACTCTAGTAAACCTATCAGTCGTTCTCAGCAAAGAAGTAAATATTTTATAAGCAAACGCTTTCACTGAATTTAAAAAAATATAGTTCCTAACTTGTACTCAAATGTGGCTCTCTAGTTGTACTCTAATTTAAGATTCCAATACTTCAGTATTTTCATGAAAATAAAACAAAACATGTATAATTTTTTTTTTTAATTTATAACGCTTCATTCCTGCTGCCAGGTGTTTATTTCTCAAAATAACGCGTTGTAGGCTTTGGTGCTACCACCTTGGAGACTAGTTTTTTTTCAAGTCCACCTCAACTCTATATCCAATGTAGGATATCAGCTTGATGTAAGAGCTATACTTTTCCCAAAATCTCTCAAAGGCTGTTGAGTAGTGTGAGGAAAACACTTTACAAAATTTCTCCAAGGTTGGATAGTGATTGGATAATGATGTTGGATATCAACTCCAGAACAAGATAGGCTTAGAGCTTAGACTTGAGAAATATTTTTTCCGATGTGCTGGGTAAACATAATCCAGCTGTATTTAAAAATTATATGCACTTAAAAAAACCAATGATGCCGAATAAAAAACCTACCCTAAAAGCTGCCATAAACTGTGACTGAAAATCTGCTCAGTAATTTAACTGGAGTTTAATTTTGACTAGAATCTAAGCAAACCTTAACCAAGTACTGAAAACTCGGGCCTCAAAGTGACAAATTGGCTAATCTGTACTGTAGCATAGAAGTCTTTAGCCTTGTGTTCATACTGCGAAGGGTGGAAAGGTGTCGTTCATAGTTTGAGCTGGTAGCAGAAAACCCTGCAAAAATCGCATGTAAGGAGTACTCGCTATGGACCAAGCCACAATTCATACAAAAACAAGTAAGGACGGGACTGTCTTCGGCTGTGCCGAAGACTTCATACCTTTCATGAATGGGGCTGAACAATAATCTTATCCCATTCGTAATCTCCGAATAATCGGATGTATAAGATAAGAAATATATAGTGAACAGATCTACATACCTAAACAATTTTTAAGATATATATAAAATAAAAAATAGGTAGGTACTTTGTGTGAGAATGCAAAGTTTCAGGTTTTTTGTGGTCTGCGTGTAAAAACTATGACTACAAATCACGTATTTCAACAATATATGACGTAAACGTAACTATTTGATGAAATTTGATGAATTTTGAAGCTTCTATCCGTAAAAAAGGGGCAAAAATTACAGTTTATATGAAGTATTGTTACGAATATTAGCAAAACTAAGGAGTGCTGCCAGCTCTAAGCCGATGCTAAGCAGTGACGTGAATGCACATCAATAATTCAATCATCATGTATCTACATAAACGAAACAATAACTGCGTCTACATATATGTACCATGTACGTATACGAGCAGCGGAGAGTCAATGCACAAATACATGCATATATCTGAGATACTCCTATAAGTATGCAATGAGAAAAACTATAAAATTGTGCAATTGTAGTTACATCTGAGAAGTTTGAGAGCTGCTGGACTAGCAGATTCTGGAAGCGACTAGAAGATGCGAATTTTAAAATCAAAGAGTATAAAGGGCGACAGATGTAGAGGCGCTGGAATTCAGTTTGATTTGAGTTGTCAAGCAGTTACGACTAAGACGATATCTAGCGAGCAATAGCAGTATTATTTTGAAAGTCAGTTTCCTTTAAGCTATCAGTTTGGTTATTAAGCTATTCGTTGCACAGTTTGAGTGTTATTGTGAAGTATTTTAATAAAGGCAATTTTTCCATTATTCAATATTGGGGTTATTTATTCAACAGTTTAGCGATACGTACCTAGCAAATGGCAAATAAGAGGATTTGCAGAAAATTCGTTACAATTGGTGTCAGAAGAGGAATTGTTGAATAAATTCCGGAGGACAACAAGGACATGGCAAAGTTCAGTGAATTGAAGATCCAGCAACTAAATAAGGAGTTGGAGAGCAGTGGATTGAATACAAGCGGCGTTAAACTTGAACTTCAGGCACGGCTACGAGAGGCAATGGAAACAGAAGGAATTGATGTGGAAGAGTATGACTTTCATCTTGATGGCGAGGATATAACAAAAATGGAAGAAACACCGCATACAATGGCGAACACAGACCTGAACATGATACTGGCTGCAATATCTGCTCAAACATTGACAATGTCATCATAGATGGAATCCCAAGAGACACGAATAACATCGAAGATTGAAGCATAAGAGGCACGTATAACAGAAATGTCATCACAAATATCCACAAATATGTCATCACAGCTGGAAGAACAAAATACATATATGGCAACCCAACTGAAAGAACAAGAGACACGCATAACAGTACAACTAGAAGCACAAGAGGCGCGTATATCATCAAAACTCGAAGCGCGCATGGACGAAAAAATAATGCAGTTTGAAGAAAAATTCGAGGCAGAGGTGGATGCGTTGTGAGGTCGTATACAGGAATTGCAACTTAATCGGCCGGCTGCTTCAGCGAGTAATACGAAGGTAAAAACTTCATCTTTTGACGGTTCTGTTCCTTTCCAGGTCTTCAAGCTACAGTTTGAGAAGACCGCAGCAGTGAACAACTGGAATGCGGAAGATAAAGTTGCTGCACTGTTCGTGGCATTAAAGGGGCCAGCAGCGGAAATCCTACAGACGATTCTCGAAGGAGAGCGGAACAATTATGAAGTATTGATGGCTGCTGTAGAACAACGTTATGGAAGCGAGCATAGAAAACAGATATTCCAAATTGAGTTGCAAAACTGCTACCAAAAAGCAAATGAGACATTGCAGGAGTTTGCTTCAGATATTGAAAGATTGGCTCATCTTGCAAATGCGGACGCACCTGTGGAATACACTGAAAGGGTAAAAATCCAGAGTTTCATAAATGGCATACGAGATGTGGAAACGAAGCGGGCTACATATGCGAATCCAAAATTAACATTTGCTGAAACGGTATCGCATGCACTGACTCAGGAAACAGCCTCACTTTTGAGTAAGCCAGCGTACAAAGCTCATAGCGTGGATGTGGAAAGGCCAGAGTAGGTAGATACAATTTTGGAAGCACTGAAGGGATCTCAACAGAAGAATGCCGGAGTTATTAAATGTTTCAAGTGCGGCAACCCAGGTCACATTGCACGTAATTGCGATCTTGGTCCTAATAGTTCCAACAATGTGGGTGGCCGTAAACGCAAAGCTGGCGGAAATGAGCAAGAGCGTGTCGGATGTAAAGAACGAAAACTTGCCCCGGCTATTGAATGTCCTGTGATATCTGTGTCGCATATTGGAAGGAAATCAAGCAGTCTTACCATCAGAGGGAATGTGGATGGTAAAGAGCGTGTAGTGACTGTAGATACGGGGGCATCTCATTCCTTGATTCGATCTGATTTGGTCTACAGCAGAGTAAAGTAATTACCTGGAGCAAGGTTGCGTACGGTCGCAGGTGAGTATAATCAAGTCCAAGGCGAAGTGGTATGTGAGGTATTAATTGGAAAAGTCATGGTTCAACACAAATTCGTTGTGGCGGAGATCGTTGATGAAGTCATATTGGGAGTGGACTTCTTGGTTGACCATGACATCAGGATCGATATGCGGAGAAAAATTATGAGCTATAAGAACCAGGACATACCACTTAACTTTAGTTTGGAAAAGGGGTTCAGCAGTAGTCTGGTACTGGTGGAAAAGACTCAACAGAGACCACGAAAGTCAAAGGCAAAGGTTGATAGATCGAATGGGCCAAATAAATCAAAATCAAAAGTACCTGCGAGAGAAACACTGGCATTGACAAAACCTAAAAGACGCAGGAAAACGAAGCAACGAATTTCCGAGAAAGAATGCGAGGGTAGTTTCAAGCCAGAGCGCACTACTGTGGGGAAACGTGGGAACGATACTGATTATGCAAAGCAAATCCGTCCAGCGCAAGCTCTACGAAGTAGTTCATCGGCCAAACAACAGAGTGTGAAGGAACGAACCAGGGTATTGAGTAGTACAATGAAACACAGGTACCATGAGAACAATAATTCGAAAGGTTTCTTGGCGGGAGATTTAGTACTGTTATACAACCCTCACCGGCGGAAAGGTGTTCCATCCAAATTTCGGTGCAGCTGGGAAGGCCCGTACAAGGATGTGAAGAAGATCAGTGATACCATCTACCGCATACAAAGCATTGAGAAACCACGGAGTAGAAGAGTGGTACATTTGGCGATGCTAGCAGCGTTTAGATCGAGAGATTTGTCTGATCGGGACGATCAGACTTAGGTGGAGGGCAGTGTTACGAATATTAGCAAAACTAAGGAGTGCTGCCAGCTCTAAGCCGATGTCAAGCAGTGACGTGAATGCACATCAATAATTCAATCATCATGTATCTACATAAACGAAACAATAACTGCGTCTACATATATGTACCATGTACGTATACGAGCAGAGGAGAGTCAATGCACAAATACATGCATATATCTGAGATACTCCTATAAGTATGCAATGAGAAAAACTATAAAATTGTGCAATTGTAGTTACAGCTGAGAAGTTTGAGAGCTCCTGGACTAGTAGATTCTGGAAGCGACTAGAAGATGCGAATGTTAAAATCAAAGAGTATAAAAGGCGACAGATGTAGAGGCGCTGGAATTCAGTTTGATTTGAGTTGTCAAGCAGTTACGACTAAGACGATATCTACCGAGCAATAGCAGTATTGTTTTGAAAGTCAGTTTCCTTTAAGCTATCAGTTTGGTTATTAAGCTATTCGTTGCGCAGTTTGAGTGTTATTGTGAAATATTTTAATAAAGGCCATTTTTCCATTATTCAATTTTGGAGTTATTTATTCAACAGTTTAGCGATACGAACCTAACAAAAGGGCAAATAAGAGTATTTGCAGAAAATTCGTTACAGTATATAATATATATACCACCGATCTCTATGATTTTTTCGGACAAAAATATATGCTATATACGTAAGCATTTGGTGAAATTTGAAGTATCTAGCTGTTAAAATGGGGCAGAAATTGCGCAAAGTTTCTTATCTGAACAATCGGTTGTATGAGATATATACTATATATACCACCGATCTCAATGATTTTTTCAGACAACAATATATACTATACATGAAAGCATTTGGTGAAATTTGAAGCTTCTAGCTGTAAAAATGGGGAAGAAATTGCGCAAAGTTTCTTATCTGAACAATCGGTTGTATGAGATATATACTATGTATACCACCGATCTCAATGATTTTTTCAGACATCAATATATGCTATACGCGTAAGCATTTGGTGAAATTTGAAGCTTCTAGCTGTTAAAATGGGGCCGAAATCGCCAAAAAAATATATATATATACTATATATATCATCATATATATATTATATATATCACCGATCTCTATGATTTTTTGACACAACAATATATACTATATACGTAAGCAATCGATGAAATTTGAAGCTTATAGCTGTTAAAATGGGGTAGAAATTGCGAAAAGTTTCTTATCTGAACAATCGGTTGTGGGGGATATATAGTAATATACGACCGATCTCATTAATTTTTTCAGGCAACATTATGTGCAATATACGAAATTATATGGTGAAGTTTGAAGCTTCAATCGGTTAAATTGAGTAAGATATTACAAAAATCCTCTTTTTCTGCAAAATCGGTTGTATGGAGGATATATGCTATAGTGGTCCGATCCGGCAGGTTCCGACAAATGTCTAATCGGACATCCAAATACACCCGCTCACCAAATTTTATCAAGATATCTCAAAAATTGAGGGACTAGTTTGCATACAAACAGACAGACGGACAGACGGACATGGCTAAATCAACTCAGCTCTTCAACCTGATTATTTCGGTATACTTAATAGTGGGTCTATCTATTTTCCTTTAAGGACTTACATTTTACATTTACATTACATTTTTACTTACCATTTCATTTTCATGAAAGGTATAAATATGGTCCAATTAACATTGCGATGTCCTTGGACTGGACCATAGACTCCAGCTCATCATTACATCGGAGTAATCCATGGAGTACTCCAGTATGACATAAGTGGACCACATGATGCAACGTTTTTTGCAGGGAAATGTGCATGCCATTAGTCTTTAGTATACACACCTTTTACCTCCTTTATATAAAGTTCTTTTTATGTTTGTCTTCAAATAATAGTATAAAATTAGTGCATTTACCAACCAATTTTTGAGTAACTTCGCAGTGTCGCAGGGATCGTGATATTTAAAAATTATATTGACACACATCACTTCTTCGTTAGTTTTAAAACCGTCTTCGATAGCATGAAATCCAGGTACCAATATAGCGCTTTGTCTGAATTTGGTTTCCTCGCAAAACTTATACGGCTGTGCAAAATACCGGTGGGAAACAACTACCAGCTTAGTCAGAACTGGGAAAGATCTCCCCGATGCGTTTGAAACTGGAAGGTTTCAGACAAGGTGACCCCATATCGTTCGATTTCTTTGATTTGATACTGAAAAATTAATACTATCTGCAGAACTTAACCGCTCTGGAACAATATTCTATAAAAGCGTGCAATTGCTGGCGTATGCTGACGACACTGATATTATCGGCCTGAAAATCCGCGTCGTAAGCTCTGCTTATAACAAACTGGAAACAGCAGCGTAAATGAGCGCTTGATGGTGAATGAGGACAAAATGAAGTACCTGCTGCCATCAAGCAAAGAGTCAGCGCATTTGCGCCTTGACAACCACACCACAGTTGCAGCCATAATTTCGAAATAGTAAAAGCATTTGTTTATTCGAAAACCAGCATTAACACTAACAACAACATCAGCTTTAAAATTCTGCGAAAAGTCACTCTTGCCAATAAATGCTACTTTGGACTAGGTGGGCAGTAGAAAAGTTAAGTCCCCTCTAGGCAAACGAAAATCATGCTCTACAAGTCACTTATCGGTCCCGTTCTGCTATATAGTGCAGAAGCATGTACCATTACAACATCAGGTGAGGCGGCTCTGGGAGTGTTCGAGGAAAAATTTCTTTGGAAGATTTGCGGACCTCTACGCGTTGGCGAGTACCAAAGAAGGTTTGATGATGAGCTGTACGAGCTTTACGCACACATCAACATAGACCAGCGAATTAAAACCCAGCGGCTACGCTGCAGCGCGCTGGATAAACGGTGTTATGCTTATGATAGGTGATGCTCCGGCTAAGTATTTATAACGAAACCCGCTATGAATGCAGGTGAGAAGGGTGGCCCCACTCTACTGGAAGAAAAACATCGAAAACGATTTTAATTCCCTTGGTGTGATCAATTAGCTCCATTGGCAGAGGAGTGAAGCGACTGGCGCGCCCTGTTGGATGGCCCTACCCAAATTCAACGGTTAAGCGCCAATTAAGTAAGTAAGTATTACCATACCACGGGAAAGAAGTTAAGAGCTAACTACAAGTAAATTTCTTCCAAAAACATAACTATTTTTATAATTTATTTTTAATAATTTGGGAAAAATTTAAACAACGTGACATCAGGACGGAAAAGGCGACAGCTGTTTCGATTATACCTTGTAAATCTCTTCAAAGCCTTTTCTCTCGGGAGTGGGAGTCGAACTCGCACTCCTACGATAGTTGAAATGGTTATAAACGCATTAAGCTACGTCATGCCTTAGTTGTTGTAAAGTTTTTCCCAATTGCCTTCTTTTTGCAGCTATGCTTGGTACGGCGGTTTTCAAAGAAATTTTGGTTTTGTTGCTGTTTTTGTTCTATTTATAGAACTACAACGAATTAACCAATTTTGTCTGTTTGTATGATTTTAATAATCGGGGATTGCCCATATTGCTTTTTTAAATGTATGAAAACATTTATTTGAAGCAATTTTTTTAATTTTATAATTTATTTCTTTGTTTCTTTGAAAACCGCCGTACCAAGCATAGCTTTAACACATAATTGCATACGAAGTATGGCAATGTGTAAAAGATTAAAATATGCAAAAAGAAGGCAATTGGGAAAAACTTTACAACAACTAAGGCATGACGTAGCTGAATGCGTTTATAACCATTTCAACTATCGTAGGAGTGCGAGTTCGACTCCCACTCCCGGGAGAAAAGGCTTTGAAGAGATTTACAAGGTATAATCGAAACAGCTGTCGCCTTGTCCGTCCTGATGTCACGTTGTTTAAATTTTTCCCAAATTATTAAAAATAAATTATAAAATTAAAAAAATTGCTTCACATAAATGTTTTCATACATTTAAAAAAGCAATATGGGCAATCCCCGATTATTAAAATCATACAAACAGACAAAATTGGTTAATTCGTTGTAGTTCTATAAATAGAACAAAAACAGCAACAAAACCAAAGTTTCTTTGAAAACCGCCGTACCAAGCATAGCTTTAACACATAATTGCATACGAAGTATGGCAATGTGTAAAAGATTAAAATATGCAAAAAGAAGGCAATTGGGAAAAACTTTACAACAACTAAGGCATGACGTAGCTGAATGCGTTTATAGCCATTTCAACTATCGTAGGAGTGCGAGTTCGACTCCCACTCCCGGGAGAAAAGGCTTTGAAGAGATGTACAAGGTATAATCGAAACAGCTGTCGCCTTGTCCGTCCTGATGTCACGTTGTTTAAATTTTTCCCAAATTATTAAAAATAAATTATAAAATTAAAAAAATTGCTTCAAATAAATGTTTTCATACATTTAAAAAAGCAATATGGGCAATCCCCGATTATTAAAATCATAACTATTTTTCTTTAGAAACCTAATGCAAGCAAAACAAGTAAGGAAGGCTTAGTTCGGGTGTAACCGAACATTACATACTCAGCTGCCAAATTACAACTTGCAAAACTTTTAAATTACCTTCTTTTAAAAATGAGCGGATCCACGCCCATTGTCCAAAATTTATCTAATTTTCTATTCTGGGTCTCTAAGGTCTAGGTGGGTTGACCAAGTTGCATCGCTTTATCCGTTTTTGGTAATGAATTATCGCACTTTTTCGGTTTTTCGAAATTTTTGATATCGAAAAAGTGGGCGTGGTTATAGTTCGATTTCGTTAATTGTAAATAGCAATCTGGGATGAGTGCCCAGGAACATACGTACCAAATTTCATCAAGATACCTAAAAATTTACTCAAGTTGTCATGTTTACGGACAGACGGACGGACGGACGGACATGGCTAAATTAATTTTTTTTCCGCGCATATCATTTTGATATATAGAAGTCTATATCTATCTCGATTAGTGTATGCCGTTACGGGGTGCCGTTATGCGAACAAAATTAATATACTCTGTGAGCTCTGCGCAGCTGAGTATAAAAATATTAGCATAGTACCGCCAATATATGAGCTTTAACTTCTTCTTTGTTTTAAAATCTTACAACTGAGTATAAAAAGTTCTGTTACACCCGATCTTAGACGACACCACTTGGTTTGAGCTAAGAATAGTAGGTTCTTATGGATTTCCTTTCATTTGCGTCACATGTGCAGTGAGTACAAAACTTTTTAAATTTACCGCAACTTTTATTTTGTGTTGCTTACTTGAAGGCGTAGCAAATGCTGTATTGTGATATCAATAGCACCTTTCTACAGTTAATAACTGCAAGTAGTTGCAGATACAATATGTTGCTCATGACATAAGTTTATATTGTAACAGCTGAGCTTTTAAACTTTTAATTTGGTAATAAAATCTAGTTAATATATACATATCATTATTTGTTTTTTTTTTAGGAAAAAATTAATACTACCAGCTTTTGATTCCAACCAACAAAGTTATTATTTGCAGTGTTGCTGTTGAAACAGAATTAAGTGTACTTGTTTTACACCAGATTAAGTTCCATAAACAAGTAAGGATAGATACAAATTTTTAGCGCCGAAGGCATGCTTTGAGAACGTCATAAGTGGCAAGAATGACCAATTAGTTTTACAAGATGGTGTATCCACCCAGCGAGAGACTCCGCTATTTACTAATAGTAATTAGAAATAGCTTAAAACACAAACAAAGTCGTTTAAAAATAACAAAAGCAAGAAGTGGCCAGGATGGCTTCCTATAGGCTGGGAAATTTCTTCATATTTAGTATAAACTCAGAGAACAGAAGTGCTGTTGGGCAAGATACTACCAAACCACAAATGTCGGCGTCTTTTTCTTTAGGAACTATTTGAATAGCACGGCTCCTTACTGTAGGAGCAAGAGTCATACAGATCAGCCCTCTCCTTTTGCCGGTTTCCCGTCTTTATATCTCCCCGCTTAAAAAAATATCATTTATGCATTTGTTGCAGTTCGACGCCAAACGTATTCCTTAATAAAAAAACAAATTCATGAAATATTTTCAATAGCCCTCTAAATCAGCTATCTTAACCTTGATATAACTCTGATATAAACCTTACTAAGGCTGACGGAAGTCCACATTTGTAACAAATGCTTAAGAAAAAACACTAGTGCGTTTATAAAACTTTTTTATTTAGTATTTCAATTCATTTAACAAAATTAAATCCAGGTTCCTCCGTGCAAATTTTAACTACATTTGCTCAATGTTACCACTTTTGCTACTTGGCGTAAATTTCTTAGTTAGAGTACTCACAGTTCAGGTTAAACTCCAGTTAGCTCAAGATGTTCGCAATATGAACAACATACAGTAACAGCTTAAACTGTTACCTAGCCAGAATCAACCCCAACATACACAATCCCCACAAACCACCAACCATCTCTTCAATTGAAATGTGGAACCAACGCCTCTAAAACCCCTCTCACTAAGGTCTACCGCTGCTGAAACTGCTATGAGGAAACTAGTAGTAATAACAGGTCGAAAAATCATGTTTCAACAGGTCAACAATATGATAAAGTTTTCAATATACTTTAAATGATGTCTAAAAATATAGACTACGAGCTGAGAGGTGGTGTTTTTTTCAAGTAGGGCCTGGGGGTCAGGCAAATAATAGTTTTTCAAAAATATCCATTTGTCTAAGGTGTTATTCCAAGTTGGAAGCCAACTTTAAGCTATCTTTTAGTTATTTTCTTCTTCTGCTGGGGTTTTCCCACTGATTAGCAAATGAAAGATAATTTTATCAGTTTAGCTGTAATTCGTTTAAACGTGAATATGCCTCAAACATAGTTGTCACTTATTCCAAACGAATTCGTCGATATGACTCAATCACAAAAAGGTGAACTAAAAAAACCACACAAAAAAGGTGAAGCGTTTTAAGGTTAAAAGTTATTGGATGCTATCATTCAATTTATTTGTTTATGACCCCCAAGTTATTGTAAATATTTTGACCTTTATTCCTTGAATAATAATATTTGAACTTTTTATGGATATCCTTCTTTATGCCTTCTCAACATTAAACAGTAAAAAGTTTGAGCGCTTTCATTCAGCACTCACGAAGGGGGAAATTGAGTTTCAAAAGGCGTTTGGTATCCCAATGAAATGCCTGTATTCTGAATGTAAGAGCTGAACCACTTCATATAGAAGCAATAAGTTAAACGTAATAATATTAAACTTCGAATCTCTTTTACTGCGAAAAGGATATTTTTAACAGTCAAAAGAAATCTACTCAACCATGTTACCCTCATCCACATAGCTCAATTGCTAATGATTGTCACATAGTTGATAGACTCATCAAAATCCTATTACCTTACTAATGGCCAAGCTAAGAGATATCATGCGCTCGTTTTCATTCCGAAGTCGCGCAAAGTTTACAATCAACAGATTGTCGCTGGCCATTAGCGGAATATCACGCAGCCACTGTGCTATAACTTGGCTTTGGGTCACTTGTTGAGCTTTGCATAAGTAGATAAATATGTTTGTTGTTTTTTTGTTCTTGTGACTCGCTTCGTTGCAACATTTGCTGCAGAGATTAGTTTTATTTCAAAGTTTGTTTTACGTGCCGGGTAATGACCCTATAAATCTTTGGCCGCCTTTGTATATGAATGCGCAACTGCATCTTTAATTTTTTTGAATCTGTGCTAGAGTCTTGTACAAAACAAGTAAGGAAGGTTAAGTTCGGGTGTAACCGAAAATTACATACTCAGCTGAGAGTTTTGGAGACAAAATAAAGGAAAATCACCATTTAGCAAAATGAACCTAGGGTAACCCTGAAAAGTGTTTGTATAACATGGATTCCAAATGAAAGGTGTTAATGAGTATTTTAAAAGGGAGTGGGCCTTAGTTCTATAGGTGGTCGCTTTTTCGAGATATCGCAATAAGGGTGGATTACTATAGAATGTGTTTTTACGATATGGCTGTCAAATTAAAGGTATTAATGAGGGTTTTAAAAGGGAGTGGCCCTTAGTTGTATATGTGAAGGCGTTTTCGAGATATCGACCAAAATGTGGGGCAGGGTGAACCAGAACATCATCTGTCGGGTACCGCTAATTTATTTATATATGTAATACCACGAACAGTATTCCTCCCAAGACTGCAAGTGCTTTTGATTTCGCCCTGCTGAACTTTTTCATTTTCTTGTACTTAATATGTTAGGTGTCACACCCATTTTACAAAGTTTTTTCTAAAGTTATATTTTGCATCAATACACCAATCCAATTATGGTTTCATCTCTTTTTTCATATTTGGTACATAATTATGGCGTGGTCATAGTCGGATTTCCGCCATTTTTTACACCAAGATAAAGCGAGTTCAGATAAGTACGTGAACTAAGTTTAGTAAAGATATATCGACTTTTGCTCAAGTTATCATGTTAACGGCCGAGCGGAAGGACAGACGGTCGGATATGTATAAAAACTGCGCGCGGCTTCAACCGATTTCGCCCATTTTCACAGAAAACAGTCATCGTCATAGAAGCTATGCACCTACCAAATTTTCAAAGGATTGGTAAATTTTTGTTCGACTTATGGCCATAAAAGTATTCTAGACGAATTAAATGAAAAAGGGCGGAGCCACGCCCATTTTGAAATTTTCTTTTTTTTTGTGTTTTGTTGCACCATTTCATTAGAGGAGTTGAATGTTGACATAATTTACTTATATACTGTAAAGATATTAAATTTTTTGTTAAAATTTTACTCTAAAAAAAATTTTTTTTTAAAGTGGGCGTGTACGTCTTCCGATTTTGCTAATTTTTATTAAGCACACATATAGTAATAGGAGTAACGTGCCTGCCAAATTTCATCATGATATCTTCAACGACTGCGAAATTACAGCTTGCAAAACTTTTAAATTACCTTCTTTTAAAAGTGGGCGGTGCTACGCCCACTGTCCAAAATTTTACTAATTTTGTATTTTGCGTCATAAGGTCAACGCACCTACCAAGTTTTATCGCTTGATCCTTCTTTGGTAATGAATTATCGCACTTTTTCGGTATTTCGAAATTTTCGATATCGAAAAAGTGGGAGTGGTTGTAGTCCGATTTCGTTTATTTTAAACAGCGATCTGTGATGAGCGCCCAGGAACCTACGTACCAAATTTCATCAAGATACCTCAAAATTTACTCAAGTTATCGTGTTAACGGACGGACGGACGGACGGTCGAACATGGCTAAATGGATTTCTTTTTTCGCCCAGATCATTTTGATATATAGAAGTCTGTATCTATCTCGATTAGTTTATGCCGTTACGGGTTACCGTTATGCGAACAAAGTTAATATACGTGGCAAAAATTACAAGTTGTACCTTCTAAGGAAGTGTTACTTAGTTCAGCATCATTGCTGGGCTTAAGAGCGTTTTTTACAACTCTTCTATGGTCCTCGAGAGACCAAATTTCTTGATACCAATATTTGCGAGATCATTTCAGAATTAAGTTATCAACTAACCCCCAGATATGAGGAAACATTTCAAAATAATCTAAGAATAATTTCATTACCATTTTGGTATCACTTCAGACCCATTCGAGTTACTTTTAATTTGGTATACGCAGAAATAGTCCCCAACATAGTTTGAAAAGTATAATATGTGAATGCGATATAAAACTGTCATGGACCGGCACTAGGGAATAGGCAGCGGGGCGTGCATGCTTGCATTAACCAGGCTTAATTAGTCAGTCGGGAGGTCGGGGTTTTTGCTCCTATCGAACCACCCTAGCGTAAGTATATATAAAAAGTAATTCATGCACTTTATGGAATAAACCCGAACAGAAAATTCATTCAAAAAGAAAAAATGCTTTCAGCTCATATTCTTTATATACGGACGGACTCTCTTAACTAGCATAGTAATAGGAAAACCGGACAGACAACGATACTCTGAACTCAGAGCAATACCCTGCACATACACACATATCATCTAACATTGGCGACAATACCGAAAACAGAATTCCTATGCAGAAACCAAGTAATGCGAAAAAAAAACAATACACCTATGAGAGGAGGTCTGTGGTGTTGCTTTGCCTCTTTATTTACTCTCGCTCCCTGCCCTACCAAAGTATTGAGAGTTCACATCAACTCTCCCATACCCAACCAACACTAATCCTCGACTACATACTCAACTCACAAGACTTTAAAACGATATTCTACTCTTTATTCATGTTATTTATTGCTAAGCACTACATGATCATTGCAAAAAAAAAGAGATTTATCCTCATTCTCTTACATTTATGATTACAATATATATTTCATTTACTCATTCTTAATTCAATTCAGTTGCGATTGCCTGGATATACAAAAAAAAATGCTTACATATTTATGTTTGTAATAATATACCGAAATATAAATTAACATAGTTTGAGCGAAATTAAATCAATGAAAATATGTGTTAACTGTTGATATCCAGCTGTATGATGAGTAAAACTTATAGTATTTTATGATTTAATTTACCTCACAAAAACTTACATATTTACATATTTATGTATGTATATTTGTTTGTGTTACTTACATTAAACAGGGTGCTGCAACGATGTTTGCGCAAACAGGTTGTTTTGAATTTTATGTAAATTACTTATTTTATAGTTGGCTTCTTGTTACATTTTGGAATAAATTTTTATATTATGTAGTTGTTGCTGCTAACGTCACATTAAATTAGCTTTTAAACTGATTTAGTTTCGGCTTACATATTTAAAATTTTTTTTTCCTTTTTTTTTTTTTTTTTTTTTTTTGTTTTTAATAAATTTGTGTATTTTTCTCCTTTGTAGTTATTATCTAAGGTTCTACACCAATATTTAGATGCAAAAATATTAAAGTGCCATTTGGCGAAAATTTATTTGTAAGAAATTAAATTATAAAAGAAGCATTTTAAGCAAAATTATAAAATAAGGAAACTATTGATTACACTCTGTATTATTGAGGCAATTTGGCATATTACTATGATTGCGGTTGAATATTTTTTCGGGTATTTTTATATTTATATTTTTTTTTTTTTTTTTTCAAATCGAACTTACTAAGAGAGAATGCTTTAATTATTGTTCTTAGTTTCGGCGTATGGTTCGGGTTCCCTTTTTATAGGTTTTACATACCACGTGGAGTGGCGGCGCAGATGGGACCCCACTCTAAGCTTTGCTCCTGTCTTTCTCTACCTTTATGAAATAATATATTCGTTTGTGGCCTAATTTACAGCTGTATGATATTAGCTGGATATTCGCAGCGAGGGCTGGATAAGGGGAGGCGTACCTTTCCCTACACGGATTTCCTCGAGGGAAGGAACCTTGCCGCCTACGAATATAATAATATATCACGTTTTGATCCTTTTAGAGGAGGAAATATGTATACGCACCTTTAATAAATTATATTTTTAACTCCTAATCGCATCGGATGTTAAAGATGGCCTACAAGAGGGGATTCTTTCTTGTGCGAATATTTTGTATTACATAATACTAGGACTTATTTCAAACCAATATTATCTTTTTTTGTTTTTTTAATATCGTCTTGGGCGAAATAATACTTTTATCGCAATTATAAGCTTTTTTAGCAGTTCACTGATATACTGTTTAATGAAAATTGATCGCGATGGACTAAACAACTTTCGATTAATCACTTCACAATTTATAAAAACTTTGCAGATGTTACTTGCTGTCGATCCTAAGCGGAAATGGCAGAGGATATTATTGTGGCAGAACCTGACACCTGCGCTCTCTCCCTTTTCTCAGATGTCTGACAAGTTTTGCCTGTGTTGGATAACGCAAAAGAATTTGTAAAATAATTCGTTCGTTGTGGTGGGTTAATCTGTCAATCCCGATGCGAATTTGATATACATTTCTCATATCTAACCGAGGTTATTTTTTTTTTTTTTTTAATATGGGAATCACTGAAATAACCCCATTTGGAATTCTAGCCATCACACAACAGATTTTTAAGTACGTTGTTAAAGCACAGCGTCCTTAAAATCTGGAAATTGGCAATAAGTTAGGATTAAAGCGGTTGAATGTCTTTCGCATGGAAGGTCCCGAGTAATTTACCTGACATATCTTCTAGCACATAACAAGATCTGCCTACTTTGTCTCTAACCCTAGCTTTGACGAACGTTTTAGCTAACTTGCTGTTAAATTTTTCTGAAGCCTTGCTTAAGGTGAAATTGCGACGCAAAACTTCCTGCCCAATGTTAAACGCTACGACCCGAGATCTCAGGTTGTATCGCTTCGAATTTGTTTCATATGCCCTTAGAATATTCTCTCTTACTAAATCGCGTAAAAATTTCAATTCATCATGTCTACTAGTTTCAGTCTCAACTTTGCCTTCATTTAACATTTGGATATTCCGTAGCAACTGATAATCATGTCCATGCTTGATCATGTGTTGACCAAATACCACAAAATACGGGGAAGAGTTTATAGTTTGATGTATTGAGTTTCTCAAAGCGCTGTTGATACTACTCATATGAAGGTCCCAATCTCGTTGGTCATGTTTTATGTACGCACGAAGGGCGGCATTGATCGACCGATTCACCCTCTCTGAGCTATTGCTTTGAGGTGAGTATATCGCCGTACATATATGCTTCACCCCATATTTCTTTAGAAACCCTTCAAACTCATGTGATCGAAATTGGCTTCCGTTATCACTTACGATGAACTCTGGAACACCAAAGGTATCGAACACCTGTGTCTTCAAGTAGTTCGTTATGGGTGATGTGGTAAATTTCTTCAGCGGACATAAAAATGTAAATTTTGACATATGATCAAGCACGATTAGTATACCAATGTGGCCGGACTTCGACCGCGGAAAAGGTCCGATCAAGTCTATATATAGCCTTTGAAAAATTCGTTCAGTTGGAGTGAAGTTACCCATGGGTGGTCTTAGGACTTTGGTAGAATGTTTAGTAGTCTTGCAAACCTCGCAGTTTCCAATATACTCTCTGACTGAACGATAAAGTCCTGGCCAGTAAAAGAATCTTCTTATTCTTTCCACCGTTTTAGCGACTCCACCATGAGCAGCCGTGTCTACGTTATGTGCATTAAACAAAACCTGTTCTTGCAATCCCTTCGACACAAGAAGCTTCCATGCGGCTTCTTGTTGGTCCTCATCTCCCGTGTAAAATTCAGTTCGGCGATAAATATACTTATCAGCGACTCTAAAGTCGGGATATTGATCTAGTTTCTGCTTTAATTTGTCCCTCAGCGCAGAGTATTCACCCATGTCAAACTCCGGAGAATGCAAGTCGATATCGGGAACATTTTCGCAGGGTAACACCAGTTCGTCCATATTTTCTGTATTTACCCGTGATAAGGCATCTGGGACTACATTTTCGGAACCTTTTCGATGCTCAATCGTGAAAACGAGCCAAACGTCCGTTGAGATCACACTGCTTCATTAGCCAACGAAGACTTGCATGATCAGTTACAATGCGAAATGCTTGGCCTTCGATGTAAGCTCTGAATTTCTTCACTGCCAACACTGCAGCGAGGCATTCCTGCTCTGTTACGGAATAATTCCGTTGTGCCTTGTTCAGTTTCTGGCTCATATATGCTATAGGAGTCTCCTCGCCATTATCATTCGTTTGGGCAAGCACTGCACCTACTCCACATTGACTTGCGTCACATTGTATGAGGAACGGTTTAGAGAAGTCAGGATTCGCTAATATAGGCGCAGACGTTAAGCGTTGCTTTAGAAGATCAAAAGCTTCCTGTGCTTCCGCAGACCACTGAAATTCGCGACTTTTCTTAAGTAGTTCTGTCAGCGGATGCGTAATAACAGCAAAGTTCGCAATAAATCGTCTGTACCAGCCTGCCATCCCTAAAAAGCGGCGTAGCTGTTTCACAGATTTAGGTGGTGGGTATTCCGTTATCGCTGAAACTTTGTCTGGGTCGGTCTGAAGGGTGCCTTGCCCAACTACATAACCCAAGTAACGAACGTGTTTGAGGCAAAATTTACTTTTGCCGATGTTAATGGTTAATCCAGCCTTTTGGATATGTAAAGCTACTTCTTGCAATAGTTGAATGTGTGAATCGAAATCCTCGGATATCAAAAGAAGGTCATCAAGGTACACAAAGACGCGTTCCTTGAGGTAATAGGGGATAACCTTATCCATTAACCGGCACATAGTTTGGGGAGCATTACACAAACCGAATGGCATTACTTTGAACTGGTATAATGGTCTGTTTGGCACGGTAAAGGCTGTCTTTTCTCGGGAAGTCACCTCCAACGGTATTTGCCAGAATGCGTCTTTTAGATCCAAGCTAGAAATAAATTCGGCCCGAGGTAACCTGCTCAAAATGCCCTCTATGTGCGGTAATGGATAGGCATCCTTCACCGTCAAAGAGTTAACCTTGCGACTATCTAAGCATAGGCGAACTTTTCCTGGTTTCCTAACCAGAACTACCGGTGACGACCAAGAACTTGTCGATTCCTCGATCACACCTAACGCTAACATACGATCAAGTTCATCCCCCATCAGCTTTTCAATTGCCGGCGAAATCGGGAAGTGCCGTTGCTTGATCGGTGTTGCTGCACCAACGTCGATAGCATGCTGGACGAGTGTCGTTTTCCCCAGTCCCTTTTCCTCAAATGATGGAAAACATCGAACTGCTGAGGCTAGCTTTTCTTTTTGACCAGCTGATAAGTTATGAACATTCTCGTCTGGTCTTAATACATTCAGCTCGCTTACAATATTAGGAGCAATTTGAAAACTTTTCCAAAAGTTTACTCCTAAGTATACATCTTGACTAAGGCTAGGCACGAGATAGAAATCAATAGGCAAAGTTTTGTTCGCATAGCGTACGTCTAAAGTTATTACACCGATAATTGACTGCTTCGATCCATCAGCAGTACATAAGTTAGTGTCAAGTTTCTTAATATTACCATTTCGAGAAAGTACATCCAAAGCTAATTTTGCTCCTAGGCAGCTAACGGAAGCTCCTGAGTCAAGTAAGCCCAGAACTTTTTCTCCCAAAATCTCAACAGTGGCATAGGGTCGAATGTCATTTGCCTTACACACCACTGTGGCCGATAGGTTTTCCTTTTTTGTTTTAACATTTTTCCAAAACCGTCTCGCTCGAATAGTAGAACGTGGTTGAGAAAATATTTCTTGACGCTTCGATTCGTACTCTTCTAAACGGCGGTGAAGTGGGCGAATCGGGTGTAAAGTTACAACTGGAGGAGTTGTGTTACTGATATTTTTAAGAATTTTAAATGGTTTTATTGTGATATTGGATTGGGATGCCTGCTGCTGGTGTTGAAGACACCCCTCTTCTGGTTTTCCGAACTATTACATTTCGGGCAGTTTGGTAAAAAGTAGGCAAGTAAACCACAACCATAGCAGAAAACTCTACGAGGCTTGACACATTGCTTATAGCTATGTCCAGGCGAATCGCAGTTCCAACATTTGTTTTCCCTAGCATCTACGGCTGACGCATCTACTGATTCGGTTACACTTGGTTCAGAGCTTCCGCTCGGATCTCTTTGCAGTACTTCAGCCAGCTGTCGTTTCTGAGGGATTACCGGCCTCGAAGAACTATTTTTCATTGTATCGAAAAAGTTTTCTCGGCGCCTACAGGCGCGTCTTAAAACGGAAATAGATGTTATGTCTAAATGAAGTAGCTCCAAGCGTATGTCAGGAAGTAAGTTACGTATTAATGTTTCAACTAATTCCTGCTCTGAGATTGGAACTCTCAGGCTATCGCTTAAGGTCATAACTGCTTCGAAAAACTGTTCAAAGGTCTCTCCATTTTTCTGCTTCCTATTTCTTATCCTTTCCTTAATGTCAAAATCAGTTCTAATGTCCTTAAAATTGTTTTTCAACGCGTCACACAGGTCAAACCAATCAAGAGCCCGTACTGAGTGGTGATACCTCCAGTACCAATTCTTTGCTTTGCCCTCGAAAAGAACGTGGGCGTTTTGACAAAGAGCATTGAAATTGCCTCTTAAGGATGACATCGTCAATGCATTTATTCTATAAATAAATTCATCTACGGAAACGTTTTCTAGGGACCCATCAAAAGTTAACTTCCAATTAATAATAACTTTTGAAATCGCTTCAGGTGATAAATTATGTGTGTTTTCACTCCTACGAGTATTATTGGCATTGTTAGGTGGTATATGATTTCTAATGTCATTGTTTTGATTCTGAGAAGCAGAGAGTCGTCTTTCTCTGGTATTATGCAAATCTAAAAGGTTTTCTGACAATTCTGCTCCTTGCCGGGCTCGATCATTATTGTTGTTGTTTAAGCTAAGATTTTGGAAATGACTTTCTAACGTCTGAGATACTAATTGGCTAACGCTATCTGTAATTTCACGAGTCATGTTAACTCGTTGACGTTGAGTAGTCTCCTCTATCATTTGTTGAATACGCTGTAAGTTAAAATTGGTTTGTCGCTGTTCATCTCTATTCGGTCTGTAATTACGAGCGCGACGCGTATAAGCTGGTGACTGAGTATTATCCTGTATAGATCTTTCAAGTGGATTATTATTCGCAGTCCTAGATCTTGTTGCAGGACCTCTAAAACTAGTGTTGTTACTTCTGGCGACAGCACCTTGAGAAGCCGCATTCTCAAGTTCAGGACGGAGTTCCTGCTCAGAAAAAACTTCTCAAAGACTGAGAATCGACAGTTCTACGACATAAAGGACATGTGTCGTTATCTGTCAACCAAATCATTAAACAAGATCGGTGAAACCCGTGCATACAAGGCGTAGACACGAAGTTAAAGTTTGTGGTCTCCTCGTTGCAAATAGAACAGATACAACCAGGAGCCGCTAAGTTCGCTAAATTTTCCTCACTGTGTCGTACGGACATTATGGAGATTCCCTAAAATCTGCACTTGAACTACAATGTTTGTGGAAATGATTATTAATTATCCAAAAGATTCTACTTTATAAACTGAAAAAACTAAGTCTTGTAAGTTGTATTAAGCCGAGGGTTAAATGTAAAGGTATATAGTTTTATTTTAATTCGCATACAAAAAAATTAAGGTAGCTGTTGCACTTAAAAAAAATTCCACACTTTACTAATTCACATTGAAGCATTAACCCATAAACGCTATTACAAAGGTGAAAAGTAAAAAGGAGAAATTCTACAAAAATTTCAAGTATAACCACAGGTAGAGTGAACTAACGGTGCTTCAGTAAACAATATTCCAATATGATTAAAACAAGAAAATGTTTGCAGATATGGATTAGTAGCTTCTAAGAGTTGGTTAGATGGACGAACCGGGCATCCAAACTAATTCCGTCACTCATCAAAACTAGGTAAAAAAAATATTATAAGACCCATACATAACGTTTCCAATAGGATTTGAAAATATCATGTCATTGGGCCACACACGTTGGGCGCCATTTATATATATACTGTCATGGACCGGCACTAGGGAATAGGCAGCGGGGCGTGCATGCTTGCATTAACCAGGCTTAATTAGTCAGTCGGGAGGTCGGGGTTTTTGCTCCTATCGAACCACCCTAGCGTAAGTATATATAAAAAGTAATTCATGCACTTTATGGAATAAACCCGAACAGAAAATTCATTCAAAAAGAAAAAATGCTTTCAGCTCATATTCTTTATATACGGACGGACTCTCTTAACTAGCATAGTAATAGGAAAACCGGACAGACAACGATACTCTGAACTCAGAGCAATACCCTGCACATACACACATATCATCTAACATTGGCCACAATACCGAAAACAGAATTCCTATGCAGAAACCAAGTAATGCGAAAAAAAAACAATACACCTATGAGAGGAGGTCTGTGGTGTTGCTTTGCCTCTTTATTTACTCTCGCTCCCTGCCCTACCAAAGTATTGAGAGTTCACATCAACTCTCCCATACCCAACCAACACTAATCCTCGACTACATACTCAACTCACAAGACTTTAAAACGATATTCTACTCTTTATTCATGTTATTTATTGCTAAGCACTACATGATCATTGCAAAAAAAAAGAGATTTATCCTCATTCTCTTACATTTATGATTACAATATATATTTCATTTACTCATTCTTAATTCAATTCAGTTGCGATTGCCTGGATATACAAAAAAAAATGCTTACATATTTATGTTTGTAATAATATACCGAAATATAAATTAACATAGTTTGAGCGAAATTAAATCAATGAAAATATGTGTTAACTGTTGATATCCAGCTGTATGATGAGTAAAACTTATAGTATTTTATGATTTAATTTACCTCACAAAAACTTACATATTTACATATTTATGTATGTATATTTGTTTGTGTTACTTACATTAAACAGGGTGCTGCAACGATGTTTGCGCAAACAGGTTGTTTTGAATTTTATGTAAATTACTTATTTTATAGTTGGCTTCTTGTTACATTTTGGAATAAATTTTTATATTATGTAGTTGTTGCTGCTAACGTCACATTAAATTAGCTTTTAAACTGATTTAGTTTCGGCTTACATATTTAACATTTTTTTTTCCTTTTTTTTTTTTTTTTTTTTTTGTTTTTAATAAATTTGTGTATTTTTCTCCTTTGTAGTTATTATCTAAGGTTCTACACCAATATTTAGATGCAAAAATATTAAAGTGCCATTTGGCGAAAATTTATTTGTAAGAAATTAAATTATAAAAGAAGCATTTTAAGCAAAATTATAAAATAAGGAAACTATTGATTACACTCTGTATTATTGAGGCAATTTGGCATATTACTATGATTGCGGTTGAATATTTTTTCGGGTATTTTTATATTTATATTTTTTTTTTTTTTTTTTTCAAATCGAACTTACTAAGAGAGAATGCTTTAATTATTGTTCTTAGTTTCGGCGTATGGTTCGGGTTCCCTTTTTATAGGTTTTACATACCACGTGGAGTGGCGGCGCAGATGGGACCCCACTCTAAGCTTTGCTCCTGTCTTTCTCTACCTTTATGAAATAATATATTCGTTTGTGGCCTAATTTACAGCTGTATGATATTAGCTGGATATTCGCAGCGAGGGCTGGATAAGGGGAGGCGTACCTTTCCCTACACGGATTTCCTCGAGGGAAGGAACCTTGCCGCCTACGAATATAATAATATATCACGTTTTGATCCTTTTAGAGGAGGAAATATGTATACGCACCTTTAATAAATTATATTTTTAACTCCTAATCGCATCGGATGTTAAAGATGGCCTACAAGAGGGGATTCTTTCTTGTGCGAATATTTTGTATTACATAATACTAGGACTTATTTCAAACCAATATTATCTTTTTTTGTTTTTTTAATATCGTCTTGGGCGAAATAATACTTTTATCGCAATTATAAGCTTTTTTAGCAGTTCACTGATATACTGTTTAATGAAAATTGATCGCGATGGACTAAACAACTTTCGATTAATCACTTCACAATTTATAAAAACTTTGCAGATGTTACTTGCTGTCGATCCTAAGCGGAAATGGCAGAGGATATTATTGTGTGCAGAACCTGACACCTGCGCTCTCTCCCTTTTCTCAGATGTCTGACAAGTTTTGCCTGTGTTGGATAACGCAAAAGAATTTGTAAAATAATTCGTTCGTTGTGGTGGGTTAATCTGTCAATCCCGATGCGAATTTGATATACATTTCTCATATCTAACCGAGGTTATTTTTTTTTTTTTTTTAATATGGGAATCACTGAAATAACCCCATTTGGAATTCTAGCCATCACAAAACCTAGCTTGGTCTTAATGACCCAAGTAGCTCCAGAAAAAGCTCCATTTTTTCTAGATATAAACCAAACTAACACTACTTCACATCCAACAACTAATGATAAGTATGTGTAAAGTCAAATATGAATGAAACATTATTCTCTTGAGCATAATATGCTTACACCAAATAAAAGTCAGTCACGAACATTTTTCTGGACATTGACGAGTCTTTCAGCAACGTCTCGTACTGGGATCTCATTAAATGTCTCGACTCGATTGAAGTACATCCGGCCTAAAAAATTGGATGGAATCTATTCTAGGCTTCAGAACGATTACTTCACAACGAGATATATGCGAGGCCACAAAGTCTCTGAAGCGGAACGTCGCAGGGTGGGGTGTTATCACCAATCCTAAGGACATTGGTCATAAAATTTTGCAGTGGATGTCTGCCAGCAATCAGCTTTCTGATGGATCACGCGCTTCGGGATGTACGTGCATCTGAATTCAGTTTATTTGCATTCAGGTTAACCGCCAATGTAGAAAGATCCTAAGCTTGGCGGGGTAACCCTAAGTTTTCGTGGAAACTCCATGTGGAAGAGAGATCAAAGAAGATGCTGAAGGATGAAAGGATGCACGTATCACGCACACTCCCCCATTGGGTACTTACGACAATTGACAAGCCCATACTTTAGAGTCCTTGTTTTGTGTACAGCCACACAAAATAGTACGCATACTAAAAATCTATAGGAGGTTTGCAGTTTGCCAAGGACTAGCATAACCGCGGTCCTAAAAACTACCCCGCCAAAATTGCATGCCATTCTGCACATTCCGCCTGCAGAACTAATGGCCAAGGATACGAATATAGCGTTAACAGCTGAAACAAGGTTTTAAGCCTCAGGGAAGCTTGAGTGCAGGTCGTATGGTTATAGCAGTATAGCGTAATCCAATAAAAGCAGCGGAAATTCTTAGATATTGATAGTTGGGCAGCTTTTAGGCAGTGATCTCACATAGTATATCATTGAGAAGTGCAAACAAGCATTGGAGAGAATTCTGGGTTTCCGGTCATAAAGGAACACAAGTTCAATGAGTTGGCATACGAGGGTGCAGCACTTGATGAATCGACCCTAGACGTCCCCATCCACTGCGGAAAATCATAAAGAGACAGCAGTCACATATGATCCATCGAGCGAGGTAAGCGTAGATAGAAGCGTGTTATTTCATAACATGAGTCTTAGTACTTAATTAAGTTTTTTCTTTTGATCGTCAAATAAGTGCTGGTAACACTAACAAGCTCCTGTAGGAATGAAAACGGCGACCTTGTAACTGATGTCCAGAGAGTGCTTAGATTATGGAGGGAACACTTCTCCGCTCTCCTAAATGGATGCAGCAATTCACCGCGCAGAGATGAAGAACCCGATCCCGCAATCGATGATGATGGAATATATGTCCCCCGCCCGATTATGACGAAGTTAGAATAGCAATAACCAGATTGAAAAACAACAAGGCCGTGGGCGCTGATGGATTGCCTGCGGAGCTATTCAAGTTCGGCGGCGAGGAGTTGGTAAGGCGCATGCAGCAGCTTCTTAGCAAAATATGGGCGGACGAAAGCATGCCCGACGGTTGGAATCTAAGTGTTCTTTGCCCAGTCCACAAGAAGGGGGATACTGCAAAATGCACCAACTATCGTGGAATCAGCCTTCTTAATATCGCATATAAGGTCCTTTCAAGTGTATTGTGCGAAAGATTGAAGCCCACCGTGAACCGGCTGATTGGACCTTATCAGTGCGGCTTCAGACCTGGTAAATCTACCATCGACCAGATTTTCACAATGCGCCAAATTTTGGAAAAAACCCGTGAAAAGAGAATCGACACACATCACCTCTTCGTCTACTTTAAAGCCGCCTTCGACAGCACGAAAAGGAGCTGCCTATATGCCGCTATGTCTGAATTTGGTTTCCCCGCAAAACTTATACGGCTGTGCAAAATGACGTTGAGCAACACCATCAGCTCAGTCAGAATTGGGAAGGACCTCTCCGAGCCGTTCGAAACTAAACGAGGTTTCAGACAGTGTGACCCCCTATCGTGCGATTTCTTTAATTTGATGCTGGAGAAAATTATACTAACTGCAGAACTTAACCGCACTGGAACAATATAATATAAAAGCGTGCAATTACTGGCATATGCTGATGACATTGATATCATCGGCCTAAACACCCGCGCTGTTGGTTCTGCTTACTCCAAGCTGGAAAAAGAAGCGGTAAAGATGGGTTTGATGGTGAATGAGGACAAAACGAAGTACCTGCTGTCATCGAGCAAAGAGTCAGCGCATATGCGCCTTGGCAACCACGCTACTGTTGGCAGCCATAATTTCGAAATAGTAAAAGACTTCGTTTATTTGGGAACCAGCATCAACACTAGCAACAACATCAGCACTGAAATCCAGCGAAGAATCAGTCTTGCCAATAAATGCTACTTTGGACTAGGTAGGCAATTGAAAAGTAAAGTCCTCTCTCGGCGAACGAAAATCATACTATACAAGTCACTTATCGTACCCGTCCTGCTATATGGGGCAGAAGCATGGACCATGACAACAGCAGATGAAGCGGCTTTGGGAGTGTTCGAGAGAAAAGTTCTTCGAAAGATTTATGGACCTCTACGCGTTGGCGATGGCGAGTACCGAAGAAGATTTAATGATGAGCTGTACGAGCTATACGCAGACATCAACATAGTCCAGCGAATTAACACGCAGCGGCTGCGCTGGCTAGGCCATGTTATGCGAATGAAAGATGATGATCCGGCCAAGAAAGTGTTTCTATCGGACCCAGCCTATGGAAGCAGAGGTAGAGGGCGGCCCCCACTCCGTTGGAAGGACCAGGTGGAAAACGATTTAAACTCCCTTGGTGTGACCAATTGGCGCCGGTTGGCGGAGCGAAGGAGCGACTGGCGCGCCTTGTTGGACGGCCATAACCGTTTAGACGGTTAAGCGCCAATTAAATAAGTAAGTAAGTAACACTATGGAAACATTGATCTGTTTGAGGCCTTTATTGACCGGCCAGTTCAACCTAGCCTAACCTTACGAAATGCAAGCTGATGATATTTCATCGTGTGAAGCCATTTTTGACATCCTATACGTTAAATAGCATGCTATTCGAACGTCAATCTGTTTTAAGTAACCTGGGAGTTCACATTGATCCGAAACTGTGTTTCAATATGCATATTTCATCAATTGAGGGGATGTGTGGAATAACGGTATAACTCAAGAATCAACCTTTTGAGAAAAATGAAAAAAAACTTAACAATGCAGGTAGAAATAAATTTATAATAATCCTACTTGGTAGGATTTTAGATAGTATGATTCTTTGACAAGAAAAAGTAACAAATTTTATATATACATAATTTTATTAGAAAATGGATCGAATATCAAATATTTTGATTGAGATACTTTATTAAACAAAATAGTAGATACATTAATAACCATTGTTAAATACATTATATTCTATTATTTAGATGTGCTTATAACTATTTGTTATTTCCTTTTGTTATTTTTAGCAATTTTTTTTTCTACTTTTATCATTTTTAAACTTTTTCTATTTTTAAGAATGGAGTTCTCTGCCTGCTTAGTCGTTTTTGAAACCACTTCAATTCTTTTATTTTTCAGTTCTTTCTGGTCTAAGACATTGAATATATTTTCATACCATTTCGATGCTTCACTACTGCAAAATTTTATTAGAGAGTTATACCGTTTTTCCCATAAATGAAGCTAATATCTTTGTTAAATATCACTATTATTTTCTAAGATTAATATGGTATGTGTATGTAATCGTGCTCTTTTTATTTAGTTGATTTATGGAAAAACGGGACCAAAGAGTTTGATGATCCGTATCCTAAACTCCTTTTCACATCTTTAGTACGTCCAATACTTGAGTACTGCTCGTGTGTCTGGGGACCGCGGTATCAAAATTATATACAGCGAATTGAGTCGGTTCAGAAAAAAATTTTAATTTTCGAACTCCATGACCTTAACTCATCTGCAAACATACAAAAATAGGATGCTTCTTATTAGTAGTAATATTCTTTGGGAAACCGAGAATATTACTTGGGGTAATGTGCCATTATAAGCTCATTATCGGTGTGATAGGCTCCTTGCCTTGTTAGTAGTGGTGGGATTATTTGCGAATTATATTCGAATAAACGTTATTCGAATAAACGAATAAATTTATTGGTTTCAAATAATTCGAATAATATTTTTTCGTTTATTCGCTATCATTTATTCGTATTCATTTCCTTATTATTCGAATAGTGCGCACTATATGAATATTAACAAAGCAACCCCAAACAAACCAAAATATATGCACGTATGCATCTATACATACATAAATACCTGTACGTATACATAAATGTGCATGCTAATATGTACAAGCGATGATCGCAAGATAAACAGATTTTTTTATTTTACTATTCGAGTAGTACTATAGTGCTTAGTGCGCACTATTCGAATAATAAGGAAAGGAATTCGAATAAAAAAAAGTGAATAAACGAATCAAAAATTCGAATAAATGACTTACTTTGCATAATTCAATACTCCCGTATCTAACCTGACATTTAATAAAGAAAAATAGTCTTTTTATTTGATTTAATTCTTAACGTTTTTATGCACTTAATCTTGCTTACAAATATTTCTTATTGAATTATATTATCCTTTGTAGTCGACCGCGTTGTGTTTGTTGTTGACTTTAAATAAATAAAATTAAAAACCAAGTAAGGAAGTCTAAGTTCGGGTTAAACCGAACATTACATACCCAGCTGTACACTTAAAATGCTGTTGTTGTTTGTTTTGTGTGCTTAATAGTGTTACAAGGCTGCGCTATAATACATATACGTATGGTTCTATTCTCAACTAATTTTTCTTCTAGTTATGGCTCCCGAAACATAGAAAATTGCGTAGTCATAAAAAGTGCCACGCCCATTTTTTAAATTTGAAGTTTTTCCTATTTATTGTTATAAATCCACTTGGGAAATGAAAAGCCATTCATATAAAGCCCTTTTTTGCAAAGATATATCTTATTTTATTCGTCCGCGACCCTTTTAAAAATCTGTTATATAAAAGAGGGTGTGGTCTTTAACCGATTTCGCTACTTTTTCTTCAAAGTATTCCTTATAGTAAAGACAACCTCTCTGCCGAATTTTGTTACGATAGGTTTAACGATTTTTTATTTATGATTAATAATATTTGTAAAATTGATTTTATCACAGGTGGGCGGTGCTACGCCCATTTTAAAAATGTGTTCCAAACTTTTATCAAGGGTCTCAATATCAGTGCACACGTCAAATTTTAACATACTAGGTGTATTATTTAATTAATAATCAGGGTTTTTGTGTTTTCCAAAATGTTATATATATAACAAGTAAGGAAGGCTAAGTTCGGGTGTAACCGAACATTACATACTCAGTTGAGAGCTATAAGGGAAAATCACCATGTAGGCAAATGAACCTAGGGTAACCCTGGAATGTGTTTGTATGACATGTGTATCAAATGGAAGGTATTAAAGAGTATTTTCAAAGGGAGTGGGCATTAGTTCTAAAGGTGGACGCCTTTTCGAGATATCGCCATAAAAGTGGACCAGGGGTGACTCTAGAATTTGTTTGTACGATATGGGTATCAAATTAAAGGTATTAATGAGGGTTTTAAAAGGGAGTGTTGGTAGTTGTATATGTGAAGGCGTTTTCGAGATATCGACCAAAATGTGGACCAGGGTGACCCAGACCATCATCTGTCGGGTACCGCTAATTTATTATACTCAGTTGAGCAGAGCTCACAGAGTATATTAACTTTGATTGGATAACGGTTGGTTGTACTGGTATAAAGGAATCGAGATAGATATAGACTTCCATATATCAAAATCGTCAGTATCGAAAAAAAATTTGACTGAGCCATGTCCGTCCGTTAACACGATAACTTGAGTAAACTTTGAGGTATCTTGACGAAATTTGGTATGTAGGTTCCTGGGCACTCATCTCAGATCGCTATTTAAAATGAACGATATCGGACTATAACCACGCCTTCCTTACTTGTTTTTATATATAATACCATGAACAGTATTCCTGCCATGATTCCAAGGGCTTTCGATTTCGCCCTGCAGAACTTTTTCATTTTCTTCTACTTAATATGGTAGGTGTCACACCCATTTTACAAAGTTTTTTTCTAAAGTTATATTTTGCGTCAATAAACCAATGCAATTACCATGTTTCATCCCTTTTTCGTATTTGTATAGAATTATAGCATTTTTGTTCATTTTTCGTAATTTTCGAAATCGAAAAAGTGGGCGTGGTCATAGTCGGATTTCGGTAATTTCGGTAAGTGTATTCATATAATTATGTGAACTGAGTTTAGTAAAGATATATCGATTTTTGCTCAAGTTATCGTGTTAACGGCCGAGCGGAAGGACGGACGATCTACTGTGTATAAAAACTGGGCGTGGCTTCAACCGATTTCGCCCTTTTTCACAGAAAAGAGTTATCGTCCTAGAATCTAAGCGACAACCTAATTTCACAAGGATTGGTAAATATTTGTTCGACTTATGGCATTAAATGTATCCTAGACAAATCAAATGAAAAAGGGCGGAGCCACGCCCATTTTGAAATTTTCTTTTATTTTTGTATTTTGTTGCACCATATCATTACTGGAGTTGAATGTTGACATAATTTCCTTATATACTGTAAAGATATAAAATTTTTTGTAAAAATTTCACTTTAAAATTTTTTTTTTTTCGTTGTCCGATTTTGCTAATTTTTATTAATCATACATATAGTAATACAAGTAACGTTCCTGCCAAATTTTATCATGATATCTTCAACGACTGCCAAATTACAGCTTGAAAAACTCCTAAATTACCTTCTTTTAAAAGTGGGCGGTGCCACGCCCATTGTCAGAAATTTTACTAATTTCCTATTCTGCGTCATAAGTTCAACTCACCTACCAAGTTTCATCGCTTTATTCGTCTTTGGTAATGAATTATCGCACTTTTTCGATTTTTCGAAATTTTCGATATCGAAAAAGTGGGCGTGATTATAGTCCGATATCGTTCATTTTAAATAGCGATCTAAGATGAGTGCCCAGGAACCTACATACCAAATTTCATCAAGATACCTCAAAATTTACTCAAGTTATCGTGTTAACGGATAGACGGACGGACGGACATGGCTCTATCAATTTTTTTTCGATACTGATGATTTTGATATATGGAAGTCTATATTTATCTCGATTCCTTTATACCTGTACAACCAACCGTTACACAATCAAAGTTAATACACTCTGTGAGCTCTGCTCAACTGAGTATAAAAAGTGGGCGTGGTTATTATCCGATTTCGCTCATTTCCAATACCAATCTATTCTGGGTCCGGATAAGCTCGTGTACCATTTGGTGAAGATATCTCAATATTTACTCCAGTTATTGTGTTAATGGACAGACGAACGACGGACATGGCTCAATCAAATTTTTTTCGATATTGATGATTTTGATATATGGAAGTCTATATCTATCTCGATTCCTTTATACATGTACAACCAACCGTTATCCAATCAAAGTTAAAATACCCTGTGTGTTTTTTTTTTTTTAAGACAGTGCACGGCTATGCTATAAGAAGCGAAATGATTTCACTTACTTAAGGACTCACCGAGGCTTGCAGTATCTAGAGACAGTGAAGTGCGGCTCTAAGTGGGAGTCCAGCTAGGATCTAGCACCTCGCTGTATAACCGGATGGCGCTCAACCACGGCCACGCCATGTTAAGGCCCCTTCAGTGAACACGAAATCGAAGAGTCATGAAGAACCTTTTTCTCTGACTACGACCACGGCAAACAGAATATGTTAGTGCTCTACATGTGATATTACCGCCACACAGGATACACGATCTACGGAACATGAAGGGAAGACAAGCGGTACTTGCTAATATATCTCAGCTTCCAGCGGGAGGGAAGCCTAAGGCCCAAACACAGAATTGTTTCTGTGGTCGGACACAGATTTGACCACCGAGTGATGTCGTTCACGGGTTAACGTTAAGCTCATCAACTTTGCATTTATCTGCGCCTACATCCACCACCAAGATGTAGGAAGTCTTTATCTCCTACGATTTTTGTTCTTTTTCCAATCGCAAAAACTCCAACAAAAAAGGAAGGGGTTCAGTGGAAATTAGCGGTCCTTTGCCGGATATGATACCGGTACACTTTGGTACTTGTACCTTGTTGCACAACCCTGAATGCCGCGGGGATTATTTGATTGACATCTCTATCCATAAGGCTTGTGGGCTTTCATGGCCACTTAGTATAGGTCAACCTTATCACGGAAATATTCTTAGCCCATTAACGCACTGGACAGCCACCATAGAGTGGTAATAGCGAGCTCCGCATACCACCCAAAGGTCCTAGGTTCAACTCCCGGGTAAAAAGCCTCAAAAATTTAGAAAAAAGTTTTTAAATTGATAAAGATTTTTTCTTGGCGGGTCGCTCCACGCCAGTGGTTTGGTGGAGTGTATTTCAGCCCGATAAAGGTCCTCAGTGATAATTCATCTGCCTTGCATCTGCCATTCGAAGTTGGTATTAGACATAAAGGTCCCATTCGCCATTTTTTTTAAGAAAAACTAGAAGGTTTCAGGACGTAAATTGATCATGACTAAACGTGTAGCAGCGATATGTGAAATAACTTCATAAAAAAAATACCACAAGGGACTTAAAAGGAAACCGCCCCACTAACAAATACGTATTTCTCAGTTTAGAGATTTTTATAAGTTTACATACATACATAAAAAAGGATTTACGTGAATTCAGTTTCACATAATTAAATTTCATCGAATTTCTTTCCTATCTAGTTTTTAAATAAAAAATTATATTACCGAATAATCTAACAAAATAGCTTAAAATAAATCAAATTGGAATTGACCAAATCGAGTTAGTTCTAAACGAATATCGACTTGATTAAATTTAATCGTAATAAAGGGAAATAGAAAAGTAAACAAAAAAGAAATTATAAAAACGTATAAATGTCATTTCTAGTACACCAAAATAAAGCCGGCTATGACATTTTTCGAGCCACACTTATAAATCTACATTAGGGTGATTCTTAACCCTGTAGAGGAAAATAAATATGTGAAAACGCGTGTATTAAAGGTATAGAATGTTCGGATTTCATTGAAGAGCTTAAAGTGTTCCATGCCATGATATACATATATTATTCCTAATTGCTGTTTTTATGTACAGGTCCCTTTTTCGCTCTTATTTGGAATCCAAATCTATAAATAAAGCTTTCGGGACATTAGCTAGCTTTGGGCAATTTTGGTCTTATTGCTTTTGTTTAGCTCTATTTTATTAAAATAATTTGTTAAAAATAAACGATTGTGAACACACAAAGATATCTATTTTTACTATGGCACTATTGTGAATAGTTGCAGTGCATTACCGGCAGTTGCTACCATACGCCAGATGGCAGCGTAAGCTGTAAGTTTTAATTGATTGGTAGAACAGCTGATATCTGTTGATATTTGATAAGAGTTTTGTTGGTTGCGCAAGATGCGCACGGGTCCGGCTCGTTTTATATAATTTTGTAAGTATAGAAAGGTATGGGTACCAAATATTCGGGAAATTCGATGTGTAACCATACAGATGAACGTCCAGAAAGCTAATGTTTTTAAGCAAGCTAGAGCTCGCCAGGAGTTGAAGTTAATTCTCAATGGCGGCAACTTTACCAGCAACAAATTATCTCTGGCTTTTTAAGAAGAGCTTCGTCAGCTGTAACAACCGATACCGAAAAATTATTGTTTTATTAGCGACAGCGAATACTTATCGCCAAGTTATCGGTTTACCATCGCCGAGTCATCGGATTCTTATCGAATTATTATCGATAGGCTACAGCTGTTCAGATCGATTTTATATTGAAGTTTTATCGATATCTGTTTCATCACAAACCGATTAGTCGTCGATAAGAAATAGATAATTTGCAATAGCAAATTGGAAACACTCCGATAGCCAATCGATAACTGTTCAATAACAACTCGATAGTTTTTCATTAAAAAAGCGATAACTTTTCGAAAAAATAATAACTTTTCGATAAAAAGACAAACAGATAACGAAACGATACGATTTTGATAATATATTGAAAAAATTTGATAAATAATGGAAAATAAACCACAAAGTATTCGAAAGCACATTTATAACCTTTGGCAAATAAATCGATGAATTTTTGATAGCAAATCGATATCGAATTGAAGTTTCATCGGTGTCTGTTTCACAAAAAACCGATTGGTCGTCGATAAGAAAAAGATAACACACCAATAAAAATTATCGGATCTCGATAACAAATCGATAATTTTCGATAGTAATCCCATAACTTTTAACTAACCTGTAATTTTTGGAACATTTTTCGGAAGCAAACCGATAACAATTGGAAACTCGTAATAACACATTGATAACCATTTATTTGCTTTCCAATTTTTTCTTTCCTTTCCTTACATATCCAAATACTTGTATCTTATCTTATCTTATAACTTTAAACGAGCAATTCTTGTATATTTGTATATTAGTATATTTGTATGTTTGTATAGCCGAAAGATCTCGAGAAAGGCTCAACCGATTTAAATGAAATTTGGCACAGAAATAATGTATCACCTTCTAAGAGTTTTTACCTGATGTTGCCACCCAGAATATTTCACAACGTTGCCACCTATTCAAAATTTAAAAAAAATGCATGAGATATGCCGATATGGGTATCAAACGAAAGGTATTTCACTCCGCATTACAATAGGGAGATTTTTGAGTAGGGTTGCCATTTAGGGTTGGAGTAGTTAGACAAAATAGTACTCTACTTACTCATATTCTATTAAAGCTTTAAAGGAGAACATTAGAGTTAAAAATCTTCGTAAAAAATCTTACACGTGATTCAACTAAATTTTCTTAATTCTTTCTTGTAATTTGCTACCGTTGAACACTAGAGGCATACGTTCAATTTTAAAACAACATTTAACTAATTACCAACAGATGGAGCTTAGGGAAGTAAGTTGACATTTAATTAAACTAACTGATGGTTGTCATAACTGATAGTTGTCATTCGTGAAATTTACAAGTTTTCAGAATGTAATAAAATTGTGCGACTTTCATAGTGTATAACTAAAAAAATGTTTGAAATTAATAATTCGGCGCATGGAGATACTCGACCTAAATAACTTATTTCTCGATTTCACTAATTGTCATAATAATCCCTTATATTATAGGCTGGAATTACCCATTTCAAATTTCTCATTCCAGTTCATTTTGTGGCTAGTGTTTGACATGTTTTTGAAATCTATTTCTATCTTGTGATAGCAAGAAAAAGAGGTCCTAAATGTTCTTAATTGTACCATTAAAATTGAACACGCTTTTATTAGAACAATTAGGCCTGTGACATAAACTGTAAGATTTAATAATTTAGGTGTAAAGTTTTAATGTTAAAAATATATATGTAAGTATGTACAATATGGAATTTTTTTGTCGCAGACGAAGAAGCCTAATTATCGTTAAAGGTTGCAATGAACTTATAAAGTGTTACATTTCTTTACATTCAAATTAATTTTTACTTTTTAGTTAATTTTATTAACCAATAATAAAAGCTTATTTTAAAAAAATATTTTTTCTTTAATTTTATTTATAGTATACATACTCTCGCTGCATATTTCTACGTGCATATATACGTCAGATAACAGCAAAAATCTAACACAACAACGTTCGATTACATTCGGCAACATGATCGTGTTCAATGATTCAACTTGCTTAAACGAACATAATCGACATTGATTTAAAATCAACCAACTTACTGCATGCGTGTATATAATCAATTCAGGCGTTTGCTCGTTTGCCTCAACAGCGATTACATTTATTGGAATGAAAAGTCAAATATGAAAACTCCATGCGTCTGAATATTTGCATGATTCTTCTGCGACAAGCTACATATTATAACCTTTGCTTACGATTCTGTTTGTTTGCCGAACTAAACGATACTAATTCTTGTGCTTTGATTTTATTCTCCGCTGCCTTCGTTTGATCAATACAATCGTACGCAAAACCTGTTCGGTCATTCGATCGCAATCATGCTAACGGGGTTTAGTAAGACAGATGCTGAGTTTATTCAATTATGAGTTTATTCAATTATGAGTTTATTCAATTATGAGTTTATTCGCATGATTGAATATGAATGCAAGTTTAGTGTTTGATTAAATCAAGAAAATTTTGATTTTTGCAGTTCTCTGATATACGTACAATCTATTCCACATGTGATGATTTCTGAGCAGAAGAGTATCATGATATTTTCTTTCTAATTTTAATCACACCTTGTGATACATTTTTTTATGGCTTGCGACATGTTGCTAAAGTACAGTTGCAATAAATTTTGTCTCATGCTACTCTTGCGCTCTTGATGTTCTAAATATTCTTATAATATATACAAATACTTATATATATAGCTAGCATGTAAGTTTGGAACTGCCTATGTAGACCTCTACACATACAGATTTGTTAAATTTTTTTGATGTAATTCCTACATAATATACATTAGGGTGTCCAGCCAATAAGATTAGATTAGTTAAACTCTAAAATTAAAAGCTTAGACATGAAGTCGGTTACCATGAGTTTGTTAAATAAAGATTTTTGTATTTAAATTGAAAAAAAAGGAGAGTAATAATATATGTAAGCTCAAGATTTATTATCATTCAAGTAGTTTAACCTATGTAACGGGTTTAAGAAATGCAAGTGTTCACATTTGATATACGTGGAGTTAAGGAAATTTTGATTTTTAAATGAATTAAGGAACTTACTATGGAATTGTAAAAGCTTACGTTATTTCCTGAGGTAATGTGGTAAGTCGGGTCATAGAGTTGCGCTAGATATTTTTGGGTAAAAGATGGTGCCCCCAAAAATCACAGATAGGGAGGGTTAAGATTTCGCACCTTTTATCTCCCCCAACATCCGGAGATACTCTCCTTTTCCGGCTTTCAAATGACAATGCTGTATATTTTGCTTGCTCTCGATTTAAAATTTGTAGTTACTCGTATTCTTTTTTCTTGGTTTTATCCCTAAGAAAAGGGTAATTTAGGGACCCTCTTAATAATAATTTTTCATAGTTATTGGTAGAAAGAATGTCAAAAATCCCCCCAAAGCCGACTGATTGCTAGTTTCCTAAAAGGGTCCGCCTGACATGAACTTTCCCAAACAAACTTTGAAAACCTCGCTCGGTAACGAGAGAGTGAACACTCATTACACAGATTAAAACCAACATAAATTAAAAGAAAAATAATTAAAACAAGAAGTAAAACAAAATCAAAACAGATACAAAGAAAGTTTTTGGAGGACTAGTGGCATCCTTCAAATTAACTGGTTCTCGCCTAGGGATTGTAGTTTAACAACCACAGAGGGAATTTTAAGAGAAACAAATAATTTCGGCTTTTTGGCTAGAGCTTCATATTCTTTTTATCAGCTGCAATGGTAAGCGAAATGTTGTTGGTTAGTTATCGGCTTACTGTCGATAACGAATTATAATCATTGAATCGGCTTGTTATTAGCTGGTTATAGCTATGTCCGCTAAATCCGTTTCATGTTGCTTTCTTATCGGCTTGTTACACTCCGATAATCAATCTATAACTTTTACATAACAAATCGATAATTTTGTGGTAAAACCAGATAATTTTCTGACAACATATAAATAAATTTTCAATAGAAAATGATCGCTAAGCTTTGTACAAAAAATCGATATCTTTTCTATAAAAACTCAATAATTTTTCGATAAAAAATGGGTAACACTCTCAATATCAAATTGGTAACAAATCGAAAATTTCTTGATAAATAATCGATAGCTTTTTTTAGCGATTTACAGCCGTCTTGTTATCGCCTTGTTATAGCTGAGTCATCGGCTTCTTATTGGTTTGCTCTCGACGGGCTATACATGTGCCATCGATTTTATTTCGAAGTTTCATAACAAGTCGGTGACACATCGATAAAAAAATTCTAACACTTCGATAACAAATCGATACATTTCTAATATTGTGTCGATATTTTTTTGATAAAAAATCGACAATAAATCTGTCATTTTTCTGCATCGAATCGATGACCGTTCAATGACGGCTCGACAATTTTTCAATTACAAATCACCCCTTAAACAAACAGTAACAGTAACACCCCCATATAAAATCGATAACTTTTTGATAAATTATCGATACATTTTCGATAGTAAATCGATGACTAATCGTTAACTTTTCGAAAACAAATTGATATTTTATTGATAAATAATTCATAAATTTACGGAGATAAATCAATCACATTTCGATAAAGAGTCGAACATTTTTCGATAACGTTTCGATAACACACAGGTAACACGGCAAAAACAAATTGTTAGTACTCTGATAACAAATATATAGCTTTCGATAAATAATCGATAGCCGGTCGATATTGGTTCGATGGAAAACCGATGACTCATCGAAAAACAACGCAAACCTACGCATCTACCTACTAACTAACTGATATACGAATACTAACACATATGTACCAGTAGGGTACTTAAGTATTAGATGGATATATTTACTTGAATGCTTATAACTTTTGTATTAGTACATAGATTTTGTTGAATGAAAGCTCATTTTTTTTGTAATAAAACAGAGCTTAGGGTAAAAAAATCTGCAGAAAATTAAAAAGTTTTCGAGATCCTTCCCCGCAAATACAAATTTTTTTATATTTATACAAACAAAATTTAAAAAATCCGTAATGATTGTTCGTTATCTTTGAATCTGCAGGGCCTAACAAAAAGTATTGTATACGCAGTTTATAGAAAATGTTATTACCTTTTAAAAGGTACAAAGCGTTTTGGAATTGCTCAATTCGTTCTTGAGATATATATGATTAATTGGACCCAATTTTTTTTTTTTTGAAAAACGGTGTTATTGACACCAAGTTTATAAGACTTCGGTTGAAAATAACTTGTCCTTATCTCATCGAGCAGTTTCGACTTTATCTCGGACAGAACGGACTATTGTATGCCGATAACTGCTCCCTATACAACCTTCACCCAAGTCATTCCAGAGAGAGAGGAGTGGGGAAGAGGAATTATCTGGGGCATGGGACCGGTTAACTTGTTCATGGATGGGTCGAAGCTAGATGGAAAGGTTGGTGGGGGGTATTTTGTCAAGAGCTAAATTTAAGCCGCAAGTTTAATTTGGCTGATCACTGCGGAAGTTGCTGCGATTACGGATGCGGTGGATGGAATGCTATCCAGTGCTACTACGGTTAGGGAATTTAACATCTACTCTGATAGCCAAGCGGCTATCAAGGCATTGAGCTCAACTACAGTGCGATCGAGGGTGGTCTGGGAGTGCCTGACCTCGCTTGCGATTGCATCGAATTATTTTACAATTAAGATTATCTGGGTCCCAGGCCATAGTGATATTCCGCGTAACTGTCAAGCGGATCTCTTAGCCCGCATCGGTACAACTGAACCGGATGAAGATGGCTGTAGGGATTTCTGGATCCCGCTGGCCACCTGTGGATTGCTCCTCCATAGCTGGGCTTTGAGTCAGCTCAGCAAACGTTGGGCGGACACCACGTCTTGCAGGGTAGCAAGATCTTTCTGGCCGAAAGTGGATGGCAGGAGGTCTGCTGAAATAATTGGGTTCACTAAGACTCACCTATCAATGGTCATTGGGGTTTTGGCAGAGCCCATGGGTATCCATGCGGTTCGTCTCAATATACTGGAAACTCCGTCCTGCTGCAGCTGTATGGAGGATGATGAGGTGGGATCACCAAATAACTTTATGCTTGATTGCCCAGCTTTTGCCATAACTAGGCGAAAGTACTTCGGTCGCAACTCACTTGGATCTCCAGAGGATTTATCCAAAGTTGAGATCGGTATCATTCGGAGCTTTATCTTTGCTACCCAACGATTCTCTAAGTAGCTAGATCTAAGTCACCGTTATTTTTGGTGTATGTGGTATCACAACGGACCTTCATGTTGTCCAAGTGAGCTTTCCTTATCAGGACAGCTACCACCTAACCTATCCTATCCTATCTCATCGATATACGCCTACAACAAACCTTCCTTTCACTCTCCTTTCTTGGCCTTGTCTTCCCTTTCCGTTCCCTTCCTTTCTTTCTTTTTCTTTTGTTTCTTTTCCTTTCCTTTGTATCCTTCCCGTTCCTTGCGTTTGTCTTTATTTGCCTTTCCTTCCGCAACTGTAACGATAACCATAAGCATCGTTATCATCATCCTCTTTGTCTTCCTCTTCTTCTTCGCTTTCATCTCCTTTTTTCTGCCTTCTTTAATTTCTAATTACTGATTTGCTATCTGATTCCGCTCATATCAACTCTACCACGCATGTACATTCATTGTTCCAAAATTAAGTTAAAGTATAGTTATACTCTTATTCTTAGGTTAGGTAAGGTTGAAGTGGCTGCCCGAGGGCACACTTAGACCAGTGATATAGACCAGTTTCACGAATAAACACCATTACCTTTCCTTTTTGAACCATTTTGATGACCTGATAACCCTTGGCGTCATGAGCAATGCTCAGATTATCTTGAAATGTAGCACCCAGAAAGCAGATGAGGTTAACCACCATTTTTTCCTCTTCATGCTTTTGACAACTCCTGCAGCATCGACGATAAGGAGCTTCAAAAACTTCTACGCTAACCTATAAGGCATTGCCCAGTTAGTGCCCCTATAAGTGTGAAAATTTTATCCCTACTTAGGTTGTACACGTGACGGAATATTTAAGGGTCCAATTTTGGCCAGGTTTCTTGCGATGCCTGACAGTCTGGTGCTTATAGCCATATTTCGTCGGCTTGACGGTGTATGTGCTCTTTCAACATTGGCTTGCATGTGACAAGAGGCATCCGTGAGCGTTCCTGGTCAGGAAGAATATACCTGGTCGTACCGTGCCTAGCGAGTTCGTCTCCAATGCAGTTTCTCTCAATGTCCTTGGGCCCATGTGAGGTGTGCACGGTTCTGTTGGGCTATCTTTTAAAGTGATCGGCGATAGTTTAGTTCTAGTTCAGAATTGAACGAGTAGTAGCCAAGAGATTATATATCCTAACTTCGGCTTCCATAATTGATGAAACATCTGTCTGGAAGACGCATCAGTGATCAGGTAGTCTGATGGAGAGTTGGAAGACTAGGTTCCTTGAGTATACTCCACGTTCAATTCCACCTTTTAACTAAGAGCCATCCGTGTATATGGAGATGCTGCCGTCAACAGCAAATCACCTATTCGACTCCGCCCAATCATCCCTACTGATGACGATGCGACTCCAGAACCAGATGTATCGAATAGAAGGATGTTAAGCATGATCTGACAGAGCTTACATTCAAGTTTTTCCCATATAGAATATCACTTGCAAATAATACGCTTACGCTTATGCTTATATTCTGGACTCTCCTCTCTAATTAAGTTACTACGAGCCGGACCCGTGCGCATCTCGCGCACCAAATATAAAAGTCTCATATCAAATATTCAACAGAAATCAGCTGTTCTTTCAATCAAACATCTATTAACTTACATGCGTTAGCGCTGCCATCTGGCGAATGTTAGAACCTGCCGGTAATTCAGTTTTAGTTTTAATCAAATATATTTCTTTGTGTGCTCACAATCGTTTATTTTTAACAAATTATTTTAATAAAATATAAATAAACAAAAGCATTACGACTAATAATGCCCAAAGCTCGCTAATAGCACGAATCTCCATCTGTACAACCAAAAGTTTATTTATAGACTTGGATCCCAAATAAGAGCGAAAAAGGACGTATACATAAAAACAGCAATTAGAAATAATGTATAACATACTAGCATACCCGGCAGACGTTATTGTGCCTGTTACGTGACTGGCTTGTTGGGGTGGTGAGGAGCGGCGGAAAGCAGGTATGCTTGTGGGCCCAGGCTAGCTCGTCGTCTTGGGCGGGGTATTGCACCACCGACCTCACCCGCAGCCACATGAACAAAAAGGGTTCATACCTGCATGTATATATAAAGGGGAGAAAAGCCTAAACAAATAGAAATACACGTGAGGGGCAAAGTTAGAAGGGGAAAGCATAAGCGGTAGAAACAGATGAAGGCCTGTCCTGTCAGGTGGAGTCTACCCTCCCTCTGCAGTGCAACTTGCACTGCACCGTGGGCACTGTGCTGACTCCTGTTTACCTTACAGTGCCCCCAAGCCTGACACTAGTCTGTCCCCTGTCAATCAGTCATTTTCCCTAAACACTCACCTTCACCTAACCTTTCCGCGCACAAGCGCAGCACCAACACCAAACTTAAAACTTTAGCCCTGCATTATAACAATATCTAAAATTTTTCATCCAAGCATAATTCTTATAATTTATTAACAATTCCGATATTTCTGAGTAGAGGCTCAGCTATGTTTAAGGCAATCAGTACAGATAACGAAAAGAAAAATGTATAGATAAACTGTGACTCCGAGAAAATTTAAATAACCTAGGTTTAATTTTTCAGTAATTCTCCCTAATACTAATGCCCCTATCCTTACTATCGATTGGCTTAAATAAAACAATTTACAGAGAATCCAAAGACTTAGTCTAAGTTAACTTATAACTAGAAGTAATTCAAGTTCAATTTCAATTATACATTAGCTATAGGAGCAGATATGAAATCCTATAATTGCTTAAAAGTACAAATCCCACTTGGTTTCTGACCCACCCTAATATACTGCTGCTACTAGGGGTCAATTCAAAATCCTAGATATGCAGATATGCAAACGCTCGTAAGGTCGGCGAGCCAAAGCAAAAAAACATAAAAACGCGAAAGAGGTGAAACCCTATTTCCTGACCTATCTCAATAATCAAAACAAATCCGAAATAAATTTTCTACAGAGCAAAAGTAGGTCATCAAGGGAATAGAAAAAGTATGTAGGTGCAATTGTATGTTTGAAAAAAATTCTTATGTATGCACATACATTATTTTGGTTTCTTTTGTCACCGCCAATTCCTTTTCTACTTTTGCAAGACTAGGAATTGCCTGGCACTATATGTACATACATATATACGTGCATATATACTCTTCCAAATGTTAAATATTATCACTCACCGTGTTACTCACTCCGTTGGAGGCGCCTGCATGAAGTTGAGTCCGCGAGCTGTAAAGAGAAAAACACTCAACGCATATATGCTCAATACACATACATTTATCCGGCACACTACTTTTTTCTCAATACTCAGCCAGATCACTCGCTTGTGATCTTGGACATTGAGTTAGTTCTGCTCATTAAATGTGAAGTGTGAAAATGATGGCGATTAAGCAAAAACGTGGCAATGAAATTTTGGTTGATTTTTTTTTTTTCAGTGGTAAAAAAAATTAGAAAAAAACGTAAAAGAAAACTTATAAAGCTGCTCCTGTCCGAGCTATTGTGGCGTGAAGATCCCAGTACCGCGGAGAAAAGCCTCGAGAAGGCTTTTCACATTATGTGACCCCACGGATAATGCAAGGTAATTTTCGGGGCAGTGCCGAAATTTGGGAAGGGGTGTATTGGCTAAGGTTCCAAGCACCAAAACTATAAATACTTTTAAATATTTTCACACAAAAAAAGGTAACCTGGAAGCAAAAGAAAACCTTTCGAAACTGCGCAATTTGCACTTAGTGGCTAATGTCAGTTGAAAGGTGATGTACCGAAAAGATGGTAAGGATTATGTGTGAAGAGGAATTAATGAAAAGACGTACAAAACGTTGAGAAAAATTTGCATAAACCAAGGAATTGAAACAAACGCGAGTTTCGAAAAATTTTTAATGCCAAGAGCAAAAAGAAAGAAGTAAAAGAAAAATGTCTCAAACAAAACCTAACTTTCGTCTTTTGCCCCCCACGTTCCTATGAGATTTCTGTGTAAGAGCGTGTAATCCTACTAGCCTCACAGGCATTAAAAAAAATCTATTAGTGAAAAAATATAAAAAAATACATATGTATTTAGAAAATCCTGGTGTCGTTGTTCTTATTGATGGTTGCCGCTGCTGCCTTCAATGTTGCCAGTTTTGACCATTTGGTGTCGTTTGTTGTTCCCCAAAGATTTTGTTGTACGCGATGCCGTGGCTATTGTTGTTGCGGTCCGATGCGCCGGTGGAAAATTGTATTCTTGATATTAACAGATTCTTGTGTTTTCTGCTGTCGTTTGATTGAACCGCAGTATATGTGCATGTGTCTGATGACGTTGCGTTGCTACCAATCAAAAATATTTTACCATTTATCTCGTTCTATGTGTGGCTGCTGAAGATACTGAGCAGTTGCGTGTGACCAAAATTTGTTGTAATTGTTGTGGTTGTTGAGGCCACTTTGTTGGCAATAAGGAGTGTTGTTGGGGCGTGCGTCCGCATAAAAATGATGTACGCTGGCAATTCAAAGTGTTGTCGTGGTTGTTGCTGTGGTACGCTGAATAAAGTGAAAAATGTTGTTTGTCGTGTTGATCGCCACCAATTTGGGTCTTTTTGCGCCAACAAATTCGGGTTTTAGCCACCTTTGCTTCGAAGCTAGTGCCCAGTGCACAATTTCCGCCAAGTCTAAGCGATCTGCCAAATAAAAAAACTTATTATTTACATAAAAAAATGGATTTAAGAAACGTATGCCTTTCTACCAACGTATGCCTACTTGTTTGCCTGCTTTATTTCCTCACCTACATGCTTATATATATATATATAGGGATGTAAATTTATGCATGCAGGTTTACTTTTGGCTTGCTTGGAAACTTGGCTATATAGGAGCCAACTTCCCAGTGGGCATGCCCGCTTGTGAGAGGGAGATAAAACACAAAAATATACACTTACCTGGTACCATAAATTTTGGTGGCGAAATCCAAATATACCGCCGGACTAGGGCGTGTACGCCTTGAAGCACTTCGCGCGCTAAAACTTTTCGCGTAGATTTTTTTGGCGTTTTAAAATCCTGCGCACTAAAAACTTTTCGTGAAAGTTTGTTGCCGGTTTAAATTCACGGACACTAAAAACTTTTAAACCTTTAAAAAGGTCTTATGAACTTGGAGTTTCACTTCACTTCACTTGCACTGGGCACTGTTACAAGAAAACGTTTGCCCGTTGTCTAGCTTGATGCCCTTTTATAGCCACCGCCGTGGCAAAGAATGTTATCCAGAAACGGACAACTTTCACCTATACATGTTAAACTTTCTTTTCGGCTTTCCCGTATTTTCCATCTATACAATCAGGCACTCATACACTCACACGCTTACCGCTCCACAAAACGAACACCTACACAGATACATTCGGTTCGTGCCTTGACCGCTTACACTGATGCATTCACACGTTCATAGCCTTGTACCAATCCACATCAACATACATAATACAGAACAAAACAAACACATAGGTGCATGGCATTCATCAATGTTGCTAAGTTGTTAGCAGTATGGTGACATCTTATTTGTTATAACAGCATGATGCCAAGCGCAACATATTATTTCCGCTGCAACATTGTGTTCACTATCGGTACAATGTTGTCAATGTTAATGTTAATATGATGTTAATGGCAACATTGCGGCTAAGGCACGGACCTGGACACAAAACACATAAACACATAGACGCATATACACTCTGCCACTCAGTTAGGCCAGTATGGAGACAGGCTGTCGTTACAGGCTCGCAACCGCCGATGGTGCCTGCACTATGGAGCGTGGGCGTAAAGAATTCAAACGCAGCCTGCTAAGTATTATTTCCCGCGTCTAACGTGTGGCCTCGACCCACGACTCAATGCCGGGCCTATTTTTTTCACGCCTTTAAACTTTTCACACTACTTAACTACGAACTAAATCACTGGGCTAATGCTACTACTTACACCTATATCACAGATACTACTATACATCTCTAATAGTAAATAAGGTATCACAGATAAAATAAATAACAAAACCAATAAATAAAAAAATAAAATAAAATAGAAAAAAAATAAAATATCACAGTTAGCAGAACAGATGGCAAAAAAAAAAAATGTATATAACAAAAAATATCACAGATCAAATAGTCAAGTAGGTAAAATAAATAAAATTAAAAAATAAATAAATGCAAAAATAATCAAATAAATAAAAAGGTCAAAAAAAAATAAATAAAAATAATTTAATAATATAGTCACATACGTCAATAAATTAATAAATACAATACGTCGCTAAATAAATAAATAACATAGAACAAGAGTACTAGCACTACGAAAAACATTAAACTATTTTGCAAACATGTCTTTAGCATGGTATACGCCGATCTTTTTCCCACTACTGTCGCCAAGCTCGTACATTGAATTACCTATAAAATTGAGTACGATACATTTTACTTGTTTCGGAGCTAGCTTGGCGTTGTAATTATCGACCTGGGAACTTTGCTTAAAGTTTCGGCGGTATACCACTTGTCCAATTTGAAACTTTACATCTCTACTTCTAGTGTCATATATCTTTTTACTCCTATCATGGGCCAACTTCAGCTCTTTCATAATCTTGTTCCTAATCATTTGCATTCTATCGCTTGTTGCCTCTATCTCACAATCAACATCCTTTACCGCCGCCAGCTTTCGGTATAGCTCGTATGATGCAGCATGCTGTATCATAGGCATACCGAAAGTGGCATAATATGGAGACATGTTGATGGCTGAGTGTACAACGCTGCGGAGGGCAAATGCGGCATCGCTGACGCATTTGTCCCAGTTTTTCTGGTTATCCCTTATAAAGGATCTAATGATCTGCAGAACAGATCTATTTACCCTCTCCGCAGCGTTACCCTGTGGCGAATAAAATACAGTTTTTATATGTTTGGTACCATATTTTTCTAAAAAGTTGTTGAAGATCTCAGACACAAACTGTTTTCCGTTGTCCGAATGGACATATTCGGGCACGCCGAATATGTGGAAAACATCTTTCTCTAAATATTTTATGACTTCAGCTGAAGTTGCCCTTCTCATTGGTTTTAAAAACACAAACTTCGAGAAATGATCTAAACATACAAAGACATACACATGACCCTCACTAGTACGCGGATAAGGACCCATAAAATCAATGAACAGACGTTGGAAAGGTCGTTCTGTTAGCTTCTGTTTACCCATCATCGGTTGTTTAAAAACGTTTTGAGTCTTATTTACTTTACAAATTTCGCAATCTTTTATATGTGCGTATACGTCTGTAGCCATACCTGGCCAGTAATACTTTTGACGTAGTCGGGATAGTGTTTTGTGAATGCCACCATGACCAGCGGACGGTGAGCTGTGGGATGACTCTACCAGCCCCGGTCGCAGTTCCGACGGAACCCAGAGCTTCCAGGTCTGGTCCGCTAGAAGATCGTGCCCCCTGTCGAATTGCGTCCGTTTGTAAACGTAACCGTCCGATAAACACAGATCCGGTAACTTGTCTTTGTTCTCGGTGACCGTCTTTTTCAACTCCGTATACTCCTCCGACTCGAAGCACGGTGACTCGAGACACACGTCTATGGCTCGGTAATTCGTCTGTATCTCGTCCATGTGCATTCGTGAGAGTGTGTCGGGAACCACGTTTTGCGCACCTTTTCGATGTTGGATATCGAAATCATAACCCTGGAGTTTCAAACTCCACCTTGCCAACCTCCCAGAAAGATCTTTCTGATTCATGAGCCATTTGAGGCTGGCATGATCAGTTATGATGGTGAACGGGGTTCCTTCCACATAAGGTCGGAATCTTTTAACACTCACGATCGCAGCATAGCATTCTAGTTCTGTTATGCTGTAGTTCTTCTGCGCTTTATTTAGTTTTGCCGAAACGTAGGCAATCGGTCTTTCGTTCTGGTCATCGTCCAACTGAAACAAAACCCCTCCCACTCCGTCAGTTGATGCATCACATTGAATATAAAAGCGACGCCTAAAGTCAGGATGTGTAGCACCGGTGCAGAAACCAAACTCTGCTTCAAAATTTCAAATGATTTTATCGCTTCGTCCGTCATCGCAAACTTTTTGATTTTGTCTTTCTTGAGGCAGTCGTGCAGTGGGGCTGCAATAGTCGCATAGTCCTGTATAAAACGTCGGTACCAGCCCGACATACCCAGGAACCGTCGTAGTTGCTTCGGGGTTTTCGGAACTGGAAAGTCCCTCACAGCTACCACTTTGTTGGCGTCCGTTCTGATACAACCATCCCCGACTACGTATCCTAAATAGCGAACTTCTTTAAAACAAAACTTGCTTTTTTCTACGTTAATTGTTAACTTAGCCTCGCGAAGACACCGAGCGACCTTTTCCAGTAAACACATATGGGACTCGAAATCTACAGAACAAACTAACAAATCGTCAAGATAAACAAAAACACATTCACGTAAAGCGGCCGGAATGACCTTGTCCATGAGACGACACATTCGTTGTGCTGCATTGCACAACCCGAAAGGCATGACGGTAAATTGGTAAAGGGGTCGGCCAGGGACAGTGAAGGCAGTCTTTTCACGTGATTTCCTCTCGAGGGGAATCTGCCAGAAAGCGTTCTTGAGGTCAATTGCAGAGATATATCTCGTGTTTTGTAGCCGGCTTAGTATTCCATCGATGTGGGGTAACGGGTATGCGTCTTTTACTGTTCTCTCATTCACCTTACGAGCGTCCAAGCATAGGCGATTCTTTGTTCCTTTAATGACCAAGGAGACCGGTGAATTCCAGCTGCTATTTGACTCCTCTATTACTCCCATGCTTAACATCCTGTCCAACTCTGCATATATTAATTTTTGTATGGCTGGTGATATTGGATAGTGGCGTTGCTTGACTGGCAAATTCTCGTCCACCACCTCGATGACGTGTTCCTCTTTGTCTGTCCGGCCTGACCCCAGTACCGCGAAGGACGGGAATTGGGTCTTCACACGGTCCAACACATGGTTTTGTTCCGTCGTCAAAACGTGTTGGATTGCGTCAAAAGAGAGGTCACCCTCGGCGGGCACGAGCTCCGCCACACTGGCAGCATTCACACTAACATTCAAATCTTTACTCACAACACTCATACCAAAGGCCTGCCGAAAATCTATCCCAAAATATACTTCCTGTTGCAGATCAGGAACTATCAAATATTCTAATTCCCTGGTCGTATTATCCCACACGACTGGTAACTTTATGACCCCTACCACGGCGGTTTCCTCCCCGTTCGCGGTTCGGATATTTTGGCCCTTGATTGGCACAATCAAGGCTTCCTTTCCCCGAAGGAGTGCAGCTGAGTCTTTGCCTAAGCAGCTGGCACTCGCCCCTGAGTCCAAGAGAGCCAGGACCTCGTGACCTCCTATATTTGTTTTGGCGTAAAATCTGTTATCTCCTTTCACGGTAACAATTGTTGCAACTATTTTATTCTTCAACCTTTTAAAATATTTTCTCTTTTCCCTCATCTTCTCTATCTTCATAAAATTTCTGTTTTTCCTACTTGCATTTATGGTATCACAAAATATTCTTTTTCTTGCTTCTTCGTACTCTAGCTTTCTTTGGTGTAAACTGTTAATCTCCTTCTTTTCCGGTGTTATTCTTGGTTGATTCACTTCTTCCCTGTTTTCCGTATCCCTTCTCCTCAAAATTTTTACTTGAGTGTTTCCGGGTTGCCTGTCTCCTGGCTGGAGTCCCCGGTCAACTCCGCCAGCCTCGGGTTTCCCTGCTTGGGCTTAAAAACACAAAAGGACGAATCACTACCACACGCAAAACAGACCATATTGTGGAACGAGGACGAACATTTATTTGGTTTTTGTGCTTCTGCCGGGTTTTTCACAAAGTGATCCACCGGCATACCGCACGAAAAACACAACATCAAGTGGAAGGGTGATGCACAAAAGGAGTTGACAGTCGACTTAGATTCAGGACTAACAGAAGGACGAACACTATTGGGATTGGCTGTGGTTTGGTGTTGGGGTAGGGATTGTGGTTGGTATTGGGGTGGGCGCTGAGGCTTCCTATCAAAAGCTTCTAGCTTTCTCTCTCCCGGTATATCGGGCTGTTCGAACCCTATCTCATTAACTGGTTTGGCCCGGTTCTTATTTTCCTTGATGAGTTTTTCCGCTCTCTTACACTCAGCTTTGAGCTCCGCCAACGAGTCCATTTTAATGGCGAAGGTCAGGTTGGCTAGGTACGGTTTAAGATTTCCCCTAACTATGCCAACCAATTCCCTCTCAGGGATTCTCTTCCGCAAACGGAATGTCATGTTATGGACTTCGGCATAAAAGTCGTCGAAAGCTTCCGCGGGCAGCTGTTTCCTTTCCATGATTTCACGGATTATTTCATAGTCGGACTCAGCAGACTTGAAGTGGCTTAGCATCTCGGCCTTCAGCTCGAAATAGCCGAAATCGGGCTCATCTACATGGTCCTCTAGGACCTGCCAATACCACTTCAAGGCACCGCCGGAAACCAGACTATGAAAGTCCGTGAAAAGCTGGAAGTAGGAAATATTGTGTTGCTCCCGCATGCGTTCAACACGAAAGATGAAGCTTTCGACGCTTATACCCTTATCGGTCCCATCGAATTTGATGCGCCACTTTTCTAAATCTAACTTTTTCCACCTTGGAGGGTCACTACCATCTCGCTCAGTAATCCGACTGCCACTCGGAATACCGTTGCGGGTAGCAGGCTCCCCCCTACGGTTCTGAGGCTCGGGCGTGGATGCCACAGCGGACCGATGTCCCACCGCGTGACTGGATGCCTCCATCTCTGCCACGCGACCACCAAGATGATCGACGTTGGTCTTGATGCTTCGCACTTCACCCGCCATTTGCACCACCAAATCTTGTTGTTGCGCCATCATCGCCATCATGCGGCTCAGCTGTTCAACACTGGTTGCGTGATCACTGGCGTCGGTGCGAGGAGCATTCAGGCCACCGTGAACTACTGCAGGTGCGTTTCGCGAATGAACATCGCCCCCCTGTGAACCCACGTTCTCGCTGTCGGACATTTGGCACACCAAAACGATTTTCTGCGAGAAATTTAAACTATTTTCCGAGTCGTTGAACGACACCCCGTTCGCGAAAGACACCCTCAGCGGACGCTCAGGGCCAACCGATCCGAAAATCCGTGACGCGCACCTATTGAAATAGTCTGTGGGCACAAAGTCGACGGCCCTGGAAATACCAGTGTCGATTTGATTGAACACCGAACCAGCGATCTGGTTTTCTAGTGCGGCCCTCGTAACGCTCCTAGTGACTGGTCTAGCAGTGCTCAGTATACCTAATCCCCCTGCAACACGATTCTCGGCCTCCTCGTCCTTGTCAGACATTCACTGTCTGAAGGAAACCCAAAAACAAAAGTAAACCCAAGTAAAATTGGAAAAATAAAAACGAGTGGACTAAAAATTTTGCCCCGGACGCCCTAATGTATCCACGGGCACGATATCCCAAACTGCGAGTACCCACCGACGTTCAACTCAAATGGAAAAAATAATAAATAATATCAAGATACCAAAAAATGCAGTTTATATGTATAAAAGTAATATGTTAGTGTGTATGTGTATGTAATTCAATTAGTGTATATGTATAAAAGGATTAAATTTTATGCCTTATATGTCCAGTAGGCAGACCTATAAAAATTACCCCAAAGCCGAAAAAAAAAAATAACCGGGGGTATATGTAGTTGAATGAATTCAAATTCAAGTTTGTAAACTACGATACAAAGGTATGAAGGAAACAAATAAAAAAAAAATATAAATAGAGAAAATGCTTCCGAATTCAAGAACAAAAAAAAAAAAAAACACAACGGTACTACTCTAACCCTTCTATGAACCCAAAATAGTAAAAATCTTAAAATTAAATAAAAATAAGAAAAAGTTTGTTATTATCCAGGCACTTTGTTAGTGGTTGTATTTGTAGTGGATTACTCCAAACCCAAAAATTTTAAAACACAATTTCACAAAAAATGTTTGGAAACAATCCTAATACGAAAATAATCCGTAAAAACATAAAAAAAAACAAAAATAGTTTATAACTTCGAAACTTCAAAAATATTTAATTTTGACTTCGAACTAAAAAGTTAAGAAATGAAATTTAATGTATTTGTATTGGTGTCCGTGGTGCTGCCTTGGCGAAGGTTCAGCGAAAGTGGTTAGTCCGTCTCTATGTATTTGAAATCTGGTCAATCGTGCTGTCCGTGGAAGTGTGGCACTTCACGTTCAAGGACTTGTTCCTAAGCGTGGATGCCACACCTCCTACTCCTAAATATCGTGGCGACGACTGTAAACCTCACTTACCGGCAGTGCTGGACTCCCGGTAAGGTAGCTTGAACAGCTCGCCACGATCTCCTACCTAAGTCCGTCTCTAACTAAGTGCCATACCAGTTACCACTTTGTTGAGCTGTTGAAGTTCAACAAAGGAACCCTGACATGGACACTCAGCTAATCCCTATCCTCTGGTCATGATGACACTTGTCGATCAGGTGAACCCAATCGGCGTTGCCATCATGACTGTCTCTGTTCTGTCAAAAGACGGAAATAAGGATTGGGTTTGAAAGGAATGTAGGATCAAAAAAAAAACAGGAAATCTGAAATAAAAGTGGGAAAATTAAGGAATAGTGAAAAATAGAGTTAGTTGAAAAAGGTTGGAGATAAAAAGAGGATCGGGCTATTATCTTTGGAAATACAAGAGCTAAAAACTGGACGCAAATATTGGAAACAAAACAAAAATAAAAGCGGAACTTGAAGGATTAATGGAGAATGAAAAACTGCAAAGCAAACTACAAATTTAAAAATGATTTGCAAAAACAAAACAAAAAAATATGGAAAGACAAAAACTAAAAAGGTGATCGGGCTATTGTCGTTGGGCGCCATTGTTACGTGACTGGCTTGTTGGGGTGGTGAGGAGCGGCGGCAAGCAGGTATGCTTGCGGGCCCAGGCTAGCACGTCGTCTTGGGCGGGGTATTGCACCACCGACCTCACCCGCAGCCACATGAACAAAAAGGGTTCATACCTGCATGTATATATAAAGGGGAGAAAAGCTGAAACAAATAGAAATACACGTGAGGGGCAAAGTTAGAAGGGGAAAGCATAAGCGGTAGAAACAGATGAAGGCCTGTCCTGTCAGGTGGAGTCTACCCTCCCTCTGCAGTGCAACTTGCACTGCACCGTGGGCACTGTGCTGACTCCTGTTTACCTTACAGTGCCCCCAAGCCTGACACTAGTCTGTCCCCTGTCAATCAGTCATTTTCCCTAAACACTCACCTTCACCTAACCTTTCCGCGCACAAGCGCAGCACCAACACCAAACTTAAAACTTTAGCCCTGCATTATGACAATATCTAAAATTTTCATCATAATTCTTATAATTTATTAACAATTCCGATATTTCTGAGTAGAGGCTCAGCTATGTTTAAGGCAATCAATACAGATAACGAAAAGAAAAATGTATAGATAAACTGTGACTCCGAGAAAATTTAAATAACCTAGGTTTAATTTTTCAGTAATTCTCCCTAATACTAATGCCCCTATCCTTACTATCGATTGGCTTAAATAAAACAATTTACAGAGAATCCAAAGACTTAGTCTAAGTTAACTTATAACTAGAAGTAATTCAAGTTCAATTTCAATTATACATTAGCTATAGGAGCAGATATGAAATCCTATAATTGCTTAAAAGTACAAATCCCACTTGGTTTCTGACCCACCCTAATATACTGCTGCTACTAGGGGTCAATTCAAAATCCTAGATATGCAGATATTCAAACGCTCGTAAGGTCGGCGAGCCAAAGCAAAAAAACATAAAAACGCGAAAGAGGTGAAACCCTATTTCCTGACCTATCTCAATAATCAAAACAAATCCGAAATAAATTTTCTACAGAGCAAAAGTAGGTCATCAAGGGAATAGAAAAAGTATGTAGGTGCAATTGTATGTTTGAAAAAAATTCTTATGTATGCACATACATTATTTTGGTTTCTTTTGTCACCGCCAATTCCTTTTCTACTTTTGCAAGCCTAGGAATTGCCTGGCACTATATGTACATACATATATACGTGCATATATACTCTTCCAAATGTTAAATATTATCACTCACCGTGTTACTCACTCCGTTGGAGGCGCCTGCATGAAGTTGAGTCCGCGAGCTGTAAAGAGAAAAACACTCAACGCATATATGCTCAATACACATACATTTATCCGGCACACTACTTTTTTTCAATACTCAGCCAGATCACTCGCTTGTGATCTTGGACATTGAGTTAGTTCTGCTCATTAAATGTGAAGTGTGAAAATGATGGCGATTAAGCAAAAACGTGGCAATGAAATTTTGGTTGATTTTTTTTGTTTCAGTGGTAAAAAAAAATTAGAAAAAAACGTAAAAGAAAACGTATAAAGCTGCTCCTGTCCGAGCTATTAAGGCGTGAAGTTCCCAGTACCGCGGAGAAAAGCCTCGAGAAGGCTTTTCACATTATGTGACCCCACGGATAATGCAAGGTAATTTTCGGGCCAGTGCCGAAATTTGGGAAGGGGTGTATTGGCTAAGGTTCCAAGCACCAAAACTATAAATACTTTTAAATATTTTCACACAAAAAAAGGTAACCTGGAAGCAAAAGAAAACCTTTCGAAACTGCGCAATTTGCACTTAGTGGCTAATGTCAGTTGAAAGGTGATGTACCAAAAAGATGGTAAGGATTATGTATGAAGAGGAATTAATGAAAAGTCGTACAAAACGTTGAGAAAAATGTGCATAAACCAAGGAATTGAAACAAACGCGAGTTTCGAAAAATTTTTAATGCCAAGAGCAAAAAGAAAGAAGTAAAAGAAAAATGTCTCAAACAAAACCTAACTTTCGTCTTTTGCCCCCCACTTTCCTATGAGATTTCTGTGTAAGAGCGTGTAATCCTACTAGCCTCACAGGCATTAAAAAAAATCTATTAGTGAAAAATAACAAAATATAAAAAAATACATATGTATTTAGAAAATCCTGGTGTCGTTGTCCTTATTGATGGTTGCCGCTGCTGCCTTCAATGTTGCCAGTTTTGACCATTTGGTGTCGTTTGTTGTTCCCCAAAGATTTTGTTGTACGCGATGCCGTGGCTATTGTTGTTGCGGTCCGATGCGCCGGTGGAAAATTGTATTCTTGATATTAACAGATTCTTGTGTTTTCTGCTGTCGTTTGATTGAACCGCAGTATATGTGCATGTGTCTGATGACGTTGCGTTGCTACCAATCAAAAATATTTTACCATTTATCTCGTTCTATGTGTGGCTGCTGAAGATACTGAGCAGTTGCGTGTGACCAAAATTTGTTGTAATTGTTGTGGTTGTTGAGGCCACTTTGTTGGCAATAAGGAGTGTTGTTGTCGTGGTTGTTGCTGTGGTACGCTGAATAAAGTGAAAAATGTTGTTTGTCGTGTTGATCGCCACCAATTTGGGTCTTTTTGCGCCAACAAATTCGGGTTTTAGCCACCTTTGCTTCGAAGCTAGTGCCCAGTGCACAATTTCCGCCAAGTCTAAGCGATCTGCCAAATAAAAAAACTTATTATTTACATAAAAAAATGGATTTAAGAAACGTATACCTTTCTACCAACGTATGCCTACTTGTTTGCCTGCTTTATTTCCTCACCTACATGCTTATATATATATATATAGGGATGTAAATTTATGCATGCAGGTTTACTTTTGGCTTGCTTGGAAACTTGGCTATATAGGAGCCAACTTCCCAGTGGGCATGCCAGCTTGTGAGAGGGAGATAAAACACAAAAATATACACTTACCTGGTACCATAAATTTTGGTGGCGAAATCCAAATATACCGCCGGACTAGGGCGTGTACGCCTTGAAGCACTTCGCGCGCTAAAACTTTTCGCGTAGATTTTTTTGGCGTTTTAAAATCCTGCGCACTAAAAACTTTTCGTGAAGGTTTGTTGCCGGTTTAAATTCACGGACACTAAAAACTTTTAAACCTTTAAAAAGGTCTTATGAACTTGGAGTTTCACTACACTTGCACTGGGCACTGTTACAAGAAAACGTTTGCCCGTTGTCTAGCTTGATGCCCTTTTATAGCCACCGCCGTGGCAAAGAATGTTATCCAGAAACGGACAACTTTCACCTATACATGTTAAACTTTCTTTTCGGCTTTCCCGTATTTTCCATCTATACAATCAGGCACTCATACACTCACACGCTTACCGCTCCACAAAACGAACACCTACACAGATACATTCGGTTCGTGCCTTGACCGCTTACACTGATGCATTCACACGTTCATAGCCTTGTACCAATACACATCAACATACATAATACAGAACAAAACAAACACATAGGTGCATGGCATTCATCAATGTTGCTAAGTTGTTAGCAGTATGGTGACATCTTATTTGTTATAACAGCATGATGCCAAGCGCAACATATTATTTCCGCTGCAACATTGTGTTCACTATCGGTACAATGTTGTCAATGTTAATGTTAATATGATGTTAATGGCAACATTGCGGCTAAGGCACGGACCTGGACACAAAACACATAAACACATAGACGCATATACACTCTGCCACTCAGTTAGGCCAGTATGGAGACAGGCTGTCGTTACATGCCCTAAATTTGGCCTATCTGCATACATTTTAATAAGCTTTTTCCGTCTAACTCTGCCCTCTCCCTCTTTACTTTTTCTTAATCCTTTTATTCACTCCTCCCTCCGTCTTTTTCGCTTCATCACCATCTTCGTCTCATTCTATCTCTTTCTCAGTCTCCTTCTCTCTTTTCTCTTCTCTCAAGTTTTTCTCCTTCTTCTTCATCTCTTATTGCCAGTCCCAGAGGGTGGTATGTATTTTGTTCCATTCCCACCCCGAGTCCCAGTCTCAGCCCCAGTCCTAGTCCTAATCCCAGTCCATCTCTGGTATACTTCCCGGAAAACAGCATTGTAAATACTAATATAGACACATTTCTGTACGACATTTCAGGCAAATCGAATAGGACGTATGTAAATAGGTATGTGGGTGTTATTAATTATTTTTTTCATTTCGGCTTCGCATGCATATTTATCAGTTTTGTCAGGTTGATGCGACTAAATCGAATATCGCAATGAACTTTAGAGCTCTCAGCAACAGCTTTCATTTGATATCCATAATACACACACATTCTAGGGGTATCCGGATCCATTTTTTGGCCTATATCTCGAGGCCCTAGTCACTCATCGGTGTAAAACTTACTCTTTACTAAAGCACATATCAACAGTTTCAATTTTATATCCATAATGTAAAAACACATCCTAGTGTTACCCTGATCCACATTCCAGGGCTACCTGGGTCCACGTTTTGGCCTATATCTCGAGACCCCAGTCACCCAGGAGTATGAAAATTACCCTCTACTAAAGCACTTATCATCAGCTTTCATTTGTTATCCATATTCTATAAACACATTCGAGGGGTACCCGGGTCCGCGTTTTGGCCTATATCTCGAGACCCTAGTCACCCAGGGGTATGAAAATTACCCTCTACTAAAGCACTCATCAAGAGCTGTTATCCATATTCTATAAACAAATCCCAGGGGTACCCGGGCCCAATTTTTGGCCTATATCTCCAGACCCTAATCACCCAGGGGTATGAAAATTACCCTCTACTAAAGCACTCAGCAACAGCTTTCATTTGTTATCCATATTCTATAAGCACATTCTAGGGGTACCCGTCGCCACGTTGTGGGCTATATCTCGTGACCCTAGCCTCCCAGTTGTATGAAAATTATCCTGTACTAAATCACTTATCAACAGCTTTCATTTGTTATGCATATTGTATAAACACTTTCCAGGGGTACCCGGGTTCACGTTTTGGCCTATATCTCGAGACCCTAGTCACCCAGGGGTATGAAAATTATCCTGTACTATAGCACTCATCAACAGCTTTCATTTGTTATACATATTGTATAAACACATTCTAGGGGTACCCGGGTCCACGTTTTGGCCTTTATCTCGAGAACCTAGTCACCCAGAGGTATGAAAATGTTCCTGTACTATAGCACTCATCAACAGCTTTCATTTGTTATACATATTGTATAAACACATTCTAGGGGTACCCGGGTCCACGTTTTGGCCCATATCTCGAGACCCTATCCTCCCAGTTGTATGAAAATTATCCTGTGCTATAGCACTCATCAACAGCTTTCATCTGATATCCATATTGTATAAACACATCCTACGGGTACCCGGGTCCACGTTTTAGCCTATATCTCGAGATCCTAGACTCCAAGTTGTATGAAAATTATCCTGTGCTATAGCACTCAACAGCAGCTTTCATTTGATATCCATAATGTATAAAAACATTCTAGGGGTACCCGGGTCCACGTTTTGGGCTATATCTCGAGACCCTAGCCTCCCAGTTGTATGAAAATTATCCTGTGCTACAGCACTCATCAGCAGCTTTCATTTGATATCCATATTGTATAAATACATTCTACGGGTACCCGGGTTCACGTTTTGGGCTATATCTCGAGACCCTAGCCTCCCAGTGGTATGAAAATTATCCTGTGCTATAGCACTCATCAACAGCTTTCATCTGATATCCATATTGTATAAAAACATTCTAGAGGTACCCGGGTCCACGTTTTGGGCTATAGCACTCATCAACAGCTTTCATTTGATATCCATATTGTATAAAAAAAATTCTATGGGTACCCGGGTCCACGTTTTGGCCTATATCTCGAGACCCTAGTCTCCCAGTTATATGAAAATTATCCTGTGCTATAGCACTCATCAACAGTTTTCATTTGATATCCATATTGTATAAATACATTCTACGGGTACCCGGGTCCACGTTTTGGGCTATATCTCGAGACCCTAGCCTCCCAGTTGTATGAAAATTATCCTGTACTATAGCACTCATCGACAGCTTTCATTTGATATCCATATTGTATAAACACATTCTAGGGGTACCCGGGTCCACGTTTTGGCCTATATCTCGAGAACCTAGTCACCCAGGGGTATGAAAATGTTCCTGTACTATAGCACTCATCAACAGCTTTCATTTGTTATCTATATTGTATAAACACAATCTAGGGGTACCCGGTCCACGTTTTGGCCCATATCTCGAGACCCTATCCTCCCAGTTGTATGAAAATTATCCTGTGCTATAGCACTCATCAACAGCTTTTATCTGATATCCATATTGTATAAACACATTCTACGGGTACCCGGGTCCACGTTTTATCCTATTTCTCGAGATCCTAGACTCCCAGTTGTATGAAAATTATCCTGTGCTATAGCACTCATCAACAGCTTTCATTTGATATCCATATTGTATAAAAACATTCTAGGGGTACCCGGGTCCACGTTTTGGGCTATATCTCGAGACCCTAGCCTCCCAGTTGTATGAAAATTATCCTGTGCTATTGCACTCATCAACAGCTTTCATTTGAATTCCATATTGTATAAATACATTCTACGGGTACCCGGGTTCACGTTTTGGGCTATATCTCGAGACCCTAGCCTCCCAGTGGTATGAAAATTATCCTGTGCTATAGCACTCATCAACAGCTTTCATTTGATATCCATATTGTATAAATACATTCTACGGGTACCCGGGTTCACGTTTTGGGCTATATCTCGAGACCCTAGCCTCCCAGTTGTATGAAAATTATCCTGTGCTATAGCACTCATCAACAGCTTTCATTTGATATCCATATTGTATAAAAACATTCTAGGGGTACCCGGGTCCACGTTTTGGGCTATATCTCGAGACCCTAGCCTCCCAGTTGTATGAAAATTATCCTGTACTTGGATCCCAAATAAGAGCGAAAAAGGACGTATACATAAAAACAGCAATTAGAAATAATATATAACATACTAGCAGACCCGGCAGACGTTATTCTGCCCTAAATTTGGCCTATCTGCATACATTTTAATAAGCTTTTTCCGTCTAACTCTGCCCTCACCCTCTTTCCTTTTTCTTAATCCCTTTATTCACTCCTCCCTCCGTCTTTTTCGCTTCATCACCATCTTCTTCTCATTCTATCTCTTTCTCAGTCTCCTTCTCTCTTTTCTCTTCTCTCAAGTTTTTCTCCTTCTTCTTCATCTCTTATTGCCAGTCCCAGAGGGTGGTATGTATTTTGTTCCAGTCCTACTCCGAGTCCCATTCTCAGTCCCAGTCCTAGTCCTAATCGCAGTCCGTCTCTGGTATACTTCCCGGAAAAAAGCATTGTAAATACTAATATAGACACATTTCTGTACGACATTTCAGGCAAATCGAATAGGACGTATGTAAATAGGTATGTGGGTGTTATTAATTCTTTTTTTCATTTCGGCTTCGCATGCATATTTATCCGTTTTGCCAGGTTGATGCGACTAAATCGAATATCACAATGAACTTTAGAGCTCTAAGCAAAAGCTTTCATTTAATATCCATAATACACACACATTCTAGGGGTATCCGGGTCCATTTTTTGGCCTATATCTCGAGACCCTAGTCACTCAGCGGTGTAAAACTTACTCTTTACTAAAGCACACATCAACAGCTCAATTTGATATCCATAATGTAAAAACACATCCTAGTGTTACCCTGATCCACATTCCAGGGCTACCTGGGTCCACGTTTTGGCCTATATCTCGAGATCCTAGTCACCCAGGGGTATGAAAATGACCCTCTACTAAAGCACTCATGAACAGCTTTCATTTGAAATCCATATCCTATAAACACATTCTAGGGGTACCCGGGTGCACGTTTTGGCCTATATCTCGAGACCCTAGTCACCCAGGAGTATGAAAATTACCCTCTACTAAAGCACTCATCATCAGCTTTCATTTGTTATCCATATTCTATAAACACATTCGAGGTGTACCCGGGTCCGCGTTTTGGCCTATATCTCGAGACCCTAGTCACCCAGGGGTATGAAAATTACCCTCTACTAAAGCACTCATCAAGAGCTGTTATCAGTATTCTATAAACAAATCCCAGGGGTACCCGGGCCCAATTTTTGGCCTATATCTCGAGACCCTAATCACCCAGGGGTATAAAAATTACCCTCTACTAAAGCACTCGGCAACAGCTTTCATTTGTTATCCATATTCTATAAGCACATTCTAGGGTACCCGGCCTCACGTTTTGGGCTATATCTCGAGACCCTAGTCTCCCAGTTGTATGAAAATTATCCTGTACTAAATCACTCATCAACAGCTTTCATTTGTTATGCATATTGTATAAACACATTCTAGGGGTACCCGGGTCCACGTTTTGGCCTATATCTCGAGACCCTAGTCACCCAGGGGTATGAAAATTATCCTGTAATATAGCACTCATCAACAGCTTTCATTTGATATCCATATTGTATAAACAGATTCTAGGGGTACACGGGTCCACGTTTTGGCCTATATCTCGAGAACCTAGTCACCCAGGGGTATGAAAATGTTCCTGTACTATAGCACTCATCAACAGCTTTCATTTGTTATCCATATTGTATAAACACATTCTAGGGGTACCCGGGTCCACGTTTTGGCCCATATCTCGAGACCATATCCTCCCAGTTGTATGAAAATTATCCTGTGCTATAGCACTCATCAACAGCTTTCATCTGATATCCTGTAACGAAGCTTTTTCGTGCCCCGTTGCTTATTTGATATTTGCTGGGGTATACTCGCCGTGCCCAGGGTTCGTTTACAATAAATTTGTATTGAAGGGGCACCTTGCAAATCGATTTAATATAAAAAACTTCACTCTCTTTATTGGTTCTAAATTCTATAATATAAAATAAAACGTGTTTGTATACTTCATTTTCAATTTCACTTGGATTATCTTGCGGTATCCTTGATTGCGGTGGCGGGCCTTAGCGGTCCGGCCGTATTCCGTTAGCTGGGTCGCGTTAGTATGTGGCGTCGGTGCCTTGACGCGCCTTATGACGGCGTCTCTCTCTGCTGCGGTGCTCTGTCGCGCCTTACGTCGGCGTCTACTTGTATTGCTGAGGCGATGCTCTGTCGCCGTGTTCCGTTAGACGGATCCCGTTAGTATGTGGCGTCGGTGCCTTGACGCGCCTCATGACGGCGTCTCTCTCTGCTGCGGTGCTCTGTCGCGCCTTACGTCGGCGTCTACTTGTATTGCTGAGGCGATGCTCTGTCGCCGTGTTCCGTTAGACGGATCCCGTTAGTATGTGGCGTCGGTGCCTTGACGCGCCTTATGAGGGCGTCTCTCTCTGCTGCGGTGCTCTGTCGCGCCTTACGTCGGCGTCTACTTGTATTGCTAATTGCTGGGTGATTCTCTGCCACGCCTTGCGTCGGCGTCTACTCGTATTTGCTGGGCGATACTCTGCCACGCCTTGCGTAGGCGTCTACTCGTATTTGCTGGGCGATACTCTGCCGCGCCCTACGTCGGCGTTTATGCGTGACTCTGCTGTGGTCAACGTCGTATATCTGCGTAGCTCTGCTGCGGCCAACGTCGTATGTAAGCGTGTCTCTGCTGTGGCCAACGTCGTATGTTGGCGTAGCTCTGCTGTGGCCAACGTCGTATGCTTGCGTGAATCTGCTGTGGCCAACGTCGTATGTTTGCATATCGCTGCTGCGGCCAGCGTCGTATGCTCGTATAATTCTGCTGCGGCCAACGTCGTATGCTAGCGTAGCGGTGCTGTTTCTGCCGAGGCTTCTGCCACGGTTAACGTTTGGATGAGCGCGAGATCACGTTGCTGTGGAGGACGTTTGCTTACGAGAGAGCAAACGTTGGCTTAAGCGTTGTAGAGCGGTCAAAACCAGCTTACCCACAATTCTTAGTCCACACCTTTCTCCTATGAACCGCACTGGCTTGCAATGGTCAAAACCGATATGCCTTCCAGAGCGCTCCAATAGTAGCTCCGGTCGCAACCACAACCGCGTGCTGACTGACTGCTGTGCTGCTGTGTCGACCCTTTTATGGCTGTTGTGTTTGGTGTTGCTAGCTCAAATGGTTGCGTTGCCATGGTCACCGTGTTGCTGTTGAATGTTGCTAGAGCCTTTTGTGGCCACTTGTTGTGTTAATGTCGTGTCAAATATGTTGTGGGGTCGTTTTGTGTGGGCCAAATTAATGAGGATTTATTTGGTCCTCACACTCCCCCCCCCCCCCCCCCCCCCCCCAACTTCAGAAATTTAGCCCTCGGTGCCCAGTATTCGTATACGGGCCCTGCCTTTTACCACCGTGACGGTGTATTCCCGTGTGGGAAAACTTACGTGGGAGCGTCCTTTGTCTTCAGCGATGCGTCGGAAAATGTCTCGCGCGCTTTCTGCAATTTTCGGGAATTGGTTTAGCGTTGGTCCACCGGCGTCGTGGGCCTCGATTATCACCTCTTGGTGGCCTGCTGTTGTTTGTTGATGTAATGGTACGTGCGACGTCAGCGTACGTGTTTGGGTGTGTAGTTGCACGCATGTTGTTGACGTCGCCGCCTGTGGTGTTCGGTGGTGTGATGATACGTGCGACGTCAACGTACGTGTTTTCGCGCTTAGTTGCACGCGTGTTGCTGACGTCGGCGCCAGGAGCGCTTGGTAGTGTAACGTTGCGTGCGACGTCAGCGTACGTGTTTGTGCGTGTGGTTCCACGCGTGCTGCTGACGTTTGCGCCGGTAGCTCCTTCCAGCAGTACTACCCTGGGGCGCTTTGCTTCTTCCTCCTCGTAATGCTGGCGCATACGCTTGACGCTGTTGTTTAGTTTGGCGTTATGGCTCTCCATCTAAGGTTGTTGGTTTTTTTTTTTTTTTTTTTTTTGTGGACAAGAAATTTGTAGCAAAAGAACGTGTTGTCACCTCGGTGGTTTGCGATAGAATGACCGATGCTTGCCATGCATGATATGGCTTTAGCTCCCCAATATTGACCGTTTTCTCCTTCCCGCCGTTGGTTTTTCGTACTTTGAGTATCACTGGTGATACATATCCTAGGATCTGGTAGGGTCCGTCATATTTGGGGGCCAACTTTGCCGCGAAATTTTCGGCGGCCTTGGAGAGATGGTGTTCCTTTGCGAGCACTAGTTCGCCGACTACGGGGACCATTTTCTCCGCCTTAAATTGTAGTGCCGTGCTTGATCTGCCGCCGCTCGTTCCATGTTCTGCCTCACTATTCTGAATGCCTCTTGCATTCTGTCAGATTTCTCTTCTGCCGTTGTGGTAGCTATGCCCGTCCCGAGGTTGACCTCGTCAAACAATGCCCCTGGTAGTCGCGGTTCCCGTCCTTGTACGAGGAAGGCTGGACTGTATCCTGTGGACGCGGTCACACTGGTGTTGATGGCCAGCTCGATTTCTGGGAGACGGTCGTCCCATCTGTTGTGCTGTGATCTGGTGAGTTGTGCTATGATTCTCTTGATTGTCCTGTTCGCCCGTTCCGTCGGGTTTTCTTGCGGGGTGTAGGGCGCGGTGTATTGTTGTCGTACGCCAACTTCCTTAAGGTAGCGCTGCCAGAGCGTGCTACAGAACTGTGCGCCGTTGTCGGATATGAGTACTTTGGGGACGCCAAACCTTGCGAGTATCCGTTCCCTGAAAGCTCGGCGAAGGCCGTCTGCGGTAGCACGCCTCATGGGGATCAATTCCACCCACTTGCTGAATCGGTCGAAAAATACCAGTAACATGGTGTTTCCGTGTGTAGACCGTGGTAGGAGTCCAACGAAGTCGACGCAGACCGTGGCAAATGGTTCCTGGGCTACCTGTGAGAGCATCTTTCCGGCTGGCTTTTGTTGTGTTTCCTTGTATTTCTGGCAGGATTCGCATTGACGTACATACCGGCTGATGTCACGGAACATACCGGGCCAATAATATCGGTTGGCGACTCGTGCTACTGTCCGGCGGATACCCATGTGTCCCGCGCTTGGTATGTCATGATTTTCCTGTAACACTCGCTGTCTGAGTGGTGTGGGCACACACAATTTCCATGGTACCGCCTCTTCGTCGTGTGACCGGAAGGGAATATGGCGGTATAAGTGTCCATCCTGTATCGTATAGTCGGCGTATTTCTCCGGGTTGGTGCGTACCTCGCTGACCCGCTTGTGCCACCACTTGCATGGTCGCTCTGTTGTCGTTGCCAGTCGTAGGGTTTCCAGTGGCTGTCGTGATAGTGCATCCGCTACCAGGTTCAGCTTTCCTTTCCTCTACTCTATGTAGAAGGTGTGCTGCTGAAGTTCCAAGGCCCATCGTGCTATACGGCCGGAGGGGCTTTCGATGGAGTTTAACCACTTTAGAGACATACAGTCCGTGATTACCCTGAATCGGTACCCTTCCAAGTATGGCCTCATCTTGCGTATTCCCCAGACGATCGCGAGGCATTCCTTATCGGTAGGCGAGTAGTTGGTTTCCGCCTTGTTGAGTTTCCTGCTGGCGTAGGCGATCACGCGTTCCCCGCCTTCCAAATCCTGTGTCAATACAGCGCCTAGCCCGAAATTGCTTGCGTCCGTTTGCAAGGTGAAGGTCTTGGTGAAGTCCGGACAGGCAAGTATCGGTGCTTCCTGTTGTTCGGCTCCCCACTTCCAGTGTTTGCCCTTTTTCAGCAGGGTTGTGAGTGGCTAGCTAATCGTCGCGAAGTCGGGCACGAATCGTCGGTACCAAGATGCTATACCGAGATATTGACGCACCTCTTTCGCGTTCGTTGGTGGTTTCAGGTCTTTGATGGCTGCAACTTTCTCGGGGTCGGTGTGAATTCCCCTGTCGCTTACTACGTGTCCTAGGTATCGAATTTCTTTCTTGAAAACTCGCATTTCTCCGGCTTTATTCTGAGGTTGGCGCGCTGTAGTCGTAGCATCACTTCTTTCAGGTTGCGAATGTGCTCCTCCAAGGTGGATCCTATGATGATTATGTCATCGAGGTAAGCGAAAGCGTAGGGTTCCATCTCCGGTCCAATAACCTGATCTAGTGCTCTTTGAAACGTTGCAGGTGCGGAGTGTAGGCCGAACGGCATAACGCGCCACTGGAATAACCCACGTCCCGGTACCGTGAAAGCTGTGTAGGGACGGCTCTGGGGCTCCAGTGGTATTTGCCAGTAGCCATTTTTCAAATCCAAACTGCTGATATTCTTCGCCCGTTGTAGCTTGTCCAATATATGTTGTATTCTGGGTAAGGGGTACGCATCGGGTACGGATCGGGCGTTAAGCTGCCGATAGTCCACGCATAACCTCCACTTCCCGTTTTTCTTCTTGGCTAGTACGATTGGTGCGCTGTGTGGGCTACAGGATAACTCGATACATCCTTTCTGAAGTAATTCGTCAAATTCGCTGTTGATAATTGTCTGCATGGCTGGGTTGCGTGGGAAGTAACGTTGCTTGATGGGGCGTTCGTCCGTCAGGACAATCTTGTGCTCGGCTATTGTCGTCACTCCACTCATGCTCTCGAATTTTCGGAGTTCCTTTGCCAGAAAACCGCGCACTCGTTCCGCTTCTTCTTGTATGTCGTCGTCGTTGTTTTGCATAATGCCTTCGTGCTTGAAGTTACTGCTGCTCGGTGCTGTTATACTCTGAATGGTTCCAGATGAGGCTCCAGGGGTGTCGTACCCGGCGTTACCCTTTCTCGCTCGTGTTATACTCTGATTAGTCCCCGGGGTGTCGTACCTGGCGATCTCCGTCCTTGATGATGTTGAATTTTGAATAGTCCCAGGGCTGTAGTACCTGGCGATATCCGTTCTGGCTGATGGTGTACTTTGAATAGTCCCAGGGCTGTCGTACCTGGCGATATCCGTTCTTGATGATGTTGAATTTTGAATAGTCCCAGGGCTGTCGTACCTGGCGATATCTGTTCTGGCTGATGGTGCACTTTGAATAGTCCCAGGGCTGTCGTACCTGGCGATATCCGTTCTTGATGATGTTGAATTTTGAATAGTCCCGGGGCTGTCGTACCTGGCGATATCCGTTCTGGCTGATGGTGTACTTTGAATAGTTTCTGGCGCGGCTCCCGGATTCGGTGGGTGCTGGGCAAGGGGTCTGGTTAGCACGAGGTGGCCTTCTCCACATGATATGGTGGCTCCCATGCTTCCTAGCGTATCTAGGCCCAGTATGATGTCGTCGATTGCTCCGGGCGTGACGTGTAAAACCGTGTGGTGTGACGCTTCTCCGAGGCGTACCTCAGTCCTTATGGCGTCGAAGATTGTGGTGCTAGTCCCGTTTGCCATCGTTATTTTGATGTCCACTCTCACCATTTCTCCGCTCCCAGAATTTACCACACGTTCTGCAAGGCTGCTCGAAACGAAACTTCTCGACGCCCCTGTATCGATGACTGCCTCGGCTGATTCCGCGCCTGGCTACGGCGTAAGGCGGCCGTGCCCTTGGTACATGGTTACTGCCGATTCGGCGCTGGGTTCCTTGGGCTCACTGCGCCTTGTTCTTTGTGAAGCCCTCTGACGTCGATCACTGCGGCCACATTCCCAGCAAAAAATTGTCCGTGGGTTTCGGCATCTATACGCGTAGTGTCCTTGTTCACCACATCTCCTACATACGTTGTTGGGGTCGAACCTCTGATTGCCTGGAGGCGAGTGGTGCGGTATGTTCGGTGGTTGTGGCGGTGATGGGGTTACAGGTTGCGGTGGTGGAACCAAAGTTGTGTCACCTACGACGTGTCGCGTAACTTCACGGCGATGTCCCTCTGATGGTCGTCGATAGCCCTCATGTATGCTCTCGAATTCCTCAGCAAGGGTTAAGAGTTCCGCGAGGTTGGTGAAATCCCTCCGACGGATATAAAGTAGGTAATCGGGGTGGCTGTTACGGAAGATTCGTTCCAGCCGCTGTTCGCTGGTGTACCCTGCGTGTCTCATCAAGCTCTGTATAGCTAGCACGTAATCCTTGTACTTTTCCTTGTTATGCTGCCTTCGTTGGAGTATGTCGTCCTCGAGACGCTCGAAATACCTGACTGGCAGGAAGAAACATAAAAAATCCTGTTTGAAACTTGTCCACCTTTCCCAGCGCGCATTGTTATTCCGATACCATTGTAGCGCGGTGCCCCCTAGTAGCTCTGGCATGGTTTTTGGTAGGAGATCCAGGTTTAGCGCGTACACTTCGGCTAACTCCTCTAGCCGCTCGATGAACGCTAACGGATCCCGTCCACCGTCGTACTTTACTGACCACTTCCGCACTTGGTCGATGATGGGTGCGAACGCAACGGTCGGTGCTTGAGTTACCTGAGACGTATAATGTATGGCTGATGCCCTTGTCCCTGATGGTAAGTACGGTTGCGCGCGTTGCGTATTCCGTGGAGGAAATTCCAGTGGGTTCTGCTGTGGTTGACCCCCGGTCGTGGTTCCTTCTGCGGCCGGAGGGATTGGTGTCTGGGAGGTGCCGTTGGCTGGTACTGCTATTCCTGATGCTTTGTGGGGGTGCTGTGTTCCTGGGAGGAAACGCGAACTGGTCTCACTCTGCTGGTCTATCTGTGTTGTTCATGGTTTCCCTCCGTTTGACGGAATCGGTGTCTTAACCTCATTTAAGTCACTCGTGTCTGTTCCCTTATAAGCGGCTTCTATGGATAAAAATTTTTCCTGTATTTCCGCGTCAACATTTGCTTTCGAAGCCAGAGCTGCTATGCGCTTTCGGATCTCCCGGGTGGTGCCTGTGTGCTCAATACCCAATTCCTGTGCGATGGATATCAGCTGCTCCTTTGAAATGTTGTCTAACAACGTGGTATCAATCTGGTCGGCCATTTTACGGTTAGGTTTCTAGTCAGGAATGTTCCTTCTGACGTTGTATGATTTGCAGGGTCTCTGCTCGGGCGCCAATTGTAACGAAGCTTTTTCGTGCCCCGTTGCTTCTTTGATATTTGCTGGGGTATACTCGCCGTGCCCAGGGTTCGTTTACAATAAATTTGTATTGAAGGGGCACCTTGCAAATCGATTTAATATAAAAAACTTCACTCTCTTTATTGGTTCTAAATTTTATAATATAAAATAAAACTTGTTTGTATACTTCATTTTCAATTTCACTTGGATTATCTTGCGGTATCCTTGATTGCGGTGGCAGGCCTTAGCGGTACGGCCGTATTCCGTTAGCTGGGTCCCGTTAGTATGTGGCGTCGGTGCCTTGACGCGCCTTATGACGGCGTCTCTCTCTGCTGCGGTGCTCTGTCGCGCCTTACGTCGGCGTCTACTTGTATTGCTGAGGCGATGCTCTGTCGCCGTGTTCCGTTAGACGGATCCCGTTAGTATGTGGCGTCGGTGCCTTGACGCACCTTATGACGGCGTCTCTCTCTGCTGCGGTGCTCTGTCGCGCTTTACGTCGGCGTCTACTTGTATTGCTGAGGCGATGCTCTGTCGCCGTGTTCCGTTAGACGGATCCCGTTAGTATGTGGCGTCGGTGCCTTGACGCGCCTTATGAGGGCGTCTCTCTCTGCTGCGGTGCTCTGTCGCGCCTTACGTCGGCGTCTACTTGTATTGCTAATTGCTGGGTGATTCTCTGCCACGCCTTGCGTCGGCGTCTACTCGTATTTGCTGGGCGATACTCTGCCACGCCTTGCGTAGGCGTCTACTCGTATTTGCTGGGCGATACTCTGCCGCGCCCTACGTCGGCGTTTATGCGTGACTCTGCTGTGGTCAACGTCGTATATCTGCGTAGCTCTGCTGCGGCCAACGTCGTATGTAAGCGTGTCTCTGCTGTGGCCAACGTCGTATGTTGGCGTAGCTCTGCTGTGGCCAACGTCGTATGCTTGCGTGAATCTGCTGTGGCCAACGTCGTATGTTTGCATATCGCTGCTGCGGCCAGCGTCGTATGCTCGTATAATTCTGCTGCGGCCAACGTCGTATGCTAGCGTAGCGGTGCTGTTTCTGCCGAGGCTTACGGCGGTGGTGCGCGGGCTCGTGTCGTTGTGGGCCTTTGTTTCGCAGGGAGCGAACGTGGTCTAAGGCGTTGTAGAGCGGTCAAAACCAGCTTACCCACAATTCTCAGCCCACGGCTTTCTCCTATGAAGGGAACTGTCTTGCGATGGTCAAAACCGATACGCCTTTCAGATGCCCTCCAATTGCTGCTCGGGTAACAATCACAACTTCGCGTTCCGTTATCCTCGGTACAGTCACGTTGTGGCGTTTCACTTCGATTCACTGCTACTTCGGATGCCGATGTACTTCTGCCACGGTTAACGTTTGGATGAGCGCGAGATCACGTTGCTGTGGAGGACGTTTGCTTACGAGAGAGCAAACGTTGGCTTAAGCGTTGTAGAGCGGTCAAAACCAGCTTACCCACAATTCTTAGTCCACACCTTTCTCCTATGAACCGCACTGGCTTGCAATGGTCAAAACCGATATGCCTTCCAGAGCGCTCCAATAGTAGCTCCGGTCGCAACCACAACCGCGTGCTGACTGACTGCTGTGCTGCTGTGTCGACCCTTTTATGGCTGTTGTGTTTGGTGTTGCTAGCTCAAATGGTTGCGTTGCCATGGTCACCGTGTTGCTGTTGAATGTTGCTAGAGCCTTTTGTGGCCACTTGTTGTGTTAATGTCGTGTCAAATATGTTGTGGGGTCGTTTTGTGTGGGCCAAATTAATGAGGATTTATTTGGTCCTCACACTCCCCCCCCCCCCCCCCCAACTTCAGAAATTTAGCCCTCGGTGCCCAGTATTCGTATACGGGCCCTGCCTTTTACCACCGTGACGGTGTATTCCCGTGTGGGAAAACTTACGTGGGAGTGTCCTTTGTCTTCAGCGATGCGTCGGAAAATGTCTCGCGCGCTTTCTGCAATTTTCGGGAATTGGTTTAGCGTTGGTCCACCGGCGTCGTGGGCCTCGATTATCACCTCTTGGTGGCCTGCTGTTGTTTGTTGATGTAATGGTACGTGCGACGTCAGCGTACGTGTTTGGGTGTGTAGTTGCACGCATGTTGTTGACGTCGCCGCCTGTGGTGTTCGGTGGTGTGATGATACGTGCGACGTCAACGTACGTGTTTTCGCGCTTAGTTGCACGCGTGTTGCTGACGTCGGCGCCAGGAGCGCTTGGTAGTGTAACGTTGCGTGCGACGTCAGCGTACGTGTTTGTGCGTGTGGTTCCACGCGTGCTGCTGACGTTTGCGCCGGTAGCTCCTTCCAGCAGTACTACCCTGGGGCGCTTTGCTTCTTCCTCCTCGTAATGCTGGCGCATACGCTTGACGCTGTTGTTTAGTTTGGCGTTATGGCTCTCCATCTAAGGTTGTTGGTTTTTTTTTTTTTTTTTTTTTTTGTGGACAAGAAATTTGTAGCAAAAGAACGTGTTGTCACCTCGGTGGTTTGCGATAGAATGACCGATGCTTGCCATGCATGATATGGCTTTAGCTCCCCAATATTGACCGTTTTCTCCTTCCCGCCGTTGGTTTTTCGTACTTTGAGTATCACTGGTGATACATATCCTAGGATCTGGTAGGGTCCGTCATATTTGGGGGCCAACTTTGCCGCGAAATTTTCGGCGGCCTTGGAGAGATGGTGTTCCTTTGCGAGCACTAGTTCGCCGACTACGGGGGTCCATTTTCTCCGCCTTAAATTGTAGTGCCGTGCTTGATCTGCCGCCGCTCGTTCCATGTTCTGCCTCACTATTCTGAATGCCTCTTGCATTCTGTCAGATTTCTCTTCTGCCGTTGTGGTAGCTATGCCCGTCCCGAGGTTGACCTCGTCAAACAATGCCCCTGGTAGTCGCGGTTCCCGTCCTTGTACGAGGAAGGCTGGACGGTATCCTGTGGACGCGGTCACACTGCTGTTGATGGCCAGCTCGATTTCTGGGAGACGGTCGTCCCATCTGTTGTGCTGTGATCTGGTGAGTTGTGCTATGATTCTCTTGATTGTCCTGTTCGCCCGTTCCGTCGGGTTTTCTTGCGGGGTGTAGGGCGCGGTGTATTGTTGTCGTACGCCAACTTCCTTAAGGTAGCGCTGCCAGAGCGTGCTACAGAACTGTGCGCCGTTGTCGGATATGAGTACTTTGGGGACGCCAAACCTTGCGAGTATCCGTTCCCTGAAAGCTCGGCGAAGGCCGTCTGCGGTAGCACGCCTCATGGGGATCAATTCCACCCACTTGCTGAATCGGTCGAAAAATACCAGTAACATGGTGTTTCCGTGTGTAGACCGTGGTAGGAGTCCAACGAAGTCGACGCAGACCGTGGCAAATGGTTCCTGGGCTACCTGTGAGAGCATCTTTCCGGCTGGCTTTTGTTGTGTTTCCTTGTATTTCTGGCAGGATTCGCATTGACGTACATACCGGCTGATGTCACGGAACATACCGGGCCAATAATATCGGTTGGCGACTCGTGCTACTGTCCGGCGGATACCCATGTGTCCCGCGCTTGGTATGTCATGATTTTCCTGTAACACTCGCTGTCTGAGTGGTGTGGGCACACACAATTTCCATGGTACCGCCTCTTCGTCGTGTGACCGGAAGGGAATATGGCGGTATAAGTGTCCATCCTGTATCGTATAGTCGGCGTATTTCTCCGGGTTGGTGCGTACCTCGCTGACCCGCTTGTGCCACCACTTGCATGGTCGCTCTGTTGTCGTTGCCAGTCGTAGGGTTTCCAGTGGCTGTCGTGATAGTGCATCCGCTACCAGGTTCAGCTTTCCTTTCCTCTACTCTATGTAGAAGGTGTGCTGCTGAAGTTCCAAGGCCCATCGTGCTATACGGCCGGAGGGGCTTTCGATGGAGTTTAACCACTTTAGAGACATACAGTCCGTGATTACCCTGAATCGGTACCCTTCCAAGTATGGCCTCATCTTGCGTATTCCCCAGACGATCGCGAGGCATTCCTTATCGGTAGGCGAGTAGTTGGTTTCCGCCTTGTTGAGTTTCCTGCTGGCGTAGGCGATCACGCGTTCCCCGCCTTCCAAATCCTGTGTCAATACAGCGCCTAGCCCGAAATTGCTTGCGTCCGTTTGCAAGGTGAAGGTCTTGGTGAAGTCCGGACAGGCAAGTATCGGTGCTTCCTGTTGTTCGGCTCCCCACTTCCAGTGTTTGCCCTTTTTCAGCAGGGTTGTGAGTGGCTAGCTAATCGTCGCGAAGTCGGGCACGAATCGTCGGTACCAAGATGCTATACCGAGATATTGACGCACCTCTTTCGCGTTCGTTGGTGGTTTCAGGTCTTTGATGGCTGCAACTTTCTCGGGGTCGGTGTGAATTCCCCTGTCGCTTACTACGTGTCCTAGGTATCGAATTTCTTTCTTGAAAACTCGCATTTCTCCGGCTTTATTCTGAGGTTGGCGCGCTGTAGTCGTAGCATCACTTCTTTCAGGTTGCGAATGTGCTCCTCCAAGGTGGATCCTATGATGATTATGTCATCGAGGTAAGCGAAAGCGTAGGGTTCCATCTCCGGTCCAATAACCTGATCTAGTGCTCTTTGAAACGTTGCAGGTGCGGAGTGTAGGCCGAACGGCATAACGCGCCACTGGAATAACCCACGTCCCGGTACCGTGAAAGCTGTGTAGGGACGGCTCTGGGGCTCCAGTGGTATTTGCCAGTAGCCATTTTTCAAATCCAAACTGCTGATATTCTTCGCCCGTTGTAGCTTGTCCAATATATGTTGTATTCTGGGTAAGGGGTACGCATCGGGTACGGATCGGGCGTTAAGCTGCCGATAGTCCACGCATAACCTCCACTTCCCGTTTTTCTTCTTGGCTAGTACGATTGGTGCGCTGTGTGGGCTACAGGATAACTCGATACATCCTTTCTGAAGTAATTCGTCAAATTCGCTGTTGATAATTGTCTGCATGGCTGGGTTGCGTGGGAAGTAACGTTGCTTGATGGGGCGTTCGTCCGTCAGGACAATCTTGTGCTCGGCTATTGTCGTCACTCCACTCATGCTCTCGAATTTTCGGAGTTCCTTTGCCAGAAAACCGCGCACTCGTTCCGCTTCTTCTTGTATGTCGTCGTCGTTGTTTTGCATAATGCCTTCGTGCTTGAAGTTACTGCTGCTCGGTGCTGTTATACTCTGAATGGTTCCAGATGAGGCTCCAGGGGTGTCGTACCCGGCGTTACCCTTTCTCGCTCGTGTTATACTCTGATTAGTCCCCGGGGTGTCGTACCTGGCGATCTCCGTCCTTGATGATGTTGAATTTTGAATAGTCCCAGGGCTGTAGTACCTGGCGATATCCGTTCTGGCTGATGGTGTACTTTGAATAGTCCCAGGGCTGTCGTACCTGGCGATATCCGTTCTTGATGATGTTGAATTTTGAATAGTCCCAGGGCTGTCGTACCTGGCGATATCTGTTCTGGCTGATGGTGCACTTTGAATAGTCCCAGGGCTGTCGTACCTGGCGATATCCGTTCTTGATGATGTTGAATTTTGAATAGTCCCGGGGCTGTCGTACCTGGCGATATCCGTTCTGGCTGATGGTGTACTTTGAATAGTTTCTGGCGCGGCTCCCGGATTCGGTGGGTGCTGGGCAAGGGGTCTGGTTAGCACGAGGTGGCCTTCTCCACATGATATGGTGGCTCCCATGCTTCCTAGCGTATCTAGGCCCAGTATGATGTCGTCGATTGCTCCGGGCGTGACGTGTAAAACCGTGTGGTGTGACGCTTCTCCGAGGCGTACCTCAGTCCTTATGGCGTCGAAGATTGTGGTGCTAGTCCCGTTTGCCATCGTTATTTTGATGTCCACTCTCACCATTTCTCCGCTCCCAGAATTTACCACACGTTCTGCAAGGCTGCTCGAAACGAAACTTCTCGACGCCCCTGTATCGATGACTGCCTCGGCTGATTCCGCGCCGAGCCTGGCTACGGCGTAAAGGCGGCCGTGCCCTTGGTACATGGTTACTGCCGATTCGGCGCTGGGTTCCTTGGGCTCACTGCGCCTTGTTCTTTGTGAAGCCCTCTGACGTCGATCACTGCGGCCACATTCCCAGCAAAAAATTGTCCGTGGGTTTCGGCATCTATACGCGTAGTGTCCTTGTTCACCACATCTCCTACATACGTTGTTGGGGTCGAACCTCTGATTGCCTGGAGGCGAGTGGTGCGGTATGTTCGGTGGTTGTGGCGGTGATGGGGTTACAGGTTGCGGTGGTGGAACCAAAGTTGTGTCACCTACGACGTGTCGCGTAACTTCACGGCGATGTCCCTCTGATGGTCGTCGATAGCCCTCATGTATGCTCTCGAATTCCTCAGCAAGGGTTAAGAGTTCCGCGAGGTTGGTGAAATCCCTCCGACGGATATAAAGTAGGTAATCGGGGTGGCTGTTACGGAAGATTCGTTCCAGCCGCTGTTCGCTGGTGTACCCTGCGTGTCTCATCAAGCTCTGTATAGCTAGCACGTAATCCTTGTACTTTTCCTTGTTATGCTGCCTTCGTTGGAGTATGTCGTCCTCGAGACGCTCGAAATACCTGACTGGCAGGAAGAAACATAAAAAATCCTGTTTGAAACTTGTCCACCTTTCCCAGCGTGCATTGTTATTCCGATACCATTGTAGCGCGGTGCCCCCTAGTAGCTCTGGCATGGTTTTTGGTAGGAGATCCAGGTTTAGCGCGTACACTTCGGCTAACTCCTCTAGCCGCTCGATGAACGCTAACGGATCCCGTCCACCGTCGTACTTTACTGACCACTTCCGCACTTGGTCGATGATGGGTGCGAACGCAACGGTCGGTGCTTGAGTTACCTGAGACGTATAATGTATGGCTGATGCCCTTGTCCCTGATGGTAAGTACGGTTGCGCGCGTTGCGTATTCCGTGGAGGAAATTCCAGTGGGTTCTGCTGTGGTTGACCCCCGGTCGTGGTTCCTTCTGCGGCCGGAGGGATTGGTGTCTGGGAGGTGCCGTTGGCTGGTACTGCTATTCCTGATGCTTTGTGGGGGTGCTGTGTTCCTGGGAGGAAACGCGAACTGGTCTCACTCTGCTGGTCTATCTGTGTTGTTCATGGTTTCCCTCCGTTTGACGGAATCGGTGTCTTAACCTCATTTAAGTCACTCGTGTCTGTTCCCTTATAAGCGGCTTCTATGGATAAAAATTTTTCCTGTATTTCCGCGTCAACATTTGCTTTCGAAGCCAGAGCTGCTATGCGCTTTCGGATCTCCCGGGTGGTGCCTGTGTGCTCAATACCCAATTCCTGTGCGATGGATATCAGCTGCTCCTTTGAAATGTTGTCTAACAACGTGGTATCAATCTGGTCGGCCATTTTACGGTTAGGTTTCTAGTCAGGAATGTTCCTTCTGACGTTGTACGATTTGCAGGGTCTCTGCTCGGGCGCCAATTGTAACGAAGCTTTTTCGTGCCCCGTTGCTTCTTTGATATTTGCTGGGGTATACTCGCCGTGCCCAGGGTTCGTTTACAATAAATTTGTATTGAAGGGGCACCTTGCAAATCGATTTAATATAAAAAACTTCACTCTCTTTATTGGTTCTAAATTTTATAATATAAAATAAAACTTGTTTGTATACTTCATTTTCAATTTCACTTGGATTATCTTGCGGTATCCTTGATTGCGGTGGCAGGCCTTAGCGGTCCGGCCGTATTCCGTTAGCTGGGTCCCGTTAGTATGTGGCGTCGGTGCCTTGACGCGCCTTATGACGGCGTCTCTCTCTGCTGCGGTGCTCTGTCGCGCCTTACGTCGGCGTCTACTTGTATTGCTGAGGCGATGCTCTGTCGCCGTGTTCCGTTAGACGGATCCCGTTAGTATGTGGCGTCGGTGCCTTGACGCACCTTATGACGGCGTCTCTCTCTGCTGCGGTGCTCTGTCGCGCCTTACGTCGGCGTCTACTTGTATTGCTGAGGCGATGCTCTGTCGCCGTGTTCCGTTAGACGGATCCCGTTAGTATGTGGCGTCGGTGCCTTGACGCGCCTTATGAGGGCGTCTCTCTCTGCTGCGGTGCTCTGTCGCGCCTTACGTCGGCGTCTACTTGTATTGCTAATTGCTGGGTGATTCTCTGCCACGCCTTGCGTCGGCGTCTACTCGTATTTGCTGGGCGATACTCTGCCACGCCTTGCGTAGGCGTCTACTCGTATTTGCTGGGCGATACTCTGCCGCGCCCTACGTCGGCGTTTATGCGTGACTCTGCTGTGGTCAACGTCGTATATCTGCGTAGCTCTGCTGCGGCCAACGTCGTATGTAAGCGTGACTCTGCTGTGGCCAACGTCGTATGTTGGCATAGCTCTGCTGTGGCCAACGTCGTATGCTTGCGTGAATCTGCTGTGGCCAACGTGCGCGGGCTCGCGTCGTTGTGGGCCTTTGCTTCGCAGGGAGCGAACGTGGTCTAAGGCGTTGTAGAGCGGTCAAAACCAGCTTACGCACAATCCTCAGCCCACGGCTTTCTCCTATGAAGGGAACTGTCTTGCGATGGTCAAAACCGATACGCCTTTCAGATGCCCTCCAATTGCTGCTCGGGTAACAATCACAACTTCGCGTTCCGTTAGGTGGATTCCGTTAGCCTCGGTACAGTCATGTTGTGGCGTTTCACTTGGATTCACTGCTACTGCGGATGCCGACGTACTTCTGCCACGGTTAACGTTTGGATGTGCGCGAGATCACGATGCTGTGGAGGACGTTTGCTTACGAGAGAGCAAGCGTTGGCTTAAGCGTTGTAGAGCGGTCAAAACCAGCTTGCCCACAATTCTTAGGCCACGCCTTTCTCCTATGAACCGCACTGGCTTACAACGGTCAAAACCGATATGCCTTCTATAGCGCTCCAATAGTAGCTCCGGTCACAACCACAACCGCGTGCTGACTGACTGCTGTGCTGCTGTGTCGACCCTTTTATGGCTGTTGTGTTTGGTGTTGCTAGCTCAAATGGTTGCGTTGCCATGGTCACCGTGTTGCTGTTGAATGTTGCGAGCGCTCGTTGTGTTGCTGAGACTGGTTGGTTGATCGTGTTGCTAGAGCCTTTTGTGGCCACTTGTTGTGTTAATGTCGTGTCAAATATGTTGTGGGGTCGTTTTGTGTGGGCCAAATTAATGAGGATTTATTTGGTCCTCACAATCCATATTGTATAAACACATTCTACGGGTACCCGGGTCCACGTTTTAGCTTATATCTCGAGATCCTAGACTCCCAGTTGTATAAAAATTATCCTGTGCTATAGCACTCATCAACAGCTTTCATTTGATATCCATATTGTATAAAAACATTCTAGGGGTACATGGGTCCACGTTTTGGGCTATATCTCGAGACCCTAGCCTCCAGTTGTATGAATATTATCCTGTGCTATAGCACTCATCAACAGCTTTCATTTGATGTCCATGTTGAATAAATACATTTTACGGGTACCCGGGTCCACGTTTTGGCCTATATCTCGAGAACCTAGTCACCCAGGGGTATGAAAATGTTCCTGTACTATAGCACTCATCAACAGCTTTCATTTGTTATCCATATTGTATTAACACATTCTAGGGGTACCCAGGTCCACGTTTTGGCCCATATCTCGAGACCCTATCCTCCCAGTTGTATGAAAACTATCCTGTGCTATAGCACTCATCAACAGCTTTCATTTGATATCAATATTGTATAAATACATTCTACGGGTACCCGGGTCCACGTTTTGGGCTATATCTCGAGACCCTAGCCTCCCAGTTGTATGAAAATTATCCTGTGCTATAGCACTCATCAACAGCTTTCATTTGATATCCATATTGTATAAACACATTCTAGGGGTACCCGGGTCCACGTTTTGGGCTATATCTCGAGACCCTAGCCTCCCAGTTGTATGAAAATTATCCTGTGCTATAGCACTCATCAACAGCTTTCATTTGATATCCATATTGTATAAACACATTCTAGGGGTACCCGGGTCCACGTTTTGGGCTATATCTCGAGACCCTAGCCTCCCAGTTGTATGAAAATTATCCTGTACTTGGATCCCAAATAAGAGCGAAAAAGGACGTATACATAAAAACAGCAATTAGAAATAATATATAACATACAAGCAGACCCGGCAGACGTTATTCTGCCCTAAATTTGGCCTATCTGCATACATTTTAATAAGCTTTTTCCGTCTAACTCTGCCCTCCCCCTCTTTACTTTTTCTTAATCCCTTTATTCACTCCTCCCTCCGTCTTTTTCGCTTCATCACCATCTTCTTCTCATTCTATCTCTTTCTCAGTCTCCTTCTCTCTTTTCTCTTCTCTCAAGTTTTTCTCCTTCTTCTTCATCTCTTATTGCCAGTCCCAGAGGGTGGTATGTATTTTGTTCCAGTCCCACTCCGAGTCCCAGTCTCAGTCCCAGTCCTAGTCCTAATCCCAGTCCGTCTCTGGTATACTTCCCGGAAAAAAGCATTGTAAATACTAATATAGACACATTTCTGTACGACATTTCAGGCAAATCGAATAGGACGTATGTAAATAGGTATGTGGGTGTTATTAATTCTTTTTTTCATTTCGGCTTCGCATGCATATTTATCCGTTTTGCCAGGTTGATGCGACTAAATCGAATATCACAATGAACTTTAGAGCTCTAAGCAACAGCTTTCATTTAATATCCATAATACACACACATTCTAGGGGTATCCGGGTCCATTTTTTGGCCTATATCTCGAGACCCTAGTCACTCAGCGGTGTAAAACTTACTCTTTACTAAAGCACACATCAACAGCTTCAATTTGATATCCATAATGTAAAAACACATCCTAGTGTTACCCTGATCCACATTCCAGGGCTACCTGGGTCCACGTTTTGGCCTATATCTCGAGATCCTAGTCACCCAGGGGTATGAAAATGACCCTCTACTAAAGCACTCATGAACAGCTTTCATTTGAAATCCATATCCTATAAACACATTCTAGGGGTACCCGGGTCCACGTTTTGGCCTATACCTCGAGACCCTAGTCACCCAGGAGTATGAAAATTACCCTCTACTAAAGCACTCATCATCAGCTTTCATTTGTTATCCATATTCTATAAACACATTCGAGGTGTACCCAGGTCCGCGTTTTGGCCTATATCTCGAGACCCTAGTCACCCAGGGGTATGAAAATTACCCTCTACTAAAGCACTCATCAAGAGCTGTTATCCATATTCTATAAACAAATCCCAGGGGTACCCGGGCCCAATTTTTGGCCTATATCTCGAGACCCTAATCACCCAGGGGTATGAAAATTACCCTCTACTAAAGCACTCAGCAACAGCTTTCATTTGTTATCCATATTCTATAAGCACATTCTAGGGGTACCCGGCTCCACGTTTTGGGCTATATCTCGAGACCCTAGCCTCCAAGGGGTATGAAAATTATCCTGTACTATAGCACTCATCAACAGCTTTCATTTGATATCCATATTGTATAAACATATTCTAGGGGTACACGGGTCCACGGTTTGGACTATATCTCGAGAACCTAGTCACCCAGGGGTATGAAAATGTTCCTGTACTATAGCACTCATCAACAGCTTTCATTTGATATCCATATTGTATAAAAACATTCTAGGGGTACCTACATGGGTCCACGTTTTGGGCTATATCTCGAGACCCTAGCCTCCAGTTGTATGAATATTATCCTGTGCTATAGCACTCATCAACAGCTTTCATTTGATATCCATATTGTATAAAAACATTCTAGGGGTACCTACATGGGTCCACGTTTTGGGCTATATCTCGAGACCCTAGCCTCCAGTTGTATGAATATTATCCTGTGCTATAGCACTCATCAACAGCTTTCATTTGATGTCCATATTGTATAAATACATTTTATGGGTACCCGGGTTCACGTTTTGGGCTATATCTCCAGACCCTAGCCTCCCAGTAGTATGAAAATTATCATGTACTCTAGCACTCATCAACAGCTTTCATTTGATATCCATATTGTATAAATACATTCTACGGGTACCCGGGTCCACGTTTTGGGCTATATCTCGAGACCCTAGCCTCCCAGTTGTATGAAAATTATCCTGTACTATAGCACTCATCAACAGCTTTCATTTGTTATCCATATTGTATAAACACATTCTAGGGGTAACCGGGTCCACGTTTTGGCCCATATCTCGAGACCCTATCCTCCCAGTTGTATGAAAATTATCCTGTGCTATAGCACTCATCAACAGCTTTCATTTTTATTTATTTATTTATTTATTATTTAAAGTCGACGACAAAGTATGGTCGACTGCATAATATAAAAGATATATAAATATACAACTCAAAAGATAAAATTTAAGATATATCGAGCTTTCAACAATGTTATATTACAAACAAAGAAATATTAATGAACATTACTATTTAATTTCAGAATATAATAATAATAAGAAATATGAGCAGAAATAAGATCTTATGCCGAAATCTTATACTGGCGGAATGCATCAGATTCCGCTCAGCATGACTTCGGAATGCAGTGGATTCCAATCTCCCTGTTGGAATGCAACAAGATTCCAATCAGCATGTCATGGGAATCCGGCAGTGCTAAGAGTAGTGTAATGAGGATACGCCATCACAAGGCAAAAAAAGTAACATGACCTGTGTTGTTGGAATGCACCGGATTCCAATCAGTTCGATGCCTGACCCATAAGATTATACTGCCGGAATGCATACGATTCCGGTCAGTGACTCTTAAAAAAGCATGTTTTTTACGTTGTTGGAATGCACCAGATTCCAATCAACACAGTACTGTCTTGTTCCTTCTTAATGAGACATGTTGATAAATGTTCCTCCGTCCTTAAGCGAGATAGTTCCTGTTTTTTATCGAAGGAATAAAATGCCGGCAAATTAAATTAGCTTGTATCTCTTAAATTAGATAGGCAAGTATTGCATTACGTATAGTGGCAAAAGTACATTCAAGACTGATGCAGCTATACAAGTCATTGTAGTGCGCGCACCAGATAAGAAGAGGATTATTTTTAGCAAAGTTTCGTCGACAAAGGGGTAAATAGAAAGGAACGTAGTGTCTGGATACTCTAGGGGGAACCGCAAAAAACAAGCGGCTGAGGAGGTCCGCGGAATCAATTTCTCCAATAATGAGCTTATGGATGAACAATACCCCCAGTAATATTCTCCGATTTTCCAGAGTGGGTAAGTTAATAAGAAGAAGTCTACTTCTGTATGGAGGAAGGTGGAGACTTGAGTCCCAATTAAGGCCGCGCAATGCAAATATCAAAAATTGCTTTTGAACTGACTCAAGACGCTTTATATGCTTTTGAGAAACAGGGGACCAAACGCATGAGCAATACTCGAGTATTGGACGAACCAGCGATGTGTAAAGAACCTTAGTGAGGTACGGATCATCGAACTCTTTAGCCCATCTTTTAACAAATCCAAGTAAACCCAACGCTTTGTTGGCTATAGATGAAATATGCATGTTAAAATTCAATTTCGGATCAAAAAGGACACCTAGATCATTTGCAATAGATATACGCTCCAAAGGCGTACCATCTATTACATAAGATTTCAATGCTGGCTTCACTCGGTGAAATGTCATATGCTTACATTTAGAGCAATTTAAAGCTAATAAATTTGTTGTGCACCAACATTGGAACGAGTCCAAGTCGGCCTGAAGAAGATCCAAGGAACTCAAATCGGTAGGACAGTAAGTGTAGCAAAGTTTTTCATCATCCGCATACATTATAGTATGGGAATATAATATTGTCTGTGGCAAGTCATTAATGAAAAGGGCAAAGAGCAAAGGGCCTAGATGACTTCCCTGGGGTACGCCGGAGGAAACTCCGAACGATTCCGACAGATTGCACTTGAACAGGACTTTTTGGGTCCGGTTAGAAAGATAGCTTTTCAGCCACATTAATAGGTGAAACGGAAAGCCCAGTAAATCAAGCTTATGAATAAGCAACTCGTGGTTGACGGTATCAAATGCTTTGCTGAAGTCCGTGTAGATGACATCCGTTTGCTTGTTCGCTAAAAATCCTTCCATAACTATAGAGGTGAATACAAGCAAATTTGTAGTGGTTGACCTTTGACGAATAAAACCGTGTTGGCATGGAGATAAAAGACTAGAACACTGATATTGCAGTTGATTGGTGACAATCTGTTCAAAGACTTTAGGAATGACTGAAAGTTTAGCAATACCCCTGTAGTTTTCAACTTTTGACCTACTACCTTTTTTATGTAGGGGTATAATAAAAGACTGTTTCCAAAGTGCCGGGAATGACGCAGATACCAGAGATAGCTCAAATAATTTTAAAATAGGCTCATACATGTTTTCGGCGCAGTACCTAAGCACGCAGCTAGGAACACCGTCCGGTCCCGGAGAAAAGGTGGGCTTCAAAGATTGAAGACTCTGAAGAACAATATTACCATCAATAGCAGGATTCCTAATGTAATTCGAGCTATCTAAGCGATAGGGATATTGACCAGAATGAAAACCACTGGATGAATACGTGGACTTAAAGAACTCAGAAAATAGTTCAGCAACGTCGTCATCAGTGCAAGCTTTTTTACCTCCAAAGGTTAATGAGGAAGGATACCCAGAAGTTTTCCGCTTTGAATTTACGAAACTGTAAAACTTTTTTGGATTTCTAAAAAAATGGGCTTTACAACAACTCAAGTAATTTTTATAACAAAGCTGATTAAGACGGTGAAATTTAGAACGAGCTATTAGATATTTAGAGAGGTCAGCAGATGCTCCAGATTTCTTGAACCTCTTATAAAGCCTAGATTTGATGTTATTAAGTCTGATAAGTTGCCTTGAAAACCAAGGGGGCTTATTCGAACATAGGGTATAGCGAGTAGGAATGCAGGTATCAAAGAAGCTATCAAGCGTACTGTAAAATATAGAGATAGCCGAATCGACATCAGTGCAAGCATAGAGATCCGACCAATCATGGGAAGCCAACAGATCATTGAGCATAATGAAATTCGCTTTGTAGAAGCATCTAGATCGGGGACGAGACTGTACTTGAATCCTACGGGGTAGGCTGATATCAAGTGATATCTCTAGCGTAGGGTGAAGAGGGTCTTCTGGAAGGGATAAAGGTGGTATTTGCGTAAGGGCAGTACCCACCGAGCCATCCACAAATACTAAATCCAGCATTTTATTTCCACTATTTGGAACATTGTTAATCTGTAAAAGAGATGAGTCTAACAAGCAATTGAGAAACTCATGTTGAGCAGTGGGAGTTAAAAAGTTTGAATCACTTATATTAACCCAACTAGCTGTTGGCAAGTTAATGTCACCAACAACAACAAGTCGATCGTTATCTCCCAACTGCGAATGCAAATCACAGATGGCCGAGCTATGACTAGCATAAACATCCATATCCGAACGAGGTGGTATATACGAACAGCAAACAATTACGCTATAGCTACCGAATGAAAGCCTAACTGCTATGAATTCGATATGGGAGATATTGTCCAGCGAAATCAACTCAGACGATAGGTTAGATTCAACAGCAATAAGGACACCTCCCGCTCTAGAGATGCGATCACGCCGATAAACAGCATATTTATTTGAAAAAACCTCAGAATTGTAATTATCAGGCTTTAGCCAGGTCTCCGTAAAAGCTACAACTTGTGCAGAAAAGTTGAAAGAATTAAGGAAGAATGGAACAAGTTTTGATCGTAAACCACGAACATTTTGATAATTAATGAGAAGACGGGACAGATCAGCAATTACCTTTGTGTTGTTATTACTGTGTTCGTCATACCGTTTGATATCCATATTGTATAAATACATTCTACGGGTACCCGGGTTCACGATTTGGGCTATATCTCGAGATCCTCGACTCCAAGTTGTATGAAAATTATCCTGCGCTATAGCACTCATCAACAGTTTTCATTTGATATCCATATTGTATAAAAACATTCTACGGGTACCCGGGTCCACGTTTTAGCCTATATCTCGAGATCCTAGACTCCCAGTTGTATGAAAATTATCCTGTGCTATAGCACTCATCAACAGCTTTCATTTGATATCCATATTGTATAAATACATTCTACGGGTACCCGGGTTCACGTTTTGGGCTATATCTCGAGACCCTAGCCTCCCAGTTGTATGAAAATTATCCTGTACTATAGCACTCATCGACGGCTTTCATTTGATATCCATATTGTATAAACACATTCTAGGGGTACCCGGGTCCACGTTTTGGCCTATATCTCGAGAACCCAGTCACCCAGGGGTATGAAAATGTTCCTGTACTATAGCACTCATCAACAGCTTTCATTTGTTATCCATATTGTATAAACACATTCTAGGGGTACCCGGGTCCACGTTTTGGCCCATATCTCGAGACCCTAGACTCCCAGTTGTATGAAAATTATCCTGTGCTATAGCACTCATCAACAGCTTTCATCTGATATCCATATTGTATAAACACATTCTACGGGTACCCGGGTCCACGTTTTAGCCTATATCTCGAGATCCTAGACTCCCAGTTGTATGAAAATTATCCTGTGCTATAGCACTCATCAACAGCTTTCATTTGATATCCATATTGTATAAAAACATTCTAGGGGTACCCGGGTCCACGTTTTGGGCTAAATACCGAGATCCTAGACTCCCAGTGGTATGAAAATTATCCTGTACTATAGCACTCATCGACAGCTTTCATTTGTTATCCATATTGTATTAACACATTCTAGGGGTACGCGGGTCCACGTTTTGGGCTATATCTCGAGACCCTAGCCTCCCAGTTGTATGAAAATTATCCTGTGCTATAGCACTCATCAACAGCTTTCATTTGATATCCATATTGTATAAAAACATTCTAGGGGTACCCGGGTCCACGTTTTGGGCTATATCTCGAGACCCTAGCCTCCCAGTTGTATGAAAATTAGCCTGTGCTATAGCACTCATCAACAGCTTTCATTTGATATCCATATTGTATAAATACATTCTACGGGTACCCGGGTTCACGTTTTGGGCTATATCTCGAGACCCTAGCCTCCCAGTGGTATGAAAATTATCCTGTGCTATAGCACTCGTCAACAGCTTTCATTTGATATCCATATTGTATAAATACATTCTAGGGGTACATGGGTCCACGTTTTGGGCTATATCTCGAGACCCTAGCCTCCCAGTTGTATGAAAATTATCCTGTGCTATAGCACTCATCAACAGCTTTCATTTGATATCCATATTGTATAAACACATTCTACGGGTACCCGGGTTCACGTTTTGGGCTATATCTCGAGACCCTAGCCTCCCAGTGGTATGAAAATTATCCTGTGCTATAGCACTCATCAACAGCTTTCATTTGATATCCATATTGTATAAATACATTCTACGGGTACCCGGGTTCACGTTTTGGGCTATATCTCGAGACCCTAGCCTCCCAGTGGTATGAAAATTATCCTGTGCTATAGCACTCGTCAACAGCTTTCATTTGATATCCATATTGTATAAATACATTCTAGGGGTACATGGGTCCACGTTTTGGGCTATATCTGGAGACCCTAGCCTCCCAGTTGTATGAAAATTATCCTGTACTATAGCACCCATCGACAGCTTTCATTTGATATCCATATTGTATAAACACATTCTAGGGGTACCCGGGTCCACGTTTTGGCCTATATCTCGAGAACCTAGGCACCCAGGGGTATGAAAATATTCCTGTACTATAGCACTCATCAACAGCTTTCATTTGTTATCCATATTGTATAAACGCATTCTAGGGGTACCCGGTCCACGTTTTGGCCCATATCTCGAGAACCTATCCTCCCAGTTGTATGAAAATTATCCTGTGCTATAGCACTCATCAACAGCTTTCATATGATATCCATATTGTGTAAACACATTCTACGGGTACCCGGGTCCACGTTTTAGCCTATATCTCAAGATCCTAGACTCCCAGTTGTATGAAAATTATCCTGTGCTATAGCACTTATCAACAGCTTTCATTTGATATCCATATTGTATAAAAACATTCTAGGGGTACCCGGGTCCACGTTTTGGGCTATATCTCGAGACCCTAGCCTCCCAGTTGTATGAAAATTAGCCTGTGCTATAGCACTCATCAACAGCTTTCATTTGATATCCATATTGTATAAATACATTCTACGGGTACCCGGGTTCACGTTTTGGGCTATATCTCGAGACCCTAGCCTCCCAGTGGTATGAAAATTATCCTGTGCTATAGCACTCGTCAACAGCTTTCATTTGATATCCATATTGTATAAATATATTCTACGGGTACCCGGGTTCACGTTTTGGGCTATATCTCGAGACCCTAGCCTCCCAGTTGTATGAAATTTATCCTGTGCTATAGCACTCATCAACAGCTTTCATTTGATATCCATATTGTATAAATACATTCTACGGGTACCCGGGTTCACGTTTTGGGCTATATCTCGAGACCCTAGCCTCCCAGTGGTATGAAAATTATCCTGTACTATAGCACTCATCGGCAGCTTTCATTTGGTATCCATATTGTATAAACACATTCTAGGGGTACCCATGTCCACGTTTTGATCTCAAGACCCTAGGCACGTAGCGAAAAAAAGGCAGAAACCGTGACAGAAGAATTTTATATATTAGATTAGGTTAGTATATTCCTGAGGTAGAGGGTCTCAACTTTTTGTTTTTCTTTTACCCACTCAAGAAAAAACAACTTCTCTTTGGCTCACTCTAATATATTTATTGGTTCAAAATCATCACTTCCATTCCACCACTTAATAACTATTGCATCAAATATCCATCTACATAAATTTATTTTATGAATCCCCAATGTATTAAAGCTCTTCCTTGTGAAAACAATATCATAAAATTTTATAGATATCACGAATTGCATATTTTATGGAAAGTTTGTGATTAAGAATACAATCACTGTTATGGTCAACGATCCACAGTGCAAATGCAGCTTAAGTGAAACAGCTGGTTTTTAAAAGCTGCTGTTATTTTAACATTAAAAATATTTTATGTTCCGTGATAAATATTTACTTTTTATTACATAATACATACTTACTTTTTCATCCGTACATAATCTATAATTGTATACGAGTTCTTCGGGTTAATTTTTACCACGATTCAAAATCATTATAAAAATAAACAAGTAAGGAAGGCTAAGTTCGGGTGTAACCGAACATTACATACTCAGTTGAGAGCTGTGGAGACAAAGTAGGGGAAAATCACCATGTTGTAAAAAGAACCTAGGGTAACCCTGGAATGTGTTTGTATGACATGCGTATCAAATGGAAGGTATTAAAGAGTATTTTAAGAGGAAGTGGGCCCTAGTTCTATGGGTGGACGCCTTTTCGGGATATCGCCATAAACGTGGACCAGGGGTGACTCTAGAATGCGTTTGTACAATATGGGTATCAAATGAAAGGTGTTAATGAGTAATTTAAAAGGGAGTGGGCCTTAGTTCTATAGGTAGATGCCTTTTCGAGATATCGCCATAAAGGTGGGCCAGGGGTGACTCTAGAATTTTTTGTACGATATGGGTATCAAATGAAAGGTGTTAATGAGTATTTTAAAAAGGAGTGGCCCTTAGTTGTATATGTGAAGACGTTTTCGAGATATCGACCAAAATGTGGACCAGGGTGATCCAGAACATCATCTGTCGGGTACGACAGTATTGCTTCCAAGATTCCAAGGGCTTTTGATTTCGCCCTGCAAAACTTTTTCATTTTCTTCTACTTAATATGGTAGGTGTCACACCCATTTTACCAAGTTTTTTTCTAAAGTTATATTTTGCGTCAATAGACCAATACAATTAACATGTGTCATCCCTTTTTTCGTATTTGGGATATAATTATGGCATTTTTTTCATTTTTCGTAGTTTTCGATATCGAAAAAGTGGGCGTGGTCATAGTCGGATTTCGGCCATTTTTACACCAATACAAAGTGAGCTCAGATAAGTACGTGAACTGAGTTTAGTAAAGATATATCGATTTTTGCTCAAGTTATCGTGTTAACGGCCGAGCGGAAGGACAGACAGTCGACTGTGTATAAAAACTGGGCGTGGCTTCAACCGATTTCGCCCTTTTTCACAGAAAACAGTTATCGTCCTAGAATCTAAGCCTCTACCAAATTTCACAAGGATTGGTAAATTTTTGTTCGACTTATGGCATTAAAAGTATCCTAGACAAATTAAATGAAAAAGGGCGGAGCCACGCCCATTTTGAAAGTTTCTTTAATTTTTGTATTTTGTTGCAACATATCATTACTGGAGTTAAATGTTGACATAATTTACTTATATACTGTAAAGATATTAACTTTTCTTTCAAAATTTGAATTAAAAAAAATTTTGCTAATTTTTAATAAGCAGACATAAAGTAATAAGAGTAACGTTCCTGCCAAATTTCATGATGATATCTTCAACGACTGCCAAATTACAGCTTGCAAAACTTCTAAATTACCGTCTTTTAAAAGTGGGCGGTGCCACGCCCATTGTCCAAAATTTTACTAGTTTTCTATTCTGCGTCATAAGTTCAACTCACGTACCAAGTTTTATCGCTTAATCCGTATTTGGTAATGAATTATCGCACTTTTTCGATTTTTCGAAATTTTCGATATCGAAAAAGTGGGCGTGGTTATTATCCGATATAGTTCATTTTAAATAGCGATCTGAGATGAGTGCCCAGGAACCTACATACCAAATTTCATCAAGATACCTCAAAATTTACTCAAGTTATCGTGTTAACGGACAGACGGACGGACGGACGGACGGACATGGCTCAATCGAATTTTTTTTCGATACTGATGAATTTGATATATGGAAGTCTATATCTATCCCGATTCCTTTATACCTGTACAACCAACCGTTATCCAATCAAAACTAATATACTCTGTGAGCTCTGCTCAACTGAGTATAAAAACGTTCAACAATGACAACTTAAATGCATTAAATATTTATCGCTCAAGCAGCGTTACTCAAGGACGTAAGTCGCAAGGATATCATGCAAATATGAATAGCAAAACACAAATGCAATCATGAACTGCCAGCCAAAGCAAGAAAAATATTGAGTCACGTACCCAAACACATTTGAATGTAAGTAAGTACACAAGTCAGCTCAGTAAACAAACTCAGGTGAACAAGAAAATATTGGAAAATAATTTTCGAAATGCGGACATCATTCAAATGCAGACATAGAATATACTATATAAGTGCATATACATGTATGTGTTTCATCAAGCTTTTACATCATTGGCAAAGAAGATTTCCTCACTCCACGCCAAGATTTAATGTCTGTCATAGTTTTCATAGAGTACCTCGATATGAATGCCAATAAAATAAAAAAGCCACAGATTGAGTACACAGTTTGAGCTTTAAAAGGTAAATACTAGACCATATCGAAATAACACACCGAGCTGAGTAAAACTTATAGATGATACCTTCTAAATAAGTTTGTTGCTTACTTGAATCATTTAGGGTTTAGAACTTTTGAAACTACCATATATAACCAAATCAATCTGGGCAAATAGTGATAATATTATAAGTAAGGAGATCTTATGACCAGGTACCCGTATGTCGATAACAATGTTAGTGAGTGAAAATATCGTTTTTCTAATACACCTTAAGTTTTAGGTCGACGGGAAGGTGCGAAGGAGGAAACACCGGACGAGGGTGAGCCTGTACCGCAAGGCGAGGGGTCAGACAGAAACACCCCGAGTGGATCTGCTGCCCATGGCACTGCGGAAGGGACCGCCACCGCTCCGGAGGATCTGGTGATCGGGGATACCGCCTCGAGCGAACCCGCAATCGCCACATTGAATCTCACGGACCCATGCAACACCTTGAGTGGACATGGGGCCGATATCGAACTGGCGCGCAGCACTCCGGATGCCGATAGCGATACACTCTCGGTATCTGAGTTTGCGGGCCAGTTCTTTACGGGCATGGGCGAGCAGCTTTTGCTGGAATCCGACCCGTCGGATGCCGAATTCGACGATACTATCGTAGAGGAGGCATCCGACGATGCGGATCAGCAGAGGATGGACGTCGATGCCACAAACGAATCGTAACGGGCGCGCAGGTACTACAGATAAACCTGCACCATTCTAAGACAGCCTCGGCTGCCCTAATATTACGCCTCAGCACTACGTATGAGGACGTCGTTCTAGTCCAGGAACCTTGGGTCGTTGGCAGAAAGGTCTGTGGACTCTTTTCTAAGGACAACCGGCTGGTGACACCGCCCGTGACAGGTAGAATCAGATCTTGTATTCTAGTAAAGGAAAATCTAGTATTTATTTTACTATCTCTTTTTAGCGACGAGGACTTTACCTGTATTAGCCTCGAGCTACAGGGGCAAACAATCTGGCTGATGTCCGCATATCTATCGCACGATCGCCCAACTTCTGTGCAGGACCGGCTCTGCAAAGCGGTACGGGAGGCCCACAGTAAAGGGTTCCCGATAATAATTGGGGCCGATGCCAATGCACATCACACTGCTTGGGGCTCTACCGACATTAACAGTAGGGGTGAGTCTCTTTTTGATTCTATTATAAGTAACAGTCTAAGTATATGCAACTCTGGAGACAAACCAACTTTCATCACCTCAAATAGGAAGGAGGTTCTAGATGTTACTCTAGTTTCTGGGGCATTCTCTGACCTTGTCAAAAATTGGAGAGTTTCCAACGAAAACTCCTACTCTGATCATATGTATATCATTTTCACTCTGCTCTTGCGTACACCGCCTAGGGTGGCTTACAGGAATAGGAGACGTACGGACTGGAACCTTTATAAAAAAGTCCTATCCTCTACTCTCCTAAAGAACGCTTCTCACGGTAGGCCGAGTCTACCGCTAACAACTGATGAAGCGCCTCCTTTAGACACAACATTTGCTTCTCTCGGTGAGCTAGACTCATCGTCAAAAATAGAAGAAGCAGTAGATCTTATCACCAAATCTTGTAACGCTGCCTTCACAGTAGCCTGCCCGGAGATTAAGGTGAGGGGAAAGAAGAAACCCTATTGGTGGAACTAAGAAATCTCCGAGCAGAGGAAAAACAGCAGAAAACTCTTTAACGAGGCTAAGCGCACGGGAATCTGGTCCCATTATAGGGACGCCTTAAAATCTTTTAAGAAGTTAATCCAGAAGGCCAAAAGGGACTCCTGGAAGAACTTCACTAATGACATCGAAGAAGTCTCAGAGGCCAATCGCCTACGAAAGGTCCTCTCCAAGAACCCCATACCTCCAAACTGCATTCGCACAACGAGCGGAGAATGGGCCACTTCTAGTACGGAAATTCTCGAAACACTGATCAACACTCACTTTCCGGGCTGCAGATCTCAACCATACATCTTAAACACGCAATCTAACCCAGGGCCATTTCAACCCCTGGACCACATTGTAAGTGAAAAAGGAGTTATCTGGGCAATCAAGTCCTTTAAACCCTTCAAATCTCCGGAACGGATGGAATATTTCCCGCTGAATTGCAAGCTGCAAGCGATGTTATAAGCCCGCTGCTAGCTAAAATCTACAAGGCTTGCCTCAACCTGGTCTATATCCCCACGGAATGGACCAAGGCAAAGGTTGTCTTTATACCCAAAGGAGGCAGGATATCGGGCAACAGTCCAAAGGATTTCAGACCAATAAGTCTGACCTCCTTCCTCCTAAAAGTTCTAGAACGATTGCTGGACGCCTACATTAGACGATCGGCAAATAAGGCATTCATCTCCAACAACCAACACGCCTACTCTAAGGGCAAATCCGTAGAGACAGCTCTACATGCTATCACTACTAAGATAGAGAAGGGTCTTGCCTTCAAAGAATTTACGCTGGGTATCTTTCTCGACATAGAAGGAGCCTTCAACAACGTTCTCCCAGCAGCGGTCACAAAATCTCTACGTTCTTTAGGGGTGGAAGAGCCTCTTATGAAGTTCGTCGAGCTCCTTCTAAACAAGAGAATCATTACCTCTGAGCTGGGCAGCTCATCGTTAATAAGGTATACCAACAGAGGAACCCCCCAGGGGGCGTTCTTTCTCCTCTACTATGGAACCTGACGGTGAACGCTCTGTTATCTATACTACGGCCCACCGGATGCCAAGTCATTGCATATGCCGACGACATAGCCTTGACAGTTACCGGCAAACACCTTCCGGTGCTTGGCGAACTCCTGCAAAATGCTCTTAATCTAACAAACACATGGTCTATGAAATGCGGACTCAGCATCAGCAGTGAAAAAACTGAGATGGTGCTTTTTACCCGCAAACGCAGTATACCGGAATTTACCCTCCCATCCCTAAATGGGAAGGAAATCAAACTCTCTACCGAAGTTAAATATCTCGGAGTTATTCTAGACAGGAAGCTTGACTGGAAGCGAAATGTGGAGGAACGATCCAGGAAAGCCACAATGGCTCTCTACGCTTGTAAGTCGGCAATCGGAAAAAGGTGGGGTCTCCAGCCACGCATAGTCCATTGGATCTATACGGCAGTGGTGAGACCCATACTCTTCTACGCCGTCACCGTATGGTGGACGGCACTCGATATCGAATCTAACAAGAGTAAAGTAACGAGAGTGCAGAGGATGGCGGCAATGCTCACCAGCGGTGCCCTTCCCTCCACTCCCACCAAATCTCTTGAGACCATATTATTCCTTCTCCCAACTGATCTATATGGCAGATACTGTGCCTCCTGCAACGCGGCGAGGCTCAACGCTATCGAACCCTGGAGGGATTGCAGGTTTGGTCACACCCGGATCCTGAACCAAGTCCCTGAAACCGTCTTGAAATTGGATCATACAACATCGCCCCCTTGCTGGGACAACAAATTTTCCACAAGAATCCCAGAGAGAAACGAGTGGGCAAACGGCGTAGAGCCGGGATCACACGAAATCTCCGTTTTTACAGATGGCTCTAAACTAAACAACAGAGTCGGCAGCGGAATATTCTCCGAGAAGCTCAATCTAAGCGAGAGCTTTCGCCTACCTGATCACTGCAGTGTTTTTCAGGCTGAACTCATAGCTATCTGGGAAGCAGCCCGCTATCTGGCTAACCTGTAGGTAACCAATTCTATTTCAATTTTCTCTGACAGCCAAGCTGCAATAAAATCCCTGCAATGCAGTAACACCTCATCACTAGTGGCATTGAAGTGCAGAGAAACCCTCAACAAACTAGCTGAAAATTGCAACCTAAGCATAATATGAGTTCCTGGCCACTGTGACATCTCAGGAAACTGCGCTGCGGATGAGCTAGCTAGGGAAGGCACCAACTTGCAAACAACAACCTCCGCTGATTGGGCCAGCCCTCCTCTAAACACTTGCAAATACCACCTGCGATCTCTTTTCACGGATCAGGCAAACGCCAGATGGGCGAGGGAACCTACATGTAGTATATCCAAGCAAATCTGGCCTAAGCTGGATGAAAAGAGATCGCGATCGGTGATATTATTAAACCGTATCTCTATAAGCCCACTAGTGGGCCTTCTTACAGGTCACTGTCTCATGGGCACTCACGGTGCCTATATGGGCCTGCAGACAAATGACTTCTGCCGCAGCTGTAGGGACGAGGAGGAGATAGAAAGCGTTGAGCACTATCTGTGCCACTGTCCCGCACTGTCAAAAACCAGGTACCAATGCCTCCACAGACACTCTTTTGGGTGCCTTGCGGAGCTTGAATCTATAAACCCAAACGATATCTTGCGTTTCATTAGGCAAACGCGCTGGTTTAGCCTCACTGGGGTCTAAACTCTCCTCTTCTTCGAAAGTAGGGTAATAGGAAATAGGGGCCCCCCGCGTGGTAGCACAACGGCCTACGTGAGTCTCCGCTCGGACAGCGGAGGCAGCCACTCTAACCTAACCTAACCTAGGTCAAGTCAAGTATACAAAACCTGCATACGTAGACCGCTGAAGCGATATTGGTGGATGTGTCACCGATGCAAATTGGGAGCACCAAAAAAGATCGATTCTTCCTTCGCCTATCCCTTCCAACTCAAAGAAGGTATCCTCTTTCCTCTAGAAATACTTTCTTTACCCGAGCGTCTGCGTCCATTCTCATAACATGGCTTGGCCATGAAACATTTGGGCTTGTATTGGTTGCACGATTTTTATACCTGCTCACAATTATACTTCGCTCTATATCCGCCGTCAGCCTTACGGGCAGGATATTACATGTTCGTCGAAAGAGACAACTTTACATCTCAAAAGTCTAGTAGGTCTAGAAGCATTTGTTTGCGAGATTAAGTGGAAAATTGTGTTTAGCACAACGTGTTTAAGCCGCCTTCATTTCAAAATTAAACGGCGGCACGCGCCACCCTTATGCGCAGCCGTGCGCGGCGAGTGGAAAGGCGCAAATTCACAAGCACTGCCATCGTCAGCAACGATCCTTTTTTCAACGTGTTAGTCTAGCACTATAAAGCGGCAACCGCGGACGCGCTCCTTTTGTATAGTTATATATACACAACATTTATATCTAATTCTTTTAAACATATGTGTTTATTTTCGAAGTTTTTAATTAAAGTATAATAATTAAAGTAATAGAAACTGTGTATAGTGAATTTGGAGAATTATAACGTTTGGAGAAAAAACAAAACCTAAATTATAAACTGTTTTTATTTAAAAGGAAAGATGTGCAGTGCAGCGAAGAGAGACCAGATGCGTTCATGATCCTTCGCAGCCATCTTTGGCCCGCTCCAAAATAATTTTATTAAAATTTAATTAAAATCGAATCTTCGTTCGTAAATAAATACAAAAAAGTGATATAAACAAAAAAAAAAAAAAAAAAAAACTACACAAAAAAAAACTACAATGTATACTTGAAAATATACTATATTGTATCTACATATACATATATACAAAAGAACATATAACTATAAATCTGAGGAGTGAAGGAAGTGCTGGAAAACAGAAAAAAATTTACCTATATATACAAAAAAAATATAAAAATATAAATTGAATGCAAAAAATTGCAACAAAAAAAATTTTCAAGTGCCTTGGTTAAAAAGCAAATAAAACAGAAAATATATCTATACACATACACTCGTATACAAAAACAAAAAATTGCGAAAACATTAAAAATTTAAAAACAAAAATATTTTTGAAAATTGTGGGCGCACAAACACTAACATATATTCACAAGAATTTGCGAAAATAAATTTTTGGTTAACACCTATTTTAAAGAGGAAAAAATTTTTTGAAAATTTTTCGAAAAATATAAAACAATCAAACAATTATAAAAATCAACTCTACCCAACAACCAGCTAAGCAGCATCATCACCAAGAGAGCAACATCAAGCGACCAGGCAGCAACAACACAATAAGGAACAGAATACAGGAATCGGTGAGTAGGCAGTTTTTTTTTATTTTTCATAAAAAACATAGAAAATAATACAACTTTTTTCCACAAAAGTTATATTATTTTTGTAAACTGCAAAAGCATATATATATATACATCCACATATATACATGAATATTACGGAAATTTTCTTACCGTTGGTTTTACTGCAACTTTTTTGCAACCAAAAATTGGTAGAAAATTGTGACTATGTATGTAAGAGGAAACTTAATGTTGTGTATAACAACATTGCTAGATACGTCTATGGGTTGAAAAGACTTGACCACGTCTCTCAACATGCTTACAGGTTGCTAAACATTTCTTTCGATAACCTTATTAAACTTAAAACGCTCACTACGCTACATAAATTAATATATATGAAGGAACCTGACTATCTGTATCGGAGGCTAAATTTTCTCCAGTCGTCTAGATCTGTTCTCCTTACCCACTTCAGACATCGTATGCTAATATCTGATCGCCAGTTCTTCATTAATTCCATGCGTCTTTGGAACTCGCTCCCTTCTAGACTTAGGCTTATAAGCAATGCTCTGCTCTTCAATAAAGAATTAACAAGTTTCTATAATAACCTAGACAATTAAAATACTGATTCCTTCTAAGCAAATGTACTCTATCATTCCTTTATTTATCTATTTACTATTTATTATGGCGGCCACCGTGGTGTGATGGTAGCGTGCTCCGCCTATCACACCGTATGCCCTGGGTTCAACTCCCGGGCAAAGCAACATCAAAATTTTAGAAATAAGATTTTTCAATTAGAAGAAATTTTTCTAAGCGGGGTCGCCCCTCGGCAGTGTCTGGCAAGCGCTCCGATTGTATTTCTGCCATGAAAAGCTCTCAGTGAAAACTCATCTGCCTTGCAGATGCCGTTCGGAGTCGGCATAAAACATGTAGGTCCCGTCCGGCCAATTTGTAGGGAAAAATCAAGAGGAGCACGACGCAAATTGGAAGAGAAGCTCGGCCTTAGATCTCTTCGGAGGTTATCGCGCCTTACATTTTTTATTTATTAAATATATTATTTGTTGTAACCTTTTCTTAGCCATAGTCATTAGCTTTAAGTTTCAAGATTAGATTGTTCCTATTTTATGCCTTTTACCGACTAGCACTGTAAAATAATTTTTGTCAAATTGTTGTGCTGGGATGAATTGCCTAATAAATATAAATACAAATATTCCGCTATACCAATAGGCAAAATCCGCCAATTATATATATATATATATATATATATATATATATATACATATTTCTAGTGGTATTTAACCAACAAAATTTGCAGTTTACTTGCCTACTCAAACCCACTGTGCAAGAACAACATCAGCAAAAATTTCTTCTACAGCTGAGTTTACCCCGTTGTTCGCACAGAGCGCTGAACTTGTCGATACAGTTCAACTTCTTCCAAGTCATTTTTTCTTGCCTGTCAGCATATATAAAAATCATAATATTCATACGTACATACTTACATACATCTAATCTAATATCTAATCTAATATATATATATCTAATATATATTATAAATGGGAAAGTTTGGATGTTAACATGTTTGGATGTTTGGATGTTTGGATGTTTGGATGTTTAGATGTTTGGATGTTTGGATGTTTGGATGTTTGGATGTTTGGATGTTTGGATGTTTGTCCAGACGTTTGTCTTTGTGACTCAATAACGCAAGAACGGCTGGACCGATTTGGATGACATTTTGCACACATATAGCCAATAGTCTAGAAGGATCTACTAGCTATATATTTTTCAAAAGGGGCGTGGTCCCCGCCCCCTAGGAACAGTTATAATGTAATTATTATATTTTTTCGTCTTTGCGACTGAATCACGCCAGAATGGCTACACGGATTTTGATGAAATTTGGGACACAGACAGTAGTCTACTAGCGAAATTTTTTTCGAACATGGAAAGAGGGGTGGAGGTCCCACGACCCTTCGAGAAATTATTTTTCATAATTTTTACACATTATAACTTTACGTATACTGGCCTTCACCAATATCACAGACTCAAGGGGTCAAATAAGTCGAGGGCTTACAAAGTAAGCAGTGACACCCTCCGCCCGCCCCCTTTATCCCCCCTCTGGTGTAAAATCCATAAATTGTTATAACTCAATCTAAATTTTCTCCTAAATCAATAGTTTTTGGTATCTGGTACATACAGAACGAGATCTAGACAATTTTGGAGGAACGATCAGTGGTCGTCTCCTCTACTCCCGCCATCCGCCCTCCATCAATTGTTTTTATTAGCACGCTTTTATTAGCTTTACCTGTATGTTTCTATCTAACTTTTTATTCGCTCCAATGCGCCTGCTGCCTTATTAACATGGTTTTATAATTAGCTTCACCTTATTTGTAATCCCGTAAGGGTCATATCGAGACCCTTCCGGGATCATTTCTGGATGGTTTTCGGGATCGGTCCGGGATTACGCCGGGGTAATTTCGGGACTTTTTCGGGATTATTTCGGGATAATTTTGGGATCCTTCCGGGATCATTTCTGTATAGCTTACGGGATCCGTCCGGGATCCCGTCGGGGTTATTTTGGAACATTTTCGGGACTATTGCGGAATCATTTCGGGACTATTTCGGAATCATTTGGGGACCCTTCCGGCATCATTTCTGGATGGTTTTCGGAATCCGTGCGGGATCTCGTCGGGGTCATATGGGGACTTTTTCGGGATCATTTGGGGGCTCTTCCGGCATCATTTCTGGATGGTTTTCGTGATCCGTCCGGGATATCGTCGGGGTCATTTGGGGACTTTTTCGGGATCATTTGGGGGCTCTTCCGGCATCATTTCTGGATGGTTTTCGGGATCCGTCTGGGATCTCGTCGGGGTCATTTGGGGACTTTTTCGGGATCATTTTGGGGCTCTTCCGGCATCATTTCTGGATGGTTTTCGGGATCCGTCCGGGATCCCGTCGGGGTCATTTCGGTACTTTTTCGCGACTAATACGGGATCATTTGGGAACCCTTTCGGCATCATTTCTGGATGGTTTTCGGGATCCGTCCGGGATCCCGTCGGGGTCATTTCGGAACTTTTTCGCGACTAATACGGGATCATTTGGGAACCCTTTCGGCATCATTTCTGGATGGTTTTCGGGATCCGTCCGGGATCCCATTAGGGTAATTTCGGGACTATTAGGGGAGCATTTGGGAACCATTCCGGCATCATTTCTGGATAATTTTCGGGATCCGTCCGGGATGCCGGCGAGGTCATTTCGGGACTATTTCGGGATCATTTGGGATACCTACCGGCATCATTTCTGGATGGTTTTTGGGATTCGTCCGGGATCCCGTCGTGGTCCTTTCGGGACTTTTTTTCGACTAATACGGGATCATTTGCGGACCCTTTCGGCATCATTTCTGGATAGTTGTCGGGATCCCGTCACGGTCATTTCGGGACTATTAGGGGATCATTTGAGGACCTTTCCGGCATCATTTCTGTATTGTTTTCGGAATCCTTTCGGGATCCCGTCAGGGTCATTTTGGGACTTTTTTGGGGCTAATACGGGATCATTTGGGGATCCTCTAGGGGTCGTTTCGTGACTTTTTCTGTTTTATTTCGGGATCATTTGGGGACCCTTCCGGCATAATTTCTTGATGGTTTGCCGGATCCATCAGGGTCATTTCGGGACCATTTTGGGATCATTTGGGGACCCTTCCGAGATCATTTTTGGATCCGTCCGGGTTGCCGTAGGAGCCATTTCGGGATTTTTTGTTACTTTTCCGGGATAGTTTTTGGACCCTTCCGGGATCATTTCTGGATCTGTGCGGGATCCCATCTGGGTCATTTCCGGACTATTTCGGGATCATTTTGGGATCGTTCCGGAATCATTTCTGTATGGTTTTCGCGATCCGTCGTTGATTCCCTCGGAGCCATTTCGGAACCTTTTCTGGAGTATGTCGGGGTCATTTGGGGACTTTTTCGGGATCATTTGGTGCTCTTCCGGCATCATTTCTGGATGGTTTTCGGGATCCGTGCGGGATCTCGTCGGGGTCATTTGGGGACTTTTTCGGGATCATTTGGGGGCTCTTCCGGCATCATTTCTGGATGGTTTTCGGGATCCGTCCGGGATATCGTCGGGGTCATTTGGGGATTTTGCGGGATCATTTGGGGGCTCTTCCGGCATCATTTCTGGATGGTTTTCGGGATCTGTCCGGGATCCCATCAGGGTAATTTCGGGACTATTAGGGGATCATTTGTGGACCTTTCCGGCATCATTTCTGGATAATTTTCGGTATCCGTCCGGGATGCCGACGAGGTCATTTCGGGATTATTTCGGGATCATTTGGGATACCTACCGGCATCATTTCTGGATGGCTTTAGGGATTCGGCCGGGATCCCGTCGGGGTCATTTCGGGACTTTTTCTCGACTAATACGGGATCATTTGCGGACCCTTTCGGCATAATTTCTGGATAGTTGTCGGGATCCGTTCGGGATCCCGTCACGGTCATTTCGGAACTATTAGGGGATCATTTGAGGACCTTTCCGGCATCATTTCTGGATAGTTTTTGGAATCCTTTCGGGATCCCGTCAGGGTCATTTCGGGGCTTTTTCGGGATCATTTAAGGATGGCTTTCAGGATTCGTCCGGGAACCCGTCAGGGTAATTTCTGGACTTTTCCGAGACTATTTCGGGATCATTTTGGGACCTTCCCAAGATCATTTCTGGATGGATTTCGGGATCTGTCCGGGATGCCGTCAGGGTCATTTTGGGACTATTAGGTGATCATTTGAGGACCTTTTCGGCATCACTTCTGGATGGTTTTCGGTATCCGCTCAGGATCCCGTCGGAATTATTGCGGGACTTTTTCGGGATCATTTGGTGTCCCTTCCGGCAACATTTCTGGCTGGTTTTTGGGATTCGTCCGGCATCCCGTCGGGTTTATTTCGGGACTTTTTCTCGACTAATACGGGATCATTTGCGGGCCCTTTCGGCATCATTTCTAGATAGTTGTCGGGATCCGTTCGGGATCCCGTCAGGGTCTTTTCGGAACTATTAGGGGATCATTTGAGGACATTTCCATCATCATTTCTGGATAGTTTTCGGGATCCTTTCGGGGTCCAGTCAGGGTCATTTCGGGACTTTTTCTGGATCATTTAGAGATGGCTTTCAGGATTCGTCCGGGAACCCGTCAGGGTAATTTCTGAACTTTTCCGAGACTATTTCGGGATAATTTTGGGACCTTCCCAAGATCATTTCTGGATGGATTTTGGGATCAGTCCGGGATGCCGTCAGGGTCATTTTGGTATTAGGTGATCATTTGAGGACCTTTCCGGCATCACTTCTGGATGGTTATCGGTATCCGATCAGGATCCCCTCGGAATCATTGCGGGACTTTTTCGGGATCATTTGGGGTCCCTCCCAAGATCATTTCTGGATGGATTTCGGGATCTGTCCGGGATCCCGTCAGGGTCATTTAGGGGTGCGTTCGAGATCCCGTCAGGGTCATTTCGGGACTTCTTCGGGAATATATCGGGATCATTTCTGGATCGTTTATGGGATCCGTCCATGACCCCTTAAGGGTCATTTCGGGACTATTAGGTGATCATTTGAGGACCTTTCCGGCGTCACTTCTGGATGATTTTCGGTATCCGTTCGGGATCCCGTCGGAATCAATGCGGGACTTTTACGGAATCATTTGGGATTCCTTCCGGCATCATTTCTGGATGGTTTTCGGGATTTGTCCGGGATCCCGTCGGGGTTATTTCGGGACCTTTTCGGGGCTAATACGGGATCATTTGGGGATCCTCTAGGGGTCGTTTCGTGACTTTTTCTGTATTATTTCGGGATCATTTTGGGACCCTTTCGGCATAATTTCTTGATGGTTTGCCGGATCCATCAGGGTCATTTCGGGACCATTTTGGGATCATTTGGGGACCCTTCCGAGATCATTTCTGGATCCGTCCGGGATGCCGTAGGAGCCATTTCGGGATTTTTTGTTACTTTTCCGGGATAGTTTTTGCACCCTTCCGGGATCATTTCTGGATCGGTGCGGGATCCCATCTGGGTCAATTCCGGACTATTTCGGGATCATTTTGGTATCCTTCTGGAATCATTTCTGTATGGTTTTCGCGATCCATCGTGGATCCCCTCGGAGCCATTTCGGAACTTTTTCTGGAGTTAGTCGGGATAATTTAGGGACCCTTCCTGGATATTTTCTGGATGGTTTCTGAGATCCGTCCGGGAGCCCGTCAGGGTAATTTCGGAACTTTTTCGGGACTATTTCGGGATCAATTTGGTACCCTTCAGGCATCATTTCTGTGTGGTTATCTGGATAAGTCTAGAATCGTGTCGTTGTCATTTCGGGTTTTTTTGGGACAACTTCGGGAACTTTTGGAAACACTTCCGGGGCGTTTCTGGATGGTTTTCGGGATCCGTCCGCGATAGCGTCGGGGTCATTTCGTGGCTTTTTCTGGATAATTTCGTTATCATTTTGGGATCCTATCAGGTTATCAGCTCATAAAGTTCTTTTTTTTACTCAATTGCAAAAATAAAATGCATTAGACAGAAAAAAAATTTTAAACAGATAACTTTATAAGCAGGCTAACGTGAATAGCCCACATATTTTATTTTCTCCTTGCGGACGGGGCCGCGGGTAAAGGCTAGTATATTATAAATGGGAAAGTTTGGATGTTAAGATGTTTGGATGTTTGGATGTTTAGATGTTTGGATGTTTGGATGTTTGGATGTTTGGATGTTTGGATGTTTGTCCAGACGTTTGTCTTTGTGACTCAATAACGCAAGAACGGCTGGACCGATTTGGATGAAATTTTGCACACATATAGCCAATAGTCTAGAAGGATCTACTAGCTATATATTTTTCAAAAGGGGCGTGGTCCCCGCCCCCTAGGAACAGTTATAATTTAATTATTATATTTTTTCGTCTTTGCGACTGAATCACGCCAGAATGGCTACACGGATTTTGATGAAATTTGGGACTCAGACAGTAGTCTACTAGCGAAATTTTTTTCGAACATAGAAAGAGGGGTGGGGTTCCCACGACCCTTCGAGAAATTATTTTTCATAATTTTTACACATTATAACTTTACGTATACTGGCCTTCACCAATATCACAGACTCAAGGGGTCAAATAAGTCGAGGGCTTACAAAGTAAGCAGTGACACCCTCCGCCCGCCCCCCTTTATCTCCCCCTCTGGTGTAAAATCCAGAAATTGTTATAACTCAATCTAAATTTTCTCCTAAATCAATAGTTTTTGGTATCTGGTACATACAGAACGAGATCTAGACAATTTTGGAGGAACGATCAGTGGTCCTCTCCTCTACTCCCGCCATCCGCCCTCCATCAATTGTTTTTATTAGCACGCTTTTATTAGCTTTACCTGTATGTTTCTATCTAACTTTTTATTCGCTCCAATGCGCCTGCTGCCTTATTAACATGGTTTTATAATTAGCTTCACCTTATTTGTAATCCCGTAAGGGTCATATCGAGACCCTTCCGGGATCATTTCTGGATGGTTTTCGGGATCGGTCCGGGATTACGCCGGGGTAATTTCGGGACTTTTTCGGGACTATTTCGGGATCATTTTGTGACCCTTCCGGGATCATTTCTGTATAGTTTACGGGATCCGTCCGGGATCCCGTCGGGGTTATTTTGGAACATTTTCGGGACTATTCCGGAATAATTTCGGGACTATTTCGCGATCATTTGGGGACCCTTCCGGCATCATTTCTGGATGGTTTTCGGGATCCGTGCGGGATCTCGTCGGGGTCATAAGGGGACTTTTTCGGGATCATTTGAGGGCTCTTCCCGCATCATTTCTGGATGGTTTTCGGGATCCGTCCGGGATATCGTCGGGGTCATTTGGGGACTTTTTCGGGATCATTTGGGGGCTCTTCCGGCATCATTTCTGGATGGTTTTCGGGATCCGTCCGGGATCTCGTCGGAGTCATTTGGGGACTTTTTCGGGATCATTTTGGGGCTCATCCGGCATCATTTCTGGATGGTTTTCGGGATCCGTCCGGGATCCCGTCGGGGTCATTTCGGGACTTTTTCGCGACTAATACGGGATCATTTGGGAACCCTTTCGGCATCATTTCTGGATGGTTTTCGGGATCCGTCCGGGATCCCGTCGGGGTCATTTCGGGACTTTTTCGCGACTAATACGGGATCATTTGGGAACCCTTTCGGCATCATTTCTGGATGGTTTTCGGGATCCGTCCGGGATCCCATTAGGGTAATTTCGGGACTATTAGGGTATCATTTGGGAACCTTTCCGGCATCATTTCTGGATAATTTTCGGGATCCGTCCGGGATGCCGACGAGGTCATTTCGGGACTATTTCGGGATCATTTGGGATACCTACCGGCATCATTTCTGGATGGTTTTTGGGATTCGTCCGGGATCCCGTCGTGGTCCTTTCGGGACTTTTTTTTCGACTAATACGGGATCATTTGCCGACCCTTTCCGCATCATTTCTGGATAGTTGTCGGGATCCCGTCACGGTCATTTCGGGACTATTAGGGGATCATTTGAGGACCTTTCCGGCATCATTTCTGTATTGTTTTCGGAATCCTTTCGGGATCCCGTCAGGGTCATTTTGGGACTTTTTTGGGGCTAATACGGAATCATTTGGGGATCCTCTAGGGGTCGTTTCGTGACTTTTTCTGTTTTATTTCGGGATCATTTGGGGACCCTTCCGGCATAATTTCTTGATGGTTTGCCGGATCCATCAGGGTCATTTCGGGACCATTTTGGGATCATTTGGGGACCCTTCCGAGATCATTTCTGGATCCGTCCGGGATGCCGTAGGAGCCATTTCGGGATTTTTTGTTACTTTTCCGGGATAGTTTTTGGACCCTTCCGGGATCATTTCTGGATCTGTGCGGGATCCCATCTGGGTCATTTCCGGACTATTTCGGGATCATTTTGGGATCCTTCCGGAATCATTTCTGTATGGTTTTCGCGATCCATTCGGGATCCCGTCAGGGTCTTTTCGGAACTATTGGGAGATCATTTGAGGACCTTTCCGGCATCATTTCTGGTTAGTTTTCGGGATCCTTTCCGGGTCCCATCAGGGTCATTTCGGGACTTTTTCGGCATCATTTAAGATTGGTTTTCAGGATTCGTCCGGTATCCGTCAGGGTAATTTCTGGACTTTTCCCAGACTATTTCGGGATAATTTTGGGACCCTCCCAAGATCATTTCTGGATGGATTTCGGGATCTGTCCGGGATGCCGTCAGGGTCATTTTGGGACTTTTAGGTGATCATTTGAGGACCTTTTCGACATCACTTCTGGATGGTTTTCGGTATCCGCTCAGGATCCCGTCGGAATTATTGCGGGACTTTTTCGGGATCATTTGGGGTTCCTCCCAAGATCATTTCTGGATGGATTTCGGGATCTGTCGGGGATCCCGTCAGGGTCATTTAGGGGTGCGTTCGAGATCCCGTCAGGGTCATTTCGGGACTTCTTCGGGAATATATCGGGATCATTTCTGGATGGTTTATGGGATCCGTCCATGACCCCTTAAGGGTCATTTCGGGACTATTAGGTGATCATTTGAGGGACTTTTTCGGGATCATTTGGTGTCCCTTCCGGCATCATTTCTGGCTGGTTTTTGGGATTCGTCCGGCATCCCGTCGGGTTCATTTCGGGACTTTTTCTCGACTAAGACGGGATCATTTGCGGGCCCTTTCGGCATCATTTCTAGATAGTTGTCGGGATCCGTTCGGAATCCGTCAGGGTCTTTTCGGAACTATTAGGTGATCATTTGAGGACATTTCCGGCATCATTTCTGGATAGTTTGCGGGATCCTTTCGGGGTCCAGTCAGGGTCATTTCGGGACTTTTTCGGGATCATTTAGAGATGGATTTCAGGATTCGTCCGGGAACCCGTCAGGGTAATTTCTGGACTTTTCCCAGACTATTTCGGGATAATTTTGGGACCCTCCCAAGATCATTTCTGGATGGATTTTGGGATCAGTCCGGGATGCCGTCAGGGTCATTTTGGTATTAGGTGATCATTTGAGGACCTTTCCGGCATCACTTCTGGATGGTTATCGGTATCCGATCAGGATCCCCTCGGAATCATTGCGGGACTTTTTCGGGATCATTTGGGGTTCCTCCCAAGATCATTTCTGGATGGATTTCGGGATCTGTCGGGGATCCCGTCAGGGTCATTTAGGGGTGCGTTCGAGATCCCGTCAGGGTCATTTCGGGACTTCTTCGGGAATATATCGGGATCATTTCTGGATGGGATCCGTCCATGACCCCTTAAGGGTCATTTCGGGACTATTAGGTGATCATTTGAGGACCTTTCCGGCGTCACTTCTGGATGATTTTCGGTATCCGTTCGGGATCCCGTCGGAATCAATGCGGGACTTTTACGGAATCATTTGGGATTCCTTCCGGCATCATTTCTGGATGGTTTTCGGGATTAGTCCGGGATCCCGTCGGGGTTATTTCGGGACCTTTTCGGGGCTAATACGGGATCATTTGGGGATCCTCTAGGGGTCGTTTCGTGACTTTTTCTGTATTATTTCGGGATCATTTTGGGACCCTTTCGGCATAATTTCTTGATGGTTTGCCGGATCCATCAGGGTCATTTCGGGACCATTTTGGGATCATTTGGGGACCCTTCCGAGATCATTTCTGGATCCGTCCGGGATGCCGTAGGAGCCATTTCGGTATTTTTTGTTACTTTTCCGGGATAGTTTTTGCACCCTTCCGGGATCATTTCTGGATCTGTGCGGGATCCCATCTGGGTCAATTCCGGACTATTTCGGGATCATTTTGGAATCCTTCCGGAATCATTTCTGTATGGTTTTCGCGATCCATCGTGGATCCCCTCGGAGCCATTTCGGAACTTTTTCTGGAGTTAGTCGGGATAATTTAGGGACCCTTCCTGGATATTTTCTGGATGGTTTCTGAGATCCGCCCGGGAGCCCGTCAGGGTAATTTCGGAACTTTTTCGGGACTATTTCGGGATCAATTTGGTACCCTTCAGGCATCATTTCTGTGTGGTTATCTGGATAAGTCTAGAATCGTGTCGTTGTCATTTCGGGTTTTTTTGGGACTACTTCGGGAACTTTTGGAAACACTTCCGGGGCGTTTCTGGATGGTTTTCGGGATCCGTCCGCGATAGCGTCGGGGTCATTTCGTGGCTTTTTCTGCATAATTTCGTTATCATTTTGGGATCCTATCAGGTTATCAGCTCATAAAGTTCTTTTTTTTACTCAATTACAAAAATAAAATGCATTAGACAGAAAAAAAATTTTAAACAGATAACTTTATAAGCAGGCTAACGTGAATAGCCCACATATTTCATTTTCTCCTTGCGGACGGGGCCGCGGGTAAAGGCTAGTATATATTATAAATGGGAAAGTTTGGATGTTTGGATGTTTGGATGTTTGTCCAGACGTTTGTCTTTGTGACTCAATCACGCAAGAACGGCTGGACCGATTTTGATGAAATTTTGCACACATATAGCCAATAGTCTAGAAGGATCTACTAGCTATATATTTTTCAAAAGGGGCGTGGTCTCCGCCCTCTAGGAACAGTTATAATTTAATTATTATATTTTTTGTTTTTGCGACTGAATCACGCCAGAACGGCTTCACGGATTTTGATGAAATTTGGGACAGAGATAATAAGCTACTGCCGAAATTTTTTTCGAACATGGAAAGGGGGTCCCATGACCCCTTCGAATAATTACTTTTTAACAATTTTTACACATTATAACTTTACGTATACTGACCTTCACCAATATTACAAACTCAATGGGTGAAATAAGTCGAGGGCTTACAAAGTGAGCAGTGATACACCCCCCCCCCCTCCTTTCCCTCTCGTGCAAAATCTAACATGGTTTTATAATTATCTTCACCCTATTTGGAATCCCGTTTGGGTCATATCGAGACCCTTCCGGGATCATTTCTGGATGGTTTTCGGGATCCGTCCGCGATCCCGCCGGGGTCATTTCTGGACTTTTTCGGGACTATTCCGGGATTATTTTGGGACCCTTCCGGGATCATTTGTGTATAGTTTTCGGGATCCGTCCGGGATTCCGTCGGGATTATTTTGGGACATTTTCGGGACTATTCCGGGATTTTTTCGGGACTATTTCGCGATCATTTGGGGACCCTTCCGGCATCATTTCTGAACGGTTTTCGGGATCCGTCCGGGATCCGTCGGGGTCATTTCGGAACTTTTTCTCGACTAAGACGGGATCATTTGGGGACCCTTTCGGCATCATTTCTGGATGGTTTTCGGGATCCGTCCGGGTCCCGTCGGGGTCATTTCTGGACTTTTTCTCGACTGATACGGGATCATTTGAGGACCCTTTCGGCATCATTTCTGGATGGTTTTCGGGTTCCGTCCGTATCCCGTCAGGGTCATTTCGGGGCCCTTTCTCGACTAATACGGGATCATTTGGGGACCCTTTCGGCATCATTTCTCGATGGTTTTCGGGATCCGTCGGGGTCATTTCGGGACTTTTTCTCGACTAATACGGGATCATTTGGGGACCTTTTCGGCATCATTTCTGTATGGTTTTCGGGATCCGTTCGGGATCCCTTCAGGGTCATTTTGGGACTTTTTCTCGACTAATACGGGTTCCTTTGAGGTACCTTCCGGCATCATTTCTAGATGGTTTTCGGGATCCATCAGGGATCCCGTCGGGCTCATTTCGAGACTTTTTCTCGACTAATACGGGATCATTTGGGGACCTTTTCGGCATCATTTCTGTATGGTTTTCGGGATCCGTTCGGGATCCCTTCAGGGTCATTTTGGGACTTTTTCTCGACTAATACGGGTTCCTTTGAGGTACCTTCCGGCATCATTTCTAGATGGTTTTCGGGATCCATCAGGGATCCCGTCGGGCTCATTTCGAGACTTTTTCTCGACTAATACGGGATCATTTGGGGACCTTTTCGGCATCATTTCTGTATGGTTTTCGGGATCCGTTCGGGATCCCTTCAGGGTCATTTTGGGACTTTTTCTCGACTAATACGGGTTCCTTTGAGGTACCTTCCGGCATCATTTCTAGATGGTTTTCGGGATCCATCAGGGATCCCGTCGGGCTCATTTCGAGACTTTTTCTCGACTAATACGGGATCATTTGGGGACCTTTTCGGCATCATTTCTGTATGGTTTTCGGGATCCGTTCGGGATCCCTTCAGGGTCATTTTGGGGTTTTTTTCTCGACTAATACGGGTTCCTTTGAGGTACCTTCCGGCATCATTTCTAGATGGTTTTCGGGATCCATCAGGGATCCCGTCGGGGTCATTTCTGGACTTTTTCTCGATTAATACGGGATCATTTGGGGTAGCTTCCGGCATCATTGCTAGATGGTTTTAGGGATCCGTCCGGGATCCCGTCTTGGTCATTTCGGGACTTTTTCTCGACTTATACTGGATCATTTGGGGGCCCTTTCGGCATCATCTCTGGATGCTTTTCGGAATCCGTCCGGGAACCCGTCGGGGTCATTTCAGGACTTTTTCTCGACTAATACGGGATCATTTGGGAACGCTTTCGGCATCATTTCTGGATGGTTTTCGGGATCCGTCCGGGATCCCGTCAGGGTCATTTCGTTACTATTTGGGGATCATTTGGGGTACCTACCGGCATCATTTCTAGATGGTTTTCGGGATCCGCCCGGGATCCCGTCGGGGTCATTTCGGGACTTTTTCTCGACTAATACGGGATCATTTGAGGCCGCTTTCGGCATCATTTCTGGACGGTTTTCGGGATCCGTCCGGGATCCCGTCTTGGTCATTTCGGGCCTTTTTCGGGATCATTTGGGGGCTTTTCCGGCATCATTTCTGGATGGTTTTCGGGATCCGTCTCGGATCTCGTCGGGGTAATTTCGGGACTATTTCGGGATTATTTGGGGTACCTTCCGGCATCATTTCTAGATGGTTTTCGGGATCCGTCCGGGATCCCGTCGGGGTCATTTCGGGACTTTTTCTCGACTAATACGGGATCATTTGGGGACGCTTTCGGCATCATTTCTGGATGGTTTTCGGAATCCGTCCGGGATCCCGTCTTGGTCATTTTGGGACTTTTTCTCGACTTATACGGGATCATTTCGGGACCTTTTCGGCATCATTTCTGTATGGTTTTCGGGATCCCTTCAGGGTAATTTTGGGACTTTTTCTCGACTAATACGGGTTCATTTGAGGTACCTTCCGGCATCATTGCTAGATGGTTTTCGGGATCCGTCCAGGATCCAATCAGGGTCATTTCGGGACTATTTCGGGATCATTGGGGTACCTTCCGGCTTCATTTCTAGACGGTTTTCTGGATCCGTCCGGGATCCCGTCGGGGTAATTGCGGGACTTTTTCTCGACTAATACGGGATCATTTGGGGTAGCTTCCGGCATCATTGCTAGATGGTTTTCGGGATCCGTCCGGGATCCCGTCAGGGTCATTTCGGTACTATTTGGGGATCATTTGGGGTACCTACCGGCTTCATTTCTAGATGGTTTTCGGGATCCGTCCGGGATCCCGTCAGGGTCATTTCGGGACTATTTCGGTATCATTTGGGGATCCCGTCGTGGTAATTTCGGGACTTTTTCTCGACTAATACAGGATCATTTAAGGTAGCTTCCGTCATCATTGCTAGATGGTTTTCGGGATCCGTCCGGGATCCCGTCTTGGTCATTTCGGGACTTTTTCTCGACTTATACGGGATCATTTGGGGACCCTTTCGGCATCATATCTGGATGGTTTTCGGGATCCGTCCGGGATCCCGTCGGGGTCATTTCGGGACTATTTCGGGATCATTTGGGGTACCTTCCGGCATCATTTCTAGATGGTTTTCGGGATCCGTCCGGGATCCCGTCGTGATAATTTCGGGACTTTTTCTCGACTAATACAGGATCATTTAGGGTAGCTTCCGTCACCATTGCTAGATGGTTTTCGGGATCCGTCCGGGATCCCGTCTTGGTCATTTCGCGACTTTTTCTCGACTTATACGGGATCATTTGGGGACGCTTTCGGCATCATTTCTGGATGGTTTTCAGGATCCGTCCGGGATCCCGTCTTGGTCATTTCAGGACTTTTTCTCGATTTATACGGGATCATTTGTGGACCCTTTCGGAATCATATCTGGATGCTTTTCGGGATCCGTCCGGGAACCCGTCGGGGTCATTTCGGGACTTTTTCTCGACTAATACGGGATCATTTGGGGACGCTTTCGGCATCATTTCTGGATGGTTTTCGGGATCCGTCCGGGATCCCGTCGGGCCATTTCGGGACTATTTCGGGATCATTTGGGGTACCTTCCGGCATCATTTCTAGATGGTTTTCGGGATCCGTCCGGGATCCCGTCGTGATAATTTCGGGACTTTTTCTCGACTAATACAGGATCATTTAGGGTAGCTTCCGTCACCATTGCTAGATGGTTTTCGGGATCCGTCCGGGATCCCGTCTTGGTCATTTCGCGACTTTTTCTCGACTTATACGGGATCATTTGGGGATCCTTTCGGCATCATATCTGGATGCTTTTCGGGATCCGTTCGGCAACCCGTCGGGGTCATTTCGGGACTTTTTCCCGACTAATACGGGATCATTTGGGGACGCTTTCGGCATCATTTCTGGATGATTTTCGGGATCCGTCCTGGATCCCGTCTTGATCATTTCGGGACTTTTTCTCGACTTATACGGGATCATTTGGGGACCCTTTCGGCATCATATCTGGATGCTTTTCGGGATCCGTCCGGGAACCCGTCAGGGTAATTTCGGGACTTTTTCGGGATACCTTCCGGCATCATTTCTGGATAGTTTTCGGGATCCATCCGGGATCCCAACGGGGTTAATTCAGAACTTTTTCTCGACTAATACGGGATGATTTGGGGACCCTTTCGGCATTATTTCTGGATGCTTTTCGGGATCCGTCAGGAATTCCGTCGGGGTCATTTCAGGACTTTTTCGGGACTAATACGGGATAATTAGGGGAGCCTTTCGGTATCATTTCTGGATGGTTTTCGGGAACCGTACGGGATCCTTCCAGGGTCATTTCGGGACTATTTCGGGATCATTTGGGGTACCTTCCGGCATCATTTCTATATGATTTTGAGGATCCGTCCGGGATCCCGTCGGGGTTATTTCGGGACTTTTTATCGACTGGTATCGGATCATTTGGGGACCCTTTCTGCATAATTTCTGGTTGGTTTTCGGGATCCGTCCGGGATCCCTTCCGGTTCATTTCGGAACTTTTTCGGGACTATTTCGGGATCATTTGGGGTCCCTTCCGGCATCATTTCTGGATGGTTTTTGGGATTCGTTCGGCATCCCATCGGGGTCATTTCGGTGCTTTTTCTCGACTATTACGGGATCATTTGCGGGCCCTTTCGGCATCATTTCTATATAGTTGTCGGGATCCGTTCGGGATCCCGTCAGGGTCTTTTCGGAACTATTAGGAGATCATTTGAGGACCTTTCCGGCATCATTTCTGGATAGTTTTCGGGATCCTTTCGGCGTCCCGTCAGGGTCATTTCGGGACTTTTTCGGGACCATTTAAGGATGGCTTTCAGGATTCGTCCGGGAACCCGTCAGGGTAATTTCTGAACTTTTCCGAGACTATTTAGAGATAATTTTGGGACTTTCCCAAGATCATTTCTGGATGGATTTCGGGATCAGTCCGGGAAGCCGGCAGGGTAATTTTGGGACGATTAGGTGATCATTGAGGGAAAGGCCCAGGATGCCGTAGAAGTAATTTCCAGATTTTTTTGTTACTTTTTCGGGATAGTTTTGGGACCCTTCCGGGATCATTTCTGGATCCGTTCGGGATCCCATCGGGGTCATTTCCGGACTATTTTGGGATCAGTTTGGGACCCTTCCGGAATCATTTCTGTATGGTTTTCGCGATACGTCGTGGATCCCCTCGGGGTAATTTCGAACCTTTTCGTGGACTATGTCGGGGTAATTTAGGTACCCTTCCTGGATATTTTCTGGATGGTTTTTGAGATCCGTCCGGGAGCCCGTTAGGGTCATTTCGGAACTTTGTCGGGACTATTTCGGTATCATTTGGGTATCTCTGGATAAGTCTAGAATCGTGTCGTTGTCATTTCGGGTTTTTTTGGGTCTATTCCGGGAACTTTTGAAGACCCTTCGGGGCATTTCTGGATGGTTTTGGATATCCGTCCGCGATATCGTCGGGGTCACATGAATAGCCCACATATTTCATTTTCTCCTTGCGGCCGGGGCCGCGGGTAAAGGCTAGTCTAATATATAAAATTCTTCTGTCACGGTTTTAGAGGCTGAACTCCTCCGAAACGGCTGAACCGATTCTCATGAAATTTTGTGAGCATATTGGGTAGGTCTGAGAATCGGCCAACGTCTACCTTTTTTTCGCTTCGTGTCTAGGGTCTTGAGATCAAAACGTGGACCTGGCTACCCCTAGAATATGTTTATACGATATGGATATCAAATGAAAGCTGTTGATGAGTGCTATAGTACAGGAAAATTTTCATACAACTGGGAGGATAGGGTCTCGAGATATAGCCCAAAACGTGGACCCGGGTACCCCTAGAATGTGTTTATACAATATGGATATCAAAGGAAAGCTGTTGATGAGTGCTATAGTACAGGATAATTTTCATACAACTGGGAGGATAGGGTCTCGAGATATAGCCCAAAACGTGGACCCGGGTACCCCCAGAATGTGTTTATACAATATGGATATCAAATGATAACTGTTGATGAGTGCTATAGTACAGGATAATTTTCATACTCCTGGGTGACTAGGGTCTCGAGGTATAGGCCAAAACGTGGACCCGGGTAGCCCTAGAATGTGTTTATACAATATGGATATCAAATGAAAGCTGTTGATGAGTGCTATAGTACAGGAAAATTTTCATACAACTGGGAGGCTATGGTCTCGAGATATAGACCAAAACGTGGACCCGGATACACCTAGAATGTGTTTTTATATTATGGGTATCAAATTGAAGCTGTTGATGTATGCTCTAGTACAGAGTAAGTTTTACATCGCTGGGTGACTACGGTCTCGAGATATAGGCCAAAAATGGACCCGGATACACCTAGAATATGTTTTTATATTATGGGTATCAAATTGAAGCTACTGATGTGTGCTATAATACAGAGTAAGTTTTACACCGCGGAGTGACTAAGGTCTCGAGAGATAGGCCAAGACATGGACCCGGATACCCCTAGAATGTGCGTATATTATGGATATAAAATGAAAGCTGTTGCTGAGAGCTCTAAAGTTCATTGTGATATTCGATTTAGTCGCATCAACCTGGCAAAACTGATAAATATGCTTGCGAAGCCGAAATAAAGACAAGAATTAATAATACCCACATACCTATTTACATACGTCCTATTCGATTTGCCTGAAATTTCGTATATAAATTTGCCTATATTAGTATTTACGACGCTTTTTTCCGGGAAGTATACTAGATACGGACTGGGACTGGGATTAGGACCAGGACTGGGACTGAGACTCGCTGTGGGACTGGAAGAAAATACATACCACCCTCTTGGACTGGCAATAAGAGATGAAGAAGAAGGAGAAAAACTTGAGAGAAGAGAAAAGAGAGAAGGAGACTGAGAAAGAGATAGAATGAGACGAAGATGAAGCGAAAAAAACGGAGGGAGGAGTGAATAAAAAGATTAGGGAAAAGTGTAGAGGGGTAGGGCACAGTTAGACGGAAAAAGCTTATTAAAATGTATGCAGATAGGCCAAATTTAGGGCAGAACAACGTCTGCCGGGTCTGCTAGTGTACAAATAATTTCAAGTTGCTTTTCCAACATTCATACTTCTCCACTCAGAGAACATCATACGTGTTTACTCACACGTTCAAGTCGCTCTTCCAGCGATATTCTCCCAGAACATATAGCTACATTAGCAACGAGAGTTGTGTACAGTGTTGCCAGGTGATGCAAAAAAAAGAAGCTAGATTGGCAAAAAAAAAGGTTAGAAAAGGCTAAATTTAGAAAAAAAAAGAAGCTAAAAAAGGCCAGAAATTTTTTGGTTAATTCATTAAATTTTTTTTATAAAATAAAATAATTAAAAAAAATTTTTTAAGTTAAACGGTTTTATTGAAAACAATACTTACATGAAATAATAATAATACGAAAAGCTAGAAAATAATTAGGTAGGTCCTAGATACTAGTCATCACACTCCTTATCTATCTAGGGCGTTGATCAGACAATTAAATAAAAGCGTTGGACGCGTCATATTTCTATTGATAATCATAAGTAAAACTAACTGAACCTTATTCAGGTTATGCTACGCCTCACATTTTTAGAAACTTCACGCGCCCGACGCTTTTATTTAATTGTCTGATCAACGCCCTAGATTGATAAGGAGTGTGATGACTAGTACCTAGGACCTACCTAATTATTTTCTAGCTTTTCGTATTATTATTATTTCATGTAAATATTGTTTTCAATAAAACCGTTTAACTTAAAATTTTTTTTTTAATTATTTTATTTTCAAGTTTTTAGTCTTTATTTAATTGTCTGTTATTTCTCATTCTATTTAGTTCATTTAGTGACTCATTATTACAAGGACTCTTTCCTGACATTTTGTTACAACCTAAGTCCTCAATACATAATCCTTCCAAAGACTTTACTCGACTGCGCCACGTATGCTTGTCCCTCCTCCAACTCCAAAATATTTTGATGTCACTTCTACTGGACTGTATGCAATATTTGTTCCAAATATGAGCCAAATCGGGCATCATAGGTCGCTTTCTATTCATGTATGTATTATGTGTTCCAAATATGGACCAAATCAAATCGGACCACAAATACGATTTTTGTGAATATCTCGATCCATGCGCCACCTAGCGGCGATTTTTTTTTCACAGTTCGATTTCTATTCTTGCATGTATTATGTGTTCCAAATATGAGCCAAATCGGACCACAAATGCGAATTTGGCGAATATCTCGATCCATGCGCCACCTAGCGGCAATTTTTTTCACATGTCGATTTCTATTCTTGCATGTATTATGTGTTCCAAATATGAGCCAAATCGGACCACAAATGCGAATTTTGCGAATATCTCGATCCTTGCGCCACCTAGCGGCGATTTTTTTCTTATTATTGCATTGTCATCGGATTCTGAACTATATTCCAAGTTTCAAGCTTGTAGCTTATCGGGAAGTTACTTAAATTTCAATTACACGATTCGTTCACAACGGCCGGCCTGTCAACTCAAGCTAAATAAAACCGTTTAAAAACTTATAAACATAACTTAAGCATAACTTCCTGTTTCAAAACATATCAGGCACATTTTCTTTGACTAGCACATGGAATTACTTCAAATGATTGCATATGTGTATATGCATAAAAAAAATATTACAAACTAATCTAATATATAAAATTCTTCTGTCACGGTTTTAGAGGCTGAACTCCTCCGAAACGGCTGAACCGATTCTCATGAAATTTTGTGAGCATATTGGGTAGGTCTGAGAATCGGCCAACGTCTACCTTTTTTTTCGCTACGTGTCTAGGGTCTTGAGATCAAAACGTGGACCCGGGTACCCCTAGAATGTGTTAATACAATATGGATATCAAATGAAAGCTGTTGATGAGTGCTATAGCACAGGATAATTTTCATACAACTGGGAGGCTAGGGTCTCGAGATATAGCCCAAAACGTGGAAAAGGGTACCCCTAGAATGTTTTTATACAATATGGATATCAAATGGAAACTGTTGATGTATGCTTTAGTACAGAGTAAGCTTTACACCGCTGGGTGACTACGGTCTCGAGATATAGGCCAAAACATGGACCCGGATACACCTAGAATGTGTTTTTATATTATGGGTATAAAATTGAAGCTGTTGATGTGTGCTATAATACAGAGTAAGTTTTACACCGCTGAGTGACTAGGGTCTCGAGATATAGGCCAAAACATGAACCCGGATACCCCTAGAATGTGTGTGTATTATGGATATCAAATAAAAACTGTTGCTGAGAGCTCTAATGTACATTGTGATATTCGATTTAGTCGCATCAACCTGGAAAAACTGATAAATATGCATGCGAAGCTGAAATAAAGACAAGAACTAATAAAACCCACATACCTATTTACATAAGTTCTATTCGATTTGCCTGAAATTTCGTATATAAATTTGTCTATATTAGTATTTAGGATGCTTTTTTCCATGAAGTATACCAGATACGGACTGGGACTGGAATTAGGACTAGGACTGGGACTGAGACTGAGACTCGGAGTGGGACTGGGACTGAAACTCCGAATGGGACTGGAACAAAATACATACCACCCTCTGGGACTGGCAATAAGAGATGAAGAAGAAGGAGGAAAACTGGAGAGAAGAGAAAAGAGAGAAGGAGACTGAGAAAGAGATATAATGAGACGAAGATGGAGATGAAGCGAAAAAGACGGAGGGAGGAGTGAATAAAAAGATTAGGAAAAAGTGTAGAGGGGTAGGGCAGAGTTAGACGGAAAAAGCTTATTAAAATATATGCAGGTAAGCCAAATTTAGGGCAGAACAACGTCTGCCGGGTCTGCTAGTTATTTATACAAAATATTCCCCGTCTGAAGAATCAGAAGAGCTTATGTCTGGGTATAAAGTTTGGCTATTTACCATAGGTATGAGATCATAGGTAATTTCAAAGTCATTACAAAATTTAGATAAGCGTTTTAACGAGTATCTCATATTAAGCAGCGCATTAAGCATTTTAATTTTTAGTTTGTTCCTTAATTTAGTTTTCAGAATTTTCATGCCACTAAAAACTCTTTCAAACTCCGCGTTACTGAGTGGTAATACTAAAAAACTAGATATGAATTCGATAAGTTCTAAAAAAGGAGGTTCGTTTAATGCATTTTTCTGTTCTCTGACTTCCGAACAAAATCCCATGGTGGAGTGTACATTTTTCCATTGTATAGTTATAAGTTTTCGCCACTGCCGCTCTATTAATGCTATTTGACTTTTAGAATAACTATACTTCTCTTTTTCAAAGTAAGAAAATACATCTGGCCTTGAAATTTTCAACGAATTTTCAGCAGAAAAATAATTAATCTTTTGTAGAGAACTCATATTATTAGGTATTAGGTGTTCACAGGAACTATTGAAATTATTTTATTTTAGAAATTTTTAAAAATATATTCGGAGTAAAAAAGGCTAGAAAAAAGTCACGAAGCTAAACACAAAATTTCGAGGCTAAAGGCAAAAAAAAGGCTAAATCTAGCCTCGAAAAGGCTAACCTGGCAACACTGGTTGTGTACTGCTGATCAAATTTCTCAAGCTCTCTCATATTTGCAATTTTTTTCATCTTTCTTTGCTGGACTCTCCCAACAGTGCAATCAAGCGCACTCAGCTTCACAAAGAAGCGCGACATTAAGGCGACGAAGAAGCGAATCAAAACAAACTCTTCTGTTTGTAAACATAAACAGAGAAGCTCCTTTATTCACGTGCATACGTTCGCACAAACAAACATATATACATACGTTTGTATATTGCGCATGTACATTTGTACTTATTCTGTCGTACAAAACTAAGTTTGAGATATTTTCGTCGCTATAGGAACTTTTCAAAAAATATCCCTACAAACCTCAAAGTATTATTATTTTCTAATATATACATACCTACATATATATACCAGTAATTTACAAATACACGTTTATTTGCACACGTATATTTACACGTATATATAAGTGAAAAGTGTTTGTGATTTTTTTTTAATTTTATATTTTTTGTTTTTACAAAACATTATACATACTATTGAAATCCGAATTTCGCGGATTTAAATCATTTAAGGAACGTCCCGTTGTCCGTGCTTGACTCTATTCAAAAAAAAAAAAAAAAACACAAACACCGCCACCAATTTAAATTCCCTTTTTTAAATTTCTGTGGCACGAAGAGTTTTCCATCTTCGAATTTTGCGAACGTTCTCTGAGCGTACAAATATTTTATTCGGTTTTTTTTGGTGAAAACCCAAAAGTTTGCATAAAATGCCTCTCAGTCTCCTAAAACCGCCCGAAACTGGGACAAAACCAAAAGGTGGCCCAAAGGAAGAAGCGGCCAATGAAAGGTCAACATCCCCCCGCCGGAAATCCAAATCAGTTGACCCATCCGCGCAAAAGTTCATTGCGGAAAGTGACAATCTGATGAGATACTGTGCAAAATTCAACGAAGCACCGATTCAGGATCACATTGAATCGTATCTCATGATAAAGGACAAATCACTAGATGATTATTGGGCACGACTTCAATCGGTTTACGATCTGGTATTATCGAAACCAGACGAAAGTTTCCCTGAAGATTTTAAAAGTTTAGTACAAGGCAAACAATGCGCCTGCCTTGATACGTATGAAGTGACAAAAGCAAAGATTGCCGATCAACTCTCGTTGATCAAAATGATGGCAACACCGATTCCACCACCCCGCGTGGAACAACCCCCGGCTGAGGCAAATATTTACCTCAAAGTCCCAGCATGCGACACGGAGACCTTTTATGGTGGCTATGAAGAATGGCCCGCTTTTCGTGACATGTTCACAGCGGTGTACATTAACCACCCAAGGCTTTCCCGTACTCAGAAATTGTACCCTCTCCGGTACAAAACGCAAGGCAAAGCCGGCTCCATCGTCAAACAATATGCGTTGAGCGATGATAACTTTGACCTTGCCTGGGAAGCTTTACGGTCACGATACGAAAACAAGCGTATCTTGGTTGACAACCAGATAAAATCCTTACTGACTCTTGCCACTATTCCATCCGAAAACAGTGATCAACTTCAGAAATTGCAAAATACAATCAACAACTGCCTATCCGTCCTTCAATCCCAAGGAGTTACGACAGACAGTTGGGATCCGATTCTGGTGTACATTTGTTCATCAAAGCTCCCCGAAACAACCCTGTCATTTTGGGAACAATCTCTCTCTTCTCGAAGAGATCTACCCTCATGGTCACAAATGAACGACTTTCTCACCTCGAGAAATGAAGTCGTTGAAAGAGTCAATAGGCTTCAACCAAGCAAACAAAAACCAGTCGCTCATCAAAATTCTGCGCAAAACAGGTCCTCCAACAGGACGCAAACCCTTGTGGCCGAATCTAAAAAGGAAACTTGCCAATGTTGTAACTCCTCGCACCTTATTAGATTCTGTCCACAATTCAAGCGAATGTCTGTGCAAAACCGGACAAAATTCGTAAACCAAGCTAAGCTGTGTACAAATTGCCTTAGCAGCACTCATATCATCAATGAGTGCACGAGCAAGTGGTCATGTTTGACATGTCATCAACGGCATCACACGCTGTTGCATGCGAGCCCACAAGCTCAACGTTCCACCCCGCGAACGAATGCACCAAACGTGCAGCACACCACTGCTGAGTCAACATCTCCCGTTCGACAAACGCAGAATATCTCCGATTCTAGTGAGCTATCGTGTTGTTCAAAACACGCACCGGTTCAATCATTGCATGCAGCCAATGATAACCAAATTCTCCTTCCTACTGCTATGGTCGCAGTCGAACACGAAGGGGAATTATTTCAACTGAGAGCCCTTATTGATCAGGGCTCGGAAAGAACTTTCATTTCCTCGAAAGTTCAAAAACGGTTGAAACTTCCATTCAAACATTCAAAGTTCGAAATCTCTGGCATGGGTGGACAAGTCGTACAAAAGTCCTCCAAGCTTTGTCCTTTGACACTGGTTGCACCCAAGGCCATGAAAAGGATAAAGGCTCATGCCATGGTGTTGCCGCAACTGACAAAAAATCTGCCAACATCCACGATTAGTCGCAAAATCTGGCAGCAGTTCAAATTCCTTGAGCTCGCTGATCCCAGTTGCCACATACCGGGTCAGACTGACATGGTCATTGGCAGCGACATACTTCCACAAATTCTGCTGGAAGGTATAAAAAAGGTGGGCGGTAGCATACTTGCGCAACAAACCATTTTTGGTTGGATTCTCAGTGGTCCAATAACTGAAAATGTTGTGTCATTCTCGACGCAAGTCCAAGCGCCAAACGAGACACTCAGTTCTCAACTGAGAAAATTTTGGGAAGAGGAGGAAATTCCACAACCTCCACAGATATCCCCGGAGCGTGTGAGCATATATACGCAACAACCACGACACGTGCACCAAACGGTCGATACATTGTGCGACTTCCATTCAAGGAAGAGTTTCCTGAAAAACTCTCCCTCGGCAAATCCCGCCCGGCTGCTCTGCAACAGTTTTTCAGCATGGAGCGATCGCTTCAGAAAAAGGGGGAGTTAGGTACAATGTACAACAATGTGTTGCAAGAATATCTCGACCTTGATCACATGGAATCTAGCGACCCATGCGAAATAACTTCGAATGGCAAATTCTTCTCATTTTACTTGCCACATCATGCGGTAGTCAATCCAGATAAGGTCACCACCAAAGTTCGTGTAGTTTTCAACGCCTCTAAAAAATTTGGGTCAGGAAAATCCCTGAATGACGTGCTATACACTGGTCCAACTATCCAACCAGATCTCATGCTACTAATTCTACAGTGGCGCATGCATAAGTATGTGTTCAATGGAGACATTGAAAAAATGTACCGTCAGATCCTTATACACGAGGACGACAAAGACTTTCAGCGAATCCTATTTCGCAAATCGGCCAACTCCAATATTTCCGATTTCAATCTAAAAACGGTTACATTCGGCATCAATTGTGCACCATATCTCGCTGTTCGTACGTTGCATCAACTATCCGATGACACGAAAGCGACATTCCCGTTGGCTGCAACAATTCTCAAGACGCAAACGTATGTCGACGACATCCTATCCGGAAGTCATACCATCGATAACGCCACTGAATCACCCGTTCAAGTGATAAACGCCCTAAAATCAGCTGGTTTCATACTAAAGAAATTAACGGCTAATCACCCGGCCATATTAGAACAGTTTCCGAAGGAGGATCTTCTAGACTCCAACTTCTTAAAATTTGAGAGCACTTCCAACACCAAAACTCTTGGCATTCCATGGAACATGCTCACGGACAAATTTTCATACACCATTCTGCCGGAACACACCCAAAATGCGGTCCCTGTAGAATTAGTAGCATGAGATCTGATTGGAGAGTTGGACCAGTGTATAGCACGTCATTCAGGGATTTTCCTGACCCAGATTTTTTAGAGGCGTTAAAAACCACACGAACTTTGGTGGTGACCTTACCTGGTTTGACTACCGCATGATGTGGCAAGTAAAATGAGAAGAACTTGCCATTCGAAGTTATTTCGCATGGGTCGAGAGATTACATATGATCAAGGTCGAGATATTCTTGCAACACATTGTTGTACATTGTACCTAACTCCCCCTTTTTCTGAAGCGATCGCTCCATGCTGAAAAACTGCTGCAGAGCAGCCGGGCGGGATTTGCCGAGGGCACGGCGGCACGCGCCACCCTTATGCGCAGCCGTGCGCGGCGAGTGGAAAGGCGCAAATTCACAAGCACTGCCATCGTCAGCAACGATCCTTTTTTCAACGTGTTAGTCAAGTACTATCACTCGGCAACCGCGGACGCGATCCCATTTTGCATATATTTGTATTTAATACTTTTTACATATATCCATATTCAACATTCTTAAGTATTTACCAATTTTCTGAAGTGAATACATAGTTAACGTCACAAGTCAAGTTTTTAACGAGTTAATTACTTAGTTATTAAATTATAAATAAAGTGAATTTATAACGTTTTATGAAAAAATTCAAAAATCTATTTATTGTTTATAAGAGTGTAGCGAAGAAAGACCCAAGTTTATTCATGCGACAAAGCGACAAATTTTATCCTCTGTTGCAAAACTTTTTGACCCGGCAGGATGGCTGTCGCCAGTTATGATCCAGGCCAAGATGCTTCTCCAAGAAATCTGGCTGGATGGCAGCGATTGGGATGAAAGCGCTAAGCCCGCAACATTATCAAAATGGCAACATTTCGCAGAAAATCTGCCAGCCATTTGCCACATCGAAATCCCTCGATGGGTTAATGTCGTTCCAGGGCAAGACACCCAAATCCACGGGTTCTGTGATGCCTCGGAAAAAGCATACTGCGCAGCGATTTACATCCGCACACATGTGGGCAACCAAATAAAATCTTCACTTTTGGTTGCGAAAGGCAAAGTTGCCCCCATAAAAACTGTAAGCTCACCCCGCTTAGAGCTATGTGGTGCAGTCCTACTCGCCAAACCGGCTTCAACTGTTCGAAAACAGCTCGACTCACAAGCATGCAACACATTCTTATGGTCAGATTCTGAGATTGTACTAGCCTGGCTAGAAAAATCTCCATCGACCTGGAGCCAAGACAACCCTGCTGATCTTGGCACACGTGGTTGCAAGCCGCATGATTTGATAGGCTCTTCACTTTGGTGGCACGGACCACAATGGCTTTCTTGCCACATTTCGGCATGGCCAAAGCTGAAAGCAGGTAGCGCTTCTCCACCCGACAAACGCAAGGTCGAAGCATATCACGCACTCGAGGAAGAGGACGACATTCTTCAACGTTTCTCCTCATACTCTCGAGCTCTCCGTGTGATTGCATACGTGTTCCGCTTTGCGAACAATGCCTGCAACAAATTCAAATCGGTGGCAACAACACATAATCCCCATCTGACGTACAAAGAGTTGCAACATGTGAAAACGCGGCTTGTGGCAATGGCACAATCTCGCCATTTCGGGGCGGAAAAGAGCGCTTACAAAACAATATGCCAATAAGCAAAAAGAGTTCCCTTCTGGCTCTTGACCCATTTTTGGATGGATACGGACTCCTACGTATCGGTGGAAGATAGGAGCATTCTACAATGCAATACAATGAGAAGCCTCCAGTAATCCTTCCTCCGGATTCAAGGCTCTGCCATTTGTATCTGGAGTTTTTACACCGCCTGCTTCTTCATGCAGAAATGCGGTTAATGCTCCAAATGGTGAGGCAAGAGTACTACGTACCAAAACTAAAGCCTCTTATAAAGAAATGCATTTTTCAATGCAAATCTTGCACGCTTTTCAAAAAGATAACGCGCACGCAAATAACGGCAGCTCTACCACATGAGCGCTGCAATTTCTCACTCCCCTTTTCCACAACAGGAGTAGACTTTGCAGGTCCATTCCAAATAAAAGCATCGGTTCTGAGGTCGACCACTATCTTAAAAGGGTACGTGGCTGTATTCGTCTGTTTTTCCACAAAGGCAGTACACCTCGAGCTATGCTCAGACCTCACTACTGAAGCCTTTCGAGCAGCATTCGCCCGATTCGTTGGCAGACGAGGTTATCCCTCAAAACTCATGAGGAGCGACAATGGTAAAACGTTCATTGGCGCTCAGCGCGCACTCGAACGCGACTTTTTAAATTTCTTAACGAATACTCGGCGGATATTGTGCAGAAATATGCTCCTCGGGGAATAAACTGGCAGTATATTCCACCCAGCGCCCCTCATATGGGCGGCTTGTGGCAATCCGCAGTAAAACCCACTTCAAAAAACAGCTGCATCCCACAAGTTTACATTCGAAGAATTCACGACGCTGTTGGTGCGTATTGAAGCAGTTCTCAATTCGAGGCCTCTAACCTCACTATCCCAGGACCCAGCTGACTTCACAGCGCTCACTCCGGGTCACTTCCTTCGAGGTGCACCGCTATTAGCTATTCCTGAGCCAAACGCGGAAGACCTCTCCTGGATAAATCGATGGGAAAAACTCAAATCGCTTCATCACCAATACAGTCGACGCTGGAAAGAGGATTATCTGAAGGACCTTCAGAAGCGCTATAACAGGGCAAACGCCACAGCGAAATCCTCAACCAGGCGACCTCGTCGTAATTAAAAAAGATTCGCTCCCACCCACCGAGTGGCGTCTGGGACGAATCGAGAAGGTCGCCTCGGCCCGGACAACCATGCTCGGGTTGTAGAGGTTCGCACCCAAAATGGGCTTGTCATGCGCCCCTTAGTTAAACTGTGCTTTCTTCCAATGGAGCACTCTTCGAGCACAGCGCTCTAATTTATATACATTTCCTTGTATAATTAACTTTCCGCTTACCATCCGCTGTATCCAACTACTTCTCGTTTCTCTCTCTGTTCTTTATTTTCAGGACGACGCATAATGGCATCTCGACAAGCATGCCCACTGGCTCCCACGGCAGAATTCGATAACTGCCTCCAGTGTCAGCTCTGCCATCGCTACCACGCGCTGCGGACCTGCCCGGCCTTTAAGGCGATGAGGCCACCGCAGCGTGCTACAGCGGCCAGGGCACAGAGCTACTGTTTCAATTGTCTGGCACTCACGTACACCACGGGGGAATGCGACTCCCGAGGGTCGTGCAAAATTTGCGGCCTGGCACATCACACCCTCCTGCACGAAGGACAGAAAGGTCGACGTGGGCAGCGCAAAGCCCCTCCACGGAAAACCTCCCAAGCATCCCGCAAGCCGAAGCCCAAGCCGAAGAAGGAAAAAGAGAGGACACCGACTTGCGCCTGCAGCGCCCAAAAGGCGCATACTGCAATCAAAACAGCCGCAACACCCAAACTCGCGAAGACGGCCAAGCGCACGATCGCGCGTACCCCTCAAGGCCTGCAAACGGCGCAATGCCAATGGGGCAATACGAGTCGCGCCTTAGATACTACCATCCGCGCTCTGCAGGAACTGCAGAAGGTGTTTACTAGCACCTCCCTGCAGGGCGGGCAGGATATTTAAGCCGCCTTCATTTCAAAATTAACGGCGGCACGCGCCACCCTTATGCGCAGCCGTGCGCGGCGAGTGGAAAGGCGCAAATTTACAAGCACTGCCATCGTCAGCAACGATCGTTTTTTCAACGTGTTAGTCTAGCACTATAAACCGGCAACCGCGGACGCGCTCCTTTTGTATAGTTATATATACACAACATTTATATCTAATTCTTTTAAACATATGTGTTTATTTTCGAAGTTTTTAATTAAAGTATAATAATTAAAGTAGAAACTGTGTAGAGTGAATTTGGAAAATTATAACGTTTGGAGAAAAAACAAAACCTAAACTATAAACTGTTTTTATTTAAAAGGAAAGAGGTGCAGTGCAGCGAAGAGAGACCAGATGCGTTCACAACGAGTAATTTATTTCTCGTGTGAACCAGAATTGGTATGATATAAGAGTATCCATTCACTTCAGTGAATGACAGTAAACCGGAGTGCCTATATAAAAATTTTGGAATTATGTTGTGGTGAATGTGAAAGTCAGTCAATGCCATGCAAAAAATATTGGCGTCATACATAATCTGGCCCTAATTTTCTATTTTATTTCTAAGCTGCTTTAGTTTTCGCTGCTTAATGAATTTCTTTAAAATGTCAAGTTTTTATGCGTCAGCGGCGGCTGATGGCAACAAGTACATCATCTTGGTCCCATTCACCATAAGACCAACTTTTTTCGCCTCTTTATGCAATCCATTAAAGGTAAGTTTTATTGTTAAGGCCATTGGTATCAATATCTTCAGCACACGCAAACAATTTCACGCCCTCATAAATCTTGTACACCTTCTGTTAAAACTATTTTCTCTAGCATTAGCATAACAAGAAAGTGCACGATATTCACTCTTCTTATCTGAAGCCTCTTTTGATTTCGAATGGCTCGTGGGTCTTCTTAAGGATTTAGGGCTAAGTAAATATTTAATCGACAATTGATTAACCAGGTCTGAAGCCTCACTGATAAAGTCCAATCAGCTTGTTGGCTTTGGGACTTAGTCTTTCATACAATACGTTAGACGCGATATTAAGAAGGCTGTTTCCGCCTGTAATAAGCGTGGTTCTCCTGATCAATTTCCTGATGGACTGTGGATCCAAATGAAGGCATTGCTTGTTCAACCATATTATTCATGAGAGTTCATGCTTACTCTTTGTTTAAGAGCGCGGATGGGAGTCTGCCGTAACCTGGCTCTTTGTTACTCTTTATGTGCGATATTTCCATCCTAACTTTGTTGTAATCGGGTGGTATAAATTTCGTCATTAGCAATTGGGGTGTCGGATTCGTCTTTTATTTAGCAATGAAGATAGGTGGTCCCTCCACAACTTAAGCACACTCTCTAATTGAGTTACCTGTTCGTCTTATTATTTCTGCAGGAATCTAATCCCTGGTCTTGAAATCTTTCGTCATTCGTCGTATTTTTAATACAGTTTTCCAACTTTTTTAGTGGAATTCTCTTATCAGCTAGCATCTGAAGCTTATCCCACTCACGCCCTTCTGCCCCCTGTTATACTACAAATTGCGCTTTCTTCTTTTTCCACGTTAACGCTCACAGTCACGCTACGTTAATGTCCCGTATTCGAAGTGACCCTATAGGCAGAGTCGTTTTTTTAGGCAACGCAGCACTCCTCATCATACCAGTTGTTTTTGCTGGCTTGCTGAAAACCTTTGGTGTCCGCAGTGCGCAATGAGAAATAAATATGCACGCACTGCTCGGCTACAATCTCAGGATAGAGAACAGCTGTCTTTTTAATGAACAGATTTATTTTTGCAATTTTTCTTTCTGTCTTTTCGTCCACCTACGTCGCTGCACAAAGCCGAGTGCGTATCTTGTCTGCTACAAGGAATTGGTTGGAGTCGATACGTGGACCTCGTAGAGTGCGCACATCCACGGCACTGGTGCTCTGCGAACCGTCATGCGCTTGCGCAAATAAATGTTGTTGTGATGTGGATCGTTGTGCGACGGTCACACGGTGTGGGTTTGATCAATCTAGCTGTCCAAAATTAAAGCAGCAGTTTATTCTGTTCAAAAGTGGTTGTCTCACTTCATTGGAACGGATGGACCCGTTGTCATTTTTTGGCAATACATGAGATATGTCAATATGGGTATCAAACGAAAAGTATTTTACTCCGCATTTCAAAATTTTACATTTTTGAAAAGGGTTGCCACTTAGGGTTGCCACGTCACCTTCTTTTTTAAACACACATTTATCTGTTCTAAAAGAAAATGTAATGATTTGATTAAGGCTAAACAAGTGAACAAGTATTTCGTTTAGAAGGGTATATTGCTTTTTAATCCAAAAATTCATAGAACTGCACACAATTTTTATATATTTTAGATGTGCGATGTTAGCTGCGTTGACATTGCTGATGGGTTTGAGGTATGTATACTATTCAGAGGACATATTGGAACGTCAGCGAGTATATTAAAAAAAACTTGAATATTTTGGAAAATCGACTTTTGGCCAGCTAGTTTGATCAAAAACCCCACCGTGAGTCGTTCACAATACTTCGTACAGGATAGGTACGGCAAACATATTTTTGATACAGCCTAATGTACACACGAAGATTCTTTTTCTTGGTATGCATATATCTCGTTCTTTAATAAGCTATATAGGAAAACAGAACAATCCTTTGGAGGATAATCGACATATATGTAAAATACATATGTATGTGCCACATTTCGATTTACAGTACATTCTTATTAAAACTTTTTCATTTTCTTATGAACCGCCTCAGAAAATTATGAGCAAGGATTATGTGATTGAAAAGGTTTATTTGTCACTACTTTCGGAAAAGATGATCTATGCTTTGCATTCAAGATATATAAGACTTGACTCGACTTAAAAGAGACATTTAAAGTATGGTAAGGATCTAACAAAAAGAGATTTCTGTTACATTGGAACAAGACAGTGTGCATCTTACTTATAGGAATCCAAAAAACTGGACGGCATGTTATCTGATAAACCGACGGCACGAACTTCGAGCAGGACTAATGAAGAGAAAGTGGTTCTTCCGTAAAACCCTTAAAGATTGAGATCATATGCAAATTTTATGATACGGGTTACAACTTATGTCTGAAATAAGGGAATCGTAGGCTCATGATGAACGCCGTTTGCCAGCAAATATTAAAAGAGCCGGATAAAATGATTGAGCCTATATTTCATTTATTTTCTTCACTTGCCAGATTAAGACTTCACGTACTACAAGTAACACAATTTTCCTATCTAGAAATAGCAGCTATGGTGAGTCCTAAAAATACATATCTAGTATATGCAAAGCACACTGGGTTATTTTATAACAAAAGTGGTGGTTCTTGATAAGGTTTTTCTGTTTGGTCAAACAAACACCTGGTAACACTATCGACATATTCAGTCTATGTGACAACCTTACAGATCGACAAGTTCAATCTAATCTCCGCTCAATTCTTCTCTCAACAGACCTCAATGGTAAGCTCCAATTATCTTGCAGAGCAATTAGTCTCAGTAGAGTCCTACCTTGTGCGACGAAGGCCATAAGGAATTAAATTTTTTTTATACCCGCTTTTTATACTCAGCTGAGCAGAGCTCACAGAGTATATTAACTTTGTTCGCATAACGGTAATCCGTAACGGCATAAACTAATCGAGATAGATATACACTTCTATATATCAAAATGATCTGGGTGAAAAAAGAAATTCATTTAGCCATGTCCGTCCGTCCGTCCGTCGGTCCGTCTGTCCGTCCGTCTGTAAACACGACAACTTGAGTAAATTTTAAGGTATCTTGATGGAATTTGGTATGTAGGTTCCAGGGCGCTCATCGCAGATCGCTATTTAAAATGAACGAAATTGGACTACAACCACTCCCACTTTTTCGATATCGAAAATTTCGAAAAACCGAAAAAGTGCGATAATTCATTGCCAAAGACGGATAAAGCAATGAAACTTGGTAGGTGCGTTGACCTTATGACGCAAAATAGAAAATTAGAAAAATTTTGAAAAGTGGACGTGGCACCGCCCACTTTTAAAAGAAGATAATTTAAAAGTTTTTCAAGCTGTAATTTGGCAGTTGTTGAAGATATCATCATGAAATTTGGCAGGAACTTTACTTCTATGCCTATTTATGTGCTGAATAAAAATTAGTAAAATCGGATGACGAACACGCCTACTTAAAAAAAAAAAATTAAAAGTCAAATTTTAACAAAAGTTTAATATCTTTACAGTATATTTATAAGTAAGTTATGTCAACATTCAACGCCAGTAATGATATGGTGCAACAAAATACAAAAATAAAAGAAACTTTCAAAATAGGCTTGGCTCCGCCCTTTTTCATTTAATTTGTCAAGAATACTTTTAATGCCATAAGTAGAACAAACATTTACCAATCCTTGTGAAATTTGGTACGGGCATAGACTCTATGACGATAACTGTTTGCTGTGAAAATGGGTGAAATCGGTTGAAGCCACGCCCAGTTTTTATACACAGTCGACAACCTGTCCTTCCGCTCGACCGTTAACACGATAACTTGTGCAAAAATCGATATATCTTTACTAAACTTAGTTCACGTACTTATCTGAACTCACTTTGTATTGGTGTAAAATATGGCCGAAATCCGACTATGACCACGCCCAATTTTTCGATATCGGAAATTTCGAAAAATTAAAAAAATGCCATAATTCTATACCAAATTCGAAAAAAGGGATGAAACATTGCGATTGGATTGGTTTTTTGACACAAAATATAACTTAAAAAAAACTTTGTAAAATGGGTGTGACACCTACCATATTAAGTAGTAGAAAATGAAAAAGTTCTGCTGGACGAAATCAAAAGCCCTTGGAATCATGGCTGGAATACTGTTCGTGGTATTACATATATAAATAAATAAGCGATACTCGACAAATGATGTTCTGGGTCATCCTGGGCCACATCTTTTCATTTGATAACCATCCCGTTCAAACACATTCTAGAGTCACCCCTGGTCCACCCTTATGGAGATATCTCGAAAAGGGGTCCACCTACAGAGCTAAGCCCACTCGCTCTCTTTTAAAATAATCATTAACACCATTCATTTGATACCCATGTCATACAAATACATTCCAGGGTTACCCTAGGTTCATTTTCCTAAATGGTGGTTTTCCCTTATTTTGTCTCTCAGCTGAGTATGTAATGTTCGGCTACACCCGAACTTAGCCTTCCTTACTTTTTACCCTATCTTACTCTACCTTCACTTTATGCAGCTCACAAACTCACGAAACAAACTCACCCGTCAACAAATTATTATCAAATTTACCATAATTTGTGTATCGCCGCACACCCCTAAATGGCGAAATTCATTAAATTTAGTTCTTTACAGAATTTACTATAGCAACAATCTGTTACATCAGTTATTCACAACTCTGATTTCTTTATGTTATTTGCATAATTTATGTTAAACAAAATAGCGCGTCAAATTTGAAATGAGGCATTGAAAATTCTGAGAATGCTGTAGTAAACATTTTCTATGTGCACAAACATCCTTACTTACTTACTTACTACTTATACAAACATCCTTACATTATTTAAATATTAAGTGAGTTGTATATTTATTTGCGATGTTGTAAACTGTTGGCAACTTAAATGGCAAGCGTCTTCGACAGGATGATAAAATAAATTATGCAAATGTCTATTTACAATTTACTTAAACATTTTGAATAACTTCGTTTATATTTTTATATTCCCTTTCTGTCTAGCGCTCGGCGGTGGATTGTGAATTCTTTTGGTTGATTTAAAATAAAAATGCTTTAGCATGGAGGATAGTTACATATGACAGGAAGAGTGGACTGCTCGATAAGGTATCTTAAGTTAGGTTAAGTTGAGTGGTAACGGACCTCTAATCAGCAGTAACACTATGGTCTTATAAACTTACTCAAAGCATTTGTCTAATAAAGTCATAACAGAGCAGGTTAGGTTAAGTTAGGTTGGACTGACGCACAGGTCAGGACCTCATGCAGACTAAATAAGTCCATAATACTATCGAAAGGGTGTTCAACGACCAAACTAAAAACAATATTCGCCCTTTTATTAAATACTGTGGCGCATTTTCACATCACTAAATAAATGCACAACAACAAAAACCTTGAAGCAAGCTACATAAAGACATTAATCATCGTGTATGCACATAAATACAAGGCAGCAGAGAGGTACTCACAAACGCATGTCATCATCAGCCGAAGTAGTACTCACATATACACACGCATATGGATACAAACTACAAATATACATGTATATGTTGGTAATCAAGCATGAAGTTCACGAAATTACTAGACCTTAGGAGAAGTGAGGAAACGAGGAAACCGAGAGTATAAAAGCCGAGCAAGCTGAGGGTTCAATAATCAGTTTGATTTAAGCACGCTATTAGTTGTGAGGTATAAGAGGAATCAATGCTGACGAGTATGCCTTTCATTCTGATAGAGACAAGACAACAACAAAAATGGAAGAAAAAAACGAAGCACCGCAGACAGTGACGAGTACAAACATCGACAATTGCATCTCAGCTGGAGTCACAAGAGACACGCATTGCAGATATGTCGCAAATGTTATCTCAATTGGAAGAACAGAAGACATATTTGTCATCTCAACTGGAAGCGCAAGAGGCACATATATCTGAAATATCCACACTAATTTCGGAGCAGGTATCATCGTAGCTCCTTGCAAAAATGGAAGAGCAGGATGCAAAAATGTTACACCTCGAGGACAAAATTGATGCCGAGATAGAAGCGTTGAAAGGTCTTATGCAGCAGTTACAACTAAATCGCCCACCTGTTCCAGCAAGGAATCCGAAGGTAAAAACTCTATCTTTTGACAGCTCTGTTCCTTTCCAAGTATTCAAGCTTCAATTTAAGAAGACGTCAGCAGTGAACAACTGGAATGCGGAACATAAATTTGCTGCACTATTCGTGGCAATGAAAGGGCCTGCAGCTGAAATCTCACATGAAATCTCTCAGAGTACGAGCGTGACAGTTATGAAGCATTGATGGCCGCTGTCGAGAGACGTGGCGGAAGCGAGCTTAGGAAACAGATATACCAAATTGAGTTGCAAAACCGTTACCAAAATGCGAATGAGACTTTGCAAGAATTTTCGTCGGATGTTAAAATAATGGCTCATCACGCAAATGCAGACGCACTCGTAACACACCGAGAGGGTAAAAATCCAGAGCTTTATTAATGGAATACAGGACGTTGAAACGAAGTAAGCGACATACGCAAATCTAAAGCCAACATTTGCTGAAACAGTATCCCATGCGCTGATTCAGGCAACAGCATCGTTTCTGTGAAAGCCAGTTTTAAAAGCAAGCCGTGGGGAAGTAGAAAAGCCAGAAGGGTGAACGCAATATTGGAGGCGTTGAAGGGATTGCAAAAGCGGAGTGTTAGTGTAATAAAATGCTTCAAATGCGGGAAGCCAAGACATATTGCACGTCATTGCGGTATTGACCCTAGTGGTTCCATCAGCATTGGTGGTCTTAAGTGCAAAGCTGGAGGAGATAAGCAAGAGCGAGTCAGATGTAAAGATCGAGAAATTGCCCCAAATATTGTATGTCCTGTGATATCTGTATCTCAAATCGGAAGAAAATCGATCAGTCTTACCGTCAAAGGAAATGTGGATGGCAAAGAACGTGTACTGACTTTAGATACGGGCGCATTTCATTCCTTAATCCGATCTGATTTGGTCAACATGAGAGTAAAGCCATTACCTGGAGCAAGGTTGTATACGGTCACTGGCGAGTATAACTAAGTCCGGGGGAGAAGTGATCTGTGAAGTCTTAATGGGAAGGTCATGGTTCTACACAAATTCGTTGTGGCGGATATTGTTGATGAAGTCATATTGGGAGTGGACTTCTTAGTTGACCATGACATCAGGATCGATATGCAGAGAAGGGTTATGCGTTATAAGAACCGGGATGTGCCACCTAACTTCAGTTTCGAGAAAGGGTTCAGTAGTAATCGAGTACTGGTGGAGAAGACCCGACAAAGACCACGAAAGTCAAAGGTTAAGTTTGATGGATCGAATGGGCCAAATAAAGCGAATCCAAAAGTACCTGCGAGAGAAACACTGGCATTTATAAAACCAAATGGACCCACAAAAGCGAAGGAGAGAATTCCCCAGAATGAATGCGAGGGTAGTTTCAAGCCAGGGCGCACTACTGTTGTGAAACGTGGGAACGATACAGATTATGTGGCGTGCTTAAATCAAACTCATACTGCTTACTCAGCTTTAACTCCTTTTATTCTCTGTGATGTCTCGTTCGCATACTTCTAGGCGTTTCTTCTTCCAGAATTTACTACTTGTTTACCAGCTATAAATTCACCGGCTTAAAATACAGATGCACGTTTATAGCATCTCATATGCACGTGTATATGTGAGTGATACTTGCAGAAATGATTGCCTGCTTGTTTGTTTGTTTGTTAGATATATGCATGTGTATGTATGAGAAATACTTTGCTGATGATTGCATACTTTTGTGAGTAACTTTCCGCTGCTGTATGTACATATGTGTAGACATAATGATTGATTTGTTTATGTATTTATAATATTATGTACATTTGTTTATGATATGATTATATAAGTGACTGCTTAGTATCAGCTTAGAGATGATAGTATCCCTTAGTGTTGCTAATATCGCCCACCCTGCCCTCCACATAAGTCTGATCGTCCCGATCAGAGACATTTTTCGGTCTACACGCTGCCAGCCTTTCAAATGAACCACTTTCATTTTGTTTCGTGGTTTGCCAATGGTTTGTATGCGGTAAATTACATCGTTGATTCGTTTTATAACTTCGTGTGGGCCTTCCCAATTACACTACAATTTCGGGGCAAACCTTTTTTCGTTGTGGGTTATATAACAGCAACAAATCTCCTTCCTGAAACCCTTCCGAATTAATTGCTTTATCGTACCTCGCTTTCATCTTGTCACTCATAATTTTTGATCGTTGCCTTACAAGATCGTGTATCTCTCTCAGCTCTTCTTCCAAATCATTAGTGGATTTCTTAACATTTCTCTCCGCATTGGCATCTATCCCAAACTTCAAATCAGGTGGCAGTCTAAGGTCATTGCCAAAAAATGCCTTTTGCAGGGGTTTGGCCCGTTGTCTCATGCACGGCTGATCGGTAAGCCATCAAGAATAATGGTATGCGGGTATCCCACTCTTTATGGTACTTGTCTACTACTTTCCTTAAGTGCTCCTCCAATGTTCTATTGAATCGTTCTACCATACCATCGGATGGAGGATGCAATGCAGTTGTCCGTGTTTTCGAATGCCCAATGATTTACACATTTCCTGGAATACAGCTGATTCGAAATTCCTGCCTTGATCAGAATGTAACTCCATTGGTACTCCATACCTTGCAACCCAATTGTTTATAAACACTTCTTCTACCGTTTCCGCTTCTTGATTTGGGATTGGGTATACCTCAGGCCATTTGCTGAAATAATCCACAACTACCAGTACATATATGTTTCCGCCGTTGCTAGTAGGAAATGGACCGGAGACATCCATTTCGATCCTTTCAAATGGCGCACCTGAGTTATATTGCTTCATCTGGCCATGACTTCGGGTTCTGGGTCCTTTTGCTCTGCTGCAAACCTCGCAGTTCGCAATCCACTCAGTGACCGATTGATGGCAACCAACCCAATAGAATCTCTGATTAAATTTTACAACTCGAAGACAAAATTGATGCCGAGATTGAAACATTGAGGGTCGTATACAGGAGTTGCAATAAATCGCCCAGCAGTTTCAGCGAGTAATCCAAAGTTAACAAGTAAGAACGGGACTGTCTTCGGCTGTGCCGAAGACTTCATACCTTTCATGAATGGGGCTGAACAATAATCTTATCCCGTTCGTAATCTCCGAATAATCGGATGTATAAGATAAGAAATATATAGTGAACAGATCTACATACCTTAAAGATTTTTAAGATAAATATAAAATAAAAAACGGGTAGGTACTTTGTGTGAGGATGCAAAGTTTCAGGTTTTTTGTGGTCTGCGTGTAAAAACTATGACTACGAATCACGTATTTCAAAAATATATGACGAAAACGTAACTATTTGATGAAATTTGATGAATTTTGAAGATTCTAGCCGTAAAAAAGGGGTCAAAATGACAGTTTATATGAAGTATATAATATATATAGGACCGATCTCTATGATTTTTTCAGACAACAATATATGCTATATATGTAAGCATTTTGTGAAATTTGAAGCTTCTAACTGTTAAAACGGGGCAGAAATTGCGCAAAGTTTCTTATCTGAACAATCGGTTGTATGAGATATATACTATGTGTACCACCGATCTCAATGATTTTTTCAGACATCAATATATGCTATACACGTAAGCAGTTGGTGAAATTTGAAGCTTCTAGCTGTTAAAATGGGGCCGAAATCGTAAAAAAAATATATATATACTATATATATATACTATATATACCATCATATATATATTATATATATCACCGATCTCTATGATTTTTTGACACAACAATACATACTATATACGTAAGCAATCGGTGAAATTTGAAGCTTATAACTGTTAAAATGGGGAATAAATTGCGCAAAGTTTCTTATCTGAACAATCGGTTGTATGGGATATATACTATATATACCACCGATATCAATGATTTTTTCAGACATCAGTATATGCTATACACGTAAGCATTTGGTGAAATTTGAAGCTTCTAGCTGTTAAAATGGGGCCGAAATCGTAAAAAAATATATATATACTATATATACCATCATATATATATTATATATATCACCGATCTCTATGATTTTTTGACACAAGAATACATACTATATACGTAAGCAATCGGTGAAATTTGAAGCTTATAGCTGTTAAAATGGGGTAGAAATTGCGAACAGTTTCTTATCTGAACAATCGGTTGTATGAGATATATACTATATATACAACCGATCTCTATGATTTTTTCAGACAACAATATATGCTATATACGTAAGCAATCGGTGAAATTTGAAGCTTATAGCTGTTAAAATGGGGTAGAAATTGCGAAAAGTTTCTTATCTGAACAATCGGTTGTATGAGATATATACTATATATACAACCGATCTCTATGATTTTTTCAGACAACAATATATGCTATATACGTAAGCAATCGGTGAAATTTGAAGCTTATAGCTGTTAAAATGGGGTAGAAATTGCGAAAAGTTTCTTATCTGAACAATCGGTTGTATGAGATATATACACTATATACAACCGATCTCTATGATTTTTTCAGACAACAATATATGCTATATACGTAAGCAATTGGTGAAATTTGAAGCTTATAGCTGTTAAAATGGGGCAGAAATTGCGAAAAGTTTCTTATCTGAACAATCGGTTGTATGAGATATATACTATATATACAACCGATCTCTATGATTTTTCCAGACAACAATATATGCTATATACGTAAGTATTCGGTGAAACTTGAAGCTTCTAGCTGTTAAAATGGGGCTAAAATTTGCGAAAATATATATATATATATATATACTATATATATATATACTATATATACCACCATATATATACTATATATACCACCGATCTTTATGATTTTTTCAGACAACAATATATGCTATATACGTAAGCATTCGTTGAAATTTGAAGCCTCTAGCTCTTAAAATAGGGCAGTAACTACGAAAAGTTCCTTATCTGAACAATCGGTTGTGGGGGATATATACTATATATACGACCGATCTCATCAATTTTTTCAGGCAAAAATATGTGCAATATACGAAAGTATATGGTGCAGTTTGAAGCTTCAATCCGTTAAATTGGGTAAGATATTACAAAAATCCTCTTTTTCTGAAAAATCGGTTGTATGGAGGATATATGCTATAGTGGTCCGATCCGGTCGGTTCCGACAAATGTCTAATCGGACACCCAAATACACCCGCTCACCAAATTTTATCAAGATATCTCAAAAATTGAGGGACTAGTTTGCATACAAACAGACAGACGGACAGACGGACATGGCTAAATCAACTCAGCTCTTCAACCTGATTATTTCGGTATACTTAATGGTGGGTCTATCTATTTTCCTTTAAGGACTTACAATTTTCGGTTTCGTGACGAAATTAATATACCATTTCATTTTCATGAAAGGTATAAAAACACCATCCTTTGACGGTTCTGTTCCTTTCCAGGTCTTTAAGATACAGTTTGAGAAGACGCAGCAGTGAACAACTGGAATGCGGAAGATAAAGTTGCTGCACTGTTCGCGGCATGGGCCTGCAGCGGAAATCTTACAGACTAGTCCAGAGTACGAACGGAACAGTTATGAAGCATTGATTGTCGCTGTCGAGAGACGTTACGGAAGCGAGCATAGGAAACAGATATACCAAATTGAGTTGCGAAACCTTTACCAAAAGGCGAATGAGAATTCGGAGGAATTTGCTTCAAATATTGAAACGTTGGCTCATTTTGCAAATGCGGACGAACCCGTGGAATACACCGAAAAGGTAAAAATCCAAAGCTTTATTAATAGAATACGGGATGTCGAAACGATGCGAGCGACATACGCAAATCCAAAACCCTACGTTCGCAGAAACGGTATCACATGCTCTGATTCAGAAAACGGCGTCGCTTCTGTGTAAGCCAGTTTTCAAAGCACGCCTTGTGGAAGTAGAAAGGCCAGAGTGGGTACACGCAATTTTAGAAGCTTTAAAAAGAACGCAACAGAAGAATAATGATGCAAACAAATGTTTTAAGTGTGGAAAGCCAGGGCACATTGAACGTCATTGCAGCACCAGTCCTGGTAGTTGAAATTTCGCTGGTCGTAAACGTAAAGCTGGAGGAGATAAGCAAGAGCGAGTCAGATGTAAAGATCGAGAACTTGCTCCCGCTATTGAATGTCCTGTGATATCTATCTCGCAAATTGGAAGAAACTCGAGCAGTCTTACCGTCAGAGGAAATGTGGATGGCAAAGAACGTATACTGACTCTAGCTAAGGGCGCATCTCATTCCTTGATCCAATCTGATTTGGTCAACAGGAGAGTAAAGCCATTACCTGGAGTAAGGTTGCGTACGGTCACTGGCGAGTATAACCAAGTCCAGGTAGAAGTGATATGTGAAAACGTAATTGGTAAGGTCACGGTTCTACAAAATTCGTTGTGGCAGAGATCGTTAATGAAGTCATACTGGGAGTGGACTTCTTAGTTGACCATGACATCAGGATCGATATGCAGAGAAGGGTTATGCGTTATAAGAACCAGGATGTGCCACTTAACTTCAGTTTGGAGAAAGGGTTCAGCAGTAATCGAGTACTGGTGGAGAAGACTCGACAAAGACCACGAAAGTCAAAAGTAAAGGTTGATGGATCGAATGGACCAAATAAAGCGAAATCAAAAGTACCTTCGGGGCTCGAGATATAAACCAAAACTTGGACCCGGGTACCCCTAGAATATGTTTATACAATATGGAAATCAAATGAAAGCTGTTGATGCGTGCTATAGTACAGAATAATTTTCATACAACTGGGAGTCTAGGGGCTCGAGATATGGCCCAAAACGTGGACCCGGGTACCCCTAGAATGTGTTTATACAATATGGATATCAAATGAAAACTGTTGATGAGTACTATAGTAGAGGATAATTTTCATACAACTGGGAGGCTAGGGTCTCGAGATATAGCCCAAAACGTGGACCCGGGTACCCTTAGACTGTGTTTATACAATATGGATATCAAATGAAGGCTGTTGATGAGTGCTATAGTACAGGATAATTTTCATACAACTGGGAGTCTAGGGGTTCGAAATATAGCCCAGAAATATAAGTTCGGCAGTTGTCGCGGACGGACGTATTTTATCAAGCTCCGTGTTATTTTAAACTTTTCGTGCATAAAGTACCTACATAGTTATTTGATTGTGTTATGTGTAAACATATTACCTTGCTGACACAATTAACTAGTGTCGTGAATTTATATGTGTTGATTGCTTTTAAACTTTGTAATATAAGCTTTCATAATGCCTTGCTATTGTAAGCTAAAGGTTGAGCGCAGTGACCCCAAGATTCAGTGCGCAAAGTGCAAAGAGATTTTTCATTTGAGCTGTGTTGGGTTTGTTCAAGCCGATGTCGATTATTTGCACTCAGCGAATAAATCGTTTTATTGCAATGTGTGTATGGCGGAACGTCGTTCATCTCTTTGTTTGCCGACACCCCCTGTCGCTACAAGTAATCAAAGTCGTCAAATTTTGACTGAGAATCAGAAAATAATAAAAAATAAGACTACAAGTGCTAACTCTCTTCTGGATACTTTATCTAATGATATTTCAGACGCAGGTATGCAAAAAGGTGCTGCGGTATGCAATAATCATGCTGTTGATTTGCGATCTGTGCTTTCTGCTTTATCCGCTATTCGCAATGATAACAAAGAGTTAGCTAACAAGTGTGATGCACTACGTGCTGAAGTTCACTCTCTGCATAACTGCCTGCAAGCTAAAGATGACGCTATAACATCATTAACTGCTGAAATAAATGGGCTGCATTCTGTTGTTGGTGATTTGCATAAGCTCTTCACTGAGTATGCTCTTAGTGTAAACAAACGTGAAGAGATCACCGAAAATTCTAATTCGTCTCTTGGATCTCCTACAAATCTACATACGAATGATGTTCTAAGTACTGAAGGTGTTACTGTTGTTGCTGCTTCCGCTGTCGCTAGCACAGTAGATAAACGGTCAACTGCTTCTTATATAGATATCGCTTCAAGCGCTGAGACAACAATTGTTTCTCCTACCGCGCTGTGTCCGCATGATAATGTGAATGCTAATATGAATGCTAATAATAATAATACAGTAAGCGCTAAAGGTTTGCTTACTTCTAATGGTACCTTGTCTCTAATCTCTAATGATGTTAATAATGAGGGTCCATTGATGATTCTACAAAAGACCAAGCGTGCAAAGAAATTTAAAGTTAAAAATGCTAACCAAGCGAATGAGCCAGTGGATCATCCTGCTTCTTCAAAGCTCCATCTACAAATTCTGTTCAAGCTCAACCTGCCACCCCGTCTGCTAGCTCTGGTACTAGTACTATACAAACGTTACCACCTAGTTATGCTGTGCTGCCAAGACAAAATCAAATAGTGTGCAGATTGATTGTAATGATGCGAATGGCGCTAACCTAAGCAGAGTCCCAGGGTCTAAACCGAAAGTAAAGAGTTCTCGCATAAATCTACATAAGCCATTAGCTTTTGGTGTGAGCAATAATGTAGAACTAGGTGTTGCCGCTAAGCTTAAATGGTTGCATGTCTCATCTTTCCAGCCTAGTGTAACTGAAGAAGATATTGTGAACTACGTCTCGAAGTATGCTGGCATACACAAGATTTATTTGAAATGCGATAAACTTGTAAGAAAAGGTACTGAGCTGTCTGACCTTAGGAAAATTACTTTCAAACTGGGCGTAACTGAATCATTTTATGATAAAGTAGTTGATGCGAGTATCTGGCCCATCAATGTAATTATACGACCATTCCAGTTTTTTCAAAGGAGTGGTTCAGCGCAACAGGTTCCGTAACACCACAAGCCTATGACAGGCCTCTTAGTATTTATTATGAAAATTCGTCGGGGCTTAGAACTAAATCTAAGAAGCTTTATGAATTCACTTCTGATTTGAACTACGATGCTCTAGTTTTTGTGGAAACCTGGCTTAATAGTGCATTTTATGACTCCGAATTTTTTGATCCTAACCTCTACAATAACTATCGCAAAGACCGCGACTCGTTAAAAACTGGCGCTGCTCGGGGTGGTGGAATTTTAATCGCCGTTAAAAGGAAATATGGTTCGTCAATTATATCGCTGCAGAATGGAGACTCACTGTTAGATCAACTATGTGTTTGCATATATGGCTCTTTGCCTCTCTTTGTATGTGCCTCATATATTCCACCAAGAAGTGAAGATCATGTGTACATGGCGCATGTAGATAATATTGTAGATTTAGTATCTAAGCGACATGAGAATAATGTTTATATTTTAGGTGATTTCAACTTAGGGAATGAAGGCTGGGCAGCCGTGGATGATAGTTTAGTTTTGTATCCGAATAACGTTAATAGTGTTTCTGAAACATATGTCGTTGATAACTTATTGAACGCGAATCTTGCCCAGGTAAACACCTTTATTAATAACTTGTCTAGGACGTTGGATCTAATTTTTATTAGTGATACCATGACTTTTTCACTCTCCGAATGTCTTGATCCTCTCTCTTGCCCTGGCTTACATCATGTTCCATTAGTTTTGGAATTAGAATCTTATGAGTTTAAAAAAATTCGATTAGATATGAACTCAGGAAACTATAATTTTAGAAACTGTGATTTTGATGCTATCAACGCCAAAATAAGCATAATTGATTGGGATAGTATATTCTCAGGTGTTGGTGTTAGTGAATGCTTTGATATTTTCAAAAGTAAAGTCAACCAAATGTATAGTAGTTTGATCCTTCGAATGCGGAAAAATTGCCATAAAATTCCTTGGTATACGAAGGAGTTAAAAAAACTTAAGAATTTACGAAACAAATTCTTTAAAAAGTACAAATTGTCTAACTCGCCTGCTTTTAAGGAAAAATATGTATATTATTCAAAGCAATTTAAATCCCTAAGAAATCGGCTTCATAAAAAATATGTTGAGAAATTTGAATGCGACATTAAGTCGAATCCGAAATCTTTCTGGCACTACGTTAGAGCTAAAAAGTCATGCTCTAGCATCCCATCTCATGTTTTTTATAATGAAACCTCTGCATACTCTCTTACTGATGCCGTCAATCTTTTTGCAGATTTCTTCAGCTCTAACTTTGTGTCTGATACTGTTTTGCCTGATGTGGTTGAGCATACTGATGTTAATACTCAAATAAATTTTGGTGAACTTTCCATATCACTTGATGATGTTATTCGGGGAATTTCGGTGTTAAAGTCCTCAAAACAATCTGATGTGGATGGACTGTGTTCATTTTTGCTTAAAAATACTGTTGCAATTGCTTATCCGATTTTATTAATTTTCAATAAATCTCTAAAGCGGGGAGATTTTATTAATGCCTGGAAAGTAACTTCCATTACTCCTATTTTCAAAAGTGGCAATAAGAGCAATATTGCCAACTACCGCCCAATATCAAAACTTTCCACAATATCGAAACTTTTCGAGATTATAATTAAGGAAAAGATATCGTTTGCGGTAAAAAGTATTATTTCACCCAACCAGCATGGTTTTATGTCCGGTAGGTCGACTGTGACTAATTTTGCTGTTTTTACTGAATATTGTCTCTCTGTCTTTAATAACAGAGCACAAGTAGATACCATATACACTGATTTTTCTAAGGCTTTCGATAAAGTTAGCCATAAATTACTACTTTTAAAACTTGCTGATCTGGGATTTCACTCCAATATTCTATCATGGGTGAAGTCTTACCTGGCGGATCGGAGTTGTACTGTTGTGGTTGATGGTGTCAGTTCTCGTCCTTTTACCGCGACCTCTGGTGTTCCTCAAGGAAGTGTCCTAGGACCTCTCCTATTCATAATTTTTTTAATGACATACGTCATTGCTTCATTTACTCGAATTTTTTGTTGTACGCAGATGATTTGAAAATTTTTACATCAGTCACAAATCAGGCAGATTCCCTACGGCTGCAGTCAGATTTTGACAGAGTAATAGATTGGTGTAGTAGGAATTGCTTACATTTAAATATTAATAAGTGCTTTCACATCTCATTTTCAAAATCCCGTAATGGTATTAACACCTCGTATTACATCGGTCTTTCTGTTTTGAAAACTGTTGATGAAATATTAGATCTTGGAGTTGTCTTCGATGCTAAATTTCTCTTTCAGAGTCAACTTAACTGTGTTATTGCTAAGTCATATTCAATGCTTGCGTTCATTCGCCGCTTTAGCTCGGACTTCCATGATCCCTATACGTTAAAGCTACTATATGCATCGCTTGTACGGTCTAAACTGGAATATGCTTCCTTCGTTTGGAGACCATACCACGCTTGTCATATACAGCGACTTGAAATGATCCAGAAAAAATGTTTGCGTTTTGGGCTCCGGTCATTACGTTTTCAGGATCCTTTACCATCTTACTACTCTAGATGTCTACTTATAAGGCTAAAGCCTCTGGATAGTAGAAGATCTATTTTAGCGCTGATATTTATTTATGATTTGATAGGGGGCACGATTGACTCACCGTTTCTTTTGGAGCGTATTCGCTTCAATATACCATCTAGAACACTTCGAAATCATGATATTTTTTTATTGGATAGGGCCAGAACGACATATGTCGCTAATTCGCCTATTGCTAGGGCATTGAAGGAATTCAATCTTCTTACTAATGCCAGGGAAATTGATTTTTCAGTAAATAAATCAAAGTTTAAACTTATACTAAATGACTTATATGGTAGATAATATTTAAGCTAATAATTTGTAAATAGTCTGTAAGGATATTTTAATTTGTCCTAGATTTACTTTGAAATAAAGAAAAAAATAAATAAATAAATAAATAAAACGTGGACCCGTACACCCCTAGAATGTGTTTATACAATATGGATATCAAATGAAAGCTGTTGATGAGTGCTATAGTACAGGATAATTTTCATACAACTGGGGGGCTAGGGTCTCGTGATATAGCCCAAAATGTAGACCCGGGTACCCCTAGAATGTGTTTATACAATATGAATATCAAACGAAAGCTGTTAATGAGTGGTATAGTACAGAATAATTCTCATACAACTGGGAGGCTGGGGTCTCGAGATATAGCCCAAAACGTGGACCCGGATACCCCTAGAATGTGTTTATACAATATGGATATCAAATGAAAGCTGTTGATGAGTGCTATAGTACAGGATAATTTTCATACAACTGGGAGGATAGGGTCTCGAGATATAGCCCAAAACGTGGACCCGTGTACCCCTAGAATGTGTTTATACAATATGGATATCAAATGAAAGCTGTTGATGAGTGCCATAGTACAGGATAATTTTCATACAACTTGGAGGCTAGGGTCTCGAGATATAGCCCAAAGCGTGAACCCGGATACACGTAGAATGTGTTTTTACATTATGGGTATCAAATTGAAGCTGTTGATGTATGCTTTAATACAGAGTAAGTTTTACACCGCTGGGTGACTACGGTCTCGATATATAGGCCAAAACATGGACCCGGATACACCTGGAATGTGTTTTTATATTATGGGTATCAAATTGAAGCTGTTAATGTGTGATATAATACAGAGTAAGTTTTACACCACTGAGTGACTAGGGTTTCGAGATATAGGCCAAAACATGGACCCGGATACCCCTAGAATGTGTGTATTATGGATATCAAATGAAAGCTGCTGCTGAGAGCTCTAAAGTTCATTGTGATATTCGATTTAGTCGCATCAACCTGGAAAAACTGATAAATATGTATGCGAAGCCGAAATAAAGACAAGAATTAATAATACCCATATACCTATTTACAAACGTCCTAGTCGATTTGCTGAAATTTCGTATATAAATTTGCCTATATTAGTATTTACGATGCTATTTTCCGGGAAGTATACCAGAGACGGACTGGGACTGGGATTACGATTAGGACTGGGACTGAGACTGAGACTCGGAGTGGGACTGGGACTGAGACTCGGAATGGGACTGGAACAAAATACATACCACCCTCTGGGACTGGCAATAAGAGATGAAGAAGAAGGAGAAAAACTTGAGAGAAGAGAAAAGAGATAAGGAGACTGAGAAAGAGTTAGAATGAGACGAAGATGGAGATGAAGCGAAAAAGACGGAGGGAGGAATGAATAAAAAGATTAGGAAAAAGTTTAGAGGGGTAGGGCAGAGTTAGACGGAAAAAGCTTATTAAAATGTATGCAGATAGGCCAAATTTAGGGCAGAACAACGTATGCCGATTCTGCTAGTATATATAATATAATTTCATTGTTCAATACCAATAAAATTTTGGATTTTTAAATGAGTATAGTTTTTAACCGAGACATTTCTAACTCTCAAACTTTCTTTAGTCTTTAGTTTTTATGAAGCTTTTATCTCGTCTGTGAAGAACGCATTTTCGAACAAGTAAGGAAGGTTAAGTTCGGGTGTAACCGAACATTACATACTCAGTTGAGAGCTATGGTGACAACATAAGGGAAAATAACCATGTAGGAAAATGAACCTAGGGTAACCCTGGAATGTGTTTTGTATGACATGGGTATCAAATGGAAGGTATTAAAGAGTATTTTAAAAGGAAGTGGGAAATAGTTCTATAGGTGGACTCCATTTCTGGACGCCTTTTTGAGATATCGCCATAAAAGTGGACCAGGGGTGACTCTGGAATGCGTTTGTACCATATTGGTATAAAATGAAAGGTGTTAATGAGTATTTTAAAACGTAGGGCCTTAGTTCTATAGGTGGACGCCTTTTCGAGATATCGCAATAAGCGTGGACCAGGGCTCACTCTAGAATTTGCTTGTACGATATGGGTATCAAATGAAAGGCTTTAAAGAGTATTTTATGAGGGAGTGGGCCATAGTTCTATAGGTGCACGCCATTTAGGGATATAGCCATAAAGGTGGATCAGGTTGACTCTAGAATGCGTTTGTACGATATGGGTATCAAATGAAAGGTGTTAATGAGTATTTTAAAAGGGAGTTATCCTTAGTTCCATAGGTGGACACAGTTTCGAGATATCGCCATAAAGGTGGACCAGGGGTGACCCTAGAATTTGTTTGTACAATATGGGTATCAAAAGAAAGGTGTTAATGAGTATTTTAAAAGGGAGTAATCCTTAGTTCCATAGGTGGACGCCGTTTCGAGATATCGCCACAAAGGTGGACCAGGGGTGACCCTAGAATTTGTTTGTACAACATGGGCATCAAACGAATGGTGTTAATGAGTATTTTAAAAGGGAGTGGGCCTTAGTTCTATAGGTGGACGCCGTTTCGAAATATCGCCATAAAGGTGGACCAGGGGTGACTCTAGAATGCGTTTGTACGATATGGGTATCAAATGAAAGGTGTTAATGAGTATTTTAAAAGGGAGTAATCCTTAGTTCCATAGGTGGACGCCGTTTCGAGATACCGCCATAAAGGTGGACCAGGGGTGACCCTAGAATTTGTTTGTACAATATGGGTATCAAAAGAAAGGTGTTAATGAGTATTTTAAAAGGGAGTAATCCTTAGTTCCATAGGTGGACACAGTTTCGAGATACCGCCATAAAGGTGGACCAGGGGTGACCCTAGAATTTGTTTGTACAATATGGGTATCAAAAGAAAGGTGTTAATTAGTATTTTAAAAGGGAGTAATCCTTAGTTCCATAGGTGGACGCCGTTTCGAGATATCGCCACAAAGGTGGACCAGGGGTGACCCTAGAATTTGTTTGTACAACATGGGCATCAAACGAATGGTGTTAATGAGTATTTTAAAAGGGAGTGGGCCTTAGTTCTATAGGTGGACACAGTTTCGAGATACCGCCATAAAGGTGGACCAGGGGTGACCCTAGAATTTGTTTGTACAATATGGGTATCAAAAGAAAGGTGTTAATGAGTATTTTAAAAGGGAGTAATCCTTAGTTCCATAGGTAGACGCCGTGGACCAGGGGTGACCCTAGAATTTGTTTGTACAACATGGGCATCAAACGAATGGTGTTAATGAGTATTTTAAAAGGGAGTGGGCCTTAGTTCTATAGGTGGACGCCGTTTCGAAATATCGCCATAAAGGTGGACCAGGGGTGACTCTAGAATGCGTTTGTACGATATGGGTATCAAATGAAAGGTGTTAATGAGTATTTTAAAAGGGAGTGGGCCTTAGTTCTATAGGTGGACGCCGTTTCGAAATATCGCCATAAAGGTGGACCAGGGGTAACTCTAGAATGCGTTTGTACGATATGGGTATCAAATTAAAGGTATTAATGAGAGTTTTAAAAGGGAGTGGTGGTAGTTGTATATGTGAAGGCGTTTTCCAGATCGCGACCAAAATGTGGACCTGTGACACAAACATCATCTGTTGGATACCGCTAATTTATTTATATATGTAATACCTGCCAAGATTTTAAGGGTTTTTTATTTCGCCCTGCGGAACTTTTTCATTTTCTTCTACTTAATATGGTAGGTGTCACAACCATTTTATAAAGTTTTTTCTAAAGTTATATTTCGTGTCAATAAACCAATCCAATTACCTCACCATGTTTCATCCCTTTTTTCGTATTTGGTATAGAATTATGGCATTTTTTTCATTTTTCGTAATTTTCGATATCGAAAAAGTGGGCGTGGTCATTGTCGGATTTCGTTCATTTTTCATACCAAAATAAAGTGAGTTCAAGTAAGTACGTGAACTAAGTTCATTAAAGATATGTCGATTTTTGCTCAAGTTATCGTGTTAACGGCCATGCGCAAGGACAGACGAACGACTGTGTATAAAAACTGGGCGTGGCATAAACCGATTTCGCCCGTTTTCACAGAAAACAGTTAACATCATAAAATCTATGCACCTACCAAATTTCAAAAGGATTGGTTAATTTTTGTTCGACTTATGGCGTTAAAAGTATCCTAGACAAATTAAATGAAAAAGGGCGGAGCCACGCCCATTTTGAAATTTTCTTTTATTTTTGTGTTTTGTTGCACCATGTCATTACTGGAGTTGAATGTTGACATAATTTACTTATATACTGTAAAGATATTAATTTTTTTGTTAAAATTTTACTTTAAAAAAATTTTTTTTTTAAAGTGGGCGTGGTCCTTCTCCGATTTTGCAAATTTTTATTAGGCGTACATATAGTAATAGGAGTAACGTCCCTGCCAAATTTCATCATGATATCTTCAACGACTGACAAATTACAGCTTGCAAAAGTTTTAAATTACCTTCTTTTAAAAGTGGGCGGTGCCACGCCCATTGTCCAAAATTTTACTTATTTTCTATTCTGCGTCATAAATTCAACTCATCTACGAAGTTTCGTCGCTTTATCTGTCTTTGGTAATGAATTATCGCACTTTTTCGGTTTTACGAAATTTTCGATATCGAAAAAGTGGGCGTGGTTATAGTCCGATATTGTTGATTTTAGATAGTGATCTGAGATGAGTGCTCAGGAACCTACATACCAAATTTCATCAAGTTACCTCAAAATTTACTAAAGTTATCGTGTTAACGGCCATGCGGAAGGACAGACGGACGACTGTGTATAAAAACTGGGCGTGGCATCAACCGAATTCGCCTGTTTTCACAGAAAACAGTTAACATCATAAAATCTATGCCTCTACCAAATTTCAAAAGGATTGGTTAATTTTTGTTCGACTTATGGCGTTAAAAGTGTCCTAGACAAATTAAATGAAAAAGGGCGGAGCCACGCCCATTTTGAAATTTTCTTTTATTTTTGTATTTTGTTGCACCATGTAATTACTGGAGTTGAATGTTGACATAATTTACTTATATACTGTAAAGATATTAAATTTTTTGTTAAAATTTTACTTTAAAAAAAATTTTTTTTTAAAAGTGGGCGTGGTCCTTCTCCGATTTTGCTAATTTTTATTAGGCGTACATATAGTAATAGGAGTAACGTCCCTGCCAAATTTCATCATGATATCTCCAACGACTGACAAATTACAGCTTGCAAAAATTATAAATTACCTTCTTTTAAAAGTGGGCGGTGCCACGCCCATTGTCCAAAATTTTACTAATTTTCTATTCTGCGTCATAAATCCAACTCATCTACCAAGTTTCGTCGCTTTATCTGTCTTTGGTAATGAATTATCGCACTTTTTCGGTTTTACGAAATTTTCGATATCGAAAAAGTGGGCGTGGTTATAGTCCGATATCGTTCATTTTAAATAGCGATCTGAGATGAGTGCTCAGGAACCTACGTACCAAATTTCATCAAGTTACCTCAAAATTTACTCAAGTTATCGTGTTAACGGACGGACGGACGGACGGACATGGCTCAATCAACTTTTTTTTCGATCCTGATTATTTTGATATATGGAAGTCTATATCTATCTCGATTCCTTTATATATGTACAACCAACCGTTATCCAATCAAACTTAATATACTCTGTGAGCTCTGCTCAACTGAGTGTAAAAATGTATTGCGAGTTCAGGTGACAATGTCGATATCAATCAAAAGGTATTGAAGAAGGTATTAATATGGAATATGGAATATGGATATTGGCCTAAATTTTTACCATAAAATGTGTTTATACAATATAGGCGTTCGACACTTATTGTATTGACGGGGACATAAATATAGGATGCTATTACTTTCAGAAAATTATTTTGCTTGAGCAGGGCATTTAGGTTGGAACAAATAATTACAAAAAAAGGGCAGGGTTTATAAAAAAATTTTCCAACTTTTACTAGAAATAGCACATTACCTGCATCTACGCAGTTTTGCAAAATCTTTTATATAAAAGAAGGCGATTTAAGCGATTTAGTCCATTTTTACTGAAAATATTTCCTGTTAAAAGGCATACATGTGCACCAAAGTTTTTGTCGAGTTATGGCTCTAGAACCGTTGGGAAATGCATTGTAAGAAAGAGGTAGTGCCAAGCCCATTTTTCAATATTTGAATTTTTCCCAATTTCCTGTTATAATGGCACAAAATACGATTGGTACAAAACTATTTTCCGCTAAGATTTAACCTTATATTTTTGCTTACGACCCTTTTTAAAGTCATTTATATAAAAGTGGACGTGTCCCTAACCAATGTTATCCATTTTTACTAGAAATATTTCCTGCTATAAAGAAAATATGTGTACCCAATTTTGTTACAATATGTAAATTTTTCTTCGAGTTATTGCTCCCGAAACATTGAAAATTAAAAAAAAAAACATTGAAAATTGCTTAGACAAAACAGGATGCTGACTCCAACGGCAGCTTCAAAACAGTTGAATTTTCACTGAGAAGACTTTCGTGACAGAAATACACTATTTGATGTTGTTGCCCGGGACTTGAACCGAGTACCCATGACGCCCGCGTGAAGTTAAAATAATAAACATTTTCCCCTCAAAAAAGATTTTGCTACTCATGAACAACAAATAATGGAGACATATATAATAAGTAAGGAAGGCTAAGTTCGGGTGTAACCGAACATTACATACTCAGCTGAGAGCTTTGGAGACAAAATAAGGGAAAATCACCATGTAGGAAAATGAACCTAGGGTAACCCTGGAATGTGTTTTGTATGACATGGGTATCAAATGGAAGGTATTAAAGAGTATTTTAAAAGGAAGTGGGAAATAGTTCTATAGGTGGACTCCATTTCTGGACGCCTTTTTGAGATATCGCCATAAAAGTGGACCAGGGGTGACTCTGGAATGCGTTTGTACCATATTGGTATAAAATGAAAGGTGTTAATGAGTATTTTAAAACGTAGGGCCTTAGTTCTATAGGTGGACGCCTTTTCGAGATATCGCAATAAGCGTGGACCAGGGGTGACTCTAGAATGTGTTTTACGATATGGGTATCAAATTAAAGGTATTAATGAGGGTTTTGAAAGGGAGTAGCCCTTAGTTGTATATGTGAAGGCGTTTTCGAAATATTGACCAAAATGTGAACCAGGGTGACCCAGAACATCATCTGTCGTGTACCGCTAATTTATTTATATATCTTATACCACGAACAGTATTCCTGCCAAGATTCCAAGGGCTTTTAAATTTTGCCCTTCAGAACTTTTTAATTTTCTTCTACTTAATATGGTAGGTGTCACACCCATTTTAGAAACTTTTTTCTAAAGTTATATTTTGCGTCAATGAACCAATCCAATTACCATGTTTCATCTCTTTTTTCATATTTGGTACAGAATTATGGCATATTTTCATTTTTCGTAATTTTCGATATTGAAAAAGTGGGCGTGGTCATTGTCGGATTTCGGCCATTTTTTATACCAAGATAAAGTGAGTTCAGATAAGTACGTGAACTCAGTTTAGTAAAGGTTTCTCGATTTTTGATCTAATTATCATGTTAACGGCCGAGCGGAAGGACGGACGGTCGACTGTGTATAAAAACTGGGCTTGGCTTCAACCGATTTCGCCGATTTTCACAGAAAACAGTTATCGTCATAGAGTCTATGCACCTACCAAGTTTCACAAGGATAGGTAAATTTTTGTTCGACTTATGTCCTTAAAGGTATTCTAGACGAATTAAATTGAAAAGGGCGGAGCCACGCCTGACATAATTTACTTATATACTGTATTAAATTTTTTGTTAAAATTTGACTTTTACATTTTTTTTTTTTTAAAGTGGGCGTGTTCGTCATCCGATTTTGTAAATTTTTTTTTAGCACACATATAGTAATAGGAGTAACGTGCCTGCCGAATTTCATCACGATATCTTGAACGACTGCGGAATTACAGCTTGCAAAACTTTTAACTTACCTTCTTTTAAAAGTGGGCGGTGCCACGCCCATTGTCCAAAATTTTACTAGTTTTCTATTTTGCGTCATAAATTCAACGCACCTACCAAGTTTCATCGCTATATCCGTTTTTGTTAATGAATTATCGCACTTTTTTTGTTTTTCGAAATTTTCGATATCGATTTCGTTCATTTTAAATAGCGATCTGAGATGAGCGCCCAGGAACCTGCATACCAAATTTCATCAAGGTACCTCAAAATTTACTCAAGTTATCGTGTTTACGGACGGACGGACGGACGACTAAATGAATTTCTTTTATCGCCCAGATCATTTTGATATATAGAAGTGTATATCTATCTCGATTAGTTTATGCCGTTACGGATTACCGTTATGCGAACAAAGTTAATATACTCTGTGAGCTCTGCTCAGATGAGTATAAAAACTTGCCAATTAGCCAAATATATAGTGTTGCGTCTATGCATTGGCAGCAATTATTGGCCAATATTGAATGAATGCAATGGCGAAGACAATAAAATTCAAGTCATGCTGTACTAATTATACCTTTCATGAACATGAAATGGTATATTAACCTTGGTCCGATGTTCGTAACGTTGAGAAATATAGAAGATAGACTCACCATTAAGTATACCGAAATGATCAGGGCGACGAACTGTGTTGATATAGGCATGTCCGTCTGTCCGTCCCTGTGTCCGTCCGTCTTTTTGTTTGAACGCAAACTAGTCCCTCAAATTTTGAGACATCTTAATAAAATTTGGCACAAGGATGTATTTTTGTATTATATTAGACATTTGTCGGATCCGGCAGGATCGGACTACTATAACATATATCTCCCATACAACCGATCGTTCAGATATGACGATTTTGGTCATTCCTGCCGCAATTTAGAAAGTATAAACGTGAAACTCGGTGATATATATTATAATATATCATAGAAGATATCTCCTGAAAAAATCACTTTGATCAGAGCTATATATAGCATATATCCCATACAAACGAGTTCAGATAGAAAGATTTTTGACAATTTCTCCCTTAATTTCCAATCTAAAAACGTTAAACTTGGTGATATTTATTCTAATATATCATAGAAGATTTCATGAAAAAATTATTTCGATCGGAGCTATATATAATATATAGCCCATACAACCGATCGTTCTGATAGAAAGATTTTTAGCAATTTCTCATTTAATTTCCAATATAAAAATATTAAATTTGGTGATATATATTCTAATATATCATAGCAGATTTCATGAAAAAATCATTTTGATCGGAACTATATATAATATATATCCCATACACCCGATCGTTCCGATAGAAAGATTTTTAGCAATTTTTCATTTAATTTCCAATATAAAAACGTTAAATTTGGTGATATATATTCTAATATATCATAGCAGATTTCATGAAAAAATCATTTTGATCGGAACTATATATAATATATATCCCATACACCCGATCGTTCCGATAGAAAGATTTTTGGCCATTTTTCCCTTATTTCCAATATAAAAACGTGAAACTTGGTGATATATATTCTAATATATTGTAACGAATTTGCTGCAAATCCTCTTATTTGGAATCCTCTGCTAAGTTCGAATCACTAAACTGTTGAATAAATAACTCCAATTTGTAATAATGCAAAATGGCCTTTATTAAAGTACTTCACAATACACTCAAACTGTGCAACGAATAGCTTGCTTAATAACCACACTGATTGATAGCTCAATGAAACTCTACTATTCAAAATAATACTGCTATTGCTCGCTAGATATCGTCTTAATCGCAACTGCTTGACAACTCAAATCAAACTGAATTACTTCTTACTCGCCTGCTACGCTTTTATAGTTTACGCTGCATACTTCTAGGCTCTTCGATTTCCAGAAGTTACTAGTTAGTTCGGCTACAAAATCGCCAGCCACAACTACGTGCACAAATTATTGCTCTCTCTTGTGACAACTCAGATAAGATATATGCATGTGTTTGTGCATTGCCGCTCCGCTGCTCGTATACGTACATATGTGTAGACGCAATTATTTATTCGTTTATGTAGATACATAATGATTGAATTATTTATGTGAATGTTTGTAGTTTACAGTCTCTCGCGCATACATAGGCGTATAAGTAAATGCATCTGTGTGTGACATCTTTCGGCTGCCTTATATATGTGTATACATGATTTGATTATTGACGTAAATACTGCTTATCGTGGCCTTGGCATCGCTTTGGGATGGTATAACTTAGTGCTGTTAATATCCGTGACACTGGCTTCCACCTAAGTCTGATCGTCCCGGTCAGACAAATCTCTCGATCTAAACGCTGCTAACATCTCCAAATGTACCACTCTTCTAATCCGTGGTTTCCCAGTGGTTTGTATGCGGTAGATGGTATCACTGATCTTCTTCACAACTTTGTACGGGCCTTCGCAACTACACCGAAATTTGGCTGGAACACCTTTCCGCCGGTGAGGGTAGTTTAACAGTACCAAATCTCCCGCCAAGAAACCTTCCGAATTAGAGTTCTTGTCATGCCAGTGTTTCATCTTACTACTCATTACCCTGGACCGTTCCTTCACACTCTGTTGTTTGGTCAATGAACCACTTCGTAGAGCTTGCGCTGGACGGATTTGCTTTGCATAATCGGTATCGTTCCCACATTTCACAACAGTAGTGCGCTCCGGTTTGAAACTACCCTCGCATTCTTTCTCGGAAATTCGTTGCTTCGTTTTCCTGCGTCTTTTAGGTTTTGTCAATGCCAGTGTTTCTCTCGCAGGTACTTTTGATTTGGTTTATTTGGCCCATTCGATCTATCAACCTTTGCCTTTGACTTTCGTGGTATTTGTCGAGTTGTTGTTGTTGTTGTAGCGATTAGTTACTCCCCGAAGGCTTTGGGGAGTGTTATCGATGTGATGGTTCTTTGTCGGATACAGATCCGATACGCTCCGGTAACAGCACCATTAAGTTGCTGGCCCGACCATCTCGGGAACGATTTATATGGCCACATTAAACCTTCAGGCCATCCCTCCCTCCCCACCCCCAAGTTCCATGAGGAGCTTGGGGTCGCCAGAGCCTCGTCTGTTAGTGAAACGGGATTCGCCGCACGAAGTTGAGGTTGACAATTGGGTTGGAGAAGCTATGTATTGCGCTACACAACCCCTTGTCGAGTCTTTTCCACCAGTACCCGATTACTGCTGAACCCTTTTTCCAAACTAAAGTTAAGTGGTATGTCCTGGTTCGTATAGCGCATAATTTTTCTCCGCATATCGATCCTGACGTCATGGTCAACCAAGAAGTCCACTCCCAATATGACTTCATCAACGATCTCCGCCACAACGAATTTGTGTAGAACCATGACTTTTCCAATTAATACCTCACATACCACTTCGCCTTGGACTTGATTATATTCGCCTGTGACCGTACGCAACCTTGCTCCAGGTAATGACTTTACTCTCCTGTATACCAAATCAGATCGAATCAAGGAATGAGATGCGTATCTACAGTCAGTACACGCTCTTTACCATCCACATTCCCTCTGACGGTAAGACTGCTTGATTTCCTTCCAATTTTCGACACAGATATCACAGGACAGTCAACAGCCAGGGCAAGTTTTCGATCTTTACATTCGACACGCTCTTGCTCATTTCCGCCAGCTTTGCGTTTACGGCCACCCACATTGTTGGAACTATTAGGACCAAGATCGCAATGACGTGCAATGTGACCGGACTTCCCGCATTTGAAGCATTTCATAACTCCTGCATTTTTCTGTTGTGATCCCTTCAGAGCTTCCAAAATTGCGTCTACCCACTCTGGCCTTTCTACTTCCACACGGCGTGCTTTGAAAACTGGCTTACACAGAAGCGACGCTGTTTCCTGAATCAGGGCTTGTGACATCGTTTCTGCGAATGTTGGCTTTGGGTTTGCGTATGTAGCCCGCTTCGTTTCCACATCTCCTATGCCATTTATGAAACTCTGGATTTTTACCCTTTCAGTGTATTCCACGGGTGCGTCCGCATTTGCGAGATGAGCCAAACTTTCAACATCTGAAGCAAACTCCTGCAATGTCTCATTTGCTTTTTGGTAGCGGTTTTGCAACTCAATTTGGAATATCTGTTTTCTATGCTCGCTTCCATAACGTCGTTCTACAGCAGCCATCAATGCTTCATAATTGTTCCGCTCTCCTTCGGGAATCGTCTGTAGGATTTCCGCTGCTGGCCCCTTCAATGCCACGAACAATGCAGCAACTTTATCTTCCGCATTCCAGTTGTTCACTGCTGCGGTCTTCTCAAACTGAAGCTTGAAGACCTGGAAAGGAACAGAACCGTCAAAAGATGGAGTTTTTACCTTTTGTGTTACTCGCTGAAGCAGCCGGCCGATTAAGTTGCAATTCCTGTATACGACCTCTCAACGCATCCACCTCTGCCTCGAATTTTTCTTCAAACTGCATTAATTTTCGTCCATGCGCGCTTCGAGTTTTGATGATATACGCGCCTCTTGTGCTTCTAGTTGTACTGTTATGCGTGTCTCTTGTTCTTTCAGTTGGGTTGCCATATATGTCTTTTGTTTTTCCAGCTGTGATGACATATTTGTGGATATTTGTGATGACATTTCTGTTATACGTGCCTCTTGTGCTTCCATCTTGGATGTTAAAAGTGTCTCCTGCGATTCTAGTTGTGATGCCATATATTTGTGTTCTGTTCTTCCATCTTGGATGTTATACGGTTCTCCTGCGATTCCATATATGTCTGCTGTTCTACCAGTTGAGATGACACTGTCGATGTTTGAGCAGATATTGCAGCTAAAATCATGTTCAAGTCTGTACTGGTAACCGTCTGCGATGTTTCGTTCTTCTCTTCAATTTTTGTTGTCTCCTCGCCATCAAGATGAAAGACATGCTCTTCCACATCAATTCCTTCTGCTTCCATTGCTTCTCGTAGCCGTGCCTGAAGTTCGAGTTTAACGCCGCTTGTATTCAATCCACAGCTCTCCAACTCCTTCTTCAGTTGCGGGATCCTCAATTCACTTAACTTTGCCATGTCCTTGTTGTCCTCTAGAATTTATTAAACAATTCCTCTTCTGACACCAATTGTAACGAATTTGCTGCAAATCCTCTTATTTGCAATCCTCTGCTAAGTTCGAATCACTAAACTGTTGAATAAATAACTCCAATTTGTAATAATGCAAAATGGCCTTTATTAAAGTACTTCACAATACACTCAAACTGTGCAACGAATAGCTTGCTTAATAACCACACTGATTGATAGCTCAATGAAACTCTACTATTCAAAATAATACTGCTATTGCTCGCTAGATATCGTCTTAATCGCAACTGCTTGACAACTCAAATCAAACTGAATTACTTCTTACTCGCCTGCTCCGCTTTTATAGTTTACGCTGCATACTTCTAGGCTCTTCGATTTCCAGAAGTTACTAGTTAGTTCGGCTACAAAATCGCCAGCCACATCTACGTGCACAAATTATTGCTCTCTCTTGTGACAACTCAGATAAGATATGTGCATGTGTTTGTGCATTGCCGCTCCGCTGCTCGTATACGTACATATGTGTAGACGCAATTATTTATTCGTTTATGTAGATACATAATGATTGAATTATTGATGTGAATGTTTGTAGTTTACAGTCTCTCGCGCATACATAGGCGCATAAGTAAATGCATCTGTGTGTGACATCTCTTTCGGCTGCCTTATATATGTGTATACATGATTTGATTATTGACGTAAATACTGCTTATCGTGGCCTTGGCATCGCTTTGGGATGGTATAACTTAGTGCTGTTAATATCCGTGACAATATCATAGAAGATTTCCTGTAAAAATCATTTCGATCGGAGCTATATATAATATATATCCCATACAACCGGTCGTTCAGATAAGGGGGCTTTTTGCCATTTTTTATTTTATATTTATCTTAAAAATCGTTTAGGTATGTACATCTGTTCACTATATATTTCTTATCTTATACATCCGATTATTTGGAGATTACGAACGGGATAAGATTATTGTACAGCGCCATTCATGAAAGGTATGAAGTCTTCGGCACGGCCGAAGACAGTCCCGTCCTTACTTGTTTTTATTTTTATTTTATTTCAATCGATTTGTTTATTGTTAGGAGCCAAACAGAGCTAAAGTGATGTTTCTGTGCCAATAAGGATCGTTTGCTTCTCGCAGGGGCATTCTTGTTCAATTTTGATATCACATTAACCATCAACCCTTCGTAATGATCCATAGCCGGTTAAACAATTTTGCAACAACTAAGATATGAGTCAGATAAATCCAATTCGTAAGACAGATAATTTGCTAGTTTCTTGTCTATAGTTTTTCAACACTGTCTTTAATAAATCTAAGTTTTCAAAAGTAGATGTCGTTGCTTGGACTTTAAATGAAGCACAGCAGCGACATCTGCCTATCACAACTTATGTGTACAAATATATCACGATTGCTGCTTCTCAATTCTCCCAATGATTCAGAGCATTCCCCTGAGGGTGGCGCGTGACACGGATCTAGAAAACTCACTGAATGACGGATATTATGTTACTTACTATATTACTGTTGCTGCAACGATATAATATCCGACGATATAAACATACATATCCTTACATCGCTGTAGTAGAACCACAGGTTAAGATCAAACTCTATATTTTGGGTGTTACATAAAGCTATTTCGCTTCGTGTACAACCTAACAATTTTTATACTCAGTTGAGCAGAGCTCACAGAGTATATTAACTTTGATTGGATAACGGTTGGTTGTACAGGTATAAAGGAATCGAGATAGATATAGACTTCCATATATCAAAATCATCAGTATCGAAAAAAAATTCGATTGAGCCATGTCCGTCCGTCCGTCTGTCCGTTAACACGATAACTTGAGTAAATTTTGAGGTATCTTGATGAAATTTGGTACGTAGGTTCCTGGGCATTTATCTCAGATCGCTATTTAAAATGAACGATATCGGACAATAACCACGCCCACTTTTTCGATATCGAAAATTTCGAAAAATCTAAAAAGTGCGATAATTTATTACCAAATACGGATTAAGCGATGAAACTTGGTAGGTGAGTTGACCTTATGACGCTAAATAGAAAACTAGTAAAATTTTGGACAATGGGCGTGGCACCGCCCACTTTTAAAAGAAGGTAATTTAGAAGTTTTTCAAGCTTTAATTTGGCAGTCGTTGAAGATATCATGATGAAATTTGGCAGGAACGTTACTCATATTACTGTATGTCTGTTTAATAAAAATTAGTAAAATCGGAGAACGACCACGCCCACTTTTTAAAAAAAAAATTTTTTAATTCAAATTTAAAAAGAAAAGTTAATATCTTTAGAGTATATAAGTAAATTATGTCAACATTCAACTCCAGTAATGATATGGTGCAACAAAATACAAAAATAAAAGAAAATTTCAAAATGGGCGTGGCTCCGCCCTTTTTCATTTTTAATGCCATAAGTCGAATAAAAATTTACCAATCCTTGTGAAATTTGGTAGAGGCTTAGACTTTAGGACGATAACTGTTTTCTGTGAAAAAGGGCGAAATCGGTTGAAGCCACGCCCAGTTTTTATACATAGTCGACCGTCTGTCCTTCCGCTCGGCCGTTAACACGATACCTTGAGTAAAAATCGATATATTTTTACTAAACTTAGTTCACGTACTTATCTGAACTCACTTTGTATTGGTGTAAAAAATGGCCGAAATCCGAATATGACCACGCCCACTTTTTCGATATCGAAAATTACGAAAAATGAAAAAAATGCCATAATTATGTCCCAAATACGAAAAAAGGGCTGAAACATGGTAATTGTATTGGTCTATTGACACAAAATATAACTTTAGAAAAAAACTTGTTAAAATGGGTGTGACACCTACCATATTAAGTAGAAGAATGAAAAAGATCTGCAGGGTGAAATCAAAAGCCCTTGGAATCTTGGAAGGAATACTGTTCGTGGTATTACATATATAAATAAATCAGCGGTACCCGACAGATGATGTTCTGGATCACCCTGGTCCACATTTTGGTCGATATCCCGAAAACGCCTTCACATATACAACTAAGGACCACTCCCTTTTAAAACCCACATTAATACCTTTAATTTGATACCCATATCGTAAAAACACATTCTAGAGTCACCCCTGGTCCACGCTTATGGCGATATCTCGAAAAGGCGTCCACATATAGAACTAAGGCCCACTCCTTTTTAAAATGCTCATTAATACCTTTCATTTTATACCCATATCGTACAAAAAAATTCTAGAGTCATCCCTGGCCCACCTTTATGGCGATATCTCGAAAAGGCATCCACCTATAGAACTAAGGCCCACTCCCTTTTAAAATAATCATTAACACCTTTCATTTGATACCCATATCGTACAAACAAATTCTAGAGTCACCCCTGGTCCACCTTTATGGCGATATCTCGAAAAGGCGTCCACCTATAGAACTAAGGCCCACGCCCTTTTAAAATACTCATTAGCACCTTTCATTTGATACCCATATCGTTAAAACAAATTCTAGAGTCACCCCTGATCCACCTTTATGGCGATATCTCGAAAAGGCGTCCACCTATAGAACTAAGGCCCACGCCCTTTTAAAATACTCATTAACACTTTTCATTTGATACCCATATCGTACAAACAAACTCTAGAGTCACCCCTGGTCCACGTTTATGGCGATATCCCGAAATGGCGTCCAACCATAGAACTAAGGCCCACTCCCTTTTAAAACACTTATTAACCCTTTCGTTTGATACCCATATTGTACAAACGCATTCTAAAGTCAACCCTGGTCCATTTTTATAACGATATTCCGAAAAGGCGTCCACCTATAGAACTAAGGCCCACTCCCTTTTAAAATACTCATTAACACCTTTCATTTGATACTCATATCGTACAAACAAATTCTAGAGTCAGGCCTGGTCCACCTTTATGTCGATATCCCTAAATGGCGTCCATCTATAGAACTATGGCCCACTTCCTCTTAAAATACTCTTTAATACCTTCCATTTGATACGCATGTCATACAAACACATTCCAGGGTTACCCTAGGTTCTTTTTACAACATGGTAATTTTCCCTTACTTTGTTTCCACAGCTCTCAACTGAGTATGTAATGTTCGGTTACACCCGAACTAAACCTTCCTTACTTGTTTTAAGATAATTTCGTTTTTTAAACTCCCCGTTTCCTTTTCGTGCTGCTTCTTCTCTGAAATGTAATTTAGTTTTTCGCCTTAACCTTTATCCTTGATGTCCATAAGAGTGAACAGCACTGATATTGGTATGACTCGTACAATTGAAATGAGTTGATTTAAGACCCTACGGAAAACTTGACTAGAAAAAACGGCATTCACTCCAGCGCTCTGAATGCGAATTGCATTTGAAATTGAAATTAACCACAAGCAACGTTACTTAAACTGACTCACTATGAGAAAAAAATTGAAGTGCCTAATATACATATTCTTCACTGTCATATTGACTTTCCTTTTCGTTTTGTGCAGTTTTAAGGATAATTGCTCTTTTTGCGAGCTTCTTCTAATAACAATCCAAATTGCAAAGAAACTTGAAAAACGTTCCTTAAATATCTACAACTGAGTCGCACTTCTTAGTATAATCTTAGTTGCTTTTTTGCAGTTTGGGATGGAAAATGCATTATTCACCATAACTGTTGCCGTCGCAGCATCGGCGTGTCCGTAAACTAAAAACCACCCCATTTGGATCGGAAACGCGTACCACCCAAGGGGCGGGCCCATTGTTTTAAGAGCTATCTGCGAATATTTGTCTTTTCCCCAAGTAGTGCCCGCGAAGGATTTTGGTACGGCTCTGAATTTAAGGTGCAGCTGCGGCTGGAGCTCATGGAAAAATTAGTCATTATCGAAAAGCCAGTATTTTTGAATGACAAACAGTATGCAGCGTAATTTTCTCGCCCTAGATAGCCAATATTGCCGACATTTGCCACGGACACGTCGTAAATATGGTCGTCGTCAATGGTAATACCAAGTATGGTGAGGCGAAGAATTGGAAAGACAGTCTTCTTAAGACGATATCCCTTGTTTTATGTTTTAAAGCATTGCTCAACTATGAAAGGGTCAGAACCAGAGAACTGCAAAAATCCCAATTTTCTTGATTTATTCAAACACTAAAACTTGCATTCACATTCAATCATGCTAATAAACTCATAATTGAATAAACTCAGCATCTGTCTTTACTAGACTCCATTAGCATGATTGCGATCGAATGACCGAACAGGTTTTGCTTACGATTGTATTGATCAAACGAGGGCAAGCGGAGAATAAAATCAAAGCACGAGAATTAGTACCGTTTAGTTCGGCAGAATCGTAAGCAATGTTTATATGTATGTTTATATGTAGCTTATCGCCGGCAGAAGAACCATGCAAATATTCAGACGCACGGAGTTTTCATATTTGCCTTTTCATTCCGATGAATGTAATCGCTGTTGAGGCAGACGAGCAAACGCCTGAATTGATAATATTCACGCACAGCGTTGCCATATATTTTTTTCCAAGTCGTCATACGCCGTCCAAAAACCGTCATATCTATGGCAACAACCAATAACAACCAAAGTTGAGTTAGGACGAATTTTGGTTATTACCAGGGGACGTACGATTGTATTCGCCGGAAATCAAAATGAGATCGCCGGATTTCATTCAACAACATTAACTTTAAAAGCGCTTTTCTGAAAATTGTCTTTGATTGTTATTTTTTGTTGCCACATACAACATATAAACTCATTTTTAATTCAATTCCTTTTATTTTATAAATAACAAAAACGTCTTAAAAGATAAATTTTGTATTACATACAAAAGGTTCTTGCTTTCAGTCATTTTAACAATTATTTTGCTTTTGTTTTATTTGAGCTCAAATTGAACCTCGCATAAACTCCTATGTCATTTTAGTTTCTTAGTTATACATTTTCGCGTAAATTTTTTTTTTTAGCATATTTATTTGCGGTTCAATATTATGACAGGAAAAGTTATTCAATTTTAAATAATCTTGGGTTAGCAATATTCCTTTTGATGTTCCAGTTTCCAGACGGTTTCGAGTTTTTGCTTTGTTTAAATTTATTTTAGAAAAAATTCGCTCTACATTCGTGGAAGAGTATGGCAAGCACATTAGATCTGCAACGAATGCACATAAATTAGAAAAAGCCTATGTAGAGTCAGCTCTTTTGATAGTAGAGATAGTTTTCCAAAAACTTCTGGAGGAACCTTAGAAATGTCTTCAAAATGTGTCTTAAATTTTAAAATGCGAAAAATGTTGCAAGGCCATATGCAAAGAATAAATATTTTTTTTTTTTTTTTTGGGATTCAAGGGGTTGTGTAGCGCAATATATAGCTTCTCCAACCCAATTGTCAACCTCACCTTCCAGCGGCGAATCCCGTTTCACTAACAGACGAGGCTCTGGCGACCCCAAGCTCCTCAGGGAACTTGGGGGGTGGGGAGGGAGGGATGGCCTGAAGGTTTAATGTGGCCATATAAATCGTTCCCGAGATGGTCGGGCCAGCAACTTAATGGTGTTGTTACCGGAGCGTATCGGGTCTGTATCCGACAAAGGACCATCACATCGATAACACTCCCCAAAGCCTTCGGGGAGTAACCTAATCGCTACAACAACAACAACAACAACAATAAAATTTTTTCCAGCAACTTCTTTGGGATCCATGAAAATTAAGTTTTGTAGAACAACATTGTTAAAATCAAAACGCTTTCTAATTTGATCACACAGTTCAATATAAAAAAAAATACAATCTTGTTTATATTTGGCTTCTTCTTGCTCGGAAATGTTAGAGGCAATATATTTGAAATGTTTTTATAATCTATAATTTCTATGTTGTTTAATGTAATACATTCCGGCTGTACAAAATTATACAATATACTTAAATAAAATATTTTTATTTCTGAATACATATTATGTACTTGAAGCCCCTCACTCTGGAAAATTGTATCAACTTTATTAATGTTTTGAAGGATATACTTCAGGAAGGAGAGATAAATTTCATTCATATCATCCAAGTTATCAAGAATGTTTTTTTGTTGAAATAAAAACGCGTGCGAGATCTTCAAGTGCAAAAACGGAAGAAAGTTTTTATTATATCCCAGAAGAAGTAAAAACAAAAAGAAAGATGGCGTACATTTAGACAGCTGGTGGAAGTAAGAAGTATTGTACATATGATAGCTAAGGCTCTTGTTCACAACATTTTTACACTGTCTATTTTGTCAACATTAACAGCGAAGTTAAAAAATATTTTAATGGCTCATAAAGTTCTAGTACTCTGTATACTACTGCCTCTAAGGACAGCCTGCGAGTTTGAAATTGATGTAGCATCTTTTTTGGCTGCAATTCCAATAGCGCAATTATATTTTTCAATTGAGTAGGTACTTCTCTGAGAATTATTGGTAACGTGATTATATACATTGCGCACCAATGTTTCTACACTGCTGGGTAGCTATAAGCAGGCATACGAAGAGCAAAACGCCAAATAATGACATATACATTTAAAAATAATTAAGTTAGGAATTTCGTTTTTAAAAATTCGGGCGACCGAATGCTTCGAGCCGGTCATGTTATTAGCTCCGCCTGCAGCAAAAGTTAGCATATTTTTAGTATAAGGTATTCAATGTTCAGTAAAGCTTGTATCTCAATTTTAAATATATGCAATTTCTTGGTCTTTGAACATTTAAAATAAATCTTACATAGAAGGCAGGCGTAAATCGTCATTTTTCATTACAAAATCGTCAAAGCGTCATCCTAGTTGAAAATCGTCAAAATGACGACGGCGTCGTAAATCTGTCAACGCTGTTCACGCATGCAATAAGTTGGTTGATTTTAAATCAATGTCGATTATGTTCGTTTAAGCAAGTTGGATCATTGCACACGATCATGTTGCCGAATGTAATCGAACGTTGTTGTGTTCGATTTTTGCTGTTCTCAGAACCTGTCATTGGCGTAGAAAACAATGGTAGCTCCTACTGATAGGGTAGCGAGCTTCGACAGGAAGTGCAAAAGTGGGGACAGACCTTCCCCCGGAAGAATCCCTCGTTTAATTCTTCTTGGTTTGGTTCTTTTTTTTTCATTTTTCAAACCGCAATTTATTGAAGTCTAATGGTGTTTAGCGCGATGTAGGTGCTGTATAGTTTTCAAAAGCCCAATGCTGAGGGTTCGAAGGCCCAGGTCACTCTTGATTGTTCACAGGCGAAAAAACTGCTCATATAAATCAATTATTTGTTTTAAAGTTATTTGCCGAATCCTCATACCACCCTACTATAAAGTGATTGGAAAAACACATAAACCAAATACACCGTCATCATTGGCTTTGCAGGCGACATTTGTGTGCGAATTTACGGTGAGCATAAGAATGTTGACAGGAGTGTGCGTGCATGGAATTTCAGTTCACATTTTTATTTCATTAACAAGTAAGGAAGTCTAAGTTCGTGTGAAAACGAACATTACATACCCAGCTGTACACTTCAAATGTTGTTGTTGTTTGTTTTGTGTGCTTATTAGTGTTACAAGGCTGCGCAATAATACAAATACATATGGTTCTATTCTGAACTAATTTTTCTTCGAGTTATGGCTCCCGGAACATAGAAAATTGCTTAGTCATAAAAAAGGTGGTGCCACGCCCATTTTTTTAAATTTGAAGTTTTTCATATTTATTGTTATAAATCCACTTCGGAAATGAAATGCCATTGATATAAAGCTCTTTTTTGCAAAGATATAGCTTATGTTATTCGTCCACGACGCTTTTAAAAATCTTTTATATAAAAGTGGGCGTGATCCTTAACCGATTTCGTTAAGTTTTCTTCAAAGCATTCCCTATAGTAAAGGCAACCTCTCTGCTGAATTTTGTTACGATAGGTTTAACGATTTTGATATGATTAATAATATTTGTAAAATTGATTTTATCAAAAGTGGGCGGTGTTTTCAAATTTTTGTCAAGAGCCTCAATATCACGTCAAATTCCAATATTCTATATACAAAAAATGAGCGTGGTTATCATCCGATTTCTCTCATTTTCAATACCAATCTATTCTGGGTCCAGATAAGCTCGTGTACCATTAGAGGACAGACGGACGGACGCACATGGCTCAATCAAATTTTTTTTCGATACTGATGATTTTGATATATGGAAGTCTATATCTATCTCGATTCCTTTATACCTGTACAACCAACCGTTATCCAATTAAAGTTATAATACCATGTGTACAAGTGCAGTTGGGTATAAAAAGGTGGTTCGTTCACTGCAGCAGCACACACCAACAGAAGTTGATATTCGTACACGAAATGGCTTTATTGAATTATATGCTGCAATTACTGGAAGTCCTACAATGTTAAGTTGCAGTCGTACGTACGTAACCGGAAACATATCCCTTGAATACTCAGAAAGAATGAACAGCGCGCTGAAAATGAGAAAATACAATAACTCGTATTTCCCAAAAGCCAACTGCACAAACAACAAAGTTTCACATCTATTTTCCTTCTTTGTTGATGCAGTAAAAAATAGTAATTCATAGTTTGTCGCTGTCTGTTCATTTGGCACGCTTTCCGGTGTTTTTGTGGATTTTTCAATTTTCTATGGATCAAACTTAGCCCTTAGGTATTTGTACATGTTTCACCGTCATTTTGAGAGCAATCATTTTTTAGTAATAGCGAATCGACCGCAATACATAGCATATTTTATCAATTGTAATTTATCAGTGATATTGTTACACTTTTTTTTTTAAGTAACATGATTCTTATAAATTACTTTATGCGAAAGCATATTTTAAATTTGCTATGGAAACTATAGCTGTAACTATGTCCGGGGCAAACTGCAGTAAGAACGACAACAGCGACCTTGTAACCGATGTCCAGAAAGTACTTAGATTATGGGCGGAACACTTCTCTGCTCTCGTAAACGGCATCGCTGTCTCCGCAAAGGGAAGAGGAACACGATCCCGCAATCGATGATGGAATTTACGTCAGAATAGCAATAACAAGATTAATAAACAACAATGCCGTGTGCGCGCGTTGATGGATTGCATGCGGAGCTATTCAAATAAGCGGCGAGGAGTTGATAAGGTGCTTGCATCAGTTTCTTTGCGAAATATGGGCGGACTAGTGCATACCCGGCGATTTAAATCTAAGTTTTCTTTTCTTAGTCCACAAGAAAGGTGATCCTGCAAACTGCGCCAACTATCGCGGAATCAACCTTCTCAATATCGCATATAAGGTACTGCCAAGTGTATTGTGCGAAAGATTGAAGCCCACCGTGAATCGGCTAATTGGATCTTGTCATCGTGGCTTCAAACCTGGTAAATCTACTATCGACCAGATTTTCACAATGCGTCAAATCTAGGGGAAAAATCTGCGAAAAAAAGAATTGGCATGCATCACCTTTTTGGATATTAAAGCCGCCGTCGACAGCACGAAAAGGGCTGCGTATATGCCGCTTTTTCTGAATTTGGTTTCCCCGCAAAACAAATACGGCTGTGCAAAATGACGTTGAGCAACACCCTCACCTCAGTCAAAATTAGAACAAACCTCTCCATGCCGTTCCAAACCAAACGAGATTTCAGACAAGGTGGCCTCCTATCGTCACTTATCGTTCCCGTCCTGTAGGACCATTAACTATGACAACATCAGACGAAGTGGCTTTGTGAAAAAAGTTATTCGAACTCTACGCGTTGGCGGTGGCGAGTACCGAAGACGATTTAGTGATGAGCTTTACGAGCTATACGTAGAAATCTACATAGCCCAGTGTACTAAAACGCATGTCTAGGCCATGTTATGCAAATGAAATACGTCGCTCTGTCTAATAAACTATTTTTATCGGAACCGGCCTATGGAAGTAGAGGAAGAGGGCGACCCCACTCGGATGGGAGGAGCCACTTAACGCAGCAAAGAAGCGACAGGCTCGCCTTGTTGGATGGCCATAACCGTTTAAACGGTTAGGTCAAACTAAGTAAGTAAGGTACAACTAAAAGTAATTGACCAACTTTTAAATAAAATTGTTTCAAAACGGGCACTGGGTTTCAAACCGATCAGGTACTTTTGAAAATTTCTCAACAGAAATGCATAAGTATATAAAGCAGGGATGCACCTTAACGTTAAGCTAATCGTTTATCAAAAAATTTCCACCGTTTCCGTTGAAACACTTCGAAATATTATCGATAAAGAAATTATCAAGATAAATTGTATCTCGTTTTTAACCGAAACGAAAAGCTTTCGTTAACGTTAAAAACGTTAACAAAAACGTGATACTTTATGTTTGAATTGTGCTGGCAATGCTATAGCCATGGTGAAGCCGTAAGGTGGCAACAACGAGCGCACATACACACACAAACTCTATGTAATTTGTTTGTGTAATTCGTTGGTGGTAATGTCAAAAATACTCTGAGAAATGTTTGTACTGTCAAAATTCATGAGAAAAGTTGCAATCAGCTTGGCTAATGCTTTCACCTTTAATGACTCCGCCATCAATCAGCTTTGCCAGCATAGTTTGAAATTAATAATCAACATAAACGATTTGATTTCGTTTTGATATGGCAGAAAACGAAACGAAATCATTTCGTTAATTTGATTATCGTAACGAAATGATATCGTTTCGTTGGTTAAGCATGCCTGATATAAAGTATATACTGTACGAAAGTATGAATATATGCACAGTATGCAATTAGAAACAAGTAAGAACGGGACTGTCTTCGGCTGTGCAGAAGACTTCATACCTTTCATGAATGGGGCTGAACAATAATCTTATCCCGTTCGTAATCTCCGAATAATCGGATGTATAAGATAAGAAATATATAGTGAACAGATGTACATACCTAAACGATTTTTAAGATAAATATAAAATAAAAAACAGGTAGTGTGAGGACCAAATATAATCCATTAATTTGGCCCACACAAAACCACCACCCCATAACACAGGAGCAGTACTACAGACAACACGAGACACAAACAAGTCTCTGAAACATCATAAAAACACGATTAGCAACATTGCCAACACAACACGGGACACAAACAAGTGTCAGAAACATCACTAGCGCAACAAGTTGCCGCAACACGCCACAGCAACACCGTAACCATGGCAACGCAACGAACTATGCTAGCAACATCAAGAGCATTGGCTATAAAAAGGGCAACACGAGAAGACAGGAGTGAGTCAGCACGCGGTTGTGGTTGCGACCGGAGCTACTATTGGAGCGCTCTGGAAGGCATATCGGTTTTGATCATTGCAAGCCAGTGCGTTTCATAGGAGAAAGTCATGGACTGAAGATTGTGGGTAAGCAGGTTTTGACCGCTCTACAACGCTTTAGATCACGCTTGCTCCCTCGCAAGCAAACGTCCTCCACAGCATCGTGATCTCGCGCTCAGCCAAACGTCATCCGCGGCAGAAGTACGTCGGCAACCGCAGTAGGAGTGAGTCGAAGTGAAACGCAACAACGTGACTGTACCGAGGCTAACGGATCTCACCTAACGGGGCGCAAAGTTGCGACTGTCACCTGAGCAGCAATTGAAGGGCATCTGAAAGGCGTATCGGTTTTGACCATCGCAAGACAGTTCCCGTCATAGGAGAGAGCCGTGGTTTGAGGATTGTGGGTAAGCTGGTTTTGACTGCTCTACAACGTCTTAAACTACGTTCGCTCCCCGCTAAGCGAAGGCCCACAACGTCACGAGCCCGCGCGCCATCGCCATAAGCCTCGGCGGCAGAGTCACGCATACACACGACGCCAGCAGAGTTACGCATACACACGACGCTGGCCACAGCAGAGTCACGCTTACATACGACGTTGGCCGCAGCAGAGCTACGCAAATATACGACGTTGGCCACAGCAGAGTCACGCATACACACGACGTTGGCAGCAGAGCCACCCATAAATACGACGCTGGCAGAGCCACGAATACGCACGACGTTGGCAGCAGCAGAACTACGCGTACATACAAACTTGGTCGCAGCAGAGATACGCGGGCATACGACGCTGGCCGCAGCAGGCTTAGCACTGCCACTAACCATAATAGGAACACGCCGGCGCAAGGCGTCACCGAGACACATTCACACATACCTAGACGGAGACCAGTACGGCGCCCTAACAGAACGCTCCTAACGGGACACGAGGGACCGCTAGCCCATCACGAATTATAAATTTAGGGAATTTACCAATAAAGTGAATTTATATGAAAACGATTTGCAAGGTGCCCAGAAATACAAATTCATTGTAAACGAACCTTGGACACGGCGAGTATACCCCAGCAGTTACTGAAGAAGCACCGGGGCAAGGAAAAGCTTCGCTACAGTAGGTACTTTGTGTGAGGATGCAAAGTTTCAGGTTTTTGTGTGGTCTGCGTGTAAAAACTATGACTACGAATTACGTATTTCAACAATATATGACGTAAACGTAACTATTTGATGAAATTTGACGAATTTTGAAGCTTCTAGCCTTAAAAAAGGGGCAAAACTTGCATTTTATATGGGGTATATAATATATATACCACCGATCTCTATGATTTTTTCAGACAACAACATATGCTATATACGTAAGCATTTGGTGAAATTTGAAGCTTCTAGCTGTTAGAATGGGGCAGAAATTGCGGAAAGTTTCTTATCTGAACAATCGGTTGTATGAGATATATACTATATAAACCACCGATCTCAATGATTTTTTCGGACAACAATACATGCTATACGCGTAAGCATTTGGTGAAATTTGAAGCTTCTAGCTGTTAAAATGGGGAAGAAATAGCGCAAAGTTTCTTATCTGAGCAATCGGTTGTATGAGATATATACTATATATACCACCGATCTCAATGATTTTTTCAGCCAACAATATATGCTATACACGTAAGCATTTGGTGAAATTTGAACATATCTAAACGATTTTTAAGATAAATCTATATACTATAATAAATATCTAGAAAATCGTGTCTGTGCATCCAAGATTTCTAAAAAAAAATTGAGTGTACTTGACGTTTGGAATGTCGTAGAATCCATCGGCACCACTTTTTTCTGTTTGTCTGTTTGTCTGTATGATATCGATAATCTCGGAAACTGACGAATGGATTTTTATGAGCCTTTCACAGATGGATAGCCTGTAATCCAGAAGAGAATCTAGAACTTATTTCATTAAAATCGCGTGAGAAACAAAAAATATATAGTTGTTTAATCTATAATTAAGCTACTTTTAAGGATTTTTTTTTAGTTTCCAAACAAATATCAAAGAATGCCTTTGCAAAGTTTTTTTTCAATTTCATATACATTAAAAATCAAATTCATGAATAGATACAGTGGCGTACCAAAAAAAAATTATTTCACGCTGCCATATTACGATAATCGGTTAAAATGAGGTTACCTAAAACCTCTAAATATTCGTACAATATGGGCATCAAACAATAGAGGAAGATCACAGGTTTCATTTGAATTTTGTGATATTTCGATAAATTAATCGATAACTGAGTTATCGGTCAAAATGTATTGGCTCCAAAATCTATAAATTTACCTACAATATGAAATACTTTTAGCTAAGATTTTAAACCTTTTACACGCGTTAATCAGGGACTCAAACCTTTTGGTGCAATTCGATTTATCTATTCGCTGACAGGTGGCGCAAAGTTTTCGTGTGTACTGCGATGCTTTGGTAGGTGTGCGATTGGTTGTCGTACACATACACTAAATAAAATTTTCGTAAATGCTGTAATGCCAAATGTTGGAAAGGTTATTTGTTATGTGCCCATTTAATTTTCATTGCATTATATTTAGAAACACTATACCCAAAAAGCGTTCAAATTTATCTAAATGCACTAAAGCTGCTAAGAGGTTAAGACTAATGCGATCACAAGAATAGAGTGAAAATTATGAAACGAGGCTTTCGGCAAATAGAGAACGTATAGCATTTATCAGGTCTATGGAAACTTCTTCCGAAAGTGATGCGCGCCTACATATTGATAGGGAGCGCCATGCTTTGTCGCGCGAATTGGAAGCACCGCACGAAAGAGAAATTCGTCTTAGTTTGCAGCAAGTTCGGACTAATTTAAATCGATTTTTTGAAAGCAGTGAAGGTCGACAAACACGACTCAGCACTGACCGAGAGCACCATGTTCTGTCTCGAAGTTCTGAACCTGTTGTCGAGAGAGAGTCCCGGCTAAATGATCAGCTCCGCAAACTTAAGGTCACAGGAAACAAGTGACCAAAGGGACAATAGGCAGATGGCTGATCGTGAAAGTCATGCGCTGTCTCGCGAATTAGAAACCTCCCCTGAGAGAGAAATTCGTTTAAGTACGCAGCAAGTTAGGACAAATTTAAATCGCTTCTTTGAAAATGAAGAAGAACAACTTATACGACTAGCAATGACCGAGAGCGCCACATATTGTCTCGAGGTTCTAGACCTGTTGTCGAAAGAGAATGCCGTTTAAATTATCAACGCATCCGCCCAGCAAACTTAAGGTCACAGGAAACAAGTGACCAAAGGGCCAATAGGCAGATGGCTGATCGTGAAAGTCACGCCCTATCTCGCGAATTAGAAACCTCGCCTGAGAGAGAAATTCGTTTAAGTACGCAGCAAGTTAGGACAAATTTAAATCGCTTCTTTGAAAATGAAGAAGAACAACATATACGACTCAGCAATGACCGAGAGCGCCACATATTGTCTCGAGGTTCTGAACCTGTTGTCGAAAGGGAGTCCCGGTTAAATGATAAGCGCATCCGCTCAGCATGTCCAAGGTTATGCCAAACAAGTAATGAAAGGATCGATCAAGGGGTCGATCAAGGGGTTCAACACCGATTGTGAGCATAGGACATCCGAAACGTTTTCGCATCGTGAGGAACGTTTGATAAATGATCGACATCGCCATAACATTACTAGAATGCTGGAAAGTAACAACCAACAACGCAGCAGTATAGTTATGACTGCAGAAAATTACGAACGCCTACGTGAAGATCAAGAAACATACAGGGCCAACGAGAGGGAAAGAATATGCGGAATACGGCAGTTGGAGGCAGAGGAAAATTACCAAGTTCGCCTGCATGTTGACCGCGTGCGACATACGCTAAATAGGGAACAAAATGACTCTGAAGAGCTTCCACCAAATATTGATGTAGGTAACGGCTTACTCTCCTGGATTACTAAGACAAAAAGTGCTTTTGCATATAACCCTTTAGTAGATTATGCTAAATACTCATTAATTGGCGAAATGAATTTGAAATGCAGATTTTGTGAATCCCTTAAATTCCAAAAAGAAACGGTTGGAATGTGTTGTTCCAATGGAAAGGTCAGTTACGAAATTTTTCTAAATCCGCCTGAAGTTTTGAAAGCTCTGCTCAACGGTGATCACTCGCAGTCAAAGCACTTTTTAGAAAACATTCGTGCGTATAACAGTGCAATTGAAATGGCATCTTTTGGAGCAAAACAAGTGACGGAAGAACCTTTTATGCCTACCTTCAAAGTCCAAGGGCAGGTTTATCACCTTATTGGTTCATTGTTACCCGAGAATGAGCCAAAGTTCCTGCAAATATATTTCGTAGCGAATTTTGAAGATCAGGCGGCTATTAAAAACGAAAACTTTCCACAACTTAATCGTAGTCTGATATATATTCTGCAAAATATGCTACGTGATGTAAATCCATACGTTCGCGATTTTAAAAATGCCCTTGATTTCGTTCCCGAAGAGCAAAATAATAATTATAAATTTTTAATATGTGCTGATAAAAGGCCTGCAACAGAACAGTCAAGAAGGTACAATCCTCCTACTACAAATGAAGTTGCAGTTGTTTTAGTTGACCAAGAGTGTGAAAGGCGCGATATTGTTTTGCGCACTCATGACGATCGTCTTCATCGTATATACGAGACACATCGATCATACGATGCGCTTCAATACCCATTAATTTTTTGTGACGGGGAAGATGGATATAACTTTAAATTACATCAAATTAGCCCTACTACTGGATTGCCAAACCCACATAAAAAGTTAACGTCACAACAAATTTACGCATACATGCTACAGATAAGAGCAAAAAGTTCTGTATACTTGCAAAGATTTCGTGGACTATTTAATCAGTTTATCGTCGATATGTATGCTAAAATTGAAACCAAGCGTTTGGTTTACATACGGACTAAACAAAGACGGTTACGTGCGGAGTATGTGCACTTACGTGATGCTATACAACAAGATGGAGGTACAGAAAAGTTGGGCAGATTAGTAATACTTCCATCCAGTTTTACGGGAGGTCCACGATACATGCACAAACGTACACAGGATGCTTTTTGCTACGTTAGAAAATATGGAAAGCCTGATCTCTTTATAACGATGACAACAAATCTGAAGGGGGCTGAAATTACACAGCAACTTTTGCCTGGTCAAAATGCATACGATCGGCACGACATAATAGCTAGAGTGTTCCACTTAAAACTTAAAGCTCTAATACGCCTTATTACAAAGGAGAATCTGTTTGGGTCAGCTTTGTGCTTTATGTACAGCGTTGAGTGGCAAAAAACGAGGTCTACCACATGCACATGCACTTCTCTGGTTGGAAGACAAAATACGCCCTAACGATATTGATAATGTGATAAGTGCCGAATTTCCAGACAGCAACACAGATGCCACACTATTTGACATAGTAGGAACACATATGGTCCATGGTCCTTGCGGGATATTAAATAGCAACTCTCCATGCATGCAGGACGGCCGATGCTCGAAAGATTATCCACGGGCACTTATAGAACACACCATAACGGGAGAGGATGGATATCCCTCTTATCGGTGACGGTCCCCAGAAAATGGTGGGTTTACTGCCACTTTAAGATTACTTGGTGAAGATATAATTTTGGACAATAGATGGGTCGTACCATGTTCACCTGTACTTTCCAAAACGTTTCAGGCCCACATCAACGTGGAAGTGTGCAGTAGTGTATCATCCATTAAATATATATGCAACTATATAAATAAGGGCAGTGAACAGGCAACGTTTGCGTTAAGGAATGAGAATGACGAAATAACTAGATTTCAATCAGGGCGTTATATAAGCTCTTCAGAGGCCGTTTGGAGGATATTAAGCTTTCCCATTCATGAGCGATATCCCCCTGTAGTGCATTTGGAGGTTCATCTAGAAGGAGGGCAAAAGATATACTACAATTGCGAAAACGTGACAGATCGAGTAGAAAACCCGAGGCAAACCACTTTACTGGCATACTTTCGGCTTTGCGAAAGAGACAGGTTTTCGAGGACATTAATGTATGAGGAGGTTCCCTCTTATTACACGTATGATAAGCAAAGAGGTGTTTTTAACCGCAGGAAACGGGACAGATCTGTAGATGGGGAGCCCGGCATTTTTAAGGAACATGTCACTGGACGTGTATATATTGTTCATCCAAACAATGCCGAGTACTTGCGGTTGCTGTTGCATACAGTACGAGGACCTACTTCTTTTCGGACCTTCGCACTTTTTTGGAAGTTGAATATCCCACTTTCCGCGATGCTTGCCGAGAACGCCACTTGCTTGACGATGACAAGCATTGGTATGATGCTATATCCGAAGCAAGCATTAGTGACAGTCCAAGCCGGTTGCGACATTTGTTTTGCGTTTTAGTGGTATTTTGTTCTCTATCGAATCCTATGGCTTTGTGGGTAAAACACAAGGATAAGCTGTCAGAAGACTATCTCAGAAGCATGCGACGCCATATTGAAGGGGAAATTAACAACGTAATGCGGGACAGAGCTGTTAATCAATGCTTATTCGAACTTCAGAATACAGTTTTGTCAATGGGGGGAACTTACTATCCCAATACGGCTTACCCGAACCATATATAGACGGTGAACGCGTGAACAGGGAATACGCAAGCGAAATTTCGTATAATCCTACAGAACTTGCGGACACTCTACGTAATGACATTCAACGTTTAACGGATGAGCAAAGAGGAGTATTCGAACGCATTTGTTATAGTGTCGATAATGAAGTAGGTGAGATTTTGTTTTTAGATGCCCCTGGTGAGACAGGAAAAACTTTCCTAACTAAATTGGTTTTGGCAAAGGTGCGAGCTCAAGGCAAAATAGTTCTGGCAGTGGCTTCACCTGGTATAGCTGCAACTTTATTACCTGGTGGTAAAACTGCCCATTCCATGTTCAAAATCCCCATACACTTAGATATCAATGAATATCCAATGTGCAACATAGCAAGAAATTGCGAAAAAGCCAGCGTTATTCGTGACTGTGTGTTGGTAATATGGGATGAATTCACCATGGCGAACCGAACAACCGTAGAAGCTGTGGATAGAACGCTGAGGGATATACGCCAAAATGACCAAGTTATGGGTGGTGTTACTTTTCTCTTTTGTGGAGATTTTCGGCAGATACTACCGGTCATACCACGCGGTACAAGAGCAGATGAAATACGAGCGTGTTTGAAGAGCTCATATTTATGGTGTAACATTAAAAGAATGCATTTAACAGAAAATATGCGCGCTCGAATCGGAGGCAACATAAATGCGCAGAACTGCTCCGAAACTTTGCTAAAAATTGGAAATAGTACATACCCCGAAGAAGAGGGCAAAATTACACTGCCCGATAACACTGGTCGACGGCCAAAATTTACCAGAGACGCCGTTATGAAATTCGTATGTAAAACCACCCCCTGATTTCGAAAATCGAGTTAATTTTTGATTCTATGGTACAGTTTTTGAGATATTTGCAATTTACCGTTATTCGAAAAAACCAAAAAGATGGCTCCCTTTAATTACGTATATCTTACGAACGGGTCAAGTTTACAGAATCGGAAAGATAATAAAATTTGCTATAAACGCATTGTACATTGTTTTTTGCTGAACCAGATAGTTTTCGAGATATTAGCTTATAATTTCAGATTTTTGTTTTTTTTATGAAAAAATATGAAAAAAATTACTCTTTGCGAGAGCAGCATTCCAAAACCACAACTTTTTATCCAGATATTTTTTCTTTACCTAAAGCTCTGTTTAATTAGAAAAAAGATAAGCTATCACCGAAGAAAATCGATACAAAACTGCGTAAGTTATAAGCGATCAAATAAAAATACCCAAGTTGCGCAATTTCAACGTATACCTCAAAACGTATGTATGGTATAAAGAAGAGTGAAATATCTAGCTATGCTCTGTTTCTATTTAGTTAAAAGTTCAATTTATGAATGAAATTACTCATATTTTTACCTTTTTTTAAATTTATTTATGTTTATACTATATTCTAACAATCTTTATTTGATTTTACTATGTAGTCGAAATAATTATGTGTTCCACTTTGACGCTTATTCAGTTTCGGATCGGTTTCTCTTATAAGAAACCAGCAGTAATCAACCATCATTGCGACGTCCCAGAATCCTTGATATCGATTCTCAATTAATTTTATTTGCTGATTAAACCTTTCGATATGTTCGTCACTTTCGTCGCCAAGATTTGCCGGAAGAAAATATTAGTTAGGTAAACAAGTTATAGAATTTTGGGAAACTAATTTTAATAAGCCTTTAAGCCATTTTCGCATAATTATTGATTAAGTCGTTCACTATCTGCTCGTAGTTAGGGCTTTTGCGTCTACCGAGAAAAGAAGCAACGACCTTTTCAAAGGTTTCCCACGCTGCTGCCTCAACTGATGAGAGTAGTCTTTTGAATTGATTATTGTTGATCAACTTTTTTATTTGTGGTCCAACAAAAATACCTTCCTTTATCTTGGCTTGAGAAATATCTGGAAAAATTGTTTTCAAATAGTCGAGTGCTCCGCCTTCTTTGTCCAAAGCCTTAACAAAGTTTTTAATGAGACCGAGCTTGATGTGTAAGGGTGGAAGTATGATTTTCTCTTTCTTGACAAGAGGGGTGTATTTGATGTTATCCACACCAACGGTAAACTCGACTCTTTCCGGTCAATCCTTTCTGACGTAGTGGTCCTTACGAGCTCGGCTATCCCACTTGTAAAGAAAGCAGCAGTATTTGGTGTAGCCACTTTGTAGACCGCATAGCATTGCAACGACTTTGAGATCAGAACATATTTTCCAATCATGCTCTTCATATTTGATAAATTTGAGTAGTTTTTGCATTTCCTCGTAGGTTTCCTTTGTATTTACTGCATGTGCTAGCGGGATAGAAGGCTTTTTGTTACCAATATGCAATAATACAGCCTTTAAACTCAGTTTATTGCTGTCTATGAACAATCGCCACTCTTTTGAATCATATGTTTGACCAAACTCTTTGAATAAACCAGGAATGTCGTTGCAGTAGCTTTCTTGGTATAGTGTTTGGAAAATGGTTCGTGACGAGTTCTACAATATATCACCTTAACATCGGATGACACAAATTTAAATTGTTGCATACGAGAAGTGTGGATCTCGGCCTTTTCCTTGGATAGTTCCAAATCTCTTATCCAATCATTAAGTTGTGCTTGTGACAGAACGTTTCTCTCGTTTCCCATGCGAAATTCAGTACAACTTGATTCCCCGCACTCAGATATTACTGTTGACAATGGAACTGGATCCGCAACTGCCGTTGAATGTAGTACTGGTAATGTCACTGTAGGTACGCTGGCATAGGTTACTCTTCTTGATCTTCCAACGCCAAGTACTTTTGTTTGACAAATATAACACTCTATTGAATGACAAGTAGGTTCTCTCCATATCATTGCTGTATCAAATTTTATTTGTTGTCCTGATTCCGACTGAATCAGTTCTACTCGACACGATGTACACAAAGTCTTCGGTGTCCATGGTTTTTCAGCATTTTTAGGCTCAATGCCAAAATACTTGGAGTATAAAGTTTTCATATGATCTGAGAACACTCGTCGTCGCCTTATGATAGTATATTGGCCACACATGAAACAGAATATATCTGGATCGTTATTACACACAAATTCTCGCGTCCTTTTACTCATTTTATTTTTTTTAATAAACCACGGTTTTGAAATTTGACTTATAAACTGAACTATCTCCGGCGAGCCTTGCAGATGTTTTGAGGTTTCAAGGCGCATTAACTCATATTTATACTCGGAACAAAAATAAAATTGAAAAAATCAAATCTTACCTAGACAGAAAGGTTCCTTTTTATACGAAGCTGGGAAAAGTAAAATACTACCTGCTTTAGATGTAGGCTTTAAAAATTTTCTGTGTCTTATAATTTTGAAAACTTACCTGCATACTTACCCATAAGTGACGGAAGGACATGTTTATAACTACATGCCTACCGCAGGTTTCGAATCCAACCACTCTTCCTTTCGATGCAACCACTCTACCTACTATAAAACAATTCGAGTATTAAAAGTACTATTTGATTTATTTAAAGAACAAGTATTATCATTGTTATGGTGTTTTTCGTTTATCAGGATAATATCCCATTTGCACTTTATACCTTTAATATATGTATGTATACATACATTGAAGTTGCGCAACCTGGGTATTTTTATTTGATCGCTTATAACTTACGTAGTTTTGCATCGATTTTCTTCGATGATCGCTTATCTTTTTTCTAATTAAACAGAGCTTTACGTAAAGAAAAAATATCTGGATAAAAAGTTGTGGTTTTGGAATGCTGCCCTCGCAAAGAATAATTTTTTTCATATTTTTTCATAAAAAAAACAAAAATCTGAAATTATAAGCTAATATCTCGAAAACTATCTGGTTCAGCAAAAAACAATGTATAATGCGTTTATAGCAAATTTTATTATCTTTCCGATTCTGTAAACTTGACCCGTTCGTAAGATATACGTAATTAAAGGGAGCCATCTTTTTGGTTTTTTCGAATAACGGTAAATTGCAAATATCTCAAAAACTGTACCATAGAATCAAAAATTAACTCGATTTTCGAAATCAGGGGGTGGTTTTACATACGAATTTCATAATGGCGTTTCTGGTAAAGAGAAAAAGTTGAAATTCGTGGTCCAGTGTAATTTGTGCCGTACCGTACATTCTTTGCAAGAACTAATTTCTACAGTTTATAATGATCTAGGAGTCTGTCATGATAACTTTTGGCTTTGCGAGAGGGCTATCTTGACACCACGGAATGACCAGGTTTTGAAAATCAATTCGTATATAGTCAACGATATTCAGGGAGAGGAGGTCGAATACTTTTCAATCAACAGAGTTTTGGAGCAAGATGACTCAACAAATTTCCCTGTGGAGTTTTTAAATCGGTTTTTGAAAATCGGTGCACCAATTATTCTGTTGCGTACCCTAAGCCCACCAAAATTGTGCAGTGGAACGAGGCTCAAAGTTGTTTCTCTAAAACAAAATATAATTGAAGCAGAAATTTTGACAGGCAGTGGCAAAGGAGAGAGAGTCTTTATACCACGTATCCCCCTTATACCAAACAACTTTCCCTTTAGATTTAAACGTGTTCAATTCCCGGTGAGCCTTTGCTATGCTATGACAATCAACAAAGCACAATGCCAGACGATGATTGTTGTGGGCGTTGATCTGACTGTGAGTTGCTTTTCTCATGGCCAGATTTACGTCGCGCTGTTGTTGTTGTTGTAGCGATAAGGTTGCTCCCCGAAGGCTTTGGGGAGTGTCATCGATGTGATGGTCCCTTGCCGGATACAAATCCGGTACGCTCCGGTACCATAGCACCATTAAGGTGCTAGCCCGACCATCTCGGGAACGATTTATGTGGCCACATTAAACCTTCAGGCCATTCCCTCCCTCCCTACCCCCAAATTCCATGAGGAGCTTGGGGTCGCCAGAGCCTCGTCTGTTAGTGAAACAGGATTCGCCGCGGATAGGTGAGGTTGACAATTGGGTTTGGAGAAGCTATATATTGCGCTGGCAACCTGAAGGGTTGCGCTACACAGCCCCTTGAATATGGTACTTTAGTCGCCTCTTACGACAGGCATACCTACCGCGGGTATATTCTGATCCCCTAACCCGCTGGGGGAGTTTACGTCGCGCTCTCACGTGTTAGTGAAGCAGACAAATTAATCGTCTATGTTCCTAACACTTCCACATCAAACGTTGTTTATAAGGAAGCATTATAAAACAATTCTTTTTTTTAAATAAGCATTAAAAATGTTAAATTTTGTATTACAACTTAACTCTCCACACATACACATACATTTACACTGAAGAGCTTGGAATAATTTTGTTTTATGTGTGCTAAGTATGTAAGCATTCACTTTTATAACAATCATAATGCTATATATGTCTATGTATGCGCATAAGTTATTCTATAACAGTTTTATATAATTCGCCTTAATGTATGCAACATTTAAAAACTAGAAAGTCGTAAAAAGCTATTAAAATGAACTCTTTTAAAATTATTCACTCAACAAAAAACTATTATTTTTTCCAACCTAATTTGTAAAAACTAACAATTTTAAAAATGTGTACGTAGTTTTTTTTGTCAAACTCAACGATTTTGCAAGCGAAATAAACATGTATGTACCCATATATAAAAAAACTTTCTTTTATTCTCTGGCATATCAACAGGATCTGTAAGTATTTTCTGTTTTATATTTTGAATGTGTATGTATATCCATATATGCATGTAAGTTACGGCTTATAACTTTTAACCGATTGAAGCAATATTTACTGATTTTATAGCAAGCTTTAGCGGTAAGCTTAGACAAAAGAACTGAAAATAAGATATGGTAATAGAAATGTGGGGGAAGAGTGAAGAAAATACCGAAAAGAAGTTGAGCGCGAGATAAGAAGAATGGGATCGCCAGAAAAAGGCACAGAGTAATGTAAGTGGGATTGACCGAGCAATAAAAGGGGAGGAGGGATAATGTGGGAAAATAAATATTGTTTTATATAAACGGAGCCTGCACATGGTTTCGTGATTTAGGTTAGCAGAAATGTTTTAAAATTTGTTAAGTTAAAGACCCAAGATATCGATATTTAAAAAAAAAATAAGGGCCACTTTAATATAAATACGCATCCCGAACAACGTCGGGTACCCTGCTAGTATAAAATAAAAAATAGGTAGGTACTATGTGTGAGGATGCAAAGCTTCACGTTTTTTGTGATCTGCATGTAAAAACTATGACTACGAATCACGTATTTCAAAAACATATGACGTAAACGTACCTATTTGAAAAAAATTGATGAATTTTGAAGCTTCGAACCGTAAAAAGGGGCAAAAATGACAGTTTATATGAAGTATATAATATATATACCACCGATATCTATGATTTTTTCAGACAACAATATATGCTATATACGTAAGCATTTGGTGGAATTTGAAGCTTCTAGCTGTTAAAATGGGGCCGAAGTCGCAAAAAAAATATATATACTATATATATATACAATATATACCATCATATAAGTTATAACAGCAGTATCCAGCGGTTGACCCATTTACTCACGTTGCTGAGCATGTGACCGCACTATGTTGCGTGTTGAAGTTTCGCTGACGCAGCACACGCGCAGAATAAGCGGAAGTTAATTGGGACAACGATTGGTGTAGTTGCAGAAATTGTGATTGAACAGCAAATCTAGTTTTAGTTAAGTAAACTATTTTTTATACAATAATTGGTTAGCATAGCATAATCACTTTAACACAAGAACTTAGCTGCTAGGTAAATTACTTTGTTCGAGTTAGTTCAATTTGGATCGTGCAAGAGCACAGAATAAATTTTATAACGTTTAAATATTTCTCGTGTTTATTTTAATTCGGTGAACGGGCAGTTCACCGCAACTTTAATTTTTTATCGCCTCGCCTGCTGTGAGGCTTAACTTATATATATTATATATATCACCGATCTCTATGATTTTTTTTTCACAACAATATATACTATATACGTAAGCAATCGCTGAAATTTGAAGCTTCTAGCTGTTAAAATGGGGCTAAAATATATATATATATACTATATATACCACCATATATATACTATATATACCACCATATATATACTATATATACCACCGATCTTCACGATTTTTTCAGACAACAATATATGCTATATGCGTAAGCATTCGTTGAAATTTGAAGCTTCTAGCTCTTAAAATAGGGCAGTAATTACGAAAAGTTTCTTATCTGAACAATCGGTTGTGGGGGATATATACTATATATACGACGGATCTCATCAATTTTTTCAGGCAACAATATGTGCAATATACGAAATTATATGGTGAAGTTTAAAGCTTCAATCTGTTAAATTGAGTAAGATATGACAAAAATCCTCATTTTCTGAAAAATCGGTTGTATGGAGGATATATGCTATAGTGGTCCGATCCGGCCGGTTCCGACAAATGTCTAATCGGACACCCAAATACACCGGGTCACCAAATTTTATCAAGATATCTCAAAAATTGAGGGACTAGTTTGCATACAAACAGACAGACGGACAGAAGGACATGGCTATATCAACTCAGCTCTCCATCGCGATTATTTCGGTATACCTAATGGTGGGTCTATATATTTTCCTTTAAGGACTTACAATTTTGGGTTTCGTGACGAAATTAATATACCATTTCATTTTCATGAAAGGTATAAAAAGTTGTACAACAACAAGACATAGCTTCTGTCGAGTCGTTTGTCAATAAATTGATCATTGCAGAAGCACTTGGAAAGAGTTACAAGGTATAATTGAAAGAGTTGCCATGATGTCGCGTTGTTTGATTTTTTTACCAAAATATTTACCAACAAACCATTTATCTTCGCACATGCCCCTCGACATTATTATTATGGCAGCATACCAACGCATTGTAAAAAAATTAAGGCTGTCCTTGTTCATACGGCAATGTTTCATAGTAAATATGAAGTTTTCGGACAAATAATATCTAATATATCAAATTCTTCTGTCACGGTTTTAGAGGCTTAATTCCTCCGAAACGGCTGAACCGATTCTCATGAAATTTTGTGAGCGTATTGGGTAGGTCTGAGAATCGGCCATCGTCTACCTTTTTTTTTGCTACGTGCCTAGGGTCTTGAGATCAAATCGTGGACCCGGGTACCCCAAGAATGTGTTTATACAATATTGATATCAAACGAAATCTGTTGATGAGTGCTATAGTACAGGATAATTTTCATACCCATGGGTGACTAGGGTCTCGAGATATAGGCCAAAACGTGGACCCGGGTACTCCTAGAATGTGTTTATAAAATATGGATATCAAATGAAAGCTGTTGATGAGTGCTATAGTACAGGATAATTTTCATACAACTGGGGGCTAGGGTCTCGAGATATAGCCCAAAACGTGGACCCGGGTACGCCTAGAATGTGTTTATACAATATGGATATCAAATAAAAGCTGTTGATTAGTGCTATAGTACAGAATAATTTTCATACAACTGGGAGGCTAGGGTCTCCAGATATAGCCCAAAACGTGGACCCGGGTACCCCTAGAATGTGTTTATACAATATGGATATCAAATGAAAACTGTTGATGAGTGCTATAGTACAGGATAATTTTCATACAACTGGGAGGCTAGGGTCTCGAGATATAGCCCAAAACGTGGACCCGGGTACACCTAGAATGTGTTTATACAATATGGGTATCAAATGAAAGCTGTTGATGTGTGCTATAGTACAGGATAATTTTCATACAATTGGGGGCTAGGGTCTCGAGGCATAGCCCAAAACGTGGACCCTGATACACCTAGAATGTGTTTTTACATTATTGATACCCATAATTGAAGCTGTTGATGTATGCTTTAGTACAGAGTAAGTTTTACACCGCTGGGTGACTACGGTCTCGAGCCCAAAACATGGACCCGGATACACATAGAATGTGTTTTTATATTATGGGTATCAAATTGAAGCTGTTGGCGTGTGCTATAATACAGAGTACGTTTTACACCGCTGAGTGGCTAGGTTCTCGAGATATAGGCCAAAAAATGGACCCGGATACCTCTAGAATGTGTGTGTATTATGGATATCAAATGAAAGCTGTTGCTGAGAACTCAAAAGTTCATTGTGATATTCGATTTAGTCGCATCAACCTGGCAAAACTGATAAACATGCATGCGAAGCCGAAATAAAGACAAGAATTAACAAGTAAGGAAGGCTAAGTTCGGGTGTAACCGAACATTACATACTCAGTTGAGAGCTATGGAGACAAAATAAGGAAAATCACCATGTAGGAAAATGAACCTAGGGTAACCCTGGAATGTGGTTGTATGACATGTGTATCAAATGGAAGGTATTAAAGAGTATTTTAAGAGAGAGTAGGCCATAGTTCTATGGATGGACGCCATTTAGGGATATCGCCATAAAGGTGGACCAGGGGTGACTCTAGAATATGTTTGTACGATATGGGTATCAAATGAAAGCTGTTAATGAGTATTTTGAAAAGCAGTGATCCTTAGTTCCATAGGTGGACGCCGTTTCGAGATATCGCCATAAAGGTGGACCAGGGGTGTCTCTAGTTGTACGATATGGGAATCAAATGAAAGGTGTTACTGAGCATTTTAAGAGGGAGTGGGCATTAGGTCTATAGGTGCACGCCTTTTCGAAATGTCGCCATTGGGGTAGGCCAGGGGTGACTCTAGAATGTGTTTGTATGATATGGGTATCAAATGAAAGATGGTAATGAGTTTTTTAAAAGGGAGTAATCCTTAGTTCTATAGGTGGACGCCTTTTCGAGATATCGCCATAAAGGTGGACCAAGGGTGACTCTAGAATGTTTGTACGATATGGGTATCAAACGAAAGGTGCTACTGAGCATTTTAAGAGGAAGTGGGCATTAGGTCTATAGGTGGACGCCTTTTCGAGGTATCGTCATTAGGGTGGGCCAGGGGTGACTCTAGAATGTGTTTGTGCGATATGGGTATCAAACGAAAGGTGTTACTGATCATTTTAAGAGGGAGTGGGCATTAGGTCTATAGGTGGACGCCTTTTCGAGATATCGCCATTAGGGTGGGCCAGGGGTGACTCTAGAATGTTTGTACGATATGGGTATCAAACGAAAGGTGTTACTGATCATTTTAATAGGGAGTGGGGGCATTAGGTCTATAGGTGGACTCCTTTTCGAGATATCGCCATTAGGGTGGGCCAGGGGTGACTCTAGAATGTTTTTGTACGATATGGGTATCAAATGAAAGGTGGTAATGAGTATTTTAAAAGGGAGTAATCCTTAGTTCTATAGGTGGACGCCTTTTCGAGATATCGCCATAAAGGTGGACCAAGGGTGACTCTAGAATGTTTGTACGATATGGATATCAAACGAAAGGTGTTACTGAGCATTTTAAGAGGGAGTGGGCATTAGGTCTATAGGTGGACGCCTTTTCGAGATATCGCCATTAGGGTGGGCCAGGGTGACTCTAGAATGTTTGTACGATATGGGTATCAAACGAAAGGTGTTACTGAGCATTTTAAGAGGGAGTGGGCATTAGGTCTATAGGTGGACGCCTTTTCGAGATATCGCCATTAGGGTGGGCCAGGGTGACTCTCGAATGTGTTTGTACGATATGGGTATCAAATGAAAGGTGGTAATGAGTATTTTAAAAGGGAGTAATCCTTAGTTCTATAGGTGGACGCCTTTTCGAGATATCGCCATAAAGGTGGACCAAGGGTTACTGAGCATTTTAAGAGGGAGTGGGCATTAGGTCTATATGTGGATGCCTTTTCGAGATATCGCCATTAGGGTGGGCCAGGGGTGACTCTAGAATGTTTGTACGATATGGGTATCAAACGAAAGGTGTTACTGAGCATTTTAAGAGGGAGTGAGCGTTAGGTCTATAGGCGGACGCCTTTTCGAGATATCGCCATTAGGGTGGGCCAGGGGTGACTCTAGAATTTTTGTACGATATGGGTATCAAACGAAAGGTGTTACTGAGCATTTTAAGAGGGAGTGGACATTAGGTATATAGGTGGCCGCCTTTTCGAGATATCGCCATTAGGGTGGGCCAGGGGTGACTCTAGAATGTTTGTACGATATGGGTATCAAACGAAAGGTGTTACTGAGCATTTTAAGAGGGAGTGGGCATTAGGTCTATAGGTGGACGCCTTTTCGAGATATCGCCATTAGGGTGGGCCAGGGTGATTCTAGAATGTGTTTGTACGATATGGATATCAAACTAAAAGTATAAATGAGGGTTTTAACAGCGAGTGGCCCTTAGATGTATATGTGAAGGCGTTCTCGCGATATCGACCAAAATGTGGACCAGGTGATCCAGAAAATCATCTGTCGGGTACTGCTAATTTATTTATATATGCAATACCACTAACAGTATTCCTGCCAAGATTCCAAGGGCTGTTGATTTCGCCTTGTAGAACTTTTTCATTTTCTTCTACTTAATATGGTAGGTGTCACACTCATTTTACAAAGTTTTTTCCAAAGTTATATTTTGCGTCAATAAACCAATCCAGTTACTATGTTTCATCCCTTTTTTCGTAGTTGGTATAGAATTATGGCATTTTTTTCATTTTTCGTAATTTTCGATATCGATAAAGTGGGCGTGGTTATGGTCGGATTTCGGCCATTTTTTATACCAAGATAAAGTGAGTTCAGGTAAGTACGTGGGCTAAGTTTAGTAAAGATATATCGATTTTTGCTCAAGTTATTGTGTTAACGGCCGAGCGGAAGGACAGACGGTGGACTGTGTATAAAAACTGGGCGTGGCTTCCACCGATTTCGCCCATTTTCACAGAGAACAGTTGCCGTCACAGAATCTATGCTCCTACCAAATTTGAGAAGGATTGGTATATTTTTGTTCGACTTATGGCATTAAAAGTATTCTAGACAAACTAAATGAAAATGGGCGGAGCCACGCCCATTTTGAAATTTTCTTTTATTTTTGGATTTTGTTGCATCATATCATTACTGGAGTTGAATTTTGACTTAATTTACTTATATACAGTAAAGATATTAACTTTTTTGTTAAAATTTGAATTTAAAAAAAAATTTTTTTAAAAAGTGGGCGTGTTCTTCATCCAATTTTGCTAATTTTTATTTAGCACATATGTAGTAATAGTAGTAACGTTCCTGCCAAATTTCATCATGATATCTTCAACGACTGCCAAATTACAGCTTGCAAAACTTTTAAATTACCTTCTTGTAAAAGTGGGCGGTGCCACGCCCATTGTCCAAAATCTTACTAGTTTTCTATTCTGCGTCATAACGTCAACCCATCTACCAAGTTTCAGCGCTTTAACCGCCTTTGGAAATGAATTATCGCATTTTTTCGGTTTTTCGAAATTTTCGATATCGAAAAAGTGGGCGTGGTTATAGTCCGATATCGTTCATTTTAAATAGCGATCTGAGATGAGTGCTCAGGAACCTACATACCAAATTTCATCAAGATACCTCAAAATTTACTCAAGTTATCGTGTTAACGGACGGACGGACGGACGGACGGACGGACGGACGGACGGACGGACGGACGGACATGGCTCAATCAAATTTTTTTTCGATCCTGATTATTTTGATATATGGAAGTCTATATCTATCTCGATTCCTTTATATATGTACAACCAACCGTTATCCAATCAAACTTAATATACTCTGTGAGCTCTGCTCAACTGAGTATAATAATACCCACATACCTATTTACATACGTCCTATTCGATTTGCCTGAAATTTCGTATATAAATTTCCTTATTAGTATTTACGATGCTTTTTTCCGGGAAGTATACCAGAGACGGACTGGGACTGGGATTATGACTCGGAGTGGGACTGAGTCTGAGACTCGAAATGGGACTGGAACAAAATACATACCACCCTCTGGGACTGGCAATAAGAGACAAGAAGAAGGAGAAAAACTTGAGAGAAGAGAAAAGAGAGAAGGAGACTGAGAAAGAAATAGAATGAGACGAAGATGGAGATGAAGCGAGAAAGACGGAGGGAGGAGTGAATAAAAAGATTAGGATAAAGTGTAGAGGGGTAGGGCAGAGTTAGACGGAAAAAGCTTATTAAAATGTATGCAGATAGGCTAAATTTAGGGCAGAGCAACGTCTGTTGGGTCTGCTAGTTTTTTTATAGATTGCGGAATATTTGTTTTACTTATGTTCGTTGTTTTTTTGTGCTTTCTTAGTTTTTTTACGATACTGCTAACTATACTCCCAGGGATTTGCCCCCACGTTTCTGTATAAAATAAATAACAATACCCATAACTTGCTGACTACAACAGATATCTTGGACTTCGAAATCTCGAAGAATCGAAGCATTTTATTGCATTTACTCGCCAGACATACTGTCTCGGCTAGGAAGTTCGGATGAATATTCGCATTTGTAACTGCCAGTACAAATATAAACTCTTGGGGTCATTGTTAGATATCAAAGGAGTAAGAGGTTGAAATATAAATAGATGTCGCCAACCGACTCGCTTATTTCATATGATTCAAACATCTGACATGGTTTGGTAGTTTATAACCATTCGAATGTGGGTGTATCGATTGACTGTGCGACTCGCAGAGAATAGTGAAGTCATCCATAATTATGCGATAGTCGCTGCTGCTCAAGGCACTAATGTGGTGTAAATTTAGAGGTCGCATCATCTGACTGGGTAAGTATACTTTATTCTCTAAGGTATCGTCCTTATGTCTTATATCAAACTTTTTTACTTGCGCAAATCTTGATGGTAGTTTCAATGCAATTTTGCCTTATCTTCTAATTTTACGGTCTTTTTGGTGGACACTCTGTTCATCGGAGCCTCGATTTGGCGTCGAATTTTGTTTCTTAGTTCGAATGCTTATTTATGTTCATAAAGTCGTTTATTTCTTAATGCATCAGCGCACCCCTGAATTTCTGATGCTCAATTACTCCTTACACAATACTCGCTAATTCAACAATAGACGTCCCAATCCGTTTGGGAGAATTCAAAGGGAGACAGGAGTTGCATATGACCCATCAAGCAAGAAAGGCGTGGACAAAAGCGCAGGGCTGCAAAATTTCTAAGATCATGTGCAAAACGTGCGATATTAGAATCGAAAAGTATATCATATCTCTAAAAAAAGAAAACTTAAGGCTCGCTATGGGCATACTGACAAGACAAAAGTTAGGCCTCGTCAGTAACAGCAAGTGTAGGAAGTGTGAGCTGCCGGCAGAAACGGTTCTATGTTCATGTCCTGCGCTCGCCAGGTCAATGCCCCAGCTGCTAAGGGCGGCAGAGTTACCAGATCTCGAGACGGCAATTAAGCTGGGTCCTAGAAAACTGCTAGTATTTGCCAAGAGGACGGAGTTATTCTATAACATATGTATGTCCTGGCACCTGATTGGGGTTCTTCCATTTGGTCGTTAAACAAATTCTGGTAAAACTATGGACACATTCAATCTATATGAGGTCTTTATTGATGGAGGTGAGGTCTTTACAGATGGAGGGACAAATGTCTATTGGTCTTGCAAAACGCATAAAGTAAAATGTGGCCAACCTGAGAACTTCAAGAACTCTTTTCGAAATGGAATCAATGTGAGTTCATAGCTAACTACAATACATCGAATGAATAAGTTTTTATAATTTCATTAACTACATATTTTGTTGCTCACCAAAATCACTTGCTGAAAAGAAATAAACAGTAAGTTTTAATTAAAACCTTCCAGCATAAACGATTATCCTTCAAAAAACACTTCTGAACTTACTCTAATTTATACAAGATAGATCACATTCCCTCGCTTCAATAAAGAATTATCCAAACAATATAATTTAGCAGTCCTCTATAAACAGTTACGTGACTATGCCCGAAGACATAAAATAAATAGACACTTCGGGTGAGAATAACTTAATGAGCTAATAACATTCAGACATGCACATATATGCTCACATATTAAGTGATGAAGTAATTACAGTGACAGGAATGCAAATAAAAACAACAAGTAAGGAAGGCTTAGTTCGGGTGTAACCGAACATTACATACTCAGCGGCCAAATTACAGCTTTTAAATTACCTTCTTTTAAAAGTGGGCAGTGCCACGCCCATTGTCCAAAATTATACTAATTTTCTATTCTGCGTCATACCACCCACCCACCTACCAAGTTTCATCGCTTTATCTGTCTTTGGTAATGAATTATCACACTTTTTCGGTTTTTCCAAATTTTGTATATCGAAAAAGTGGCCGCGGTTATAGTACGATTTCGTTAATTTTAAATAGCAATCTGAGATGAGTACCCAGGAACATACATACCAAATTACATTAAGATATCTTAAAATTTACCAAGTTGTTGTGTTTATTGACAGACGGACGGACGGACGGACATGGCTAAATGAATTTTTTTTCGCCCAGATAATTTTGATATATAGAAATCTATATCTATCTCGATTAGTTTCGTTACGGGGTACCGTTGTGCGAAAAAAATTAATATACTCTGTGAGCTCTGCTCAGCTGAGTATAAAAACCAAGGACAACAAATACAAACATCAGCATCCGATAAAAGTCAATAATGCGAAGCATCAAATAAACGTAAGGCAACATTTTGTTGCTTAGCTTTCAGTAAACTCCCACAAAATTACCTGACTTTCCAAAGCTCCTTCAATGTTTAAGTTTGCACAATCAAATGTATTTACATAATAAAGCAAGGCGACAAATTCTTTGAATGGTGCAATAAGAGACAGGAGACAGTGCGTGTAACTTTTTTGTTAAGTAAGCGTTCATGGTCCGAGGAAGAAAAATGTCCAATTGCCACTAACAATATAGATAATACATTTATTGGCAAGCGCCTTTGGCAGGACCAAAGGTACAATATCAATGCAGCTAATTTATTTATTTATTTTAGTGGTTCTTTTTTCAGTTTTTGTACAATAGTCATAGTATATACTAACTCAATATTAATTTTGAAGCCTTCTATAGCTTATACAAAATTATTAGGTGAAAAGTAAAAATTTACAGGTGATAATATCACTTTAGTCCACTTTTGACTCAAAATAACCGAGCGGGAGTTTTAGTTTAATCATAAGCGTCAAAAATACCCAACTTTTCTAAGATACATAAAACAATATGTCAAAAGAGCTATATACTTATTTTAAAATATTGGGAAATGGGAAACATTATAATTGCTTGATCAAGGAAAGAACGTAAAATATATAGAAAACCCCATACATACATAGACTGCAGCGAATCACACTAGTTCCTAACTGTCGACGATACTAGTTCTAATTCTGTCCCATCGAGATGCTTTCAAATGATACTTTTAACATTGTGATGTCTTACTAAATGGTAATTGTTTATAGGTATAGAACCTTGAGAAAAAATGTCGATAATGGTTCTCATTTAAAATACGCGGTTCAAAGTATCCATGCTAGTACTCATACTTTGTATATATTGTAGATATATAAAGTATAGAGGATACTTGGATCTAGTAAGTAATTCGAAGCTTTAATTAAGGGCGAATAATTTTTTTTATTTAATGAGATCATACATTTTGAATTTAGTACAGAGCAATTAATGATGTTTAAGACCGGGCGAAAATGAACAATATATATGGGATATTCCATCCCATTTCGACCAATTTTGAACCCGACCCCTTTAGAATTGGCTGAAAGTTTTTCTTCTTTTTCTAGCTTACGAAGGACGTTTTTCAGAATTTTTTCAAATTTAACAATGATCTTCGGAGAAATAAGGTAATAATCATTTTTATACAAAATGAAACTGGGAACATATTCTCCATATGATATTTATACCTACCGTTATCCTTTCAGGACATATTGAGTCCTTAACGTGAAATTAAAATTTTTTTGTTTGTTAAAAAGGCAAAAATAAATATTTAAAAAATAGAGAATTGCATAAACTATACATCATTTAATAAATAAACAAGCCGCATTTTTTCAAACTTAAAAAAAAAAAAAAATAATAAAATAAAAAAACTTTCTTTTACCAAACTGAAAATATCGTAGTAGGCTTTACAATTAAAAAAAAAAAATTTGGTATAGTTTCATTCTTAGCAGGCTATGAAAATGTTGAGATGGGCAAATTAAATGTGCATTAAACAAAAAAAAAACTGTTGTAGTTGTTGGCGCAACAACGATAAACTGTACTTTATTTAATTAGTTTTTTTTTAGTATCTTTACACATCATAATTTTTTTTTGATTTACATGCATTATTTCCAAAGAAAAAAACAGTGTCGAATTTTACAAAAAGTAGTACTCTTTTTTTCACAAACTGTAGTAGGCGTTACTAAATGAACAAATATATGTATTGATACGAAAATAAAAAAGGTATCCGCCGAGCTTTTAAGAAACGACCGCATTTATATATTGTGAGGATCCCAAAAACGAAGGTTTTGTACCCTCACAACATATACCTATTTTTTAATTTTTCACATACACTTTATACAATAATTGAATTTAACCCTGAATTTAACATTTATACATTTTGACGACATGTACTATATCTTTATGAATTACACGTCAAAATACATATACGCTGTTGTATATTGAATTATTATTTACTAAATTGAAGGACAAACCAGACTTGCGCACTTTTGCACGCAAGCAAAATATTTACATTTTTCGCCCCACGAGCATACGACACACCAACGCACGCCGTAAGCAGAAGTCGAAAGCATCAAGCGAGGCCAACGCACCACCAGAAACAAGCGACAGCGAACATACGCATAAACACAAATGATCGAATTCAATAGGTAAAGCGAAGTTTGGAAAACACGGCAGGCATACAACAAATGTATGTACGAGATTAGGTAAATTGTTCGGTATATATATTAGGGCTCCCGAAAATTGGGATACGAAATGCCGGGATAGCGGATTATCATACATGATCGAAAGTATGCATATATATATATACAGATGTACAAGCCATATGCATGAAAATGGAAAGAGGGAAAACGTATGTTAGAAAAGTAGCGTTAAACTAGTATTCGATTTTTGCATTTCCAACTTTTATAATTGTTATGCGCGCAGTCCTAGATAATTTTGTAACGGAGGAATTATTACTGATGAATTGATTTTAGGAAATAACCGTCCGCAGGCGTACGAAATTGTATATAAGGGCGGCAAATTAGCTTGTAAGATCAGAAGCTAGGAGATAGGCATATGAGTCAGTGGGCTTCTACCACTGACCAGAACACGACCTGAAGGTTTCTACTTCATTTCGTGATTAGTTTTACATTCAGTAGGAGGTTTCTACTCCAACTGACGGAGAGCTTAGCAGAGGGGTTATACCTCAGCTACTCTTATCTAGACAGGGACAGAGAATAGGAGTAGCTATTAAGGACATTGAGTTTTTAAATAAACCTTATAACGTTTTCGGAACTTCTTTGTTTATTTATTTCAATCAGAATAGGTTCTCCCGCCAACTATAGGAACCCTGGACGGACTGGGCATACCTCAGCAGAAATAAGTCCGTCACATATGGCGCCCAGGCAGGCTTATAAATAAAAACACATATGGCGCCAGAGCAGGCTTAAGAAAGATTAAGGAAATCGTTAAGGCTTTACATAAAGGATATTCACAAGGTAACAAGGATATACGGAAAGCAAAACAACGAAGGCTAAGTACAGAAACTAACAAGGAAGGAGACACAAATAAGAAAATGGTAAAGGTATCATGGATATATTATCTCACCCGAGAGGGACTTGTCAGTTATCACTCGGAGTTCGGGCTGGATGATACAGGAACGGTAGACGAACTAAGGAAGCGACTGGCGGCGTTCGTACAGGCAGAAAAGAACAACGGGAAATGGCGGGATCGGCTTACAGACCTAGCTCTACAACATGCAAGGACGACATCTACTCTAAACATACCACAGGCAAGTAGTCGGTCGACATCTCCAAGCGCTACGAAAACGGATGACGATAATACAACCGGCGCACCCATCCAACACGAGGTCCCACAACCACCACTATATGCGATGCAACAACCAGGCACATACGCAACCACTATGGACCGGGTAAGAAAATGGGGTTTAAAATACGACGGGGGCAAGGATCTTCTAGGTTTCATAGAACGCGTTGAAGAACTGACAGAGATCCGATGCGACCAACGGCAAGACGCTCAGAAGAAGGTTACCAATATATACAGGCGGAGGAGCGAGAACAGCAGACAGAGGAACAACCATCCCAGAAGTCAGACCCGGCACCATGATACATCGATACAAGTACGGCGTGCAGACGATGCGGAGGAGGCGGCGATGTCGCATACGGTTGCCATAGCGCTCGCATCGAATTCTGCTGGACATGCGGAAAGGTAGGCACACCTACACGAAACTGTTGTAGACGAACGCAGGGAAACGGCCAGAGACCTCATTGACACCAAGGAGTGGGGTCCCCCCAAACGAAACCTCGGGAAAACTAAACATGTTGAGACAGAAAAAGGGCCGGATCTTAGCAAACACCACATTGAATGGCGAGGAGGTGGTGGCCGCTATCGATACAGGGGCGACGCGAAGCTTTGTGAGTGGAACAATGGCAAGAAGGCTGAAGACAGGTATATTCAAGGCGATAGAAACGCGAGTGATACTGGGAGATGGCAACCGAAGACGATCATAGAAGCGGTTGATGTAGAAGTGAGAATGAGTAACCAAGTGCTGCGAAATGAAATGGTAATCCTACCAGGACTAGTCGACGAAGTAGTGCTTGGAACGGATTACCTGGCGAAGGTGAACATGGAGATGAGATGCGGAGAACAAACGCTTACCTTGAACACAGACAATCAAGAGGAGGATGCGGTCACTTGTACAACAATGGTCGAAAGTAGAAATGGAAGTAGTCACAAAGATAACAGCCTAAAAGTTGCGAACACAGACGAGTCGGTGAGTAAATTTCTCAACAAAGAATTACAGATGTTCGAGGAAATGTCAGGTTTATCCAACGTGGCCACGCACAAGATAGTGATGAGAGACGACCGTCCCATTAAACAAAGGTATTACCTGAAGAATCCCAAGATGCAAGAAATTATTAATAAGGAAATCGATGAGCTTATCGAGAAAGGTTGCATTGAACCTTCCAGAAGTTCGCACAGCGCACCAATAGTTTTGGCAAGGAAGAAAAATGGTAAGTGGAGACTATGCGTAGATTACCGCCAACTAAACGCAAGGTCAGTACTAGACGCATACCCGTTACCCCGTATACAACACATCCTGGACAGATTGAGAAATGCTCGGTTTATCAGCAGCCTCGATTTAAAAAACGGATATTGGCAAATCCCTATGGAAGAAAACAGCAAACAATACACGGCATTCACTGTACCCGGACGTGGACTATATTAATGGAAAGTAATGCCGTTCGGTCTGCACTCAGCCCCAGCAACTTTCCAGAGAGCACTCGATCACGTTATAAGACCAGAGTTGGAACCTTACGCATTCGCATATCTAGATGACATCATCATTACGAGCAAACCATTGGAAGAACAGATAAGACACCTGGCGGAAGTATTTCAACGGCTACGAAGAGCAAACCTTAAGATAAACCCGGAAAAATGTGAGTTTTTTAAGAAAAGTTTAAAGTATCTAGGTCATGTCGTTAGCGAGGAAGGCATCCACACGGACCCGGACAAGATAGCAGCCATCAAAGAGTTGACACCGCCAAACAATTTACGCGAACTACGAAGATTCCTAGGAGTGGTATCGTGGTACAGGAGATTCGTCTCAGACTTTTCACAAGTTTCACACCCTTTGACGTCAATGCTAAAGAAAGGAAGGAAGTGGAAGTGGTCGGAAGAGCAGCAGTCGGCATTCGAAGCATTAAAAGAAGCACTCACCCGAGCACCTGTACTATCTTGCCCAGATTTTTTGAAGAAGTTTTGCCTACAGACAGATTGCAAGCGATTTTGGCCTCGGAGCAGTGCTCACTCAAGGATCAGACAGCGAAGAACGAGTGATTGCTTATGCGAGTCGCCGACTTAACAAGGCAGGCAAAAATTACTCTCCGACAGAGAAGGAATGTTTGGCAATAGTTTGGGCGATTAGGAAGATGAGACCCTACCTAGAAGGATACACGTTCACGGTAATCACAGACCACCTAGCTCTAAAATAGTTAAACGCAATAGACAGTCCGACGGGACGGATTGCTAGATGGGCACTTGAATTACAACAATACTCATTCGACGTACAGTATCGGAAAGGAAAGCTAAACGTGGTGGCAGATGCACTTTCGAGACAGCCGATGGACGAGCAACTAACCACGTTGACTGTAGAGCAAGGCAAAAACGAGTGCAAGTGGCTGCAAACGAAGATGACAGAGGTGAGAAGGCTCCGGAGAAATTCCCAGACTATATCATCGAGGACGGAAAGCTATACAGGAGAATAGAGAGACAAGTTGATGGTGAAGACGCAGTACCGTGGTAGCTATGTGTACCGACCCCACAGAGACGCAGAGTGCTGGCGGAAATTCATGACACACCAATCGAAGGACACATGGGCGTTCGAAAATCTATTGCACGAGCGACGACACGATATTACTGGCCCGGAATGTTCAGAGACGTAAGAAAGTACGTACAGCAATTTCATGGATGTCAGGTATACAAACCTAGTCAACAATAGGCCGCGGGTAAGATGTTAACTAAAATTCCAGAAGAACCGTGGGCAACAGTGTGTGCAGACTTTGTTGGTCCAATGCCACGCTCAAAACATGGTAATACAATGGCATTAGTTTTCGTTGACAGATTTTCAAAATGGGTGGAGATAATGGCAATTAGAAAGGCAACAACAGAGAGCGTAATACGAGGATTTAGAGAGACAATTTTGGCACGATTTGGCATTCCAAAGGTATTAATAACAGACAACGGAGCACAGTTCGTGAGCAAACGTTTTAAGAAGTATTTGGAGGAGCTTGGCGTAAAACACCAGCTGACAGCACCATACACACCGCAGGAGAACCCGACAGAAAGAACATGGGACGAGCTGATACCAGAGATAATACTCGCATTAAACACAAGCGTATGTGAATCGACCGGGTACAGTCCAGCATATGTAGTACAAGGCAGAGAACCAAGGATTCCCAGTAGCCTTTGCGACGAGCATACATTCGGTACAGGTGAGAGAGTAGCTAATCCAGCGGAGAAATCAATGAAGATGAAGGAGATATTCAAGATGGTGCGACTGAAGCAAGAGCGAGCATCAGCAGAGCAAGCAAAACATTATAATTTAAGAAGAAGGCAATGGCGACCGGCTATAGGTGACCTAGTGCTGGTAAAGGAGCATCAGCTGTCAAAAGCGGTGGATAACTTTGCAGCCAAACTAGCGCCCAGTTACAGTGGACCGCACCGGGTAACGAACTTTGTATCACCAGTGATCGTAGAGCTAGACAAAGTTTTCAGTGGAAGGAGGAGGACAGCCCACTTAAGTGAGCTGAAAGCATACCACGCAACCGACGCCGCCGACAACAACGAATCCAGGAAGCAAAGGCATGAACAGAGTAACAAGAAGAACGCTAGTGAAGATAAAATGCCGTCAACATCGTCCAACCGAACAGCAAACAATATTTCCGAGGTACAACAACAGAGAGAGAACAGCAAGGTAGCCATCTGTGGTACGCTTACACGAGTCAGCGAAGAGACCGAGAGACAACAAGGAGAGAACCAAAGAACAAGCCAACAGCTGGTAGCATACAGAGACGCTCAAGTGCAAAACAATACGGAGAATCAGGTACGAACATTTCCAGAAAATCAGGTACAGGTCGCTCGAGGAACCCAGGTACAGATCGTCAAAGGACCGATACCTTGAGTAAGATTACACCTAGGAAGACAGTTTGCTATAGCAGCCCTAAATGAACACACACCCAGAGACAGCTCCGGAATAACGGACTATTCCGTGAGATTCTACTGCAACTCGAATCAAATCGGTAGTAACGTACACGCCCAACCGCAACAGTATCAAATCATACACGAAGAAATTTCATTTCAAGAAGTACCCGAACTTCGGATCAACCACTGAAGCCCGGTAAACCCTAACCACAATTACATAATCACATAAATATACCCTGTAACTAGGCTCATGATATACCACTTTTTTTTTTAAATCCACCATATACGGTGAGAGCAACCTAAGGAAAATCCACCAGTTTTTCATTTACAGTATAGACTGGCATCACACACACCACCGACGGGAAGGGCAGCGATACGCCAGCAACGAACACAGCGACGACAGTGAAATATTAAACCGTATGGCCAGCGAGGTCAACGGCAGCCTCAACAACAGCGACATATTGAGCCTGATGGCCAGCGAGGCCAGTGGTAGCATCAACAGCAGCAACGACAACCATGACGACAGCGACGACGAAGGCAGTGTGGGCGAACACTACTTCTGCGTACGGATCACGCGCACCAGCATGGTGACCGTAAGCTTCGCTGCGGTAGGTGAGGGGGAAGTGTGAGGGCCCCAAAACCGAGGGTTTTGTACCCTCACAACATATACCTATTTTTTCATTTTTCACATACACGTTATGCAATAATTGAATTTAGCCCTGAATTTAACATTTATATATTTTGACGACGTGTACTATATCTTTATGAATTACACGTCAAAATACATATACGCTGTTGTATATTGAATTATTATTTACTAAATTGAAGGACAAACCAGACTTGCGCACTTTTGCACGCAAGCAAAATATTTACATTTTTCGCCCACATGAATTTCAAATATAGGCCACCCTAACCTTTGCGCATCCAATGCACTCAACTACAAATACAACATACATAATAATTTGGATAAACGAAGATCAGCAGCAAAAGTCGCCAAAATAAGCGCCGCTACTATTTGGAACTTTTCTTACATACTTACCCACGAGCATACGACACACCAACGCACGCCGTAAGCAGAAGTCGAAAGCATCAAGCGAGGCTAACGCACCACCAGAAACAAGCGACAGCGAACATACGCATAAACACAAATGATCGAATTCAATAGGTAAAGCGAAGTTTTGAAAACACGGCAGGCATACAACAAATGTATGTACGAGATTAGATACATTGTTCGTTATGAATATTAGGGCTCCCGAAAATTGGGATACGAAATGCCGGGATAGCGGATTATCATACATGATCGAAAGTATGCATATATATATATATACAGATGTACAAGCCATATGCATGAAAATGGAAAGAGGGAAAACGTACGTTAGCATGTAAGCGTATGTATGTACTAATAGAATGCAGCGAAAGTAGCGTTAAACTAGTATTCGATTTTTGCATTTCCAACTTTTATAATTGTTATAATTGTTATTGTAAAATTACTGACTGCCTGCGCGCAGTCCTACATAATTTTATAGCGGAGGAATTATTACTGATGAATTGTTTTTAGGAAATAACCGTCCGCCGGCGTACGAAATCGTATATAAGGGCGAAAAATTAGCTTGTAAGATCAGAAGCTAGGAGATAGGCATATGAGTCAGTGGGCTTCTACCACTGACCAGAACACGACCTGAAGGTTTCTACTTCATTTCGTGATTAGTTTTATATTCAGTAGTAGGTGTCTACTCCAACTGACGGAGAGCTTAGCAGAGGGGTTCTACCTCAGCTACCCTTATCTAGACAGGGACAGAGAATAGGAGTAGCTATTAAAGACATTGAATTTTTAAATAAACCTCATAACGTTTCCGGAACTCCTTTGTTTATTTATTTCAATCGGAATAGGTTCTCCCACCAACTATAGGAACCCTGGTCGGACTGGGCATACCTCAGCAGAAATAAGTCCGTCACAATATTTATATTGACTGTTCTAATATTTTAACCAGTTCCTCGAACCTTAGAGTTCAGCACTCTGCCCTTTTTTTAATATCTTCCTTTTATTTACTATTATTTTGTTTCAAATACTCTATGAACTTTGTTTTCGACAAAATACTAAAGGGCAAATTTTTTTAGTGCTGCTCCATTGAATGCAATATGAACTGTTTTTGTTGTTCTTGATGGGTCAGTACTGCATTAAAACGAGAAATGAGTGCCACTCCACGTTCGATATCATTAACTAAATTACTAAAAGTTTTGAAAAAATATCTTTAGCTAAACTATAGTTTTCATTATTCTCCCAGCTATATGGATCAGTTTTTAAGAAGCAATATCCATTTTCGTTATTTCTTTATTTAATACGGTGTCGAAAAAAAGTAAGAATTAAGCCCCCATTACTGATACTTAGCATAGACTTGACTTGACTTGGCGTAAACTTGGCAACTTAGCCACGATTATACTCCACTTGGCGCATACAACCTGGCATCATAATCAGCGTTGAAATTTATTTTTAAATAAATGTCAATTTGTATGACAAAATGTCAAAATGAAATGGAAACAAACAAATGGCATCTCAAAATGTAAACGTCACTTAGAACTTACATGGAAAATCAAAATTCAACAGACTTCTAAATCAAGTTAAGTGTTGCTAAGTTTTGAGTAATCAGTAACATGCAATGTTCAATTAACAGAACTGTAAGTGACAGTTCTCAAGCCAAGTCAAGTCTATGCTAAGTATCAGTAATGGGCCCTTTACTATTTACAAAATCGCAAAGTTCGAAGGCCATTATTGTTTCAACATTAAGATTTACACGCTTTGGACTACCGGAATACCCAATTTTTTTAAAATTCAAAACCATTTTTCTTTTCATATCAATACTTACCGCGTTATCAAAAATAGCTAAAGCAACATTAGCATCGTTTAAATACCACAAATGATGGAGCAATTTGTTTTGAACTGCATCGGCTATTTCGGCATCAACGTTTTTATAATCCTCCAATTCCTTTAGTAATCTTAAATCATTTGCAGGTGCCTTTGGAGCCACCTGTCATAGAAACCAATATCTCATATATATACGGACCACGAATATGTTGTAGCGGCGAATATTTTCCAAAAGTTTTGCTGAAATGTATGTTTAAAAATGCATTCATGGATTTAGTTTAATACATAGACAGTAATACTTTTACTTACAAGGGGTGGGAAATTGTTTTCTAAATAAAAATATTTTTAAACAATATATGATTTTTGCCATCCATCTGGCGTGGCTGACGGCTCCGGGTTGGGAGATTCTGTAGTTCCGAATGTTTTCCCCAACAAATAGCTCACATAATTTCAGCATTTCGATATAGTCATGCCTGGTATTATCTATCTTATTTGTAATTTGATCATGAATGAAGTCTTTTATATTTTCTTGTATATCTTTCGGGAAAAACTTAGCGACATCTGCGTCCTCAGTACCGTACTCAAAATCATCTTGCTGTATTTGCAGCCATGCTCTTCGAATTTTTTCGAATAACGAAATTTTCGGTCCAGAACTTGTTTTCTCAACTGTTACTTTAAATGCTGCTCCTATCAAAAGCCCCATTATTTGATGTCTACATGGTAGGTATATCAGTTGCCTGCCTAACTTCTGTTCAACCACAGCGCAAGCTCCAATTGAAGTGCTGGTATTACTTGCAGTGGTGTCGAAGCACATAGCCATAACATTATTTTGTACATTCCAGTCTGCCAAAGCTGAATAAACAGCATTTTCAATAGCACCGGTTTGTCTGCTAACTTTTGGCACACCTTTGGAATCGCCACCAGAAGATACAGTAATGCCTAAGCGGTTACATACTAGACTCTTTACGTTTGTACAGTCCTCTAGTATCTTACCATCCCAATGCACTGTAAAAACCGCGTTTGCTTGAAACTGATTTCGTATTTCACCAAAAATGTTTTCTCAATGTTTCATCCGTTGCTTTCTAATATGCTCAACTGCAATATTTAATGATTTTACATCATGCGCCAGATTATGAGCTGTTTGACAAATTACTGCTAGAGCTCCTCTATTACTTATGCTGTACCTATCTAAAACTTGGGTTAGTCTAGCGTCAACTAAATCAATTTTGGGCGTCGCTTCTTGCCTTTTTTGCTTCGGCAAGGAAAATTCATCTTCAGGTATTGATACGTCTATGGAATCCTCTTCTTCTGTCTGTGGTTCATCGATTTGGTCATCTAAATCATAATGCGACACATGAGCTTCATTAGACTGTACCGCGGCATTTAAATTACATGCTTCTGGTTCTGCTTGTGGGTATGATGACTGCACTTCAATTTCTAAAGCCAATTTTGAGTGCAAATCTTCTATTGATACGCGATGTTCGTTTAAAAAGTTTATGGCTTTCGTATTTTTATTCTTTTGCAATGTTTTAATGGCATTTGTATGAGATATGTCAAATAACACGTCCAGAGAGTCAGTAAAATGTTTTTTGCCTTACCACATTTCAATTTAATAATTTTGTTGTATTGATTTAAACGCCTTTTAGTCATTTTCTCTATTCCATCTTTTCTTTCGGTCGGAATTCCGAATTTCGTATAGACCTCAATCAATCTATTGGACAAAATAGGAATGCTCTCCTTTGCCGTTTTATGTTCATCACGAATCAAATAAAATAAATAGCTTAACACATCTCTTCTGCTTTCAGGTGCTGCTTGGTATATCACACTTCGCGGAATGTTATGTCATTTTTAAACCACTATATGCTTAAACAACAACTATTTTGCCGCGACGTGCCGCTCTACTGCCGCTTTAGTGCGATATACCAAATTATGACGTACAGTTACGCGACGCTGCTGTTCCATGCCGCGACGCTAGGTGGGTACGTACCTTAAGAATGAAACTATACCACAATTTTTTTTTTAATTGCAAAGCCTACTACGATATTTTCAGTTTGGTAAAAAAAAGTTTGAAAAAATGCGGCTTGCTTATTTTAAATCATTTTCGTGACTATAATAGTGCATGTAAATTAAAAACATGTATGACGTGTAAAACTACTTTAAATAACCTATTAAATGATGTATAGTTTATGCAATTTTCTATTTTTTAAATATCTATTTTTGCCTTTTTAACAAACAAAAAAATTTAAATTTCACTTTAAGGACTCAATATGTCCTGAAAGGATAACGGTAGGTATAAATATCATATGGAGAATATGTTCCCAGTTTCATTTTGTATAAAAATGATTATCACCTTATTTCTCCGAAAATCATTGTTTAAAGAGATATTGGTCTCTAAAGCCATGCATAATTTTTAAGTTGTAAAATAATTTAATTAAAGAGCAAGGGTAAGGGTTTGGTTTTTTAAAACAATTTATTTGCAACGTGATGTGCGAATATTATAACTTAGTAAGAGAATAAAGATGAAAGTAGATGAAATAGTTGAAACAAGTTGAAACCTTAAAAGTAAACAAAATTACAGAATTTCATTAACGACAGACCAGGTTTATGCTGTTCGTGTCATATAATATAATCAACAAGTAAGGAAGGCTAAGTTCGGGTGTAACCGAACATTACATACTCAGTTGAGAGCTATGGAGACAAAATAAGGAAAATCACCATGTAGGAAAATGAACCTAGGGTAACCCTGGAATGTGGTTGTATGACATGTGTATCAAATGGAAGGTATTAAAGAGTATTTTAAGAGAGAGTAGGCCATAGTTCTATGGATGGACGCCATTTAGGGATATCGCCATAAAGGTGGACCAGGGGTGACTCTAGAATATGTTTGTACGATATGGGTATCAAATGAAAGCTGTTAATGAGTATTTTGAAAAGCAGTGATCCTTAGTTCCATAGGTGGACGCCGTTTCGAGATATCGCCATAAAGGTGGACCAGGGGTGTCTCTAGTTGTACGATATGGGAATCAAATGAAAGGTGTTACTGAGCATTTTAAGAGGGAGTGGGCATTAGGTCTATAGGTGCACGCCTTTTCGAAATGTCGCCATTGGGGTGGGCCAGGGGTGACTCTAGAATGTGTTTGTATGATATGGGTATCAAATGAAAGATGGTAATGAGTTTTTTAAAAGGGAGTAATCCTTAGTTCTATAGGTGGACGCCTTTTCGAGATATCGCCATAAAGGTGGACCAAGGGTGACTCTAGAATGTTTGTACGATATGGGTATCAAACGAAAGGTGCTACTGAGCATTTTAAGAGGAAGTGGGCATTAGGTCTATAGGTGGACGCCTTTTCGAGGTATCGTCATTAGGGTGGGCCAGGGGTGACTCTAGAATGTGTTTGTGCGATATGGGTATCAAACGAAAGGTGTTACTGATCATTTTAAGAGGGAGTGGGCATTAGGTCTATAGGTGGACGCCTTTTCGAGATATCGCCATTAGGGTGGGCCAGGGGTGACTCTAGAATGTTTGTACGATATGGGTATCAAACGAAAGGTGTTACTGATCATTTTAATAGGGAGTGGGGGCATTAGGTCTATAGGTGGACTCCTTTTCGAGATATCGCCATTAGGGTGGGCCAGGGGTGACTCTAGAATGTTTTTGTACGATATGGGTATCAAATGAAAGGTGGTAATGAGTATTTTAAAAGGGAGTAATCCTTAGTTCTATAGGTGGACGCCTTTTCGAGATATCGCCATAAAGGTGGACCAAGGGTGACTCTAGAATGTTTGTACGATATGGATATCAAACGAAAGGTGTTACTGAGCATTTTAAGAGGGAGTGGGCATTAGGTCTATAGGTGGACGCCTTTTCGAGATATCGCCATTAGGGTGGGCCAGGGTGACTCTAGAATGTTTGTACGATATGGGTATCAAACGAAAGGTGTTACTGAGCATTTTAAGAGGGAGTGGGCATTAGGTCTATAGGTGGACGCCTTTTCGAGATATCGCCATTAGGGTGGGCCAGGGTGACTCTCGAATGTGTTTGTACGATATGGGTATCAAATGAAAGGTGGTAATGAGTATTTTAAAAGGGAGTAATCCTTAGTTCTATAGGTGGACGCCTTTTCGAGATATCGCCATAAAGGTGGACCAAGGGTTACTGAGCATTTTAAGAGGGAGTGGGCATTAGGTCTATATGTGGATGCCTTTTCGAGATATCGCCATTAGGGTGGGCCAGGGGTGACTCTAGAATGTTTGTACGATATGGGTATCAAACGAAAGGTGTTACTGAGCATTTTAAGAGGGAGTGAGCGTTAGGTCTATAGGCGGACGCCTTTTCGAGATATCGCCATTAGGGTGGGCCAGGGGTGACTCTAGAATTTTTGTACGATATGGGTATCAAACGAAAGGTGTTACTGAGCATTTTAAGAGGGAGTGGACATTAGGTATATAGGTGGCCGCCTTTTCGAGATATCGCCATTAGGGTGGGCCAGGGGTGACTCTAGAATGTTTGTACGATATGGGTATCAAACGAAAGGTGTTACTGAGCATTTTAAGAGGGAGTGGGCATTAGGTCTATAGGTGGACGCCTTTTCGAGATATCGCCATTAGGGTGGGCCAGGGTGATTCTAGAATGTGTTTGTACGATATGGATATCAAACTAAAAGTATAAATGAGGGTTTTAACAGCGAGTGGCCCTTAGATGTATATGTGAAGGCGTTCTCGCGATATCGACCAAAATGTGGACCAGGTGATCCAGAAAATCATCTGTCGGGTACTGCTAATTTATTTATATATGCAATACCACTAACAGTATTCCTGCCAAGATTCCAAGGGCTGTTGATTTCGCCTTGTAGAACTTTTTCATTTTCTTCTACTTAATATGGTAGGTGTCACACTCATTTTACAAAGTTTTTTCCAAAGTTATATTTTGCGTCAATAAACCAATCCAGTTACTATGTTTCATCCCTTTTTTCGTAGTTGGTATAGAATTATGGCATTTTTTTCATTTTTCGTAATTTTCGATATCGATAAAGTGGGCGTGGTTATGGTCGGATTTCGGCCATTTTTTATACCAAGATAAAGTGAGTTCAGGTAAGTACGTGGGCTAAGTTTAGTAAAGATATATCGATTTTTGCTCAAGTTATTGTGTTAACGGCCGAGCGGAAGGACAGACGGTGGACTGTGTATAAAAACTGGGCGTGGCTTCCACCGATTTCGCCCATTTTCACAGAGAACAGTTGCCGTCACAGAATCTATGCTCCTACCAAATTTGAGAAGGATTGGTATATTTTTGTTCGACTTATGGCATTAAAAGTATTCTAGACAAACTAAATGAAAATGGGCGGAGCCACGCCCATTTTGAAATTTTCTTTTATTTTTGGATTTTGTTGCATCATATCATTACTGGAGTTGAATTTTGACTTAATTTACTTATATACAGTAAAGATATTAACTTTTTTGTTAAAATTTGAATTTAAAAAAAAATTTTTTTAAAAAGTGGGCGTGTTCTTCATCCAATTTTGCTAATTTTTATTTAGCACATATGTAGTAATAGTAGTAACGTTCCTGCCAAATTTCATCATGATATCTTCAACGACTGCCAAATTACAGCTTGCAAAACTTTTAAATTACCTTCTTGTAAAAGTGGGCGGTGCCACGCCCATTGTCCAAAATCTTACTAGTTTTCTATTCTGCGTCATAACGTCAACCCATCTACCAAGTTTCAGCGCTTTAACCGCCTTTGGAAATGAATTATCGCATTTTTTCGGTTTTTCGAAATTTTCGATATCGAAAAAGTGGGCGTGGTTATAGTCCGATATCGTTCATTTTAAATAGCGATCTGAGATGAGTGCTCAGGAACCTACATACCAAATTTCATCAAGATACCTCAAAATTTACTCAAGTTATCGTGTTAACGGACGGACGGACGGACGGACGGACGGACGGACGGACGGACGGACGGACGGACGGACGGACATGGCTCAATCAAATTTTTTTTCGATCCTGATTATTTTGATATATGGAAGTCTATATCTATCTCGATTCCTTTATATATGTACAACCAACCGTTATCCAATCAAACTTAATATACTCTGTGAGCTCTGCTCAACTGAGTATAAAAATATTAGTGACCAGCTTTTCGCTGTTCGCCTAATATATTATTAAATTCCTATCAAACAACAAATACTAGAGACCAGCTTTTCGCTGTTCGTCTAAGTATTTGCTTTACACACATATATAAATGTATACGCTGGTATATATGTAAGAGGCCAATTTTGCATTGTCCGTCTTCCACATTTTACCAGCGTGCCCTATCTAATTATTTCTTAACTCTTGAGTGAACGTTCGCAATCCAAATGAACGAGCACTCAGAGGAACACGTTATTTATTGAAAATTTGACAAATCTAACAGAAAGCTGTGGACAGTATACTTAGTTAACAGCAAGCTTTGGATATTATGTATAACAATGTTGCCACACTGGAATGATCTTAAACTTAATCCTAGCTAACACTATGCAAATATATTAGTCACACATTATATAATATACACATGCTACAAAGTCAATTTTTGAACTTTAGGTCAAATGCGCGTGGCTATTTCCCACTACAGGTGGTCAGATTTTTATGCAGATCTTATTTTCTATTGTCAAGCTATCAAAAAATGCGCGGGGAGCGAAAAAATTCAATAATTTTGCAAATCCCATATGTTTTGTGGTCACTCTAATACATATGTACAATTTATAATTCCGAGATAGATCGAAATTCCACAAGATGCTTCTAATAAGATTTTATCCCCTTTTTCGATAGTTCCAAACCACTCCATAAATATATACTGTGACGAATATTACCATCTCTAAGCTGGTACTAAATAAATGCACAACAACAAAAACATTAAAGCAAGCTACATAAATGCATTAATCATCACGCCACGCAAGGCAACCAAAAGATAACTCACACCAGTGAGCTTCAATTATTCATCTTTTAAGGTTATTAGTGGATTAAATAAAAAATGAGTATTAGTGGGTACACAAACAAAGAATATCAAGCACTTATATCCACTAAAACACATTTATATAGTCATGCTTCGTGAAATGAATAACCGCTCATAAGCCACGAAGCAGTTTAGTACTCAATTGTCTTATTGAGCAAGAAAGTCAACTGTGTTATACGAAAACACTAATTGGAATAAGTAAGACTGACAGTGCAATAAAATGAATATAGTGATATCAGTCTTCTGACGCTAGCAACACAACGATGTACACGAAACTAAACTGAATACAGTGCTAAAAAAACCGATAATAAACGAAGTATACAGTGTATTACTCACGAAACCAACGTGCTACTGAGTCAAAGCGACTATGATTTCAATTTATACTCAAAAATGTCATATATGTATGGGACATATGTGTTGCGGGGCACTCGTATGTATTTTCTGTTTTATGTGCTAGTCACTCATAGTATTTTTCTGTACTTGACTAAGTACACATTTAGACACAATTGTTTGGCTCATGACTAAGTGCACTAATTTTATTAGTACTCAAAGGAGATCTCTGACTCACACACAGTCATCAGTTGAAGTAGTACTCACACACGCACATATGGCTATGCGAGAGGCTATAAACTACAGATACACACGCGACGCGTATAGCTGGTAACTAAGTGAAAAATTCTAGCAGAAGAAGCGTCTAGACAATTGGGCACAGAGTATAAAAGCAGTGAAAGCTGAGTAATCTGTGATCAGTTTGATTTAAGCACGGTATCAGTTGCGAAGTGGAGTTTAATTGCGGAGTACTTTCAAAGTAGTCTAATAAAGACCATTTTGTAATACAGAATATTGAAGTGTTTTAGCGATACGAACGTAAGCAGAAGGTTGCAAATAGGCGGAATTTCACTAAGCTCGTTACAATTGGTGTCAGAAGAGGAATTGTTGAATAATTCTCAAGATTTCGAATACAACTTGAACATGGCAAAGTTAAGTGAATTAAAGATCCAGCAACTGAAAAAGGAGTTGGAGAACCGTGGATTGAATACGACTTGAACATGATATTAGCTGCAATATCTGCACAAACGTCGACATAACATCCCAGATGGAAACACAACTAGAATTCCAGGAGACACGCATAACATAGAAGATTGAAGCACAAGAAACGCGTATTTCCGAAATGTCGACACATATTACATCCAAGATGGAAACTCAACTGGAAGAGCAGAAGACATATATGACATCCCAACTGGAATCGCAGGAGACACGCATAACATCCAAGATGGAAAAACAAGAGGAGGGTTTATCATTGCAGGTGGCACAAATGTCTTCGCAGTTAGAAGCAGAGGAAGCAAGGGTAACATCAAAGCTGAAAGTGCAGGATGCAAAAATCGCTCAATTTCAGGCAGAAGTCGATGATTGAAAAGGTCGTATGGAGAAGTTGCAACTAAACCGCCCAGCAGTTTCAGCGAGTAATCCAAAGGTAAAAACACTATCCTTTGACGGCTCTTTTCCTTTCCAGGCCTTTAAGCTACAGTTTGAAAAGACCGCTACAGTGAACAACTGGAATCCTAAAGATAAAGTTGCTAAGGACCAGCTGTTGAAATCGTACAGACCATCCCAGATTACGAACGGAACAGTTATGGAGCATTGAATTGCAAACCCGCTACCAAAAAGCGAATGAGACTCTGCAGGAGTTTCCGTTGGATGTTGAAAGGCTGGCCCATCTAGCAAATGCGGATGCGCCCGTGGAATACACCGAGAGGATAAAAATCCAGAGCTTCATAAATGGCATACGAGACATGGAAACGAAACGACCTACTTATGCGAATCCCAAACTAACATTTGCCGAAACGGTATCGTATGCACTGACACAGGAAACAGCCTCACTTTTGAGTAAGTCCGCTTACAAAGCTTATCACGTGGAAGTGGAAAAGCCAGACCAGGTAGACACAATTTTGGAAGCATTAAAAGGAACGCAGCAACAAAAAAAAAAGATGGTGCCGTCAATTGCTTTAAGTGTGGAAAGCCAGGGCATATTACATGATATTGCAGTACCAACCCTAATAGTTCCAACAATGTGGGTGGTGGTAAATGCAGAGCGGAAGGAGATGAGCAAATCTCCAAATCTACTCAATCGTTAAACTAAAGCGAGTCAGCCGCAAGGGGCGACAGCTGGCTCCCGCAATTGAATGCCCCATAATCTCTATCTCGCAAATTGGAAGAAGGTCAAGCAGTCTTACTGTTGGAGGACATGTGGATGGAAAGGAACGTTTACTGTCTGTAGATATGGGTGCATCTCATGCCATCATTCGAGCGGATTTCGTCAACAACAAGATAAGACCATTGCATAGATCAAGATTGCGTACAGCCACTGGAGAAGACGCCACGGTTTTAGGAGAAGTAGCATGTGAAGTCGCAATTGGGAACGTCACGGTAGTACACAATTTTATAGTGGCAAAGATTGTTGATGAAATCATAATTAGAGTGAACTTCTTAATCGACCAAGGCATCAAGATCGATATGCAAAGCGAGACGATGCGATATAAGAACATGGATGTGCCACTTAATTTCGGCTACGAGAGAGGCTACAGCAGTAAACGAGTGCTGGTGGAAGAGAGTCAGCAAATACCACCAAAATCAGAAGCAGTCATTTGGGCAAAGGTTGATGGAGATTGTGGGACAAACAAATTGTGGATTGTCGAAGCAGCAAACAAATCAATGTACTTGTAGGAAAAACCCTGACTATGCTGGGCGTATTCCGGTAACACTACTCAAAGAGTTCAAGTCACCACTCAAACTGACCAGAGGATCTATTTTGGGAAGATGCCAAGAGGCTCAAGTAGTAATCAATTGTGAACAGCTCCAGGAACACGTTTAAACCAGCAATGTTGATCTTTCAGATGACATCATGGCATGGACGATTGGACTGGAGGAAAACTATTAGAGTAAGGCAAAATAACTGCTCCTAAAGTACGACAACATATTTGACTAGGATGGTTCCAAACCAGGCCGCACCAAAGTTGTGACATTTCAAGTTGACACTGGAGATGCGAGGCAGATCCGTCAAGCTCCTCGTAGTGTTCCACGGGTGAAGCGGGAAGTGGTGAGTCAAATCATGCAAGAAATGAGCGACAGCGGCGTAATCGAACCATCAGTTAGTCCATGGAGCTCACAGGTGGTACTTGTGAAGAAGAAGGATGGAAAAATGAGGTTCTGCGTGGACTACCGCAAGCTGAACGACGTCACGAAAAAGAATAGCTACCCATTGCCTAGGATTGACGATACTCTGGATTCGTTATCTGGTACGAAATGGCTTTCCACACTGGATTTGAAAAGCGGCTACTGGTAAGTGGAAGTGAATGAGGAAGACAAAGAGAAAATAGCCTTCAGTGTCGGTGATGGTCTTTGTAATGCACCAGCTACTTTGGAAAGACTCACGGATCAGGTACTGAAAGGACTACATTGAAAAACATGCTTAGTGTACCTAGACGACATCATCGTTTTGGGCAAGAACTATGATTAACATCTTAAGAACATGGAGGAAGTTTTCCAGAGAATAGGTGGCGCTGGTCTCAAACTAAGTCCCAAAAAGTGTACGCTGTTTAAAAAGGAAGTAAATTATTTGGGTAACAAGGTAACGACAGAGGGCATCTGCATTGTGAATGAAAAGATAGAGGCTGTAAAGGATTGCCCAAGACCACAGAACCCAAATTTTTCCAGCGCAGCTCATAGCCTCCAAGAGCTTACAAGAAAAAATAAAGCTTTTGAATGGAAGAAGGAGCAAGAAGTGGCATTCCAGACATTGAAAGAGCGTTTGCGCACTGCCCCAATGTTGGCATATCCGATTCCAGGAGCAACGTTTATTCTAGATACAGATGCGAGCGGATATGCAATAGGAGGCGTTTTATCACAACTGGTCGATGGACAGAGAAGGTAGTTGCCTATTACGGCCGACCAATGCAAAACCAGTGAGGAACTATTGCGTTACACGGAGAGAGCTGTTGGCATTGGTAGAGTGCATTAAACATTTTCACAAGTACCTCTACGGGCAGCGATTCCTCCTCAGGACAGATCACGCAGCATTGAAATGGCTCTTTCAGTTCCGTAATCCAGAAGGACCATTGGCACGGTGGATCAAGCGACTACAAAGCTACGACTTTTCCATTGATCATCGAAAAGTAGTACCCATGGAAATGCTGACGCAATGCCATGAAGACCATGAAGTTTGGAATGCAAGCACTGTTCAAAGGCCGAGGCTAAAGAAGACATTATAGATGTCCGGCTAATCACTATAACATGTACGGATGAATGGAACAAGGAACAACTAAGGAAGTGTCAGCTAGAAGATACAGATCTGTCACATGTTATGCAAGGGCTCGAATGAAACGAAAGACCAAATAGAGAGAAGATGTCAGCAGAGAGTCCCATTGCGATTTCATATTGGGCACAGTGGAACAGTTTAGAATTGATATCCGGTTGCTTGCTTGAGGATGGTCAATGCAAAATGAAACTGATAGTTGTTCCCAGAAAAAGGATTCCTGACATGCTCAGCGAGCTGCATAATGGCCCAAGGGGAGGTCATCTTGGAATCACGAAGACGCTGGAGAGAATTAAGCAGATATTCTATTGGGTTGGTTGCCGTCAGTCGGTCACAGAGTGGATTGCCAACTGCGAGGTTTGCAGCATACCGAACGGGCTCAAAACACGAAGTCATGGCCAGATGAAGCAATATAACTCCGGTGCGCCATTTGAAAGGATCACAGAAACAAACACGTACTGGTGGTTATGGATTATTTCAGTAAATGACCAGAGGTAAACCCAATCCCAAACCAAGAAGCGGAAAGAGTAGCAGAAGTGGTTACAAACGAATGGGTTGCAAGGTATGGTGTACCAATGGACTTACATTCTGACCAAGGCAGGAATTTTGAATCAGCTGTGTTCCAAGAAATGTGTAAGGAGTTGGGCATTCGAAAAACACGGACAACTGCATTGCATCTTCAGTCCGATGGTATGGTGGAAAGTAGTATGTGAATACCAGTTCTGGACCAATTTTGTATGGAAAAAAATGGTGCAAGGAAAAGTATATACACACCGGCACACATATATGTATATGCAGCAAAACAATTTCGTTGCCTACTTTTAGGCGCATACGTATGAAACCGCAAACAGCAAAACAATTGAGTTGCCTACATTTAGGCGCATCCGTTCAAAACCGCAAATGTGTGTGTGTGTGATGTGTCAACTTTGTAAACCCAGCAAGAAATCGAGCGACTGATGCTGATCACACTGATCCGATACTGAACTGATCAATATCAGATCAGTATCTGTTCAGTATCAGATCAGTATCTGATCAGTATCAGTTTAGTATCAGACCATTATCCGATCAGTATCAGTCGCTCGATTTCTTGCTGGGTTTACAAAGTTCACACACACATATTTGCGGTTTTGAACGGATGCGCCTAAATGTAGGCAACGAAATTGTTTTGCTGTTTTATACGCATGCGCCTAAAGGTAGGCAAAGAAATTGTTTTGTGTATATATATGTGTGTCGGTGTGTATATACTTTTCCTTGCACCATTTTTTCCATACAAAATTGGTCCATAACTGGTATTTACGTACTACTGTGGAACGATTCAATAGCATCTTGGAAGAGCATTTAAGGAAAGTAGTATACAAGTACCATAAGGAGTGGGATACACATATCATTATCCTTGATGGCTTACCGATCGGCCGTGCATGAGACAACGGGCCAAACTCCCGCAAAGGTAATTTTTGGCAATGACCTTCGACTGCCAGCTGATTTGAAGAAAATCCACTGGTGTCTTGGAAGAAGAGCTGAGAGAAATACGCGATCTTGTAAGGCAACGAACAAATATTATGAGTGACAAGATGAAAGCCTGATACGATAAAGCAATTAATTCGGATGGTTTTCAGGAAGGAGTTTTGGTGCTGTTATACAACCCACAACGAAAAAAAGTTTGTCACCGAAATTGCAGTGTAATAGGGAAGGCCCATACAAAGTTATAAAACGAATCAACGATGTAGTTTACCGCATACAAACCATTGGAAAACCACGAAACAAAATGAAAGTGGTTCATTTGGAAAAGCTGGCAGCGTGTAGACCGAAAAATTTGTCTGATCGGGACAATCAGACTTAGGCGGAGGGCAGTGTGACGAATATTACCATCTCTAAGTGATGTTTAATTGCGAAGTACTTTCAAAGTAGTCTAATAAAGACCATTTTGTAACACAGAATATTGGAGTGTTTTATTCAACAGTTTAGCGATACGAACATAAGCAGAAGGTAGCAAATAGGAGGAATTTCACTAAATTCGTTACAATACATGGCAAATATTTGCTCCTTCAAATTGTTCTCATCCAGACGAAAATTGGAAATATTTTAATTGGCACCTTTCCGCATTGTCGGACTTTGGCAGCTCTCTAAAAGAATATCCTTCGATCGGTCCAAAATCTGCTTCGGGATAGAAAGTATTTCAGCCCAGAAATTCTTTCATTAGTGTGCGTACACAGGTAATAAGTATTATTCATTCACCAAAATTGCCCTCTGAGAAACTTAGGTTTTAAAGTGTAGGATATGAAGTCATAGTCATTAAAGCTAGCAGTTTTTTTTTTTTTTGTAAATAGCTTTTTTACTTACTTAATTGGTGCTTAACATTTTAACGGTTATGGCCGTCCAACATGGCGAGCCAGTCGCTTCTTCTCTTTGTCAACCGCGTTAATTGGTCACACCAAGGGAGTTTAAATCGTTTTCCACCTGGTCCTTCCAACGGAATCGGGACCGCCCTCTACCTCTGCTGCCATAGGCGGGTTCCGATAGAAACACTTTCTTGGCCGGAGCGTCATCTTTCATTCACATAACATGGCCTAGCCAGCGCAGCCGCTGCTTTTTAATTCGCTGGACTCTGTTGATGTCTGCGTATAGCTCGTACAGCTCATCGTTAAATCTTCTTCAGTGCTCGCCATCGCCAACGCGCAGTGGTCCATAAATCTGTCGAAGAACTTTTCTCTCGCACAATCCCTGAGCCGCTTCATCTACTGTTGTCATAGTTCATGCTTCTGCCCCATACAGCAGGACAGGTACGATAAGTGACTTGTAGAGTATGATATTCGTTTGCCGAGAGAGGACTTTACTTTTGAATTGCCTACCTAGCCCAAAGTAGCATTTTTTGGCAAGAGTGACTCTTCGCTGTATTGCAGAGCTGATGTTGTTGTTAGTGTTGATGCTGGTTCCCAAATAAACGAAGTCTTTTACTATTTCGAAATTATGGCTGCCAACAGTAGCGTAGTTGCCAAGGCGTATATGCGCTAACTCTTTGCTCGATGACAGCAGGTACTTCGTTTTGTCTTCATTCACCATCAAACCCATCTTTACCGCTTGTTTTTCCAGTTTGAAGTAAGCAGAACTAACGGCGCGGCTTTTTAAGCCGATTATGTATATCAATGCCATCAGCATACGCCAGTAATTGAACGCTTTTATAGAAAATTATTCCAGAGCGGTTAAGTTCTGCACCTAATATAATTTAATCGCACAATAGGGGGTTACCCTGTATGTAACCTCGTTTAGTTTCGAACGGCTGGGAGAGGTCCTTCCCAATTCTGACTGAGCTGATGGTGTTGCTGAACGTCATTTTGCACAGCCGTATAAGTTTTGCGGGGAAACCAAATTCAGACATAGCGGCTTATAGGCAACTCCTTTTCGTGCTGTCGAAGGCGGCTTTAAAATCGACGAAGAGGTGATGTGTGTCGATTGGCGCATTGTGAAGATCTGGTCGACGGAAGATTTACCAGGTCTGATAAGGTCCAATCAGTTGATTCACGGTGGGCTTAAATCTTTCGCACAATACACTTGACAGGAACTTATATGCGATATTAAGAAGGCTGCTTCCGCGCTAGTTGGTGCAGTTTGCAGTATCCCCCTTCTTGTGGACTGGGCAAGGAACACTTAGATTCCAATCGCAGGGCATGCACTCGCCCGCTCATATTTTCCGAAGAAGCTGATGCATACGCCTTACCAACTCCTCGCCGCCGTATTTGAATAGCTCCGCAGGCAATCCATCAGCGCCCGCGGCCTTGTTGTTTTTCAATCTGGTTATTGATATTCTGACTACGTCATAATCAGGTGGGGGCATTTATTCCATCATCATCAATTGCGGGATCGGGTTCGTCATCTCTGTGCGGTAAATCGTTGTCTCCATTTAGGAGAGCAGAGAAGTGTTCCCGCCATAATCTAAGTACTCTCTGGACATCAGTTCAGTAGTTCTAGATATAGCACTTATTTGGTACTTTAGGTTTAGTTCTGAACCACAAATTTGTATCACCAGTTACTTACTTCCCTACAGGGTATATAAAGGATAGTTTTAAAAATAAACATCGCAAACATTAAATGATGTGAAAGCATAAATAAATTACTAATAAAATAAATCAATACAAGTCACGATGTAGCTTCCTTTTAAACTTTGCTTTCTAAATTCTAAAATAGGGAGTTATTTAAACGTTTTCTGAGATAGGGATTTTTGAAACGGCAGCCGAGGTATCATAATATTCCACTCAGCTATCGAAATGCTACCGCTATAAAAATGGTTTATAGAATATAATACTGTATTCTTCTAGGAAGCGAAGTTAGGTAGCAAAACAGATGGACTATAGAGGCTCCAAAAACACCATAATTAATACCAAAATTTTAAATTTAAATGTAAATTAAAGTGAATATCTGTTAAAACATTAGAAAGCGGGCATGCAAAGTGGTAATAAGGCCTTGTCAGAGGCACTCTTCAGAGATCTTGTTATTGCCTTCCTCAGAATTATATTCGAGGACTTCTCGTTTCTAAGACCGCAGTACCTACCGCTAAACTATGACTGGGTATATATCAATGCAGGCTTATCATGTCGCTCATTTGCTGCAACGTCGTCATAACTCAAAAAACACAATTTTCCAGGAGAGCCATGGAAAGATTTTAACTGCCATATGTTGCGTATATAAAGGAATATTTTCATTTTTATAACAGGTGCTAAATTTTTAACTGATCACGAAGATTTTTTTATAAAACAGATCATGATATTAGGTACGTTTATATGTTATTAACTCAAAAGTCATGTTTTTTGAGTTATGACGACATTGCAGCAAATGAGCGATATGTTCTTATTATTTCCCAATACGTTAAATGAGCAGAGCATTAAAAACTTAAAAAACTTTTAATCAAAATTAATTCGTAGTGAAATATTATGTTATTGTGGTGTTAACAGTGCTTCGCCCAATCAATGGGCGCGACCACGCACAAATTATCATCAAAGTCCTTTAACAGGAGATTGGTGCTATATATGGTAGGTTCCACATTAAAATTGAAAAGATGGTTGGTGTCATATAGTGACACAATGCATGCAGGGCATATATTATGTACGTCCGGTCTGAATCTGGACAATTAAGAGTTAAGCCTCTTACAGTGTCCAGAACGAAGTTGGCCAGGAGTGTCTCCCTTAGCTTTCTTTTTTCACTGGACGCATCCTGGCAAAGTCGTTCACCGATTCTTTTTGAATTTTGCCTAGGGCCTCCCGTGCTTGTTTGAATCAAACGGATGTGTTGGCAGGTTCCGGATCTCATCATAGTGCTTATAGACATGTTTCCTCAACCCTCTTGGAAGTGGGGTTAGATCAAGCAGTTGTTTGCCATGGTGTCCCAGTTTGTGACCATTTAGCATGAACTGCCTGTTCAGCATTTCGTTGTGGTCTTTAATGTTAAGCTCTTTGGCCTCACTGTGTAGGTGATGTTCAGGGAACATAAGGAGTCATCGCATGGCAGTTCTGATTGCAGCATATTGACAGGCCTGTAAATGCTTTTAAGGGGCGGTTAAATTTCGGAACGAAACTTCAAAGTTTAAGAGAATTAAACAGGGGATACCAAAGAATTGTGTCGTATCCCCGCTTCCATTTGATTTCTACATTTCAATCAGAATTATTTCCTATGAAAACGATTGCACGATAATGGCAAACAAAATCTAGGCCTTCAAGGCCTTGTTTCTAATATAAAAAGCTATTTAGCCGGTCTTTTGATTTTTACACTTCGCGCAACCTGGCACTATCGCCGACAAATTGACGTCGTCGAATGAACAGATGACACAAATATTGGACGTTCACATCGATGGTGTTACGCTACCTACTGTCAGTCACCCAAAGATCTTAGAGGTAACGTTGGATAATACTTCCACCTTCAAGGCGCATGCCACCGAAATTGTATCTCCGTTGCTAACCACGTACAAAGAATCTGGCCCGTCGCTCATGTGCTAGGCGTCACCAACTTGGCCCCAGATCTCAAAAACACATAATAGTGAAACATCATCTACGGCTATTTCGCCAAGAGTAGTGAGTTGCAAACGCAAATATATGCGTTATTCGAAGATATGTCGCCTTGCATCTCTCACTGGCATTCGAATGCTGTTCCCCCGCATTAGGTGTCGCAGTTAGTTCCTAATATATTTGTTTTATTTTCAGATAAGCTGTGGAAAGATCTTCGTGGATTAGTGAAATCATTTGAGCAGCGGTAGGGTTAGCACATAAAATACAGTAGGGCATAGACGTTCACATCGCCAACTCTCAGAGACTCCATAGCTAATGCAGTCCTATAAGCCAATACAGTTCCAAAAATCATTTTAATTTCTAAAAATCACTTGACTCTTTGGGAAATTCAGTTGCGACTCACTTGGATGTCCCGAGGATTTATCCAAGGTTGAGATCGGTATCATTCGCAACTTTATCATTGCTACCCAACGATTCTCTAAGTAGCTTTATCTACGTCATCGTTATTTTATTGTATGTGGTATTACAACGGACTTTCATGTTGTCCAAGTGAGCTTGCTCTATGAGGGTAGCTAACACCAATCTGACCTAACCTAACCTTGGGAAATGAATCAACGTCCAATTTTCTCTCATATGCATCTTATAAATAAGAACCCCAACGCACGCAAAATTGTAACTTAAGGGATTTTTACACAATCCTCCTAAGATTACATTTAACTTTGTCTTAAAAACAGAATATTGCGTTCAACTAACTCTGCTACTAAGTAGCCACAAAATGCTGTGTTATGCAATGTCTTTAAAGCTTTTACATCTTTTGATTTTTCATTCCACTGCATACGATTTTCTCTATCTGGTTGTTGGGATGCCAATGTATGTATCATCCTTAGTGGCATGCTTTAAAGTACTTCAAGCGAAAGGACTATGTGAGGTTTACATTATATGTGTAAGTATGTACATATATACTTATTTTGTAACCATAATAGCATACGACACATGCAGCAAATAATTGAACAAAATGGACATTGTCTACAACTACAAAACCAAATAAAAGTAAAAACATATGTATAAGTACCAAGACGGTCATTGTGAGATGTGCTCAAGTATTGTCCGACTTGAAAGATATATCTCGCATGCCAAAGGAAGCATAAATTGTGGCAACAGCAGCACTAAAAACTAGCACAGAGCAACAAGCAAGCAGAGGGATCATAACAATGGATAATTTACAACAAGCTGTGGACTCCTTTTTATAAGCACCAACAGAATTGTTGTTACTTGGATGAGAAACCAACCAACAGAGACAGCATTTCTTAAACGAATAACAAACAGAAGAAAGTGAAAGTAGTCATTTAATAAGTGGTTTTTTGTTGCTATTTCAAACAAAGTATTCATAGTTGACCTGTTCCGACAAAGAAGATTATTCAAAGTTATCAGATATTTGACCAGTCACTCACGGAGTGTTCAAAAATAAGGTTTATTTGTACTATTTCCAGCAACCCATGATAGAAACAAAATAAAAAACTAGTAAGTTCGGGAGTAACCGAACATTACATACTCAGCTGCCAAATTACAGCTTGCAAAATTTTAAATTATCTTCTTTTAAAAGTGGGCAGTGCCACACCCATTGTCCAAAATTTTACTAATTTTGTATTCTGCGTCATCAGGTCAATCCACCTACCAAGCTCCATCGCTTTATCCGTCTTTGGTAATGAATTATCGCACTTTTTCGGTTTTTCGAAATTTTCGTGGTTATAGTCCGATTTCGTTCATTTTAAATAGAGTGCCCAGGAACTTACATACCAAATTTCATTAAGATACCTCAAAATTTACTCAAGTTATCGTGTTTGCGGACAGAAAGGCGGACGGGCATGGCTAACTTGATTTCCTTTTTCGCCCAGATGATTTTGATATATAGAAGTCTCTATCTATCTCGATTAGTATATGCCGTTACGGGGTACCGTTATGAGAACAAAATTAATATACTCTGTGAGATCTGCTCAGCTGAGTGTAATAATAAAATACTTTGGCGTGGTGTTTGAAATATGTTTGTACACTGTACGATTTCTAGAATATCAAGAACAATTTTTCTTCATGACTCTATGACAATTTTTATACCCGCTGTACTTGTGTACTTGTACACAGGGTATTATATCTTTGATTGGATAACGGTTGGTTGTACTGGTATCAAGGAATCGAGATAGATGTAGACTTCCCTATATCAAAATCATCAGTATCGAAAAAAAATTTGATGGAGCCATGTCCGTTCGTCTGTCCGTCCATCCGTCTGCCCGTTAACACGATAACTTGAGTAAATATTGAGACATCTTCACCTAATTTGGTACACGAGCTTATCTTGACCCAGAATAGATTGGTATTGAAAATGAGCGAAATCGGATGATAACCACGCCCAATTTTTATATATATAACATTTTGGAAAACACAAAAAACCTAATTATTTAGTAAATAATACACCTGAAATGTTAAAATTTGATTTGCGGATTGATATTGAGACTCTTGATAAAAATTTGAAAAAAAAATGTAAAATGGGCGTGGCACCGCCTAATTGTGATAAAATCAATTTTACAAATATCATTAATCCTAAATCAAAAATCTTTAAACTTGTAACAAAGTTCGGCAGAGAGGTTGCCTTTACTATAAGAAAAGTAGAAAAATTAACGAAATCGGTTAAGGACCACGCCCAATTTTATGTAAAAGATTTTTATAAGGGTCGTGGACGAATAAAATTAGCTATATCTTTGCAAAAAAGAGCTTTATATCAATGGTATTTTATTTCTCAAATGGATTTATAACAATAAATAGGAAAAATTTCAAATTTAAAAAATGGGTGAGGCACCGCCTCTTTTATGATGAAGCAATTTTCTATGTTTCGGGAGCCATAACTCGAAGAAAAATTTACATATCGTAACAAAGTTGGGTACACATATTTTCTTTACAGCAGGAAATATTTCTAGTAAAAAGAGATAATATTGGTTAAGGCCGCGCCCACTTTTATATAAATGGTCGTAGGCAAAAATAATAAGTTAATTCTTAGCGAAAAATAGTTTTGTACCAATCGCATTTTGATTGTTCTGTTATATCTGTATTTTAAAATACAGTAGGGAAATCCCCATATCTGAAGGAAAACTGCATTATTATCCGCTCAAGGTCATCGGTGTTGGCATCTGTATCCTTTTTGCTTCTTTTAAACGAAAATTAGTTCAGAATAGAACCATATGTATATGTATTATTGCGCAGCCTTGTAACACTATTACGCACACAAAACAAACAACAATAGCATTTAAAGTGTAGAGCTGCGTATGTAATATTCGGTTTCAACCAAACTTAGACTTCCTTACTTGTTCGTGGCTATTTTCAAAAAGTATTCTGCATTATTGAGAGTGGGTGTTCTTCCGTATTCGCCGAGGTTCGTTTCATAATCATGTCCGGATCCTCAGATGAACAGTTTGGGAATTTTTTGGAAAATTTTCATACTGTTCCGATGATTTTCGGGGCCGTTTCGCTATAATTTCAGGACTATTTGGGAAAATATGTTGGTTTGTTATCAGTAACAACCGATTTTGATGAATTATTGGCGTGAAAATCCATAGATTTGTTATCGACGCATTATCGAAGTGTTATCGGGTTGTTATCGGCATAGTATCAAATTGCTTTGGACGAGTTATCGGCTTGTTATCGATCTGTTTACGAAATGTGGTCAGTTCGTTAGTATTTCAATACCGATAACTAGTTGATAAGCGTTGTTATGGATAACATTCCAATAACTCTTTGATACTAGTTTTTATCGATAATAAACTGTTAACACTTCAAGAAAAACGAAAGCTCTTTGGTAACAAATCAATAAAAAAGTTCGATGTGGCTATTCTCGTGTTACAAGCAGTCTCTCTACAGACAGTTGATAAGAATTACACATAAGCCTAACGTACGTGCTGACCTTCTCCCATCTTATGATATTTCCCTGGGATAGGAATCTCGTCTACCCACCTTTGTTGTCGAGCAGAGTGTTCGACAGCAGTTCAGCTTTCCAACCTTACCCATTTTTTAGAGATATTTACGGAGGTTACTATGTTGAATCAGCTGGAAGTCAACATCTCAATGAGATCGGTTCAACCAAGGCCTAAGTTGGACAAATAATGTACTGCTCCAATTTCTCGCAGTATTGCTGTCACTGCAATTCCAGATTTCGATCGATTCATTTCGTGCCTGTATGGCATAAATTTCTCTACTCGCCGAGGGCGTATATTTCATTGGCGTTCCCAGTGAAACGAAAGATCGGAATGATGCCCGAAATTACCATAGTGGAGTCTCGATGAGCCGTGCTGACTTATACCAACAATTCAACCGCATAACTGAGTATAAAGCATAACCACACATTTATACTTACTTGAATCCCCTTATACGCTATATGGAGAGAATAGAAGTATTGTAGATAGTTGTCCTTAAAGTGTTGTTTGTCCTCCTTCCTTTTGCCATTTTAGTTTTAATTTACTTGAGTTTTCATGTTCATTTCTTATGTTTTAATCTGTTATTTCCTTTTTTCTGGACATCCCCTTTTTAATCACGCCTCCTTATCACTACAATTATATTTGTGTGTATGTATTCATTAAAAATATTTTGTTGTCTTTGACAGTGGCTGCACCCCGAAAAGAGTTTTTACGGTGTTATCTGATGGATATTGAAGCTGGAGTGCACGTGTGGGTGATTCAAAAAAAATTGTATTGAAAAAAGTATATAACTTTGAACGGGTGCTCATAAAATACTAGCAGACCCGTCAGACGTTGTTCTGCCCTAAATTTGGTCTATCTCCATACATTTTAATAAGCTTTTTCCGTCTAAATCTTGTATAAACACTTTCTAGGGGTACCCGGGTTCACGTTTTGGCCTCAATCTCGAGACCCTAGTCACCAATAGGTATGAAAACTACCCTGTACTAAAGCACTCATCAACAGCTTTCATTCGTTATCCATATTCTATAAACACACCCTAGGGGTACCCGCGTCCACGTTTTCGCTTATATCTCGAGACCCAGTTGCGTATTTTTAAAGGTTTAAGCATTCAACGGGACATAGGGACAGAAAAAGCGACTTTGTTTTATACTATGTAGTGTTGTACATCCATACATACCTATAAACCTATGCCCGAAGTTAAATAACGCAGCGAATGCTATATATGTACGTACATATGTATGTGTCGCATCAAGCCTCACTCAAAAGCAATTAGCGCGGACAGTTCACAGCGAACAAACACACATACGCATTTTTTGATAAAAATGTTACTTTTGTTTGAACAATTTGGCTGATATAAGAAAGGGATCAAGTATTTTTTTGATGCAGAACGAAGGTAAATATTTCAAAGTTCTACTGAAAAGTAGAATTTTTCAAATCCATCCTTCCTTTTATGAGTTATAGCTGTGTAAACAAAAATTTTATGATTTTTTAGCACATTTTGGCAATTTGCCACGCCCCTATAATATATACCTTCAAATTATATTAACTGTACCATCTCACGTGGCTAAGCTTTCAAATGCAAAAAACCGTTTTAAAATCGGAGCATTCTGTGTGAAGTTATGTGCATACATGGCATTTAGCGACTTTATTTTATAAGATTTATAGAAGATAGATTATCTTTCTATGCTCATACCGCAATGCAAATGCAACGGTGGTTTTTATTTACAGCAAAGCCGGCTAAAAGTTGCACATTGTGTAATTTGAGTTCGTATTTTCACACAGACACTAACGATGTGCGATCACGATCGTTTGCTTTCGCTTGTCACTCACTAAAATCAACAGTGAATGCAAAAGGAAAAGTCCATGCTACTTTTTGGGCACATAATAAAAGCAATATGCTGCAATGTTAAAGTGACTTTTAATACGTTTTAATTAGTTTTATTAAGTTCCTTTGAATATACATATTAATGTTTACAATTTAAATATTAATAACTAATAATAATTAATTAATTATTAATAAATATTGACAATTTAGTATAAATATATTTTTATACGTTCTACTTAATTTTATTAATTTTCATAAATTTTTTTTATTGAATAACTTTATGTTTTGAAAATATATATTTCTATCTTTACATTTACTTTGTTTTATAGTTTTTTATTAATGAAAAAGTGAATTTTTTAAAGTAAATTTTGCATTGAATAAACACCATACCTTCTTTTATAAACAAATTTTATCTGACTAGCTCGACCTCCGCGTTCTTAGTTAAACGAATATTAGTAAATATAGTCAGGATTAGCTTGAAATCAAATAACCAAAGTCCTTTTTAATTTCAAACTTCACAGTGCACATTTTCTTTTAGCACAATGTGGGGAGTTGTCACTCAGTTTTTACACACACTTATGCAATTGTTTTAGTATTTGTGTGGCCTGCTCTGATTTACAGTATCATTGAAGCAATCGCGGCACAAGCAATACTCAAGATGTTTCAAAATTAATTAGGTATACTAAATGTAGATCAAATCTACATCATCCCATGGCAGATAATTGTATCATCCGGAAAAAAAATTTGATTGCGCCATGTCCGTCCGTCTGTCCGTCCTTCCGTCTGTCCGTTAAAACGATAAATCGAGTAAATATTGAGATATATTCACCTAATTTGGTACACGAGCTTATCTGGACCCAGAATAGATTGGTATTGCAAATGAGCGAAATCGGATGCTAACCACGCCGACTTTTTATATACATAACATTTTGGAAACATACAAAAAATCTGATAATTTGGAAAATAATACACCTAGAACGCTGAAATTTGACGGGTGGGCTGATATTGAGACTCTTGATAACAATTTGAAAAAATTAAACTAAATGGGTGTCGCACCGCCCACTTGTGATAAAATCAATTTTACAAATATTGTTAATCATAAATCAAAAATCGTTAGACCTATGGTATTTCATTTCCCAAGTGGATTTATAAAAATAAATAGGAAAAACTTCAAACTTTAAAAAATGGGCGTGGCGCCGCCCCTTTTATGACTAATTAATTTTCTATGTTTCGGGAGCCATAACTCGAAGAAAAATCAGTTCGGAATAGAACCATATGTTTATGTATTATTGTGCAACCTTGTAACATTAATAGAGCTTACGACTTCTCGAACGTGTTCGAGAAGGGATTGGAGAATATCCCGAGCCTTACGGGTAATTCGAGATTGGAGAATCTCGCGAGTGTTGGTGTCTCGTTGAAAAATAAAATATTGCGAACAAAATTGTATGTATAATAAATTTGTTTTGAGTTAAATGTCATTGAAACAATATAATCAACAAAAAAGTCACAAGTAAAAAAACAAGTGTATAAATACTATCCATACAGCGATTAAGAATGTCGAGAAGCTCGCGAAATTTACGAGGACTTCGAGACACGAGAAGACGAGTTCTCGATTTCTCGGGTCTCGAAAATCTCGCTTGTATTCGAGAAGAAATCGTAAGCTCTAAACACTATTAAGCACACAAAACAAGCCACAACAGCATTTCAAGTGTACAGCTGGGTATGTAATGTTCGGTTTTACCCGAACTTAGACTTCCTTACTTAGACATCCTTGTTTCGAGAAGAAATTCTTCATTACTGACCGTGATATTTAAGCCTCACTGCGAGACTCTCCTAGTGTAGGACTCCCTTCTTCCATGAAGGGCTACATTGAAATTTGAGATAAATAACTAAATAAAACTAACAAAATTTGGAAGAAATGCTAATGATAAGAAAGCTGAAACATACTATATATACATATATATGATCTGCCGTAAGAACTTGTAAAATAGTTACCGTTACAGAAGCAATTTTTTACCAAACCTCATTAAAATTGGTTGCTTTCCAAATTTAAAAACGATTCCTTCCACGACTTTTGATTTGCAGCTTGAAAACCTTTTAATTCTTATAAATGTGGACGAAGTCACGCCCATTTTCCTAAATTATTTCGCCATTTTTAGCCAAAAGTCAACCCATATATCAAATTACATCAGATTATAGGTCTTTGGTATTGTATTAAGGCATTTTGTCCGTTTTTGAAATTTTTGATAACGAAAAAGTGGGCAGGGTTACCGCTCGGATTCAATCAATTTTATCACTAATCTATCCTGGGTCCCGATGAGCCTTTACAATAATTTTCGTAAAGTTATCTCAACATCGTTCTAATAGACTAACGGACAAGGCTCAATACCTTTGTGTGCAAGTACACATTGGATATAGTTTTCCCTCACTTTGCCAATATCGGCTCTACGATTTACAATATGCACTTACTTAATTTGCGCTTAACCGTTTAAATGGCCGTCCAACAAGGCTCGCAAGTCGCTTCTTCGCTCTGCTAACTAGCGCCGATTGGCCACACCAAGAGAATTTAAATCGTTTTCCACCTGGTCCTTCCTGTGGAGTGGGGACCGTGTTCTTCATATGCTTTCATAAGCAGATACGTATAAAAATACTTTCTTATACGGAGAGTCATCTATTATTCGTATTACATGATCTAGCCAGCGTAACCGTTTCGTTTAATTTACCACATTATGTTGATGTCTGCGTAAAGCTCGTAAAGCTCATCACTCTAACAAAATTTATTCAGGTATGGAATGCATGTGTCAAATTAGCATTCGCCTGCAAAAAGACCTTCTAAATAAACAAATTTCCTTTATCTACGTTTAAGGTTTTCCTTTCTTTCCCATCCCTTCTAATACTGTTTTTTGCACCACCCACCACTCTTCCTTTATACGCAATTCATTTTATCTAAACACATGTTTCTAAGTGGTGTTTTAATTAAAAGGTGACCAAAGTGAAAAAATATTTAAGGGCATCAATTTATAACTTTCGCAAAAAGAGTGCTTAAGATGAAGTTAGAATTTGCTTATATATGTTAAATAACAAATTATTAAATAACAAAAGCACAGATATCAACAATGACGGAAAATACTTCAAGCACATCAAAATTAACTATTCTCTGTCCGTTTTTTTCTATTTGAACTAAAGATATCAATCCCATACAACTTACGGATCTTCTTAATTTAAACTGGAACATACGGCCTAAAAATAGGTGTTGGGGTGAATGAAGACAAAATAAAGTTCAATCTAGTCATCTATCTGAATGTGTCTTTTTATCTGAGCACCAGCGTCTTTACTGACAGTCACTTTGTCTGTCTGGAAACCTACATTAATGGCGTTTACATTCTCGAAAAAATTTTACCCTTATGTTATACTCTTAAACTCTAACTTTTGAACTATGTTACTTGGCGCTATACAATATACATACATAGCTCTGTTTGAAGATAATGGTATCTACTCATTTTTCTATCCAGTGCAATATATCTTGTGATAGGAAAACACAAACTCATCAGAGAGCTCAGAAGAACCAACAGGGCGATATTATTTTCAAGGAGAAAACGTGTTAACACAAAGAGCAATTTCCAGCCGGGAATTACATTTCGCAATAAATGTTACTTTGGACCTTTGGACGGCAAACGAAACAAACACTATATTCGTCAATTATCGTACCTGACGTCTTATGTGATGCAGAAGCATGGAAAATAGAAAATAGGGAGGTCTTTATCGCTACTAAAACCTTGGAGACCAACTACCGAAAGAGACTCATCTCGTCCGACCTCTGATGCTGTCCTACTCCCCCATTTTGCCATTTACCCAATTTTACCGCAAACCTGAGTCTCGCCAGACACCAGCATACCTATCGCAAATTGTGGCAGCACCGCCTCCGCTCTAAATGCATTTATAATTCAAGTAAAATGTGGATTGAACCCCATTATAAAACGTGCTCGTAACGCTAGACTTATCAAAAGCTTTTGACACAGTCAATTACGGCATTACTTCAAAACATGGAAGGGTATTCACTTCCATCTAGTCTTAAAAAGTGGACCGCATATTATTCCTTTAAATTCAACAGGTATCTCTCTAGTCCTTCCAGTATCTTCGCCCCACTTATCTTTGCATTATAATGGACCAAGTCCTCAGTAACGTTATTTACAACATGGATGTTTCAAATGTCGCTCTCCGGTATGATCACCGAGCTTAAAAAACATTTGAAAGAGCTGTTGGTCTATCAAGACACCGAGCTCACAGTTGCCACTGGACAGCTTTTTATGACATCAGAATAGTGAAACAAAATGTTGAGCTCACAATTTCTGTCAAATACCCAGAAACCATGGAATTCTAACAGGCAACTCATTTATGTGACTGGCCTTCCAAGGGATACAAGGGTACATCTCCGCAAGCACTATGAATAGATCCGGCACACAATATCCACCCGTTTGATCTAGAATTGCATAAAAGTACACTCCGGCTCATCTGCAAAGAGTTGGCACAGTGTTGTGCCGACAGATGCCCTACAAACCTGGTTATCAGGGTCGAAACTCACGAAATAGCAAATAAGACCAGATAGACGCGGTCCCTCCTGCACAGCTTTGATCTGTATACTGTAATTAGTTTAACACCTATACCAGCCTGGATATAGTAAGAATAACCTGCACGTAAGACATTAAATGATACCAACTTTTCAATTATATTGTGAACCCATACCTCAAACACCTATGCCTCTTTGGTCCAACCATATTGAAACTTCACGTTTCAATGGACTTCCGCTAGAGGACAACGATGTCGATTTGTCAGCGGTCCGAATATTGGATGAGACAACATCGGAAGATGATGTTAACATCGGACGAGGTGACTCTGGGATACTCGAGGGAAAAGTTTTCCACTTTGGCAACGGCGAGTAGTAAAGAAGAATTAATGATGAGATGCATGAGCTCTATGCGGACATTGACATAGTTTAGTGAACTAAAATCCAGCTGCAGCATTGAAGCACAGTAAAAGAAAGCAAGCAACGAAGCGACTGATGTACTTGTTGCAGTTCTTCTGGTGTATTGGGTGGAACTTCACGTTAACAATTTTCGTGGGCTACTGTCATAATAATCTATGAAGTGTAAGACATACTTCTAATGATTTTTAACAGACATAGCTTAGGTTGGGTACCTGATGGTTTTTATATTGTAACGAATTTCAGGAAATTCCCCTTATTCCAAATCTTCTGCTAACGTTCGAATCGCTAAACTGTTGAATAAATAACTCCACTATTCAATAATGCAAAAATGGTCTTTATTAAACTACTTGAAAGTACTTCACAATAACACTTAACTTCACAACCAATAGCGTACTTAAATCAATCTGATTCTGCTTACTCAGCTTTTGCTCCTTTTATACTCTCTGCTGTGTCGTTCGCATACTTCTAGCCGTTTCTTCTTCTAGAATTTACTACTTGTGTCCCAGCTATAAACGCATAGCCATATGCGCGTATATATGTGAGTGATACTTCCACGGATGATTGCATACTTTTGTGAGTATCGCAGATATATGAATGTTTGTGCACATCTCTCCGCTTCTTGTATGTACATATGTGTAGACATAATGATTGATTTGTTTATGTAGATACAAGTTACTGCTTAGTATCGGCTTAGAGATGATAATATGCCTTAGTGTTGCTAATATTTGTCACACTGCCCTCCACTTAAGTCTGGTCGTCCCAATCAGACAAATTTCCTGATCTAAACGGTGCTATCATATCCAACTGAACCACCCTTCTATTTCGTGGTTTCCCAAAGGTTTGTATGCGGTAGATGGTATCACTGATCTTCTCCACAACTTTGTACGGGCCTTCCCAACTGCACCATAATTTGGATGGAACACCTTTCCGCCGGTGAGGGTTGTATAGCAGTACCAAATCTCCCTCCCGGAAACCTTCCGAATTATTGTTCTTGTCGTACCTGTGTTTCATCCTAGTACTCATTATCCTGATTCGTTCCCTCACACTCTGTTGTTTGGTTTTGTCAATGCCAGTGTTTCTCTCGCAGGTGCCCTTGATTTCGCTTTATTTGGCCCATTCGATCCACCAACCGATCTACTGCCTTTGACTTTGGTGGTCTTTGTCCAATCGCCTCCACTTACTGCTGAACCCATTCTCAAAACTGAAGTTGAGTGGTACATTCTTGTTCTTGTAACGCATACCCCTTCTCTGCATATCGATCCTGATGTCATGGTCAACTAAGAAGTCCACTCCCAATATGACTTCATCAACAATCTCCACCACAACGAATTTGTGTAGAACCATGACCATCCCAATTAAGACTTCACAGATCACTTCTCCCCGGACTTGGTTATACTCGCCAGTGACCGTACGCAAACTTGCTCCAGCTAATGGCTTTACTCTCCTGTTGACCAAATCAGATCGGATCAAGGAATGAGATGCTCCCGTACCTACAGTCAGTACACGTTCTTTGCCATCCACATTCCCTCTGACGGTAAGACTGCTTGATTTCCTCCCAATTTGCGACACAGATATCACAGGACATTCAATAGCTGGAGCTAACTTTCGATCTCTACATCTTACTCGCTCTTGCTCATCCCCTCCAACTTTGTTATTAAGACCACCCATGCTGTTGAAACCACTAGGATCAATATCGCAATGACGTGCAATGTGACCGTGCTTCCCGCATTTGAAGCATTTGATAACTCTTTCACTCCGTTTTGCGATCCTTTCAGCGCCTCCAATATTGTGTTCACCCAGTCTGGGCTTTCTACCTCCACACGGCGTGTTTTGAACGCTAGCTACACAGAAGCTATGCTGTTTCCTGAATCAGAGCATGTGATACCGTTTCTGTGAATGTAGGTTTTGGGTTTGCGTATGTTGTTGTTGTTGTTGTAGCAGTGCTTCGCCCTACCTAGCAGCTGCGACAGATTGCAAATTGTCATCAATATCATCTAACGGGAGTCCAAGGAAACTTGCTGTTTCAACAGGGGTGGACCATAATGAAAGGGTGTTAGAGGCGTTGGTTCCACATTACAATTAAAGAGATGGTTGGTGTCATGTGAGGACACATTGCAAGTGGGGCATACATTTTGTATGTCGGTGTTGATTCTGGATAGATAAGAGTTTAGCCTGTTACAGTATCCAGAACAAAGTTGAGCTAGAGGGACTCGCGTTTCCCTGGGGAGTATGCGTCCCTCTTCCGCAAGTTTTGAGTACTGTTCTTTGAGTACTGGATTCACCGGGCAATTCCTAGCATAAAGGTCGGACGCCTGTTTGTGGAGTTCACCAAGGACCTGCTTATGTTTTGTTTGCTTCATACGGCTGAGTTCTCAGGTGCCGTACGGAGATGACTCCTTAAGCCCCTAGGCGGTGCTGGCTCATCAATCAGATGTCTGTTGGGATGTCCAGGTTTCTGGGTATTCAACAGCAATTGTTTGGTTAGCATCTCATATCTCTCACTGATGGGGAGTATTCTCGCCTCATTATGTAGATGGTGTTCTGCGGACATAAAAAGACAGACCGTGGAGATTCTGAGAGCAGTATTTTGGAAGGCCTGCAGCTTCTTCCAGTGGGTAATTTTTGGCTTGGCGACCATATAGGGGACGCGTAGCACGCAATCGGCTGGCCAATTGCTTTGTATGTGGTAATGAGCGTTTCTTTGTCTTTTCCCCAAGTACTTCCAGCAAGGCATTTGAGGATTTTATTACGGCTCTGGATTTTCGGAACAATTGCTGCTGCGTGCTCACCAAAATGTAGATCCTGATCAAATGTCACACCCAAGATTTTGGTGTGTAGGACAGTCGGTAGCGTAGTGTCATCGTCGTGGATGTTCAAAATGATCGACATTTTGGGACGCTCATGTTGTAAAAAAGGTCGCGAAGGATTTATTAGGTGATAATGCCAGGTCTTGCGTGGCGAAAACACTGGAGAGATCAGGGAGGTAGCCGTTTATTCTGTTGCAAAGTTCAACGATCTGTGGGCCAGGGCCTGTGGCCATTATTGTGAAGTCATCGGCGTAGGAAACGATAGTAACTCCTTTTGGTGGCGAAGGTAGCTTAGATATGTAAAAATTAAACAAAAGTGGGGATAGGACACCACCCTGTGGCACCCCTTGTTTAATTCTTTTTGGTTTTGATGTTTCATTTCTAAATTGCACCGATGCCTGCCGACCACCCAGATAATTTTCGATCCAACTTTTAAGACATGGGGGAGGGTAGACCCTTCCAGGCCTTGCAGTAACGTGCCATGGTAGACCGTATCAAAAGCTTTTGATAGGTCTAGCGCAACGAGTACTGTTCTATGGTGGAGGTTTTGATTTAAACCGCAATTTATCTGGGTGCTGATGGCATTTAGCGCGGTGGTGATGCTATGGAGTTTTCTGAAACAATGCTGATGACAGGCTAGCTGCAAATTTGCTTTGAAGTAGGGGAGCAAAATGGCTTCAAGCGTCTTGGCTGCTGGCGAAAGGAGAGATATCAGGAGATACGACTCTCCTATTTCAGCTGGTTTTCCAGGCTTTTTGAGCGGGAGCACCTTGGCCATTTTCCATTTTTCGGGTTTGACACAGATGGAAAGAGACAGGCTGAAGACATGTGCTAAATATTTGAAACCCTCTTTCCCTAGGCTTTTAAGCATCGGCATGGCTATGCCGTCTGGGGCCAGTGCTTTGGATGGTTTAGCATGACCGATGGCATCCTCAACCTCTTTGGCGGTGATGGTAATTGGTGACGCGCTGAATTTATGTTTATGTGCGTGTCTGTTGGCCCTCCGCCTATCTTTGTCGACCGTAGAATGCATTATATATTGTCAGCAAAAAGCGCTCACGCATTTTTTCGCATCCGACAGCACTTTATCGCCAAAGGCGATGTAAACTTTGTCATTGTGCCTAGACGGATTCTATAGGGGCTTTACGGTGGACCAAAGTTTACCTGCACCTGCAGAGAGGTTACAACCGCTTAGGTTCTCCTCCCATTTCGCCCGCTTGTGTTCATCCACAAGCAATCTGATGCGTTGGTTTATATCCCTTATTTGGGGGTCGCCGAGATCGAGCTGTCTTATAAGGTCGCGTTATCTCGCTAAACTTGCGGCCTCCGCCGGGAAGTGGGCCCGAATTTCGGGAATTCTACCGGCGGGAATTAAACGTGCCGAGGCGGATTCAATGACCTTGCGGAAAGCACGCTCCCCTTGGCGGGCATCAGTCGGGATAGGGAGGGCAGCAAAGCGGTTGTCTGTAAAGGATTTGTATTCGTCCCACTTTCCTTTTTTAAAGTTTATGAAAGTGCGTTTTTCTGTGACGATGAAGTCGGCGGTACGCTCGAGCGAAATAGGTATAGGCAAGTGGTCGGATGCCAATGTTACCATCGGCTGCCAGTTGACGCAGTTTACGGGTTCTGCGCTTGCGATTGAAATATCCGGCGAACTGTGACAGCTTCCTACCATACGTGTGGGATGTCTCCGTTTATTGTGCAGAACGTCATTTCTTCTATTTGATCCGTCACCCCTACTGTCCGCCCGCAAGTTTGAATGCCATAGATCGTGATGGGCATTGAAATCGCCTAAGATAATGCAATTTGTGCCAGTGAGTAAGGCGCTGATATTAGGGCAGTATCCACTGGGGAAACAGGTGGCAGAAGGCACGTAGATGTTGATGATTTCTAGGTTTTCATCGCCTGACCGGATAGATAAGCCTTGACGTTCTAAGACACTGTCCCTGCGGTCGATGCCGGGATCAAATATATGATATTGCACAGAGTGGGGTATGATAAACGCGAGGCCGCCTCCATTTCCGCTCACGCGATCTCCTCTGTGGACATTATACCCAGAACAGTTCTGCAGTGCAGATTTTGCTGTGAGTTTAGTCTCTTGAATCGCAGCAATGCGGATGTTGTGCCGCTTCATGAAATGGACTATCCCCGTGATCTTCCCAGTTAATCCATTACAGTTTTACTGCAGAATTCTGAAGTGAATAGGGGGAGACGTCACCACTCTGTGAGTAAGTGACGGGTGACTACGCCTGGGTTGTGGAAGGTTAGGACGCAACTGCTGTTGGGGCCCTGGCACCGGACGTGCTTGGGTAAGCATTGGGGTACCCGGTGTACTTTGGTATGCGGCCTGGCAACATGACGCAATGAAATCCGTCGAGGGGTTGCCGTCGCGGATACCAGAACATCTAGGAAAGTGGCACCGTCCATGACAGGAGCTGCATTCGGCGGATGTCGCAAACATATATATTCTGTGCTGGCAAACCGTGCAAAGAGAGGTAGGGAATAAGAGTCTGTTTCCCTGACCTACACAATTGCTGCCGGAAAAGAGGGGGGGGGGGGGAGAAGACGGGGCAGAGGCTGATGCTCGGCATTGTTCCCGACTCTACTACGGAGATTGTAGGTATGGGTGGGAGCAGCCGTATGAGTTGGTGGCGCCATGGGGCGCGAGCAGCAGCGGGTACTTGTTGTGGCTTGCTGAGCAGCGGGTCTTCTGGAAGGCAGTGGGGGCGCTAAGGCGCAGACCACGGGACCTCCTAGGGCGTGAACAGTAAGGAGCCACAAAAGATTTATAAAAGTTACGTGGACGTCTGGTTTTGGGATCTAGCCCAGAACAACCTGTCCGATGCAACCATCCTTTACACGAGAAACACTGACAAGAGTATGACCGCCCTAAAAATATTATTTTCCGGCAGATGCAGCAAAACCATTTCTCAGGACCGGGGTCAGGAGACGGACCCGGATTGGGTTCGATACCTTCCCGGAGCAAGAGAATATGGAGCAGTCTCGCTGCAAGGAGCTGTTGGGAGGATGACAATTTGTGGGAGGGACGCAACAAATTAAATAGGGTTACACCGAAATGGCAGACCTTGGTCGGGAAAAATCCCGAGTCGCTCCGCTACATAGAACCGACATCCCGTATTCCATTAATAAAGCTCTGGATGTTTACCGTTTCGGTATATTCCACGGGTGCGCCCGCATTCCTAAATGTACCAGCCTTTCAATATCGGATGCAAACTCTTGCAATGTTTCAGTAACTCCATTTGGTATATCTGTCTCCTATGCTCGATTCCGTATCGCCTCTCTAGTGCGCCCATCAATGCTTCATAACTCTTACGTTCGTAATCTGGGATGGTCTGTAAGATTTCCGCTGCAGGCCATTGCAATGCCATGAACAGTGCAGCAACTTTATTTTCAGCATTCCAGTTGTTCACTGTTGCGGTTTTCTCAAACTGTAGCTGAAAGACCTGGAAAGGAACAAAACCGTCAAAAGATAATGTTTTTACCTTTGGATTACTCGCTGAAATTGCTGGGCGATTTAGTTGCAACTGCTCCATACGACCTTTTAAATCATCGACTTCTGCCTGAAATTGAGAGATTTTTGCATCCTGCGCTTCCAGCTTTGATGTTACGCTTGCTTCCTGTGCTTCTAACTGCAAAGACATTTGTGCCACCTGCAATGATAAGCGCTCCTCTTGTTCTTCCATCTTGGATGTTATATGAGTCTCATGCGATGCCAATTTAGATTTTATACGTGTCTCCTGTGATTCCAGTTGTGACGAAATATTTGTGGATATTTGTGATGACATTTCTGTTATGCGTGTTTCTTTTTCTTTCAGTTGAGATGACATTTCGGTAGATATTTGTGACGATATTTACTTCAACACTGCTAGTATCGCGTTAGTGTCAACACTTGCCAATGTGTTCGGAGTCTCTATCTTCTCCTCCATTTTAGTCGCTGACTCTTCCAAATCAGAATAAAAGACATACGCGTCCACATTAATTCCTTCCAAGTCCATTACCTCTCGTAGCCGTGTTTGAAGTTCGATCATATTGCCGGTTGTATTCAATCCACGGTTCTCGAACTCCTTTTTCAGTTGCTGGATCCTTAATTCCCCTAACTTTGCCATGTCCAAATTGTATTCGAAATCTTCAGACTTATTCAACAATTCGCCTTCTGACACCAATTGTAACGAATTTCAGAGAAATTCCGCTTATTTCAAATCTTCTGCTAACGTTCGAATCGCTTATCTGTTGAATAAATAACTCCATTATTCAATAATGCAAAATAGTCTTTATTAGACTACATGAACGTACTTCACAATAACACTTAACTTCACAACCAATAGCGTGCTTAAATCAAACTGATTCTGATTACTCAGCTTTTGATCCTTTTATACTCTCTGCTGTGTCGTTCGCATACTTCTAGGCGTTTCTTCTTCTAGAATTTACTACTTGTTTACCAGCTATATAATAATCAGCTATAAACTAAAGATGTACGTGTATAGCTTCTCGCATAGCCATATGCTCGTGGATATGTGAGTCATGCTTCCACCGATGATTGCACACTTTTTTAGTATCGCAGATGTATGCTTGTGTTTGTGCATATCTCTCCGCTTCTTGTATGTACATATGTGTAGACATAATGATTGATTTGTTTATGTAGATACAAGTGACTGTTTAGCGATTATAGTATGCCTTAGTGTTGCTAATATTCGTAACAATATCTACAAAATAAATGAATATTACCTGAATAATGGTAAAATATTACAGCTATATTTCTACATGAACATTGTCTAATATTCGAAATAGTGACCTTAAAGCTCAGTCAGCATTATTCATTGTCTCTAATTTAAAGTCCTGTAACTCAGTCAGGAAATTTTAAACACTTTAACAAATCTACCGAAAAAGCAGTATCTACCAAACAGCAGCAAGGTAGCGTACGTGTGGACACAAGAGAAGAAGTGTCAATGTTTAGAGCTGGCCAATATGTCAGTAGCAACGAGACGGCTTAGAAAATACTGGCCTACCCCTTCATGAAAGGTATCCTATAGTAACACTTATTGCCGTTCACCTTGCTGTGATAGGGGGTACTTTAGCGAGGATAACATACGCCAAAAAGTAGCAGATCCACAGAAGCAACTTTTGTTCATCTCTACCGGAGTGACGACTTTGGGCGATAACTACTAAGTATGCTGAAGTTACCTTCCACGTGGAATATGTCGCAAAAAGAGAGGAAGCGTAGTGGAAAGGGTACTATAGTCCAACGCTGTCAGGGAGTGAAGGCATCGTTATCATGTACACAGTATATGTAAGCCAGTTTGATTGTTTCTGTTTACGGTAATACTGGGTTCCTACCAGTTTTCAGGCTTTAAGAACGTTGATGTGCAAGAGAAAACTATTTAAGGGATGCGCGCGAAGCTTACCAGCAGGGCGCTCATTGTTGCCAAAACAAAGGAGATTTTTTATTAAAATTTTAAACCATGTGAATAGTATAAAAGGTGGTTTATTTCTTAGATGCACCACGGTGAACTGACAAGACCTTTCTGCTGAACTTGCTGCTCTCGAAATTGCGAAAAGATAAGAACGCTGCATTAGCTGTTGCTTTATTGGGCATAGCTCCCTCTGAATCTAACTAATTAAGAATCTCCAACTTCCAACATTAGCAAAAAAGTCGGAGTGAAATTATGTTACAAAGATGCTAATTTATTGCATGAAACGAATGTCCAATGTCACACAAGCGTTCAGTTGATGCACTTCATCGTAACTGGTAGGATATTGGTGGTCGCTAAACCTTGAAAGGTGGAGTTGTTTTCTTGCTCGCAAGAGACTGCCGGGAGACCCTGCTTGTCATTGAGTGCTGTACTCTGGCTGACGAAATTAGCGCGTGCTTCAAAAGCTCGTCAGTATAGCAAAAGAAGAAGTTTTACACCTAACAACAAATATACGTGCACAAGTTTACAATGACGGGGAATCCGCCACTTTTGCTCAAAACTTCCTTCAGATCGGCGAAGGTCGCAAAGCAATGGTGTTATAACATCTGAGCTCGGAAAAAAAAAACCTCAAAAATGTAACGTGACATTATAAATTTGCAACATAACATTAGAAAGGATGTTTAGATTAGCGAAGGGCAATGTAAGCTACCAAAAATTAAACCGCGAACAAATAAAATAGTACGCCGGATTCAATTGAGATGTAACGAAAGGCAATTGGCTGACGTGAGAGCTTTGGGCAGCGATTTCTCGAAAAAGTTGTATGCAAATAAAAATTTGGGCCAATATGTATATATTTTTTTTTTTTGTACCAAGCAGACCTGCACAATGTTACAACCCAGCAAATACTTGGAGTCAAAAAAGAGCCAGAAAATAGTCCTTATTCGAATAGTTTACGCTCATTTATGATTCCGAAATGAATACATCTCCCTTCCTGCAATGGTCGACCGATATGAGCTGAATTTCACACATTATTTTAGCCTGAATAAGAGACCTATATGACTCCTGATTGGTTCATAAGCCTCCCAAAATTTGCTTGTTATATGACTCTTTTCGGAGTGATTTACGTGGTTCATATAAGGGAATGTGGACGCACATTCAAATTGAATATGAAAGAAAATTAAAACAAAAAATTTGAATATATTTGTTTAAAGACTGTTATATCATCACATTTCTGGGCTCATATTTTTCACATGTTTCGGACTCATACCGGATTTCTAAATTATGAGCCCTACGAAAATGTTTTCCTACTTTATATTATATATTTCTCATATTTTTTGATTGCTAGCTCTTTGCTGTGCCATATAAACCGAGCTCGAGTACCGTTTTAGGCGACATTTTTATACAGTATTCCTGGAATCAATTACACACTGTATGAGTTTTTTACTCTTATCACTTGGTTAGACCACATACCTGCTGATTTCCTTTAAATAAAAATGTAAGGCGCGATAACCTCCGAAGAGATCTAAGGCGGAGCTTCTCTTCCAAATTGGCCGGACGGGACCTACATGTTTTATGCCGACTCCGAACGGCATCTGCAAGGCAGATGAGTTTTCACTGAGAGCTTTTCATGGCATAAATACACCCGGAGCGCTTGCCAAACACTGCCGAGGGGCGACTCCGCTTAGAAAAATTGTCTTCTGATTGAAAAATCTTATTTCTAAAATTTTGATTTTGCTTTGCCCGGGGTTTGAGCCCACGGCATACGGTGTGGTAGGCGGAGCACGCTACCATCACACCACGGTGGTCGCTGATTTCCTTTACCACCGTTAAAATGCGCGGCATAGAACTGCCTGAAACCCAGGACCTTATTCGCTAGGGCTGCACACTCGCAGAGGAATGGGTAACTGTACATTACAACCCGTTTAACTACTGCTCCTACACCTTTCAATGAAAGTGATTCTCATTCCTTCTGGTGGTGGCTAAACGTGTGTGGCTAAACGTGGTGTGTACAGGTGACCGCGAAATTCTAATCTCAAGTCGCGGTTTTCTTGATATTATATTGGTAAGTATGCCTCTCTTCGTTTATGTGTGTGGTTGGTGCACTGTTATTGATTAGTTTTAAATACCACTTCTTTGTATTCGCTGAGAATGTCAGCCAGCCTTTCATCGTCAATCTCAAGCTCTCAGTAGTTCTGCTTGGAAGATACCAGTTGTGCTTGGGAAACGGATATAGTTATATTGCTAGATTTAGCTGTTTGGAAAAGATATCTGCACCACCATCGCGGTCAAGAGTTGAGTGAGGTGATGGCCACTTTGTAAACTATGTCATCTCACCAATCTCTTTGTAAGTGGTAGATCCATCAAAAGATATTGCTTTTCTCGTGTGAACACCTACCTGCCTTCGATAGAAAGAAATTTCTAACATCTTTAGAAACCTATGAACTTTTCTATAATTTCGAAAGCCAAGAGCAGCAATTATTTTTTATGTGATAGCTCCAGAAAAATATCCTTCCATCGTGAGCGTAAATAAGAACAACAATATTCTTAATAACATTTCTCAAATATGCGCATTATAACATTTATTGTTGCATTTTTACCTTTGTTACTTGTTTTTTGCCTCTTATCAACTATTTATTGTTACTTTCTTTTCTTTTTTAGTGTTACTTGATTATAATACAATATATTTTATAAATATTGACGTTGTTATATATTGCAATATTTCTTATATAATTTTCGTATTTTACTATCGAATATAATACATATAATAGTTATATCCAACGCAGAACCAAAAACGTCCAAAATAATATGACCATAATTTTTTTAAATTTTATATATGTATATATGTATATATACCCAGTTACGAGGCAAATTATAGAAATAGTTATGAGCTGGAAAACAAACTTAGAGTAAATGTTGTTGCTTAGTAAACAAGGCAAAACAATGATTAACGACTAAAAACTCAAAATATGGTTAAATATCCAAATGACTAATAGAAAGAAACATTAAATTTAAATTTTTAGTTAAAAAGAATGTATTACAAACTATGTCATTCTTGACGGATGTAATAATCAGTTCAAGTTGATCGAATTTGCAATAAGTTTTTTTTTTTATTTAGAAATTTGAGAAAGCTGCAGTAATTTTTGAAGCGTTTAGAACGATTCTTTTATTTGCATATGGACATTTGGACTTTCATAAAAATAACCTACGGATCCGGATTAAATAAATCGCACCTCAATGTTCTAGGCAAGCAGGATTTAAAATTAGTATCAGCTTGAGAGAAATCAAATTGTGAAATCAATCAGCACCAACTCTTGTTTCCTTAACTCCCATTTTTTGTATTCCTTCATATTAATTAGCTGAAAAATGCTGAATGTTCATTTCTGCAAAGAGACTAAAGGCCTCATTATTTTTATTACGAAACGAACCTCAGAGAAACCTTTTCGAGATATCACCATAAAGGTGGACCAGGGGTGACTATAGAATGTGTTTGTACGATATGGGTATCAAATGAAAGGTACTAATGAGTATTTTATAAGAAAGTGGGCCTTAGTTCTATAGGTGGACGCCTTTTTGAGATATCGCCATAAAGGTGGGCCAGCGGTGACTCTAGAATGCCTTTGTACGATATGGGTATCAAATTAAAGGTATTAATGAGGGTTTTAAAAGGGAGTGGCCCTTAGGTGAATGCGTTTTCGAGATACCGACCAAAGTGTGGACCAGGGTGACCCAGAACATCATCTGTCGGATACCGCTAATACCACGAACAGTAATTTTAATTTTATTCTACTTAATATGGTAGGTGTCACACCCATTTTACAAAGTTTTTTCTAAACTTATATTTTGCGTCAATAAACCAATCCAATTACCATGTTTCATACCTTTTTTCATGTTTGGTATAGAATTATGGCATTTTTTTCATTTTTCGTAATTTTCGATATCGAAAAATTGGAGGTGGTCACAGTCGGATTTCGGCCATTTTTTTACACCAAGATAAAGCGAGTTCAGATAAGTACGTGAACTAAGTTTAGTAAAGATAAATCGATTTTTGCTCAAGTTATCGTGTTAACGGTCGAGCGGAAGGACAGGTTGTCGACTGTGTATAAAAACTGGGCATGGCTTCAACCGATTCGCCCATTTTCACAGAAAACAGTTATCGTCATAGAGTCTATGCCCTACCAAATTTCACAAGGATTGGTAAATTTTTGTTCGACATATGGCATTAAAAGTATTCTAGAGAAATTAATTGAAAAAGGGCGGAGCCACGCCCATTTTGAAATTTTATTTAATTTTTGTCTTTTGTTGCATCATATCATTACTGGGGTTGAATGTTGACATAATTTACTTATACATATACTGTAAAGATATTAAATTTTTTGTTAAAATTTGAATAAAAAAAAATTTTTTTTAAAAGTGGGCGTGTTCTTCATACGATTTGGCTAATTTGCACACATACAGTAATGGGACTAACGTTCCTGCCAAATTTCATCATGATATCTTGAACGACTGCCAAATTACAGCTTGCAAAACTTTTAAATTGCCTTCTTTTAAAATTGGGCGGTGCCACGCCCATTTTCCAAAAGTTTACTAATTTTATATTCTGTGTCATAAGGTCAACCCACCTACCAAGCTTCATTGCTTTATCTGTCTTTGGTAATGAATTATCGCACTTTTTCGGTTTTTCGAAATTTTCCATATCGAAAAAGTGGGCGTGGTTATAGTCCGATTACGTTCATTTTAAATAGCGATCTGAGATGAGTGCCCAGGAAAATCGAACTCATTTGAACTCGACACTGAGTTCACTTCGTTATTTTCAAACTGGTTTACGTTTAAAGACTTCACAATGGTGAATCACCATACATATGTAATAGCCTTAGTTCTCCTTTTTTAACAGACGTAAGGCGCCCAATTTATGGTGACATCAACAACATACACGACAAACCAATTCGTTAGTCGAATAAAATAAGGATTGCTGCTTTACGACTCACACAATTACACTTCTTGCCACCACTGCAATGAATTCGTGTTCATTCGTAGCAATGCCGCAGTGTAATAAATTGTAAAAATCAATTCTTTAATATTTCGGAAATGGATTGGGTTGTTTTTATAGCCTATATCTTTAGAGCTAAATTTAAAATTTGTTTCAAAGAAAGTGCAAACCCAAAAAAATTAAGACTTACATATTAAATGAAGATTTATTAAAGGCCCATCGAATTATTTTTCCAAAATAAACGATTTTGTTAAGGGAAATTATGAAAGGCGATATATGTGACTATTAATTGGTATCATTAAAAGCCTCATACCAAAATTATAGTTTTTTGGTCTAGGTTTGACAATTTTCAGCAAATTCCCATATTAAAACTTGGATATATAAAAAAAGAACAAATAGTGACACTGAAGATGGCATAACGCGAAACCAATTAGCGTTGTATCGAATTGACGAAGGAAGCCGAAACAACGTTTTGACAAAAGAATAAGTGTTTTTACGTTGCCGAAACATTAGCTTTAAAAAAGAAAAATTATACTAAGTGTTTTTTTTTTTTTACCGATAAAACTATGTATGTATGTGTCTAAGCTTTGGTGACTCGAAGGGCGAATAGTTTTTTTTTTGTTATTATATTATTTGTTATTTATGTGGGCTGTATATTATTTTATTTAGAGGGAGGTCGCTATGCGCCTTTTACACCTTGTATGTATTCATTGGAGGCGAGCACTGGGGGCTCCAAGGTATTGGCTGCGGGTTGAGCCATCTTGTTTTGCTTTGAAAAACCCCGCTTTGGGATACAAAATTTAAACTATGTATTTAGAATATTTCACTAAGCAGTGGTAAATTACAAGCACACTCAATGGCTATGAAAGAAACGAACGAAAAATGTTCATAGTTTAAGTCACTTAAACAGTATGTACTATACGAAGGTATTATGTTGCATTTACTTAATATTTTAAATGCTCAAAAAGTTTAATAAAAGAACAGGCATACCAAAAAAATTGCGAGGAAATTAAATTTTTGAACTTAACTATGATAAAATTTGAACTATTCTTGTGTTAAAAAAGATATGTATGCACTCAACAAAAGCATTGAAATTTATGAATTATAAACGTACCGTTTTCAACTTACAAATATTAAGTAACTAAACAAAAATTAAGTTGAAAACATCGTAGTAGAAAACATTTAACTTAAAGCATTAGCCAAGCTTCAATTTCCTTGTTGTAAGTATTTACAAGTATATGCTAATATTTAAATGATATATGCTAAAGTGTATTTATTAAAAAAATCAAAAACATATTTACAATCAAATTAGCTTCTTTTAAAATGTTCATCAAAACAATTTTATTTGTATTGCCCAACAAAAGTACGAAAATTATATTTTGTAATAGTAAATAATTACTGTACCCTACCAGCAATTTCTATAGCACTAGTAATGACCTCAGCGAAATCCATAAGGAATAACTATGAAGACATAGTCACCAAGAGAACAGAGCATACTTAAATTATGTAAAGACATGAATGAACTCTTGCCTGAACAATAACGGAGGGACAATTTCACCATATTTGTGTCAATGACATTATCCATAAGAATTACCACCGATTCAATCAGCTGATTGTTGCCTATAAGATGCACTATACATAGTGTTCTACACGATTGAGAGTCAAGTAATCACCTAATCAGAAATATTTCGAGATTGTTTGGGAGATCACTTCGGTAATTGATAAGCTATCTATTTAGGACTATTTCATGATCGCTTTGATATCTACTGTTTTTGTGATAATTTCAGAATGCTTATATTTTGGAATAACTTGTTTTGGTTATGTTGGAGATAATTTTGGGTGTTTTTCGGGAATATGCTAAGATTTATTTTAAGATCATTTTGGGATCTGCTATTCGAGATTCTACACCTTTCTTGTTTAAATTAAGAAATTTGCAATTCATGTTCAAAAAATTTGTCAAGTATTCATTTTTTTTTTTCAATCAATGGACATATGGGCTTATTGGACCTCAGTGCAGCTTGAGACCTGGTTAATCTACCAACGGCCAGATTTTCACAATGCGCCAAATCTTGGGAAAATGCCGCGAAAAACGAATCGACATGCATCACCCCTTCGTCGATTTAAAAGCCGCCTTCGACAGCACGAAAAGAGCTGCCTATATGCCGCTATGTCTGGATTTGGTTTCTGCAGGAAACGTATACGGCTGTGCAAAATGACGTTGAGCAACACCATCAGCTCAGAGGAGAATGAGGAGGGACCCCTCCCAGCCGTTCGAAACTAAGGAAGGTTTCAGACAGGCTGACCCCATATCGTGCGATTTGTTTAATTTGATGCTGGTAAAAATTATACTAGCTGCAGAACTTAACCGCTCTGGAACAATATATCAGCCTGACCACCTACGCCGTTAGTTCTGCTTACTCCAAACTGGAAAAAGAAGCGGTAAAAATGGGTTTGATGGGGAATGAGGACAAAACGAAGTACCTGCTGTCATCGAGCAAAGAGTCAGCGCATATGCGTCTTGCCAACCATCCTACTGTTGTTAGCCATAACTTCGAAATAGTAAGACTTCGTTTATTTGGGAACCAGCATTACCACTATCAGCAACATCAGCAACATCCGCTCTGAAATTCAGCGAAGAATCACTCTTGCCAATAAATGTTACTTTGGACTAGGTAGGCAATTTAAAAGTAAAGTTCTCTCTCGGCAAACGGAAATCATGCTCTACAAGTCACTTATCGTACCTGTCCTGCTATATGGTGCAGAAGCATGGACCATGACAACATCAGATGAAACGGCTCTTGGAGTGTTCGAGAGAAAAGTTCTTCGAAAGATTTATGGACCTCTACGCGTTGGCGATGGCGAGTACCGAAACATATTTAATGATGAGCTGTACGAGCTTAATGCAGACATCAACATAGTCCAGCGAATTAGAACGCAGCGGCTACGCTGGCTAGGCCATGTAATGCGAATGAAAAACGGCGCTTCGGTTAAAAAAGTGTTTATATTGGAGGAAGGGGGTGGCCCCCACTTCGCCGGAAGAACCAGGCAGAAACCGATTTAAACTCCCATGGCGTGATCAATTGGCTCCTGTTGGCAGAGCCAAAAAGCAACTGGTGCGCCTTTTGGGATGGCCATAAACGTTTAAACGGGTAAGCGGCAATTAAGTAAGTAAGAAAGTAATGGAAATAAATGTATATAAAATAGTAAATGTTAACTCTAATAATTTGATACATGGATATGAATATCCACTATCTGTTAAGGAAACATTCCAATTCTCAACTCATTTAAATTATTTTGCTCACGTGAAACAAAGAACACCCCACATAAGGATAAACAAGTAGATGGCATAGAAAAAACCATTCCCTCACTTCTCTATGTTTCGCAGTTACAAGGCTAGCTATATCTTGGGGCCAAGAACCATTGGTCTGCATTGAGTTTGTAAGTAGTGCTGACGTATAAATAAACACTTAACACTCTCAACGGAGCGTTCGCACCTCCGCATGTAACGTATAGGTACTATGTATGTGCTATATCTTCAGCTATGTGAGATAAGCGCACCGTATGTCAAAAATATCGCAACCAATCCGTCGTCATCTTCATTCATCACTAATTGGTGCTTAACCGCCTAAGCGATTTAGTCCGTTTCCAAACAAGTCACGCCAGCTTTCCTTGCTTCGTGATAGCTGACGCCGATTGGGAGCACCATGAGAGGTCAAGCTTTCCTCCACCTGCCTCTCACAACTCTGCGGAGGTCTCTCCTTCGACTACTTCCAAACTGTGATGTCGACCAAAGTACTTTTTTGGCCGGAACATCCTCATGCAAGACTTTTCCTCCATTTGATTTCTAAGCTCGATGTACACACCTTGGACAAAACTATTATTTTGGCAGCATTTTCAACGACGTGTTCACACTTCCGCAAGGCTATGCCAAGATCGTCCTGGTTGCTTGCAACTGATCTTAATCCTTTCATAATAACTTTGACGGAAAGACTCGTCAAATGTTAGACCAGAAGAGTTCAATGTCTTCATAGGTACCAGTTTTCTGCACAGAGCTTGAGGAATGTAACGATAAGTTGAGATATTCTAGACACATGACGCTCATATCTGACCAAGCCGACGATCATAGCCTTGCGGAAGTGTGGACGCTTCGTTGAAAATGCTGCCAAAATAATGGCATTCACTTTTGAAAAAAAAAAACCCTACTTATAAATTTCTGAACTTGGGTTGTAATTTTCTGAACGTTGTAATTTTCTGAACTAGAATTAGAAAGTCTGAACTTGAATTGAAATTTTTTGAACTTGAATTGTAACATTCTGAATTTAAATTGGAAATTCTGAACTTGAAATGCAATTTTCTGAACTTCAACTGTAAATTTTTTAACTTAAACTGGAAAAGATGTAACAAAAAAATGCACTGGGTTTTTCAAACAACAGTAAAGCGTATCGCAATGTATGGAGTAAAAAAAGTAAGAAATGTGCCCACCGTATTTAAAAACTTGCCTTGAAATTAATTTCCTAAATTTTCGATGTGTATCCTTGCACTATGAAACAAATTAGTTAAAATTTAGTAATGTATTTTTTCAGATAATGACGTAAGAATTATATATGAACCTATTCTAACTTTATTTTAAATCTCTTTTAAGATATGTGGCTCGAATAAAGAGTGCCGTTTTTAGGAAAACGTCGATAAAAGGTGAACGTAGCCACGTTATTTAATAACTTCTTGGGAGGAACTGTGCCCTAAGTGAACTCTTAAACATAGCATCATTCATTCAAATCCATGATCAAATATATGATATAGTTATAAGGAGAAAACTAATTTCGGTGTTTTTGTAGCGAACACGGGGCATATTTTAGACTTTTGTAGTAGTATGTTCGAATACACTACTCTAGTCTGACTTCACCATCCCTGAAATGCGTACACGTTAATTCAAATGGACGTTAAGTCACACATATAGCGCTACTAGGATTGGAAAGGCACGATCTGTTCAAGAAAAAGGAAAAGTTTCCCATAAGAATGCATATACTGACATATGTAGATGATATTGACAACATTCTTCGTAGCTCAAAATCAATTGTGATTTGCGAAATCAGTTGCCATGAACACTCAGATATTTTTTCCGAGCATGTAGCAATATTTTTGTTGGTAAATACTTTTCTATACTAAACTCTTCTAAATAATAAAAATAATTACTCTTAAAAAATATTATTTAACTTAATTTACTACAAAAAGATAACATATTAAGGCAGTTCAGAGTTTTGTTCATTTGATATTGCAACGTTGTAAATTTAAAAATTTTTGTTTTTACATTTTTTTGTTTAAGTGAATTTAGTTTCTGTGTATTTGACATTGGAAACCTTGCTATGGCAAATATAAGCTACAGATCGTTAACCACTTTCTTTCATTTTCAGTTTTTAATTCCACTTTCTCTTTTGCGTTGACAGTAACTGATTTGCTATTCACTATTAATCAAATAAAGCACGGTTCTAGATGTTGCGTATGTGCAACGACGTATCAAATACATAGCCGTATAATTTGTTAGTGTTTTGTGTAAAAATACTACACCAGTTTGAAACAACAATGATGCTAGACCATTGGCACAAAATCTTAAACTCCCCTACTATTTTTCGAGGTTAAGAAATTCCACAATTTTTTGGCTTTTGAATAAAGCTTACGATTTCTCAAATTTTTTCGAAAAGAAATTTCCCGCGAGTATCGGTTTCTCGCGAAATTCTCAAAACTTCAAATACTCGTATGGTTCGCGAGCTTCTAGGCATTCAGTTTAATCGCCGCATTGGCAGTTTTATATAGAGCTTACGATTTCTGTTAAAACACATTCTAGTATTCTGGGAAAAAATCGTAAGCAAAACATATAATACTGCCAATGAAGCAACTAAATTGGATGTCAAGATGCTTGTGCGCTGTACGAGGATTATGGGATTCCAGTTTGTGCAAGAAGTTATCTTTCCGATTTCTCGAGACACAAAATGCTTGTGTTCGAGAAGAATTAATTAATTAAGCTAAACTTTTTGGACTTAAATGAATAATTCTAGTGATTCGGTAAAAATTCCTTTTGGATTCTATTACTACAATTTTGCGAAAATATGCAACACAATGTCCTTTTTTTATAACCATATTTTAGTTAAAAATGATTGAAATAAGCATACAACTCAAAATGCTAATATGTACACTATTTTTACGCAACAAAGTTGTATGACGTTGGAATTTGATTGCATATTTATTTGTTTCATTTCATTTTCACACAAACTCACAATTTATTTTTACACACTCTTATTTATTTAAATATAGCATTCTATTGCATTTGACTAAATATACAGATTTTTCTGTTATATACTTATAACTATTTAAACATGTTTTTATTTTCGCATTACAAAGCAACAATTTCTACACACATAGCACACAAATCACATCTAAGTGTTGTTGTTGTTATTATTATCATTGTTATCCTGGGAAAGTGGACCTGCATTATAAAACTGTAAAATTTACAAAAGAACTATCGAAGCTTTTCAATAATTACACAAATAATTAATTTTATTATTTATAGTTCTTGTTTTTTATTTTCTTTCTTTCTTTTACAGTTTGCGCGTACTGTAGGAATTTGAAAAAAAAACGTATGTGCATACATTTACATTTTCGGGTAAGTGGAGAATCACGCTATTTCGACTGTCAGTTCGCAAATGCTCTGTCTTAACAAATGATTTAAGAATGGTTTGTTTTTTCTGAAAATGCTTTATCCAAAGCAAGGCGAATCCATACCAGGTGGTGGCAAAGCGAATTCAACCAATTCGCCGTGCAGAAGAATGCCAAGTCAAAAGACAATTTTAATTCATTCATTCATTCATTTAATATTCATTGATTTCGATTAAATGACATATTAAAGTACAAGACGCTGTATGAAAAATAATCAAGAAGAAGCAATCAGCTGTTTTGATAACAACACCTAGTTGAATTTGACAGTTCTCTGTTGTTGTTGTTGTAGCTATTAGGTTACTCTCCGAAGGCTTTGGGGAGTGTTATCGATGTGATGGTCCTTTGTCGGATACAGATCCGATACGCTCCGGTAACACAGCACCATTAAGTTGCTGGCCCGACCATCTCGGGAACGATTTATATGGCCACATTGAACCTTCAGGCCATCCCTCCCTCCCCACTCCCAAGTTCCATGAGGAGCTTGGGGTCGCCAGAGCCTCGTCTGTTAGTGAAACGGGATTCGCCGCTCGAAGGTGAGGTTGACAATTGGGTTGGAGAAGCTATATATTGCGCTACACAACCCCTTGAATCCCTTGACAGTTCTCTCTTTACACACAGTACTATACAGTACTATAATGTCAGTTTGAAAATTTTAACCCATTTGAAAACCAAATATTTCAATTTTACAAACTTTTATAAAAAATGGAAAAATGAGTAGCATTTCTCAAATTTTTCAATTTTTTTAGTGATGCCCACTTGAGATAATGAATACTAAGGCGGTCGCCCCCCGGCAGTAGGAAAAGTTTAATGATGCATAGCACAGTTCGAAGAAGAACCTAAGTTAACTCAATTTTTAAGTTTTGTTATATTTATATCTAAGTGTAATTTAAATGTGATAAAATGTAGAGGTCCACGCCGAAACAAATCATTTTTATATGAAATTGCGGATAATCGGTTGTACGGGGAGTGTACTACAATATCTATATATATAACAAGTAAAGGTGTCTAAGTTCGGGTGTAATCGAACATTATATACTCAGCATGAGCTTCAATTGTACATTTCATTTCAGATAAATTACTTTTCTACATAACACGTGGCACCGCCCGTTAAAAAAAATATCTGCCCATTTCCTCTTACAATAAAACTTGATAAGTGAAATATCATTGATTAAAAACTATTTTTTGCTAAGTTATAGCTTATTATTCTAGTCTACGACCCTTTTAAACTTATTTTGTATCTAAGTTGCCGTGGTCTTTAACCGATCCCGCCCATTTTTACTAGAAATATTTTCTGCTATTAGGAAAATATGTGTACACAATTTTATTATGATATGTTAAGTTTTCTTCGAGTTATGGCTCCCGAAACATAGAAAATTGCTTATTCAGAAAAGGGGCGGTGCCACGCCCATTTTTTTAAATTTGAAGTTTTTCCTATTTACTGTTATAAATACACTTGGGAAATGCAATACCATTGATACCCATTTTGAAAAATTTTAGTCTTTTCCAATTTAATGTTATAATTCAATTTAGAAAGTAAAATTCTATTGATACAAAGCTTTTTTCGCTAAGATATTGCTTATTTTATTCGTCCGTGACCCTTTTAAAAATCTTTTATATAAAAGTGGGCGTGGTGCTTAACCGATTTCGTTAGTTTTTCTTCAAAGCATTCCTTATAGTAAAGGCATCCTCTCTGCCGAATTTTGTTACGATAGGTTTAACGATTTTTGATTTATGATTAATAATATTTGTAAAATTGATTTTATCACAAGTGGGCGATGCCAGCCCATTTTAAAAAATGTTTTCAAATTTTTATCAAGAGTCTCAATATCAGTCCACACGTCAAATTTAAACATTCTAGGTGCATTATTTACTAAATAATCAGGAGTTTTGTGTTTTCCAAAATGTTATGTATATAAAAAATGGGCGTGGTTATCATCCGAGTTCGCTAATTTTCAATACCAATCTATTCTGGGTTCAGATAAGCTCGTGTACTATATTTGGTGAAGGTATCTCAATATTTACTGAAGTTATCGTGTTAACGGACAGACGGACGGACGGACATGGCTCAATCAATTTTTTTTTTCGATACTGATAATTTTGATATATGGTCTATATCTATCTCGATTCCTTTATACCTGTACAACCAACCGTTACTATGAGTATAAAAATCAAATTCTGTATGTGTGTGTATGTTCGCTATGGAAACGTATTTCCCACACTTCAATCATCACCAAATTTTGGCTATAGGTTCCTCCGATCAACAGGAAGGTTTTAGGCTGAAAATAATTTCGATATATAAAAGGGGCGTGGAACCTCCCATACAAATGTAATCTTTGGTACTGCATAACTCTGAAGATATACATGAAATTTAACATTGAAACATTGAAATTCAGTAACGAGTTATATAGGAGTGAATCCCTAACACCACCAAGAAAATGTGGAATTGGGAAAAAGCGGGCGTGGCACCTTCCATTCAAATGGAATATATCATACTACATATCTCTGGATGTAGTAATGATAGGATAATAAAAATTGGTAATAGCTACGTATAGGACGTTAAGCCCTAACACCTCCAGTAAAATGTGGAATTGGGAAAAAATGGGCGTGGCACATTTCCTACAAATGGGATTTTTCAGAACTATGGCTGCCGTAAAAACTTAGGTTATTTCAACACCTAAAGTTTGACTGCATTGTTGTGTTTGGCTGTTATTCCTTTTGGACGTTTAGTAATCTGCCACCGTTACAAAAAACTTGATAGCTTCAGTCTATCTACATCTTCTATAAAAAATCAAATTCTGTGTGTCTGTTCCCTATGGAAACGTATTTCCCAAACATCAATCATCACCAAATTTTGGCTATAGGTTCCTCCGATCAACAGGAAGGTTTTAGGCTGAAAATAATTTCGATATATAAAAGGGGCGGGGCACCTCCCATAAAAATGTAATCTTTGGTACTGCATAACTCTGAAGATATACATGAAATTGAACATTGAAACATTGAATTTCAGTAACGAGTTATATAGGAGTGAATCCCTAACACCACCAAGAAAATGTGGAATTGGGAAAAAGCGTTATTCCTTTTGGACGTTTAGTAATCTGCCACCGTTAAAAAAATTTATTAGCTTCAGTCTATCTACATCTTCTATAAAAAATCAAATTCTGTGTGTCTGTTCCCTATGGAAACGTATTTCCCAAACTTCAATCATCACCAAATTTTGGGTATAGGTTCCTCCAATCCACAGGAAGGTTTTATGCTAAAAATAATTTGGATATATAAAAGGGGCGTGGCACCTCCCATACAAATGAAATCTTTGGTACTGCATAACTCTGAAGATATACACGTCAGGACATTGAAATTCAGTAACGAGTTATATGAGGTGAATCCCTAACACCACCAAGAAAATGTGGAATTGGGAAAAAGCGGGCGTGGCACCTTCCCTACAAATGGGATTTTCAGAAATATGGCTGCCGTACAAACTTAGGTTATTTTAACACCTAAAGTTTGACTGCATTGTTGAATTTGCCTGTTATTCCTTTTGAACGTTTAGTAATCTGCTGCCGTTACAAAAAACTTGATAGCTTCAGGCTATCTACATCTTCCATAAAAATCAAGTTCTGTGTGTGTCCCTATGGAAACGCATTTCCCACACTTCAATCATCACCAAATTTCGCAATAGCTTCATTCGATCACGACGAAGGTTTTTCATATTTCAGAATTAAGAATTTTAAAAATAAATTTTTTTGGGCTATGCGAACGAGCAGTCTTAGATCCCAAAAATGATCATGTATACAAAATCAATGATCGCATTCAAAACCAAACAAAAGCAAAGGTGAAGATGTGCTCATACCATGGATCCCACTGATTCCTACAGATTTCCTATTAAATTTTAAGATCTTACAGTTTCCTGTAGGCCTTGATTTTGCAATTACAATCAACAAAGTACAAGGACAATCGCTTATTGTTGCAGGATTAAATTTAAAGAGTCCATGCTTTTCCCATGGCCAGCTATATGGTGCTTGCTCTAGAGTTGGAACGCCAAAAATTTTTTTTATCTTTGCACCGAACGAAAAAGCCAAAAATATTGTGTACCCACTTGCACTACAATAAGATACAATAATAAAATGTTTTAAACGAAAATTTCCCCAAATATGCGTACAAAATTCAATTCAATTTACAGAAAATAAACTAAATTATCAGCAAACAAAACAGAAAAAATAACGCAACATTCATTCGATCTCGGGCGTTACAACGTACGCCAGATAAAGCTAGTATTGCTATAAAAATGAAGAAGAAAAGGTGTAAAATCATTTTTTCAGGAGAATTGAAAATGGGTTGCACATTGCTCTGAGCGTTTGATATGGTCATAAATTTTCATGTGTATGGATATGTGTTGTGGACCAATACGAGAATGATGAGTTACATTACGTTTGCAACATACATATTTGCTTAAGAGGCGGTTTAAAAATTTAAGGTAAAATTTATGTTAGTTATTTTAAAACATATCCCACTGCTCCACTCATATTGACACAGAAGATTGAAGAATACTTTGCAAAATATATTTAAACACACTGAGCAAAAAATAATTAAAAAAACCCATAAGCTTGATGGTCTCTTAAGTATTTTAATATAGGTAGCGGGGTTCGATTTTCTGTGTTTGCTTAAAATTTTGTTGGACAAATATTTAGCTTACTTTACCAGAATAAAAAAGAAAAAAGTTAAATATTTAATAGAGATATTTTATTTGTCTAGTATAGTATAAATTACGGATTTCTACAATTTTTTCACGCAACTAAACGTACCATATTCGAAAGCATCTGGTGAAATTTGAAGCTTATATCTCACAAATTGTATATGACAAAAAAACTTGGCTGGTTCTGGTTGTTGTATTAACGGTAAAGACATTTCCTGAGAGTTTTGGGGAGTTTTATCGATGTTGATGGCTCTTTGCCGGATATAGATCCTGTACGTTCTGGTAACAACGCACCATAAAGGTACTAGCCCGACCATCTCGGGATCGGTTAATTAGACCACAATAAACCTTCTAGGCCAACCCGCTTTGTATTTTGAGGAACTTGGGGTCGCCACATCCTTGCCGGCTGATATTGTGTATGATACATATTTTTAACAGGATTCCCCTCGCGTAGGTAAAGTTGACAAATGGGTTGCAGAAGCTCTGAAGCTATAAAGCTTTGTATTGCGCTTATTAACCCCTTGATCCAGCTGGTTTCGACAATTGTCTAATCAGACACCTTAATATACACCAGCTTACCAGTTTTAAAAAGATATTTAAAAAATGAAGGGACTAGTTTGCATTCAAACAGACAGACAGACATAGCGTAATCAAACTAGATTGTCAACCTGATCAATTGGGTATACTTATTGGTGGGTCTAACTCTTCTCATTTAAGAACTTACAATTTTGAGACTCGAGTTAAACGTAATATACCATTTCATTTTCATGAAAGTTATATTTAATACATGGGTTAATTAGTTTTCTTTACAACTTTTGACATAATGGCCTTATATGAGATTCATTTACAACTATCAATCACACTTTGTTGAATACACTTCGGCCTTATCTCCGTTTGATGAATTTTTATACCCAGCTGTACTTGTACACAGGGTATTATAACTTTGATTGGATAACGGTTGGTTGTACAGGTATAAAGGAATCGAGATAGACATAGACTTCCATATATCTAAATCATCAATATCGAAAAAAATTTGATTGAGCCATGTCCGTCCGTCCGTCCGTTAACACGATAACTTGAGTAAATTTTGAGATATCTTCACCAAATTTGGTACACGGGCTTAACTGGACCAAGAATAGATTGGTATTGAAAATGAGCGAAATCGGATGATAACCACGCCCACTTTTTATATATATAACATTTTGGAAAACACAAAAAACCTGATTATTTAGTAAATAATTCACCTAGACTGTTGAGATTTGAAGTGTGGACTGATATTGAGACTGTTGATAAAAATCCGAAAAAAAAATTTTTTAATGGGCGTGGCACCGCCCACTTGTGATAAAATTAATTTTACAAATATTATTAAGCATAAATCAAAAATCGTTAAACCTATCGTAACAAAACTCGGCATAGAGGATGCCTTTACTATAAGGAATGCTTTGAAGAAAAATTAACGAAATCGGTTAAGAACCACGCCCACTTTTATATAAAAGATTTTTAAAAGGGTCGTGGACGAATAAAATAAGCTATATCTTAAAAAAAAAGCTTTATATCAATGGTATTTCATTTCCCAAGTGGATTTATAACAATAAATAGGACAAACTTCAAATTTTTAAAAATGGGCATGGCGCCGCCTTTTTTATGACTAAGCAATTTTCTATGTTCCGGGAGCCATAACTCAAAGAAAAATTTACATAACGTAACAAAATTGGATACACATATTTTCCTTATAGCAGAAAATATTTCTAGTAAAAATGGATAAGATTCGTTGAGGACCACGCCCACTTTTATATAAATGACTTTAAAAAGGGTCGTAGGCAAAAATAATAAGTCAAATCTTAGCGAAAATAAGTTTTGTACTAATGGTATTTTGTGCCATTATAACAAGAAATGGAAAAAAAACTCAAATCTTGAAAAATGGGCGTGGCACTGCCCCTTTCTTACAATTCATTTCCCAACGTTTCTGGAGCCATAAATCGATGAAAAATTTGGTGCACATGAATGCCTTTTAGCAGGAAATATTTTCAGTAAAAATGTACTAAATCGGTTAAATCGTCTTCTTTTATATACAAGATTTTGTAAAAGTGCGTAGATGCTGGTAATAAGCTATTTCTAGTAAAAGTTGGAAAATGTCGTGGTTAACCCTGCCCTTTTTTTGTAATAACGCTTTTTAGTACAATGGCACTTGTGTGTTTGTTTTATTGTTCTGTTATATCTTTGTTTTAAAATAAACAGTATGACAATTCCCATATCTGAAGGGAAACTGAATTATTACCCGCTCAAGGTCATTGGTGTTATCCTCTGTAAGCTTTTTGCTTTGTTTAAACGAAAATTAGTTCAGAATAGAACCATATATATATATGTATTATTGCGCAGCCTTGTAACACTATTAAGCACATAAAATAAACAATAACAGCATTTTAAGTGTGGGTATATAATATTCGGTTTCACCCGAGCTTAGACTTCCTTACTTGTTTCATTTTATAATTGTTTAAAAAACTGCTTTCTCTGAATACATTCTATACATTTATAGCTAAGCATAGAGCGCTCTTCAAGCAATTTCTGAGATGCATTCATCAATCGTGTGTTGAGATAGGGCGTTTCCGAACTGGTAACATAGATAGAGTTATCTTTCACTCAGCTGACTATATCGTACGATCAGTTATAAAACAGATGTTTTCCCACAAAATACGATACGTTTTTAAACGCATTGGAAATCTGAAATAAGCCGTGTTTTCTTAGTTCTACACACACTCATATAATATTAATATATACTTTATACACATACATTCGAAACTCTTTATATACATATTTGTATATACTAAAGGCTAACATGTTAGTGTTTTTGTTTTTTGTTTTTTACTATAACTAGATTTTTTCTGTTTTTATTTTTAGGGTAATAAGTTTGTAAGTTTGGTTTCGGTTGATTTCTAGCGGCCTTTGAAGGGCTTAAATGATTCTAATTTCACTTTTTTTTTTAACTCGATTATAGTGTTTTATTATATTGTATATATAGTATTTTAAAGCTTTATTTGCATATATGTTTCTATATAATTTAGCTAAGTTATACAAATAAGAACTTTATAAAAAACAATATTTGCAAAATAAACAACAACAAACAATATTTACATATATGTTATATGTACTTCAAGCAACAAACAAGCACCATAAAAAAGTAAAATGCCCTTTCATGAAATTTAACAGAATTTCTTAAAGCTAGATCAGTAACAATTTTTTTACGGTTATACAATATCTATGTAATTTATTTGACTATTTTATTAACCTAACTGTACAGGATTTATTTATTGTTTTTTTTTTTACTTTTACTTAAAACTACATAATTTTGTTTTTAGTATTTCATCTGAATTGTTTGCCCCGTTGACGTACGTATTTAATTATTTGTCACTTGGAATTTTGTAAGATCTAGCAAATGCTCGTAAAGTAGGTCTTCATTTGGCGTTAAGCCGATCATAATCCAACCACAGATGGCGCCAATGCTGCGCGTCACCGATAGACTACTCCAAACGCTTAATACGCTGTTGCTATACTGCTCGAAAGAGGAAGAAAATGTTTTAATAAAATCTGGCACTTACAGTTCAAACATATATATTTTTTTTTTATTTAAACAATTTTTTGGCTCAGACTAAGATAGGACTTAAGTATATTCTGTGAAAACGTCTCTTTATTTCCCCACAACTAAGATTTAGGCGGGCTTGATAGACTCTGGTAGAATTTGTGAAACTTCTTGGCTTAAAGTGCCCACTTTCCTAAGTCCGGTGTAAGCTACCATCACAACGTTTGCGTCCAGAGACACCTCCGAGGGAGAGACTACAAACTGGTGATCGCCAAGTAAATGCGTTCATTGAGGGTATTTTCTCGATAGCAACTGGGTTTCACTTTCAAACTCTTGACAACCTACCAAGCAGCACTAAATGTTGCGAATTTTTCACTGAGTCATCTCTCTTGGTTCTCTCAATTGGCGTTAGTTTTGGTGCAACAGGCCAATACCACCTAAGCGGTAAAGCGCTAATGAACGTTTATGATGATGTAACTTTTTGCCATTAGCGTTATGTTAACTAATCATAGCCGTATTCATCGCGCCGAAATAATCATCAATAAAAAAACAGCTGGATGACTACGTCCCACAAGACAAGCGATCAATCACAATCTACATATCAGCTGAACTGGTACCAAAGTCGTTCACGGTTATATCAACTTCTCAAGGGTAGTCAGTGATTGGCAGTATATGCCGAAGGAACTAGCTATATTATCTATAATGAATGTAACCAATACTTGGACGATCTAGCTATAACAAGAACAAGCGTTTACATCGGCTGCCACTCAACCTCCTTATTGGCCTATGAATGGGCCTCTGTTTGATTCAGATACTTAAAGAACATTAGAATTGCTTAGGCCTCAAAATAACACAGTATCGATTTTTAAACAACCGATTTCCTATCAGATTTAGGCTCTGCGGAAATTTGGACCAATATGTATAAATGCGTATGCCAAATTCGCATAGTTATTTAGTTGAGTAAGCTCTTAATGTAGGGCGGAAGAACTCTTACCAACGGCACTTTAAAGTGCTAATAGACCTAAAACTGCTCTTTCGGCTAACCTAGACTGGTTGACTTTCGGTTTTGGCGAGACTATGGATAAGCTTACCATTATTTTGCATATATACAGAGGCCTTTTTCGTTTGGTACTAAGCTTGAAATAAAATTTCTTCTTGCGTCTGTTTAACAAAACTTCACACTTTTACTTATTTGCTTACACTATGTATACATTCAGTCTATGTGAGGTATTTATTGACCGGCTAGTTCAACCTTACTTATTTGCAAATTTTAAACCAGTTTTATTTGCAGTGGTGCTTAGACTGAGTTCGTTGATCCTTGGTTCCTATCAACAAGCTAAGCGTTTGCATTAATTGTCCACCTAAGTATTAACAAAAAGCAGATGGCGCTCCAAACAGTGACTAATTCCGCCACCTAGAGGGGCCTCTATGCATTTTTTTTGTGGCTACGTTCTGCGGAATTGCAAGTTATCTTCCTACAACGCAGTTTACAAGGTCAAATGCAGTTCAATCTGCCCTAATTTGTCCATTTTAGCTCGCTTTGAAAGGTTATTAAGACGGCCCTGCTCGGTTTTTGAAAACATGGTCAGAGTTCCCTAAGATCTAGTATACTATCTATGTACATAACAACAATGTGCTGGACGGTGACGACAGACTTTCTAGAGCTAAATGCATATATAAAAACTGAGGTTTCGTCTCCATTTATATTTAACTTAATTTGGGTTTTGAGTTTTAAAAACTTATAAAACAAGTTGATAATATGAGTAGCTAATCGCAATTTTCGCGCCATACTAATTGAGTTTTCAATCCATCCGAATCTTTTATATCTGTTTTTAATATCTAAGTGCTAACTCACCATTTCTTCCTGTGTTAGCGTCACATTCGCATTGTTGCTGTAGCAGAGTCGTGCATCTATCGAATCGGAACAAATTGTTAATAGTATTGTCGCTATATAAATCATTGCAATGATTAACCAACGAAATGACACAAACTTGGTGGCATTGCTGAAATCCCAACGGCAAATATCCATGCTGTAAGAAAATATAAAACAAATTTTCGAATTTATAAAAACTTGCCAGTTAAAGGAATTTTAATCAATTTATTTATCACACAACAAACCAAGTTTTTTTTATTAATTGGTTGTTTTGTAGAATTTGTAAGAATGAAGTTTTGTCTATCCAAACTCCTTAAAGGTTTAAAATCGGTGAGCAATTATCAAACTTAAACAAAGCCAAGAAAAAGGTTCTTAATCGTTTTGATAAAACTTTAGGGCATCATTCTGTATTTCGAACGAAAGTTCAGTCGAACGATTCATCTCTTGACGATTTCGTCTAGGAATAGTATTCTCTATCATTTTCATTCGGTCCAAAAGGACCAAAAAAGTGCACAATTTGCTTAAAAGGGCTTTACATGTTTGTATATTCAACGGTCAACTTCCATCTACCTCAATATTTTAGTAATTAATTGCGCTAATTGCTTTGTGGTTTCTGATATTGTGGAGTTGCAAGATAGGACCATAATGCAATATTAATTTCATCATGGTTGGGGTAAAGTTTTAGACTGTAAACAATTTTTCCAAACGGACGATTTTCGTTTGGAAGAGAAGTACCGTTTTTCTTTTGCCTACATTTCGCTATACAGAAAATATATTTTTTTAATTTTCGTCACGAAAGAATCACTTGTTTTCGACTGGTGACGTGATCTTTTAACAATGCGCTTATATCGCACGAAAAAATGGCTCGCCGGGTGACGTTGCCTTATACATGATTTGACCCTAAATTTTTGGCACATTGTGCTACATTTTTAATTTTAGCCATTACTGAAATTCTAGAACGCTATGGAAGAGAAACAGCTGTATACCTTTTCATACAGCTGTGGGTATTCACAAATTCTCAGAAAAAAGGAATATAGCACACACTTTTTGTTCTATAGGCTTCCCCCTATCACTTTGCTATCCGAATTAATAGTCGATTGTGTAGACCTACCCTTACAATAGGCGTATTGAGACCCCGAAAATCATATCCAGTACAAATAAATACTTTTACTTAATGCGTAAAATCTAAGACCAGTTTTTCATAAATATTCTGGCAACCCTGCTGCACGATACTTGTAATTGGCCCGACAGGACATATGATGAACACAATATATTACGTATTAAATTCAAATTCCAGACAGGCTTGAAGAGATGTAAGAATAATTAAGCTAATATATTTTATATGTTCCTTAAAAATGTGCATTCGTTCTGTTACACATTATCTTTACATCAGAGAAATTCTTCTTATTTTCTAAGAACATCTGGCAACCATGGCCGTAGAGAAAAAGCCGGGCCAAAGACTAAACAATTTACGGGCCCCCTATAAAAAATCCACTAATACATTTCATTAACTTGAATTAATGAAGTCTCATTCATTACTCACTACACTGCGTTACAAAAACAAGCTTTAGTTCTGTCCTATGAACCAAATATACTCTTTCGGAAAGGAGAGAAAAAATACAAGTGTATCGGCGATTTTCATGTACACGTCAGAATTTTTTTATGTATAAAGTATAAAGTTCGTAGTGTCCGTCTGTCCACCATAAGCATTTTAGTGTTAGAATATTTCTATTGATAAACTACAAATATATGGAGTAGGATGGGTCGAAAAACAATTTTTTTTTCGAAACTCTTTAGTAGTTTAAAATTTTGGAGTCCCTTCAAGTTATGCCGAAAAAGTGATTTTTTTTTTTTAATTCAGGAAAATCTGAGAATTGATAAAAATCTATTTTTTTTTAATTTGACGTGATACAGACATTTCCAAGAGTTTGCCTGCAAAAACTCAGCTCTATTGGATGACGAAAAAAGGGGTCAAACTCGATCCAAAGACTTTCCCACAGGCGGACAGACGGACACTACGAGCTTTATACTTTATACATAAAAAAAAAAAATTACATGTACATGAAAATCAACGATACACCTGTATTTGTATTTTTTCTCCCCTTTCCGAAAAAGTATATTTGGTTAATAGGACAGAATGTGTGTAACGCGGTGTTATTGACGGATTACATCAAAAAAAATTTTCCCACATCAACTAAATGATTTTTGGACTAAGAGCTGACAATAAAATGAACACAGAATATTTACTATTAATACTATTGTAACGAATTTGCTGCAAATCCTCTTATTTGCAACCCTCTGCTAAGTTCGTATCGCTAAACTGTTGAATAAATAACTCCAATATGTAATAATGCAAAATGGCCTTTATTCAAGTACTTCACAATAACACTTGTACTTTGCAACGAATAGCTTACTTAATAACCAAACTGATTGACAGTTCAAATGAAAGTCTACTATTCAAAATAATACTGCTATAGCTCGCTAGATAACGCTTAATCCAAATCTCAAATCAAACTGAATTACTTTTTACTCGCTTGTGCCGCTTTTATAGTTTACGCTGCATACATCTAGGCTCTTATATTTCCAGAACTTACCAACTATTTCGAGTGTTTATAGTTCTCATATAGTTTCTACTTGTTTACAATTTTCTACTTTTCAGCGTCTCTCAGATGTATGTGAGTTTGTAGTTTACAGTCTCTCGCACACACACAGGCGTATAAGTAAATACATCTGTGTGTGACATCTCTTTCGGCTGCCTTATATATGTGTATACATGATTTGATTATTGACGTAAATACTGCTTGGCATGGCCTTAGCATCGCCTTAGTGATGGATAGCTTAGTCATGCTAATATCCGTGACACTGCCCTCCACCTAAGTCTGATCGTCCCGATCAGACAAATCTCCCGATCTAACTGCCGCTAGCATCTCCAAATGTACCACTCTTCTAACCCGTGGTTTCCCAGTGGTTTGTATGCGGTAGATGGTATCACTGATCTTCTTCACAACTTTGTACGGGCCTTCCCAACTGCGCCGAAATTTGGCTGGAACACCTTTCCGCCGGTGAGGGTTGTTTAACAGTACCAAATCTCCCGCCAAGAAACCTTCCGAATTAGAGTTCTTGTCATGCCAGTGTTTCATCTTACTATTCATTACCCTGGACCGTTCCTTCACACTCTGTTGTTTGGTCAATGAACCACTTCGTAGGGCTTGCGCTGGACGGATTTGCTTTGCACAATCGGTATCGTTCCCACATTTCACAACAGTATGCGCTCCGGCTTGAAACTAACCTCGCATTCTTTCTCGGAAATTCGTTGCTTCGTTTTCCTGCGTCTTTTAGGTTTTGTCAATGCCAGTGTTTCTCTCGCAGGTACTTTTGATTTTGATTTATTTGGCCCATTCGATCTATCAACTTTTGCCTTTGACTTTCGTGGTCTTTGTCGAGTCTTTTCCACCAGTGCCCGATTACTGCTGAACCCTTTTTCCAAACTAAAGTTAAGTGGTATGTCCAGGTTCTTATAGCGCATAATTTTTCTCCGCATATCGATCCTGACGTCATGGTCAACCAAGTAGTCCACTCCCAATATGACTTCATCAACGATCTCCGCCACAACGAATTTGCGTAGAACCATGACTTTCCCAATTAATACCTCACATACCACTTCGCCTTGGACTTGATTATATTCGCCTGTGACCGTACGCAACCTTGCTCCAGGTAATGACTTTACTCTCCTGTAGACCAAATCAGATCGAATCAAGGAATGAGATGCACCCGTATCTACAGTCAGTACACGCTCTTTACCATCCACATTCCCTCTGACGGTAAGACTGCTTGATTTCCTTCCAATTTGCGACACAGATATCACAGGAAATTCAATAGCCGGGGCAAGTTTTCGTTCTTAACATTCGACACGCTCTTGCTCATTTCCGCCAGCTTTGCGTTTACGGCCACCCACATTGTTGGAACTATTAGGACCAAGATCGCAATGACGTGCAATGTGACCTGGGTTGCCGCACTTGAAACATTTAATAACTCCGGCATTCTTCTGTTGAGATCCCTTCAGTGCTTCCAAAATTGTGTCTACCCACTCTGGCCTTTCTACTTCCACACGGCGTGCTTTGAAAACTGGCTTACACAGAAGCGATGCTGTTTCCTGAATCAGAGCTTGTGACACCGTTTCTGCGAATGTTGGCTTTGGGTTTGCGTATGTAGCTCGCTTTGTTTCGGCAGCCCGTATGCCATTTATAAAGCTCTGAATTTTTATCCTTTCAGTGTATTCCACGGGTGCGTCCGCATTCGCTAAATGTGCTAGCCTTTCAATATCCGACGCAAACTCTTGCAATGTTTCACCAGGCCTCTGGAAGCGGTTCAGCAACTCCATTTGGTATATCTGTCTCCTATGCTCAGTTCCGTATCGTCTCTCTAGAACGCCCATCAATGCTTCATAACAGTTCCGTTCGCCCTCTGAAATGGTTTGTAAAATCTCAGCTGCAGGCCCTTTCAACGCCATGAATAATGCGGCAACTTTATCTTCCACATTCCATTGGTTCACTGCTGCGGTCTTCTCCAACTGTAGCTTAAAGACCTGAAAAGGAACAGAACCGTCAAAGGATGGTGTTTTTACTTTTGGATTACTCGTTGAAACTACTGGGCGATTTAGTTGCAACTGCTCGATACGTCCTCTCAAAGCATCCACCTCGGTCTCGATTTTTTCTTCAAACTGTAAAATTTTTGTATCTTGCGCCTCCAACTTCGAGGAAATACGTCCTTCTTGCTCTTCTAGTTGAGCAGAGATCTGCGCTGATATTTGTGCCGACATTTCGGATATTCGTGCCTCTTGTGCTTCAATCTTCGATGTTATACGGTTCTCCTGCGATTCCAGTTGAGATGACATATACGTTTTCTGTTCTTCCAGTTGAGTTTCCATCTTGGATGCCATACATGTCTTCTGTTCTTCCAGTTGTGATGCCATATATGTCTTCTGCTCTTCCAGTTGTGATGACATTTGTGCCGACATTGATGCTACTGTCGATGTTTGTGCAGATATTGCAGCCAATATCATGTTCAAGTCTGTGCTGGTAACTGTCTGCGATGTTTCGTTTTTCTCTTCAATTTTTGTTGTCTCCTCGCCATCAAGATGAAAGACATACTCTTCCACATCAATTCCTTCTGCTTCCATTGCCTCTCTTAGCCGTGCCTGAAGTTCGTGTTTAACGCCGCTTGTATTCAATGCACGGTTCTCCAACTCCTTCTTTAGTTGCTGGATCTTTAATTCACTGAACTTTGCCATGTCCTTGTTGTCCTCTGGAATTTATTCAACAATTCCTCTTCTGACACCAATTGTAACGAATTTGCTGCAAATCCTCTTATTTGCAACCCTCTGCTAAGTTCGTATCGCTAAACTGTTGAATAAATAACTCCAATATGTAATAATGCAAAATGGCCTTTATTCAAGTACTTCACAATAACACTTGTACTTTGCAACGACTAGCTTACTTAATAACCAAACTGATTGACAGCTCAAATGAAACTCTACTATTCAAAATAATACTGCTATAGCTCGCTAGATAACGCTTAATCCAAATCTCAAATCAAACTGAATTACTTTTTACTCGCTTGTGCCGCTTTTAAAGTTTACGCTGCATACATCTAGGCTCTTCTATTTCCAGAACTTACCAACTATTTCGAGTGTTTATAGTTCTCATATAGTTTCTACTTGTTTACAATTTTCTACTTTTCAGCGTCTCAAACTGAATTACTTTTTACTCGCTTGTGCCGCTTTTAAAGTTTACGCTGCATACATCTAGGCTCTTCTATTTCCAGAACTTACCAACTATTTCGAGTGTTTATAGTTCTCATATAGTTTCTACTTGTTTACAATTTTCTACTTTTCAGCGTCTCTCAGATGTATGTGAGTTTGTAGTTTACAGTCTCTCGCACACACATAGGCGTATAAGTAAATACATCTGTGTGTGACATCTATTTCGGCTGCCTTATATATGTGCATACATGATTTGATTATTGACGTAAATACTGCTTGGCATGGCCTTAGCATCGCCTTAGTGATGGTATAGCTTAGTGATACTATTCCATTACCATTCTTGAATTGTAAAATTTGTTGCTTTCGAATTGAAATGGAGTTAGCGCAATATAAACGTAGTCAACGCGGCATAGCGTCAACGATAATAGTAAAATACTTGGCTTTCTTGCCTTTATCTAATATAGTTCCCTCACTTGCTTTCCACAAATTTCTATAGACTCGTTCTGAATGTCTGGGGCAAGATAGTGAACTTGTAAATGTTTGTGCTGCTGTTGTGAAATCCTAAATTTCTCCAAATGATCTCTAAGTATAGGACCGTATTGGATTATGAGATCTTAGATGCCCAAAAAATGCCCATCGTTTCGTTAACCAAGATATATACTTTCGCCTTTGAAAGGTAGGCCTCTTTCACCCAAAAATAAAATAGTGTCCAAAATTCTATATAAAATTTCTTTGCGCTTTTGAGTTTCAGTTATTAGCTGGTTATTGATAAGTGTATCAATTGTAGCCTCCTTTTGAATTAAATTTTGTAAAGATCGCCATTGAATATAACATTTAATATGATCTTGAGTATTTTCGTGTGATGGTAGTTTATCATATAGCTTCTTCCATACCTGGAATTTCGAATATCCGCACAACAAATTTTAGGTCTATTTAAAGTATTGGTGCTTAATAGACGAAATGGTAGGCAAATAAAAAGCATTGCTACTGGCACTCTACACTAAGCAGTCACGCTCCACAGTCTCTCCATTTGGCAAGATTCTGTTTAACAAAGAGGTAGGAAATGCCTCGTCATGACAATCACGTGGAAAAATAACACGACACTTTTGATGACCTCCACGAATTATTTCGTTGACTTCTTCAGATCGCAAAAACTCATTATTCACGGTACCGATATCGAAGTCGTTTAAATAATCTGGACTTTGATACAGAGTTGGTGGTATTGTTGGAAGACTTTTTGAAGATGAAACTTCATCAGGGTCACCACGAAAACTTAACGATTTCGGATTCATGTAAACATAATTTTTTGTTTGATGTTTTTATCGTCTCCTCACTGTTCGAAGGCCCAGGAAAAAAATTATTATCAATATTCGTTGCTTTTGAAATTCGGCTTAAAATTTGCAAATGTAACAACTAAAGACTCTCCTGAATTTAAAACAAAATGTCTTAGTACCTCTAAATCGCAGCCCCACGGGCCCGGGGGGAATACCCCCATCACCCCCCCCCCCCCTCTCGTCGGGCCTGCTGGCAACTATGGTAATTCAGTTAGTTTATATCACATTATTTCAAAACACCTTGAATAAAATAACAACATAGCTACGTTTATTTTCGACTCAGCATTTCTTGAAGGCAAGAAGAGCTTTGCGAACGAAAACCAACAACCCTACACAAAATATGTAAATTTAAATAAATTAAATTAAATAAGAGGCAGCCTTAGTTAATTTTCGGCATACCACTGCCACCCATGCTCGTCTTGTAGTCTTTTCCTCAAGATAAAAATCATGCAATCAAAGAATTCACCAGCGGCAGTTGTGGGCGTATACTTTAATTAAGTAGACATACAAATACATATATAAGGGCAAAGAAAATGCAGCACGTATTTGTATACCAACGCACGCAACCACTTTTGTTGTTGTCTTTTTATCACATCTGTGTATTATTGCACTTTTTCAAAATAACACATCAGTCGAATTAATTTTTTTTTACTTTTATCTGTAATTTTTTGTGGTATTACATGAAGACTCGGATGCGCCTTTGGCATTTGGAATAAAAATTCAACATTAAAGGAATATCGTAGTTGAAGGGATGCAAGTGTTAGTGTTTTGTATATTATTACATCACTTGTTTGATGATTTTGCGTATTTTGACGCTATCTTTTTGGGTTTATAGTGTCTATCTTGGTTGTTGTTTTTAAAGAAGGGTTGTTCCAAAAAATTCCATCTTTCAAATAAAATATGGATATTTATTACTAAAAATGTTTTATTGCTACATTTTGCTATAGGTACACGGTAAAAACTTTTAGGGGGTTTGGAAGGGAGCTAGACTCGCGGCTGTGGAACGGAGGGATCTCCCCCTTCGACGGAGAGTTCGAATGTGATTACCTGATGGACCTTTTCAGCCAGAGGGAATTTTGGAGTTGTTGCGATGGGTCAAACCTTCCGATACAGAACTGGAGGGTCCTTAGAGTAGAGGAGGCCGTTGGGCCACGTGGGCCCAAAAGGGCTACTTGTCTGCAGGGTCTGTGTTTCTTTAAGTTACCTTAATTATATCTACGCCACCTGATTGAATGTGGAAATATTTCCCAAACCATGAAATATTCTCAATGTCACCTGAATAAATAGATTCTACAAGCTGCAGCATCACTGCAACTGCGTCGTCTTTTATATTTACAGCGAAGCAGCAACTAAGGCAATAATCTCGCATTGAAAATCATCTAAAATCATTTGGAAATAGACGGAAATGAAAAAGCGGATAGGTGAGTGACGAGGTTTACAGACTGGACGCCACCTTTTGGCGCTACATGCTCTTCGATAATGATTGGTCAATGAGCGCAGATGTAGGAAGTGAGGGAACGATTCTGTGATCGTGCCTTGCCAGGTTAAGATACCAGATATTAGGAGTAGCACAGCTCGCAGATCAAGAAGCAGTAAGTGGCATATGTATGTATGTACGAGAAAACTTTCAGTATTTGATAAGAGGACTAAATTTGTTCATAACATTGGTGCTAGTTTTTGGTAGGGTTTTTCAGTTTGGTTGTTCAGAAAACAGCTGCTAACACTACGGACTCACGAACCGGGCAGTTCAACCACACAAAACTTAACCAGGGTTCCGAAAGCGATAAAGATCTCCCACGTCTATCCCCAGGATTTTAAACCGATAGTTCCGTCCTAGTTCCTGTTAAAAATGATGGAGCGCCTGAAAGATATACACATATGAGTAGGACCAAAGAGAAGAGTTATGCTACCCTGCAGCATTGGTTTCCTCTTATGAGTCGTGGTTGCAAGCAAAATACTCCAAGAATGCAGCGCTGCCAAGTGGTGGCCTGTGCGGACGACCTCGGGAAGTTCCCATACACCTTGCGGAACTTTTTACACGGGTCCTGTGAACTACCTTTAAACCGTAATAAAATTGAGCTAAATATTTTCAACTTATATGATGTACAAGGTTCCTATACTCCAAATACGCAGCTTCTGGGGATTTGGTCTGCTAGAAACCATATACCTGGTGGACATTGTGAAGACGACAGCAGCGTGGGCTGTAATTAGGCTTTGTGACGCGGGATATAAAGTTAATAATAATTGGCATTCCAATAGGAATGCTGCCAAGTAAGTTATTTGTTGGGAAGTTTAACGCCTACTTGGACAGTCTCTCGGTTATCAAAGCATTGGACTTCAAAACTATCCGGTCAAGTATAGGCGCTGAGTGGCTGAAATCACTGGCGATCGCATCGAGCTACTTTTTAATCAAATAATTTGGGTGCGAGGACAATTACGAAGTCCCTGGCTGCCAACAGGTTCTTTATAAAAAATTAAATATATGAGCTTAGAAAAACTTGCTTTTCATACTCAGTTGAGCAGAGCTCACAGAGTATATTAACTTTGATTGGATAACGGTTGGTTGTACAGGTATAAAGGAATCGAGATAGATATAAACTTCCATATATCAAAGTCATCAGTATCGAAAATAAAATAATTAAACAAAATTTTTTAAATTAAACGGTTTTATTGAAAACAATACTTACATGAAGTAATAATAATACGAAAAGCTAGAAAATAAGATTGATAAGGAGTGTGATGAATAGTACCTAGGACCTACCTAATTATTTTCTAGCTTTTCGTGTTATTATTACTTCATGTAAGTATTGTTTTCAATAAAACCGTTTAACTTAAAAAATTTTTTTAAATTATTTTATTTTCAAGTTTTTAGTCTTTATTTAATTGCCTATTATTTCTCATTCTATTTAGTTCATTTAGTGACTCATTATTACAAGGACTCTTTCCTGACTATTTGTTACAACCTAAGTCCTCAATACATAATCCTTCCAAAGACTTTACTCAACTCTGCGCCACGTGTGCTTGTCCCTCCTCCAACTCCAAAATATTTTGATGTCACTTCTACCGGACTGTATGCAATATTTGTTCCAAATATGAGCCAAATCGGGCCACAAATACGATTTTTGCGTATATCTCGATCCATGCGCCACCTAGCGGCGATTTTTTTTCATAGGTCGATTTCTATTCTTGTATGTATTAAGTGTTCCAAATATGAGCCAAATCGGTCCACAAATACAATTTTTGCGAATATCTCGATCCATTTTTTTCTTATTATTGCATTGTCATCGGGTTCTGAACTATATTCCAAGTTTCATGCTTGTAGCTTATCGGGAAGTTACTTAAATTTCAATTACAAGATTCGTTCACAACGGCCGTGCAGCCGTGCATGCGGCCATGCGGCCAGTCAATTCAAGCTACATAAAACCGTTTAAAAATTCGATTGAGCTATGTCCGTCCGTCCGTCCGTTAACACGATAACTTGAGTAAATTTTGAGGTGTCTTGATGAAATTTGGTATGTAGGTTCCTGGGCACTCATCTCGGATCGTTATTTAAAATGAACGATATCGGACTATAACCACGCCCACTTTTTCGATATCGAAAATTTCGAAAAATCGAAAAAGTGCGATAATTCATTACCAAATACGGATAAAGCGATGAAACTTGGAAGGTGAGTTGAACTTATGACGCAGAATAGGAAACTAGTAAAATTTTGGACAATGGGCGTGACACCGCCCACTTTAAAAAGAAGGTAATTTAGAAGTTTTGCAAGCTGTAATTTGGCAGCCGTTGAAGATATCACGATGAAATTTGGCAGGAACGTTACCCTTAGTACTATATGTATGCTTAATACAAATTAGCAAAATCGGAGAACGACCACGCCCACTTTAAAAAAAAAAATTTTAAGTCAAATTTTCAAAGAAAAGTTAATATCTTTACAGTATATAAGTAAATTATGTCAACATTCAACTCCAATAATGGTACGGTGCAACAAAATACAAAAATAAAAGAAATTTTTAAAATGGGCGTGGCTCCGCCCTTTTTCATTTAATTTGTCTAGGATACTTTTAATGCCATATGTCGAACAAAACATTACCAATCCTTGTGAAATTTGGTAGAGGATTAGATTCTAGGACGATAACTGTTTTCTGTGAAAAAGGGCGAAATTGGTTGAAGCCACGCCCAGTTTTCATACACAGTCGACCGTCTGTCCTTCCGCTCGGCCGTTAACACGATAACTTGAGCAAACATTGATATATCTTTACTAAACTCAGTTCACGTACTTATCTGAACTCACTTTATATTGGTGTGAAAAATGGCCGCAATCCGACTATGACCACGCCCACTTTTTCGATATCGAAAAATATTAGAAATGAAAAAAATGCCATAATAATATACCAAATACGAAAAAAGGGATGAAACATAGTAATTGGATTGGGTGTAACACCTACCATATGAAGTAGAAGAAAATGAAAAAGTTTTGCAGGGCGAAATCAAAAGCCCTTGGAATCTTGGAAGGATAACTGTTCGTGGTATTACATATATAAATAAATTAGAGGTACCTGACAGATGATGTTCTGGGTCACCCTGGTCCAAATTTTGGTCGATATCTCGAAAACGCCTTCACATATACACCTACAACCACTCCCTTTTAAAACCCTCATTAATACCTTTAATTTGATGCCCATATCGTACAAACACATTATAGAGTCACCCCTGGTCCACCTTTATGGCGATATCTCGAAAAGGCGTCCTCTTATAGATTTAAGGCCTGCTCCCTTTTAAAATACCCATTAACACCTTTCATTTGATACCCATATCGTACAAACAAATTCTAGAGTCACCCCTGGTCCACCTTTATGGCCATATCTCGAAAAGGCGTCCACCCATAGAACTAAGGCCCACTCCCTTTTAAAATACTCATTAACAGCTTTCGTTTGATACCCATATTGTACAGACGCATTCTAGAGTTACCCCTGGCCCACGTTTATGGCGATATCTCGAAAAGGCGTCCACCCATAGAACTAAGGCCCACTCCCTTTTAAAATACTAATTAACACCCTTCATTTGATACCCATATCGTACAAACAAATTCTAGAGTCACCCCTGGTCCATCTTTATGGCGATATCTCGAAAAGGCGTCCACCTATAGAACTTAGGCCCACTCCCTTTTAAAATACTCATTAACACCTTTCATTTGATACCCATATCGTACAAACAAATTCTGGAGTCACCCCTGGTCCACCTTTATGGCCATATCTCGAAAAGGCGTCCACCCATAGAACTAAGGCCCACTCCCTTTTAAAATACTAATTAACACCCTTCATTTGATACCCATATCGTACAAACAAATACTAGAGTCACCCCTGGTCCACCTTTATGGCGATATCTCGAAAAGGCGTCCACCCATAGAACTAAGGCCCACTCCCTTTTAAAATACTAATTAACACCCTTCATTTGATACCCATATCGTACAAACAAATTCTAGAGTCACCCCTGGTCCATCTTTATGGCGATATCTCGAAAAGGCGTCCACCTATAGAACTTAGGCCCACTCCCTTTTAAAATACTCATTAATACCTTTCGTTTGATACCCATATTGTACAAACGCATTCTAGAGTCACCCTGGTCCACGTTTATGGCGATATCTCGAAAAGGGGTCCACCCATAGAACTAAGGCCCACTCCCTTTTAAAATACTCATTAACACTTTTCATTTGATACACATATCGTACAAACAAATTCTAGAGTCACCCCTGGTCCATCTTTATGGCGATATCTCGAAAAGGCGTCCACCTATAGAACTTAGGCCCACTCCCTTTTAAAATACTCATTAACACCTTTCATTTGATACCCATGTCGTACAAACAAATTCTAGAGTCAGCCCTGGTCCACCGTTATGGCGATATCCTTAAATGGCGGCCAGCTATAGAACTATGGCCCACTCCCTCTTAAAATACTCTTTAATACCTTCCATTTGATACACATGTCATACAAATACAGTCCAGGGTTACCCTAGGTTCATTTTACTACGAGGTGATTTTCCCTTATTTTGTCTCCATAGCTCTCAACTGAGTATGTGATGTTCGGTTACACCCGAACTTAGCCTTCCTTACTTGTTATGCTTCTATTTGTCGGCGGAATGTGCTGTGATGCAGTTTTGGAAAGCTCCATCCACATTAATGGCCTTTTGCCTAGTTAAATTTAATTTCGAGCAGTAAGGGTCTGAGAATTGGTTGGAAAAATGTGCGTGCAAGCTGGGTTTTTAAAATAAACAGAAAAATGGAAAGCTTCATTAAATAATCACTTAAACAAATTAAATTTCTTTCAACAGGGTTTCTCTTTTTGTCTATGTGCACGTATGTATGTATGATACTCAGGTTACAACCATCTGAAGGACAATTGTTGTTAGTGTGCTCTGTTGCGTGCATACAATTGCTAATTCGCTATTGAAAAATGTGTTGCCCTTTAACACGCCACCTTTTTTGAAATGCGAAACACTTTCATATAGCTGCACCCACTATCGTTATGAACTTTATTCTCCTCTGCGCTATTTGTGGTATTTGTACACATTCCATATATTCTTTATATTCCCGTTGTTGATATATTCTATTGTTCGAATGTCATGTTATTATACTCAGCGTGGTTTGCACACAGAGTATATAAACTTTGGCAACATAACGGTTGATCGTAACGAATTATAACAAAAAGTAAGAATATATTAAAATTTTTGAAAATGGGCATGGCACTTAGCACTGTCCCTTTTTTGACCAAGCAATTTTCTATGTTTTGAGAGCCATAACTCGAAGAAATATTAACATATCGTAATAAAATTGGGCATATATACTTTCTTTATAGCAGGAAATATTTCTATTCAAAATGGTTAGGACCCCGCCCACTTTTATATAAAAGATGTATAAAACTTTTTCCCAACCATTATGAAATGAATATTGCATTATGCTCCTAACTTGCAACTCCAGAATATCAAAAACCAAAAGCAATTAGCGCAATTAACCACTAAAATATTGAGATAGATGGAAGTTGACCGCTGAATATACAAACATGCAAAGCACTTTTAAGCAAATTGTGCACTTTTTTGGTGGTTTTGTATGCCCAGGAAACATATTTCCTGGGCTTATGTTACGCGGGACTTGTCAATGGAGGACATTGCTTGAAAATATCCGCTCCTATTTCCATATCCGAGTTGTGGCTCTGTTATCTTCATAACAGATAAAGATAAAAAATCTTCCATATACCCCATACAACCGATTTTCCAGAAAACTGTGTTTTTTTTATATCTTCCTCAATTTATTAAATGAAGATGTTTTCGTATATGGCACGTAATACATATATATAAAATATACCCCTTACAACAGATTGTTCGAATTAGAAGATTTTCGAATTTTCGCCCCATTTCGCCAGCTAGAACCTTCAACCAAACACTTACGTATGCGAAATATATTGTTGTATAAGAAAATAGCAGAGTTCGGTCGTATAAATCGTACATATCCCATACAACCTATTGTTCAGATAAAAGGTTCATGATCATAGCTATCTTATGCAGACAACAACAAACGTGAAACTTTGTGTGAGAATTACCAAACTTTTATTGATATATATCGAAAATGTCGCACATGTATATTTGCTCTCTATATATTATATATCTTATACAGCTGAATATTTGGGTATTACGAATGGGATAACATTATTGCTCAGCTCCATTGATGAAAAGTATAAAGTCCCGTCCTTGCTTGTTTTCTTTGTGATTAGGTCATTCTGACCACTTGTTGTCCTCAAGCCCTCGGTGTAGGTATTGCACTTTACAGAAGCTCACATGTTCATGCTTTAGAGTTTTACCAGGGCAATAGCCAATGGGAAGTCATACAGTGGGCCTAAATATACTGTACAGCTGCAGTTGTGTTATGTGCATTGAGGACGGCAGTCACTTTATGCTTTTCTGCCTTGGCTAAGACGAGGCAAAAATATTTCGATCTATATGCATTTGACTCTCAGCGGGCAGAGATCCCCGCCTCAAGTTCCAGACAACCAACAGCAACATCATGTTTTAGAAAATTTGTTTAAAAAGGATTGCCTTCCGCATTTTGTGTGAAATTTTAAATTTATCTGCCCTTTAACAGAAATTTTGTTTCCAAAATGTTGTTTTTTTTTCGAACATATAAACTTTAAATTTAATTGGGGAAACTAATCGATTAATTAAGATTGTTAGTTGATGTATAGTTAGATAACCTACTATGTATGTATGTATGTATTCAAATGTGCATTTTTGACTCGCCTCTTGGTAATTTTTTTATTTATTCATTTTTATTATGCGTTATTAAACTGATTTCTTCGTCCTTGCTTACTGGCAAAGGTCAATGATATGTTCTTGAAATATTTAATAACTGCTATTCCCCAAAAACATTGGATAACAAGTAAAGAAGGCTAATTTCGGGTGTAACCGAACATTACATACTCAGCTGAGAGCTTTGGAGACAAAATAAGGGAAAATCACCATGTAGGAAAATGAACCTAGGGTAACCCTGGAATGTGTTTGTATGACACGGGTATCAAATGGAAGGTATTAAAAAGTATTTTAAGAGGGAGTAGGCCATAGTTCTATGGGTGGACGCCATTTAGGGATATCGCCAAAAAGGTGGACCAGGGCTGACTCTAGAATTTGTTTGTACGATATGGGTATCAAATGAAATGTGTTTATGAGTATTTTCAAAGGGCGTGGTGGTAGTTTGTGAAGACTTTTTCGATATATTGACCAAAATGGGAACCAGGGTGACCCAGAACATCATCTGTTGGGTACCGCTAATTTATTTATATATGTAGTACCACGAAAACTGGGCGTGGCTTCAACCGATTTCGCCCTTTTTCACAGAAAAGCGTTATCGTCCTAGAATCTAAGCCCCTACCAAATTTCGCAAGGATTGGTACATTTTTGTTCGATTTATGGCATTAAAAGTATCTTAGACAAATTAAATGAAAAAGGGCGGAGCGACGCCCATTTTGAAATTTTCTTTTATATTTGTATTTTATTGCACCATATCATTACTGGAGTCGAATGTTGACATAATTTACTTATATACTGTAAATATATTAAATTTTTGTTAAAATTAGACTTTAAAAAATTTGTTTTAAGTGGGCGTGGTCGTTCTCCGATTTTGCTAATTTTTATTAAGCATACATATAGTAAATTTCATCATGATATCTTCAACGACTGCCAAATTACAGCTTGCAAAACTTTTCAATTACCTTCTTTTAAAAGTGGGCGGTGCCACGCCCATTGTTCAAAGTTTGACTAATTTTCTATTCTGCGTCATAAGTTTAACTCACCTACCAAGGTTCGTTGCTTTATCCGTCTTTGGTAATGAATTATCGCACTTTTTCGGTTTTTCGAAATTTTCGATATCGAAAAAGTGGGGGTGGTTATAGTCCGATATCGTGCATTTTCAAAGGCGATCTGAGATGAGTGCCCAGGAACCTACATACCAAATTTCATCAAGATACCTCAAAATTTACTCAAGTTATCGTGTTAACGGGCAGACGGACGGACGGACGGACATGGCTCAATCAAATTTTTTTCGATACTGATGGTTTTGATATATGGAAGTCTATATCTACCTCGATTCCTTTATACCTGTACAATCAACCGTTATCCAATCAAAGTTAATATACTCTGTGAGCTCTGCTCAACTGAGTATAAAAAGGGCCGACATATGTACCGTTTCGTACAATACATGCTATTGGGTAAGTTGCTCGCGATGCATTTAGGTAATTACTCAACATACTTTTATTATTAACTTTGGTAACATAACGGTTGGTTGTACAGCTATACAGGAATCCAGATAAATATATACTTCCATAAATCAAAATCATCAGTATAGAAAAAAATTTATTAAGCCATGTCCGTCCCTTAACACGATAACTTGAGCAAATATTGAGACATCTTTATCAAATTCGGTACACGGGTTTATCTGGGCCCGTGGTATTGAAAATCTGCGAAATCGAATGGTAACCACGGCCACTTTATTGATATCGAAAAACGGAAAAAATTAGATAATTCAAAAACGAATACCGTTAAGTAAATGATATTTGGTAGGTGGATTGACTTTATAACGCAAAATGTAAATCCAAAAAATTTTGGAAAATGGGAGTAGCATAAGCTATATCTTTGTGAAAAAGACCTTTATATCAATTATATTTCTTTCCCCAAGTGGAATTTTAACAAGAAATAAGAAAAAATTCAAATTTTTGAAAATGGGCGTGGCACCGCCCCTTTTTTGGCCGAGCAATTTTCTATGTTTCGGGAACCATAACTCGAAGAAATGAACTGTACCATTGAAACTCACGCTGAGTATATAATGTTCGGTTACACCCGAACTTACACACCCTTACTTGTTTTATAGAGCTTTCTTATGTACAGCAGCGAACAGAAAAAAAGGAGTTGTAATTGGTGTCAAATTTCGTTAATTACATTCATTTTTGTTTTCTATATTTTACGAGAAAAACTTTGAATTTTACAAAAACTTTGAATTTTTCATGTAGAGCTCTCTGAGTTTTTATTAGTATGCAGTTTTAATCTTTTTTGGGGTATACAGCTTCAAGCATAATCAGTTTAAGTAGAACAAAGATCAAATCTTTCAGATCATGTGTTTCAAAATTTTCATTGATATCTTTCCTTTTTTTCCGTAGGGTGTTTCCGACTGGACCATGACAACAGCAGATGAAGCGGCTCTGGGAGTGTTCGAGATAAAAGTTCTTCGAAAGATTTATGGACCACTGCGCGTTGGCGATGGCGAGCACCAAAGAAGGTTTAACGATGAGCTGTACGAGCTATACGCAGACATCAACATAGTCCAGCGAATTAAAACGCAGCGGCTGCGCTGGCTAGGCCATGTTATGCGAATGAAAGATGACGCTCCGGCCAGTGTGTGTTTCTATCGGAACCCGCCTATGGAAGCAGTGATAGAGGACAGCCCCCACTCCGTTGGAAGGACAAGGTGGAAAACGATTTAAACTCCCTTGGTGTGACCAATTGGCACCGGTTGGCAGAGAGAAGAAGCGACTGGCGCGCCTTGTTGTACGGCCATAACCGTTTAAACGGTTAAGCGCCATATAAGTAAGTAAGTAAGTTTCCGACTTTCTTCCATTAAAAAAAAAACGTTCGTACTGTGTATGGAAAAAAATCTTAAACTCCCTTCAAAAAAAAAAAATTACAGAACTCCGTTTTCGATTTTCGAAAGGCCTATAACCATATATGTAATACTCTTATATTGCTAATACAAAATGCGCGCTATGAGTTTTGAATTCGAAATCAAAACAACATAGCCTACAAAATTTTTGTGATTGTGACAACATAAGTGTGACAAGAAAAAATATAAATTAAGGTACATTCAACTATTTAATACAAAAACAAAAACATTTAAATAGCAATATATCGGCACTCTGGTGTTTGTGAGTGGACCTAGCCAATAGTAGCAATATTACATATATGTCTATAACTTGTACTATGTTATATTAAAACTGATTAGGCTGCAAATCTGTATACTCAAAAAAAGTCAGGGACTTCAAGTAAAAAATTCGACATTTTCGTGAAATTTAAAGATTTTTCCAAAACTTTTTTGGCATTGGTTTGCATAATCAATTTCAGTGACGATACTCGTAGAAGTTTTTTCTTAAAACATCGAGAATAAAAAAAGAAGAATTTTAAATTTATAGACATTGACATGAATCGGTAAGCCTTTAGATAATGACTGGCAAGGTAGCCTCTCTATATGAAAAAAGGGCTTCTATAAGTAAATATGTGGCCCATCATGTTATGTCAATAACCTCGGAAAAAACTGAGGATGGATTTGAAGCCAGAAAACAACAAACCATATACAGATGTGGAGGACAATATGCCTACGCTGGTCTACTAGAGATGAATGTCTTGCACAAACAGTCTAATATTCATAACTCCCTGTCAACCTCGAAAATCATTCGATACTTTCGCTGGAGAATCAAAAGTCGTATGAGCACGGGTTTCCAAGTATGCCCAGTCATGCCTATAAATAGAACTATAACCCTACTGTATTCCCCTCTTACAGCAAAATAACTATCAAGATCAATCAACTGTAAGGTCATCAATGAGTCCGTTTCTGAAGGTTTGAAAGCCAAAGCAGATAAGAAGGGTATCGCTAAGGATAAGTAAACCGAAGTTTGGTCTAAATTGAACGGCTCGAGTCGCTGTGGACTGATTCAGATTTCGAAAAAGCTGTAGTTCCAATATTCGCGGACTTGACTTGACAAGAAAATTTACTAATTATTGACTAATTCATTGATTCCATCTCTCAGTAATTTGAATGAAACAGTTATTTAGTACAGAAACTTATTGTCGGATTTTAGTATACAGAAATATAAAATTTCACAACTAGGAATTGGCTCTACGAAAAGCAGATTGTTCTTGATAGGGCCACCTCAGCGAGAGCTGCATATTAACCATTAAAAAGCACGCTACACATGGTAACTTAAGTCCTCTTCTCAGTTTCACATGTCGTGGACGGGTTTCTGCGAACCCTGAAAGTAAAATTCATCTACATGCCAGACAATTTGCTTAACACAAACCAAAGCTTGTTCATGCCTCACTAGACTTAATAGTAGGGGCATGCATCAAACGATAGTTCTTCAAACTGCTTTACCTCCAACTTACAAATTCACACGAAACTTTAAGCTCTATTTTTTTTTTTTTGTTCATTCAAACGAAGATTTAAAATCTGATTGCATGTCTATAGTCTAAACGTTAAAGGTTAATTCTACATGCTCTTGAAAATATGCAACGTAGTAGGGGAAAATCCTCGCAACTTAACAAGTGGCAATCAAACAGCTGGTGACCTTCTTAGTAAAACTTATTCATTCATATACACATTACGGTGGCCCTTCGTTGTATGGAGAAAAAAAGTGTTTGGATTCTCGATTTCATCCACTACAAAAATACGAATAGCGCAAAAACTAATACATACAAAGTTGTAAGCCAATCTATAAAGATTTCAACGTTGCACAAGGAACTTGAAGTCCTGAAAAAGAACGAGTTTTAGCATTTCAAGTGTTAATATTCCTTTATCCTTGAAACCAGGGGCCGAAACTATTATTCCTCTTATAATATAATTCCTTGCAAAACTATTAATTTTGGACTTTTAATGTATTTGGATCAAGATAAAAATTATTTTCGGATTTATTACCTGAGTCCGATAGAACTAGTTAAACTCGGACTTTTAAGAATAAAAGTCCCGAAATAAAAGTTAAAAATTTCTTTTATTTCGGATAAGTCGTTTCTTTGTTATCAAGCCGGACCTTTATTTTGGCCTTAAAAAATAAAAGTCCGGATTTAACTTTTATTTCCGGACTTTTAAAAATAACTAGTTTAACTAGTTCTATCGGACTCAAAAAATAAAAATACAGATTTTACTTTTATATGTGGACTTTTATGGAAAAAGTTCGAAAAATAAAAAGATACATGATTCGACATGATATTGCTATAGGGATACCTGAGAACACAAACATTTTCACCTAGGACAATTTTTTGACCCGGACTTTTTCGACTCCGAAAAAATAATAATTATTATTTTTCGTCCCTGCTTGAAACTTTTACTCGTCTTCAAAACAATTTTTGCATCTTTCATTTTTGTTTATTTAATACGACTGCGATCTTAGAAGTCCGTCCAATCTTAACGGAGCTTCGGACTAAATATATTATAAATAAAAACATTCATTGTATAGAAGACCAACAACCGTTACGAAAAATGTTCTCAAATTAAACAGCAGTCGAAAGCGTTTTGAAACTTGCACGTCGTTAAAGTAAAATTTAATGAGCTAAAACCCTGCATACTTGAAAAATTTCCTAAAATTCATAACAAAAAGTTTAAAATTTTGCGCGCAATGAAAATCTTGGTACTTCTCTTTTTTAACTTTTTTATTATTTGCCCAATTTTTGTAATTTTAAATGCGAGAATGCAATGAAAACAAAGTGTGTGGAGGTTATAGATAACAAGTGGGAGATAATTCCGCTCATAATAAATGAATTAGGGTGGTACAATGAAATGTAAAAGTTCGTCCTTTTACAAATTCAAGCTCCTTCCGTAATCTCTATACCTTTTTTAATTGGCCTTACACTTTACAAATAAAAATTTGAGGGCTATTTCAATATATCTGAGGGGTGAGTTCGGGAATCGGAACACTTTGGATAACAACGGCCACACTAACATACATCCATATAACATAAGTATATGTATAAATCAGTGACGTAGTAACTATTAAATGAGTAACTAAAAGACTTTTGCAAGGGCGGATTTAATTTATATGTATTAAGTATATAGGCGCTGAGCTATTTTATGCCAAAAGAAATACATAATAAAATGTGATGTGGCCGCGCCATCGTTACATACATTCATATATTAGAGCATATCGAAAAAATATAGTTCGCCATACACCCATATAATAAAGAATATTTGCAAAACAGCTCATAGAAGCCAAAAAAATTGTTTCTGATCATTCTAGCGGTAAGCTTTTCAGTTTTCTTGGTATATGTTTGCAATTTTGGGCAATATCTTTAAGTATGATGATTGATTCGAGGAATCTCCATAAAATATATGTTACTCCATTTTATGTATATATAATATAGCAGCTCTTTCTGAGCGGTTCGCGTCAGCTCCCTTCTGAGCACCTTTCATTAGCCCCCTACTGGGAAATCAGCTGCTTTCTGAGCAATTCGCGTCGGTTCCCTTCTGAGCACCTTCGTCTGCCCCTTACTGGGCATACGTAAACAAAACTCTTACCCTTTTGTAAAGTTAACTTATTTATTTAAATTATCGCGCATATAATTATACATGTCATCTCTCAATATCAAATATGTAACTATAACTCTTAAGATCGTTTACTTAATGTTTTACACTGCACATTCGTTTTGTATAAGACATACTATTTGTAAATGTATTGCTATTTGCTATTTAGTATGTTTGAATTGCTCAATTTGTAGACTATTAAATAAATAAATAAATAGATTATGAAACAAATTTCTGCTTTAATATGCTTTAATGTACATGTTTGTGCTTTAAGCTCAGACATTGTAATGCAGTTGTGAGGTAAAACGATCTCATGCATACAATTTTTTTAAGTTCTCCCACCTTTTGCCACTGCTAGAATATGTAGCCTCTCTTTTGTACTTTTTCTTCTAGAAAGTACAACAGGAACCGGCATATTCTAGTAAAGTTTACTAGAGAAGGAGAAAGAGAGAGATGTATAAAAATAAAGTAAGGAAACGAGATAAAGTGGAAGAAATAAAAGAGAGAAAAAGTAGATGGCGCGCCTGGTAAAAGCTGGTAGTTTTTATACCTTCAATGAAAATTAAATGGTATATTGAGTTTGTCACAAATCTCAAAATTGTAAGCTCTTAAATGAGACGGGAGAGATCCACCAATAAGTATGCAGAATTGATCACGTATACAAACTGGTTTGATTTAGCTATGTCCGTCTGGCTGTTTGAACACAAACTTGTCCCTCGATTTTTGAGCGAGTATATTTAGTTGTCCAATTAGACATTTGTCAAAGCAGGCCAAATCGGACCACTATGGTGTATATCCACCAGTTTTTTTTTTGTCATATCTTGCTCAATTTATTAGATATAAGCTTTACATTTTAGCAGATGCTTTCGTATATGGCACGTACAACCGATTGCTAGGATCACAACCTTTTTGTAATTTCTGCTCCATTTTAAGAGCAAAAATCATAGAGATCGGTCGTGTATATAGCATACATATAAATCGTTAAACGGATTGTTCATCGAAGAAGCTTTTCCCGATTTCTGCTCCATTTTAATAGCTATAAGCTCCAAACGTAAACAAAAGATTGTGTATATCATATATATTGTTGAATGAAAAAATCGTATATATCGGTCATATAAAGAGTTTATATACCTTATAATAAAATAAATCATATATATTTTATTTTATTTTCGTGAAAATACTTTAGGAATATTACACTTAAGTCCAGTCAAAGAACCACAAGTTGGGAACTATCATTTTTCAACTTAAGTAATAGCATTTTTCGCTTTATAAAAATTCCCTCTTTTGCTGAGTACACTATGATTCTAAAGTTCACCCACTGTTTCTTAACAACTCTTGAGATTTTAGAGGTATGCTAGTTATAAACATGAGCTCTAATGGTACTCAAGACCAAATGCTTGTTGGGTATATTCGACGCCATTTCGAACGAACGCAAATCACCGATAGGTTAACTAAAGTTTAACCCTGCCATATCGGCCGCTTAAACTCAACTCAAAGTAGACTGAAAAACTACAGAATAAGTTTAAGCGAAGTTTAACTGACAAAGTGAGTTGAACTTGTACTGAAAAACCGGACCTTAGACAGTCTGCTAAGATTTAAGGATGTGGGCACTGACACTTTAAACTGATTTATTAAAAATATAAATACAAAAGTAAAACTTACCGATCAAATACCGAAACCATGCATATGATTGCCAAACAGTAGAACGTATTCAAATAGATATCAGCAAATGTTGCATAATCCTCTAAAAATCTAAATGTATGCTGGGAGCCAGTTAATGACAATTTATCAGCACCATCGCTATTGCTACCGTCGCTTGCCATTGTTATTGCTGTTGCCATATTCGCATCATTTGCCTTTGATACAGTCTCGCCCGCGAAACTGAGTACGCGTGACCAATCCAACGGATGACTACTCAACACGAATAATAAGTGAGCCAAAGCTAGACCAGCTAGCAAACCGTGACAGATATTCGAAATGAGTATCCAAATTCGTTGAATGACGCAGGCTAATTCTATATTTGAAGTTATTTCACGTCGATGCCTGTAATGAGATGAAAATAAGAAAAGGGATATAAAAATACTTGTTTTCGGAGAGAGTATGTATGTAAGGATATATACGTTAGACGTTTGTTTTGGCAAACTTTGGATTTCTTTATTGCTAATTCAAAAAAATAAGTTAACAAAAAAATAGTTTTATCGGGAAACGTTGAAGGCAGCCGTTTAGAACTTTATTATTCGTAACTCCCTCGCACATTCGTCATTCGACCATCATTTAAGCACCGAATCTATTCAAATTTACGCACCGTATCATTAAAACTCTGAGAGTAAAGCAACTCATTGAGTGCACATTATACTATTTTTTGTAGCACCGAAGTCTGGGCATTTTAGTATGGTAGACTAGCACAATACATCAGAACTTAGAGAAGATTCGCGATAAAATAATCAACACTTACTATCTTTTTTCGACTTTTAATCAGAGGTTGACAGCTCGAAAAGGACTTGCTTGTATGCCGCTATATCTGAGTTCCTTGCAAGGTAATAACACTTTGTCAAATAACGAAGAGCAATACGACCAGCTCCATAAAGATTGGGAAGAACTTCTCCGAGTCATTCGAAACCAAACGAGGCCTAAGACAAGGCGACTCCCTTCATGCGATTTCTTGAACATAGAAGGTGGGATTCCTCTTGAAGTGTTCGAGAGAAGCTCTCCGAAATATTTATATTACTCTCCCTTATGCCGACGGCGTGTATCAAAAATTTATAATGGCAAGCTATAGACTTTGCGCAGATATGGAGATAGTGCAACGGGTAAAAGACCAAAGGCTTCGTTGACTACTAAGTCGAATACGCGCCGTCTAAAAAATAATTACAGACGATATCGCAATTTGAAAGGCGAGGGAGGGGGATACCTCCACTGAGCGCTTCCCAAGGCAGTCGGTTCTATGTACCGGAGCGACTCGGGATTTTTCCCGACCAAGGACTGTCATTTCAGTGTAACCCCATTTAATTTGTTGCGTCCCGCCCACAAATTGTCATCCTCCCAGCAACTACTTGCAGCGGGACTGCTCCATATTCTCTTACTCCGGGAAGGTATCGAACCCAATCCGGGTCCGTCTCCTGACCCCGGTCCTGAGAAATGGTTTTACTGCATCTGCCGGAAAAGAATCTTTTTAGGACGGTCATACTATTTTCAGTGTGTCTCACGTAAGGGATGGTTGCATCGGACAGGTTGTTCTGGGCTAGATCCCAAAACCAGACGTCCGCGTAACTTCTATAAATCGTTTGTGGCTCCTTGCTGTTCACGCCCTAGGACGTCCCGTTGTCTGCGCCTTAGCGCCCCCCCCCCCCCCCCCCCCGCTACCTTCCAGCAGCCCTGCTGCTCAGCAAGCAACAACAAGTACCCGCTGCTGCTCGCGCCCCTCGGTGCCACCAACTCACACGGCTGCTCCCACTCTTGCTTACAATCTCCGTAGTAGAGTCGGGAGCATCAGCCCCTGCCCTCGTTTTCTCCCTCCCTCCCCTCCCCCCTCTTTTCCGACAGGAATTGTGTAGGTCAGGGAAACAGGCTCTTAGCCCTACCTCCCTTTGCACCGTTTTCCAGCACAAAATGTATATGTTTGCGTCATCCGCCCAATGCAGCTCCTGCCACTTTCATAGATGTTCTGGTCTCCGCGACGGCAACCCCCCGACGGGTTCGATTGCGCCATGTTGCCAGCCCCCATACCCAAATATACCGGGTACCGCAATGCTTACACAAGGACGTCCAGTCCCAGGGCCACAACAGCAGTCGCGTCCTAGCCTTCCACAACCCAGGCGTAGTCACCCGTCACTTACTCCCAGAGTGTCGACGTCTCCCCCTATGCACTTCAGAATTCTGCAGTTAAACTGTAATGGGTTAACTGGGAAAATCACTGAGATAGTCGATTTCATGAAGCGGCACAACATCCGTATTGCTGCGATTCAAGAGACTAAACTCACAGCAAGATCTGCACTGCAGGCCTGTTCTGGGTATAATGGCCACAGAAAAGATCGCGAGAGCGGAAATGGAGGCGGCCTCGCGTTTCTCATACGCCACTCTGTGCAATATCATATATTTGATCCCAACATCGACCGCAGGGAGAGTGTCTTAGAACGTCAAGGCTTATCTGTCCGGTCAGGCGATGCAAACCTAGAAATCATCAATATCTACATCGCTCCTGCCACCTGTTGCCCAGTGGATACCGCCCTAATATCAGCGTGTTACTCACTGGCAACGATCGCATGATCTTACGCGATTTCGATGCCCATCACGATCTATGGCATTCAAACTTGCAGGCAGACAGTAGGGGTGAGATGTTGGCGGATCAAATAAAAGAAACGATGCTCTGCACAATAAATGGAGACGTCCCCACACGTATGGTAGAAATCTGTCTCAGTTCGCCGGATATATCAACCGTGAGCGCAGAACTCGTAAACAGCGTCAACTGGCAGCCGATGGTGACATTGGCATCCGACCACCTGTCTATTCTTATTTCGCTGGAGAGTAACGCCGACTGCATTCTTCACAGAAAAACGCAATTTCATAAACTTTAAAAAAGGAAAGTGGGATGAATACAAATCTTTTACAGACAACCGCTTTGCTGCCCTCCCTATCCCGACTGATTTTCGCCAAGGGAAGCGTGCTTTCTGCAAGGTCATGGAATCCGCCTCGGCTCGCTTTATTCCCGCCGGTAGAATACCCAAAATTCGGTCTCACTTTCCGACGGTGGCCGCAAGACAGCTCGTTCCCGGCGACCTCCAAATAAGGGATATAAACCAATGCATCAGATTGCTTGTGGATGAACACAAGCGGCCGAAATGGGAGGAACACCTAAGCGGTTGTAACCTCTCTGTCGATGTAGGTAAGCTTTGGTCCACCGTGAAGTCCCTATCGAATCCGTCTAAGCACAATGACAAAATTTCCATCGCCTTTGGCGATAAAGTGCTTTCGGATGCGAAAAAATACGCGATCGCTTTTTGCTGACAACATATAATGCATTCTATGGTCGACAAAGTTATACGGAGGGCCAACCGACACGCACATCAACATAAATTCAGCGCGTCTCCAATTACCATCACCGCCGAAGAGATTGAGGATGCCATCGTTCATGCTAAACTATCCAAAGCAGTGGGCCCAGACGGCATAGCTTTTAAGAAAGCCTAGGGAGAGGGGGTTTCAAATATTTAGCACATGTCTTCAACCTGTCTCTTTCCACCTTTTTCATTCCCGAAAAATGGAAAATGGCCAAAGTGTTCCCGCTACTAAAGCCTGGGAAACCAGCTAACATAGGAGATTCATATCGCCCGATATCTCTCCGATCGCCAGTAGCCAAGACACTTGAAGCCATTTTGCTCCCCTATTTCAAAGCAAATTTGCAGCTAGCCTGTCATCAGCATGGCTTTAGAAAACTTCGTAGCACCACCACCGCGCTAAATGCCATTAGCACCTAGATAAATTGCGGTTTAAATCAAAACCCCCACCACAGAACAGTACTCGTTGCGCTAGACCTATCAAAAGCTTTTGATACGGTCAACCATGGCACGCTACTGCAAGACCTGGAAGGGTCTACCCTTCCACCAATTCTTAAAAGGTGGACCGCAAATTATCTGGGTGATCGCCAGGCATCGTTGCAATTTAGAAACGCAACATCAAAGCCAAGAAGAATTAAACAAGGGGTGCAACAGAGTGGTGTCCTATCCCCACTTTTGTTTAATTTCTACATATCTAAGCTACCTTCGCCACCAGAAGGAGTTACTATCGTTTTCTACGCCGATGTTGCACAATAATGGCCCAGGCCCACAGATCGATGAGCTTTGCAACAGAATAAACGGCTACCTCCCTGATCTCTCCAGCTTTTTCGCCTCGCGAAACCTGGCATTATCACCGACTAAATGCTCCGCGACCTTATTTACAACATGGACGTCCCAAATGTCGACCATTTTGAACATCCACGTCGATGGCGCTACGCTACCGACTGTCCTACACCCCAAAATCTTTGGTGTGACGTTTGATCAGGATCTACATTTTGGTGAGCACCCAGCAGCAATTGTACCGAAAATCCAGAGCCGTAATAAAATCTTCAAGTTCCTTGCTGGCAGTACTTGGGGAAAAGACAAAGAAACGCTCATTGCCACATACAAAGCAATTGGCCATCCGATTGCATGCTACGGGTCCCCTATATGGGCGCCAAGCCAAAAAATTACCCACTGGAAGAAGCTACAGGCCTGCAAAAATACTGCTCTCAGAACCGCCACGGGCTGTCTTCTTATGTTCCCAGAATACCATCTACATAATGAGGCGAGAATACTCCCCACCAGGGAGAGAAATGAGATGCTAACCAAACAGTTCCTGTTGAATACCCAGAAACCTGGGCATCCCAACAGACATCTGATTGATGAGCCAACACCGCCTAGGGACTTAAGGAGTCATCTCCGTAAGCATTTTGAGGAAATGCGGCACCTAAGAACTCAGCCGTATGAAGCCGCCCGCAGCGGGTTAGGGGGTCAGAATTTACCCGTGGTAGGTATGCCTGCCGTAAGGGGCGACTAAAATACCAGATTCAAGGGCTGTGTAGCGCAACCCTTCAGGTTGCCAGTGCAATATAGAGCTTCTTCAAACTCAATTGTCAACCTCACCTATCCGCGTCGAATCCTGTTTCACTAACAGACGAGGCTCTGGCGACCTAAGCTCCTCATGGAACTTGGGGGTGGGGAGGGAGGGATGATGGCCTGAAGGTTTAATGTGGCCATATAAATCATTCCCGAGATGGTCGGGCTATCACCTTAATGGTGCTGTGTTACCGGAGCGTACCGGATATCTGGCAAAAGACCATCACATCGATAACACTCACCAAAGCCTTCGGGGGGCAACCTTATCGCTACAACAACAACAACAAGCAAAAAAACACAAGCAGGTTCTTGGTGAACTCCACAAACAGGCGTCGGACCTTTATGCCAGGAATTGCCCGGTGAATCCAGTACACAAAAAACAGTACCCAAAACTTAAAGAAGAGGAACGCATACTCCCTAGGGAAACGCGAGTCACTCTGGCTCAACTTCGTTCTTGATACTGTAATAGGTTAAACTCTTACCTATCCAGAATAAACTCCGACATACAAAATGTATGCCCCGCTTGCAATATGTCCCAACATAACACCAACCATCTCTTTAATTGTAATGTGGAACCAACGCTTCTATCACCCCTTTAATTATGGTCCACCACAGTTGAAACAGCAAGTTTCCTTGGACTCCCGTTAGAGGATATTGATGACAATTTGTGATTGGTCAGACCTATTGGATGGGGCGAAGCACTGCTACAACAACAACAACAACAACCTCTACTGAGTTTGGAGAGGAAGGTGGAGGAAGACTTGACCACCATTAGCGCGCCCAAATGACTTGTAACGAAATGGCCGATATCGCTTAGGCTGTTAAGCGTTAATGATGAATCAACTCATTCCGGAGACGTTATATTATTTTTTCTGAGACCTAAATCCGGTAGGTTTAATATAGTAGATCATCACGCTGCCTCTTTACCCCTGTGCGGCCGTCGCACTATGGCTCCTTGAATATAGCCTGAAAGCTAATTATTCAAGCTTTGGACAGTTTAAATCACAGGGTGCCAGAATAACAGGGTGCTTCACAATAATTCGTCAAAGTTGAAAAATTGTAGAAAAATACAAAAAAAAAAATCTTGTTAAAAACTGAAGGACAAACTTTGAAATTTTTTTTATGAGGATGTATTTGAACATGAAATCAGATAAACTTATGATTTGTATGAAGGAGTGTGGCTCTACCCACTTATGATTAAAAGTTTTATCTTAGTAGCAAGGTTATCAATATCCACCAAACTTGATGGACGCATTACTTCTTTTAAGATGTTACACTCTTATAAAAGTGAAATTGCTTGAAAATTCATTGTATAAATTTACTTACATATTTTTGAAAAATTCAACAACCAAATAATTTATTAATACTTAACTAAGAAAAATTATTAAAAGTTATTCAATGTTATTGTATTTGAGCCAAAGATGAACAACTAATAAATTTCTGAGCACTGACCACTTATGATAAACAGTTTTATTTTAATAGCCGTTATTCCAATTTTATTGATTTCTGTAAAAATTTATTACTCTTCTGATAGCCAAAGCCTAAGCTTTAAAAAAAATATACATAAAGAGTGCTTCAAAACTCATCTTAAAATTTGATAAATTATAAAAAGATGTAAAAACGAAAATTATATGTATTTAATTAGCGAGCTTTGCTCATATTGCTTTATACAATGGTTCAACGCTCAGCTCCCGAAAAGCTAGCTGATGAAGAAGTGAAATTCAGAAACATGTCCTAGTAACCATCGCCGTTTGTAAACTTACAATTTTTCTCTAATATCAATTACGAAAATTATATGGTTGTTATTACTAAACGAAATAACTGTATTATTTATAATAAATAATAAACTTGTATTTATTGATTTATTTTTATAGGAAAATGAACCTAGGGTAACCCTGGAATGTGGTTGTATGACATGTGTATCAAATGGAAGGTATTAAAGAGTATTTTAAGAGAGAGTAGGCCATAGTTCTATGGATGGACGCCATTTAGGGATATCGCCATAAAGGTGGACCAGGGCTCACTCTAGAATTTGCTTGTACGATATGGGTATCAAATGAAAGGTGTTACTGAGCATTTTAAGAGGGAGTGGGCCTTAGGTCTATCAGTGGACGCCTTTTCGAGATATCGCCATTAAGGTGGACCAGGGGTGACTCTAGAATGTGTTTGTACGATATGGGTATCAAATGAAAGGTGGTAATGAGTATTTTAAATGGGAATGGGCTTTAGTTCTATAGGGGAACGCCTTTTCGAGAAATCGCCATAAAGGTGGACCAGGGGTGACTCTAGAATATGTTTGTACGATATGGGTATCAAATGAAAGGTGTTACTGAGCATTTTAAGAGGGAGTGGGCATTAGGTCTATAGGTGGACGCCTTTTCGAGATATCGCCATTAGGGTGGGCCAGGGGTGACTCTAGAATGTTTGTACGATATGGGTATCAAACGAAAAGTGTTACTGAGCATTTTAAGAGGGAGTGGGCATTAGGTCTATAGGTGGACGCCTTTTCGAAATGTTGCCATTAGGGTGGGCCAGGGGTGACTCTAGAATGTGTTTGTATGATATGGTTATCAAATGAAAGATGGTAATGAGTATTTTAAAAGGGAGTAATCCTTAGTTCTATAGGTGGACGCCTTTTCGAGATATCGCCATAAAGGTGGACCAAGGGTGACTCTAGAATATTTGTACGATATGGGTATCAAACGAAAGGTGTTACTGAGCATTTTAAGAGGGAGTGGGCATGAGGTCTATAGGTGGACGCCTTTTCGAGATATCGTCATTAGGGTGGGCCAGGGGTGACTCTAGGATGTGTTTGTACGATATGGGTATCAAACGAAAGGTGTTACTGAGCATTTTAAGAGGGAGTGGGCATTAGGTCTATAGGTAGACGCCTTTTCCAGATGTCGCCATTAGAGTGGGCCAGGGGTGACTCTAGAATGCGTTTGTACGATATGGATATCAAATGAAAGGTGGCAATGAGCATTTTAAAAGGGAGTAATCCTTAGTTCTATAGGTGGACGCCTTTTCGAGATATCGCCATAAAGGTGGACCAAGGGTGACTCTAGAATGTTTGTACGATACGGGTATCAAACGAAAGGTGTTACTGAGCATTTTAAGAGGGAGTGGGCATTAGGTCTATAGGTGGACGCCTTTTCGAGATATCGCCATTAGGGTGGGCCAGGGGTGATTCTAGAATGTTTGTACGATATGGGTATCAAACGAAAGGTGTTTCTGAGCATTTTAAGAGGGAGTGGACATTAGGTCTATAGGTGGACCCCTTTTCGAGATATCGCCATTAGGGTGGGCCAGGGTGACTCTAGAATGTGTTTGTACGATATGGGTATCAAACCAAAGGTGTTACTGGGCATTTTAAGAGGGAGTGGGCATTAGGTCTATAGGTGGACGCCTTTTCGAGATATCGCCATTAGGGTGGGCCAGGGTGACTCTAGAATGTGTTTGTACGATATGGGTATCAAACGAAAGGTGTTACTGAGCATTTTAAGAGGGAGTGGGCATTAGGTCTATAGGTGGACGCCTTTTCGAGATATCGCCATTAGGGTGGGCCAGGGTGACTCTAGAATGTGTTTGTACGATATGGGTATCAAACGAAAGGTGTTACTGAGCATTTTAAGAGGGAGTGGGCATTAGGTCTATAGGTGGACCCCTTTTCGAGATATCGCCATTAGGGTGGGCCAGGGTGACTCTAGAATGTGTTTGTACGATATGGGTATCAAACCAAAGGTGTTACTGGGCATTTTAAGAGGGAGTGGGCATTAGGTCTATAGGTGGACGCCTTTTCGAGATATCGCCATTAGGGTGGGCCAGGGTGACTCTAGAATGTGTTTGTACGATATGGGTATCAAACGAAAGGTGTTACTGAGCATTTTAAGAGGGAGTGGGCATTAGGTCTATAGGTGGACGCCTTTTCGAGATATCGCCATAAGGGTGGGCCAAGGGTGACTCTAGAATGTTTGTACGATATGGGTATCAAACGAAAGGTGTTACTGAGCATTTTAAGAGGGAGTGGACATTAGGTCTATAGGTGGACGCCTTTTCGAGATATCGCCATTAGGGTGGGCCAGGGGTGACTCCAGAATGTCTGTACGATATGGGTATCAAACGAAAGGTGTTACTGAGCATTTTCAGAGGGAGTGGGCATTAGGTCTATAGGTGGACGCCTTTTCGAGATATCGCCATTAGGCTGGGCCAGGGGTGACTCTAGAATGTGTTTGTACGATATGGATATCAAATTAAAGGTATTAATGAGGGTTTTAAAAGCGAGTGTTCTCGCGATATCGACCAAAATGTGGACCAGGTGATCCAGAAAATCATCTGTGGGGTACTGCTAATTTATTTATATATGCAATACCACTAACAGTATTCCTGCCAAGATTCCAAGGGCTGTTGATTTCGCCTTGTAGAACTTTTTCATTTTCTTCTACTTAATATGGTAAGTGTCACACCCATTTTACAAAGTTTTTTCCAAAATTATATTTTGCGTCAATAAACCAATCCAGTTACCATTTTTCATCCCTTTTTTCGTATTTGGTATAGAATTATGGCATTTTTTTCATTTTTTGTTATTTTCGATATCGATAAAGTGGGCGTGGTTATGGTCGAATTTCGACCATTTTTTATACCAAGATAAAGTAAGTTCAGGTAAGTACGTGGGCTAAGTTTAGTAAAGATATATCGGTTTTTTCTCAAGTTATTGTGTTAACGGCCGAGCGGAAGGACAGACGGTGGACTGTGTATAAAAACTGGGCGTGGCTTCCACCGATTTCGCCCATTTTCATAGAGAACAGTTATCGTCATAGAATATATGCCCCTACCAAATTTGATAAGGATTGGTAAATTTTTGTTCGACTTATGGCATTAAAAGTATTCTAGACAAACTAAATGAAAATGGGCGGAGCCACGCCCATTTTGAAATTTTCTTTTATTTTTGTATTTTGTTGCATCATATCATTACTGGAGTTGAATTTTGACTTAATTTACTTATATACAGTAAAGATATTAAATTTTTTGTTAAAATTTGAATTTAAAAATTTTTTTTTAAAAAGTGGGCGTGTTCTTCATCCAATTTTGCTAATTTTTATTTAGCACATACATAGTAATAGTAGTAACGTTCCTGCCAAATTTTATCACGATATCTTCAACGACTGCCAAATTACAGCTTGCAAAACTTTTAAATTACCTTCTTGCAAAAGTGGGCGGTGCCACGCCCATTGTCCAAAATCTTACTAATTTTCTATTCTGCGTCATAACGTCAACACATCTACCAAGTTTCATAGCTTTAACCGCCTTTGGCAATGAATTATCGCATTTTTTCGGTTTTTCGAAATTTTCGATATCGAAAAAGTGGGCGTGGTTATAGTCCGATATCGTTCACTTTAAATAGCGATCTGAGATGAGTGCCCAGGAATCTACATACCAAATTTCATCAAGATACCTCAAAATTTACTCAAGTTATAGTGTTAACGGACAGACGGACGGACGGACGGACATGGCCCAATCAAATTTTTTTTCGATACTGATGATTTTGATATATGGAAGTCTATATCTATCTCGATTCCTTTATACCTGTACAACCAACCGTTATCCAATCAAAGTTAATATACTCTGTGAGCTCTGCTCAACTGAGTATAATAATTTTTTTGTTGTGATAGAAAAAAGTAGAACATTTATTTAGTCTTAACGTAGTCTTCGTGGCTTGAAAATATATCTAACAAGGAAACCATTTCTGAGCTATAGGAGTCTGTAAGATCTTTTTGTGATCTTGCATGCCTCATAGATGATATGACTGGATCAGAAGAGATGGCCAACATGTTGAAAAGGTCCTCGTTTTGTCTAACTTGTGAGATTTTGCAAGCGTTAGTACTTCTATGTCTTTTGTAGTCCTTGTTTTTAGATTCTTGAGCTTTTTCAGACAATTCTCCTAATGGTAAACACTGGTATTCTATTAAATCTTTTCCATGGGGCAAAATTTTATGTACCGTTGGTGTGAGCTTCTTCTCAGGATACTTTTGAAGCTGCAGCTCTGTAGTTTTCGATGCATATTCTCCAAATTTATGTCCATTAACTTTTTCATGGCAATTTTAAATATTTAAAATTACTCCCAATCGTTTGACAATATCTCTATCGACTCCAGTAATGTGAGCAGTCATTTCAATGTGTTCAAAAAATCTTCTTGAGGAGTTTCCATCATTTGCGTTGCCTTATCCATACTTTGAGCAGTCAACTCTCAGGCCAAGCTCATTATAGAATACATCTTGAATTATTTTTTTCTAATGTTTTGTTTTTCCTTATATGTTACATTGTCGTCGAAAACTTCTCCTTGTTGTGGTAGTGTATAAGCCAGTTTCAAAACGAATTCCATGCACCTTACCCTCGCATGCAAAGGAGATATTCCATACTCATAATTTAGTTCGTCATTTAGCCATAAACATATTACCATCTGTAATTGTTCCATCGTCTACATTTATTCTTTGTTTATATGCGCTTTGTCCTGAGGATCCATCACAGCCCCATTTAATTATCAATGTTAGGCTTTTTGGCAGTGAATTCAACTTTTCTTCACAAAAACTTTTCAAGAGTCGCATAGACATATGACCCATTAAGTTTTGGAGCTCAACTTCAGCTGATTATTTTTGCTCTTGGAAGAAGTGCTTCTTTCTTGGTTTGAGTGATTTGTTTGTATCCAGGGAAAACATCGGGATTATGGTGCAATAATGACTCACGCAATATATTATATTTATCCTTCGATAACCCGAGATCTATAAACACAGCCAAAGACCCTTCAGGAGTGTATGTCCTAGGAAGCGCATTTGGGGGTGTGGGAATGCGGTTTTTGATTCTTCTCAGTCGCACTGGACTTGCTAACGCAACTGCTCCTATCATATGAGACTTGGTGTTTTCTTCGTCCTTTTTATATTAAATAGCCAATGATTCTGAAAGATGAGTCGTGGCGATAGTTCTAGTATTATCTGGCAGCTTTCTTTTCCTTGTGTAGGTCGAACATTCTTCTATGGGTTTTGTTGGTCTTCCTCTAGTTCGATTGGGTCATGTGCTAGGCATTTCTTCTTCCAAAATACTTTTACCAGCTAGCCAGCTTTCATGCTTATTTATAAACCTTGAAGTAGAACGACCGGCTGCTTGCCATTTTCTTTGTATCGGAATGTAGAGGAAGCCAATTTTTTTTTTTAAGTCTTCGTCTTCTTTGTTGCATGCTTCATTTGGTAATTCTGCCGTAATAGCCTCAACGAACTCCGCTTTTGTTTTTGAAGCTTTGAACACCTCAAATAGTTTGGAGTTTTCTAGAGACATATTAAAATTTGCCATCGAGTATATCTTACTAAAAATATGTGAGCTATATTTAGTTTATTTAAATAAACAGAATGCTTTATTCTATAGACTCCAAAAAACGACTGATTTTGGGCGTCGTATTAAACATTGCTTTATATACTCAAATTATGGAAATGAGTTCCAGGTATATTATGCAGCTTGTAAACGAAAAATTTGGTTTTATTAACAAATTCAACAACAAAAGTGACCGTACTAAATTCGCCTCCTTCTTAACCATACCTGCTCAGGCGCGTATTTATACCCAAGGTTGCCTCACTTTATTTGATGTAAAAAGTTAAATCGCAGCTGAACGCAGGTAGACCTTATGAATTCAGGTAACTGAATATTTGGCAAATACCTACTGTAAATTTCACGGACACCTTTTTTGTCCTTTTTTTTATTTTCCATCAAAGTTCGAAAAAGGTCCTAAAAATAAGCTTTTAGAAAAACAGGTAGATCTGACAACTTTTATAAAAAAACCAATTTTATGTTTTGCTTCAACCTAGAGTTAAATATCCTTTCGTTGTAATACAAGAAAGCAGTAGCAGGCCGTTTTATTTAGAGACAAAACAATTTTTAATACAACAAAAAAGAACAAAAACCACAAATTTTTCTAAGTGTTAAAAATTAATAAATTTTGAGCGGCTCTACCTTCTAAAATATCACATTCTGTAAGAGTTATATATTCGTAATCCCTGGAAAATTCTCTATTAAATACATGTCTTAGGTTTATCGAACGCCTTCATGAAATTTTTGTTTTTTTCCAGGCTTTTCGGGCAGAAGCGCCACAGTGCGTCGGTAAATCCGATTAGTGTTACTATTTTCGTTACACAAATCGTTCACCATTACATTTCTTTCGTCGCACGTAATGATTTCGGTATGCTCAATTTAAAATTAAAAATGAAATTGCAAAAATCCTACCAAACTTACATCAGCATACTAAATACCTCTAAGAACCTTTGGTCGACCTTCGTACATCAACTTCATTTCTCAGACAGTCATTGTATCAAGGCTACACGTCTAAAGATGCAAAACTAAGGATTTAAACAAAAATAGTCCCAAAACACACAAAAGGCTTCCTATCAGGCACAAAAGCTCTAAAAGCTACATCCGTTATATGACTGAGCATGAAAGCGTCCATCTTTTTGGAAGCAGCATTTGCGTAGGTGCAAGCAATATTTAAGGGAAAAATCGTTAATACAGCAAATGATACTCATTTTATCCTTGAATGCAAAACATGTACATACACACACACACGCGCGCATTACTTTTACTAACAGGATTACGTCTTAGATAGTTGGGGTGGTGTGCTTTGAAAGTTTTATCGTTTTGATTGTCTAAAAATAAAAGCCATTATTGTGCCTTGACAGCCAAAAATGAAGTCAGCCGAAGAAATTTATATTTCAGTCAACATCAGCCAATGCCTTGTTCCCAAGAACTCTGAGGAGAGTATTAAATACATTTTTTATGTACATATGTAAGGCAAAATTTTTGTTTCTTGATAATATTTACATTTGTTGTGGGCATAAATGATATCGAGTTTTGAGAAAAACAGCTTGAATTATTTTTACTTAAATATCCAGCAGAAAAAATAGCTTGTCAAAAACTGGTACAAATAAGAACCTAAAAATTATCCTTTTTTCCATACAAGTAACTGTAATTTTATTGGCCAAGTGGTATAGTGAGTACTAAGTGTGCTTTTCTACCATATCGAATGCTTCAAGTTAAAGTCCAGATACAGATAACACGAGAAATATGGCACATAAAGTTATTCAGACAAGACTGTTTCGTCTGATGTCTGCAAATTCTCCTAAAACATTTCTGCTGTAGCCGCTTTTTAAAATTCAATATGTATCTGATGCCCGATATAAATACTGTCCAAATAATTTACAAATTAAAACTATCAACCAAGGCGAATTCAGTACCAGGTGTTGTTATCCCAACAGCTGATTGCTTCTTCTTGGTTATTTTCCATACAACGCCTTGTACTACAGCATTTCAGTTAATCGAAATCAATGAAAATTTTCTTTTGATTTGGCATTCTTCCGCACGGCGAATTGGTTGAATTCGCTTTGCCACCACCTGGTATGGATTCGCCTTGGTATCAACTCAAAATCGGTAAAGAAGAAAAAGTTTTCTAAGATCAGCCAACTAGTATATTTCAATCGGAAATAGTTAGTACTGAAAGGGCCTTCGGCATAGTTTTAGAAAATTCACCAAAAGATCTACAACAGCAAAGCAGAGCCTATGATGTTCAATACACCAAGTACAACATTTAGCTTAGTCAGTGACTGTAAGAAAATACTAAAGCCAGCAGGGAGCTGCGCTAGCATCACACTTGTCAGGATTGCTTATGACAGGAATATCGAAGATAAAGATAAATCTGATAAGTAAGCAGAAGCGTAATCATAGTTATATAAAACTTAGGCAATTGCGGTGCAGAGATGTGAATAGAAATAACAAGGCAATAAAGGAAATTGGTACTATTAATCAGATCCTGGGATCAGGACGAATGGGGCTTCAATGTAAACACTTTTCGACCTTCCTTTAGCTATTAAGCCATTTATCGGATTATAATGAAACTTTGGTGAGATTTGAAGTAATACAGAAAAAATTGTATTGCATATTTTAGGAACTAAGATGGCCATATTTGGCAGCAATTGTAGGCAGATTTTAATTATATTGGAAGTAATAATGTTAAGTGCCTATAAACTTGGAGTGTAAGCGGCTTTGTTGAAGAGTTAAGCGTCTGTGCTCAATCCCATTTCACACATTGTGGAACCTTGACCGATATCAATTTCAGAGAGAGAGCGCACTTCAACGACCCCACTACGGCATATAGGCTATTGTACTCGGCAATGTAAAGGATGACATTTGTTTCCTTCAAGAGATGGGAAGCACTATGGCAGCAAAAGTACTGGATTTGTGGAAGAGACCACTGCGCTTCTAATAGGAGCTTAGAACATAGCCGATGGCTTAAAATCATAGAGCGCGGGCCAAGCAGAAGTATTCAGCCCCAATAGATAACAATCTAAGTAGAACTCATGATCATGAAACCTTGGCTCCCAAAAGTAGGTTTGAAGTTTAGACTATATACAGGCATTACCATTATTCTCCCAACTTGAATTTTAAATAATTTCTCAAGTCTGTAGCTTCGTCTGATCTTCATTACTCTTTCAAAATACAGTCTCTCTTTACATACATAACACCCTTGCTTGCAATATAGCACGTCAGCCTCTTCTTCTTTTCGTCAGTTGGACACTTCTAGAGATGCCAAAACCTCGTTGTTCCTTTGCTTCCAATAGGTGGGTGGAATGTCTTTCATCACCAACTTCCACAAAAATTCAGTTAGTTTGTATGTCTACTCTATTGGGACTGGAAAGGGAATGAAAATAAATAAAAGGAAGGCAGAGGAAGGCTCTGCCCTAGGACCTCTTTTGTTCAGTTTATTCGTCAATGATGCATCAGTGCATTCGTCTAGTCGGGTTGGGCTTGTTGAGGATTTTTGTTTTAAAATAAAAAGTGATTTTGCAGGTATGTATATCGAAATCGGCAAGTGATAACCGTTTCAGCTTTAATAAATCTAACTCATATGCGTTGCCTATATGTTGTTGTTGTTGTAGCAGTGATTTTTTATTTATTTATTATTTAAAGTCGACGACAAACTATGGTCGACTGCATAATATAAAAGATATATAAATATACAACTCAAAAGTTAAAAATTTAAGATATATCGAGATTTCAACAATGTTATATTACAAACAAAGATATATTATTGAACATTACACTTTAATTTTAGAATATAATAATAATAAGAAATATGAGCAGAAATATCATCTTATACCGAGATCTTATACAGGCAGAATGCATCAGATTCCGCTCAGCATGATTTCGGAATGCAACAAGATTCCAATCAACATGTCATGGAAATCCGGCAGTGCTAAGAGTAGTGTAATGAAGATACGCCATCACAAGGCATAAACAAGTAACATGCCCTGTGTTCTTGGAATGCACCTATTTCCAATCAGCTCGATGCCTGACCCATAAGATTATACTGCCGGAATGCATACGATTCCGGTCAGTGATTCATGAAAAATCATGTTTTTAACGTTGTTGGAATGCACCAGATTCCAATCAACACAGTACTGTCTTGTTCCTTCTTAATGAGACATGTTGATAAATGTTCCTCCATCCTTAAGCGAGATAGTGCCTGTTTTCTACGGAAGAAACAAATGCCGACAAATTAAATTAGCTTGTATTTCTTACATTAGATAGGCAAGTATTGCATTACGTATAGTGGCAAAAGTACATTCAGCTATACAAGTCATTGTAGTGCGCGCACCAGATATGAAGAGGATTATTTTTAGCAAAGTTTCGTCGACAAAGGGGTAAATAAAAAGGAGCGTAGTGTCTGAATACTCTAGGGGCAACCGCAAAAAACAAGCGGCCTAGAAGGTCGCCCTATCCAATATGGGTGCCAATCACAAATTGTCATAAATGTCCTCCAACGGAAGCCCAAGGGAACTTGCTGTTTAACAGGGGTGGACCATAATGAGAGGGGTGTTAGAGGCGTTGGTTCTACAATACAATTGGAGAGATGGTTGGTGTCATGTGGGGCACACTGCAAGCAGGACATACATTTTGTATGTCGGGGTTGATTCTGGATAGGTAAGAGTTTAACCTGTTACAGTACCCAGATCGAAGTTTAACTAGAGTGTGGCGCGTTTCCCTAGGGAGAGTGCGTTCCTCCTCTGTAAGTTTTGGGTATTTTTCTTTAAGTATTGGATTCGCCGGGCAAATCCTGGCATACAGGTCCAACGCCTGCCAGTGGATGTCACTGAGAACCTGCTTGTGCTTTTTTTACTTCATACGGCTGTGTTTTCAGGTGCCATATTTCCTCATAATGCTTACGGAGGTGACCCCTTGAACACCTGGGCAGTAGAGCCTCATCAATCAGATGCCTGTTGGGATGCCCAGGTTTCTGGGTATTCAACAGAAACTTCTTGGTTAGCATTTCATTTCTTTCCCTAATGGGGAGTACTCTCGCTTCATTATGTAGATAGTGTTCTGGGGATAAAAGAAGACAGCCTGTAGCTGTTCTGAGGGCAGTATTTTGACAGGTCTATATTTTCTTCCAGTGAGTAACCTTTAGGCTTGGCGACCATGTTGGTGTTGCCTATACATACGTAAAAGCATAGTGCATGTGGAGATTATTCCGGAGCTGTTTATTTGTAAAAGTTCTCTACAGTTTTCAAACAAAACTGGTACTAAATGAGATATTCTAAGTACATTTTGGCCTTTTCATGTTTGTATACATTCAACAATATACCACTTGCAAATGATAAAAAAGAACGATATAATCAATTGTCGTAAAAAATGCAAACTAATATTTTAACACTGAGAAAAAAACCAAATTCGAAGATCATTGTTTTCCACATAACCCCACAAATATGCATATACATATGTACATACATACAATTTCAAAAAAATAAAGACACCTCAATTTCTATAAATAAATTAATATATTGTCCCTAAATTGCCACTCCCACTGCGAAATTTAATATTATATGATTTCAGCGCAAGCCTAACGCCCGCACAATATGTACGAAATTTCTATTCTGTTTGTATTTTTGCATAACCACAAAGCACTCACCTTCCACATTCGGCATCGAGTAGACAACGAGTATCACCGAAACTACCACTCGCCCTCAAGATGCCAGCATGTTCTAAACCACCAGCCAAGCTGCCGCCCGCGGCAGACAAACGATGTGCTACACCACCAACTAAACCAAAACGCCCACTAGCACTGGCGCCAATCGTACCACCTTTTCCGCCACCGCCACTGCAACCTCCACTACCACCGCTGGCACCTTCTACACCAACAAATGAATGTTTATAGTAACAGTGTTCGACTGGTCGATATCCTGATGACGTCTGCAAGAACATTTTATCAATGTGTGCTGGCGTATCCTCGCTGGGGGATACAACCGGTGTGAATGGATTGTAGATTTCCTCACCCTCCGCAGGTACGATGTCATCAGAGAGCTCACGTAATATAGAAGAGAGGCCACCAGCTGAGTAAAGCTTGCCTGTATTAAATGAAGTGTAAAAGTATATGTATGTATGAATAATAAATGCAGAATTAAAGAGAGATGTTACACTAAATTTGATGATAAAAGAGCAAAAAGAGAGCAAGATTTTTTGCAAAAGTGTGAAAATTACACTAGAATCTAGCGAAAGAGACAAATATGTAGTCATTGCTGTCTGCTTGTAAATATAATAAATTATTTAAATTTTGAATGAAAGATTGTATAAACGTATTTATATGTGAACATAAACATATCTGACCCAATATAAGTATTCATATCCTTTTTAAAAGGCAGTCCCATGATGGTTTTGTGATTCACGAATCCGATTAAACTGAAAAAATAAGATTTTTGACAGGAGAGATATAGATTAGTGGAAGACTTCAATCGGTTTCGCTAGCAAAATCCTCAATTTCCCTCTCTATAAAGATGTGAACAGCTTTATTAGTCCACTATCGTGGTACTTGCGCATGATACTAGTATTTTGTATCGCTGCGATTGCATCCACGTCTTTCCTGTTCAACGGCTTTTCCATGCTTTTCATTTGGTAAGGGATCCGAGTAAGCAATGACCTTCGGTCATCTGGTTAATGTAGGAAATGCACTTTATATGTAGTTTTTGTTTTTTTTTTAATCTATCCGATACCCAAATATGTCGTTGGACGATGAAACGCCGGTTCACATTCTCTGTGAATGCGTGGCTCTGGCTGGACAAAGACTATCCCATCTAGGTGGTCGGACTCTTAATCCTTATGTGATATGGAGCAAAAAGTCTGAAGAGGTCCTTAAATACATCAAAAGCCTCTAGGTACAAAATTAGCCTGAAAGGTCTTGCACAATATATCTGCACAAAGGTCGCAGTGCTTCCAGACTTAGTAATAATAATAATAATATGTAGTTGGGCATGAAGGAAAGTATTTTACGACTGGCTTATTAGGTAATATCTCCTCAAGAATATTTTTAATACATTTTTCAATAGGGTTTTTTGTTTTGTATTATTCAATCATTTAAAGAATGAACAAATTATGTTTTTACTAATCAAAAGTATGAAATTTATGGTACATAAGTACCTGGGTTGCCTAGCTGTTATGGCAGACCTATTGGCTTGCCAGGTTTAATTATGAGAATACAGTGAGTCATTATCACCCATTTGTTATATATTCAAAAAGTTAATAAAATAATATCCTTTCCAGGATCCAGCTTGGATTCCGCGATATCAAGTCCACATAGATAGGTAAGAATCAATTAAAAACAATTTTTACTTTTTGCCGTAAGAAATATTCAATGGGATTCCTTGTGTAATCAACCCCTTCACATTAACCGGTTGAAACTTATTAATCTTCCCGCATTTCTTAGTCGTTGAAAAATGCTTGGGAACATTTATTTATTAGTGAACTCTTGGATTTCTAGATCTTTTCTAATCGAAGCAAGACCAACTGTTGTTGTTGTTGTTGTAACCATAAGGTTACTCCCCGAAGGCTTTGGGGAGTGTTATCGATGTGATGGTCCTTGCCGGATACAGATCCGTTCCATGAGAAGCTTGGGGTCGCCAGAGCCTCGTCTGTTAGTGAAACAGGATTCGCCACGGATAGGTGAAGTTGACAATTGGATTTGGAGAAGCTGTATATTGCGCTGGCAACCTGAAGGGTTGCGCTACACAACCCCTTGAATCTGGTATTTTAGTCGCCTCTTACGACAGGCATACCTACCGCGGGTATATTCTGACCCCCTAACCCGATGGGGGACCGCCGACCAACTCGACATTTTAAGCCTTTCTCCCTAAAACAATATAACACCAATTTTGAATTAAATGAGAACTTCTGCAGTATGTGTCAAGATTATAACTCTCACCCAAGCACAAATGATAGCTCGCTCCCACTTTTTAGCAATCAAACATCTATTTTTACCTCTCTTAATAGTTAGCAACTAACTTATGCACTACAAAGATGATTTTTTGTTTCTCTACAATAACAATGTAAACTACTAGGTGACCCGTTAGACGTCGTTCTGCCCCAACTTTGGTCTGTCTGCAAAACTTTTAATAATTTTTTACCTCTTACGCTCCCTCTCCTTTTATCCTTTTTTTTTTTGGTATACTTTAATTCACTCCTCCCTTTGCCTTTCTCTTCTTCTGTGTCTCTTTCTCCCTCTCCGTAATTTCTCTCGCTTCCTTTCTCTCAAACTCTCTCTCCTTCTCCCTCCCCCGCTCCATCTATCCCTTTCTCTCCATTTCTAGGTTATGTTAGGTTAGGTATTACCTGCCTGTTATAAGAGGCGACTAAAAAACCAAATTGATTTAAGGGGTTGTGTAGCGCAACCCTCTCAAGGGGTTGCCAGCGCAATATATAGTTTCTCCAACCCATTTGTCAACCTCAGTTATCCGTAGCGAATCCTGTTTCATTAACAGCCTAGGCTCGGACGACCCCAAGTTCCTCATGCAACTAGGGGGTGGGAGGGCGGTATGGCCTAGAAGGTTTAACTTATATATATAAAAATTTAGCTTTTTTTCGCGTTGTGATGAATTTTACGGAGAATAGCTGAACGTACTTTAACCAAACTTTGCCACATTGAAGAGGCACATGTGGAGAAGGTTTAAAACTATGTTTGGTTAAAATCGGTTCACGCATTCGTGACTTATGCGTATATATGTGCGTAAAATGTACGCACCATACAAACCGTTTACAACAACAACCATACGGGTAAGAGAAATGCTGCTTCATGTGTACTGTGTTTTTTTCTTCGTGTTCTTTCGTTTCTCCTTTCACTTCTCCGTCAACACGCAGTATACACGAGGAAGCATCGTTCAATTATATGGTTGGCTCAAGTCGACAAGAACAAAACACCTTTGCACAGATTATCATAATCTGTGTATTGGTGCATGGTTTAATTATCATTCAACCATGCCTAACAACAGCCTTTGTTTACATTTTGTATCTCCTTTTGACAACCGCAGCGACCATGCAATGAAAAAAATAAAATCAGCTGATGACTTGAGACAACCATATCATTCAACAATGCGAGGTAGCGTTCCTCTTAGGCAAGTGATTGTTGTTGTAAACGGTTTCCATGGAGAGTACATTTTACTCAAATATTTACACAAAACCAGCATTTAAATGTTGCAATGCGTGTATTGTGGCCAGTGCACGGGGTTTTTAAAACGAGAAAATGGGTAGACGAAAAATTAAAATAGTGGTAGAAGTTGGTAGATTTTTTTTTTTTTTTCAAGAAAACAATAGCTACATTTTATATTTGTACAAAACAATTCATATTTTATTGTAAAAGAAATAAAGCACATTTCACGGAAATAACACAAAAAAATGTAAACAATCCAAAAAAATTCATATAAATTTGTATATACATAGCTAATGCCTATATCATACTTGCTTTTTCCTGTATTTTGAGCTTGAAATACTGAGGAAACTTTACCGATACGTCTCATTGCAACAGCAATTTTCCAATATACCGGTATTACTCTGCCACAAAATAACCGATTTTGGCATGTTATCGTTTACTTAAAACTTTTTTTTTTCGTTCAAAATTATTCATAAAAAACTGATGAAAATGCGCAGGAAAATATTTGCGAGCTCATTTACTAATTTCTTTCATAAACAAATTTATTTCTTGTTTGAATTTGTGCATAAATTTTTCAAAATAAGAACCGAATTTCAACAAAAAAAATTGTCAGAAAAAAACAAAAGAAAAATCTAGTTCCATATGGGCGTTAAAAAAATACAAGGAACAAAATCACCTTCAAAGTAAAATTTTTTATAAAATCTTATTAATTTAATTGGAGGCTGAAATAAAGTCCATCCGATACAATACTCTTTTATTAATATTTGATTGGAAATGCTTGAAATTTTTAATCCATTATGCTTGGCGGTTTTTATGTCGTTCATTATAGAGAACTACCTTTCTGCGGCTGCACTAATGTGAGGTAATATTGCTAAGGAGAACATTTATTCACTCAAATTTTCTTTTAGAAGATTCTTTTCAGTTCCCAATTTTATCCATCCTTTAAGAATATCGTCGAAAAATATCTTTTCTATTATTTCCTTATCATATAACATTAATGATCGCCATTCGTGGTTGAGAATTTCCATGGAAGTCTTGTGAAATGGAAAAGCTTTAAGTAAGGGAACAATCGGTGTCATTTGACTAAATTGAATATTTTTTGCATCAAAATATTCCAAAAGGTGTAGTTTTTCCTCTACGAAATTGAATCGTTTCTTAATTTCCTTACAAAGGCAAATGTTGGTAGATTTTTAGGCTTTGGTGGTAGAAGTGGTAGAAAATGAAAATGGGCTAAAAAGTTGGTAGATCTACCAATAAAGTGGTAAAATCCGTGCACTGATTGTGGTATTGGTGACTTTGACAGCATTGTTAAACACAAACATACAGCCTGATTTTGTATCTCGAGACGAACGATCGTTTCGTCTGCCAGACGATTCGTTCGTGTATATGTATCATGTAAGTAAACGTTCGTCTGGCCACATGAAAACAGTTTATTGTTACGTTGTTGTCGTTTAGGTTGGTAGTTTGTAACTCGAATACAAGACGACAGTAGAGCAAAATAGACGAAAGGTTATTAGTGATCGTCTTGATGGTGGTGGATGATTTCAGTAGTTTTGAGACCAAGCACAAGCGTATACAGCGCGTCTTTTCGCCGTGGCATTGGAACAGAACGGACGTGGTAAGTTACGGCGGCAAAACAGTGAAAAGTGTAAATCAAGGTCAAAAATAATTATTATTTTGGAAAATTTTAATGAAAATATCGACGGAAAATGAAAAACAATCTCTTTTCTTAAATATTTTCATTAAAAGTAAAGAAAAAATACAAAATTACAGCCGATATTTTCAACAAAATATTCAAAAATTTCGCCGATGAATGACGGTTTCTGTTCTAAGTTTGTTTGGCTTCCGTACGTAGTCAATTTGGAGGGTAAAAAACATAGAACAGAAATCGGAAATCATCGCCTAAAATTTTGGATATTTTGGAAAATTTTAATGAAAATATTTAAGAAAAGAGATTGTGTTCACATTTTCCAACGATATTTTCACGAAAAATTTACAAAATATATATTATTTTTGCAAATGATTGGTAACAAGTGAAGCAGCGAACAAAGGGAGTGAGAAATACACACAACAGAAATCGGCAAAAATAATAAATATTTTGGAAGTCTTTACTAAAAATATTTAAAAAAAGAGATTGTTTTCACACTTTCCGTAGATATTTTCAGGCAAAATTTCAAAAATAGATATTATTTTTGCTGATGATTGCCGATTTCTTTTCTGTTTAATTTCCATTTCAACACATGGTCACAGTTCAATTATATTTTCAAAAGATGCTGCTAACAGTATGTCAATTTGAATTCCATTTTAAAAACAGAAAATTAGCAATCAAGAGCTCAGAGTGACATAAAGAAGACCAGTTTGATTCGATTTTGATAAAAGTGACGTTTGAATGCAACTGACAGGTAAAAGAAATGCCAAGAGGTGGAAGAGGTAGAATACATGCTAACATCGGACGTAATACCCGTCACAATAGAAATGTGCAAAATCACAGACAAAATAAAAATGAAGAAAATCATGCTAATAGATTTAAGTCAACAAAGAGATCGTAACAGGTCACGTTCTCAAAATCGGCCAATAAATATCAATTCTGTAAATTTGAATGGTGCAGCATTTCAATGTAACCCACAATTTGATTATTCATTTCACAAATACGTTGTCATTGGAAGTATGGATAAAATTTGCGGATTTTGTCACGCATTGAAATTTAAAACTGAAAAATCAGGCATGTGTTGCGCTGCAGGAAAAGTTCGTTTACCAGACATACAACATCCGCCCGAACCATTAGCTACATTATTATCCGGAAGATCACCCGATTCCAAACATTTTCTTGTAGACAAGATTTAAAAGATTTATTACACACACACAATGGTTTGGTGCAAAGTTTTAAAACAACAATCGAAAGATTGTCATCTGGTAATCATAAAATCAAAATTGATGCAAATAAAACGCCTACCGGCAAACATCGTGGAAGATACAATCAACCAACTTCAAGCAACGAGGTTGCAATTGTGATGAATTTCAACCAAGGGATATTGTTTTGCAAAGAAGAAATGATAAACTGCAAAGTGTTAATGAAACGCATCGAAAATATGATGAACTGCAATATCCTCTGATATTCTGTCGTGGTGAAGATGGTTATTCGATTGATATAAAACAATAAAACCCAGCAAATGGTCAAGAAATGAAATAAAACTGTAAGTGCAATGAATTATTATGGATACCGAATCATGATGAGAAGAAATCAAGAGAATCACATTTTAAAATGTCGTAAATTATTTCATCAGTACATTGTTGACATGTATGCCAAAATAGAAACAGAACGATTGAATTACATTAAATTCAACCAAAGAAAATTACGCTGTGACGAATACATACATTTACGAGATGCAATTAACAACGATACCATCGTGAATAACATTGGTCAAATGGTAATATTGCCTTCATCGTATACAGGCAGTCGAAGGCATATGCATGAACACGCCCGAGATGCAATGTGTTATGTCAGAAATTATGGTCGACCCGACTTATTCATAACTTTTACATGCAATCCGAAATGGGATGATATTAAGAATCATTTATATCCTGGACAATCAGCTACTGATAGGCATGGCATTACTGCAAGAGTGTTTAGACGAAAGCTACAGTCTCTAATGAATTTCATTGTAAAACATAAAGTTTACGGAGATGTACAATGTTTCATGTATTCTGTGGAATGGCAAAAAAGAGGCTTGCCTCATGCGCATATTTTGATTTGGTTAAAACAAAACCTAACTACAGATAAAATTGATGATATTATATGTGCTGAAATTCCAGATATAAATGAAGATCCCGAATTACATGCTACTGTAACCAAAAACATGATTCATGGTCCGTGTGGTACGTTAAATCAAAATTCTCCATGTATGGTTGATGGTAAATGTTGCAAAAATTACCCAAAGCAATTAATTGCTGAAACAATGACTGGAAATAATGGATATCCATTGTACCGTATAAGATCACCAGAAGATAATGGAAAAAACAGTCACTGTGAAAATAAATAATCAAGATGTGGAGATCGATAACCGTTGGATAGTTCCGTGTTCCAAATTATTATCGAAAACATTTAACGCACATATAAATGTTGAATATTGTAATTCCGTAAAATCCATCAAATACATATGCAAATATTGAATGTTTTGTTTTGAGTGGTAAGTGACAACGTTCAATTATTTTATACTAAAAAATAAAAAACACACACCTTAGTGTCACTTAAATAATAATTTTTATTTTGTAACTTAAATTACAAAAACAATACAAATTGTTTCGACACTCGCTTTATTTGTCATCTGATGGACAATGGTTAGTTGACATAAACACCTGAAGAAGGCACCACGCGAGTGTCGAAACAATTTGTATTGTTTTTGTAATTTAAGTTACAAAATAAAAATTATTATTTAAGTGACATTAAGGTGTGTGTTTTTTATTTTTTAGTATAAAATAATATGCAAATATATCAATAAAGGAAGTGACATGGCAGTATTTGGAGTTGCAAATCAGAATGATGAAATCACTAATTACCAAATGGGAAGATACATTAGTAGCAACGAAGCAGTTTGGAGAATATTATCATTTCCAATTCATGATCGCCTTCCAGCTGTTTATTTCACTGAAAATACTACTCCACAAATGGATGAACGACCACCAGCAACAATACTAACTGCATTTTTCAACTTATTTGAAACAGATTCATTTGCAAGAACATTTCTTTATTCAAATGTGCTGTTACGTGGCTGACTGTTTGGGTGGTGAGGAGCGGCGGCAAGCAGGTATGCTTGCGGGCCCAGGCTAGCTCGTCGTCTTGGGCGGGGTATTGCACTACCGACCTCACCCGCAGCCACATGAACAAAAAGAGGGTTCATACCTGCATGTGTATAGAAAGGAGAGAAAAAGCTGAAAAAGATAGAAATAAACGTGAGGGGCAGAGTTAAGAGGGGAAAAAGATGGAGGCCTGTCCTGTCAGGTGGAGTCTACCCTCCCTCTGCAGTGCAACCTGCACCGCATCATGGGCACTGTGCTGACTCCTATCTACTTACAGTGCCCCCAACCCTGACATGAGTCTGTCCCCTGTCACTCAGTCATTTTCCCTAAACACTCACCTTCACCTAACCTTTCCGCGCACAAGCGCAGCACCAACACCAACTTAAAACTTTAGCCCTGCATAATGAATGTCTTAAAATTTCATCCAAACATAATTCTTATAATTTATTTACAAAATTTTTGGTTTACAAATTACCGACTAACACCCTACTACTAGTTCACCAATTTCAATAAAACTTTAAACTCAAAGTTTACTACAAAATAATTTTCCAAGTGTTTCAAAAGTTTACTCAAAGTAACAATAAAAAAATTGCTCAAACTTAATGCTAAATTTTATTACTGGCGAACATTAAAAATTCATAAGAGTGCAAGAACCAGTAGATACATTCCAAATTCAATTCTATAAAAAAAATACCTACGACTAATAGACAAAGTGTCTGGCCTCAAACAAAAAAATTTAAACTTTTAGGGCCACCCTAATGCGATATTATTAATAGGAGCTAATTCTAAATTCTAAAGATACAAATTCACATAAAATAAAATAAGAGGGCGAATAAAAAAAATTCAAGTACCCTAATCCCTGACCTACCGCAACCGCTCAAATAAACATAAGATCAATTATGTACACAGCAAAAGTAGGTCATCAAGGAAAAGAATTAATGTGTATATGCAAACAAATGGTATGTATGTAAGTGCAACTGTACGTTTGTGACGTTTTCCATGCATGCACATATGTTCGTTGCACTCTGTTTTTATTTTTCTGCTTTGCTAATTCCTGTTCTATTTTTGAAAGAGCAGGAATCTGTGCTAACACATGTACATACAACTAAACAGGCGTATTTTGATAAATTTTTTATATTTCACTGAAAACACTCACCAAGTTACTCTCCTTATCCAACGGCGCCGCTGCAGTTGAGTAGCTGAAACAAAAAAACTCAAACATACATACGTACATATGACCACGCCCAACCACTGATCAAGATCGATCGCATACGGTCTTGGATGTGAGCGTATTGATAGTGATAACGTTATAGCCGTGCTGACAATATATAAAAAAAAAACGTGAATGAAAGAAAAGAAAAATTCGAAAGAAAAAAAATTATAAAAAAAGATTCAACAATTTTTCAGGTGTTTAAAAGCAAGCTCCTGAGGCTAAATGTGCGGAAGTCAGGGGTAAGTTTGTCGGAAGCGTTCCGGCAAAGAAGTATGTATGTGCGATCTGGGCAAACCAAATTAGTAAAATAAGTAAGTTCAAAATTGCATAATTTCGACTTAGTCCAAAAAAAAAACATGTGCGGAAGTGGAACTGTGGGCAGAGCACACCGATAAAGATCAGTGTGCTCAGAACATAGTAATTAGCCGCAACAAAAGAAACAAAAGAATCTTACAAATAAATGTCACAGAAAGGGGAATTGCAAATGAAAAACTAATTAAAGAAATTTCAAAAAGTGTAAAGTGAAATGAAAAATTAATCAAAAATATAATAAAAAAAAAAAGGCAAGTGAAGTATTAATTAGACCTTAGCAAAAAGGTTTCCTGGAAAAATTTTCAAATTAGCAACCCCAGCCCTTAGTTTTACCCAATATTTTTCCTACCACAAAACTTATGTCAAAAAAGGAATGTTACAATAAGAGTAAGCCAAATTCTTTGATAACGGGTCACAATGGCTAGAATACAAGGACAAACTAAGAATCTACAAAAAAGTCCTGAGACAAGCGAAGAGAACTTCATGGAGAAACTTCTGCACTGGAGTCGAAAGTGTCGTGTACACATCCAGGCTACGGTGCGTGCTTTCTAAGACGCAAACAGCTATTAGCTTTCTGCGGAGACCGAATGGTACCTGGACCAGCACAGAAGGGGAAACTCTAGAGCTGCTCCTGGACACACATTTCCCGGGAAATATGACAAACGCACCGGAAGTACCTGCAGCAAACCAAGCTGTGAATATACCCATCACTGAGGAGAGAGTGAGGTGGGCAGTCAAAAGTTTTAAAACTTTTAAGGCTGCTGGACTAGACGGGATTGTACCCGCTCAACTTATATACTCTTTGGAGGTATCAGCCAACTGGCTGCGGCACATATATACCGCTTGTTTGGCTATGAACTATATTCCGTGTGCATGGAGGAGCGCCACGGTCATATTCATTCCTAAGGCAGGCAAAGCCTCTCATTACGAGCCGAAGGACTATAGACCTATCAGTCTTTCATCCTTCGTACTCAAGACTCTAGAGAGAATAGTTAGCGATTTTCTCACTACAAGCATTTATAGGAATCTCATTTCGGACTATCAACACGCGTACACCAAAGGTAAATCTACGGAGACTGCGCTACACAGCCTAGTCTCTACTATAGAAACATCCTTGTTCGAAAAGGATTATTGTCTTGTGGCCTTCCTAGACATTGAAGGAGCATTCAACAACATAAGTCCAGACGCCGTTAACATTGCTTTAACTGATCTGGACGTAAATAGACCCTTAGTGGGACTAATTGATGAACTGCTCAGGGGAAGGAAAGTGCTCTCCTCACTGGGGAAGGTTGAGGTAACACGATTTGTCGCAAGGGGCACGCCCCAGGGTGGTGTCCTTTCCCCCTTACTATGGAACCTAACGGTAAACTCGCTATTAAGAGATACTAGTTGGGGGAGCGGGAAGGTCGTGGCATATGCTGATGACCTAGCGATTATCTACAGAGGCAAGTTTCCTCAAACTTTGTGCGACTTGATGCAGGTAGCACTGCGAGAGGTTTCCTTGTGGGCTTCCCGATGTGGACTCAGCGTCAACTCCGATAAAGTAGAGCTTGTCTTATATACCAAACGATACAAAATACCATCGTTGAACCTACCTGAACTAAATGGGGTGCGCCTAAGCCTGGTAGATAAAGCCAAATTTTTAGGCGTAGTTTTAGACAAAAAGCTGAACTGGAAGGACAACGTTATCCAGCGACAAAAGAAAGCGTACATTGCATTATATACGTGTAAAAGAGCCATTGGCAAAAAATGGGGACTCACCCCCAACATATGCAGATGGATTTATACCGCGATTATCAGACCCATACTGCTGTATGGGGTAGTCGTATGGTGGCCAGCCTTGAGCAAGGCGTCAAACCTAAACTTGTTGGGTAAAGTCCACAGATCCAGCATGATAAGCATAAGCGGGGCTCTAAGGACAACGCCTAGCGAAGCTCTTCAGGTCATTCTTGACATCTTTCCACTGGATCTGGCTGGTCATCGAGCAGCGGCAACGTCAGCCCTGCGTCTAAGGGAGTTGTCGTGCTGGAACAACAGGACCACAGGACACTCAAGTATACTAAACAAATACAGTTTTCTCCCTCCTAGCACGCTGTGCGACCACAACAGTTGCAGAAACCAACTTTAAGATAAACATACCCAGCAGGGATGACTGGACGGATTCGGACAAGTGCCTTGCTATGGGCAACAGCATTTCCATATACACGGACGGCTCCAAGCTAAACGGGAGAGTTGGGGGTGGAGTATACTCAAGGGACCTTGACCTCCAGCTCTCATTCAGACTACCCGACCACTGCAGTGTATTCCAGGCAGAAGTTGCAGCCATAATGGAAGCCGCAGCTAGGATAGGGACATACATTGTCGGCAAAGAAATGTTTATCTTCAGCGACAGCCAAGCTGCCATAAAATCTCTGGGCTCCCACTCGTTCAATTCTGAACTAGCACTAAACTGTCGCCGATCTCTTCAAGAGATGGCTCAACAGAACCGTGTACACCTCACATGGGTCCCTGGACATAGGGATATCGAGGGAAACTGTATTGCAGATGAACTCGCTAGGCAGGGTACGACCAAGCAGGTTCTTCCTGGACAATAACGCTTAGGTATGCCCCTGTCCACATGCAAGCTAATGCTAAAAGAGCACATCTACCGTCAAGCCGACGAAAGATGGCTACAAACACCGGGATGTCGAACGTCGAAAGAAAACTGGCCTAAATGGGATCCTAAAAGGTCCCGTCACGTTTACAACCTAAGAAGGGATACAATTTCCACACTTGTAGGGGCACTAACGGGTCATTGCCTCATAGGTAGGCATGCAGAAAGGCTAGCAGCGCCTTATCGTCGTTGCTGTAGGAGTTGTAAAGAAGATGAGGAGGAGGAAACGGTGGTTCACCTCATTTGCAACTGCCCAGCACTAAGCGGAGCACGGCAGCGCTTTCTGGGAGCTCCATTTCTTGATACTATGAGTCAGGTTGTGGAGCATGACGTCAAGGACCTGGTAGATTTCATCAGGTCCTCAAAATGGTTCGAAGAGGAGAGGTAACGGTGTTTTTCGTGGTATCACAACGGGCCTAGTACTACTGCCCTAAGTGTGCCCTCGGGCAGCCACCCCAACCTAACCTAACCTAACCATAAGAGTAAGCATACAAAAAAAAGGTATGTGAGAAAATACAAAAGTATAGCGTGTTGGAAACAACACACAAAAAAAAAATTTTAAATTCATCATCAGGGGTATGTGTTTATTTGTTAAATCTGTTACAAACAACAAAATACAAAAATGTTAAATTACATACAATTCTATTGAGTTTGATAAATCCGTATGAAAAATCAACTAAAAACAGATAATAATACATGAAAAACCAACTTACAATATTGCACCTTGCCGAGGGGTTTTCCTCTTTTGAAATTATTTAAAAATATTGTCTTTGAACATACAACACTTTTGAAAAACATAAAAACATTGAACATTTATGGACAGTAAATCAATACCAACTTAACGCTATGGTAATCTCGTCAATACTAAAAACTATTTTCCTAAACACGTAATGTAAGCAGATGCTATATTGTCTGTATCTTCTTTCTTGTTAATCGTCTTTTCTCTTCTTTCCATGATTCTCAGGCTTTCTAAAGTGTATCTTGTTGTTTCTTTCCGTTCCCTGTCAATAATCTTCGCATTAGTAAAGTCAGCTGAGTGTCCACTTGATATTATGTGTTGTGATAACGCTGTACTGTTCTTTTGTTTTCTTATATCCGCTTCATGTTCGCCCAGTCTAACACCTAAGGGACGCTTTGTTGTGCCAATATATATTTTGCCGCATTCTTCGTTTGGTTTTCCTTTACAAGTAATTTCGTAAATAACGTTGTTTTGTTGATGGAGATCTACAGGACACTTTGTTCTTGTAAATATCGTTGACAAAGTGCGGTTTGACTTATAGGCAAGTGTTGTGTTAGTTGTTTTTATTATGCTGTGATCAATATTTTCGGTAAGCTTGGGTATGTATGTGACGCTGTAAAACTTTTTCGCTGCTTTCGTTTCTAAATTTGTTCTTATGTTAGGTTGGTTGCTGGATTTCATGATTTCTTGGTTTATTAGCTCTCGTATTAAATTATTAGGATAATTGTTGCTGCGTAAAATATTATAAATTTTTTGTATATTGGCATTATGAAAAGTTTTGTGGCTTAAGGTCAAAATTTTATGTATGAAATTTTTTGCTGTATTAATCTTATATTTGGTCGGCTGCGAGGAAAGGTAGTTTATTAGGCGTCCTGAAGAGGTAGGTTTTGAATACCAGTCAAGAAAAAGGTTGTGTTCCTCCCTATGGATGCAGACATCAAGAAAAGGTATTTTGGAGTTGGCTTCTATTTCCATTGTAAATTGCAGTTTTTTGTGATATTTATTCAGAATATCTAGAATAATGTTCGCGTCGTTACGTTTAATTATCGCCAAGAGATCGTCTACATATTTACATATAAATTTTATGTCTATATCAAATCGTTTCTTAAGTTCTAAAATAGCATTGTCAAGTAAGTCATCCATAACAATGTCAGCTATTGTAGGTGAAATTGGATTGCCCATAGGCATTCCAAACGTTTGCGTATAAAGCTTATTATCAAACATAAAATAATTATTATCTTTAAGGCAGAAATCTAGTATCTCCTGGAATTTCGGCTTTGGAATATTGGTTTTTTCTTTTATTTGGTTCCATTTTCCAAGAATTATTTTCGAGGCTAACATTGTTGGTATGTTAGTGAACAATGAAACGACATCAAAGGACACTAGAACTTCATCATCACATAACCTTATATTGGCTAATCTATCTTTTAGGTTGAACGAATTCTTAACATTGTATTTTTCCGATATTAAAGCTTGTAGAATATCTCCAACGTAATTTGACAATTTGTAGCAGGGGACCATAACTGAAGAAACAATAGGACGTAAAGGCATTTCAGGCTTATGTATTTTTGGCAATCCATATATTCTAGGTGCCAAAGCCGCAGAGCAAGTGAGTTGTTGTTTCTCTCTATAATTGATATGTTTGTTTTTGTAAAGCTCGTCCACTATTCTGTTGTTTTTCTTTTGTAAAGTATTTGTAGGGTCAGTTCTTGTTGCTTTATAAGTGCTTTTGTCTTCGATTAGCTTACTCATTTTCTCTATATACTCAGTTTTATACATTGCTACTGTTTTCTTTCCCTTGTCAGCCTCTGTTAAAACAATTTCGTTCTTGTATTTACCGACGAACGCTTTCGCCTTACAAAATGCCGCTAATATAAATTTTTGGGCTTCATTATGCTTAATGTTACGCTTAAATTGAAGAATTCTATTGCTCACTTTGTTACGCGCAATTTCCTTATCCTTTTCGTTTTCTAATGATTGTATAATTTGTTCAATTTCAGCTATGATGTGTATAGGTGAAAAATTTGATTTTGTTGTTGGTACTGTGAATTTTTTACCAAGTGACAATATCCATTTAACTTCGTTAGGGAAATCAATCGTTGTTTTATTTACGAACCAGTTATCGTTTGTTGTTATGTTAAGCTTCTTCATTTTTTCATTCTTAAGTTTATTTATTTTCGACATAAGTATAGTTCTCTTTCTTTCTGCGATCCTGTGACTGAGGAAACTTTGCTTATTGACAAATGTGTTAAATTCTACCTCATTTAAAGTATATTTTAATTGCTGTTGAGCCTGATTTAATAGATCTTTTGTAAGCTTGATGTTAATGTTGGTTTGCGTAATTTCTAAATTTAATATTTTCATTAGAAAACTTTGTTTTGACTTATCAATCTGTTGTCTTATCTTTTCAGAAGTGGTGTTAATTTCAACGTGTCTGATTGAATTTGTTAGGTGATAAGGGATAAGTCCGTATCGTTTGCATTCTAAGAGAAATTTTAGATCTTCTTTATGCTTAGATAGTTTCTGTATTTGTTTGCTGTAGTGTTTGAGGGATATGCATGCTAAATTTCCATGCTTATAGCTTATATGCTTGTAAAAATGCTTCATTTTGGTTGGCTTTGTAAATGTTGTTCGTAGCAGAAAAAATAAACAGATTATTCGGCAGGCCTTCCGAGTTTAAATATTATGTATTTCCGACCAGTTCTTATTGAATCTGAAGGTATATTATTAGGCTTTTCCGGTCTAAGTTTTTGTTTTTAAGTGCGAAAAAATTAAATGATTCCACTTTTCTAACCCAACGTTTCGCTAATAACTTTTTAGCATCATCAGGGGTATGTGTTTATTTGTTAAATCTGTTACAAACAACAAAATACAAAAATGTTAAATTACATACAATTCTATTGAGTTTGATAAATCCGTATGAAAAATCAACTAAAAACAGATAATAATACATGAAAAACCAACTTACAATATTGCACCTTGCCGAGGGGTTTTCCTCTTTTGAAATTATTTAAAAATATTGTCTTTGAACATACAACACTTTTGAAAAACATAAAAACATTGAACATTTATGGACAGTAAATCAATACCAACTTAACGCTATGGTAATCTCGTCAATACTAAAAACTATTTTCCTAAACACGTAATGTAAGCAGATGCTATATTGTCTGTATCTTCTTTCTTGTTAATCGTCTTTTCTCTTCTTTCCATGATTCTCAGGCTTTCTAAAGTGTATCTTGTTGTTTCTTTCCGTTCCCTGTCAATAATCTTCGCATTAGTAAAGTCAGCTGAGTGTCCACTTGATATTATGTGTTGTGATAACGCTGTACTGTTCTTTTGTTTTCTTATATCCGCTTCATGTTCGCCCAGTCTAACACCTAAGGGACGCTTTGTTGTGCCAATATATATTTTGCCGCATTCTTCGTTTGGTTTTCCTTTACAAGTAATTTCGTAAATAACGTTGTTTTGTTGATGGAGATCTACAGGACACTTTGTTCTTGTAAATATCGTTGACAAAGTGCGGTTTGACTTATAGGCAAGTGTTGTGTTAGTTGTTTTTATTATGCTGTGATCAATATTTTCGGTAAGCTTGGGTATGTATGTGACGCTGTAAAACTTTTTCGCTGCTTTCGTTTCTAAATTTGTTCTTATGTTAGGTTGGTTGCTGGATTTCATGATTTCTTGGTTTATTAGCTCTCGTATTAAATTATTAGGATAATTGTTGCTGCGTAAAATATTATAAATTTTTTGTATATTGGCATTATGAAAAGTTTTGTGGCTTAAGGTCAAAATTTTATGTATGAAATTTTTTGCTGTATTAATCTTATATTTGGTCGGCTGCGAGGAAAGGTAGTTTATTAGGCGTCCTGAAGAGGTAGGTTTTGAATACCAGTCAAGAAAAAGGTTGTGTTCCTCCCTATGGATGCAGACATCAAGAAAAGGTATTTTGGAGTTGGCTTCTATTTCCATTGTAAATTGCAGTTTTTTGTGATATTTATTCAGAATATCTAGAATAATGTTCGCGTCGTTACGTTTAATTATCGCCAAGAGATCGTCTACATATTTACATATAAATTTTATGTCTATATCAAATCGTTTCTTAAGTTCTAAAATAGCATTGTCAAGTAAGTCATCCATAACAATGTCAGCTATTGTAGGTGAAATTGGATTGCCCATAGGCATTCCAAACGTTTGCGTATAAAGCTTATTATCAAACATAAAATAATTATTATCTTTAAGGCAGAAATCTAGTATCTCCTGGGCTATGGGCAATCCAATTTTCACCTACAATAGCTGACATTGTTATGGATGACTTACTTGACAATGCTATTTTAGAACTTAAGAAACGATTTGATATAGACATAAAATTTATATGTAAATATGTAGACGATCTCTTGGCGATAATTAAACGTAACGACGCGAACATTATTCTAGATATTCTGAATAAATATCACAAAAAACTGCAATTTACAATGGAAATAGAAGCCAACTCCAAAATACCTTTTCTTGATGTCTGCATCCATAGGGAGGAACACAACCTTTTTCTTGACTGGTATTCAAAACCTACCTCTTCAGGACGCCTAATAAACTACCTTTCCTCGCAGCCGACCAAATATAAGATTAATACAGCAAAAAATTTCATACATAAAATTTTGACCTTAAGCCACAAAACTTTTCATAATGCCAATATACAAAAAATTTATAATATTTTACGCAGCAACAATTATCCTAATAATTTAATACGAGAGCTAATAAACCAAGAAATCATGAAATCCAGCAACCAACCTAACATAAGAACAAATTTAGAAACGAAAGCAGCGAAAAAGTTTTACAGCGTCACATACATACCCAAGCTTACCGAAAATATTGATCACAGCATAATAAAAACAACTAACACAACACTTGCCTATAAGTCAAACCGCACTTTGTCAACAATATTTACAAGAACAAAGTGTCCTGTAGATCTCCATCAACAAAACAACGTTATTTACGAAATTACTTGTAAAGGAAAACCAAACGAAGAATGCGGCAAAATATATATTGGCACAACAAAGCGTCCCTTAGGTGTTAGACTGGGCGAACATGAAGCGGATATAAGAAAACAAAAGAACAGTACAGCGTTATCACAACACATAATATCAAGTGGACACTCAGCTGACTTTACTAATGCGAAGATTATTGACAGGGAACGGAAAGAAACAACAAGATACACTTTAGAAAGCCTGAGAATCATGGAAAGAAGAGAAAAGACGATTAACAAGAAAGAAGATACAGACAATATAGCATCTGCTTACATTACGTGTTTAGGAAAATAGTTTTTAGTATTGACGAGATTACCATAGCGTTAAGTTGGTATTGATTTACTGTCCATAAATGTTCAATGTTTTTATGTTTTTCAAAAGTGTTGTATGTTCAAAGACAATATTTTTAAATAATTTCAAAAGAGGAAAACCCCTCGGCAAGGTGCAATATTGTAAGTTGGTTTTTCATGTATTATTATCTGTTTTTAGTTGATTTTTCATACGGATTTATCAAACTCAATAGAATTGTATGTAATTTAACATTTTTGTATTTTGTTGTTTGTAACAGATTTAACAAATAAACACATACCCCTGATGATGCTAAAAAGTTATTAGCGAAACGTTGGGTTAGAAAAGTGGAATCATTTAATTTTTTCGCACTTAAAAACAAAAACTTAGACCGGAAAAGCCTAATAATATACCTTCAGATTCAATAAGAACTGGTCGGAAATACATAATAATTTTAAATTCAATTTCGAGGATTTTGCTTGCTGCTGCCGTTGTGGTTTGTTGCTGTTGTCGGAAGTGGTCTCCGCCGATACCGCTTTTATGCTTCTTTATATGTTAGCTTCTTATCCGTGTGACGCTGATAAAAATTACTTTGTTGAGCTGGTTGGTGGATGGAGATAGTGTTGTTATAGTTGTTGTTGTGGTGGCAATGTATTGCCGGTATCAAAATATGTGGTTGTTGTTGGCGTTGCGCCGCCAATAAATACCTGTGTTGTGCTAGGTCTTGTGCCGTCGGTGAAAAACCTCTGTGTAGTTGTTGTATGCGTGATGTGCCGTGGGAAAAATGTTGCTGTCAAAATTTGTTGTGGTTGTTGCTGATGTTTTCTGTGACACGTTTCTTTTGTTGCAATACCAATTAAGTGTGGCCGCAGGTGGGAATTGTAATTGCCAATAGAACAAAGGGGTTTTACTTGTAACTGGCGTTGCGCCGTCGATGAACAAATATATGTTTGTTGTTGGGTGCGATGTCGCTAATTTGGCTTTTAGGCCGCTAACCGAAATTTTCAATTCTCCGCCGCGTGTGTTCTTTCCAAAGGTGCCCTGGTAATATACAAAAAAAACATTATTCTTCAAGAATTCCTAATGTGGAAAAACTGGTGAAGCTGAAACTTATTATTTTACTTTTTTTTTTGTCTGCATTATTAATATACGCACCGACACACATATGTCTGTATGTAGGCGTGCATACATGCATGCAAGTTTTCTCTTGGCTTGCTTGGAAAATTGGCTATATGGAAGCTAACTTCCCAGTGGGCATGCCAAGCTGAAAAAAAACCCATCCAAAGCCAACGAAAACCATTAGACTCACCTGGTTTTTAGCTGTCGCGACACACGTTGTGGTTCAGCTCATTTCTGCTGTCACAGTCAGGATCGGGAGCTAGGTGGCAAACCAGATTGGTTATGTTTTAGCGTTCGCGATACCCTTTTCGCCGCGCACTACACAAAAAAACTTTAACTGTCCAAACTATTTAGCAAACAGTCTTTACTGCGATTTGAGGCGCGCACTAAGAACTGGGTGTATTTAAAGATTTTTAAGGCTTTAGCACTGCACTTACACTCACTGGCACTGATGAAATAATACTTTGGCCCGTTGGCTCATTTTGCCCCTTCTTATAGCTACCGCCGTGGTAAGGAACGTTACCCAGAAACGGAAAATTTTTACCATTACATGTCAAACTTTCTTTTCGGCTTTCCCGTATTTTCCATCTATACAATCATGCACTCATACATTCATACGCTTACCGCTCCACACAACGAACACCTACACAGATACATTTGGTTCGTGCCTTGACCGCTTACACTGATGCATTCACACGTTAATAGCCTTTCACAAATACACATCCACATACATAATACCGAACAGAACAAACACATAGTTACATATCATTCGTCAAGGCTGCTAGGTTGTTAGCAACATGGTGAAATTTTTCTTATTATAACAACATGATGCCAAGCGCAACATCTTATTTCCGTTGCAACATTGTGTTCACTACAGGTACAATGTTGTCAATGTTAATGTTATCATGTTAATATTATTTTGATGGCAACATTGCGGCTAAGGCACGGACCTGGACACAAAACACATAAACACGTAGACGCATATACACTCTGCCACTCATTCAAGCCAGTATGGAGACAGGCTGTCGTTACAGTGCCTAAATATTATACTTGGAATGCATCATCAAAGTCATGGGTACGAAGGCAACGAGGAATACCTGTAGATGGATATCCTGGTGTTCATTTGGGTGATGCAATCGGACAACTTTACACTGTGCATCCAAGTCAAGCGGAATGTTTTTATTTACGTTGACTCTTAGTTGATATTCCCGGCCCAAGATCATTCCAAAGTTTGAAACGAGTTAATGGTCATCTTTGTTATACTTATCGGCAAGCATGCGAAGAATTGAATTTTCTTGAAAATGACAATCATTGGGATGCAACTCTTATGGACGCATGTGCAACAAGTTCTCCACACCAAATAAGAACACTATTTGCCATCATTATTGCTACACGTTTCCCAGCAAACCCAATAGGAATGTGGAGAAGTTACCGAAAATACATGACAGAAAACATAAAATAATGGCCGAACATGAATTAAATGATAAAACAAGAAAAAACAAAGAACACTTCTACTTTTCTTTCACCCAGCGAAGCGGGTGAGGGTCCGCTAGTGTAGTCATATAAATCGTTCACGAGATGGTCGTGCTAGTACCTTAATGGTGCTTTGTTTCCGGAACGAACCGGATCTATATCCGAAAAAGGACCATCAACATCGATAACATTCCCCAAAGCCTTCGGGGAGTGTCTTTATCGTTAATACAACAACAACAACCTCCTAGTGTTCCTCAACGAACCAATTGTTTCCCTGATTAACCAAAGAAGAAGCGAGACGTCCACCTTCTCAACCTCTGCCAGGCTGTCGAAGAACCATGAGCCCAGAAATCTGAGCCTTATTCTTTTAGGCGCCGGACATCGGGCATCGACTGTTGTTGTTGTTGTAGCAGTGCTTCGCCCCATCTAATAGGTGTGACCGATCACAAATTGTCATCAATATTCTCTAACGGAAGTCCAAGGAAACTTGCTGTTCCAACAGGGGTGGACCATAAAGAGAGGGGTATTAGAGGCATTGGTTCCACATTACAATTGATGAGATGGTTGGTGTCATGTGGGGACACATTACAAGCAGGGCACATATTTTGTATGTCGGGGTTGATTCTGGATAGGTAAGAGTTTAACCTGTTACAGTATCCAGATTGAAGTTGAGCTTGAGTGACTCGTACTTCCCTAGGGAGTGTGCGTTACTCTTCTGCAAGTTTTAGGTATTGTTACAGTATCCAGATTGAAGTTGAGCTTGAGTGACTCGTACTTCCCTAGGGAGTGTGCGTTACTCTTCTGCAAGTTTTAGGTATTGTTCTTTGAGTACAGGATTCACCGGGCAATTCCCGACATAAAGGTCCTACGCCTGTTTGCGGAGTTCACTGAGGACCTGCTTGTGTTTTTTGGCTTCATACGGCTGTGTTCACAAGTGCAGTATATCCTCATAATACTTAATGAGATGACTCCTTAAGTCCGTGGGCGGTATTGGCCCATCAATCAGATGTCTGTTGGGATGCCCAGGTTTTTGGGTATTCAACAGGAACTGTTTAATTTCTCTCCCTGATGGGGAGTATTCTCGCCTCAATTTATTCTGGGGACATAAGAAGACAACCCGTGGCGGTTCTCAGGGCAGTATTTTGGCAGGCCTCTAGCGTCTTCCAGTGAGTAGTCTTTAGGCTTGGCGACCATATTGGGGACGTGTAGCATGCAATCCACTGGCCAATTGCTTTGTAAGTGGTAATGAACGTTTTCTATCTCTTCCCCAAGTACTGCCAGCAAGAGACTTGAGGATTTTATTACGGCTCTGGATTTTCGGTACAATTGCGGCTGCATGCTGACAAAAATGTAGATCCTAATCGAACGTCACACCCAAGATTTTGGGGTGTAAGACAGTCGGTAGCGTAGTGCCATCCACGTGGATGTTCAAAATGGTCGACATTTGGGACGTCCATGTTGTAAATAAGGTCGCCGATGATTTAGTCGGTGATAATGTCAGGTTTCGCGAGGTGAATAAACTGAAGAGGTCAAGGAGGTAGCCGTATATTTTGTTGCAAAGTTCATCGATCTGTGGGCCTGGGCCAGCGGCCATTATTGTGCAGTCATCGGCGTAGAAAACGATAGTAACTCCTTCTGGTGGCGAAGGTAGCTTTGATATGTAGAAGTTAAAGAAAAGTGGGGATAGGACACCACCCTGTGGCACCCCTTGTTTAATTTTTCTTGGTTTTAATGTTGCGTTTCTAAATTGCACCTATGCCTGCCGGCCACCCAGATAATTTGCGGTCCACCTATTAAGACTTGGGGAAAGGGTAGACCCTTCCAGGTCTTGCAGTAACGTGCCATGGTTGACCGTATCAAAAGCTGTTGATAGTTCTAGCGCAACGAGTACTGTTCTGTGGTGGGGGTTTTGATTTAAACCGCAATTTATCTAGGTGCTAATGGCATTTAGCGCGGTGGTGGTGCTATGGAGTTTTCTAAAGCCATGCTGATGACAGGCTAGTTGCAAACTTGCTTTGAAATAGGGGAGTGAAATGGCTTCAACCCTCTCCGCAGATTTGTTCAGTTTGAGAAGGAAGCTGGTGCCTTTCCTTTCCAAGCATGGCCATAAGGACCTTGAGACTTCGCACTCAACCCTTTTGGTCTATAGCAAGTATTTTGCCCTTTTCTTATATTCCTCGGTTCTCCCCAGGAGATAACTCACCCCACTTGTGTCCAAATCGGAACCTTTCCTAGCCATCTCATCTGCGAGTTCATTCCCTTCAATCCCTGCACGAAGACTTGCAGAGGCGTCAAGTGGCAGATTGCATTTAGCTGTTCCTGATGTGCGCTGTTCACGGCGCCTGACATTCCCAGGCATGCCAGCCTTTGTACCTTCCCGATCCTCTGTTGACTACTCTTTTTATCTAACGCCTTCCACCAGACCAGAGCTCCATATATAAGTATCGGTCGAATGACTGTGCTGTACATGCCATGAATGGCATGTGGTGCCAGTCCCCAGTTCCGTCCAAAAGCCCTTTTGCAGGTGAAGTATGCTGCTAGAGCTTTCTTTGATCTCAAATTGACGTTCCTTCTACAGCTTAATTTGGAAACGAGTATAATTACAAGATATTTGGCTTCCGAAGATAAGTTGTGCCGTTAGCCTCGGTAAGTTAAAGGAGTGCTCATTTGTATTTGTCGTGAACAGGACAAGTTCGGTTTTTGTTGGGTTTACCCCCAGCCCGTTTTGCCCTGCCCATCGCGTAACGTCGCAAAGTGCCGTTTCCATGAGACCGCTGATCGTTGCGAATAATTTGCCTGTGATCAGAATTACTAAGTCGTCGGCGTACGCAACTACCTTTCTTCCTTTTCTTCTACAGATTTCTAGAATTTCGTTGACTACCAGTATCCAGAGAGAGGCGATAGCACCCCGCCTTGGGGATGCATCTGATGGTCACTTTGCCAATAGAACGAGTCCCTAAAGATGCGTTGACAACCCTACTCCTAAGCATAGAATCGATCCATGCAACTACAGAGCTTTTGGTTCCACATCGTGTAAGAGCCTTGCTAACAATATATCTTTTTCATTTCCTCTTTTTAATCCCTCTAGTTTTTCTTATTCTTACCAAGCTCTTTTTCCTAGTCCCAGTTGCGGTCCCATTTCAAGTTCCAGTCCCAGCCTAAGTCCAAATCCAAGTCCCAGTCCCAATCTTAATCTCACTACCACTTTCCCTCTCACTCACATTCCTCCTCCCATTCCCATCCACTCTTCCATCCCTTCTAACATTCCTAGTCCCATTCCTCCTACCTCCTCCAACTCAATTTCTTCATGTCTGCAAACTATACCAAATATTTACGGGGTAAGGCATTGATTTTTTATACATATAAAATAAAAACAAAAATGTGTCTAAAAAAAATTAGGGGTGGACCACCCTTACCATTAAAGGGTATGAAAAATAAATGTTGGTCGACTCTCAGATGTATTAAATATGCTCACAAAATTTTATGAGAATCGGTGAAGCCGTTTTGAAGGAGTTTAACCACAAACACTGTGACACGAGAATTTTATGTATAAGATTAATATGTCGGTAGTATTTAACCTTTTAACCTCTTTAACCTCCTTTAAAATTTCTTACTTAGCTGATGAGCTTAAAACATCTACATATGTAGCAATTGTAAATCCTGACGCTTAGAAAACTCCTACCGGTCAACGGCAAACAAAAAACAAGTAAGGAAGGCTAAGTTCGGGTGTAACCGAACATTACATACTCAGTTGAGAGCTATGGAGACAAAATAAGGAAAATCACCATGTAGGAAAATGAACCTAGGGTAACCCTGGAATGTGGTTGTATGACATGTGTATCAAATGGAAGGTATTAAAGAGTATTTTAAGAGAGAGTAGGCCATAGTTCTATGGATGGACGCCATTTAGGGATATCGCCATAAAGGTGGACCAGGGGTGACTCTAGAATATGTTTGTACGATATGGGTATCAAATGAAAGCTGTTAATGAGTATTTTGAAAAGCAGTGATCCTTAGTTCCATAGGTGGACGCCGTTTCGAGATATCGCCATAAAGGTGGACCAGGGGTGTCTCTAGTTGTACGATATGGGAATCAAATGAAAGGTGTTACTGAGCATTTTAAGAGGGAGTGGGCATTAGGTCTATAGGTGCACGCCTTTTCGAAATGTCGCCATTGGGGTAGGCCAGGGGTGACTCTAGAATGTGTTTGTATGATATGGGTATCAAATGAAAGATGGTAATGAGTTTTTTAAAAGGGAGTAATCCTTAGTTCTATAGGTGGACGCCTTTTCGAGATATCGCCATAAAGGTGGACCAAGGGTGACTCTAGAATGTTTGTACGATATGGGTATCAAACGAAAGGTGCTACTGAGCATTTTAAGAGGAAGTGGGCATTAGGTCTATAGGTGGACGCCTTTTCGAGGTATCGTCATTAGGGTGGGCCAGGGGTGACTCTAGAATGTGTTTGTGCGATATGGGTATCAAACGAAAGGTGTTACTGATCATTTTAAGAGGGAGTGGGCATTAGGTCTATAGGTGGACGCCTTTTCGAGATATCGCCATTAGGGTGGGCCAGGGGTGACTCTAGAATGTTTGTACGATATGGGTATCAAACGAAAGGTGTTACTGATCATTTTAATAGGGAGTGGGGGCATTAGGTCTATAGGTGGACTCCTTTTCGAGATATCGCCATTAGGGTGGGCCAGGGGTGACTCTAGAATGTTTTTGTACGATATGGGTATCAAATGAAAGGTGGTAATGAGTATTTTAAAAGGGAGTAATCCTTAGTTCTATAGGTGGACGCCTTTTCGAGATATCGCCATAAAGGTGGACCAAGGGTGACTCTAGAATGTTTGTACGATATGGATATCAAACGAAAGGTGTTACTGAGCATTTTAAGAGGGAGTGGGCATTAGGTCTATAGGTGGACGCCTTTTCGAGATATCGCCATTAGGGTGGGCCAGGGTGACTCTAGAATGTTTGTACGATATGGGTATCAAACGAAAGGTGTTACTGAGCATTTTAAGAGGGAGTGGGCATTAGGTCTATAGGTGGACGCCTTTTCGAGATATCGCCATTAGGGTGGGCCAGGGTGACTCTCGAATGTGTTTGTACGATATGGGTATCAAATGAAAGGTGGTAATGAGTATTTTAAAAGGGAGTAATCCTTAGTTCTATAGGTGGACGCCTTTTCGAGATATCGCCATAAAGGTGGACCAAGGGTTACTGAGCATTTTAAGAGGGAGTGGGCATTAGGTCTATATGTGGATGCCTTTTCGAGATTTCGCCATTAGGGTGGGCCAGGGGTGACTCTAGAATGTTTGTACGATATGGGTATCAAACGAAAGGTGTTACTGAGCATTTTAAGAGGGAGTGAGCGTTAGGTCTATAGGCGGACGCCTTTTCGAGATATCGCCATTAGGGTGGGCCAGGGGTGACTCTAGAATTTTTGTACGATATGGGTATCAAACGAAAGGTGTTACTGAGCATTTTAAGAGGGAGTGGACATTAGGTATATAGGTGGCCGCCTTTTCGAGATATCGCCATTAGGGTGGGCCAGGGGTGACTCTAGAATGTTTGTACGATATGGGTATCAAACGAAAGGTGTTACTGAGCATTTTAAGAGGGAGTGGGCATTAGGTCTATAGGTGGACGCCTTTTCGAGATATCGCCATTAGGGTGGGCCAGGGTGATTCTAGAATGTGTTTGTACGATATGGATATCAAACTAAAAGTATAAATGAGGGTTTTAACAGCGAGTGGCCCTTAGATGTATATGTGAAGGCGTTCTCGCGATATCGACCAAAATGTGGACCAGGTGATCCAGAAAATCATCTGTCGGGTACTGCTAATTTATTTATATATGCAATACCACTAACAGTATTCCTGCCAAGATTCCAAGGGCTGTTGATTTCGCCTTGTAGAACTTTTTCATTTTCTTCTACTTAATATGGTAGGTGTCACACTCATTTTACAAAGTTTTTTCCAAAGTTATATTTTGCGTCAATAAACCAATCCAGTTACTATGTTTCATCCCTTTTTTCGTAGTTGGTATAGAATTATGGCATTTTTTTCATTTTTCGTAATTTTCGATATCGATAAAGTGGGCGTGGTTATGGTCGGATTTCGGCCATTTTTTATACCAAGATAAAGTGAGTTCAGGTAAGTACGTGGGCTAAGTTTAGTAAAGATATATCGATTTTTGCTCAAGTTATTGTGTTAACGGCCGAGCGGAAGGACAGACGGTGGACTGTGTATAAAAACTGGGCGTGGCTTCCACCGATTTCGCCCATTTTCACAGAGAACAGTTGCCGTCACAGAATCTATGCTCCTACCAAATTTGAGAAGGATTGGTATATTTTTGTTCGACTTATGGCATTAAAAGTATTCTAGACAAACTAAATGAAAATGGGCGGAGCCACGCCCATTTTGAAATTTTCTTTTATTTTTGGATTTTGTTGCATCATATCATTACTGGAGTTGAATTTTGACTTAATTTACTTATATACAGTAAAGATATTAACTTTTTTGTTAAAATTTGAATTTAAAAAAAAATTTTTTTAAAAAGTGGGCGTGTTCTTCATCCAATTTTGCTAATTTTTATTTAGCACATATGTAGTAATAGTAGTAACGTTCCTGCCAAATTTCATCATGATATCTTCAACGACTGCCAAATTACAGCTTGCAAAACTTTTAAATTACCTTCTTGTAAAAGTGGGCGGTGCCACGCCCATTGTCCAAAATCTTACTAGTTTTCTATTCTGCGTCATAACGTCAACCCATCTACCAAGTTTCAGCGCTTTAACCGCCTTTGGAAATGAATTATCGCATTTTTTCGGTTTTTCGAAATTTTCGATATCGAAAAAGTGGGCGTGGTTATAGTCCGATATCGTTCATTTTAAATAGCGATCTGAGATGAGTGCTCAGGAACCTACATACCAAATTTCATCAAGATACCTCAAAATTTACTCAAGTTATCGTGTTAACGGACGGACGGACGGACGGACGGACGGACGGACGGACGGACGGACGGACGGACGGACGGACATGGCTCAATCAAATTTTTTTTCGATCCTGATTATTTTGATATATGGAAGTCTATATCTATCTCGATTCCTTTATATATGTACAACCAACCGTTATCCAATCAAACTTAATATACTCTGTGAGCTCTGCTCAACTGAGTATAATAACAAATCTGTGCGCCATGCGCCGAACTGAGGTTGGGGCGGAATATGGTAGGTAAAACATTGGGTATCAACAAAAAAGCCTTAGTAAATCACGTCTTACTGATTTTGGCAAAAAATGGTGACTTTGGTTAATAACACCGCTTCAAAAAGAAAGGAAATGTAGTAGGATCTGGTAACGCGACATGTACTTCATGCATTTTGATGCACTGAATCCGAATCTGTTTGGTCTAGCAGGGTGCCGGTTGGGCTCTAGGCTCAATTACGGAGGTGGATTTGGATTGAACGCATCAAAAATCATACGAATACATGTTTCGCATTACCAGATCCGATTTTTTTTTTTGAGGTAATTGTGTATTCATTCTACGGTAAGGATATCTTGTGTGAAAGATGAATATATTTTTGATATTCAAGAGGAAGAGTATCGATATATTGTATTTGTTTTTCATAGCAAAATACTGAAAACACTTACTCTCGAAATGCGTAGAACTATTTCCCAAAAGAGAATTCACAAACAGATGTACCCAGTTATACAATAGATCATTCATAATAACCTGGTCTTTTGACTATTATGACTATTAGAATTGCAGCATAACTATGATGGCCTTGAGAAGATCTTTGTTTCCTTCTAATACTCTTTTGAACTCTGTTTCTGCTTTACTCAGCTTGTACACGAGAGTTTTACAACTTTTATTGGATAACTGTTGTATGTAAGGGCATAAAGGAATCGATCTATCCCGATAGACTTCGTTTTATCGAAATTAATTCAGATATCTTTTCGAAATTTGATATACTGGCTTGGCTGTACCTAGAACATATTGGTATTGACTATGTCCAATTTTTCCATGTTGAAAATTTCGAAAAATGGAAAAATGTGATATATCATTGGAAAAGACCGATAAATGCTTATGAAACTTGATATGAGGGTTGACTTCATACGACAATTAGAAATTTTGTAAAATTTCGTTTTTCAAGCCGTAAATCAAAAGCCGTTGAATACTTTAAGATAATTAACAAAGCTGATTTGGCGACCACGCCCACTTTAAAAAAATCGTAATCAAAATTTCGAAAAATGGAAAAACTGCTATAATGTAAAATAAGAAAATGTAGAAGTATTGCAAGTCATAACCCAAAAGTTTTGAAGATATTATGTGAAAATTTTGTATCACGCTCACTTTTAAATTTTTTATAAATAAATTTCAATTTCTTTGCGGCTATTACTAAATTTTACTAGAGCTTACGAATTCTCTAGTTTGTTCGAGACTGAGTCTCGGCTTCTCGCGAGATTCTCGAATATCGAAATACTCATAAAGCTCGCAAACTTTACGACATTCAATTTAATCGATGCCCTTGCAGTTTTAACACTAGCGAAAATTTCCACAAAACCACAAATAAAAAACACCAGAATACAAGGGATAAAACTAATATAGCGACTAAAGTTAATGTCGGGAGACTTGCGAATATTTCATGTTTTGTGCCGAATCTTAACGGCATCTACCGAGGGGCGACCATGCTTAGGATCATTTTTTCTAAAGTACTTTGAAGTTGTTTTGCTTTTTTGTTTACTATTTGATGTTTTAACCACAAAATGATGTCTCAAAAACTTTGCGACACATAATGGCTGCCGAATTTTTATTAAATAACTTAGGGACGTATGCACCATCTTTAGTTGGTTCCTTTTCTAAAATTATACAATAGTAAGCTGGCAAGATATACTTCCGAGGAGATTAGGGCCGAACTACTCCTTTAATTTTTGGTGGACTTCTTCTTTTATTTTCATGTGAATTGTCGTACCTTCGTGTTTTATACTAACTACGAACAGAATCTGTTATTATCACGGCCTTAATCTCCTCAGTGATATGGACAAAAAGGCGTCGGATCTTGATGCCAGGAATTGCTCGGCGAACCCAGTTCTTAAAGATAAATACCCTAAAATTGCAGAAGAGGAAAGCACTTCGATCAACTTCGACCTGGATACTGTAACAGGTTAAAATTTTACCTATCCGGAATTATCCCCGATATACATAATGTATGCCCTGCTTGCAATGTGTCCACAATTGACACCGACCATCTCTTTAATTGCAATGTGGAACCAACGCCTCTAACACCCACTCTCTCACTTTGATTCACCCCTTTTGGAAGCCGCAGTTTCCTTGAGCTCCCGTTAGAAGATTTTGATGGCAATTTGTGAGTGGTCGCGCCTATTGGATGGGGAGCAGCTGCAACAACAAAACAGAATCTAATATTGAAGATGAGTTTACCACAAAGCTTTTCATGGCAGAAATACATTTGGAGTGTTTGTCAAACCATTGCCAGGGCGCGACCCCGCTCACAAAATTTTTTTAACGCGTCTTGATGTTAAATTCCTGTCAATTGAGTTATTATAAGGTACCGAAATTCTCGTTTTCTCTATGGGTACGTGCTCCGCCTACCACACCGATTATCCTGGGTTCACGCTCCTGTCAAAGCAATATCAAAATTTTAGAAACAAGTTTTTTTTTCGATTAGAAAAAAATTTTCTAAGCGGAGTCGGCCTTCGGCAATGTTTGACAAGCACTCCGAATGTATTTCTGCCACGAAAAGCTTTTCATTGAAAACTCGTCTGCCTTGCAGATGCCGTTCTTAAGCTCCTCATGGAGCTTGGGGGTTGGGAGGGAGGGGATGGCCTGAAGGTTTAATGTGGCCACATAAATCGTTCCCGAGATGGTCGGGCTAGCACCTTAATGGTGCTGTGTTACCGGAGCGTACCGGATCTGTATCCGGCAAAGGACCATTACATCGATAACACTCCTCAAAGCCTTCGGGGAGCAACCTTATCGCTACAGCAATAACAACAACATGTACATAGGTCCCGTCGCGCCAATTTGTAGGAAAGTTAAAAGGAGCACGACGCACAACGCAGGGCGCCTTACATTTATTTTTATTTAAACCCTTTGAGGACGTATGACTACTTAATTTAATGCAGGCTAATTTCAAACTGACTATACTGCAGAAACTCCACCGCGACTCCACATATGGTCGCAAACCACTGTTTTAAATAATCTTGTGGCAAATACATTTGCATGCCTTTCATTCCCAAAAATTGAAAATGCGTCTTTTTTGATAAGCCCAACTGCACTCGGATTCGATCTGGCTAAATGCGGTTAAAGAAAACATTTTCATTTCATAAACAGATCGATAGTCTGCGAACACGATTCTTTAAGACTTTAACCTGCGATAAAAATATGTGTTCTCATAAACTTTTGGCGAGAGTTAAGTATATATTTAGCTAACAATAACTATCTCTCTCTTTATTGTAGTGACTATATCAGGGTTGGGCGGCCACCGTGGTGTGATGGTAGCGTGCTCCGCCTATCACACCGTATGCCCTGGGTTCAACTCCCGGGCAAAGCAACATCAAAAAATTTTAGAAATAAGATTTTTCAATTAGAAGAAAATTTTTCTAAGCGGGGTCGCCCCTCGACTGTGTCTGGCAAGCGCTCCGATTGTATTTCTGCCATGAAAAGCTCTCAGTGAAAATTCATCTGCCTTGCAGATGCCGTTCGGAGTCGGCATAAAACATGTAGGTCCCGTCCGGCCAATTTGTAGGGAAAAATCAAGAGGAGCACGACGCAAATTTGAAGAGAAGCTCGGCCTTAGATCTCTTCGGAGGTTATCGCGCCTTACATTTATTTATTTTTATATCAGGGTTGGGAAATTACATTTCATGAATTGTACTAAATCCACTCAAAAATCGTACTTTTTTCGTTCAAATTGTACTGATTTACATATATTGTACTATTAATCATTTACTTTTTTTTTAGGTTTTAGTACCAAAATAAAAATACGTGCTTAACCGTCCTGTTCATGCATAATTTTTCTTCTTAGTTCGCATGGCTGGGTACACGGGTACTACAAGGCAGTTCATACGTGAGAACTACTAGTGGTATCTAGGTATCCCAGCCATGAGAACTAGTAATAAAAAACTAATTTATTAAAAAAAATCATCTTTATGAAATTATATTTAAAAAATTTTCTCTATTTTTTGTAGACAACTTATTTCCATAGGATGCCACAAAATTTTGACTCATTTCTATTTGTAGATTATGTAAAAATTTTTGAATATGTAAAAGGTACCCGGGTAGCAATCTATGAACAGGACGGTTAATGTATGAATTCATTTGAAATTAATTTTTCTTTTTATTTACAAGGAAACATTTTTTTTTAGTTCAATAAGAGTTTTAGAAAAACATAAATATTCTTTTCCCATACATAAAACATACTATTATTACATAGGTATATTTTAGATATTTGCATATATGTATGTATGTTTGTTAATCAAAAGACTTTTCATCCTCGTCAACGATTAAACTTTGTTCACAACTAATTCCCTTATCAATTTGCATATTATAACAACATTGCCCCCTGGTCTTAATAAAATCCTTTTTTTTTATCAAAGAAGAAACTGATTCAACAAGTAAACTATTTCTACACCTGGTTTTAATTATATTCTGTATCGAAAATTCTTTCAACATTAGCAATTCTGTATATATTTGCAAAAAACGGCTCGTTCAGTTCATTTTTCAATAATCGCACCTTTGCCCAAAACTCAGAAATGGAATGATTTTTAAGTGCACACAATTCTTCGTGTTCTGACAGGGCTCGATATTCCGAATTAATTTCCTCGATTTTATCAATATTACATGTAGGAAATAATTTAGCAACCAGTGGAACAATGCTAGTTACTTCTCCTGATAAAACAGTTTCAGGAGCAAGCTTTGTGACCCAATTCAAAATTTCATTATCAAAGTCAATTTTCGTCTGTAGGTTTTTACAAAACTCCTTGTGTAATAGTTTGACGTTTAGTTTAAAATTTTGAATATCTTGTTTTTCCAAAAAATTTTTACAAATGAATAGATCTACTTCAGCGCCGCAATATATACTATCTATCTATTTAGAAATAGTAGTGTTATCCAAATATTCTTTTTGATTTCAGTGAAAACAGGTGGGTTTCATACATATGTATGTAGGTATTTACATATTATTTCAAACTAATTATTGCTTGAAAAATCGGATGTGATAAAGAGAGACAGTGCTAATCGAACTACTAGTGCCAGTTACACAGACGAAAGGAAACGACAACGGTTTGTTCGAAAGAAGGTTGCCATAGCGTCAAAATACATTACTTAAATTAGAATATTAGCTGTAGGAAAAATTTTACCAAGAATGGCAGCGTAGTACTTCAGTACTTTCTTGAGTCAAATTGTATCAAAAAAGTACAATTTTATCGAAAAACCCAACCCTGGACTGTATGCTCTTGTTTTCACTTCTAAGAGCGTTCAGCTGAGTACATCTATGTAGTAAGCTTTTACTCTTTTAAGGAATTTCCCTACACTTTTATCAAAGCTTTTAATTGCATTTCTCTGTTTGTTGCAGTGCTCGAATGGAAGTATGAATGTATGTAAGTGTATGCAGCTATAAAATTGGTAGATGGCAGGCATCTTGTGGGATGAGCAACTTATGACAGCTACCTCCCTGCAAGTTACATATAGTCAAAGCTATTAATAGATTTTGGTTGTTTTGTATAAAATACATATATATGATGAATACAAGCAAATAACCGTTCTTTTTCCTCGGGGTTGAATATATTTCACATTTTGACTGAAGAATATCTTTATGCAAATTTTGTGCGTGGGGAAAATCAAATTTTGCTCACTTCTTACTCATTCCTTATATTGCCATTTCAAGTTCTATTTTTTATTATACTCACTTATTAGATGCCCACGCTTATCCCGTTGCGATTTTGTTTTTCGATGCACCCGCCTCTCATCATAGCTTTGATCTATTTCTAGTTCACCCGACAGCGAGGCGTCATTCATTTCTGAACATTGCTTCAAATAACGCATTAAAGTCTCGTTTGCTTGTCTCACTTCCATTTCACCAGCAGCAATTAGTTTACGTTCGCGACGTCTTCGTGATTCCGATTTGCTGCGCTTACGACGCGGACTTTTATCCAAACTTGAACGCGAACGTACCGAACGTTGTGCGGGACTTGCCTGCGGGTCGGATAATGATTGTAATTTACGTACTGTACCGCTGGCGCCACCGCTGCCACCACCGCCGCTTGCTGCACTACCGCTGCCCACGCTCAGCGCTGACGGTGTCGGTGAACTGTGCTTCAATTCACGATCCATGAAACCCAAAATACCGCAATGAAATGAAGCATCCACTTCCTGTGTACGTCTCGCCGGAGATTGTGGTGAATGTGTGCGTCGATGACGGTGTCCGTGTGTAATCGTAGGTGGTAACTGCTGTAGTGTTTCGCGTAAGCTAAGTGCGTCGCCGGAGGAGTTGCGACTACTACTCGCCCCACCACCATTTGGATTTGGTGATGTAGGCGACTCTAATTGCGTGGTTCCTTCATCTTTCATTGCAGTACCTCCACCTCTGCCGCCGTCGAAGTCTGTGTTTGCTGTGCGGGCGTTGTCCCGGGTAATTTGCTCGTCGCACTCTTGCGGTGGCGGTGCATGTCCATTTACCAGCAAAACTGTTTGCTTATTGCTATTAGATTGACTTGCTTTTGTCAATGGATCAAGTGTTTGCCGTTCATGCACAGTAATGACACTCAGACTTGCAGATATATCTTCTGAAACACCGAAAATACTGTTATCTGCCAGCTCATCTATGTCAACACCTTCCTCATCAGCGAGATGTGTTAGTGCTGTAGGATTTTCAATTGTTGTTGAGTTCACATTAACAGCAGCGCCAGTAGTACTAGCAGCAGCATCAGCAGTGGCGCCGTTTCCCACTATACTGCTAAGTGCTCTGTTGATCCGCGCTTGACCACGACGCTCACGCACTGGCGATTGAAATGCGTTTGAATGCGTTGGCTCTAATGTTGGCGATTGCTGCAGTTGCATTGGCATTGTTATCGCGTTCGCTGCCAATGCGCCCATCGTTGTCGGTGTTGCTGATGTTATTGTTGTTGTTATTTCTGTTGTTGTAACCATATTATTTTGCCTTTGTTGCTGTGCGTTGTTGTTGCTGCCACCGCTTGTATTTGTGTTGCCATTACTATTACTGCTTGAATTATTGCTCTGACGTTCGTGCCGATGATGACGCGAATCCGAACGTCGATGACGATGATGATGCACCTTCGGAGTGGCTTCCATATTTCAGATGTATATAGGAGCTGTGTATGTTCAACAGCGCTTCAACCTACACAAAATGGATTGCGTTTTGATTGCTTGTGGGATACACTTTTTTGAAGCTCGTGGGGTTGATAATATTTTTTGTTGCTTTAATTTAATTTTATATTTGCTGCTGTGAGTTTCTCCGAAATTAACTATAAATAAGCAATATTTAAAAGTAGTAGATAACTGTTGCCAGGAATTTGTGATTCTTTCAACAGTTGACCATTTCTTTTATGCTTTTTTCACGATACATTTAACACCTAAGCTTCTTTTGATCCACAGAGAATGCTTGCACTTGTTTAGTATTATTAGCTAAACTTTAAAATGAACCTTGTCTTTGGTCTCAAATAATGCAGCACTGATTTAAATATATATAATTGTCAATAAGGATTTAAGTTGGATAAACTTAATAGCTTCACATTTGGCCACATATACCAAAAATCACCACATATAGCGTTGAGACATTAATAGGAACATGATAACGAATAAAAAGTATCAATAGCGCTTAACATACAATTTCTTCTCAGTTGTTACCACCAGCCACCTGCTTAAGACTCATCTGCTTTCCAAGAACATAGAAGAAAGCTCCATGAGCAGAGTGAAGATATTCATCGACATTTGAATAAGTCCTGAGCTTAAGCTACATATCTATATCCGTGCTGCCCGTCCCTAACTAAAGTAAGGACCGGTACCAGATATATCCTACACCTTTTCCAACTACATTTGAAGAAAAAAGCAAATGTACTTGAGACAAATCTTAAATTGGGGCGATATGGGCCGCCATAATGTATTCATGTTTTGAGTTTGTAGCACCGAAGGAAGTAGTGACAGAATTAAACTACAGCTAATTTCCCTAAGCCTAACTACTACTACTAACCTGATTTTTGTGCAGTTCTAACTAAAACTGATACCTCTGCATTATACCTAGCATTCCTCTTAGGAAGAAAATCCACTGACACAGTCATCCATATCAATTTACTACCCTAGAACCAAACGACTCTGGCCCAGCTTAGAATATATCCACTGTAGCGGATTATTGTCGTAAGAGATAAATAAAATTTATAGACCCGAGCGGTCAAAAAATGCCTTTTCGCCCTTTTTTTGGGAGTACGCCCTATTATATTGCCCAAACAGCAGCACGTCTAACGATGGGTTTCGGTTCGGTTTGTCTCTAGTATGTTGAAAGGTCCCCTGATATAAAGACAGATTCTTCGACACTTCCCACGAAAGTCTATACCTGGCAATAGAGAGGAGAGGGTTTCAGAGGCCTCTACGCATGTGATCGGAGTTTTGCTCTGCAAAACAATCATCGTCACCACGTAGTGATATTAAAGCAGAGCTGAGCGCTCAACTCAAAGTAATTATGCCGAGAATAGCGATATTACCCACAAACCTTTGTTACCCTACCTACCCCCCAAGGCAGGGGGTGGGCCAATAGTTATGCAAAAAACAAGTACTACACAGCATAACGCTCTTAGGTTATCCCCGTGATAAATTTACACCTTGGCAGGGATAAGTTTTTGTAAATTCAAAGGAAAGTGGCACCAGATAGGAAAGGAGACATATTTTCTCAGCTGGTCAGAACATAAGCACAGGATCTAGTTATATCCGGCAAAAGACCATCAACATCGATAAAACCCCCAAAACCTTCGAAAAGTGTATTTATCGCTACAAGATGATGAAGAAGAAGAAGATAAGCACAACAACATAAAATTAAATGAACATTTGAAAATTTCTGCCGGAATTGAATCGCTAGCCAAGTATGAATGGTTATGCCAGCCCTGGTACTACGAGTATCTTCGCTTTGTATTAAAACGTTATATAGGATCAGTTTGTCTCCCGTGTGAACCAAAACTCGTATGGTCCGCTCACTTCAGTGAGTGACAATAAACCTGAGTGCCAATTTTCGAGAACAACGGTACGGTTGACATTCAAACTTGTACCGATAACGCTTAAGTCTGAGCTATATGAAAGGTTGGAAGATGAATGGGCGAAATTGGAGTCCACAGATAACCAAATTGAAAACCTGCCTATGGACCACGACTACTTCACCATGGAGTATTACAACTCCATAATGAATGTGGTTTCAGAATACCGACAGGTATTCGAGATGGCAGCCCTCCAGTTGGCTCAAACTCAGGCGGCAGAAACACAACCCCAAGTAGCCCAAATACAAAAACAACCCCCGCAGCCGATTGTACCACAATCAGAAGAAATCAGCTTCATTAAATTGGTACGCAGGCAAGGGGTAATTATGGCGTCATTGCAACGGGCGTTAGATGACACAGTTTCACCTAGATGCCAACCGCCGCTTAACAAATTATGGACGAACATCGAGGATATTCATTTCCAAATCTATGAAATGCTCGAGAACCCAATTCAAGAGGGCCCCAACATCAGGCAATTCGTGGCCCTGGAGGAAAGAGTTCGGGGCAGTTTCAACACATGGGAGAGTGATTCGCATGCAATGCACTGATCAGACCCCTACAAAAATCCATCAGTCTCATTGCCAAAGATAACTATTCCAAAATTCGATGGAAACTATTTAAAATGGCAAGAGTTTTATGACTTGTTTACGCAACTTGTGATAAGTCAACAACTATCGAAAGTCCAAAAGATGTATTATCTGAAGACTCACGTGATGTGGGAGGCTGGAAACCTCATTAAACATTTTGCCTCAACAGAAGAAAACTTCGATGCTGCCTGGTACGTGGTATTAGAGCGTTATAACAAAAAGCGTCTGCTCATTAGTAAACTTATAAACGAGTTACTCAGTTCTGCGAGCGGCGCATCTATGGAAAACATTAAGAAGCTGCATGGCACCACCAAGGAGTGTATTTTAGTGCTAAAAAATCTCCAAATAGACACTTCAACATGGAATCCAATGGTGCTCCACCTGCTACTCAAAAAACTAGATCATCCAACACGTTTGCGCTACGAGCAATCGTTATCAAAACCACGTGAAGTACAAACAATTCAAGAGTTTCTGCAATTTCTGGAGAAGCACTTCCAATCCATGGAAGCCATAGGAGTCAAAAGTACCCTCCCTCAAGCAATGGTATGCTCTTCATTAACGGCAAAGAACAACAACAACGCTTGCAGTATGTGTTAACAGGGAAGCACCAATTGTTTTCCTGCAGACAATTTCTCCAAGAATCTCCATCAGCGCGCTTTGAGTTCATACAGAAGAAAAAGTTTTATCACAACTGCCTCAAAGCACAACACAAAACACAACACCTTATTGCATTACGAGGATACAAGCAAAGATACATCAAAATTATCAGTCACTCCTACAGGACCAAATGAGTTCAAAAATGCCAAACCTGTAACGATCAAATCAACAATTTCCAACGAAGAAGATACATCGCTGGCAACCTCAAAACAATCAAGGACAAACACGTATGTGTTGCTCGGCACTGCCATGGTTAAAGTCAGGGCCAATGGGACAGAAGTTCAGTACCGTGCAATCTTGGATTCAGGTTCACAAGTGAATTTTGTTACGGAGAGAGTGGTTAAGCGACTGGGTATCTCAACGAAACTATCATCAATTTCTATCAACGGCATAGGCTCAAGTAACACTAAGGTGCAACATCGAGTCAACATTGCATTACATTCACGCATCAGCAGTTTTACCACACGGCTAGAGGCAGCTGTGTTACATCAAATCATATCTCCTCAACCTTCACAATATATCAATATCGCAGGATGGAACATTCCTGCTAATATTACGCTAGCCGACCCATCATTTAATCATCCTGACAAGATTGACATACTATTGGGTGCTAAATTTTACAACCAGTTGATGGCAGTGGGGCAGATCAAACTATCCTCAGATTTACCCAGCAGGGCAAATAACAGGATTTGCAAGTAAATTCGTTACAATATATAAGGTCGGAATTAAACGATGGACAAGTGAAGTAAGGTTGCTGTGTGCAACATCACGGGTAGCACCCTTGAAGCGACAAACTCTTCAGCGGCTGGAACTCTGTGCATCAGTGCTTGAAGCTTAATTAAGCACTAGGATCAAAACGGACCTAAAGCTAGATATTCATACATACTATTGGACAGATTCTCAGATAGTCTTAGCATGGATTAACTCGTCGTCAGAATCTTACCAAACATTCGTAGCAAACCGAATCGCCATAATTCAGGAGCACACCAGCGCTGAACAATGGCGGCATATAGGTTCAAAAGACAACCCAGCTGACGTTATATCACGAGGATTGCCGCCGGAAAACTCAAAAACTGCAGCCTATGGCTTTATGGGCCCAAAGTACTGCTTGAGCATGAAGACAATTGGCCATCAAAATATTCCAAGGAAATGACAACAATAGGCGAAACTATATACATGGAGCGCAAAAAATTTACTTCAGTTCCTGTGACAACAATGGTAGTTCAAGGAAGCGTGATTCAAAATATCCGACATAATGGCTCTTTCAAAACATTACAAGGAGTTGTAGGCTACATGTTAAGGTTCATCAGCAGAACCAGAAAACGATCACAACTGTCGGACATTCCTTTGGCGGTGCATGAACTAAAAACGGCACTTATGGTCATCGTTCAAACAATTCAACAGTAAGACTTTGGGGAAGAACATAAACAGCTCAAGAAATGCAACGATGTTGGCAAGGGTATTCCTTATCGTAGTCCGTCTCCCTTTTTTGGACAAAAATGGTATCATACCCGTTGGAGGTCGTTCGCAAGCATCAGGAATTGCATTCGATGCCAAACATCCAATGTTACTTCCATAAAACAACCCAATGACGAAGTTATTAATGCAAATGATCCATAAAGAAAACCGGCATTGAACGACCATTCATCAATTCAGGCGTCGACTTCTGTGGAACGTTTTGGGTTCAATTCAAGTTAAGAGGAAAGCGGCCAAAAAAGCTTATATAGCTGTGTTTTGCTGTTTCACAACTAAGGCGGTACTTCTGGAGCTGGTGAGCGATTTAACAACTGATGCATTTATTGGTGCATTAAGGCGATTCATAAGCAGAAGAGGACATTGCCTAAATCTGTATTGTGATAACGCAACAAATTTCGTAGGCGCAAGGAGCCAGCTTTCCGAACTCAACGAAGCGGTACATAACAACTCGTCACGTCAATATATCATTAAACAATGTGCCACAAAAGGAATTACATTTCACTTCATACCTCCGAAAAGTCCACATTTTGGCGGATTATGGGCAGCGGCGGTTAAATCGGCAAAACATCTCTTAGTCAGAAGCACCTCTACAGCATCCCGCACTTCTGAATAATTGGATACAGTCGTCATAGAGGTGAAGGGATCCTTAATTCCAGAACAATAACACCAATGTCCGAAGACCCTAACGATTTTACGGCTCTAACGTCAGGCCCTTTTCTTATAGGAGAGCCAATCAATGCAGATGGACATGGTGAAACGCAGAACATGAGACTAACAACTAAATGGAAACTAGTCTCCCACCTCAAACGCGAGTTTTGGAAGCGATGGTCTGGCGAATATTGGTCGGAACTTCAATCAAGAAATAAATGGAAAATCAAACACCCCAAGGACAATATAGGTGACATGGTGATCATTAAGGAAGACAACACACATACTTCAGTGGCCACTAGGGAGAATCATCGATGTATTCAAATGTAAAGATGATGTTGTGCGGGTGGCAGATGTGAAATCCGCAAATGGTACTTGCAAGAAGCCAATTCATCACCTATCTCTACTTCCTATGGAAACAAATAGCGACGCGAAACCAAATTCTTCCGGCAAATCCTTAGCAGAAGAAGAGAAAAGTCCAACGAAAAAAGCTTCCTTGCCAAAAGGGCTTACGAGCCTATTAATCACACTATTAATTCTCCCAATAGCTTTAGGAGCTCAAATTTAACATAAGAAATTTGGGTCTAAGCTTGGCATTCATTTTGAGGGAATTGGATCTGCCGCAATCCCATCTTCAGGGTGGAACCTCGTCATATATTACGACCTTAAAGGATTCGCAACAGAGTTGGCAGCACTTTCAAATGATACAAAAGCAATGAGACGGCTATATCAAGACATGAAACAGAAGAGCATATGCAACCCTCTAGTAAGGTATTTTGAACAAACCGTAGCCACACTGCAACTAGATGCCTCAATGTTGAAATCCAATAGACAAAAAAGAGGTGCAGTTAACGTAATTGGAAATGTTGCTTACTCATTGTTTGGCGTACTAGATTCGAAATACGCTGAACAAATGTCTAACCCTGTAAACCAAAACTAAAGAAAATGAATCTCATCTCCTTAAGCTAATCAAAAACCAAACATCCATTGTGGACTCGACAATCAACATTTTGAAACAAGATCAAACAACAGTCGAAAAGAAATTCAACATCATCAATCAACAAATCAAAGAGCCCAGTCTTCAATATTAGACGTTTTAATGGACTCCCATCACGAAAAAATAAGTCCACTGCTCCTTACCCCCAGTCAATTACAACTTGAAATCAGGAAAATTAAAGACCACTTATCTGCATCATGTGAACTGCCGATGCAACAGGAAGATTTATTAAAACTATACCAGCTTATGAACGTTAAAGGTGGGATCACACCGAGGCATGTGCTATTTAGTATCATCTTACCGCTGGTGGAACACGATCGATACGATTTATTTAATATAGTGCCGATCCCCAACTTAATTAATGGCACGATGATTGAAATATATCCATGCGTCTCAATTTTTGCAATAAACATAGCCATCGACCAGTACTTCCCAATGACAGTGTCAGAGTTTCACTCCTGTGTCGACACCAAAGAGGGCAGCTACATATGCCCAGAAGTTCAAATCTATTACAACCGTGGATCAACTAAGTGCGCATGCAAGGAAAATATTTTCAATAATAACACGCAATCAAACTGTGTTCTGCGGAAGACACCTAACGACTTTGCGTTGATATCACTACAGCATGACAACCATTTCATATATGCCACATCAGTTTCACCTCGTGCAACAGTGGTATGTGGAACCGTTATCACACAACTTAGTTTAAAAGGATCTGGGCTGCTATCACTCAAACCAGGCTGCATTCTTAAACATCGTTTTGTATCAATTCAAGCACATAACTCAATATCCAGCAGTCGGAGTTCATCCTACATCAAACTTGGTGATATCTCCAAGGTGGCTTCTACAGAACAACTAAACCATCTTCTTCATAAGTTGAATGACTTGAAATATACAGCGCAGACACAAAATTTAACGACATTACAATCCGCGTTGGCCAATCCTCGTTTGCTGGAGTTGTCAAACAAACTTGAAGCACATAATCAAATCACTGTTGGATACACAGCATTGATATTAGCTGTATGCCTACTCGTATTATCAGTGATTAAAGGAAGATGCAAAGAGAAGAAGAAGCAACCTGTCCCCAGTTCTACGGTAATAACTCCATCCGATATGACCGAAAGACCCACACCAATGCCACGGCACTCTAGAGATGTTATGGATTTTACGATAAGCATTTAATCCAGAAACGGTCTCGGTAATCGACCTGCGCTCACCGGGGGGAGGATGTTGACGCCGACGTGAATATTTTAATTCTCACGGTTTGGAAGGAATGCAATGCAACTAACAAAATTCATCTCTAACTTCGGCTGCATTCTTCACCCAAAAATGTATTGAAATGTATTAACTTCATCGTTTCACAAAACTAGTATTCTCCCCCATAGTACAGTGCTTCCGATGCTGTATTGATTCTTTATTCAAATATTTTTTAACTCAAAATTGTTTAACATATGTGTAAGTAACTCTTTTAACCAAATAATAAAAAAATAAAAAATGTTACGTATACGCTACGGTACCCGTGTTTTCGGGTAGTAGGTATATGTTTGCGTGTAATTGATTAGTTTTAAATAAAAAAAATGTGCGTTTTGACTTTTTTATGTTAATTTTTTAGTTTTGTCTTGAACTATCTTCATTCCACAAGTTCTATAAGTTGCAGCTGCATTTCTTGAGCTCAAAGATGTTTTTGGTTTTGTTAAACTTTGATTTGCATAGGCGACACAAATTTTGGGTTTTCAAACTATGACCTCAAACATGAGTCTGCTAATAAAAATATTTTTATAGTTGTGCTAATAGTTTCAACGATTTTTTGCATTTCTGCTTCTTTATTGAATTGTTATTGCTGTTTTTGGTTTGAATTTTTTTTCACATTCGTGGAACCTTCACTCCTCATTGACGCACAAAAAAAATATCGAATTTCAATCAAAATATGCACCAAGCTGCATATTAGTACACTCTACCCTCTCACTCTTCTTACATTGGCACTCCTTTTTTTGTTATATACTACTTATTATAAATTTAATATTATAGTTGCCAGCCATGCGCCCCGGTTTTTTTTATTGATTTTTATGTTTAATTAAGTTTTGACATTTGATTTAACTGTCATTTTACGCGTTCGCAGCTCATTGTTTTATATTTTTGCTTTGGAAATGTTTTAACACTCATTTCCTGCCAATTTCAATTTCTTTTTTTCACATTACTTTAGCACTTGCTTTGCACTGTGTGCTGCATGTTTGTTTTTTGTTTTTTTGTTTGAATACCACGCTTGTCTTCTTATAGTCGCGAAGGTGGTCCAATTCGATCTGACCTAAATAACATTTCTGGGTAAGCAACATACTTAGTATTTAAAGCGTTCAAATATTTTGCAATTGTCTACAAACTTTTTAAGTAATATGTGTGTATGTGTACCAATATCCTTCTCATCCTTGTTCTACCAACTATTCCTATTAATTTAAATATTTTAAATTTTTACATTTGAATTTTTTAACCACTAATTGCCTTCTTATCACTTTTAAAACCTTTTTCTTGGTTTGTTTGTTTATTTTACAACATAATCACTTGTTTGTTTTCTGCTACACAAACAAAATATTGTGCTTTATTTAACTCCTAAATAGTATTACTTTCACCTTTGTACACTTCTTTAACGCAAGTGCTTTTTACGCGGCACGTTCGTTCGCGTTCACAGCTACTAAGCAACTATCTTGACTAAGCATTGCCTGTGCCCAAAATGGCTAAAGTTTGGTGCTTTCAATGTTTACTTTCCTTGTTAGCTGTCTGCTGCCATTGACAGCTTGACTAGCGCATTGACTGTTATTTGGCCGTTTACTCTGCCAGGACACTTTCTCTTCCTGCCGCCGAAAGCTATGTAATGAGGTTTGTTGTAGTTCAAGCTTTATGGTGACGTCAGCACTGTATGTACATATATCGGTGTTGCCCAATATAAGTAAGTATTTCAACCACCCAAGCGTATATGTACTGTAGGCTGTATAGTAGGTGTGTATACACTGTATACACATATGCATACATGCAACTGCACATACATATATGCGCATATAATTAAATATCACTAGCTGGCCATGGTTGCGGCAGGATTCGCCACGAATTCGACGTATATATACATGTACTAGGGATATACGCCGCCGATAAACGCCGCCGCCGCCGATTAGGGTCGTTTTTCGCACGCCGCCGCCGAAAGTCAAAAATATCGGCGCGGCGGCGGCGGCGGCAGCGTCCGGCGCGTTACTATATTTTCTACTGTTGTTGTTGTTGTTGTTGTAGCAATGCTCGTCCCACCTAATAGCCGCGACCGATCACAAATTGTCATCAATATCCTCTAACGGGAGTCCAAGGAAACTTGCCGTTTCAACAGGGGTGGACCATAAGGGAAGGGGTGTTAGAGGCGTTGGTTCCACATTACAATTGAAGAGATGGTTGGTGTCATGTGGGGACACGTTGCAAGCGGGGTATACATTTTGTATGTCGGGGTTGATTCTGTATAGGTAAGAGTTTAACCTGTTACAGTATCCAGAACGAAGTTGAGCAAGAGTGACACGCGTTTCCCTGGGGAGTATGCGTTCCTCTTCCGCAAGTTTTTGATAATTTTCGTTAAGCACTGGATTCACCGGGCAATTCCCAGCATAAAGGTCCGACGCCTGTTTATGGAGTTCACCAAGCACCTGCTTGTGTTTTTTCACTTCATACGGCTGGGTTCTCAGGTGCCGTATTTCCTCAAAATGCTTACGGAGATGACTCCTTAAGCCCCTAGGCGGTGCTGGATCATCAATCAGATGTCTGTTGGGATGCCCAGGTTTCTGGGTATTCAACAGGAACTGTTTGGTCAGCATCTCATTTCTCTCCCTGGTGGGGAGTATTCTCGCCTCATTATGCAGATGGTGTTCTGGGGACATAAGAAGACAGCCCGTGGCGATTCTGAGAGTAGTATTTTGGCAGGCCTGTAGTTTCTTCCAGTGGGTGATTTTTAGGCTTGGCGACCATATGGGTGACGCGTAGCACGTAATCGGCTGGCTAATTGCTTTGTATGTAGTCATGAGCGTTTCTTTATCTTTTCCCCAAGCACTGCCAGCGAGGGATTTGAGGATTTTGTTACGGCTCTGAATTCTCGGAACAATTGCGGCTGCGTGCTCATCAAAATTTAGACCCTGATCAAACGTCACACCCAAGATTTTGGGGTGTAGGACAGTCGGTAGCGTAGTGCCATCGACGTGGATGTTCAAAATGGTCGACATTTGGGGCGTCCATGTTGTAAATAAGGTCGCGGAAGATTTAGTCGGTGATAATGCCAGGTTTCGCGAGGCGAAAAACTGGAGAGATCAGGGAGGTAGCCGTTTATTTTATTGCATAGCGCATCGATCTTTGGGCCTGGGCCTGTGGCCATTATTGTGCAGTCATCGGCGTAGGAAACGATTGTGACTCCTTCCGGTGGTGAAGGTAGCTTAGATATGTAGAAATTAAACAAAAGTGGGGATAGGACACCACCCTGTGGCACCCCTTGTTTAATTCTCCTTGGTTTTGATGCTTCGTTTCTAAATTGCACCGATGCCTGCCGACCACCCAGATAATTTGCGGTCCACCTTTTAAGACATGGGGGAAGGGTAGACCCTTCCAGGTCCTGCAGTAACGAGCCATGGTTGACCGTATCGAAAGCTTTTGATAGGTCTAGCGCTACGAGTACTGTTCTATGGTGGGGGTATTGATTTAAACCGCAATTTATCTGGGTGCCAATGGCATTTAGCGCGGTGGTAGTGCTATGGAGTTTTCTGAAGCCATGCTGATGAGGGGCTAGCTGCAAATTTGCTTGGAAATAAGGGAGAAAAATGGCTTCAAGCGTCTTTGCTACTGGCGATAGGAGAGATATCGGACGATACGACTCACCTATGTTAGCTGGTTTCCCAGGTTTTAGTAGCGGGACCACCTTGGCCATTTTCCATTTCTCAGGTATGACAAAGGTGGAAAGAGACAGATTGAAGACATGCGCTAAATATTTGAAATCCTTTTTCCCTATGCTTTTAAGCATCGGAATGGCTATGCCGTCTGGGCCCACTGCTTTGGATGGTTTAGCACGACCAATGGCGTCCTCAACCTCTTTAGCGGTGATGCTGAATTTGTGTTTATGTGCGTGTCTATTGGCTCTCCGTCTATCTTTGTCGACCGTAGGATGCATTATATATTGTCGGCAGAAAGCGCTCGCGCATTTTTTCGCGTCCGACAGCACTTTGTCGCCAAAGGCGATAGAAACTTTGTCTTTGTGCTTAGTCGGATTCGATAGGGACTTTACGGTAGACCAAAGTTTACCCACACCGGTAGAGAGGTTACAACCTCTTAGGTGCTCCTCCCATTTCGCCCGCTTGTGTTCATCCACAAGCAATCTGATGCGTTGGTTTATATCCCTTATTTGGGGTCGCCTGGATCAAGCTGTCTTATAAGGTCACGTCCTCTCGCTAAGTTTGCGGCCTCCACCAGGAAGTGGGGCCGGATTTCGGGAATTCTCCCGGCGGGAATGAAATGTGCCGAGGCGGATTTAATGACCTTACGGAAGGCACGCTCCCCTTGGCGGGCATCAGTCGGGATAGGGAAGGCAGCAAAGCGGCTGTCTGTAAAGGATTTATATTCTTCCCACTTTCCTTTTTTGAAGTTTATGAAAGTGCGTTTTTCAGTGACGATGAAGTCGGCGGTACGCTCAAGCGAAATAAGTATGGGCAGGTGGTCGGATGCCAATGTTACCATCGGCTGCCAGTTGACGCAGTTTACGAGTTCTGCGCTAACGACTGAGATATCTGGCGAGCTGTGACAGCTTCTTACCATACGTGCGGGGGCGTCTCCGTTTATTGTGCAGAACGTCGTTTCTTCTATTTGATCCGCCAACATCTCACCCCTACTGTCCGCCCGCAAGTTTGAATGTCATAGATCATGATGGGAATTGAAATCACCTAAGGTAATGCGATTGTTGCCAGTGAGTAAGACCCTGATATTAGGGCGGTATCCACTGGGGCAACGGGTGGCAGGAGGGATGTAGATGTTGATGATTTCTAGGTTTGCATCACCTGACCGGACAGATAGGCCTTGACGTTCTAAGACATTGTCCCTGCGGTCGATGCCAGGATCAAATATATAATATTGCACAGAGTGGTGTATGATAAACGCGAGACCGCCTCCATTTCCGCTCTCGCGGTCTTTCCTGTGGACGTTATACCCAGAGCAGGTCTACAATGCAGATCTTGCTGTGAGTTTAGTCTCTTGAATCGCAGCAATGCGGATGTTGTGCCGCTTCATGAAATCGACTATCTCCGTAATCTTCCCAGTTAGTCCATTACAGTTTAACTGCAGGATTCTGAAGTGCATAAGGGGAGACGTCGCCACTCTGGGGGTAAGCGACGGGTGACTTCGCCTGGGTTGTGGAAGGCCAGGACGCAATTGCTGTTGTGACCCTGGGACTGGGCGTCCTTGGGAAAGCATTGGGCTACCCGGATGATTTGGGTTTGCGACCTGGCAACATGGCGCGATGAAACCCGTCGGGGGGTTGCCGTCGCGGAGACCAGAACATCTGGGAAAGTGGCACCACCCAAGGCAGGAGCTGCATTGGGCGGATGTCGCAAACCTATATATTCTGTGCTGGCAGACGGTGCAAACGGAGGTAGGGACTAAGAGTCTGTTTACCTGACCTGCACGATTGCTGCCGGAAAAGAGCGGGGGAGAAGACGGGGGCAGGGGCTGATGCTCAGCATTGCTACCAACTCTACTACGAAGGTAGTGGTAATGAGTAGTATCAGCTGTTTGAGTTGTTGGCGCCGTGGGGCGCGAGCAGCAGCGGGTACTTGTTGTGGCTTGCTGAGCAGCAGGGCTGCTGGAAGGTAGTGGGGGGGGGGGGGGGGCGCTAAGGCGTAGAGTACGGGACGCCCTTGGACGTGAACAGGAAGGAGCCACAACAGATTTATAAAAGTTAAGTGGACGTCGGGTTTTGGGATCAAGCCCAGAACAACCTGTCCGATGCAACCATCCCTTGCACGAGACACACTGAACAGAGTATGACCGTCCTAAAAAGATTCTTTTCCGGCAGATGCAGCAAAACCATTTCTCAGGACCGGGGTCAGGAGACGGACCCGGGTTGGATTCGATGCCTTCCCGGAGTAAGAGAATATGGAGCAGTCCTGCTGCAAGGAGCTGCTGGGAGGATGACAATTTGTGTGAGGGACGAAACAAATTAGATGAGGTCACACTGAAATGACAGTCCTTGGTCGGGAAAAATCCCGAGTCGCTCCGGTACATAGAACCGACTGCCTTGGGAAGCGGTTTAAGACTGTTTATGCCATTTATTTTTCATGTCGAAAATTGGTCGGATATGGTCGATACCACTATCAACGGATGCGCATAACTACCAGTTATAAGAAACTAATTGCGAAATTTAACTCGTTATAAATATTCAAAAGTTATTTAAAAAACAGGCGTTTTCGATGTCTGCTTAACACGGACTTTCCATCACCCAATTCACCAAGTTATTAAAACAAAACACTAAAAGAAAATTTATATAATAAATTTATATGCTCACAATGCATTTTTTTTTTTTTTTCAAAAATAAATAATTAGCAATGAATGCAAATAAACTGACCCAAGGCGAACATGTTTTAAATTGTCCTCTAGTTGCTAAAAAAAGAAATTACCCAAAAATGGTGCCGATTTTTAAAAAAATTTTATATTGCGATTGGTTCAAAGAATAAGCGAAATTAGTGATGCAAAATCCTTCAGTATGTTCTAGGGGCATAAACACTCCTTTGAAATGATTCTTACCTCATACTTAAGTTGGGGATATATGTACGTATGAGAAGGGTTTGAAAAATCTCTTGGGATTACATTCAAACATCTGTTGTTTATTTGCGAAACTATACAATAGCGTCTAAAATGTTAATTTTGATTTTCACACTTCATCCTTCAACTCCCAAGTCTCCCGGTTTGACATTTCCTAAAGTTGGCGGCACTATGCGAAACTAGTCCCCTGGATTGAATCACATTGATTATAGCCTATCAACTAAGTTTAAATATCAACTACACGTTACGGCTCCGTTTACAAATGTGAATACGTAGGCACATATATTTACCAGGTGAGGCTTTGTCCTTCGCAAGAACACTCAAAGTGGTGAAGCAAAAGCTTTCCGAAGACAGTCGAACTAATGACCGTGTGTGCTACTACCCTAACGTAGTGGACATTCGAACTAGTCTGAAAACTGAAGCTACGCGGTCATCCATAATGAGATGTTATATCATAAGGCCGGAAAACAGCAGTTAACATCTTTCAACTTAAAATCGTTCGACTCTCATTCTAAAATATCGTTTTGATTTAAGGAAGACTATTGAAATCAATGTTGTGAACACAAACGTTTGCAAACTTTGGTCTACATTTTAAAAATTTTATCCAGGGTCCTTGTAAAATTTTAATCATGCAGATGCGCCGAGGATTATACGATTTTCACCCATTACGCAATGATTCCCACTTAGATTGCTTATGATTTCGAAGGCGGCATCCTTGGCCGAATAGTCACTCCCTAACGTTTCATGGAGTTTCTCTGGTGTAGCTCGGCAGCATAGTGCGACAAAATCATCCCTTGGAAAGTCTTCGGGGCTACACCTAGAGCTTCTAGGAAAGTGAAGTTGACGAAGGTATGAGTTCGAAGTCGCAGTCCTATAGCTTCTGTACTGGCATATGGTGTGAGGGTCAGGAGGCGTGGTAGCGACTGGTTGTAGGGATTGCTACTGTTCGCACATCGGGAATTGTAGCTCTTAAAAACAGCCGAAAACACTGGAGGCGCCCTGTGCTACGAGAGTCATGAGTATTAATAGACCATTAATAGCAACCGTAAGTCGCCTTTATGCGTGACCGCCAAGGAGCCACAAATGATTTAAAGAAATTGTGTTTGCGACGATTATTAGGAGTTAACCCTAGGTGAAACTACGCTTTGCACGAGATATGCAGACAAAAGTGTGGCTATTTTATGTATCTCTATTTCTTTTCAGCAGACGCAGCAGTACCAAATCCAAAGACCGGCGTTGGGTTCAAAGCCTCTCTGGTGTAAGTGAACGAGGGAAAATCCCACCGCAAGGAGCTACTCCTGAAAATTTTTGAACGGTCTGCGAGATCTTGAGGCAAAACCCCGGATCTTTCCGAAATGGCCAACACTTTGACTTCTTTAAATACATACAAACAAAACCTTTCCTAAATATTATTTTTTTAAATAGAAAAATCAAGCTTTTCAAAATAAGAACACCGTCGTACGCCGGCGAGCCGCCCACGCCGCCGCCGCCGATAAAGCGATCGGCGTAAACCTCTAACATGTACATAGAAATTGACTTGCAATCACTTATATTGGTTCTAAGGTATTTTGATTTTCAATAAAAAGACTACCTGCAGTTTAAAAGTTGGCGGATTGGTATAAGAGCTTTGGTCGCTTCAAAGAAAGGAAAGCGACAAAGCGAAGCAACGCGACCAAATCGTTTATATAAGCCCGCCTTCAGTCACTCGAAAACTCATAAGAGATTTCATCTGAGACACATAGTTATTAACATGGATGTGCCGAAGAAAATTTCAACGATCAGCAACTAAAATCGACTTTAAGGATTCGGGGGATCAGAAAACATCTTCAAGCACTGGGGCGAGCTAGTGCAGACCGCGTTATTCTTTCAAACTACTATTTTTGAAATCTCGGAAATTAAACGGTGTGAGGCTGGCAATATCACCAGAGATCAAATACCTCGGAGTTATTTTAGACAATAAACTGAATTACGCCTCTTAAGCAACCGTGGGCAAAATGCGGGATTTAAAGGCACAAATTATGCCCGGTCGTTACACCCATCTAATTCTAAGGCATTATGGCTTAGTGGGCGGCACTCAGAAACAGTAGCCTAGACATCAAAATAACTTTGGGCCATTGGTTAACCACGATATTTACATATTGGACATACCCTTCCAGGTTATGCTTAAACTTTTCCCAAAAGACCTTTACGGTAAAATCCAGGGGAGTTTTAATAGGCTTAGACTGAATACAGTCTTACCGTGGAGCGAAATCAGATTTGGTCATACCACTATTCTGCAAACCACACCGAAAAACTTTCCTCAACCAAATTATACTACCCTGCCACTTTCTCTACAACAAGTTCTCTATCAGGATTGCAGAGCACCATGAATTGGATAATATGTTCACTCAATACCAAGAATTCACAGCTGCTGGCAATGGTATCTACACAAAGGCTCTTTCGGTCTCCTTGAACAGTAGCCTGCTGACACACTACAGCATTTTCAGACAAAACTAACAGCCATAACAGAGGCTGCTCTTTGGATAATATTTAAGAACTTCACGTCCATTGCAACTTACTCCGACAAAAATCAAAGCTTTGCAAGCCAGGAGCACTTGTCCAAAAGTAGTAATAGAATGCAGATAGTTGCTAAATGAACTAGCCCGTCCGTGCACTACAATGATGATGTAGTGCACATATCACAGACGTGTCGGTAGGAACTGTGTTGCTGATTAATCAGCGAGGACAGCCACTAAACAGGCCAAGACATTTCAGTTAAGTCACATCACTGCTCCTCTTGCCACGTGCAAGAACTTTCTTATGTCTGTTATGCACTGAAACCCTCTCAGATATGCACTGAAACCATGTGAAGTGCCACGACAAACTTAAATAGGGTATATATTCATATTGTTGGAATTATTTCTTCGCTTTGTTGCATGCTACGCTTGTGCTTATGGTGGAATAACATACATTTCTTCAAACTATTCCTTCTTGTTTTTCCCTAGAGATATCCTTATTATATGAGCATCTAGAAAATCGGCTGACTGAAGCTCAGTCGTATAGAAAAATATTTGAGAAGTGGTCAAGACCATTGCTATTGTCTCCTTTTACGCTCTCTCTCCCTATCTATATCCCTATCGATCTTCCTTTTCCTTCTTTTTATACTTTCACTCTTCTCCATTCCCTTCTTTTTCCTTCCACATTTTTTCCTATCCCTTTCCTTCCTTTCCACATTAATTTACTCTTGGAATTATTTTCCCTTTCGTTTCCCTTCCGCTATCTTCTGCTCCCTACACATCTTCCATCAGCACCTCCTCCTTCCCCTTATCTCGTTACGTACCAGTTTCTTTTCAGACCTCTACCACTCGTCCTTAATCTTGTTTGCCATATTTTTCTCTGAATATTCTAGTTCCTCTCTGCCGTTCTCCCTTTCCTCTTACTTCCACCTTTCATCTTCCACCCTCTCGCTTTCCTTCCCCATCTTACTTATGCCTTTCCCTTCTCACACCCCTTATTTTTAAATTTGCTCTTCCTCTTGCTGCCTGTGTTCACCTCCATCCATTTTTTACCATTCCCCTGGCTTTTGCCGTTTTTAAACCCCTTCTTGAATTTTCTCTTCATTCCTCCTGACCCATTTCCACTACTCCTCCTTCCCATCTTCTGTCACAGCGAATGCAAGCACAACAGCTATGTTGGCTAGGCCATTTTATGCGAATGAAAGATGATGCTCCAGCCAAGAAGGTATTCTTATTGCATCAAACCCACAAAAGCAGAGGAAGATGGTGACCTACACTCTGCTGGAAAAAGAATGTGGGAAACATTTAAATTCCCTTAGTGTTACGCCAGTAAGTCCTAAGAGAAGCGACTGGTGCGACTTGTTAGACAACCAAAACCGCTAAAACGATCAAGCGCCAATTAAACAAGTAAGAATCAAATTATCTAGGCATGACGTCACCAATGTAACTTAAAAATATTATTTGGAATGGATCGTTTCCTGGTTCGCTTCCCGAAGAAAATCCTCACCTGTAAAGACAGGTATGGTCTAATTCATCAATGTGATGGTACGACATCTGGTTCACAGCGAACAAGCACGGAAACTGTTTTTTAATTCTTCACTTCTTTCCACTGAATTTCGGAAAAAAAACAAATGTATTTCAGAAAAATCAAATATATTTTAGAAAACCTCAAATCAATATCAGAAAAGTGTAATGGTATTTCAGAAAATCTCAACTTTATTTCAGAATAGCTCAAGTGTATTTCGGAAAAAGTCAACTGTATTTCAGATTTACCAAATCTACTCCGTCCATTCGTCCGTCCGTTTACACGATAATTTGAGTAAATATTGAGATATCTTCACCAAATTTGGTACACGAGCTTATCTGGACCCATATATATATTCGTGTTGAAAATGAGCGAAATCGGATGATAACCACGTCCACTTTTTATATATATAACATTTTGGAAAACACAAAAAACCAGATTATTTAGTAAATAATATACCTAGAATGTTGAAATTTGACGTGTGGACTGAAATTGAGACTCTTGATACAAATTTAAGGGCGTGGCACTGCCCATTTGTGATAAAATCAATTTTTCAAATATTATCTTTATACATATATAAACACACTTCAATCATCACCAAATATTGGCTATAGGTTCCACCGATCAACAGGAAGGTTTTAGGCTAAAAGTAATTTCGTTATATAAAAGGGGCGTGGCACCTCCCGTACAAATGGAATCTTTGGTACTGCATAACTCTGAAGGTATGCATGCCAGAACATTGAAATTCAGTAAGGAGTTATATGAGGTCCATCCCTAACACCAACAATAAAATGTGGAATTGGGAAAAAGGCGGCGAGACACCTCCCATACGAATGGAATATATCATACTGAATACATCTGGATGTAGTAATGGTAGGATAATGAAAATTGGTAAGGAGCTATATGACGTTAAGTCCTAGCACCTCCAGAGTCTCGCTGCAAGGAGCTGCTGGGAGGGACGAAACAAATTAAATGGGGTTACACTGAAACGACAGTCCTTGGTCGGGAAAAATCCCGAGTCGCTCCGGTACATAGAACCGACTACATTGGGAAGTGTCTCCAATTACCATCATCGCCAAAGAGGTGTGGAATAGGGAAAAAGAGGGCGTGGCACTTCCGTACCAATGGGATTTTTCAGAACTATGGCTGTCGTACAAATTAACGTTACAATAAGGTAAAGTGTGACTGCATTGTTGAGTTTGGCTGTTATTGCTTTTGGACGTTTAGTAATCTGCCACCATTAAAAAAAAAAAATTGTTAGCTTCAATCTATTTACATCAATCAAATTCTGTGTGTGTGTTCCATAAGGAAACGTATTTCGCGCAATTCAATCATCACAAAATTTGGGATGTATGTTCCTTGGCTCAAGACGAAGGTTTTTGATATTTCAGAATTAAGAATTTTAAATAAAAAATTTTTTTTGGCAATGCGAGCCACCAATCTTAGATCGCAAAAATTATCATCTTAACAAAATCAGTGATCGCATTCAAAACCAAATGCCTGGTGAAGTGACGAAACATAAATCCACCGACACAGTTTCAAATGAAGATCAAATTGTGAATTATCCAATTGACCTTGAAAATTGGCTCACCAATCATGCTTCTTCGGAACTTAGACCCACCAAAATTGTGCAATGGAACCAGATTTTGGTTTAGAAATTAATGCCGCATGTAATCGAAGCAACAATCATAAGCGGTAAAAGCAAAGGTGAAAATGTGCTCATACCACGGATCACAAGGTTTCCTACAGATTTGCCATTCAATTTTAAGGGGTTACAGTTCCCTGTACGCCTTGCTTTTGCAATTACAATTAACAAAGCACAAGGACATTAGCTTACTGTTGCAAGATTAAATTTAGAGAGTCCGTGATTTTCCCATGGCCAGCTATATGGTGCCTGCTCTAGAGTTGGAACGCCAAAAAATTTGTTTATGTTTGCACCGAACGAAAAAACCAAAAATATTGTGCACCAACATTCATACAATAAGACACAATAATAAAATGTTTTAAACGAAAATTACACCAAAATCAATTCAATTTACAGAACACTAAACTAAATTATCAACAAATAAAACCGAAACAAGTAAGGAAGGCTAAGTTTGGGTGTAACCGAACATTACATACTCAGCTGAGAGCTTTGGAGACAAAATAAGGAAAATCACCATTCAGCAAAATTAACCTAGGGTAACCTTGGAATGTGTTTTTATGACATGGGTTTCAAATGGAAGGTATTAAGGGGAGTGGCCATAGTTCTATAGGGGGACGCCATTTCACAATATCGCCATAAAGGTGGACCAGGGCTGACTCTAGAATGTGTTTGTGCGATATGGGTATCAAACTAAAGGTATTAATGCGGGTTTTAAAACGGAGTGGCCCTTAGTTGTATATATCGACCAAAATGTGGACCAGGGTGACGCAGAACATCATCTGTTGGATACCGCTAATTTATTTATATATATAATACCACGAACAGTATTCCTGCAAAGATTCCAAGGGCGTTTGATTTCGTCCTGCAGAACTTTTTCATTTTCTTCTACTTAATATGGTAGGTGTCACACCTATTTTACAAAGTTTTTTCTAAAGTTATATTTTGCGTCAATAAACCAATCCAATTACCATGTTTCATTTCTTTTTTCATATTTGGTATAGAATTATGGCATTTTTTTCATTTTTCGTAATTTTCGATATCGAAAAAGTGGGCGTGGTCATAGTGGAATGTCGCCCATTTTTAGTACCAAGATAAAGTGAGTTCAGATAAGTACGTGAACTAAGTTTAGTAAAGATATATCAATTTTTGCTCAATTTATCGTGTTAACGGCCGAGCGGAAGGACAGACGGAAGACTGTGTATATGTGCGTGGCTTCAACCGGTTTCGCCCATTTTCACAGAAAACAGTTAACGTCATAAAATCTATGGCCCTACCAAATTTCACAAGGATTGGTAAATTTTTGTTCGACGTATGACATTAAAAGTATTCTAGACGAATTAAATGAAAAAGGGCGGAGCCACGCCCATTTTGAAATTTTCTTTTATTTTTGTATTTTGTTGCACCATATAATTACTGGAGTTGAATGTTGACATAATTTACTTACATACTGTAAAGATATTCAATTTTTTGTTAAAATTAGACTTTTAAAAAAAGTTTTTTTAAAAGTGGGCGTGTTCGTAATCCGATTTTGCTAATTTTTACTTAGCATACATATAGTAATAGGGGTAACGTTTCAGCCAAATTTCATCATGATATCTTCAACGACTGCCAAATTACAGCTTGTAAAACTTTGGTAATGGATTATCGCACTTTTTCGAAATTTTCGATGTCGGAAAAGTGGGCGTGGTTATGGTCCGATATAGTTCATTTTAAATAGCGATCTGAGATGAGTGCCCAGGAACCTACATACCAAATTTTATCAAGATACCTCAAAATTTACTCAAGTTATCGAGTTTACGGACGGACGGACGGACGGACATGGCTAAATGAATTTTTTTTCGCCCAGATCATTTTGATATATAGATTTCTATATCTATCTCGATTAGATTATGCCGTTACGGATTACCGTTATGCGAACAAAGTTAATATACTCTGTGATCTCTGCTCAGCTGAGTATAAAAATAACACAACATTCATTCCACTCGGGCGTTACAACGTACGCCGGGTAAAACTACTTAATTAAAAATCGTTAAACCTATCTTAACAAAATTCGGCAGAGAGGTTGCCTTTTTTATAGGGAATGCTTTGAAGAAAAATTTACGAAATAGGTTAAGGACCACGCCCACTTTTATATAAAAGATTTTTAAAAGGGTCCTGGACGAATAAAATAAGCTTTATCTTTGCAAAAAAGAGCTTTGTATCAATAGAATTTTACTTTCTAAATTGAATTATAACATTAAATTGGAAAAGACTAAAATTTTTGAAAATGGGTATCAATGGTATTTCATTTCCTGAGTGGATTTATAACAATAAATAGGAAAAACTTCAAATTTTAATAAATGGGCGTAGCACCGCCCCTTTTATGACTAAGCAATTTTCTATTTTTCGGGAGCCATAACTCGAAAAAAAATTAACAGATCGTGATAAAATTGTGTACCCAATTTTCCTTATAGCAGGGAATAGTTCTAAAAAAATGGACGAGATCAGTTAGGGTTGTAGACGAAAATAATTAGCTATATCTTAGCGAAAAGGAGCTTTGTATGAATAGAATTTTACTTTTTAAATTGAATTATTACATTGGAAAACATTAAAATTTTTGAAAATGGGTGTGGCACCGCCCCTTTTATGGCTAAGCAATTTTCTATGCTTCGTGAGCCACAACCCAAAGAAAAATTAACGGATCGTAATAAAATTGGGTAGGTACGCAAATTTTTGCTATAGCAGGAAACATTTCTAGTAAAAATGGACGGGATCGGTTAAAGACCACGGCAACTTACATATAAAACAAGTTTAAAAGGGTCGTAGACTAGAATAATAAGCTATAGCTCAACAAAAAATTGTTTTGAATCAATGATATTTCACTTATCAAGTTTTATTGTAAGAGGAAATGGGAGACATTTTTTTTTTAACGTGCGGCGCCACGTGTTATGTAGAAAAGTAATTTATCTGAAATGAAATGTGCAATTGAAGCTCACGTTGAGTGTATAATGTTCTGTTACACCCGAACTTAGACACCTTTACTTGTTTTAAATAAAACTGAGATTTTCCAAAAAACAATTGGAATATCTGAAATACATTTTGCTTTTTTGGACTGCGTTTTCACTTTTTGGTATTCAATTGAGATTTTCTGAAATACAATCGATGTTTTCTGAAGAACAGTTGGAAAAGGTGCAATGAAACACGATTAACAAAAACAACATAATGTAACGAATTGACTTTCAAATCCTCTTATTTGCAATCCTCTGCTAAGTTCGAATCACTAAACTGTTGAATAAATAACTCCAATTTGTAATAATGCAAAATGGCCTTTATTAAAGTACTTCACCGTAACACTCAAACTGTGCAACGAATAGCTTGCTTAATAACCAAACTGATTGATAGCTCAAATGAAACTCTACTATCCAAAATAATACTGCTCATGATACAAAAAATGGAGGTAGCTCCATTTCGTGTGACATTAGCCACTTGACTTTTTGACAATTTCATAAAAGTCTAGTTACCAGATTGAAAAAAGTTAAAGGTTTTTGTGATTTTGATGGATTTGAATATTATATATTTTAATTGTTTTTTTTTTTTTTTTTTTTTGAATAAACGCGAAAAAATGAGCTGTGCGCATTGGAAATGCGCAAATACAAAATACCAATGCAAAAAAAGGTATTTAGTTTTTCAAGTTACCAAAAATTCTGTTTATAAAACAACAATGGCTCGAAGCATGCGAAGTAAGGGAAGAGACATAAGTAATAGTGGGAATAAAATTGTTATTTTAAAAAGTGCAGTACCGCGAAATGAACGGTAAGGAAAACAATCCTTTATGGTTTGAAATGTTAAGTACTAAATAATGTGTACATTCTTTTCCAGTCAAGACTGTGGCGAAGTTTTCGAACAGGAAGAATATTTAGATGAGTATATTGAATTTATGGAAGGGGAAGTTTTTGATCAGTTTCAATTATATACATACAAATGTTTTAACCTTTGCTCTATTATTTCAAGGCAAAACAAGACAACAACATGCGATACAACAAATGGGATCTCATGGAAGGTTAAGTGGAAATATAATACCTCTATCAGCACACAAACAGGGTATGATAACATTTTTATATACTACGAGTGCATTGCTTTGTCCGTTTTTTAGAAATCTCGTGTTATTTTGACCCTAGATATGATGTCACAGTCATACGAGCCGCTTATTTTGAAAGTGGCATAATTCATTTCATGTCGTTTAAGTTCAAGGGTGATTGACTGTATCTCTGCTCGCTTCCTGTATGTTATAGTCCAATAGCCAAAAGATGCTATTCTTGTTATTAATTTATAATAGTAGAACGATCTTTATATACGTTCTTTCAGAAATAACAATGCATTTAAGACCATGAGTTGGAAATGATTTATACTACTTTCAAAATAAACGGCTCATATATGAACTTGCCTCTAAAAATATGAAAAGCAAATATATATACTTATTTATAGCAAGCTCCGCAGTAAATGCAAGTCCACTATGAATGTAGAGAAAAGTCTTGAAAACAATTCAAAATGTCCGCGCTAAAACTTGGAGCAGATCTCATCAGCAATATGCATGTATTCTGCAGTTCCTCGCTTTATCGACTCTTAAGAAAGAAAGAAACTCTTCCCTTACCATCTACATCAACTTTGCGCAGGTGGGCATCGAAGTTATGTGTAGAACCGGGGTTACAACTGCAAATAATATCGCATATGAAGTTAAGTATGTGATATACCATCCGAAGAAAAGCTGTGTGTGTTTGTCATTTGACGAGATGAAAGTCCGGGAAGAATGGGCTTTTGATCGAAAAAATTACGTAATTTTGCCCCCATCGCGAAAGGTTCAGGTCGCTATGGTGCGGTATTTACGTGGAAATTGGAAGCAGCCATATTTTATAATTTTGATATGAACATGGCAGCAAGTACTCTTTTTAATCTAATTATACATGAGCTGCACGTAATTGTTAAACGTTTTTTTTAGGGAGCGCCTTTTTTCGTCTTCGCCATTTAAATTTACATCTAAAATAAACTAAAATTTACTATGGAAATAACAAAATGAGAAAAATCACAACTTGATGGTATCTTTGTCAAGTATTTAATTTATTGAATAAAAAGGTCAAAAAGACGCACATACGAGTACATACATTTTTTTTCAAATTTAGGGTCAGGCTGCCATGAAAGTAAGTATATAAAACATATTTATGAGTCATTATCGATTTTTTTTTCTAAATAAAATAACATGTTTCACAGCATTTTCAGTATATATATATATGCAGATAAACCGTGCTAAAGCATATTATTATTGTCTCAGATGACCATTGCGTTTTCATACTGAAGGAAATTTCCGTCCCGAAAATCCAAAATTTCGCCTTAAATTGTAACGGTATGGCAACGCTTCTAGCAAAACAACAAACATTATGAAACTTCAAAAGTCCCCAAATACGTCAAAAAATTTTGAGTGGAACTACCTTCTTTTTTGTATCATGATACTGCTCTTGCTCTCTAGATAACGTCTTAGTCGAAACTGCTTGACAACTCAAATAAAACTGAATTCCAGCGCCTCTACAATTGCCGCATATTATACTCTTTGATTTCAACCTTCGCATCTTCTAGGCGCTTCCAGAATCTGCTAGTCCAGCAGCTCTCAAACTTCTCAGCTGTAACTACAATTGCACAATTTTATAGTTTTTCTCATTGCATACTTATAGGAGTATCTCAGATATATGCATGTGTTTGTGCATTGACTCTCCGCTGCTCGTATACGTACATGGTACACATGTGTAGACGCAATTATTGTTTCGTTTATGTAGATACATAATGATTGACCTATGGATGTGAATTCACGTCACTGCTTAGCATCGGCTTAGAGACGATAGCATCGCTCAGTGCTGCTAACATTCGTTACACTGCCCTCCAACTAAATATGATCGTCCTGATCAGACAAATCCCTCGATCTAAACGTTGCCAGCCTTTCCAAATGGACCACTTTCATTTTGGTTCGTGGTTTACCGATGGTTTGTATGCGGTACACTACATCGTTGATCCGTTTTACAACTTTGTATGGGCCTTCCCAATTACACTGCAATTTCGGGGACGAAACTTTTTTACGTTGTGGGTTGTACAACAGCGCCAAATCTCCTTCCTAAAAACCTTCTGAATTAATTGCTTTATCGTATCTGGCTTTCATCTTGTCACTCATAATCTTTGTTCGTTGCCTTATCAGATCATGTATTTCTCTTAGCTCTTCTTCCAAATCACTAGTGGATTTCTTGACATTTCTCTCTGAATTGGCATCTATCCCAAACTCCAAATCAGCTGGCAGTCTAAGGTCATTGCCAAAAATTACTTTTGCAGGGGTTTGGCCCGTTGTCTCATGCACTGCTGATCGGTAAGCCATCAAGAATAATGGTATGCGGGTATTCCACTCTTTATGGTACTTGTCTACTACTTTCCTTAAGTGCTCCTCCAATGTTCTATTGAATCGTTCTACCATACCATCGGATTGAGGATGCAATGCAGTTGTCCGTGTTTTCCGAATGCCCAATGATTTACACATTTCCTGGAACACAGCTGATTCGAAATTCCTGCCTTGGTCAGAATGTAACTCCATTGGTACACCATACCTTGCAACCCAATTGTTTATAAACACTTCTGCTACCTTTCCGCTTCTTGATTTGGGATTGGGTATACCTCTGGCCATTTGCTGAAATAATCCATAACTACCAGTACATATTTGTTTCCGCCGTTGCTAGTAGGAAATGGACCGGCGACAACCATAGCGATCCTTTCAAACGGCGCACCTGAGTTATATTGCTTCATCTGGCCATGAATTCGGGTTTTGGGCCCTTTCGCTCTGCTGCAAACCTCGCAGTTCGCAATCCACTCTGTGACCGACTGATGGCAAGCAACCCAATAGAATCTCTGTTTAATCTTCTCGAGCGTCTTCGTGATTCCAAGATGACCTCCGCTTGGACCATTATGCAGCTCGCTGAGCACGTCAGGAATCCTCTTTCTGGGAACAACTATCAGTTTCTTCTTGCATTTACCATCCTCACTCTCCCATACTCGATGAAGGCAACCAGATATCAATTCTAAACTGTTCCAGTGTGCCCAATAGGACTCGCAATGGTACTCTCTGCTGACATCTCTTCTCTGTTTGGTCTTTCGTTTCGTTCGAGCCCTTGCATAACACGTGACAGATCTGTATCTTCTAGCTGACACTTTCTTAGCTGTTCCTTGTCCCATGCATCTGTACATGTTATAGTCATTAGCCGGACATCTATAATGTCTTCTTTAGCCTCGGCTTTTGAACAGTGCTTGCATTCCAAATTACATGGTCTTCGTGACATTACGTCGGCATTTCCATGGGTATTACCTTTTCGATGCTCAATGGAAAAGTCATAACTTTGTAGTCGCTCGATCCACCGTGCCAATTGTCCTTCCGGATTACGGAACTGCAAAAGCCATTTTAAAGCTGCTTGATCTGTCCTGACACGGAATCGCTGGCCGTAGAGGTATTTGTGAAAATGTTTAATGCACTCTACCAATGCCAACAGCTCCCTCCGCGTAACGCAGTAGTTCCTCTCTGGTTTTCCAATCGAACGGCGGTAGTATGCAACTATCTTCTCCTGTCCATCGACCAGTTGTGATAAAACGCCTCCTATAGCATATCCACTCGCATCTATATCTAGAATAAATGTTGCTCCTGGTATCGGATATGCTAACATTTGGGCAGTGCACAAACTTCAATGTTTGGAAAGCCACTTCTTGCTCCTTCTTCCATTCAAAAGCTTTATTTTTTCTTGTAAGCTCATGGAGGCTATGGGCTACGCTGGAAAAATTTGGTACAAATCGGCGGTAATATGTGCATAGCCCAAGGAAACTTCTTAATTGATGTAAGTTCTGTGGTCTTGGCCAATCCTTTACAGCCTCTATCTTTTCGTTCGCTGTGCAGATGCCCTCTGTCGTTACCTTGTGACCCAAATAATTTACCTCCTTTTTAAACAGCGCACACTTTTTGTGACTTAACTTCAGACCAGCGCCAGCTATTCTCTGGAAACCTTCCTCCAAATTCTTAAGATGTTCATCAAAGTTCTTACCCAATACGATGATGTCGTCCAGGTACACAAAGCATGTTTTCAAATGTAGTCCTTTCAGTACCTGGTCCATGAGTCTCTCAAAAGTACCTGGTGCATTACAAAGTCCAAAAGGCATCACTGTAAATTGCCAAAGACCATCACCGACACTGAAGGCTGTTTTCTCTTTATCTTCCTCCTTCACCTCGACTTGCCAGTAGGCGCTTTTCAAGTCCTGCGTGGAAAACCATTTCATACCAGATAGCGAGTCCAGAGTGTCGTCAATTCTTGGCAATGGGTAGCTATCCTTTTTCGTTACGTCATTCAACTTCCGGTAGTCCACGCAAAACCTCATTTTTCCATCCTTCTTCTTTACAAGTACTACCGGTGAGCTCCATGGACTAGCTGATGGTTCGATGACGCCGCTGTCGCTTCGCCAGTGGAACACTACGTGGAGCTTGACGGATCGGCCTCGCATCTCCAGTGTCAATTTGATGTTTCACAACATTGATGCGGCCTGGTTTGGAACCATCCTGGTCAAATATGTTCGCGTACTTTAGGAACAGTTGTTTTGCCTTACTCTGATGGGCTTCCTCTAGCCCCTGCGTCCATGCCTTGATGTCATTTGAAAGATCAGTATTACTAGATGAAACGTGTTCCTGGAGCTGTTCACAGTTAATAACTACTTTAGCCTCTTGGCATCTTCCCAAAATAGCTCCTTTAGTAAGTTTGAGTGGTGACTTGAACTCATTGAGTACTCTTACCGGAATACGTCCATCTTGTTTTGTCATAGCGAGGGTTTTTCCTACAAATATATTCAGTGGTGATTTATTTGCTGCTTCGACAACCCACAATTTGTTTGTCCCACAATCTCCATCAACCTTTGCCCAGATGACTGCTTTTGATTTTGGTGGTATTTGCTGACTCTCTTCCACCAGCACTCGTTTACTGCTGTAGCCTCTCTTGTAGCCGAAATTAAGTGGTACATCCATGTTCTTATATCGCATCATCTTGCTTTGCATGTCGATCTTGATGCCCTGGTCGATTAAGAAGTCCACTCCAATTATGATTTCATTAAAAATCTCTGCCACTATAAAATTGTGTACTACTGTGACGTTCCCGATTGCGACTTCACATGATACTTCTCCTAGAACCGTGTTGTCTTCTCCAGTGGCTGTACGCAATCTTGCTCCATGCAATGGTCTTATCTTCTTGTTGACTAAATCCGCTCGAATAATGGAATGGGATGCACCCGTATCTATAGTCAGTAAACGTTCCTTTCCATCCACATGTCCTCCGACAGTAAGATTATTTGACCTTCTTCCAATTTGTGAGATAGAGATTATGGGGCATTCAATTGGTGGAGCCAGCTGTCGCCCCTTGTGGCTGACTCGCTTTAGTTTAACGATTGAGTGGACTTGGAGATTTGCTCATCTCCTTCAGCTCTGCGTTTACGGCCACCCACATTGTTGGAGCTATTGACCCCGGTGCTGCAATGTCGTGCAATATGACCTGGGTTGCCGCACTTGAAACTTTTAATAACTCCGGCATTTTTCTGTTGTGATCCCTTCCGGGCTTCCAAAATTGTGTCTACCCAATCTGGTCTTTCCACTTCCACACGATGAGCTTTGATACCGTTTCTGCAAATGTTGGCTTTGGTTTTGCGTATGTGGCTCGCTTCGTTTCGACGTCCCGTATGCCATTTATAAAGCTCTGAATTTTTACCCTTTCGGTGTATTCCACGGGTGCGTCGGCATTCGCCAAATGTGCAAGCCTTTCGACATCTGACGCAAACTCCTGCAAAGTCTCATTAGCTTTTTGGTAGCGGTTTTGCAACTCTATTTGGTGTATTTGCTTCCTGTGTTCGCTTCCGTATCGCCTCTCTAGAGCGCTCATCAATGTTTCGTAGTTGTTCCGCTCTCCCGCGGGAATAGTTTGTAGGATTTCCGCAGCAGATCCTTTCAATGCCACGAATAGTGCAGCAACTTTATCTTCAGAACTCCAGTTGTTCACTGCTGCGGTCTTCTCAAACTGAATCTTAAACACCTGGAAAGGAACAGAACCGTCAAAGGATGGTGTTATTACCTTTGGATTACTCGCTGAAACAGCTGGGCGATTCATTTGCAACTCCTGTATACGACCTCTCAAAGCTTCTATCTCGGCATCAATTTTGTCCTCGAGCTGCACAATTTTTATATCCTGTGCTTCCAGCTTTGATGTTACCCTTATCTCCTGTGCCTCCAGCTGCGAGGAAATGCGGGCCTCCTGTGCTTTCAACTGCTCAGCCAACTGAGATGTCATATATGTCTTTTGCTCTTCCAGTTGATTTTCCATCTTGGGTGTAATCTGTGTCGACATTTCGGAAATACGCGTCTCCTGTGTTTCAAGTTGAGATGCCACTGTCGACGTTTGAGCAGTTATTGCAGCCAATATCATGTTCACGTCTGTGCTCGTAACTGTCTGCGATGTTTCGTTTTTCTCTTCAATTTTTGTTGTTGCTTCGTCCCCATCAGGATAAAAGACAAACTCGTCCACATCAATTCCTTGCGACTCCATTACCTCTCGTAACCGTGCTTGAAGTTCGATCTTATTGCCGGTTGTATTTAATCCACTGTTCTCCAACTCCTTTTTCAGTTGCTGGATCTTCAATTCACTGAACTTTGCCATGTCCTTGTTGTCCTCTGGAATTTATTCAAGAATTCCTCTTCTGACACCAATTGTAACGAATTTACTTGCAAATCCTCTTATTTGCAATCCTCTGCTAAGTTCGAAGTACTAAACTGTTGAATAAATAATTCCAATTTGTAATAATGCGAAATGGCCTTTATTAAAGTACTTCACCATAACACTCAAACTGTGCAACGAATAGCTTGCTTAATAACCAAACTGATTGGTAGCTCAAATGAAACTCTACTATACAAAATAATACTGCTCTTGCTCGCTAGATAGCGTCTTAGTCGAAGCTGCTTGACAACTCAAATCAAACTGAATTCCAGCGCCTCTACAATTGCCGCCTTTTATACTCTTTGATTTCATTCTTCGCATCTTCTAGGCGCTTCCAGAATCTACTAGTCCAGCAGCTCTCAAACTTCTCAGCTGTAACTACAATTGCACAATTTTATAGTTTTTCTCATTGCATACTTATGGGAGTATCTCAGATATATGCATATGTTTTTGCATTGACTCTCCGCTGCTCGTATACGTACATGGTACATAAGTGTAGACGCAATTATTGTTTCGTTTATGTAGATACATAATGATTGTTCTATGGATGTGAATTCACGTCACTGCTTAGCCATCGGCTTAGAGACGATAGCATCGCTCAGTGCTGCTAACATTCGTTACAATAAAAATGATTTGGAGCCTTGAAAATGAAAAAAATCGATTTCGACCAAAACAAGTCCCAAAAACCAAAAAAAAAATTTTTTCACCAAAACACCCCTCAAAACCCAAAAACAATTTTTTTTTTTCAAAAAACTGTTATCGCCAAAGTTTTTAGCGGACAATTTTGAGTCGGACAGGGTATACATGAAAATTTTAAAATCAAACAAAAGTCATGAGGCCATGAAAAAAACCTTAAAAATCAAAGACGAAAAGTCAAAAAACTCAAATTTTGCAGGCTCGAAAATTATTTTTTTGGGTATGCTTAGTGAAACTTTTTTTTTCTGAGCCCAAAACCTGGCGAAAAATCGATGGCGCGATACAGGCTAATAAATCGACCCAGCTTAATATACATACAATGTATGTATACATACAATGTATGTCATACATACATATGGTTCTATTCTGAAATAGTTTTTCTTAGAGTTATGGGTCCCGAAACATAGAAAATTGCTTAGTCATAAAAGGGGCGGTGCCACGCCCATTTTTTATACCTTTCATGAAAATAAAATGATATATTAATTTCGTCACAAAACCCAAAATTGTAAGTCCTTAAAGGAAAATAGATAGACCCACCATTAAGTATACCGAAATAATCGTGATGAACAGCTGAGTTGATTTAGCCATGTCTGTCTGTTTGTATGCAAACTAGTTCCTCAATTTTTGAGATATCTCGATAAAATTTGGTCAGCGGGTGTATTTGGGTGTCCGATTAGACATTTGTCGGAACCGGCCGGATCGGACCACTATAGCATATATCCTCCATACAACCGATTTTTCAGAAAAAGAGGATTTTTGTCATATCTTCCTCAATTTAACAGATTGAAGCTTCAAACTTCACCATATACTTTCGTATATTGCACATATTTTTGTCTGAAAAAATTGATGAGGTCGGTCGTATATATAGTATATATCCCCCACAACCGATTGTTCAGATAAGAAACTTTTCGTAATTACTGCCCAATTTAAGAGCTAGAGGCTTCAAATTTCACCGATTGCTTACGCATATAGCATATATTGTTGTGTAAAAAAGTCATAGAGATCCGTGATATATAATATATATATGATCAGTGGCGGCGCAAGACAAAAAATTTATGTGGGCGAGGTATATTTTGCGAAGCCCTTTCATGGGGCAACAAAAAGGGAATTAAAAATAAAAAATCACTTGAAATGAGACGCTTTTTATTCGTTCAGAAACAAACATACATTTTTACATACATATAACTTTTTGAAACAATAAAAAAAAAAAAATTGTTTAAAAAATTAGTATGATGAAAAAATTAAAGAAACAAAAATTTTCCACTTTTGGTCTTACTGAACTCCTCAATGATTGGTTTGTAACTTATCTTAGATGCTATATCTTCTTCAATAGATAAAACTGCCAAACCCATAGTATTTATTAAATAATTTTAATTAGTTTCAATTTTGAAAAGCTCCTTTCAGCGGAAGCAGTACTTACAGGTATTGTTAACAATATCCTAATGACAATGTAAACATTTGGGTAATTTTCTTTCAAATTGTTCTCTATAATATATTGTAGCAGATGTTTCACGTCTTTAATAGAGTTGGGTAAATTTGGAATCATATTTTGTAACTCCTCATACAACTCATAAGGCTGGAAGTCATTGCTCTCACCTACTTGCAGAACAGTGTGTAAGTCCTGACAGTTTTTCAGTAGTTGCTCCTTTGGAATTCGTTTTAACTGGTTTAAGTCATATAGAAAACCAAAATCTTCAAAATGTTGACTTAAAGACATAAATCTCGATTCCATGCTACTGATCACAGAATCATTCCCGGTATTAAAAAAATGGGTTTCATACCGGCTTTCTGCAGACTTTACGGGTTGATCGCTGCCTTCATAATCAAACATCCTTTCCTTTTTGGCTATTATTTTATTTTTAAAATCTTTGGGCAAATCGTAACTGCTTTTCTCAATAAACTGACGAGCGTCAGACAAGCATTTTTCGAATCCAGTTTGTCGATATTCTTTTATCCAGTAACAAAATGTACGCAAATGTTCAAGAGTAATGCTTAAATGGACTTGTACAGATTGCTATAATTTGCTAATGGTATTGACACGAGTTAATAACTCATACCAGATATGTAATGATACGATAAATTCCAAACTGAACATTTCGTTCAAAATGGAATCGCAATCAATGAGTGTGTCCGATTTTTCCTTTTGACATTTTAAGACTTCTATACATTCAACAACATCATCAAATTGCAATAATACATGCTTCACCGCCTGGATTCTGCTTTCCCACCTTGTGTCTGATAAAGGCTTCATCGTAAGCTTTAATTTATCTTTAATTATTTTCCAGCGTTTGCTGGAACTTGAAAAAAGCAAAAAAATCTTCTGAAGAAAACCAAAAAATGTTTTTGCAGCCACCGAAGAATTGGCTGCGTCTACCAACAACAGATTCCAGCTATGACAACCGCAAGGTGTGAAAAATGTCCTGGGATTTATATTTATAATTCGAGTTTTAACTCCACTATTTATGCCTACCATATTAGCAGCATTGTCGTATCCTTGGCCACGACAGTTTTGAATATCTATGCCATTTTTTTCTAGCTCTCCCAGTATTGCATTAGCCAAATATTCTCCAGTCGTTTCGGTGACAGCAAGAAATCCAATAAAGTTTTCCTCTATGTTCTTTAGTATTTTCATGCCTGCGCAAAACATCACCCAAGTGTTTCCAATAACAACACCCTTCCTGTACCATTTGAGTTTGTGAATTTCTAAAAAGTCTGCATGGAAAGCAGAAAACTTTATTTTTAGAGCTTGAATAAACCAACCAACGCCGAAGCTGAGTTTCACCATTATTTAGTTCTCTTGATAAATGAAAATTGGGAAAGTTTCTATGATCATCATCTTGCGGATAATGTTCATCAGGATTATTTAACTGATATGTGGGACCGCTTTGAACTATATCATGACGCTCGTCATGGGAAACGTCCACAATCCCGCGTCAAAACTGGCAAATGATTGCTCCACTACATCACTGGCTCTACTAGCAGATGGCGAACTTATTACAATCATGCTCTCTTGATTGGTACTTGCACTACTTAAGGGCACCATAGAAATTTCAGCATAAGATTTTGCTTGAAAATCTATTTCTTTTTCCGATTCTCGTCGTTCGGTATCAATATTCTGTGCATCTGGAGTAATTTCCGAATTGCGGGATACAGACACATGTTGTTGAGAAGTGGAGCAAGCACACTTGTTATTAGGCCGGGTCGATTTGTGGGGAGGCAAAAAAATCGCCCATTGCTCTGTGAAAATCATATTCTAGAGATCAACATCAGAATTCGTTTTAGAGGTATGGTTCCTTCGGCAAAGTTTCTTATTTTGATTCCTAGAATACGATTTTCAGCAATGAGGGATTTTTAAATCAACCCGCCCTACTTGTTATAGTTTTAAAAATATGTGACGCTATTATTTATTTAAAGGAACGAGCAAGACTCCGTCTGAACGCGACTTGTACTTTCATTGGAAATGGCTATGCGTCAAATTTGACAGGTAACATATCATATGCACTTGTTTTGATACACAATGCTCTTTAATAAGGGGAAGTCCCGAGCAATGTTCTTTCTCTTAAAGGGGACTCCCCGCTACAGCAGCTTAACGCCAACTAATGTCGCCAGACTAAATATAAACGAATTGTCAGAAACGGAAGAGATGAGATTTCGAAATTATTGATTTTAACAGAAATATTGATTATTTCATAAACATAAATTTGTGGCGCCGAAGATTGGAATATCTTTAAGTAAAAAATTTATTTTAAGTGAGGCGTTCAGTGCAACAATGGACACAATATTGACAATTCTCAACTAATGACATTAATTTAAATTCTAAAGTTTTATACAAAGATGGTGGGAGATTTGACATTCTATAAAGTGAAAAGCAATAAAAGTCCACACATCTCAAGTTTATTTTCGATAATTACCATAAAATCATCTTCTTCGAACTAAGCAAAATTAAGATCGGTTTCTTTAAAAAATTACCAGAGGTCCTTTTTTTAGATAAAAGTTTTAAAGGTGCAATTACGCAGAAAACGCCTGAGGGGTCAGCTAGATTATTATAAGAACAGACTTGTGCCGTATTATTAGGTATTTTTCATACTTTTTCAATTATATGTTCGTTTTGGGCCGCGAGGCCCTTATCACCGCGAGGCCGTGGGCGGTGTGGGCCACCTCTGTATATGATGATATATACATATAGTATATATATATAGTATATATATATTTTTTTTTTGGAATTTCAGCCCCATTTTAATAGCTAGAAGCTCCAAATTTCACCAAATGCTTGCGCGTATAGCATATATTGATGTCTGAAAAAATCATTGTAATAGGTGGTATACATAGTATATATCTCATACAACCGATTGTTCAGATAAGAAACTTTGCGCAATTTCTGCCCCGTTGTAACAGCTAGAAGCTTCTAATTTCACCAAATGCTTACGTATATAGCATATATTGGTGTCTGAAAAAATCATAGATATTGGTGGTATATATATTATATACCCCATATAAACTGTCTTTTTTGCCCCTTTTTTACGGCTAGAAGCTTCAAAATTCATCAAATTTCATCAAATAGTTACGTCTACGTCATATATTTTTGAAATACGTGATTCGTAGTCATAGTTTTTACATGCAGACCACAAAAAATGTGAAGCTTTGCATCCCCGCACAAAGTACCTACCAATTTTTTATTTTATATTTATCTTAAAAATCGTTTAGGTATGTACATCTGTTCACTATATATTTCTTATCTTATAAATCCGATTATTTGGAGATTATTGTTCAGCCCCATTCATGAAAGGTATGAAGTCTTCGGCAAAGCCGAAGACAGTCCCGTCCTTACTTGTTTTATTATGACTTTTAGCAAAATCTCATTCAAAATTTTTAGCCATGTAAAATGTCAGTATAGAGGTATTTACAAGATTATGCATGTATGAATCATTTAACTATAATGTTTTCTACTACACTTCCATCCACCTTCTGTCGTCACTGTGAGCATACACATAAGTTTATGACGTCCTCCTTCCTAAATGAAGAACGTGATATAACCAAAAAAATACTTTAAAATATTTAGTAACTTACTCTTATTTTTTCTCTTAGCAGCACTTTTATCTCAGGAACTCAAAGCTTATCGTTTCAAAAGAATTTGATTATGCGCAGGTCTCGTTATTTTTCTGCTTCCAGAACAAAACATCCTTTTCTTTTTAGAAAAGCACAAACAACAGCACATCAACCACGCGCATGTGGTGCACATATTTGTATGATGACGTCAATCGAAAAAGCTCAGCATATAATAAAACAAAACAACAAGCCAGCGCATTACATTGGCCTGGTAATGCCACAAACAACAATAGAAAAGCTGTTTGTAGAAAATAAGGCAGGCGGATAGACAAGCAGCAGCTAAACTCGTAGCAACAACACAAAAAGCCGGCAGCAAATATTCAAAGTTAAGCAAAGTTTTTTGCAATATGCACAAAAAAAAAAGAGTTGGCGAGCTGCTTTGCTGAAATGATACGGGCTGTGAATTTTCTGTATCTCTGCTGTTCTTCTTCATGAAAGACAGCAGACACTATCGTGGGGTGATGCAGTATGGGCGGCTGTAGGAGTGTGAGTAGTGCTCACCCAAAATATTGGGGGCGCAAATCTTCATATGTGTGCAGGCGTTCTATCTGGTGCGCAGCTTTCTGGCTCACCAAAAAAATCTCGGGTCTTCGCTTAATTGCATATGAGACTTTTCTAAAAGGTCAGCAACGCCAACGCCATCCACGAGATTCCTTTTTTTGAATGACATGCAAAAATGTTGATATAAGTAATCATTATTGTTGTTGTATTTGTTGATATAAGTAATCAATATTGTTGTTGTATTTGCTCAACTCTTGTAAATCTGAAATATTGTGGACATATCATATGGTGAGACTAAAAATAATGTTTGTTTAGGTTAGGTTGAACTGGTCGGCCCATGAGGACCCCACATAGACTGCATGAGTTCGTAGGATTATCAGAAGTTTGTTTAATGACCAAACTAAAAACCCTGTCAACAACCAGGACCTATGTTGAAAAAAAACGCCGTCCTCTTGACAATTACTTGCTGCTTCTAGATCTGACAGCCGTATCACTCCTAATAGCTATAGTCTTAGCCTGGCAAGCTCAGAGCACGGGCACAAAACGTGCTCGGTCGTTCCCTCCTCCAACCCCCACTTCCTACATCTTCTATCATTGGCCAAATCTAATTTAAAGGCATGTGACGCCAGAAGGCAGTAACCAGTCAGAATACCAGTCATCAATCTACAGTCCTCACTTTTTAATATTAGTTGTAACTTTTGTTACGCTAGCCTCAAGATACATAGATACATATGTCACCGGCAACCGTACTTGTTCTTGCGTTACACCCTTATCGACAAAATGTATCTCAACCAGGTATCTGCGCGCGTTGCGCAACATTAGTGGAAGGAGGCCTACATGTACAGGTATGAATGTGTGCATGCGCAAAAAAAAAAAAAAAACCAAATGCAACTGCACATGCGTGGGTGAGAATTGAGTGAAAGTGGTAGGAAATTCCGTTTATACACGAATCGGGGTATGCGCACGATCGAGCTGAAGCTCAGAAAATCATTGCAAAAGTTGGATTCAAAGTGCGTGGGCGTGCCGCGGAAAAGTTAAAGCAAAGTATTGTGCCGGTCAAGTGGAAAAAAAAGAAAAAAAACTTCATTTTTTAATAAAACAAATAAAACAAAAAAAAAAAAAAAATCCCGTAATTTTCGCAAAACGGTTTCAATTCCGTACAATCTGCACAATTGTAAAGTATAACAACGAGAAGCAAAGTCCGTTGGACATCCTGCCACCGGTAAGTACTAATGTACCGTTTATTTAACTAAATTCCTTAAAAGAAAAAAAAATCCTTTTGTGTTTTTTCCTAAAAATTTAAATTCGATAACTGTTTCATTTTCATTTGAGAAAAACATTCATTTTAAAATTAAAGTTTGAAAAAATTTAAAAGCCCATCATCTTTCGATTTTATGTACCCTTCTTGTACTCGTAAGTTGAGCGAAGTTTCCCTTTGGCAATAAATGCAAAAATCATTAAAATAGACCTTGATCTCAAATGACGCAAAAGAATTTTTTTGCAGATAGTTGAACTTTAGCGATATTATTTTTCGCCACGGTAAAATTATATAACTTATTCCTGTAAGGCCTACACATGTACTTCGACACTTCGCAGCCCTGACCTTGAGTCCACGTCTTTCCGCTTGGTTAATCATGTGCACCTCTCGTTATACCTTTCATGAAAATGAAATGGTATATTAATTTCGTCACGAAACCGAAAATTGTAAGTCCTTAAAGGAAAATAGATAGACCCACCATTAAGTATACCGAAATAATCAGGTTGAAGAGCTGAGTTGATTTAGCCATGTCCGTCTGTCCGTCTGTCTGTTTGTATGCAAACTAGTCCCTCAATTTTTGAGATATCTCGATAAAATTTGGTGAGCGGGTGTATTTGGGTGTCCGATTAGACATTTGTCGGAACTGACCGAATCGGACCACTATAGCATATATCCTCCATACAACCGATTTTTCAGAAAAAGAGGATTTTTGTAATATCTTACCCAATTTAACAGATTGAAGCTTCAAACTTCACCATATACTTTCGTATATTGCACGTATTGTTGCCTGAAAAAATTGATGAGATTGGTCGTATATATAGTATATATCCCCCACAACCGATTGTTCAGATAAGAAACTTTTCGCAATTTCTACCCCATTTTAACAGCTATAAGCTTCAAATTTCACCGATGCTTACGTATATATATAGCATATATTGTTGTCTGCAAAAATCATAGAGATCGGTTGTATATATAGTATATATCTCATACAACCGATTGTTCAGATAAGAAACTTTTCGCAATTTCTACCCCATTTTAACAGCTATAAGCTTCAAATTTCACCGATTGCTTACGTATATATATAGCATATATTGTTGTCTGCAAAAATCATAGAGATCGGTTGTATATATAGTATATATCTCATACAACCGATTGTTCAGATAAGAAACTTTTCGCAATTTCTACCCCATTTCAAATTTCACCGATTGCTTACGTATATAGCATATATTGTTGTCTGAAAAAATCATAGAGATCGATTGTATATATAGTATATATCTCATACAACCGATTGTTCAGATAAGAAACTTTGCGCAATTTCTGCCCCGTTTTAACAGCTGCAAGCTTCAAATTTCACAAAATGCTTACGTACATATGTAGCATATATTGTTGTGGCTGAAAAAATCATAGAGATCGGTGGTATATATATTATATACTTCATATAAACTGTCATTTTTGCCCCTTTTTTACGGCTAGAAGCTTCAAAATTCATCAAATTTCATCAAATAATTACGTTTACGTCATATATTTTTGAAAGACGTGATTCGTACTCATAGTTTTTACATGCAGACCACAAAAAACGTGAAGCTTTGCATCCTCACACAGATTACCTACCTATTTTTATACTCAGTTGAGCAGAGCTCACAGAGTATATTAAGTTTGATTGGATAACGGTTGGTTGTACATATATAAAGGAATCGAGATAGATATAGACTTCCATATATCAAAATAATCAGGATCGAAAAAAAATTTGATTGAGCCATGTCCGTCCGTCCGTCCGTCCGTCCGTCCGTCCGTTAACACGATAACTTGAGTAAATTTTGAGGTATCTTGATGAAATTTGGTATGTAGGTTCCTGAGCACTCATCTCAGATCACTATTTAAAATGAACGATATCGGACTATAACCACGCCCACTTTTTCGATATCGAAAATTTCGAAAAACCGAAAAAGTGCGATAACTCATTACAAAAGACAGATAAAGCGACGAAGCTTGGTAGATGGGTTGACGTTATGACGCAGAATAGAAAATTAGTAATATTTTGGACAATGGGCGTGGCACCGCCCACTTTTACAAGAAGGTAATTTAAAAGTTTTGCAAGCTGTAATTTGGCAGTCGTTGAAGATATCATGATGAAATTTGGCAGGAACGTTACTACTATTACTCTATATGTGCTAAATAAAAATTTGCAAAATTGGATGAAGAACACGCCCACTTTTTAAAAAAAAAATTTTTTTAATTCAAATTTTAACAAAAAATTTAATATCTTTACTGTATATAAGTAAATTAAGTCAAAATTCAACTCCAGTAATGATATGATGCAACAAAATACAAAAATAAAAGAAAATTTCAAAATGGGCGTGGCTCCGCCCATTTTCATTTAGTTTGTCTAGAATACTTTTATTGCCATAAGTCGAACAAAAATTTACCAATCCTTCTCAAATTTGGTAGGAGCATAGATTCTATGACGGTAACTGTTCTCTGTGAAAATGGGCGAAATCGGTGGAAGCCACGCCCAGTTTTTATACACAGTCCACCGTCTGTCCTTCCGCTCGGCCATTAACACAATAACTTGAGCAAAATCCGATATATCTTTACTAAACTTAGCCCACGTACTTACCTGAGCTCACTTTTTCTTGGTATAAAAAATCGGCGAAATCTGACCATAACCACGCCCACTTTATCGATATCGAAAATTACGAAAAATGAAAAAAATGCCATAATTCTATACCAAATACGAAAAAAGTGATGAAACATGGTAACTGGATTGGTTTATTGACGCAAAATATAACTTTGGAAAAAACTTTGTAAAATGGGTGTGACACCTACCATATTAAGTAGAAGAAAATGAAAAAGTTCTACAAGGCGAAATCAACAGCCCTTGGAATCTTGGCAGGAATACTGTTAGTGGTATTGCATATATAAATAAATTAGCAGTACCCGACAGATGATTTTCTGGATCACCTGGTCCACATTTTGGTCTATATCGCGAGAACGCCTTCACATATACATCTAAGGGCCACTCGCTTTTAAAACCCTCATTAATACCTTTAATTTGATATCCATATCGTACAAAAACATACCAGAGTCACCCCTGTCCCACCCTAATGGCGATATCTCGAAAAGGCGTCCACCTATAGACCTAATGCCCCCTCCCTCTTAAAATGCTCAGTAACACCTTTCGTTTGATACCCATATCGTACAAACATTCTAGAGTCACCCCTGGCCCACCCTAATGGCGATATCTCGAAAAGGCGTCCACCTATAGACCAAGTGTCCACTCCCTCTTAAAATGCTCAGTAACACTTTTCGTTTGATACCCATATCGTACAAACATTCTAGAGTCACCCCTGGCCCACCCTAATGGCGATATCTCGAAAAGGCGTCCACCTATAGACCTAATGCCCACTCCCTCTTAAAATGCTCAGTAACAGCTTTCGTTTGATACCCATATCGTACAAACATTCTAGAGTCACACCTGGCCCACCCTAATGGCGATATTTCAAAAAGGCGTCCACCTATAGAACTAAGGATTACTCCCTTTTAAAATACTGATTACCACCTTTCATTTGATACCCATATCGTACAAACACATTCTAGAGTCACCCTGGCCCACCCTAATGGCGATATCTCGAAAAGGCGTCCACCTATAGACCTAATGTCCACTCCCTCTTAAAATGCTCAGTAACACCTTTCGTTTGATACCCATATCGTACAAACATTCTAGAGTCACCCCTGGCCCACCCTAATGGCGATATCTCGAAAAGGCGTCCACCTATAGACCTAATGTCCACTCCCTCTTAAAATGCTCAGTAACACCTTTCGTTTGATACCCATATCGTACAAACATTCTAGAGTCACCCCTGTCCCACCCTAATGGCGATATCTCGAAAAGGCGTCCACCTATAGACCTAATGCCCACTCCCTCTTAAAATGCTCAGTAACACCTTTCGTTTGATACCCATATCGTACAAACCTTCTAGAGTCACACCTGGCCCACCCTAATGGCGATATCTGGAAAAGGCGTCCACCTATAGAACTAAGGATTACTCCCTTTTAAAATACTCATTACCACCTTTCATTTGATACCCATATCGTACAAACACATTCTAGAGTCACCCTGGCCCACCCTAATGGCGATATCTCGAAAAGGCGTCCACCTATAGACCTAATGCCCACTCCCTCTTAAAATGCTCATTAACACCTTTCGTTTGATACCCATACCGTACAAACATTCTAGAGTCACCCTTGTTCCAGCTTTATGGCGATATCTCGAAAAGGCGTCCACCTATAGAACTAAGGATTACTCCCTTTTAAAATACTCATTACCACCTTTCATTTGATACCCATATCGTACAAACACATTCTAGAGTCACCCTGGCCCACCCTAATGGCGATATCTCGAAAAGGCGTCCACCTATAGACCTAATGCCCACTCCCTCTTAAAATTCGCAGTAACACCTTTCGTTTGATACCCATATCGTACAAACATTCTAGAGTCACCCTTGGTCCACCTTTATGGCGATATCTCGAAAAGGCGTCCACCTATAGAACTAAGGATTACTCCCTTTTAAAATACTCCTTACCACCTTTCATTTGATACCCATATCGTACAAACACATTCTAGAGTCACCCCTGGCCCACCCTAATGGCGATATCTCGAAAAGGCGTCCACCTATAGACCTAATGCCCACTCCCTCTTAAAATGCTCAGTAACACCTTTCGTTTGATACCCATATCGTACAAACATTCTAGAGTCAACCCTGGCCCACCCTAATGGCGATATCTCGAAAGGGCGTCCACCTATAGACCTAATTCCCACTCCCTCTTAAAATGCTCAGTAACACCTTTCGTTTGATGCACATATCGTACAAACACATTCTAGAGTCACCCCTGGCCCACCCTAATGACGATATCTCGAAAAGGCGTCCACCTATAGACCTCATGCCCACTCCCTCTTAAAATGCTCAGTAACACCTTTCGTTTGATACCCATACCGTACAAACATTCTAGAGTCACCCCTGGCCCACCCTAATGGCGATATCTCGAAAAGGCGTCCACCTATAGACCTAATGCCCACTCCCTCTTAAAATGCTCAGTAACACCTTTCATTTGATTCCCATATCGTACAAACACATTCTAGAGACACCCCTGGTCCACCTTTATGGCGATATCTCGAAACGGGGTCCACCTATGGAACTAAGGATCACTCCTTTTCAAAATACTCATTAACAGCTTTCATTTGATACCCATATCGTACAAACACATTATAGAATCACCCCTGGTCCACCTTAATGGGGACATCTCGAAAAGGCGTCCACCGATAGACCTAAGGCCCACTCCCTCTTAAAATGCTCAGTAACACCTTTCATTTGATACCCATATCGTACAAACAAATTCTAGAGTCAGCCCTGGTCTACCTTTATGGCGATATCCCTAAATGGCGTTCATCCATAGAACTATGGCCTACTCTCTCTTAAAATACTCTTTAATACCTTTCATTTGATACACATGTTATACAACCACATTCCAGGGTTACCCCAGATTGATTTTCCTTATTTTGTCCCCATAGCTCTCAACTGAGTATGTTATGTTCGGTTACACCCGAACTTAGCCTTCCTTACTTGTTTATTTTATATTTATCTTAAAAATCGTTTAGATATGTTCAAATTTCACCAAATGCTTACGTGTATAGCATATATTGGTGTATGAAAAAATCATTGAGATCGGTGGTATATATACTATGTACCCCATATAAACTTTAATTTTTGCCCCCTTTTTACGGCTAGAAGCTTCAAAATTCATCAAATTTCATCAAATAGTTACGCTTACGTCATATATTGTTGAAATACGTGATTCGTAGTCATAGTTTTTACACGCAGACCACAAAAAACCTGAAACTTTGGATCCTCACACAAAGTACCTAACTATTTTTTATTTTATATGTATCTTAAAAATCGTTAAGGTATGTAGATCTGTTCACTATATATTTCTTATCTTATACATCCGATTATTCGGAGATTACGAGCAGGATAAGATTATTGTTCAGCCCCATTCATGAAAGGTATGAAGTCTTCGGCATAGCCGAAGACAGTCCCGTTCTTACTTGTTTTCTTTTAATCTTGCCCAATCTAGTTGGTAAGTCTACGGGGGTGCGCCCTTTTTATCCAGTTCATCCGCTTTTCGTTCCCATCTATTCCCGTATGCCCTGGGACCCAATAAAGATATATGCTTCTATCAGTCTCCCAACTCTTTCCAGGGATTGCTTGCACTCTAACGCATTTTTAGATGCTGTGCTATGCAAGATTTTTGCCTTAATTGTGGCTTGGCTGTCAATATAAAATTCGAAGCTGCTGCACTACTTTGGAACCATTGGTTTACACATGTATCGCTTCGTCCGCCATTTAGGCACCCTTGCGCAAAGCACCCACCTCTTTTTTGGCATTAAGAGCCCCCCCCCCCCCCCCCCCCCTCGGAGTGCAGATACGGAATCAGGTAGTCTGTTTGCTGTTTATGACGCTATACTACTATGGCCGTATGGTATGCGCTCAAGCTGTTGTTAACGCTATGTTTTATGCCATTAGGTCTGCAGGTTGAATGTCGGAGTTGCTTTCAGGAATCCCTTCTCTAATTGTTTGAAGTAGGTTCATTTTGTGTAGCTCTCCACAAAACAAGGACTCCATAGAAGAGGACAGGCTTTACAATCGCCGTTAACACCCAATGAGAGAGGGCGACAAATCACACGGTCACCCCAGGATTCTCGTTAAAGTGCCTTCCAGGCCTTCTTTGCTCTCTCTTCCGCGTAGAGCTTCCATGACAACTTATTGTCTATAATGAATCCTATATATTTTATGCAAGATTTCTCCAACAAGATCACTCCTCTTATCTAAGGCCTAACCCACTCTCTTGTTTAATCCCTGAATTTCGCCAGAAACTACAGCTAGGAAACATTGCGGTTCTCGCAGTGATCAAGTTATAAGGGTTGCAACTTTCCACATCATTTTCATTCTTCATACAGTCAGTGTACGTGCAAAAGGTTCAGCGCATCCTCCAACTTCATCGCACGTAGTATCCGTACCTTGGTCGTCGATATAGTACGGATAAGTGCCTTATCCACCACCTCAAAGCGTTCGCCTCTGCCTTGAGTTTGAATGTCTGGAACATTTCCCTTAAACCGTTCTAAGGTCGTTTTATAATTGCAGGCCGTTAGCTAAATAGCGTTGCGATCATGCTAGGATAGTAGCGGTTTACTTGGTTCATCCCGTATCATATTGCTGATTCTGATCAGCTTCTTTTCTCCATTTTTCAGTAAACATCTGTCCATGAGATTCGTCGTAATCTTTAAGTGCCAGTCAGGTAATGCTTCGAAACTTGGTTCATATTTTCGGGAACAACCGAACACGAACGTTAGCTCCCTTGAGAGCCTCGCTTTTGCTTATCAACCACATTCTGTTTTTTTGTGTGATACCTTTAATTTCCCCTCTGCTTTGCGTCCACCATGGTGTGACGATAGGTAGAAGGCTCATCTACTACACCAAAGGTACTGGACTCAAGTCCCGGGTAAAGCAATAGCAATAGCTTTAGAATAAAGCATTTTGAATTAGAAAATGAAAAATTTGTAGGCGAAAATTCATCCACGTACAGTTGCCGTTCGTGGTCGCCAATTGTAGGAAAAATTAAAAGTTATTGCAAGTCAAATAAAATACAAACTCGGCCTAAATCTTTTCGGAAGTATATCGTATTTCTTATTTATTTATTCTTTGAAACTTTTTAGTTACATGGGTTTTCTTAAGAAGACTTCTCTCTTCACTCTGCTTTCCAGCTCTAGATCTATGAGCTCTGTCAATGCGGCTAATTTGCTACTTAGAATGTGTCAAATCTCAGCCAACTTTTGCAGCTAAGTCAGGTCATCTTAGAGTTCCGAGATGGAAAACAAACGCAATCCATCCGAAATCCGGATATATATCGATAGATTCAAGACGCTGCAGAAGCAGGATGGCCAAATGACTTTACAACAATTTGTATTTCATTTTCGTTGGAACAATCATTTTTGTCGTACAAAGGTCATGGACCCAAGACGTTGATTATGCCAGTTCTAACAAATGCTTCTTTCAGCGCCCAAGCTTTTTTCTGGCGAGGAGAACAATGTATGATTCACGTATGGATATTATCCTAGATATCAGACCCTATGCATAGCAGAACTCTTTCCTATTTGCGTCTTTGTTAAGGGCTTACTATAGTTCACACAAACAGCATTGTGAAATGTAAAACTTGTGATTGTGAAACTTGCAAGTAATTCTCAGAGTTTAAAAACTAAAATATTCTTAAACTTTTCTTGTTATATGCATGCTATTTCAACTTAGCATAGCAAACAAACCAACAAATTCTCATAAAGTTTGTGTTTATGAAGTCACGCAGTGACAAAAACAACAAAAAACAAGTAAGGAAGGTTAAGTTCGGGTGTAACCGAACATTACATACTCAGTTGAGAGCTATGGTGACAACATAAGGGAAAATAACCATGTAGGAAAATGAACCGAGGGAAACCCTGGAATGTGTTTGTATGACATGTGTATCAAATGAAAGGCATTAAAGAGTATTTTATGAGGGAGTGCGCCATAGTTCTATAGGTGGACGCCATTTAGGGATATAGCCATAAAGGTGGATCAGGGTTGACTCTAGAATGCGTTTGTACGATATGGGTATCAAATGAAAGGTATTAATGAGTATTTTAAAATGGCGTGGACCTAAGTTCTATAGATGGACGCCTTTTCGAGATATCGCCGTAAAGATGGACCAGGGGTGACTCTAGAATGCGTTTGCACAATATGGGCATCAAACGAAAGGTGTTAATGAGTATTTTAAAAGGGAGTGGGCCGTAGTTCTATAGGTGGACGCCTTTTCGAAATATCGCCATAAAGGTGGACCAGGGGTGACTCTAGAATGCGTTTGTACGATATGGATATCAAATTAAAGGTATTAATGAGTATTTTAAAAGGGAGTAATCCTTAGTTCCATAGGTGGACGCCGTTTCGAGATATCGCCATAAAGGTGGACCAGGGGTGACCCTAGAATTTGTTTGTACAATATGGGTATCAAAAGAAAGGTGTTAATGAGTATTTTAAAAGGGAGTAATCCTTAGTTCCATAGGTGGACGCCGTTTCGAGATATCGCCATAAAAGTGGACCAGGGGTGACCCTAGAATTTGTTTGTACAATATGGGTATCAAAAGAAAGGTGTTAATGAGTATTTTAAAAGGGTGTGGGGCTTAGTTCTATAGGTGGACACCTTTTCGGAATATCGCCACAAAGGTGGACCAGGGGTGACTCTAGAATGTGTTTGTACGATATGGGTATCAAATTAAAGGTATTAATGAGGGTTTTTAAAGGGAGTGGTGGTTGTTGTGTAGGTGGTCGCATTTTCGAGATATCGCCATAAAGGTGGACCAGGGGTGACCCTAGAATTTGTTTGTACAATATGGGCATCAAAAGAAAGGTGATAATGAGTATTTTAAAAGGGAGTATTCCTTAGTTCCATAGGTGGACGCCGTTTCGAGATATCGCCATAAAGGTGGAGCAGGGGTGACCCTAGAATTTGTTTGTACAATATAGGTATCAAAAGAAAGGTGTTAATGAGTATTTTAAAAGGGTGTAGGGCATAGTTCTATAGGTGTACGCCTTTTCGCGATATCGCCATAAAGGTGGACCAGGGGTGACTCTAGAATGAGTTTGTACGATATGGGTATCAAATAAAGGTATTAATGAGAGTTTTAAAAGGGAGTGGTGATAGTTGTATATGTGAAGGCGTTTTCCAGATATCGACCAAAATGTGGACTAGGGTGACCCAGAACATTATCGGTTGGATACCGCTAATTTATTTATATATGTAATACCTGGCAAGATTTTAAGGGTGTTTTATTTCGCCCTGCAGAACTTTTTCATTTTCTTCTACTTAATATGGTAGGTGTCACAACCATTTTATAAAGTTTTTTCTAAAGTTATATTTCGCGTCAATAAAACAATCCAATTACCTTACCATGTTTCATCCCTTTTTTCGTATTTGGTATAGAATTATGGCATTTTTTTCATTTTTCGCAATTTTCGATATCGAAAAAGTGGGCGTGGTCATAGTCCGATATCGTTCATTTTTCATACCAAGGTAAAGTGGGTTCAGATAAGTACGTTAACTGAGTTTAGTAAAGATATATCGATTTTTGCTCAAGTTATCGTGTTAACGGCCATGCGGAAGGACAGACGGACGACTGTGTATAAAAACTGGGCGTGGCATCAACCGATTTCGCCCATTTTCACAGAAAACAGTTAAAGCCATAAAATCTATGCCCCTACCAAATTTCAAAAGGATTGGTTAATTTTTGTTCGATTTATGGCATTAAAAGTATCCTAGACAAATTAAATGAAAAAGGGCGGAGCCACACCCATTTTTAAATTTTCTTTTATTTTTGTATTTTGTTGCACCATATCATTACTGGAGTTGAATCTTGACATAATTTACTTATATACTGTAAAGATATTAAATTTTTTGTTAAAATTTTACTTTAAAAAAATATTTTTTTTAAAAGTGGGCGTGGTCCTTCTCCGATTTTGCTAATTTTTATTAAGCGTACATACAGTAATAAGGGTAACGTTCCTGCCAAATTACATCATGATATCTTCAACGACTGCCAAATTACAGCTTGCAAAAGTTTGAAATTACCTTCTTTAAAAAGTGGGCGGTGCCACGCCCATTGTCCAAAATTTTACTAATTTTATATTTTGCGTCATAAGTTCAACTCATCTACCAAGTTTCGTCGCTTTATCTGTCTTTTGTAATGAATTATCGCACTTTTTCGATTTTTCGAAATTTTCGATATCGAAAAAGTGGGCGTGGTTATAGTCCGATATCGTTCATTTTAAATAGCGATCTGAGATGAGTGCTCAGGAACCTACATACCAAATTTCATCAAGATACCTCAAAATTTACTCAAGTTATCGTGTTAACGGACGGACGGACGGACGGACGGACGGACATGGCTCAATCAAATTTTTTTTTGATCCTGATTATTTTGATATATGGAAGTCTATATCTATCTCGATTCCTTTATATATGTACAACCAACCGTTATCCAATCAAACTTAATATACTCTGTGAGCTCTGCTCAACTGAGTATAATCAACACACCAATGTTGGACATTATAATACACACACACGCACGAAGTATCTTGATGTCATCAACAGAAACTGGATGCCAACCAATTTCGCCACATATTTATTGGCTTGCCTGGTGCCGGCTGCCTGGCTACTACGATGACATGTAATCCATATTTGTTCGCTTTTCCTTTAAGTAAGCCATACTCAACCATTTAACCATTTAGTCAAAGCCAAGAGTTTTATTGCGAACTAAATAATCATAGTCCGGTTTCTCAGTGAGCGCTCGCATTTGTTGTGACGTCACTTAAGTAAATAATGCAAACATACGCATACATAAGTGTTAAGCGCACACACATAAGTAAACATATACACACACCCCAAAGAAAACACTGACGTCAACCAAGCGCTCTTTTAGTCCTAAAGGCAACTGCACTAATGCCCGTATTTTTTTGTAGAACAAAAAAGGCGCACCGCACCACTCGGCATTTCGTTACAATAAAAACGAAAGCCTGAATGCTTGAGTTCCTCGAAGCACTCAAATGACTGGCATTAAAGTCATTCAAATGGGGCAACAACAAAAAATTACTTTGGCATATAAATTTGCGAATTCAAAAAATGTTCTAAAAGCCCAGAAAAACAAACAATTGAGAAAAAATTAATAAAACAAATTTTAAGCAAGTAAGAAAGTCTAAGTTCGTGTCAAACCGAACATTATATACCCAGCTGTGCACTTGAAGTTGAAAAGTGGGCGTTGTCCTTATTTGATTTTGATTACCTTCACTCAGTCTATATAATTTGGCCAGTATAGTGTCTCTTAAAGAATAAAGAATAAAGTGAGCGTGGTTATGGTCCGATTTCGCTCATTTTCGATACCTATCTATTCTGGGTCCAGATAAGCCCGTACGGACAGACCGACATGGCTAAATCAAATTTTTTTCGATACTGATGATTTTGATCCATGGAAATCTATATCTATCTCGATTACTTTATACCTGTACAACCAACCGTTATCCAAAGAAAGTTATAATACCCTGTAGCTGTAGGTATAAACCATGTACACATACATATTAGAAATACTGTTCCACACTATATTTTAATTTTGTACCAAACATCAGTGTGAAAGAGGACCAAAACAATAAAGCGGGCCAAAGTTTTCAAATTTTAGGTAAAGTTAAAATAATCCATCATATATTAAGCCTCAGTCAATATCTGCCCTTAATCTCATGTTAAAGGCTAAAAGCTAGCCATATTTAAAAAAAAAAAAAACAAGTAAGGGTGTCTAATTTCGGTTATTATGTTCTCAGCGTGACTTTCAGTTGTACAGTTCATTTCCGATAAATTACCTTTTCACATTTGGTTACGAGGGATTTATATTTTTTGAGGCTCTAGAAATGTTGTGTAATGCTTGCTCGGAAGAGGAGCGTGGCACCGCCCAAATGCCTCCCCCCCACCCCCTCCATTTCCTCTTACAATAAAACTTGGTAAGTGAAATATAATTGATACAAAACTAATTTTCGCTAAGATATAGCGCATTATTCGAGTCTACGAACCTTTTTAGCATCTTGTATATAAATTTGGGCGTGGTCCTTAACCGATCTAGTCAAATTTTTTAAGAAATATTTCCTGCAATAAGGAAAATCCGGAGGATCCATTAATTTGTCTTTGAGTTATGGTTCTCGAAACATAGAAAATTGCTTGGTCATAAAAGAGGCGGTGCCACGCCCATTTCAAAAATTTAATTTTTTCTGTTTTCATTATTTCAGTTTGGAAATAAAACACCACATCTCTTTTTTGCAAAGATAAAGCTTATTTTATTCAACGGCGACCCTTTTAAAAATCTTTTATATAAAAGTGGGCGTGGTTCATAACTGGTTTCGTAAGTTTTTCTTCGAATTTTTATACTCAGCTGAGCAGAGCTCACATATTAATTTTGTTCGCGTAACGGTACCCCGTAACGGCATAAACTAATCGAGAGAGATATAGAATTCTGGGTTAAAAAAGAAATTCATTTAGCCATATCCGTCCGTCCAATAACTTGAGTATATTTTGAGGTATCTTAATGAAGTTTGGCATGTAAGTTCCTGGGCACTCATCTCAGAACGCTATTTAAAATGAGCGAAATCGGATGATAACCACGCCCACTTTTACCATATATAACATTTTGGAAAACACAAAAAACCTGTGTATTCAATAATTAATACACCTAGAATGTTGAAATTTGATGTGTGGACTGATATTGAGACTCTTGATAAACATTTGAAAATGGGCGGGGCTGCCCAAAACTCATATACCAATTTTCAATAACACATCTCAGTATTTCCTCAAGTTATCGTGTGCACAGATAGACGGATGGACAGACGGACGGACGTTGCTTGCTCAATTTCTTTTTTCATCCTGAGCATTTGATATATGGATGTCTATATTTATCTCGGCGGCCGCCGTGTTGTGATGGTAGCGTGCTACACCTACCACAGCGAAGATCCTGTGTTCACGCCCCAGACAAAGCAACATCAAAAATTTTATAAAGACGCTTTTTTCAATTAGAAGAAAATTTGTCTAAAGGGGGTCGCATCTCGGCAGTGTTTGGCAAGCGCCCGGAGAGTATTTCTGCTATGAAAAGCTCTCAGTGAAAACTCATCTGCCTTGCAGATGCCATTCGGAGTCAGCATTAAACAAGTAGGTTCCATCGCGCCAATTTGTAACAAAAAATAAAAGGAGCGCGACGCAAATTCGAACGGAAGCTCGGCCTTAAATCTCTTCGGAGTTTATCGCGCCTTAAATTTTTTTTATATTTATCTTGATTCGTTTATGCCGTTTCGCTGTTGTTGTTGTTGGTTTAGCGATAAGGACACTCCCCGAAGGCCTGGGGAGTGTTATCGATGTTGATGGCCCTTTGCCGGATGCAGATCTGGTACGTTCCGGTACCAAGCCCGATCATGTCGGGAACGATTTGTTTTGACCACATGCGACCCTCTAGGCCATACCGCCCTCCCAACCCAGGATCCATAAGGAGTTCGGGGTCGCCGGAGCCTCGGCTGTTAATGAAACAGGATTCGCCACGGATAGGTGAGGTTGACAATTGGGTTGGAGAAGTAATATATATTGCTGGTAACCCCTTGAAAGGGTTGCGCTACCCCTTGAATCTATTTGGTATTTTAGTCGGCTCTCACGACAGGCATACTTACCGCGGATATATTCTAACACCCTAACCCGCTGGGTGATGCCATTAGAATCAACCGTTATGTTACCAAAGTTGATATATCTGTGTGCAAAACACTCCTAAATATTAAGAGAAAAAAAAGTTGCCCCAAATTATTTTTATTTGATCCAAACATCAGTGTAAGAGAGGACCAAAACTATGAAGCTATACGCCCCATCTTCTTTATACGAAACAGTAACAGAACAGTCATCTATTATTTTCTAATCTTCATCATCTTTCCGTGTTAGCATTTTGGATCCGGTGCTATTTCAGTAATGTTTTCTTCAGCTTTCAGAAAACTGTTTCCCAAGACGTGGTTATAAGTCCGTTATACGGAAAGTAGCAGTAGAGCCATAAGTTATATTATTATATTATTATTATTATTATTTTTATTTTTTTTTTTTTTTGGGTTACGTGGAAGGAGGAAATGCCTTATGCACTAACCGGGTTGTTAAGCCCCAGTGCTGCTACTCTCTTACCGTGCGGTAAGCTTATACATGGCCTTGGTTCGCCTATGTTTGCCATTAATCTACTTAACTATACTATGGTCTGTGCAGTTTTCTCGCAGGCTCCTTGAAAGTGTTCCAAGAAGGTTAACTTGCTATCTAGCCTCACCCCAAAGTATTTCGTGGAGCTGCCTGTTTGGACTTCCCCAACCATCATATTGATTATGGTGGGAATTCGCCTCTTCGTGAGGATTACGATCTCAGTTTTCGCTGTCGCGAGCTGAAGTCCATGGTAACTCATCCATCTATTAACACTTGGTTTAATTTAAGCTGCGCCAGCTCGCAGTTCCGTGCTGTAATTACGGCAGCCACGTCGTCTGCGAATGCGACAAGAAAGCACTTTCTGGCATGTGCAAGCGAAGGAGGCTGTCATATGAAGCATTGCAGAGGTCGGGATCTAACACCGATCCCTGGGCTGCTCCGCCTGTTATCCTCCCCTTTCTCTGACCTTGATTTGTTTCGTACGTGAGCCAGCGATCTTTTAGGTAGTCCCTTAATATGGTTTGTAGATTAGGAGGTACCTTGAAAGAGTGTTTCAGCGCATCGAGCGTGTCGTCCCACGGTCCTGGCGCTTTACCGGGCTTCATTCTGTGTAGGACCGCTTTTAGCTCACCTTAACTGAACGGCTGCACGTCGCAGTCTTCGTGGGTGACGTGGTCACCCTCTCTGTTTGTGCGAGTGAGGAACAGAGCATCTACTATACTTCGCATCTTTCCCTCATCCATCGTTTGGTTCGGTGGGCGGAATTTCCCCATTACTATTTTATACCCTTGTCCCCAAGTTCACCATCAACTTCTTTGCAAAGCTTTTTCCAGCTATTAAGTTTGATTTGCCGTATGGCGGCACGAGACCCTTTTCTGTTCTTTTGTATGCCTCGGCATGTTCTAGCGCGTCAGGTCTGCTGCGTGCGCGGGTTACCAGTCTCCGCATTCTGTGGCATACCCTGCGTAATTCGGCAATTTCGCTTCCGCCACCAGTCCACTTGTTTTTTTTTTTTTTGTGGCATTGAGGTTTTGCATGCGTAGTTCAGGCAACGCATGGTGGAAGCGTTCGCCGCTTCGGCACTGTCGGCTATTTGTCGTGCACTCGCTTGTACAACAGCGGAGAACTTTGTAGCGTCAACCTTATAGGTGTCCCATTTTGTTTTCATACGGGCGGTCTCCCTGTCCGACTTTGCCCTGAGTCATTAAGATAGAATGTGGTATAGTTATGGCCACTACCCGAAAGATCCTCAATCACCCTCCATCCAGCCGCCTTTGACAGCAGGTTTTCCGATACTAATGTAATATGAGGGATAGAGTCTCCAAAGCCTGGTCCTTATGTCGGGGTCGTGTCGATATTCAGAATGTTCAATCTAAGTCGGGCAGCCATTTCTAGCACTAACCTTCCTCTGGAGTTAGTCTGGGGCATTCCCCACTCAACAGCCCTAGCATTGAAATCTTCCGCGACAATCACGTTACCAGTTTCATCACGCAAATTGTCTTCAAGTAGTTCTAGCTTATCTCTAATCCCTTGAATTGGATCATTTGGGAACAGGTAGCAGCTCAGTAGTGTGGTGTGCCCCACTGTTACGCGTACGTAGCCGTTTCCGACAACACGGCTTCGTACGTGGATGCCAGCGTCCACGATACAGATCGCAGCAGCACCTGTTAAGTCTACGTGCCAGTCACTCCTGACCCTATAGGGTTCGCTTATGACCGCATAGCTGGCTCTGTTTTCAATAACTAGTTGGTCCAGCAGCCTATCGGCTAACCTGCTTCGGATCAGGTTGCCTTGAATGAAACTGGTCACTGGCGCCCTGTTTGGCCTTTGCGGCAGCGAGTGCCTCCCTGAAAGTGCTGCATGCTCCAGACCCGGGAAGGTGGTCGACCTTCTCTGAATGGCATAAAAAGCACTTTGGATTTTCGTGCAGGGACTTTGCAGTCTGGTTTTCGGTGTCAGTAGCCTAGACACCTGAAGCATCGCTGCACATATACCCTCCGTCTAAGCCTGCATTGCAGCCAGCCGATACAGATCTTGCCCTTGGCTAGTAAAAGGAAGCCAACAGCTTCATCAACTTCAAAGGCTGCGATCTTCTGTTCGCGCTGGTTTGCAGAGAAAATAGGCACACGGTTCTGTCCCGCCATTTCCCCGCCTGCAGTTTTCCTAACAGCCTCGACAACTTCCTCAGCGGTTGCCAGGCAGTCCATGCCCAGCACCTCTATACGCATTCGCCGTGTAAGCTGCTTGGCTTCGCTCGCTTCTCCAACAGCGCTTCCTATCGCTTGGATGAAAGCTGATTTATTGCCGCAACGTGTAGTTTCGATAAGTACATTCCCGGATTTGGTTTTTCGGAAGGAGGGTATGACGGTCCCTGTATCTTCAGGCCGAAGCTAGCCCCGGATGACTCCTACGACCTCGGCATTATTCTTTCCCTAGGCTGGTCTAACTACGAAAGTTGCGGCCCGTCTGTTTCTGGTTTGCCTTTTGTTTTTGCCTTCTTGGCTTTCCCAAGTGTTCCTTCTCAGGGCGTGGTTTGGCGGTTCCGTACGGTCGTCGAGACCTCACCCGACATTGTCTCCGAAGAACCCTCATCGCACTTTTTCTTGGCCTTCGAGGTCCCTGGTTGTGAGCCAGAGTTCCTTCGTGCTCTTTTGTTACCGCGAACCGCTTTCGGTTCGCGCATTCTGCGTTTTTACCTTCTAATAAAGAGCGCACGCGACTTAGTGTCTCTTCGAGTTGTCCCATACTGTTCTTTATGTCCGTCGACACATTTTCTGTTTGGTCGTTGCAGCCTGCATGATGCGCAGCACCATTATTGCATACTCGAGGAGGTCAAGTTGACTTGTCCTCCCGGTGTTGCACCGCATATGGAGGTTTCCCACCCGTCGTTGCTATCACCTTGCTGTCCAGAGGTAGATTGGGTGGCATCTACTTTCCTGTTGTTTGCTCTAGCATTTGTCCCCCCTTGCGTTCGCCGTAGGGTGTCCCTGGTCGTTGACCCGTCACCTTGTTTGTATGCTGGTGCTATTGTCGCATTGTGAGAGGCTTTTAACACCGGCGACCGGAGCACCTAGCTGCTCCTTTGAAGAACGGTTATGCTGCTATCATTACCCTCATTATTTCCACGAATTTCAGTTATTTGGCTCATTTCTTTTCAGTTGGGTCTACGCTCCAAGCCGCTATCTCCGCCTGATGTGCAGTCGCCGTTTCAGATTCCCGTGGTTATCTTTGCATGTGCAGGGAGGCCACGCGAGGGTTGACACAGGTCCTAATGAGAGTCTGGTTTCAGAGCCAGAATTCGGCGTAAGTGTGGAGTCATCTCAATTGAGCCTTCACCGCCAACTTAATGGCCAAGGTTTTAACGAGACGGAGACGAAGACGATATTAGCCCACCAGCCTTAACATTTTTCCAGTTGTCGCCGTCAGGATCTTACTGGACTCCATCCTGAGGATGCTTATTGAAGTTTTAGGGTGACACCCACTCGCCCTGCCACCAAGATTCATTGGGTATGTGTGGCGTATTGCGCCACGCCCTCCTCTATGGTCGCTCTTGGTCGTGGACTGCTTATTGGTTATTCGCAGCTAACCTACTAGAGGCCGTTCACGATCCACCACCTTGTGACCCCGGTGGAGCCCTGAGATCACCTTCCACCATTATTATTATTATTATTACTAGCAGACCCGGTAGACGTTGTTCTGCCCTAAATTGGGCCTATCCGCATACATTTTAAAAAGCTCTTTCCGTCTAACTCTGCCCTCCTCCCACCGCTTTTCACTTTTTCATGATCCTTTTATTCACTACTCCCTCCGTCTTTTTCGCTTCATCTATCTCCATATTCGTCTCATTCAATTTCTTTCTCAGTCTTCTTCTCCTTCTCTCTTTTCTCTTCTCTCACGTTCCTCTCATTCGTCTTCATCCCTTATTGCCTGTACCAGAGGGTGGTATGTATTTTGTTCCAGTCCCAGTCCCACTCTAAATCTCAGTCCCAGTCCTAGTCCTAATCTCAGTCCCAGTCCGTCTCTGGTCTACTTCCCGGAAAAAAGGATGGTAAGTACTAATATAGGCACATTTTTATACCAAATTTCAGGGAAATCCAATAGAACGTATGTAAATAGGTATGTGGGTATTATTAATTCATGCCTCTATTTCGGCTTCGCATGCATATTTATCAGTTTTTCCAGGTTGATGCGATGAAATCGAAAATCACAATGAAAATTATTTTAGAGCTCTCAGCAACAGCTTTCATTTCATATCCCTATTACCCACACATTCTAGGGGTATCCGGGTCCACGTTTTGGCCTATATCTTGAGACCCTAGTCACCAAGCGGTATAAAAAAGCACTCATCAACAGCTTCAATTTGATACCCATAATGTAAAAACACATCCTAGTGTTACCATGGTGCACGTTTTGGCCTATATCTCGAGACCCTTCACAAATAGGTATGAAAATTACCCTGTACTAAAGCACTCATCAACAGCTTTCATTCGTTATCCATATTATATAAACACATTCTAGGAGTACCCGCGTCCACGTTTGAAGAAAACCGACCGACGCAACTCTTCAAACACCGGCGACCAACTAACACACATTTTAGCCTTTCCTTTTATATATATAGATTTTTACTTTTCACACTTCACTATAATATTAAAACGAAATGCAAATATTCGTTGCTTTTGAAATTCGGCTTAAAAATTGCACATGGAACAACTAAGACTCTCCTGAATTAAAAAAAAAAGGATTAGTACTTCTAAATCAGAAACCCCGGGTCCGGGGGTAATCTCCCCATTCCCCCTCCTCTCGCCGGGCCTGGTGATGTGTTATACTTCATATCATTCGCTATAATATTTTTTATTGATAAGCACGTTGTTTAATTAAACACCAACCAATTACACGGAAGTATATCCGCACCACCTGAAAATATGAGTGCCGGTGCGTATACGTAACATTTTATTATTACGTATAAACATATAGAAAAATTTGCAATAAAATAATATTGCGACTATAAACTGAGATATAACCTATCATATATTTCAAGTTAGATCAAACTACACACGGGGTGCAAAACAATTTTTTTTTTTTACGTGGAAGGAGGAAATGCTTTATGCACTAACCGGGTTGTTAAGCCTCGGTGCTCCTCTCTGTAGAAGCGAGCATCTCCGAGTGTAGGACTCCCTTTTTTTCTTCATGGGCTACCCACCAAAACCTAGCCTCCCACGGCCCGCGCATTTTCCGCACCTGGGACCGCATTTACCTTAACTTCTGGTACGGAAGCGCGCTACGTGAGCTCTTTGGCTACTCTTACGTTATTGGGCTAAGCAACCATCTTGCCGTTTAGCGAGGAGAATATTCCTTGCATATCTGCTGACAATGTCCCATCTGTCATTTCCGCAGGTCATTTTATGGATGGCACTCCCCGGGGATAGGTCGCCTAGTGTTACTTTCACTCTTCTTCGTTGCTGAGCGAAGTTGTCGCATTAAAAAAAGGTGTGGCGTACGTCGTCTATGAGCCCACAGTATAAGCAATTCGGATTTTCAACCCTGCCTATCCTATGGAGGTATTCCCGGAAGTAGCAGTGGCCACTTAAAAATTGTGTCAGGTAGAAGTCGACCTCTCCATGTGACCGTTATAGCAATGGCTCCAGCTCGGGAATCAGTTCCCTGGCCCACTTTCTTGCAATACTGCAGCTCCATTACTGTTGCCAGCGTCGGATAGAATCTTTTCGCGCCTGAGCAGCAGCAACATCTCTGCGTACTTCTCCTCAATTTACCTTTTTACGCTTTTATTAGAACAATTAGGACTGTGATATAAACTGTAAGATTTAACAATTTAGGTGTAAAGTTTTAACGTTAAAAATATATAATTATGTATAATATTTTTTTTTCGCAGACGAAGAAGCCTAATTATCGTTAAAGGTTACAATGAATTTAGTTAATTTTATCAACCAAGAATAAAAGGTTATTTTTAAAAAAGTTTTTTTCTTTAATTTTATTTTTTACTTTTTAATTAACTTTATTAACCAAATAATAAAAGCTTTTTTTTAAAAAAGTTTTTTTTTCTTTAATTTTCTTTTTTACTTTTTGGTTCGTTTTATTAACAAGTAATAAAAGCTTGATCTTAGAAAAGCTTTTTGTTTAATTTAATTTAAACATCAATTTTTTTTTTAATTTTTAGTAGGGTAAAATATTGTTTAAATTAGTTATGTAATCTTTACTTAGTTATTTGTAACGTTTCTCATCCTATACATTTCGTTTAATGCATCAACATTACAAGGTTTCTTCGAAGTCAACTTTGAACAGTCAAGTTCTTCGATTCGAAGACCTGCTAAAGACCTAACTCATCATAAAGCCACATAAGCTTGACCAGAAGCAAATAATTTGTAGCCTAGATAAATAACAGCATAATCTACAGTAGTTTCCAGCATTTTGTGCACAGTTGAAGCTCACGACAAGACAATCGGGAGCATTCTTCTTTCAGCTGGGCCGTGATTAAATTTAGAAGGAAATTGACCTGATTTAGGCTGTATTATGTGAACGCCATCGTAACCAATGTCTACGCGAACCGATGGTTTATCGTTATTGTATATTTGAGCACGTCTGTAATATGGCCATATAATTTGAGTGATGTGACCTATTGCTCCATTTACAAGTCCCTTAGCGACGTCAACGTTAGATCTCAACATACATTTAGCACCAACAAATATTTCTAGTTCTTTTGGAAGACCTCCGGTTTTGTGTATGACTGAGTCTATTATATTATTAATATCAATCTAATCATTGTTTTTTGTTCCATCAATTAATTGATCTTGCTAATAATCAGTTATCAGCTGAGTGAAAGAAATTGTGCTTTTGAAACAATACGTTGAGCCAACTGTCAACAACCAATCGATAAAAACGTTGAGTGAATAGAGCGGAAAATTTCTATGCTCACTAATTTGTCGTAAAGTTGCAACTGTGCGTTCCAAGAAGTTATCACTAATCAACTTCGCCAGCAGTTGTGCTTTTGGAATGCGCTCCATACTTTGTTCAACTCATTCAAATGAATTTGTATATATGTGCATACACATGTTCACGTGCCCTTGCAACAACAAAACGTTAAATACATACATATATACATACATATGAATATACATATTTTCGAGAAAACATAACGCATGTGTTTGCCAAAAGTGGCTTCACTTCGGATATCAGCATCTTCGGTTGTCAGATCTTTCGCGTTCAACGCTAACGCGGTGTCAGGATGAAAAAGACTCTCAACCAAATTATTGATACGAATCGCTACGTTTAAATAACTCTGACTGAGTATGAGTACACGATTTTTTATAGCATGATGCGAATATATTGGGGCATATTCATAATCGAAATAAAAGATGTGGATACGTTAGTTGAAGCATTTTTGACAGAGAGCACATATTAAATTGTGTCAAACAGTGATAACTAACTTAAAATCATATTTTATTGTGACTTTGCCTATGTCGCGTTCAGTTTACAACTACTTATTGCAGATCTCTGCTCTATGAGTTAAATCTGTAAAACAAAATCAAGTGCGCAGAAAAGTATGCAACATTGAGCGATAACAGCCTAACTTCTACGTTCGTTGTATACACAAACAAAGCGTAGTTACCTCGTTATTGAGCCGCTGTAGGTTATTCACCATCCCTCTAAACAAAGGACTTAGGCTTTTATTCCCTTGTGAACACAAATCTTTACCGATAACTCTGTTATCGATTAATTTTTCGAATTCTCGCAAAGTAATATTGCATTGTCATCGGAGTAATACATGTGTGCAAAATTTCAGCTCAATCGGACACCGGGAAGTGTATCAAATTTAACTTGCAAGATTTGATTACAAGTGAAAGTAAATGAAAGCTTATAAAATTGGACGCATTTGTACACGGATATCAAACGTAATGTCAAAGGCAATTTTCGACGTGTTTAAAACAAAGTAGGCTAGCCACGTAAGCTGAATCATTTTGGGATCACACAAAGGAGCATACCGGTTTTTTTGAAAGTGACGTTTTTCGAAAGTCTGTAGTACAAAAAGGTCGCGCAATTGAAAACTCTTCATTGCACAGGTGCCTCCATTCCGTTCGTGCCTACGAGGTCAGGCTTCCATATAAATTACCTGGGTGAAGTCGATTTCTCCAACCATCGATTGCTTGAAAGTGGATCCACAAGTCCGTCGCCTGGAATTTTCCAGAAGTAGAAGTAAAAAAAAACACAGCTAGTAATATTTTAATATATAGTTTATGTACACATATACATAGATATCAAGATACCGTTTTTCTGCCTCTTTTTTTTGTGTTCAACCATTACTATCGCTAGATATTTGTTTTTCTAATGCGGGCGGTTGCACGTTTATGCTTTCATTACCAAACCTTAAATGAGTTGATGAGTTGGGTGGGGAACTACTCGAAGATGCAGCAGCCCAAGCCTGGCGACGTTCGCGACGATTTCGGCGAACCAGACTTAAAACTGAACCAACGACCGGAGCGCCAATGGAGAGTGAAGTGCAACGTGTGTCCACAGAGAGCGATACTAAAGAAAGATATTATTGAAGCATGTGATATTTACAAAATTTTATGAACTCTACCCACCTGAAGCTGGTCTGGCTATTTGATTGCCTGGAACGATTTCACGAGCTGCATTATGAGGTGCTGTGGCCGGCCTTTGCGCAGCAACAGTTACGATCGCCAACGATGACGCCTTCGATTCAGCATGTGAAGTATCGGAGTACATCTCACTAGATAGTGATGAAACTTCACCATCCGTCGAGGAGTTGAGCTCGTTGCTAGGTTCAGTTGTAATCATTGCTTGTACCAAATTCCTATCTCCAAAACATGAATCGTCTAGGAAGCGCAATGTAGGCACGCTACGTTGCAGTGTGCTGCGATATAGCGGCTCGTTGATGACAGGGTTACCCTGTAATTGCAACTCCATTAAATTTGGGCAGAGCCCAAGGAAGGTGAGTAAACCCAAATCACTAATGCGATTATTTTGAGCGCTTAAATGTTCCAGTAAGGGCAATTCTGTAAGTGGATCGACGCGTTGTATCATGTTTCCGTCAGCGATAAGCGTTCGAACAGTTGGTAATCCGCCAGTGCCATCAACGCTGTTTAGTCCACAATTACTCACATTCAGGTAGGTCAGATGCATCAAACCATAACCAAGATCCCGCAAAGAACAAAGAACGCTACCACTTAAATCGAGATGTTTCAGACGTGGCAAAAAGATGGGCAAATGCGCGACGCTAATCGAGTATGAGATGACACGTAGGCGCACTGTCTCCACATTATGCAAATCATTGCGACCAGTGACGCGATGCTTTGAACAGAAAAAATATAAATAAACGTGCTTTTAAACTTCATTTTTACCTACCAACAATTCATCCAAAGAATGCTCCAGCAATTGCGGTGGTAAATTGATTGGCTGAACTTGAACCATCGGCACAGCGGGCCAGTAATTTTCCTCTTCGGAAGCAGCTAACTCGCGATCGAAGTCAATAAAACGTGGCAACGGACGCACACGTACAGGATTCGGACTCAACACAGGTAAGCGGTGTACATTCGCTGTCGCTTCTGGTGGTTGTACACGAATTTCGACGGTACCCGCAGGCAATGGTTGCATCGGCTCGCCAACAGTTGGCACATTACCGATATCCGCGGCTGAGTAAGAGTTTTCTGGAGAAGACTCATCGAAACCAATAGGTGCCTCTAGGTTGGGCATTTTTATGATTTTTTATGGAGTTTCAGGTACGAAGATGCGTTAAAACGGCGTTATTTGAATGAACTAAAATTAGTGAAAGATTCTCTTGGGTTATTGATCAAACGAATGTGAATGTTGCAGGCAAGAACAACAGCGAGGTAAACAAACATTACTACAGTGAGTGCAAGGTGTGAGTTAAGCTTTTGAAGCTTTAACAAAGTTTTTATTTTTTAGCCGAATGTTAGAAAATATTGTTTATATGAAAGCTTGTTAGCCTAAATTTTTTCAAACAAATTATCTTAAAGTTTAATACGAATATGTTAAGGAGTAGAGCGTATGATTTCTCCCCGAGCACAGCGAGAAATTTGATATCCTAAAAATCGTGAAGCTCGCTGGTCTTAAGACGATTGTAAGTCATCTATAAAGTGATGCGGGTTTGTTGCCATTATAAAGCAGGTGTCTGCATAGGAAACTACTATAAGGAATTTCTAGTGGGGAAGAGGGTTTTGATAAAATAAAATTAAACAAGAATACTAATATGACAGCACTTTTTGTCATAATTTGCGGTCCACTCTTGAAAATGGCCGAGGGAGGGGGAGAATGATCTCTCTTTCAAGTGTCTTCACTTATTTTCAAGTCTCTATATCACTGACGACACCAAAGGATATGGTAAAGCTTAATTAGCTGGTTCCCGATGTGTCCGCAGCGATACCACCATTGACAGCTTCAATTTTTCAGGAATGACAATATGGCCAGGCTGAAAATATGCCTAAAGAAGCTAACTTTTTCATTGCCTAGCTGTTTCAACATTGGCAGAGCTTTGCCAGCTTGACCTTGTACTTTTGAAGGCTTGAACTTCTAGACGGCTTCCTTAACCCCAGCGGTTCTAATTTTAATAGGCTCTTCTTTAATGTACATAAGGATGTATTACAAATTTTCAAGAACAAGAACTTGCGTATTTGTTTTTATCCGACACTGGAAACGATTCACCGGAGCTACTGATCCTGTAGGTACTACGGAGATTGTATTGGAACTGACACAAAGCAATCCATTTTGCGTGACTCTCCTTTAAGGTTCTGGAATTTTCAAAATTATATTTTTAATCCAGATGCGGCAAGTCTAATATTGTGACCGGGGCTCGGTTCAATAACTTATTTGGCAAGAGGGTATGGAGCAGTCGCTAGGCAAGGGACCTGTTTCCGCCTAAGTAAATTATGCCCGTTTCGTAACAAGTCACGCCAGTCATCCCCATCAAGCGATAGCTGACGCCACTTGGAACCACCAAGGGAGGTCAAGTCTTGCTTCTCTTGGCTCTCCTAGCTCAATGGATGTCTCCCCCTTCCTCAGCTTCCAAACAGCGGCAACGTCTGAAATACTTATCGCTTCCCAAGGCAGTTCGTTCTATGCACCGGAGCGACTCGGGATTTTTCCCGACCGAGGACTGTCATTCCATGGTAACCCCATTTAATTTGTGGCGTCCCTCCCACAAATTGTCATCCTCCCAGCAGCTCCTTGCAAAGGAACTGCTCCATATTCTCTTTCTCCGGGAAGGTATCGAACCCAATCCGGGTCCGTCTCCTGACCCCGGTCCTGAGAAATGGTTTTGCTGCATTTGCCGGATAAGAATCTTTTTAGGACGGTCATACTCTTGTTAGTGTGTCTCGTGTAAGGGATGGTTGCATCGGACAGGTTGTTCTGGGCTAGATCCCAAAACCAGACGACCACGTAACTTCTACAAATCATTTGTGGGCTGTTCACGCCAGAGGGCGTCCCGTAGTCTGCGCTCGAATCCGTCTAAGCACAATGACAAAATTTCCATCGCCTTTGGCGATAAAGTGCTGTCGGATGCGAGGAAATGCGCGAGCGCTTTCTGCCGACAATATATAATGCAATCTACGGTCGACAAAGATAGACGGAGGGCCAAGAGACACACACATAAACATAAATTCAGCGCGTCACCAATTACCATCACCACCAAAGAGGTTGAGGCCGCCATCGGTCATGCTAAACCATCCAAAACAGTGGGCCTAGACGGCATAGCCATGCCGATGCTTAAAAGCATAGGGAAAGAGGGTTTCAAATATTTAGCACATGTCTTCAGTCTGTCTCTTATCAACTTCCTCATTCCTGAAAAATGGAAAATGGCCAAGGTGGTCTCGCTACTAAAGCCTGGGAAACCAGCTAACATAGGAGAGTCATATTGCCCGATATCTCTCCTATCGCCAGTAGCCAAGACGCTTGAGGCCATTCTGCTCCCCTACTTCAAAGCAAATTTGCAGCTAGCCTGTCATCAGCATGGCTTCAGGAAACTCCATATAGTAGGGGAGCCGACTGCAAAAAATATGTTGCATGTTGTATTCAAATGGGACCAGTATAACTCATTTACTGGTACTTGAGGCAACCTCAAACCATGCACTTGCCAGATTCTAGCTTGACAGGATCGCGGTAATTCGTCGATGAAAAGTCAATTTTCGGCGAAAATATGTTGCATAGTGTATTCAAATAAAATGTTCAAATTATGAAAGCTGGCGAAAAAATTTGAAAACTGACCGCAAGAGTACCCACTTGCCACCTCCTATCCTTGAAGAAACCCTTGGCAAGTAGGTTCATATGCCACGGTATGATTGAACTATGTTTTATTCCGAAGTCATACTCTCTCGTTTTTTTGCGGATTCCTTCTTTGTGAGTTAAATTAAGCTCAGCAATAATAGTTTACGAAAATTTCCCGAGCGCTTTTTGAGAAAATTGCATTTTAGTGCATCATTATGTAATATGAATTAGCAGTGAAAATTATTTTTTGGCGAGATATACCTCAGTTTGCACCACAGTCGAGCAAATAAAACCTGCGCACCTAGAGTTTCTAATAGACCATCAAAAACCCCTTTTTCATAGGTTGATTCATATAATAGTCTACATACACAACAACAGTGTACAAACTGTTAATTTGTAAAATGTCATATAAATCTTTCAAAATATATTGGAAATCTAAATTACTGCATCACTTGTTCAATTTTCTTTCTCACTATATATGAAAGAGTCTTTTTCAAGAAGCCTCTATTATCATGTAATTTGCAGAGCTGATCTTGGCAGGATAAAAACTTCAATATATCTACTGGTTGCAGACTTCCTTCTAAACGTTGTGTCACTGGAGAAAAAACAGAAGGTAACTTTTATGGAAAATGTTTCTGCGGTACCTGGTAATTTTGAAAAACCAAAAAAAAATTTGCTTGTCAGGAACTTTATATAAATTACTTAGTAAAATAATCAGAATATCTGTGTCCGATGCTTTTACGAGAACTTTTGAGTTGGGCGCCAATTTACATATTAAACATTATTCTTGTATCAGCCTCTTTGTGCTGGCATTCTAAATTTCCTTCCACTTTTTTAACAACGGACAACGAAAAACACTGCTCCTCAACTGTTATGAAAACTTTCTTGTCTTGTAAAACAACCGCCATTTTGTCACTCTCCCAATGAGTGGCTAAGAATCTCAGGAAAACGAAAAATTTTCAAGCTACCTAAACAGTAATTTGGACGTGGTTGAAGCGGACCACGTACAGTGAAGGGAACGTCAAATTCCTTACGCCTCTGCCTTTGAAGATCTTTGATAGATGCATGAAAGTATATAACGAAGACTAGATGAATTTCTGTTGACGAAGTGCTACATACTCTTTGCAAGATGGATTCAGCCAACTTTCCGGATGTTTGTGGGAGTGAGGCTCCAAGAAGTTATAAAAAAGAGAAACCGTCGATTATATCCACATTAACGGAAGTGGGACACACTGGGTTGACGCGAGATGTCAAAACTTTTGCCAACGCTGATTTTTCGGTACGATTCATTTCTCCTGAATACTGAAATAATGCTGGAGGTACTGGAGCTAGTGGAAAAGTGAGGCAAAATTCAATATCTACTTTTTTTTTGCAGCAATACCCAAAAGCCTTCCCAAAACATCTCTTTCCGTCTTAAGCAAAGCCATTTTGCTTCCATCTTTACAGCAAATTTTCTTTTTTGCACACTGAGAGGAAAAATTGGAAATTATATTCCGCTTAATCGGTTTTTCAAAACTACCAGGTACCGCAGAAACATTTTCCATAAAAGTTAAATAAATAAATAAATGTAAGGCGCGATAATCTCCGAGGAGATCTAAGGCCGAGCTTCTCTTCCAATTCGCGTCGTGCTACTCTTGCTTTTCCCTACAAATGGGCCGGACGGGACCTACATGTTTTATGCCAACTCCGAACGGCACCTGCAAGGCAGATGACTTTCACTGACAGCTTTTCATGGCAGAAATACACCCGGAGCGCTTGTCAAACACTACCCCGCTTAGAAAATTTTTCTTCTAATTGAAAAAACTTATTTCTAAAATTTTGATGTTGCTTTGCCCGGGGTGTGAACCCAGGGCATACGGTGTGATAGGCGGAGCACGCTACCGTCACACCACGGTGGCCGCCATAAAAGTTACCTTCTGTTATTTTTTCCATTGACACGACGTTTAGAAGGAAGTCTGCAACTTCAGACGAAGTTGCTCTACAAGTGGATAAATTGAAATTTTTATCCTGCCAAGATCAGCTCTGCAATTACATGATAGTAGCGGCTTCTTAAAAAAATACTCTTTCATATATAGTGAGAAAGAAAGTAGTCAAGAAACCCGTTATACAAATTGAACAAATGATGCAGTAATTGAGATTTCCAATATATTTTGAATGATTTATATGACATTTTACAAATTAACAGTTTGTACACTGTTGGTGTGTATGTAGACCATAATATTGTAACGAATTTACTTGCAAATCCTCTTATGTGCAACCTTCTGCTAAGTTCGAATCACTAAACTGTTGAATAAATAACTCCAATATTGAATAATGGAAAAATGGCCTTTATTAAAGTACTTCACAATAAATAACACTACTATTGCTCGCCAGATAGCGTCTTAATCAAAACTGATTGTAGCGCCTCTACTATTGCTGACTTTTATACTCTTTGATTTCCTCGTTGCATCTTCTAGGAGCTTCTGTTCTAGAATCTACTAGTTGTTTATCTGTTAAAATTATAACTACAGATGTACGTGTATAGCTCTCATATGCGCGTGTATTTGTGAGCGACACTTCCATAATTATAATTGCATATCTCAGATAAGATGTACGTACATATGTGTAGACATAATGATTGAATTATTGATGTGCATTCACGTCACTGCTTAGCATCGGCTTAGAGATGTCAGTACCCCTTAGTGTTGCTAATATTCGTAACACCTATGAAAAAGGGGTTTTTGACCCATATCTTTAAAATTTGAGGGTCTATTAAAATCTCTAAGTACGCAGGTTTTATGTGCTCAACTGTGGTGCAAACTGAGGTATATCTCGCCAAAAAAATATTTTCACTGCCAAACAGTTTAATTCATATTATATGATGATGCACTAAAATCCAATTCTCTCAAAAAGCGCTCGGGGAATTTTCGTAAACTATTATTGCTGAGCTTAATTTAACTCACAAAGAAGGAATCCGTAAAAAAATCGAGATAGCATGACTTCGTAATAAAACATAGTTCAAGCATACCGTGTCCTTTGCACAGACCTGCCAAGAGTTTCTTCCAGGATAGGAGGTGGCAAGTCGGTACTTTTGTGGTCGGGGCAATGGCGGCTTTCATAATTTGAACATTTTATTTGAATACACTATGCAACATATTTTGGTGCAATTGCTCCTTCTTTGAACCGACTTACCAAGGGTTTCTTCCAGGATAGAAGGTGGCAAGTCGGTACTTTTGTGGTCGGGGCGCTTCCATCTTTCATAATGTGAACATTTTATTTGATTACACTATGCAACATATTCTCGCCGAAAATTGACTTTTCATCGATGAATTACTACGATCCTGCCAAGCTAGGATCTGGCAAGTCCATGGTTTGAGGTTGCCCCAAGTACCAGTAAATGAGTTATGCTGGTCACATTTGAATACACCATGCAACATGTTTTTTGCAGTGGGCTCCTGGACTAATAGCACCACCACCGCGCTAAATGCCATTAGCACCCAGATAAATTTCGGTTTAAATCAAAACCCACACCATAGAACAGTACTCGTTGCGCTAGACCTATCAAAAGCTTTTGATACAGTCAACCATGGCACGTTACTGCAAGACTTGGAAGGGTCTACCCTTCCCCCATGTCTTAAAATGTGGACTGCAAATTATCTGGGTGGTCGGCAGGCATCGGTGCAATTTAGAAACCAAACATCAAAACCAAGAAGAAATAAACAACGGGTGCCACAGGGTGGTGTCCTATCCTCACTTTTGTTTAACTTCTACATATCAAAGCTACCTTCGCCACCAGAAGGAATTACTATCGTGTCCTACCCCGATGACTGCACAATAATGCCCAAAGGACCAGGCACACATATCTATGAGGTTTGGAAAAAAATAAACGGCTATTTCCCTGATCTCTCCAGTTTTTTCGCCTCGCGAAACCTGGAATTATCACCGACTAAATCCTCCGCGACCTTATTTAGAGCATGGGCGTACCAAATGTCAACCATTTTGAACATCCACGTGGATGGCACTACGCTACCGACTGTCCTACACCCCAAAATCTTGGGTGTGATGTTTTATCAGGATAATCATTTTTTGGTGAGCATGCAGCCGCAATTGTACCGAAAATCCAGAGCCGTAATAAAATCCTCAAATCTCTTGCTGGCAGTACTTGGGAAAAAGACAAAAAAAGGCTCATTACCGCTTACAAAGCAATTGGCCAGCCGATTGCATGCTACGCGTCCTCTATATGGTCGCCAAGCCTTAAAACTACTCACTCTCCAGCAATAGGATAAAGAAATCGCACGAAAGGAAGTCCCCTTGCTTGAAGCTTCGGTTGGCTTCGAATGGCTCGGAGAGGTCTTTCGCAATCCTTACGGGGCTGGTGGTATTGCTCAATTTTTCAGAGATCACAATTTTTAATTTGGTCGGGAAATAAATTTAGGGGCAAATTATGCAAAACACAACCAATAATTTTTTCTCGTATGAAAAAAATTGCTATCAAAAAAAATCATTCTTTCGGGTGTCTTTGATGGGGATGTCTCGCCTTGCACACACCGGCGTCATCCCTAAACGTCGATTCGTAGGTGCTGGAGCCTCCTCGCGGTGGCACCTGGTAACACTTTGGCGGCGAATTCTAGCGGCGACCCTTTTCTCCTACCTATAACCGGATTTCCCTTTTTCTTCAATCTCCCAACTGTACTCCGTTTCCCCTTGGCCAAGTTTTACTATAAACAGGTGCTATTTGTAGTTCAAGGCCGGCCATACGTGGCGAAGAGTCACACCGTGACTAAGGTGCCCAAGCTTTGCTAAGAAATATGGCGGATCCAGAGAGGGCAACTCGATAGAACCCGTAATTCCCAGTGTCATCGGAACCGTGTTCATGGAATGAATGGCGCTACGTTGGTGTGTCTTATAATGGTGGGCTCCAGATACCTGACGCCCTCTGGTTGCAATTAGTCTTGCTGGGACATTGGGGGCTCGTCCCAGCTGACCTACCTTCCCCCATACTCGTGGGTATTTATATGGATGTTAATAATACACAAAAAAACCAAAATGGAGCTGAACAGCTGCCAATAGATCAGGTCGATTGCGACTTTTCGGTGAAAGCCGAATCAGCTGTCACCACAGACTTGCCGGGCCCGAATAGTCCCCTGCATGGCGTGGAGATAGCAGATGTGGGGATTCTGCAGGATGCAAATCGGGTAGAGTCACAATCCGCAGTCTCGCCGGAGAACGAAGAGAGGCTCCTTGCTTCTCCGGCGAAAATCGATCAGCCTGGCCAGAATGCAGGGCGCGATCGCCAAGGTGGTGCCGCTCGAAAGCGTCTCAAGCGATTATTGGCCAGGGGGATTAACTACGATGAAGCCAGGGGACTTGCCAAAGAACCCTGGGGATCGGTCCGTGGTGAGAGGTCAGCCAAGGGAGGCCGCTCAGATAGCTCGACTTCACCAGAGGACGAGCCCAAAAAGATGTCGCTGCCCAAAGCTGGCAATACAAAAATATTATCAAAAGCTGTGCATCGAATGTCGAGGCAACGATGCCTCCCGATCGTGATGCAACAGCCAAGCATTCGGCAAATTTCAGGGACGTCCTGAGTGGGGTAAGGCTGGGCATTATACCTCTCGACCATCTAGCCACGGTCTGGTCTTCATGGGAACTGAAGGCCATCCTGGGAGAGGTGATGAGCCAAAATGATGGTGCTATACAGCGGTTGCACACCCTTGCCCAGGCTGGCTTTCTATCACCTGCAGGGATGCAACCACCGCGGGGTGGCTAAGGGCTATCGCCCCAAAACTCATTCCATGGCAGGTTGCCAAGCTGAAGGTAGTATCTGATGCGGATATACCACGTCGCATCATTCTCGTGGGGTACTTTAAGGAAGAGGAATGTCCCTCAAAAGACGACATCTTGAGGTTAGCTGAGGCCCAAAATGTCCGCTTGAGTACAAGGAACTGGAGAATCCTCAACGGGATTCGAAAGTCCACGGTGGCCGAAGTTACAATAGCCGCCGATCCGTTAGCTGCCGAGCTAATAAAGCAACGCAACTATTTGATTTTCTGTGGGTTTGACAGAGTCAAGTTAAGGCCCAAAAAAAGCCATCCCTGCCCTCGTTTAATTCAAATACCAGCGGCAGTGACCATGACAAACCCTGCAGTTCGAAGACCCTGAAGGTATCTAGTAGGCATTTACCTACTGAACAGCAGGATTTTCCGAGTCGGATACCCCCAAAAAACCTTCTCAAGAAGAGCCCAAGCCTTCTGGGCCTAGTGTTGACCCACAAAGGCCAAACGAGGCAGCGACAGTCAGCCAGCCTGTCCCCCAAAACCTGACAACAAGGCAACCACCTCGTGGGAGCCCAAATGTAAGGAAAGGGAACAAGAAAGGATGACGACGAACGGCTGAAGAAGGCCCAAAAAAAGCCATCCCTGCCCTTGTTTAATACAAATACTAGCGGCAGTGACAATGACAAACCCTGCAGTTCGAATACCCTGAAGGTATCTAGTAGGCATTTACCTACTGAACAGCAGGATTTGCCGAGTCGGATACTCCCAAAAAACCTTCTCAAGAAGAGTCCAAGCCTTCTGGGTCTAGTGTTGACCCACAAAGGACAAACGAGGCAGCGACAGTCAGCCAGCCTGTCCCCCAAAACCTGACAACAAGGCAACCACCTCGTGGGAGCCCAAATGTAAGGAAAGGGAACAAGAAAGGATGAGGACGAACGGCTGAAGAAGCCGGAATGTCGCGTAGCAATAGGGCAAGGGAGGTGGCTACACGTGGCCGCAAAGACCATAAATAGTGTCTCCCCTCCATATCAAAGCCCAAAAGCAAAGACGTCTGAAATGCTTTCAGGTTAATCTTCACCACGACAAGGCAGCCTCAGACGTCTTAATTAAGAAATTTGCAGAAGAAAGTCTGGGAATACCAGGAGCCCTGTATTCAACACGGTGCCCGTAAAGGCCTGAACAATACTGATTGTAAATTAATTTATGCCACCAGTTCCCGCCCAAATGCGGCGATGCTTTTAGGCAACAAACTAATGTTTCTTCCAATTCTACAGTTTATGACGGCTGATCTGATAGCAGTTTGGGCTAAATTCCAACTCCAAGAGGCAACTTTGGCCTCTGCCTACTTTCCGTGGGAGCAAGAAACGGCCCCAACCACCGAAACAATATACCTCATCAAATAGTGTCAGCAGATTGGCACACCATGAATCCTCTGCTGTGACGCGAATTCACATCATACAACATGGGGCAGCACGAACATCAACAACGGGGGTGAGTACCTCCTAGAGTTTATCAGTAGTAATAATATAAGCATTATCAACCGGGGCAATGAACCCACCTTTGTAAATGCTATTAGAGGGGAAGTTTTAGATCTTACTCTGTGCAGCCATAATGTGGCCAGCACCGTCACTAACTGGCAAGTTTCAGGAGAGGAGTCAATGTCGGACCACTAACACATTGTATTCGACATTGGTCACTTTCCGGAACACATTCAACCTTTTAGAAATACCAGGAAAACGAACTGGGAGCTTCTCCGTTTTATCATTGAAGAAGCTGGTAACAGCTTACAGCGACCCATAACCACCGTGCAGGAGCTTGAGAAGGAAGGGCTACCTGGAGAGAACACCGTGAAAAGATTAATGATCTTCCAGCAGCGGTTCGACTAGAAAAAGCCCTTTCTAGAGATAACAGAAATGTAATTGGCACGTTGAAAAAAACAGATGGGAGCTACACCACGCGGCCTGAAGAGAAGAGCAAACTATTACTTGAAACACACTTTCCTGACTGCATAGCAGGCTATCAATTACCACCCATAATGGCAGATTTGCCAACCATCAGCGGTAATGAAAAAAGCCTAGCAACAAAGCTCACCACTGTGCAACGAGTGCAATGGGCTCTGTCTAATTTCAGCCCATTCAAGTCACCAGGACCGGATCGGGTCCACCCTTGTATGTTACAGCAAGGGATAAATCATATAGCCCCAGTCCTATCCACTTTATATAAGGCATCACTACTGCTCAGCCATATCCGAAATAGGTGGGCAGAGGTTAATGTAGTATTTTTACCAAAGCCAGGGAAATTCGAGCAATTGCCCTCGTCGTATCGACCAATAAGTCTGAGCTCTTTTATCCTAAAAGGTATGGAGAAAATCTTATCAGGGAGGTCAATCTAAATAAACTCCCTCTGTATAGGAATCAGTTCGCCTACCAGTCAGGAAAATCCACGGAGACGGCTATTCATAGTATCACGGTAAAAATCGAAAAGGCTCTAGGTTCTAAAAATATAGCCCTCTGCGCTTTTATTGATATATCAGGGGCTTTCGATAACACAACACATCAAGCTATCGAACAAGCTATGATTGACAAGGACATAAGCCCTATAATAATTCGATGGGTATTGTCCATGTTAGAGAGCAGAAAAATCCATTTGGAACTGGGAGGGACAACTGAATCAATTGCGGTCACAAGAGGATGCCCACAAGGAGGTGTGCTCTCCCCTCTTCTGTGGACCCTGGTCATAGATGACCTACTTCAGTTAATGAAAACCAAGGGATTTGACACACAAGGATATGCAGATAACCTAGTCATTTCCATCACAGGGATGCATGAAGATACAAGCCCTTTACATCATAGAGAGGTGGTGTGATACCAAAGGATTGATATACCTAACAAAACTGTTATAGTGCCTTTCACACGGAGAACGACAGTATCCATCCCAGAACCATCCCTGGATGGTACAAAAATACAATTCTCAATGGAGGTTAAATATGTAGGGGTTACACTTGATAGAACCCTCAAGGGGATTGCTCATTTGGATGCTATCCTAAACAAGGCAACAAGAGCTTTCTTCGCCTGTACTCGTCTGTACGGCAAAACATGGGGGATATGTCCAAAAGTGGTATATTGGACATTTAATACTGTTGTAAGGCCAATAGACACCTATGCTTCCCTAGTTTGGTGGCAGAACGGTAACAGCTAAACTAATTAAACTGCATCGACTAGTTTGCGTTGGCATAACGACTGCAATGAGAACCGCACCTGCTGATGCGCTTAGTGCTTTAGTGGGAATACCTCCCTTCCCTATTCTGATAGAGAAAGAGGCAACACTAGGCGCACTAACTTCCAAATATTCCTGAGTTGAAGCAAGGAAATGTGATAAGGCATATGAACGTAATAAAATAATTCATAGGAAATCCCCCATTACAACTGCGTGACGTAATGTCCCCTAAGTTCAGAAACTAACGGAACTTTGAAGTGTCCATTGTGAACCGGACCCACTGGGAAATAGGGAATCCTTATAACGACCCTAACTCAGAGGTCTGGTTCACGGATGGATCGAAATTCGATGAAGGAAGAACGGGAGCTGGCACCTATGGACAGAACTTCAAGATATCGATACCAATGGGATGCTACCCCACCATATTTCCGACAGAAATTCATGCAATAGAAGTCTGTGGTAGAGAATGTGTGCGGAGAGGCTCAACATCGAAGAGCATCTACATTATGTCGGACAGTCAGGCGGCCCTGCGTGTCTTGCAATCCTACACAGTTACATCTAAGCTAGTGGATAAATGCACTGAAATCCTTAATGCCCTGGGAGCCAAAAACGAGGGTGCTACAATAGCATTCTATGGTCCAGAGGACTTACAAAAGCATACACCAGGGGAACTATTAGTATCTGGGAAACTAAACAACTCAGACGTCACTGGATTGACTGCCCAGGTCAAAGGCAGGCCAAACTGTTTATACTACCGGCAACGAAAGTATCAGTCAAACTCATTAATCTAAGCAGGGAGGATCTAAGAACTCTCACTGGGTAATATACGGGACACTGCGGTCTACGATATCAACTAAGAAAATTAAATTTATCCGATACCCAAATTTGTCGTTTCTTTGAGCTGGATGATGAAACGCCGGTTCACATTCTCTGGGAATGCGTAGCTCTAGCTAGGCAGAGACTATCCCATCTAGGTCGTGTGACCCTTAATCCCTATGTTAAATGGAGTAAAAAGCTTGAAGAGGTACATAGATACATTAAAAGCCTCCAGATACAGAATTAGGCTGTAAGGTCTTGCACAATAGATCTGCGCAAAGGTCCCAGTGCTTCCAGACTTATTATTAATAATAATAAAGCATGCGTTCACTTCAGTGAGTGGCAGTAAACCTATAAGCCTTTATGTCACCCTAGTGGTGACTGTGAATTTGAGGGAATGCGACGCAAAGTGTCTCGGAAACACGCATAATCTGGCCCTTAGTCAGTCCAGAGACGACTGCCGCGGAAAAGGCCTTAGATGTGGTCGCAATGACTAGCAGCTTCTGACCCAATCACATTTAAATGTTCGTTCTATTCCACTTTATAATAATTTGTGCATGAAGGTCGTCCAGCTGTCAGCAGCCATGTCTAGTGTTGTTTCCCACCGCACCCCTTTCAATATTAGCACATCATCAGTTTCTGCCTTACCTTACCACTTTAGGGCATGCTCTGAGCTCAGAACTATAACCTTCCATACTAACGCTTGTGTTGCACCATGTTGTCAAAGCAAGAAGAAGAATGCGTTGTACTTGGCGCGATTTACCTGGGAGGAGATTAAGGCCGAGCTTCTCTTCCAATTTTCGTCGTGCCACTTTTTAATTTTTCATGCCTAGAAGCTTTTCATGACAGAAATACCCTCGGAGAGCTTGCCAAATCCTCGGAAGTGGGCAAACTGGATTAGAAAAGCTCTTTCCTAAGTGAAAAAACTGTTTTCTAAATTTCGATGTTGTTTTGCCTGGGATTTGAACCCAGGGCCCTCGGAGTGCTAGGCGGAGCACGCTACCACCACACCACGGTGGCTGCCCTAGTAAATGCGATAGTCCCTATGCGTTGGTCTTTTTCAGCCACTAATGCAAACACTGATTCGTATAATCAAATTTAATGTCACTTGATGCTATCAGATGATGTCAATTGACAAGAAATATACGTTAACTAAATACATATAAAGAGTTATGTTCGAATAAAAACTTGCGTACGCTATATTTAAAGGAAGAATCCTCCTAAGCACGCAAACTCAATTACACTAATCTACGGCATAATCTACTGAAATTTTGGTAACAACTACAAGTACTCATTAATAGCATATTTACAGCCTTGTTAAGTTACAAAAGCTCATTACGCCGTTAAATTAACTTACGTGTAGATAAAAATGTCTATGAAGCTAGATAAGCACAATGTTTTGATTAGTTTTGTACAGATGTACATATTAATATCTACATCTTTACCCTGCTGGAAATGAAAAGACGTAAGCAGTATTTATGGCTTAGAAATATGCGACTCGTTTCAAGTCTTGGTGTCATCTTTTTGCACTGATATCATGAAACCAGCTGTGTCAGCGCAGTAAGCGCAGAATGATTTTTATACTTCCCACGAAAATTAAATTGTATATTAAGCCTGTCACGAATCGCAAAATTGTTAGTCCTTAAAGGAGATAGACCCACCAATAATAATACCGAATTTACCCGGCAATGTCCGTCTGCCTGTTTTAACGCAGCTTCTACGCTTCTATGTACTGGAGCGACTCGGAATTTTTCCCAGCCAAGGTCTGTCATTTCAGCGTAACCCTATTTAGTTTGTTACGTCCCTCCCACAAATTGTCATCCTGCAAGCAGATCCTTGCAGCGGGACGGCGCCATATTCTCCTGCTTCGGGAAGCTATCAAACCCAATCCGGGGCCTGTACCTGATCCCGGTACAGAGAAATTATTTTGCTGCGTTTGCTGAAAAAGAATCTTTTAAGGACGGTGACACTCTTATCAGTGTGTCACACGTAAGGGCTGGTTACACAGAACGGGATTTTCTTGGCTAGACCCCAAAACCCGACCGCCTCGCAACTTTTACAACTCTTTTCAGGCACCTTTCTGTTCACGCCTAAGGGCGTCGCGTAGTCTGCGCCTTAGCGTCCCCCCTCCCCCCACTACCCTCTAGAAGCACTGTTGTTCAGCAAGCAACAACTAGTACTCCACGGCGCCACCATCTCATACGCCCGCTCCTACTGATAACTACAATCACACGAGTTAGCCAGGGAAACACACTCTTAGTCCCTACCACCTTATGCACCGTTTGCCAGCAAAGAATCTATATATATATATATGTTTATAACATCTACCAATGGAGTTCTTGCCTTGAACGGTGCCACTTTACTAGATGTTCTAGTCTCAGCGCCGGGAACCCCAAGACGGGTTCCATCGCGCCATGTTGCCTGGCTGCAAACCCAACTACACCGGATACTACAATGCTTACCCAAGCACGCCCAGTCCCAGGTCCACAACAGCACTTGAGTCCTGGGCTCTCTCAACTCAGGCGTAGTCACCCGCCACTTTCCCCCACAGTGACGACGTCTTCCCGTTGCACTTCAGAATACTGCAGTTAAACTATAATTGGTTAACTGAGAAGATCTTGGAAATAGTTGATTTCATGAATATGCACGAAATCCGCATTACTGCGATCCAAGAGCCTAAACTCACGGCAAGATCTGCTTTGAAGACCTTCTCTGTGTATAACTTCCACATAAAAGATATCGAGAGTGGAAATGGAGGCATTTATCCCCCACCACTCCGCGCCATATAATCTCTTTCATCCCAACATCGGACGCAGGGACAGTGTCCTGGAACGTCAAGGCATATATGTACGGTCGGGCGATGCAAATTTTTAGAAACCATCAACATCTATATTTCTCCTGATCGGTGAGCTTTGTAACATAATAAACAGCTATCTCCCTGATCACTACAGTTTAACCTGATATTGTCATCGCACAAATCATCGGCGACCTTATTTACAATTCGGACACGCCAAATGTCGACCATATTGAACATCCACGTAGATGGCATCACGCTGCCGAATGCCTTACACCATAAAATCTTTGGTGTGACTTTCGGTCAGGATCTAGATTTTGGAGAGCATGCAGCCGCAATTGAACCGAAAATCCAGAGCCGTATTCAAATCCTCAAATCTCTTGCCGGCAGCACTTGGGGTAAAGTTAAGGAAACCTTATCACCACTCACAAAGCAATTTGCCGTCCGATTGCATGCTGCGCGTCCCCGATATGCTCGCGGAGCCTAAAGTTTAATCACTGGAAACAAAATACGGCCCTCAGAATCGCTACGGTCTGTCTTCTTATGTTCCCAGAACACCATCTACAGAATGAGGCGAGAGTACTTCCCATTAGGGAGAGACATGAAATGCTAACCAAAAAACTTCTGTTGAATACCCAGAAACCTGGGCATCCCAACAGACATCTGATTGATGAGGCCACACCTTCCAAGAGCTTAAAAGGTCATATCCTTAAGCATTATTAGGAAATACAGCACCTGAGAACACAGCCGTATTAAGCAAAAGCGCACAAGCAATCCAGAACTCGCAGTAGAGGAACGCACTATCCCTAGGGAAACGCGCCTCACTCTAGATCAATTTCGATCTGGGTACTGAAACAGGTTACTCTCCTACCTGTCCAAAATCAACGCCGACATACAAAATGTATGTCCTGCATGCAATGTGTTCCCATATGGCACCAACCATCTCTTCAATTGCAATGTGGAACCAACGCCTCTTACACCCCTCTCGCTATGGTCCACCCCTGTTGAAACTGGAATTTTCCTTGGACTTCCGTAAGGGGATAGTGATGACAATTTGTGGATCGGTGGTGCCCTTTGGAAGGGGCGAAGCACTGCTAAAACAACAACAACGTAAACTAGATCCCCAAATTTTGAGATAGCAAATCAAATAAACGCAAGGCGTGATAGCCTCCGAAGAGATTTGCGTCGTGGTCCTTTTAATTTTTCCTTCAAATTAGCGGGACGGGACCTACATCTTTTATGCCGACTCTGAACGGCATCTACAAGGCAGATGAGTTTTCACTGAGAAGCTTTTCATGGCAGAAATAAACTCGTAGTGTTTCCAAACCAATGCCGAGTGCGACCCCGCTTTAGAAAAATTTGTTTCTAATTAAAAAAACTTTTCTCTAAATTTTCAAAGTTGCTTTGCCCATGGCTTGAACCCAGGAACTTCAGTGTGGCAGGTGGAGCACGCTACCACCACACATTTTTTGGAACCGGTAAGCTCGGACCACATATTTCAGATAATATGGTTTTAAACGGTTTTATTTAGGTTGAGTTGGCAGGCTGCACGGGTGCACGGCCATTATGAACGAATTTTGTAATTAAAATTTAGGTAACTTCCCGATAAGCTGCAAGCTTGAAACTTGGAATATAGTTCAGAACCCGATGACAATGCAATGATGAGAAAATTTATCGTCGCAAGGTGGCGCAAGGATCGAGATATTCACAAAAATCGTATTTGTGGTCCGATTTGGCTCATATTTGGAACACACAATACATACAAGAATAGAAAGCGACCTATGAAAAAATCGCCTCTAGGTGGCGCAAGGATCGAGATATTCACAAAAATCGTATTTGTGGTCCGATTTGGCTCATATTTGGAACACATAATACATACAAGAATAGAAGGCGAACTATGAAAAAATCGCCGCTAGGTGGCGCAAAGATCGACATATTCATAAAAATCGTATTTGTGGTCCGATTTGGTCCATATTTGGAACACATAATACATGCATGAATAGAAAGCGACCTATGATGTCCGATTTGGCTCACATTTAACACAAATATTACATACAGTCCGGTACAAGTGACATCAAAATTTTTTGGAGTTGGAGGAGGGACAAGCATACGTGTGCAGAGTCGAGTAAAGTCTTTGGAAGGATTATGTATTGAGTCCTTATAAAAATGAGTCACTAAATGAACTAAATAGAAAGAGAAATAATAGGCAATTAAATAAAGATTAAAAACTTGAAAATAAAATATTTAAAAAAATGTTTAAGTTAAACGGTTTTATTGAAAACAATACTTACATGAAATAATAATAATACTGAAAGCTAGAAAATATTCAGGTAGGTCCTAGGTACTAGTCATCACACTCCTCATCAATCTAGGGCGTTGATCAGACAATTAAATAAAATCGTTGGACACGTCATATATCTATTGATAGTCATAAGTAAGACTATCTGAACCTTAATCAGGTTATGCTACGCCTGACATTTTTAAAAATTTCACGCGCCCAACGCTTTTATTTAATTGTCTGATCAACGCCCTAGATTGGTGAGGAGTGTGATGACTAGTACCTAGGACCTACCTGAATATTTTCTAGCTTTCAGTATTATTATTATTTCATGTAAGTATTGTTTTCAATAAAACCGTTTAACTTAAACTTTTTTTTTTTAATTATTTTATTTGTCATATCCTCCTCAATTTATGAGATATAAGCTTCAAATTTCACCAGATGCTTTCATTGGGCGGGTTTGGTTGTCTAAAAAATCGTAGAAATCGGTCGTATATATAGCACAAATTCCTTTCAACCTATTGTTCGGATAAGAGATTCATGGTCATAGCTATTTCATGCAAACAACAAAAACTTTGTAAATATTAAATATCTCATACAGCCGATTATTCACATATTACGTATGGGATAAGACTATTGCTCAGCTGCATTGATGAAAGCCGAATACAGTTCCGTCCTTACTTGTTTTTTGCTTTGCGTTGCACAGCATTTTGCGAACGAACAAGGTTTTTTTTGCAATCTTACGGATGGCACATACGGCCGGGCCCCCTTTAACGACTAATCAAAAGACACGCAGGATGGGACAAATATATCAACTTTAATACTCACGTAATTATGGCTGATCTTTGATGTTAGATATCAAACTTTTCATAAAATATGTAAATGATAAGCTGTACATTTGTGTGGTGCAAAAAATGGTAAACAGTTTTTCCTTCAGGGTATGTACCGTTGTATGAATGTAAATTTATTTATGCTATATTGGCTTGTATTTCATAAATCAAGTATTTACCTTTGTATGTTAATGAACGCCCAATAATACCCAGGAAATTTTGTGGGCGTACATGGAATAAATACTCGCACAACTAAAATAATAATGCGTAATATTTGTTGTTGATTGTACATATGTATGCATGTTTGTAAATATATAGATAGGCATTATGGAACATTTGATTAAAGTGAGTTAATGCATAACGGTAAACTTGCCCATTGTCATCTTGTCATTTCTTCATAATGAATTTGAAGTTAATTTTACCTTTCGCTCGATTAAGAAAAAAATTAATAAATAGAATTTGCGATATACCTCCGAAGTTCTTTAGGCCGAGCTTCTCTTCCAATTTGCGTCATGCCCTTTTTCCTAGAAATGGCGGGACGGGACCTACATGTTTTAGCCCACTACGAACGGTACTTACAAGGTAGAAATACACTCGGAATGTTTGCAAAACAAAAAAGAAAAATGTTAATATTTCTTTGACTAGGACATGAAGCCCAGACCTTTGGCGTTGTAGCTGTAGCACGTTCCCACTACACCACGGCACCGCAACGGGTTAGGGGGCTTAGAATATACCAAATAGATTCAACGGGTTGTGTTGCGCAACCCCTCAAGGGGTTGCCAGCGCAACATATAGCTTCTCCAAATCAATTGTCAACCTCATCTACCCGTGACTAATCATGTTTCATTAACAGCCGAGGCTCTGGCGACCCCATGTTCCTCATGGAACTAGGGTGTGGGAAGGTCGATATGGCCAAGAAGGTTTAATGTGGTCATAAAATCGAGCCCGACATGGTCGGGCTAGTAGCTTAATGGTGCTTTGTTACCGGAACGTACCTGATCTATATCTGGCAAAGGACCAGCAACATCGATAACTGTTCCCAAAGCCTTCTGGAACCGATGTCCATTCAACTTAACCGAAACTTGTGCACTCTGAAATACTTAGCTAAAGGACATACCCATGTTTGCGTTGAGCTTAATTTAAACAAGACTCAGACGATAATCCTCTTTTCTGATAGCGACCATGGCAAACGTTTTAATGCCAATGATAAAAGGGAGTATACCTGCCATTCTCGGATAATTAGTAGTAGGAAAATGAATGTAAAAATCGCAACTGCGGTGTTGGGTTGTTGTTGTATTAATGGGGCTTCGCCCCATTGAATGGGTGCGACCATTGAAATATTGTCATCCAAGTCCTCTTAAGGAAGTACAAGGAAACTCGTAGTTTTAAGAAAGGTGGACCATAGGAAGGGTTGGTATTAGCTTCGTAGGTTCCACATTACAATTAAAATAAGGCTGGAGCCATTTGGGACACATCGCATGCAGGACATACATTACGTGTGTCGGCTTGTTCTGGACAAGTTCTGATACAGCATCCAGAACGGAGTTGAGAGTAATCGTATGTATCTCTCTTGCTAGTGTGATTTCTACTTCTGCAATAGGGCCTCATAATTATTTTCTGTCTTATCCCGAAAAATGCTTTGCCGGAAAATGCCATTCATGCCCCACGGCATGGTTCTTCAACAAACCGTTCCAACATACTAGCCTCTATCCGCGGCTCCGTCCGCACAAAAAAAATGAAATAAAAAATTTCGTTTTATTAAAAATTTAGATTTAATTTATAAGATGCGCATTGATAGTCCTGGAACGATAGCGAAAACAATACCGAGGTGAAGACAGAAGCTGTTCCGAAATTATTCGTAAATAGAACGAAGAGCTCAAGAAATGATCCATAAACAATAAGAGCGTAGTCCCCAATGAGATCCCAAAACGGGCTCAAAGATTTCCGAATTGAAATAGTGCCGAATGATTTTCGATTAATTCCCTAAAACAATCCTCATGTTGTTGTTTTAGCAGTGCTTCGCCTTATCCAATAGGTGCGACCGATCATCGAATTGTCATCAATGTCCTCTAACGGAAGCCCAAGGAAATTTGCAGCTTCAACAGGGACGGACCATAGTGAGAGGGGTGCTAGAGGCATTGGTTCCACTTTACAATTGAAGAGATAGATGGTGTCATGGGGACACATCGCTAACAGGACATACATTTTATATGGCGGCGTTGATTCTGATTAGGTTTAAGAGTTTAACCTGTTACAGTATCCAGATAAAAGTTGAGCTTGAGTGACGAGCGGTTCGCTAGGGAGAATGCGTTCAACTTCTGCGAGTTCTGGGTATTTTTTTTAAGAACTGGATTCGCCGGTCAATTCCTGACATAGAGGTCCGACGCCTGTTTGTGGATATCACTGAAGACTTGCTTGTGCTTTTTTGATTCACATGGCTGAAGTGTAGCCTCATCAATCAGATTCAACAGAGACTGTTTATTCAGGCTTTCATTTATCATTATGGGGACATAATAAGAAGACAGCCCGTAGCGGTTCTGAGGGCAATATTTTGGCAGTCCAAAACAGTCTTCATGTTATCCCGAGGCGCCCTGAAAAAAACACCTCAGCTTATCCCTTTTTCATCAGTACGTTTATACTTGAAATTACTCCGAAATAGTTACAAAGTAATCACGAAATTAACCTTAAGCGATCCCGACGTAGTCCCGTAGTGATCCCTTAGCGGGGCCAAAATAGCCCGAAAAGAGCACGAAAACAATCTCGAACTATCTTCAAAGCATTCTCGAAAATAGTCGCTTTACTTTACCAAGGCAATGTCGAAAACTATCGGAATTTTCTTGAAATAGTCTGGAAACGAGTGCGGAAACAATCTCCCTATGACAAAACAAAACGTTCCGGTGTTGTCCATAAAACGTTCCAAACGTTTCCTGACATAGACAAGAAATGATCTCGAAAGTCTCGAATGATCGAAAAGTATTACAAAATAACCCCGAAACGATCGTGGCATAATACAGATATGGTGTTGAAATAATCCCGAAGTAACCCCACTTGTTGCTTTGCCCGATGCGCTTTGCGAGGATGCTTCTGCCCACTTTTCCAAAACTGCTGGGACCTAGATTTTCTAATTGTGTAACCCCATTTAATTTATTGCGTCCCTCCTGCAAACTATCAACATCCCAACAGACCCTTGCAGCTGGATTGAATTCAACCCCGGCTCAAAAAATTGATTCTTCTATGCTTGCCAGAAATTAATCATTTAAGGACGGTCACACTCATCCCATTATATCACGTGCAACGGATGGTTTCATCAACGTCGTATTCCGGTCTAGATCCCAACATTCCTCGAACCCGTTGTTTCATCAAAACTGTTGTGCTACTTGCTGTTCATGCCCCAGAGCATCCCGTAGTCTGAGTCTCGTTTTCCTCGGACTCCCGTAAGAGGATATTGATGACAATAAGTTAGCGGTCGCACCTACGAGATTGGGCGAAGTAATGCTCCAACAACAACAAAAGCAAAAATTTAACCGTTCAGCTTATTTTAGCTCACAAAACAGGAATCCGAAAAAAAAAATCTGTAGTGATCTGTGACTTCGAGATAAAACATAGTTCAGGCATCACGGGACCATATAAAATATATGTATGCCTTCTATCAATAAAATTGTTATCATCTTTTAGTCCTGTGCAACTAATTCTTATACACAATTTTTATTCGTAAACATTACAGATGTGAATTCTATAGCAAGTACATTAACACAAAAGTTCTATAAATAATTAAAAATGTAGTACAAGTATAGATACATATCAGATACTTGAGTTTTAAACAACATAATGGTTTCAAAAATATTAGAGCTAGTTTTTTATTTATAGCTATCTCATTTACACTTTAAAGCAATAACCTTGAGCTAATCAGCCCAGCTTTCGAGCCGATGTTGTCAAACAATGCCGCACTATTTGCATTTACTATTGCAATTTACCGTGTATTTGTGTTGGATACGGCACAAAGAACACCACATTGTTAATCGATTTGCAACTGTCAATATTACTCCGTATAAGTATATTGAAACAGCGCCGCTGATGGTGCACGCACTGGCACCAACTGACTCTGACCATTCGGATTACGAAATACCATATAATCTCGGCCGTTGATGAAACGTCGTACACCACCGGCACCATTGCCACCTGGCATCTGACCATTGCCCAATAATATGCCACCGGCAGCATTGCCGCCAAAGGGCTTGGGGCCAAAAAGTGCACCACCGCCAACACCCCCACCAAATTGTCCAGCGCGCCGCCAACGATTCAAACTGTTGTCTTTGCTTAAATGTGTTGATGCCTCATCCTCATGATGATGATGCAGATGACGATTATGACTATGACTAAAAATACTTTGATACGGTGGTGGTGGTGTGATTGTGGATTCTGTGGGTGATGCCGTCAAACGTTGTTTATCATTATCCGTTTCCAATTGACGTAACCAACGAGGTGCCCGTATTGCAAGTCCATTTGTTGTGCGACCGATGCCATGTCGTGCCCATTTGCTTGCCTCACGTCGACTATTCAGATAACGGAATAAAATTTCGGTGAAGAAAACGACCATAGCAGTAGCAAAACCGGCAAACATAATGTAGTAAGTCATTATGAGATCCGTATTTCGTAGCTGACGTTCGGTTCCTGCTAAATTTTGTGGACAGATTTCTGCTTTGGGTAGTGTTTTTGTAGATAAGTACTTTATGATGCCGGATTCAACGAGATTCAATAGCCTTAAATAAGAGAAATGCGTATATTTAGAAAGTATTCGAAATGGTAACGAATAATTCGAATAGAAACATAAAACAAAATGTAAACATTAATCGTAAATGTCACCAAAACCGAAGGCAACGATGAGGGCATACATGAAATCAAATTGAGAAATAAACCTACAATCAGCCTTCTACCGTAACCCTAATTTTAGCCAAAATCTTTTTGCCGCTTAGACCTAGAACGAAACCCTTAACCCACCATAACCGAATTCGAACCAAATTCTTTCTGTTGAAGAATTTTTCAATCGTTTTAAAGACTACGAATTTAAGACAGGTCCCTGGAAGTTGCAGTAATTTTTGTGTGAATGTAAAGGTAAGTCGAGCCTTACACGCCAGAGTGGAAAAAGAAGAAACCTGTGATCAACATCGCCGCGACTCAAATATGGTTATGGAAAATTAAACCAAATTGATTACGTTACAATAATCGGTAGACAAACTAACAGTGGTTTGGATATGCACACTCTGCAAGGTCCTAAAATATATTCAGATCAGAAAGCTCTCTTATACAATGAGGAATAACACACACACACTCGAATAAGACGCGTGCTGCCTATCTAGGCGTATAAACGCGAAAACAAAATAAAGGCGTCTAGCTGGACTAAAAAAAGAACGGGAAGAAGAGTGTGAGTGTGATGAGTTTCAGACCCTGCTTGATAGAAAATAATGCTCAGACGTTAGAAGTACAATAAATTCCGGCAGATGATGAAGGTTTCAACTTGACAGCCGATACACAGTGCGTGCTTAGGGAGGGAAGACTTCTGCTCATTGATAGATAACAAATCGTGACAATTACTACGTACCCCAAAAATGGTAAACCATTATCAGATCCGGCCACAATATTCGAAGTTGCGGAAAAAACCCACCGATAAGAAAATAGAGGCGAGAATACTCCCCATCAGAGAGAGAAATGAGATCCTAACCAAACAGTTCCTGTTGAATACCCAGCAACCTGGGCATCCCAACAGACATCTGATTGATGGGCATACACCGCCTAGGGGCTTAAGGAGTCATCTCCGTAAGCATTATGAGGAAATACGGCACGTGAGAACTCAGCCGTATGAAAAAAAAAACACAAGCAGGTCCTCAGTGAAAACAGGCGTCGGACTCAAAGAACAGTACCCAAACCTTGCGGAAGAGGAACACATACTCCCCAGGGAAACGCGAGTCACTCTAGCTCAACTTCGTTCTGGATAATGTAACAGGCTAAACTCTTACCTGTCCAGAATCAACCCCGACATACAAAATGTATGCCCCGCTTGTAATGTGTCCCCACATGACACCAACCATCTCTTTAATTGTAATGTGGAATCAATGCCTCTAACACTCCTCTCATTATGGTCCACCCCTGTTAAAACAGCAAGTCTCCTTGGACTCCCGTTAGAGGATATTGATGACAATTTGTGATCGGTCGCACCTATTGAGTGTGGCGAAGCACTGCTACAACAACAATAACAATAAGAAAATATACGGTCATAATTCTTATGACGACCTCAATGCAACCAAAAACTAGCTGCCTGCAACGAAATTAACTTGTAGAAGATAATTTTGGCAAAAGATCAAACCCACTAAGGTACAATATATGTTACGGAACGTGCTGGTTGTACTGATGTTTATAGCTTTAAACATCCTTTATAACTATTGCCTTCTGTGACTTGGAAAAAGCAGCGATAGAAATAGGCCTTAAGTTGGACGAGGTCTTAATGCAGCTTCTGGTTTCTTCAAAATAACCCTCGCCCTGGCACCCACCTCACTGCGGACTGATACTAATTCGAGACTATAAATGACTTCGTCCATCTGAGAACCAAAGTTAACAACGAAAACAATGGCAGCGTAGAAATCTAGGAAAGAATCTCTCTTACCAGCAAATGCTGCCTTCTACTGAGAAGGCAATTTAAAATTAAAGTCATCTCTCGGTGAAGAAAAATTACGTTTCAATCAAGTTTTCGTTAAGATACATGGCCCGTTCCGTAGAAATGTGGTGATGACATTTATAAGCCCTCTCTATTTAGGTTATCTTCTAAAAGAATTCTTGCTGATGCCGGATGAGCGAGCAGAGAAAACGGACGACTTCCCTGCAGTCACGCCAACTAGTTGTACACTAGTTTTTCAAAAACCCGACTAGTTGGAGTTCTGTGTTTCTCCCAAATTGATATTATTGGCCCGAATATCCACGACGCAAATTATGCTTACTGCAAACTGGAAAAAGAGGCGAAAAAGATGGGTTTGATGGTAAATGAGGGATAACGAAGTACCTGCTGTCATCGAGCATTAGTCTATTGGCAAACACGCCACTGTTGGCAGCGATAATTTCAAAATAGTAAAAGACTTCGTTTATTTCGAAGAATCACTATTGCCAAGAAATGCTACTTTGGACTAGGTAGGTAATTGAAAAGTAAAGCCCTCTCTCGGCTAACGAAAATCATGCTCTACAAGTCAATTATCGTAAGAGTCTTGCTATATGTTGCAGAAACATGAACCATGACAACATCAGATGAGGCACTACTGGGAGTGTTCGAGAGAAAAGTTTTTTGAAAGATTTACGGACCTCTATGCGCTGGCAATGGCGAGTGCCAAAGAAGATTTAATGATGAGCTATACGATCTCTACGCAGACATCAACATAACCCAGCGAATAAAAACAAAGCGTCTGCGCTGGCTAGGCCATGTTATACTTGTTGCAAAATTATGCTCCGTTTAAAAACGTGTCGGAGGCCGCTCATGGACGCAGATGAAGAGCGTGGCCACCAATCTGTTGGAAGTACCAGATGGAAAACGATTTAAACTCCTTTGGTGTGACCAATTGGTGCCACTTAAACCAAAAGAGAAGCGATTGGCATGCCTTGGTCGGCAGCCATGTTTAATGGGTTAAGTGCCAATTAAGTAAGAGCATTATCAAGAACGTAGAGTGCATATTTTATTTTATTGTATTTTCATGAAAATACTGTAGTATGGAATCTTAGACTTGAGTCCAGTTAGAGCACCACAAGTTGGGAATTAATTTTTTCAACTTAACTCATAGCATTTTTTGCTTTATAAAAAAATTCCTCTTTTGCTGGGCGTGCTTTGGTTCCCGAGTTGAGCCACTGTTTCGAAAAAGTTCTTGAGCTTTAAGAAGTATGCCTAGTTATCAACTTGAACTCTAACGGTATTCAAGCCCAAATGCTTGTTGGGTATATTCGATGCCATTTCGAACGAACGCAAATAACTGATAGGTTAACTTGAGTTTAAACCTGCCAGATCAGCGGCTTAAGTTCAGCTTAAATTTCAGTTAAAGTAGACTGAAAAACTACAGAAAAAGTTTAAGCCTAGTTCAACTGACAAACTGAGGTGAACTTGTTGTATAAATAAAACATCTTTTGCATATACATATAAACTTACTTGGGATCGAAAAGTTCACTCAAATTTGAGCCCTTTGGATAAGCAAATGAACGATTTTTCTTCAAAAACGGTTCCTTTGCCATGGCAAAGGGACAGTGAAGTTTCTCATTTGTCATGCTTATTGTTTTGCGATAACGGTAATCTGCATACAACATATGATCAATAGCGGGACGATCACGCACAAATACATAACCATCCTTCTCAACGTAATTAAGCAAATTAAAAGTATCATTTGAGTTCTTCGAGAATACAGCGTGATTATCACGTAACATTTTACTCAGCATAGAAAGGCTTTCGTTGGTCTGAAAAAGCAAATAAATTTATAAAAGTAAATTAGGTATACACGGCGTATGAGTAACATTTTAGCCGCTCAGTGCACACATCGATGAACTCCACTTTTTGCAAAATCTTAGACTTAGTGTCAAAGCCCTTGGTATGATCATAACTTTTTATATTTATAACAACTTTCATGAACAATAAAGATTAGCACCGTTAAATGGCACATTTGTTGGCCATTGAATAATAAGTAATTTATTTCAGAAGCAATTTCGATTAACTCCATACTCTAATGTAAATCATTTCAGTAAAACTGTATCTGTTCTGGCCGTGCATCGACGCTTATTTGTTTTTAAAAAGCCGAAGATACTCTCTCAAATAAAATAAATTTAAGGCGCTATAACCTCCGAAGAAGAGAATTAAGGCCGAGCTTCTCTTCCAATTTGCGTCGTGCTCCTCTGATTTTCCCTACAAATTGGCCGGACGGGACCTACACGAACGGCATCTGCAAGGCAGATGAGTTTTCACTGAGAGCTTTTCATGGCAGAAATACACCCGGAGCGCTTGCCAAACACTGCCAAGGGGCGACTCCGCTTAGAAAAATTTTCTTCTAATTGAAAAATCTTATTTCTAAAATTGTGATGTTGCTTTACCCGGGGTTTGAACCCAGGGCATACGGTGTGGTAGGCGGAGCACGCTACCATCACACCACTGTGGTCGCCAAGTTACTCTCTCCCTCTGACTGATATTCGTAACAAAATCGCATCGGTATACAGATAAAAAAAAAAGCACAATGCAAACGGTAGTTAGTATAGCAGTTATAAGGTTATCTACTTTATTTAAATACACTATATATTTATACTCAGCGTGCTTTGCACACAGAGTATATTAAAATTGATTGGATAACGGTTGGTTGTGCAAGTATAAAGGAATCGAGATAGATATAGGCTTCCATATATCAAACTCATCAGTGTCGAAAAAAATTTGATTGAGCCATGACCGTCCGTCTATCCGTCTGTAAGTTAACGCGATAACTTGAGTAAATATTGGTACACAAGCTTATCCGGACCCAGAATAGATTGTTATTGAAAATGAGCGAAATCGGATGATAATCACGCCCACTTTTTACATATATAAGTTTTGGAAAACACAAAAAACCTGATTACTTATTAAATAATACACCCAGAATGTTGAAATTTGACGTGTGGCCTGATATTGAGACTCTTGATAAAAATTTGAAACATCTTTTTAAATGGGTGTGGCACCGCCCACTTGTGATAAAATCAATTTTACAAATATTAGTAATGATAAACAAGAATTGTTAAACCTATCGTAACAAAATTCGGCAGAGAGGTTGCCTATACTATACGGAATTCTTTGAAGAAAATTTAATGAAATCGGTTAAAGATCACGCCCACTTTTATATAAAAGATTTTTAAAAGGGTCGTGGATGAATAAATAAGCTGTATCTTTGCAAAAAAGAGTTTTATATCAATGGTATTTCATTTCCCAAGTGGGTTTATAACAATAAATAGGAAAAACTTCAAATTTTTGAAAATGGGTGTGACACGGCCCCTTTTATGACTAAGCAATTTTCTATGTTTCTGGAGCCATAACTCGAAGAAAATATAACATATCGTATTGGAATTGTGTACACATATTTTCCTTATAGCAGAAAATATTTCTTGTAAAATGGACGGGGTCGGTTAAAGACCACGGCAACTTAGACATAAAACAAATTTAAAAGGCTCGTAGACTAGAATAATAAATTATAACTTAGCAAATAATAGTTTTGAATCAATGATATTTCCCTTATCAAGTTTTACTGTAAGAAGAAATGGGGAGACATTTTTCTTTTAAACGGGCGGTGCCACGTTTTATGTAGAAAAGAAATTTATCTAAAACGAAATGTACAATTGAAGCTCACGCTGAGTATATAATGTTCGGCTACACCAGACTTAAACACTTTAACTTGTTTTATATAAAATTAGATGAAAGCTATATCTGCAATTATGCATACTACATTATATATTTGAATTCATATTATCAGAGGAATTTTTAAAAACAATATACATTACATCATCGAGTTTCTCAACTTTTCGTTTTATGGAGTTAATCGATGTGTGCACTGAAGGTTCGTAATTTTATCTTAATTTGAAATCAATACAAACACAATTTGTTCTACTACAATCATTATTTACATAATGACTTAATCATGACACAAAGCATTTTGTTACATTCACAAAATTCAATACACAGCGAGAATATTTACTTACATTTCTTATGGCATATTCTACTCCACCACCACGTGCCGATACAAAATGTTTATTCTTATATAATATATCGTTAACTGTATTGTAGGGTAAAGTAAATTTTGATAGCGTGAGAAAAGCTGTTAAATTGGCCGTATAGAATGAAGTTAAAATCGTAATGAATATCCACCAGGTGGCAAATAGTAAACGTGTTGAATCTGTATTAAAAAGTAAAAAAACTTGTATATAAAAATATTTACATCTACTTACTTTGTACATAAGTATGCTTAACAGTAGGTATGTGTATCTATGTGCATTTAACTATCATAATGTATTTATATTCAGCAAATATGTAAAATAACAATTAATTTCTACCAGAATACTACTCTGCTCATATTTTTGCTTATATATTGTCTGTGTGGGTCAATATAAAAAAATGTATGTATGGACAAATAGTCGCGTGCCTAGTTAGTATTTGCGTCTGTATTTTATAAAATTACTACAAAGTCAGTTATCTAAGGTTAAGCTGGCTGTTCGATCAAGAGCTCAATTAAAATGAATTTGATTGACGACCAAACAGAAAAACCTCAATTAGGCACCAGGCCTTATGTTATAGCATCCGTCCTTTTCGCAAATACTAGACTTAGCTGAATTCCTGAATCAATATATGGCAACTTTGCCGCTCCTTGTAACTAGATTTTTGACCTCGTGAGCACAGGACACGAACGCAGAACGTGCTCCATCACTTCTTCCTGTAGCTTCCTACTAAAATATACTTTAATTTTGTAAATTATTTTTATGTTATATTACTTTTAATCTTATTTCAAAATGAAAATTTTCTAGTTAGTTATTTTTAAAATTTTTAAAAGTGAAAATAATAAATAGAATAAATTTATTTAGATATATACCTTAACACTATATATTTATGGCGATCCTACAATCGAACCAAAGGAATTGTATAAAAACTATTTTTCATGTTATTTATTAACGAATTTTCCTTAAAACTCATCCATCCGTGACGACAACATACGAGGAACGACGACAAAATGAAGATCGCGATGGTGTGCGCCTGAATTGGAATCAGGATCTACCGCCTATGCAATATTCGATGATGTAACACGTCAGTATAGAAGATACTGGGACATTTCTGGACTAACAGAACAATTCAAAGAATTTGATGTCGAAGAATATTATTAGATATATGTATATGACTCGCTTGTATTCAAATCAATTATTCAACTTTTTTGGAATACTTATTTTTTTCACGTGTGCTTATTGTGCTTTATTGCTCACAACTACTGAAACTGCTAAAGAAGATCTTATCTTTTACTTCGTATTAATTATATTAGCTGTTACAATTTTATATCCTAATATATGGACAACGACATTATCACGTTATATTTGGATTTTACATTCAACCTCAATATCAATTTATGATTTTAACTCCATCATCTAATGGAGATGGGGGATTACCCCGGGCGCGGGGTTTCTGGGGGCCCGCGGCTTAGAGGTACTAAGACATTTTTTTAATTCAGGAGAGTCTTTAGTTGTTCCATGTGCAATTTTGAAGCCGAATTTCAAAAGCAACGAATATCTGCATTTCGTTTTAATATTATAATGAAGTGTGAAAAATAAAAATCTATATGTATAATAATAAAAAGAAAGGCTAAAATGTGTGTTAGTTTGTCGCCGGTGTAGAGATGCGTCAGTCGATTTTGTTCAAGCTTTCACACAAGTTGCGTATACCTCACGTGGTGATTATTACATAGGTTTGGTTGCGATCGACGTACAGAGTCTAGAGATATAGGCCGAAAAATGGACCCGGGTACCTCTAGAATGTGTGGGTAATATGGATATCAAATGAAAGCCGTTGCTGAGAGCTCTAAAGTAATTTTCATTGTGATATTCGATTAAGTCGCATCAACCTGGCAAAACTGATAAATATGCATGCGAAGCCGAAATAAGGACATGAATTAATAATACTCACATACCTGTTTACATACGTCCTATGCGATTTGCCTGCAATTTGGTATATAAATTTGTCTATATTAATATTTACGACCCTTCTTCCGGGAAGTAGACCGGAAACGGACTAGGACTGAGACTCTGAGTGGGACTGGGACTGAGAATCGGGGGGACTAGAACAAAATACATACTACCCTCTGAGACAGGCAATAAGGGATGAAGAAGAATGAGAAGAACTTGAGGGAAGAGAACAGAGAGAAGGAGGAAACTGAGAAAGAGATATATACAAAGATGGAGATAGATGAAGCGTAAAAGATGGAGGGAGGAGTGAATAGAAGGATTAGGAAAAAGTGAAGAGGGGGAGGGTAGAGTTAGATGGAAAAATCTTATTAAAATGTATGCATATAGGCCAAATTTAGGGCAGAACAACGGTTGCCGGGTCTGCTAGTATTCAATATATATTTTAATATAAATTATTGATAGAATTATTGAATATATACAAAAATGTAATTAATTTTTCTATATTATTATTTCATTAAGTAGATTTTATTTATGTACACTCCTTCTCCAGTTTATTTTCAAAAATATTTATACACAATCTTTATCATTTTACAACAACGACATACAAACTCCACAATACAAATAGATTCATATTTCAATAATAACCTCATTTTCAATTCGAAAATAACACAAAACGCTACAAAAAAAAGCAATAACTTTGATTTTTAAAATAAAATCAAAAAAATTTATACAATTTTAAAAAATCTCTAAAGACTTCTTAAAATAATTTTTGTATATGTAGGGTTATCTACTTTGTAAAATATACTTTAGTTTTGTAAATTATTTTAAGTTATATTACTTTTAATCTTATTTCAAAATGAAAATTTTCTAGTTAGTTATTTTTAAAATTTTTAAAGTGAAAATATTAAATAATAAATGGAATAAATTTATTTAAATATATAGTTTAACACCATATATTTGTGATATTTGGTAATAAACCAAATATTTATTTTATTGTAAAAATCATTTTTACTTATTTTTGAGTTTCAATATTTTAATACTAATTAGAATTTTCATTTTTTCAATTTATTTTAATTTATTTTTGAGTTTCAATATTTTAATACCTATTAGAATTTTCATTTTTTGAAGGTATTCAAAAATTACATTTTCAAAATACAACTAAACAAAAATTATTTAAACGTCAAAATATTAGGTACAAAGTATAATATTTTTGTTATAATAGTTAACACGGCGACCACCGTGGTGTGATGGTAGCGTGCTCCGCCTACCACACCGTATGCCCTGGGTTCAAACCCCGGGCAAAGCAACATCAAAATTTTAGAAATAAGATTTTTCAATTAGAAGAAAATTTTTATAAGCGGGGTCGCCCCTCGGCAGTGTTTGGCACGCGCTCCGGGTGTATTTCTGCCATGAAAAGCTCTCAGTGAAAACTCATCTGCCTTGCAGATGCCGTTCGGAGTCGGCATAAAACATGTAGGTCCCGTCCGGCCAATTTGTAGGGAAAATCAAGAGGAGCACGACGCAAATTGGAAGAGAAGCTCGGCCTTAGATCTCTTCGGAGGTTATCGCGCCTTAAATTTATCTATTTTTTTATACCTACATCTGTTGCAACTGACGAGGCCTAACTTATATAAGACTCCAGAAGGCAGTGTCCAGTTAGTATGCCCATCGTGAGCCTTAAGTCTTTTCGTTTTATAGGTATGAGCAACTTTGTGTTCAACGTTGCAGAACTCGAACATTATCTTAGGCATTTTGCAGCCCCGCGCTTCAGTTCACGCGCTTCCTGCTAGATTTGATTTCTCACAAAGAGATTGGGATGTCTACCGTCGACTCATCGAGTGCTAAACCCCATTTTTCCAATTCATTTACCTTTTCGTTACCTTCTATCTCTTTATGACCGGGAGCTTAGTATAGATATATGGTCCAGCCAGTTCACCCGCTTCCTGCTAGATTTGATTTCTCACAAAGAGATTGGGATGTCTACGGTCGACTCATCGAGTGCTAAACCCCATTTTTCCAATTCATTTACCTTTTCGTTACCTTCTATCTCTTTATGACCGGGAGCTTAGTATAGATATATGGTCCAGCCTGAGATAAGTCTCTGTAAAGATTCTTTGCATTCCAGGACACTTCTTGATGATGTACTGTGTGCGATTATTATCTTGATCGCCGCCTGACTAGCAAAATATATATTTTCGCGACTGCCGATTCTCTGCCATAGCCATAAATCCTGCACTCAATCTGCCCCGAAGCCTAACGGCTTTGTTGCAGTTTCTAAAGCTTGATTCTTTTCCATTAGGTATGCTGGCCGAATGTGCAGAATTGCATACAATGTTGCTGTCATTTAAGGATCCCGTTATGCTTAGCATTGCTAATTCCATAATCTCTCTAGCTGTTTGGTATACGTACTCTTTTGTGTGGCTCTCCACCAAACAAGGACCACATAGTAAAAGTATGGGCTTTACATTGGCCGTGAATACTCAATTATAGACTTTGGGTGATAGGCCTGACGTGCATTCTAGCATCTTCGTGCATGCGTGCAGTTGCTTGTAGGATTACACCTACAAGCTTGGGTTTAGTTCAATTGAGGAGTTGTTGCACTATTCCAACTCCCCACAGTAGTAACCTCTTTAGGTTGCAGAAGTCTTCCTGCTCCATATTTCTGGAATTTGTGCCAGTCTGTTGTTCTAGGGCTTCCAAAAGTATTTCCCTTTTCTACCCTCTTTAGAGGGATGCAAAAGCTGCTTTATGCAATGTCTCAGAAGTATTGCCTGTCAATGACCCTCCATTCATAGCCTGGTATATCATGCCAAGAGTTCAACGGCCCAACATATGTAGGAATGGTATCCCTAAAAGCCACCTGTAGACTACTCCGTTGTATATAAAAAAAAAGGGACTCACCCCTATCATTCGCATCGTCCCCTAACAATAACTGTGATTTCAATTTAAACTAGAGAAGTCTGCAGTTGCAGTTAGAAAAAAAGATCTAGTAGGCGGTGGCCTGGTTTCGCACCCATATGCGCCGGATAAGAGAAATTTGCTCTCTATAGTCCTATAACATCTGTGTAACAAAATTTATAGTAGTGCTTCATATTCTTATTACTTTAAATGAGTAAAAAAAATTTAATGAAATTTGGCACATATGTAGTATGCATGTATAGTGTATCACTTTCTACCTAGGTGTTGCTACTGAGGATGTTTTCACAAGGTTGCCACGGATTTGGAATTTAAAAAAATTACATGAGTTATGCAAATATGGGTATCAAACGGAAGGTGTTTCGCTGCGAATTTAAAAAGAGAAATTTTTAGGTATGGTTGATATTTAGAGTTGCCACCTCATCTTATTATTTATATCTCTTTGTATATCCACTACTATCGCGGAATGAATTTGCATTAAATTTGGTGCATCGATAGTGTATCACATTCTAAGACTTTAGTAGGTGTTGTCACTGAGGATTTTTTTACAAGGTTGCCACGTATTTGAAATTTAAAACAAGATTCCACGATATATGCCAATATGGGTATGAAACGAAAGGTATTTCATTCCGCATTCCAATAAAGAAATTTTTAAGTTGGTTGCCACTTAGGGTTGCCTCCTCACCTAATTATATATGTACGTTACTCTGTATAGCCACTACTATCTCGGAAACGGATCAACCGATTCGGGTGAAATTTGGTACATCGATAGTGTGTTCAATTCTAAGACCTTTTATCTTGAATTCTAAGACTTTTTACCACTAGGTTGTAATTACCCGTTTTTTATTTTCAAGTTATTTTTGCGGTTAATGATCGATTGAATTTTGAAATCTATTTTGAAAGTACTCAACAGTAAGTAAAAATCCATATATAACAAGTATGGAAGGCTAAGTTCGGGTGTAACCGAACATTATATACTCAGCTGCCCAATTACAGCTTGCAAAACTTTTAAATTACCTTCTTTTAAAAGTGGGCGGTGCCACGCCAATCGTCCAAAATTTTACTAATTTTCTGTTCTGCATCATAAGGTCAACCCACCTACCACGTTTCATCTCTTTATCCATCTTTGGTAATGAATTATCGCACTTTTTTTATTTTTCGACATTTTCGATATCGAAAAGGTGGCCGCGGTTATAAGATTTCGTTCATTTTAAATAGCGATCTGAGATGAGTGCCCAGGAACTTACATACCACATTTCATTAAGATACCTCCAAATTTACTCAAGTTATCGTGTTTACGGACGGACGGACATGGACTAAATGAATTTCTCTTTTCGCCCAGATCATTTTGATATATAGAAGTCTATATCTATCTCGATTATTTTATGCCATTACGGGGTACCGTTATGCGAACAAAATTAATATACTCTGTGAGATCTTCTCAGCTGAGTATAAAAAAAATTAAATATTTATATAACGACATATAAAACAAAGTATATTATTCGGATTCTCGAAGAATACCGAGCTAAGCTTGGTGAAGAAAAATCTATGACTTGCAGCATTTTGGAAGCTCATTGCAGTGACTTTAGAGTATTCTTCATGTAAACGTTATTAGGTTCACTGACTTTACCATTGACTGTTTTTGTTACATATATCAATCATTTAGGCGCCGAAGTGTATTAACTTCTTACTAGATTATTATTGTACAATATTTGCAAAATGCAGTAATTTACCTGCTATTGGTGACAGGGTACTGCCCTGTTTCATAAGGGCACCATAAACAAACCAAGCACAATGGCCCAATGAATATGCTTTCTGCTCTGAATCACCAGTCAAACGATTTCGTAATATAATCAACATATAGATAGCGGGTCCAACAGCTAATAATGATATTAGAATCAATATCCACACCCAAAAATCGAATGGAGCCATTAAACCGGAACCAGTGGCTGATTCTCGTGGACGTTGCATTACCATAATCCATTCCCCCTCATCCAAAGTTGTTGCAGAGTAGAAAACGAAGCTATGCTGTTCGCTGAGTGTGGGTATAAAAGCGGCTGCTAGGTCGGCTTCCTAATAAAATTAAGAAAGGAAAACAGTTTAACTCAAGAGCATCGTCCGGTTTATTCCTAACTTTATTTAGAAATTAGGTTTATATGTAATAACTCTCGTACGCTGAAAGAAATGGTGCTAATAAAAATAAAACAAATCGGTTCTGTTGTTCTTGACTTAACGAGTTCTTTGTCAAACGAACAAATTAGTTTAGTAATTTCAACAGAAGAGAAATTGTCGCTCTCAAGTTAACAAAATTCTGTAAAATTGACAGATTCCTGGTCAATCTAACTGATTTTTCTGTTAACACAACTGAACTTACAGTTCATTTCAACGACGATCAACTGTCAATACATGAACAAATTTCAAACTCATTACTGCGCTCTCTACTTTGTATTCATGACGATGGTACCACTTGTTAGAAACAAAACATCAAAATAAGAAAACCATCAAAACGAAAAAACACACAAAATGGGAAAACAACAAAAAACTAGTTTTTCAGTTATCAATATAAAACTAAAAAAAACCCTTTTTTGAATTTACTGTTCAAAAATTATGAGACACCTATCTATCGGGTAAAATTTTTCAACTTCTCGTCCAAGCGAATTGCAAAATTGCGCCCTCTTGTTGCAAAAGTTTGGCTTGAACGAACAGGAATTTTTCCAAAGTTAATAACATTTTGTTCAAGTTTTTACGAATTTTCACTCACGCGAACGAATTTAATAAGATAATAAAAAACATCATTTTTAATGTTGATGTTTCCGACAACATAAAAGTTTTAGTTGTTTTGGAATCGTTTAAACTTAAAGTGTTACGAAAATTAAACTTGCCGAATTACATGTAAAGTTACTACAGTGGTGAATTACCGTCCTGCGCTTTGATTATTTACTTTTCTATAACTTACAAGTTCTCTTTTTAAAATGTTACGTTACACATTTATACTACAAGTTTTGTTCGAAACAATCAAGTGTGGCAACTACATGCGAGAGAAGAAATCGAAAATGAGCTGAGCTGCATGTGAAAGAATTGAGAATCAGTTTTGTGACTACTATTTTCATTTCTATTTGCAAAGCGATGTTCAAAACTATAAATTAAATAAATTATAAAATGTAAAATTTGGTGAAAGTGCGTTTAATAAAACAAAATAATAAAGTGTATAATGTTTAATGTGTGCCAGCATATTTGATGTAGCCCAATTGACGTTCGATTAGTAAGTGCCACCGTGGTGTGATGGTAACGTGCTCCGCCTGCCACACCGTATGCCCTGTTTTAGACATAAGGTTTTTCAATTAGAAGAACATTTTTCTAAGCGTGATCGCCCCTCGGCAGTGTTTGGCAAGCACTCCGAGTGTACTTCTGCCTTGCAGATGCCGTTCGGAGTCGGCATAAAACATGTAGGTGCCGTCCGGGCAATTTGTAGGGAAAATCAAGAGGAGCACGACGCAAATTTGAAGAGAAGCTCGGCCTAAAATCTCTTCGGAGGTTATCGCGCCTTACATTTATTTACAACTTTTTTTGTTCATTTGACTACTAAAACGGTCAATTAAGAATCAACAATTTGTGCGCAGTTGATTCAACATCTTGTTGCGATGGATAAAAATAGACAGAAATTTCGGTTGAACTGACCCGTATTTCGGTTGATTTTACCAGTCTTTATCTTTCAGTGCAAGACATCGATAAAGACGAGGTGCTATTAGCAAGTATAAGGAACCTTCGAGAGCCAATGTTACATGCTGCTCCTGTATATGGTAGCTGTGCCACTTCCTAAACCTGGTACCTTAGCCTGGCGAGCGCCAGATTTGTTATCAAATACTAACCTTAGTTTAAAATCGTATGAAGCCAGAATGTAGAGTCCAGTTAGGACTCCCCGCATAAGCCTAAAGTCTTCTCTTTTTTTAAATAATAAGAACTTTGTTACTCTAAGGTTGTAAGACCTGCACATGATCGTCAGCACTTCGCAGCCCCGAACTTGGTTCCACGCCTTTCTTGCTTGGTCGCTTATGTGCAACTTTCGTCTTTTTTTAATGTCGCCTGATTAGGACAGCTAGCTAGCTAACCTGAATTTTAATTCCCACCTATTTTCATTTGCCTAGGGACCACAAATAGATGCATACTCCTCCTTATACCGATATTTTCGGGGAATTATTTCACTCCAACACACTTTTATATCTCGCTTAGCAGATAATTGTCTTAATTACTGCTTTTCTTGCAATATAAAAGTTAACGCGGCTGCAGTTTAAGCTATTTTCTTTCAGTAATTCCACTCCTTTGGTCTTCTTCTTCTTGTAAGAGTGTTTCGCCGCTTCCAAAAGGCGCCATTACTCACTCGTTGTTATTGGTTACTAATGGAAGCCAAAGGAAACTTTCAGTTTCATTACGATTCAACCAAAGAGATATGAGTCTTTCTAGGGGGTTGGCTTAGCTTTGCAATTGAAAAGATGACTGGTGCCATGTGGAGACATATAACGGCTGAGTTCTTAACCGCCGGATTTCTTCACAGTGCTTGCGGAAATGGCACCAGGGACATAAGGCAGGCGGGATCTCTGCAAAGGATACGCAAGTTTCTGAGTATTTAACAGAAACTGTTTGTTCAGGTACATAAAAAAACATTCGGTGGCCTGCAGCTTCATCCAGTGTGCTTCTTTTAAGCTTGGCGACCATATCGGAGACGTCTAGTGGCTGTTTAAGTGCCTACCAATGGTTACAGCTTCGGGTGGAGAAGTTTCGATATGATAAAGCTAAAGAAATGGGGATAGGATACCAGCCTGTGGCACTTCCTTTTAATTCTTCTTCGTTTTGTTGTTACATTACTGAACTGGACCGATGCCTGCCGACCACAGATAATTTGTGGTCCACCTTTTGGGAATAGGTGGAAGAGTAGACGTTCCAAGTCTTGTAGTAATGTGCCGTGATTTACCGTGTCAAACCATTTTGATAAGCTTATCGCTACGTCTACTGTTCTACGGTGGGTTTTCTGGTTCGATCCGCAATTTATTTTGGATTAATTTTTCAGGAATGGCGAAAGTAAACAGCATAGGTTGAAGACAAGCACCAGGTAGCTTAATCTTACATTTTCAAGGTTCTTTAGCATCGGCATGGCAACCCCGTACGGGCTTTGGCACGGCTACTCCCTCCGCCTGATCAACACTATAGTGATCTGACAGCTTGTAGTATCTGTTTATTTCTGAATCAGCACAGTATACCGCAGACCCTACTTCTTTCATTGCTTCGGAAACATCGGTTTACACGTGTATCACCTCATTTGCCATTTAAGCGCTCTTACGCCAACCTTCCACCTCTATGTGGCTCTAAGATGCTCATCTGCGCTTAAGCTGCCCAGATGAATTAGGATTCGTTAAAGTTGTGTAGCTGTTCACCAAAGAAGAACTCAATAGCATAAAATAGGCTTTACAATCGCTGTGAATATCCAATAATAAAATTTTTTAAGCTATTGCATAGATTTTATCGCGGGCTTGGCGACTAAATCAAAAAAAAACGTAACGGATATTTGTCAAAAAAAGGTTCGAAAAGGTTCGAAAAAGTTCGGTGTTAGCAACAGGCCAAATACATAAAATTGGATCTCTATCATAAAGTTAAAGTTAAGGTTAAAGTTAAAGTTAAAGTTAAAGTTAAAGTTAAAGTTAAAGTTAAAGTTAAAGTTAAAGTTAAACATAAAGTTAAAGTTAAAGTTAAAAATAAAGTTAAAGTTAAACTTAAAGCTAAAGTTAAAGTTAAAGTTAAAGTGGAAGTTAAAGTTAAAGTTAAATTGGAAGTTAAAGTTAAAGTTAAAGTTAAAGTTAAAGTTAAAGTTAAAGTTAAAGTTAAAGTTAAAGTGGAAGTTAAAGTTAAAGTTAAATTGGAAGTTAAAGTTAAAGTTAAGGTTAAAGTTAAAGTTAAAGTGAAAGTTAAAGTTAAAGTTAAAATTAAAGTTAAAGTGAATGTTAAAGTTAAAGTTAAGTTTAAAGTTAAAGTTAAAACTAAAATTAAAGTTAAAGTTAAAGTTAAAGTGAAAGTTAAAGTTAAAGTTAAATTTAAATATTTAAAAAAAATATTAAGCTATTTTCTTATCGGTCACCACGCTTAAAAAGTGTAACTTGAATTAATATCAAAGAAAACAAAATGTTGCATAAATATTATAATTGCATAAATTGATAATATGCAATAGCTTTACCGCGGCAGTCCCCGAGTGCCACACGTCCTTTTTTTAATGCAAAAGGTTCTATTTATTACCAATATGTAGGTTGGTAAAAGCAATAATGAAAGCTGTATTGGCGATTTCACTTATCGATGATTCTATTCGCATTTTCTCTCTTCCTAATACTCTGCTCTCTCCCTTGAACCTTGGAAACCTAAAAAACCTTCTAATCAATGAAAGAGGAAATACCTATCCAAAAAGGTCTTATTCAAAAAAATCCGTAGAACTCTAATCGGTTTACATTCGAAGTAATTTCATACTATTTATTCCACAAGTACACATACTCACCGATTGATTTAACATCCTTATCAAACTACTCTCATAATCCTCTCTTGAGCCAATAATGTTTTCTTCGGGCACCACTACTTCGTATGTGAACTCGTATTGCTGTTGCAGGAAGTCAATCAACTCAAAGGCCACACCTTTCCCTACTCTTGTATCATTCTCCATTTCCGTATAGCTTAGCGGATAATCTTCCAGTGTTGCTATCACCAGTTTTCTACCCTTTATCCATTTTTTTATATCTTCTAGTTTTCCTTGTTTTAATTTAATAGTATTAACTGTTTCAGTGGGTACATCTTCGAGTGCTGGATCCTTAACCTGCACGTCGGGCAAAGCAGTTACTACCTCACCATTTTCTCCCAATTGTATTAAATTTTCTGGTAAACGTGTTTCATTAAGTGGTGAACAAGAGAGACATAGAGCCAGAGAAAGTATCAATTCGAAGCCGGTCATAGCCAAATAAAATGATACAAAGTTAATTCGTTTGTTTTGCTTTGATTCAACTATTTTTTGTTGTTATATTTGTATAATAAATATATGATTATATAATCTGCCTTGAAAGTGTGCCACGTTAAAGCTTTATATTTACACATAGTGAAAAGTTTTAGTAACGTTAAGGCATACAGTTATGCATTTTTGAGAGTATTGAAACTTGTCTGTAAAGAGAAAGAGTAAAATTGTTCATTGGCTGATGCATGTAAATATATACAGTAATTTTTCAAAAGTATTTCATACTTTTCGATTAGAAAATCATACAATTAAGGAGGCAAGTTGTCGGCGTCGCAAAGAAAGCGCTAACTCCAATGAAAATTTATGTAGTTGGTAGCCTTTAATAATTTTGTTGGAGTTAGCAGCTTTAATTTTTCATAAATTTTAGCTATTCTGAACAATAAGCAGACACTTTCTTATCAATATTTGCAGAAATCAACTCTCTTTCCATCAATATCAAGGAAGTCCCATTTTAACACGCTTTTATTAGCTTGGCCTGTATGTAACGGAATATTTAAGCTTAATCTTCACCGGTTTCTAGAAGTCTGATTAATTTGAAACTTTGCATACGTATCAAGGACCAAAGACAATGCATTAATGTGATGGTGTGGTGACATAAGGTCAACGGCAATAAGGTCAATTGGCCTCATTACCACTTTGAATGGCCATAAGTTTAATTAAAGCTTTGCACAGGTATCAAGGCTCGATGACAGTGCATTAATGTGATGGTGTGGTGACATAAGGTCAACGGTCATAAGGTCAATTGGCCTTATTACCACTTTGAATGACCATAAGTTTGATTGAAACTTTGCACAAGTATCAAGGACCAATGACAATGCATCAATGCTAAGAAACTTCTTGTTGAGCTGCAAATTTGAAATATCACACATAGTTTAGAGGACCGAAACAGTGCAACCAAAGGAGAAAGCAATTCCGCTATGTGGTGGTTCAGAGCACCGACATAATGCAAAAAAGGGTCAAAAAATTAGGAAAGTCATAGCTTGGAATCATGCAATCAATTTTTCATGTAGCTTCCCGGTAAATGGAAAACTTAAAAATTTTAAGATATTTATGATCCCAACGGAGTATGATAAATATCAAAAAAAAAAAAAATTCCTCTAGGTGGCGCATAGATCAATGTATTTAGGAATTCGTGCGGAAGGGGAGGAATTTTGCGATCAATCATTGAAGGACTTGTCATTGAAAACTAGTAAGTTCACGCCTCAAAAAGCAGATACAAACATTTTTACACCCTTCCTGTTTATAAATAACGAAAAATGTGTCCTTGAACACTGACAATGTTTATGGATTTTTATTTTGAGGTTTTAACAACAGTTTTAGTAAACCAACTTATCAGAAACAAAGCTATGAATGTAGAGCGCAGTTTATAGATATTTAATATCTTCTCCACTACGGAGCTGCCATGCCCATCTAGTTAGGCTTAACGTAATTTTTCGCCTAGGTTCGGTAGCTGCGATTTACCTTTACCAGTTTAAGCTGGTTTATAGTAAGGCCACCGTTGTGTATTGATAGCCTACTCTGCACGGCACTCCGAAGATCAAGTTTTCAAATCCTGTGCATACATACGACATAAAAATTTAGAAACAAGTTTTTTTCAATTCGAAAAAAATGTGTTAAGCTTAGTCGCCCCTCGGCTGTGATTTTGCAAACACTCCAAGTATATTTCTGCCATGAAATGCCTCTCAGTGAAAACTCATCTGCGTATGAAAAAATTAAAATGAGCGCGACACAAATTGGAAAATAAGTTCCGCCTAAATCTCTTCGGAGATATATTGCGGCTTGTATTTGTATTTTTTTTAAACTGACTTACAACAGCCGTTTTGTTAAAATTTCAAATTCGAAATTTATCAACGTTATATCCGTATTAAAGTCCACATTTTCCGCTGCGTTCTAGTTAAAAAGGAAAGTCGAAGTGGCTTGGCTCAATCCTGTGCTGTTTCCCATTAGCTATGACAGCTGTGTAACAAAACATTCATGGCACTTCATAAGTATAACGAATTGATAAAATGAATTTTTATTTTTGAATTTTTAACAGTCACCTTAACCATTGTAGATAAGACTCCTGCATAAACGTCAAAATTACAAATAGAAACGATCACCTGATTTTTAATTGACTATCGTGGGCTCATCCTGTATATCTCTATCACCCGCTGAATTCGCCGCCATATTGAATATCCTGTCAAAACGCTAAAAAGTAGCCATCTTGAACATCCTGTCAGGCAGTTGACTGATATGATATCACACTTGTTTTATCCAAAATGACCTTACCTTTTTGGGTTTTTTATTGATATCAGAGAAAAATCATAAAGTAAACAAACGGCGATAGTTACTAGGATATGTTTCTGAATTCCACTTCTTCATCAGCTAGCTTCTCGGGAGATGAGTATTAAACTCAAAATCTCCAACATTCATACATCGTACTAGTGTAAAGGTATATGACTTTATCCAGTCGGCCATATGAATGTTGCTATTCTTTATGCTAAGCGCGCTTTCAAGAGTTTAGAAACAGTAGATTTTAACAGTTTTTATAAGCAATGCTTCCGCTGTTCACTATAATATCAATATTATTATATGTATTTAATTAGCGGTGCATGCTCATATTATTTTATGCAATAGTTTTCGTTATTGATTATAGAGAAAATTTGTTTTAAAAGTGTGTTTGTTTTTTCAAAGAAACTAGATCTGAATGGAAGTTTCTATTTTAAGATTGTTTAAGATTTTTGTTCTTCTTTGAAAACAATTGGCTTTTGGTTTTTATTTTATAATTTTTTTTTTTATTACTTTATTTCTCACACACATAAGTACGGTGTGAAGGTCGAATATATGATTGGAATTATATGGCCATGTAAGGAACTAAAAACGCCATCGAAAATTCAATATATTGTGCCGAATATTAATAATTCCGATACATCACTATGCCGCAAGTAAATAAAAGCCACACAACCATAGCAGCAATGCAAGCAGATGAGATACGAGATTTGAGACGCAATGGGCACAGCAGGTAAGAGAGAAGGCGGTATTACACACATATGTATAAAATCACAAAAAGCGCAGATCGCACTACTCACACATTCACATAGAAGAAAACAGCGAATATGAGGTACATAAGATGCCAGAAGTAAATAAACAACTAATGGAGAACGCTGTTCGCGAAAAGTCTAAACCCTGAGAGAAATAGGCGAAGGAGACAACTGAGAGTATAAAAGCGGTGCAGTCCATTAAGTGAAGAACAGTTTTATACAGAACATTTAAGTTTTTTTATTCGACAGTTCGGTGACTCCAATGAAACAGAAGGCGCAGAATAAATGGCATTCCTTAAATTTCGCACAAAAATTTAACAAATTATTATTTACTGTTACTTTAGTTCATGTAACTATTTGCTTCCTTTATTTCGTTATTCTACAGCGTCGTTATTTATTCACTTGGTTTCCATGTTCTTCAATCATTTAATCACTCATGCTTTGCAGGCTGATTCTATTAACTTTGGTACGTACGTCTGTATGTGATCACGATAACTTGAGTAAATATTGAGATATCTTATTGTAATTGGTATATGAGTTCCTTGGCACTCATCTCCCATCGCTATCTAAAATGAGCGAAATCGAATGATAACCACACCCACTTTTTATATATATAACATTTTGGAAAACACTAAAACCTAGTAAATAATAAACCTAGAATGTTGAAATTTAATGTGTGGACTGATACTGAGACTCTTGATAAAAATTTGGGCGTTGCATGTTGCACCGACCACTTGTGATAAAATCCATTCACATACATCAAAAACATCAAAAAAATAATAGCAAACTCCGACAGAGAGGTTTCCTTTACTATAAAGAATGAATGGTACTCCCTCTTTTATGACTAAGCAATTTTCAATGTTTCGGGAGCCATAGATTGAAGAAAATAATATAAATCGTACTTTACTTTCCAGGCGGAATTTGAAAAAACTTTTAAAAATGGGCGTGGCATTGTCCCTTTTTGACTAAGCAATTTTCTTTGCCATAAAAATAACGGAAATAAGCCAAGAAAGCAAATACCACACAATAGCCCAATGGTTAGGCGATTGTGATTTCAGCAGTTTGACCGCGGTTCGATTCCCGGTAAAACCTGTTGAAATAGATAAACATTACGAAATTGCCTGACGATGATGACGTGGCGATTTTCGAAATGGTACTATCGCAATATGCCAGTAATTGTTTCCTTGTTTTCAGTTTTTCCCAATAAAAACCAAAAAATAATAATTGAATAACAATTATCATTTATCGGTGTTAAGCTCATTAATTCTTAAAAAATCTTAAATACAAATAAATCAAATGCAAGACGCAATAGCCTCCTAAGATATTTGAGGCCGAGCTTCTTTTCCAATTTGCGTCCTGCTACTTTCAACTTTTCCTACAAATTGGCGGAACAGACCTATATGTTTTTACGCCGACTCCGAACAGCATCTGCAAAACAGATTAGCTTTCACTCAGAAGTTTTCAGTCGAAGTGTTTCCCAAACACTTCCGAGAGGCAACTCCGATTAGAAAAACATTTTTCCAATTGAAAGAATTTTTTTTAACGATATGGGTATCAAATGAAAGGTGTTAATGAGTATTTTAAAAGGGCGTGGGCCCTAGTTCTATAGGTGGACGCCTTTTCGAGATATCGCCGTAAAGGTGGACCAGAGGTGACTCTAGAATTTGTTTGTACGATATGGGTGTTTTAAAAGGGAGTGGGCCTTAGTTCTATTGTTGGATGCCTTTTTGAGATATCGCTATAACGGTGGACCAGGGATAACTCTAGAATTTGTTTGTACGATAGGGGTATCAAATGAAAGGTGTTAAAGAGTATTTTAAAAGGGAGTGGGCCTTAGATCTATAGGTGGACGCCTTTTCGAGATATCGCCATATTGCAAAGATTATTTTTTTAAAACTTATTAGTTTTGTTTGAAAACTAGATCTGAATGGAAGTTTCTATTTTAAGATTGTTTAAGCTTTTTGTTCTTCTTTTAAAACAATTGGCTTTTGGTTTTTATTTTATAAGTTCTTTTTATTAATTTATTTCTCACACACATAAGTACGGTGTAACGGTCGAATATATGATCGGAATTATATGGTCAGGTAAGGAACTAAAAACGCCATCGAAAATTCAATATATTGTGCCGAATATTAATAATTCCGATACACCACTATGCCGAAGTAAATAAAAGCCACACAACCATAGCAGCAATGCAAGCAGATGAGATACGAGATTTGAAACGCAATTGGCACAGCAGGTAAGAGAGAAGGCGGTATTACACATATATGTATAAAATCACAAAAAGCGCAGATCGCACTACTCACACATTCACATAGAAGAAAACAGCGAATATGAGGTACATAAGATACCAGAAGTAAATAAACAACTAATGGAGAACGCTGTTCGCGAAAAGTCTAAACCCTGAGAGAAATAGGCGAACGAGACAACTGAGAGAATAAAAGCGGTGCAGTCCATTTAAGTGAAGAACAGTTTTATACAGAACATTTAAGTTTTTTTATTCGACAGTTCGGTGACTCCAATGAAACAGAAGGCGCAGAATAAATGTCATTCCTTAAATTTCGCACAAAAATTTAACAAATTATTATTTACTGTTACTTTAGTTCATGTAACTATTTGCTTCTTTTATTTCGTTATTCTACGGCGTCGTTATTTATTCACTTGGTTTCTATGTTCTTCAATCTTTTAATCACTCATGCTTTGCAGACAGATTCTATTAACTTTGGTAACATAATGTTTGATCGTAATTGATTAATAATGTCCGTCCGCCATCCGTACGTCTATATGTGATCACGATAACTTGAGTAAATATTGAGATATCTTATTGTAATTGGTGTATGAGTTCCTTGGCACTCATCTCCCATCGCTATCTAAAATGAGCGAAATCGAATGATAACCACACCCACTTTTTATAAATATAACATTTTGGAAAACACTAAAACCTAGTAAATAATAAACCTAGAATGTTGAGATTTAATGTGTGGACTGATACTGAGACTCTTGATAAAAATTTGGGCGTTGCATGTTGCACCGACCACTTGTGATAAAATCCATTCACATACATCAAAAACAACAAAAAAATAATAGCAAACTTCGACAGAGAGGTTTCCTTTACTATAAATAATGAATGGTACCCCCTCTTTTATGACTAAGCAATTTTCAATGTTTCGGGAGTCATAGATTGAAGAAAATAATATAAATCGTACTTTACTTTCCAGGCGGAATTTGAAAAAACTTTTAGAAATGGGCATGTGTTTCCCAAACACTTCCGAGAGGCAACTCCGATTAGAAAAACATGTTTTTTTTTTGAAAGAATTTTTTTTTTTAATTTTGGATGTTGCTTTGCCCGGAAGTTGAAACCAGAACCCTCGATGTGGAGCACGCTACCACCTCGGCAGGCGGCTGCCATAACCATAATAAAAACAAGCTAGGAAGGCTAAGTTCGTGTGTAACCGAACATTACATACTCAGTTGAGAGCTATGGAGACAAAATAAGGGAAAATCACTTGGTAGGAAAATGAATGTGTTTGTATGACATGTGTATCAAATGAAACGTGTTAATGGGTATTTTAAAAGGGAGTAGGTTCTATAGGTGGACACCTTTTCGAGATATCGCCATAAAGGTGGACCAGGGGTGACTCTAGAATTTGTTTTTACGATATGGGTATCAAATGAAAGGTGCTAATGAGTGTTTTAAAAGCGCGTGACCCTTAGTTCTATAGGTGGACGCCTTTTCGGGATATCGCCATGAAGGTGGACCAGAGGTGACTCTAGAATTTGTTTGTACGATATGAGTATCAAATGAAAATTGTTAATGAGTATTTTAAAAGGGAGTGGGCCTTAGTTCTATAGGTGGACGCCTTTTCTAGATATCGCCGTAAAGGTGGACCAGGGGTGACTCTAGAATTTGTTTGTACGATATGGGTATCAAATGAAAGGTGTTAATGAGTTTTTTAAAAGGGCGTGGGCCTTAGTTCTATAGGTGGACGCCTTTTCGGGATATCGCCATAAAGGTGGACCAGAGGCGACTCTAGAATTTGTTTGTACGATATGGGTATCAAATGAAAATTGTTAATGAGTATTTTAAAAGGGAGTGGGCCTTAGTTCTATAGGTGAACGCCTTTTCGAGATATCGCCGTAAAGGTGGACCAGGGGTGACGCTAGAATTTGTTTGTACGATATGGTTATCAAATGAAAGGTGTTAATGAGTATTTTAAAAGCGCGTGGGCCTTAGTTCTATAGGTGGACGCCTTTTCGAGATATCGCCATAAAGGTGGACCAGGGATGACTCAAGAATTTGTTTGTACGATATGGGTATCAAATGAAAGGTGTTAATGAGTATTTTAAAAGCGCGTGGCCCTTAGTTCTATAGGTGGACGCCTTTTCGAGATATCGCCATAAAGGTGGACCAGTGGTGACGCTAGAATTTATTTGTACGATATGGGTATCAAATGAAAGGTGTTAATGAGTATTTTAAAAGCGCGTGGCCCTTAGTTCTATAGGTGGACGCCTTTTCGAGATATCGCCATAAAGGTGGACCAGGGGTGACTCTAGAATTTGTTTTTACGATATGGGTATCAAATGAAAGGTGCTAATGAGTGTTTTAAAAGCGCGTGACCCTTAGTTCTATAGGTGGACGCCTTTTCGGGATATCGCCATGAAGGTGGACCAGAGGTGACTCTAGAATTTGTTTGTACGATATGAGTATCAAATGAAAATTGTTAATGAGTATTTTAAAAGGGAGTGGGCCTTAGTTCTATAGGTGGACGCCTTTTCTAGATATCGCCGTAAAGGTGGACCAGGGGTGACTCTAGAATTTGTTTGTACGATATGGGTATCAAATGAAAGGTGTTAATGAGTTTTTTAAAAGGGCGTGGGCCTTAGTTCTATAGGTGGACGCCTTTTCGGGATATCGCCATAAAGGTGGACCAGAGGCGACTCTAGAATTTGTTTGTACGATATGGGTATCAAATGAAAATTGTTAATGAGTATTTTAAAAGGGAGTGGGCCTTAGTTCTATAGGTGAACGCCTTTTCGAGATATCGCCGTAAAGGTGGACCAGGGGTGACGCTAGAATTTGTTTGTACGATATGGTTATCAAATGAAAGGTGTTAATGAGTATTTTAAAAGCGCGTGGGCCTTAGTTCTATAGGTGGACGCCTTTTCGAGATATCGCCATAAAGGTGGACCAGGGATGACTCAAGAATTTGTTTGTACGATATGGGTATCAAATGAAAGGTGTTAATGAGTATTTTAAAAGCGCGTGGCCCTTAGTTCTATAGGTGGACGCCTTTTCGAGATATCGCCATAAAGGTGGACCAGTGGTGACGCTAGAATTTATTTGTACGATATGGGTATCAAATGAAAGGTGTTAATGAGTTTTTTAAAAGGGCGTGGGCCTTAGTTCTATAGGTGAACGCCTTTTCGAGATATCGCCATAAAAGTGGACCAGAGGTGACCCCAGAATTTATTTGTACGATATGGGTATCAAATGAAAGGTGTTAATGAGTATTTTAAAAAGGAGTGGGCCTTAGTTCTATAGGTGGACGCGTTTTCGAGATATCGTCACAAAGGTGGACCAGGGTGACTCTAGAATTTGTTTGTACGATAAGGGTATCAAATGAAGGGTGTTAATGAGTATTTTAAAAGGGCGTGGGCCCTAGTTCTATAGGTGGATGCCTTTTCGAGATATCGCCGTAAAGGTGGACCAGAGGTGACGCTAGAATATGTTTGTACGATATGGGTATCAAATGAAAGGTGTTAATGAGTGTTTTAAAAGGGCGTGTGCCTTAGTTCTATAGGTGGATGCCTTTTCGAGATATCGCCATAAAGGTGGACTAGGGGTGACTCTAGAATACGTTTGTACAATATGGGTATCAAATTAAAGGTATTAATGAGGGTTTTAAAAGGGAGTGGTGGTAGTTGTATATATGAAGGCGTTTTCGAGATGTCGACCAAAATGTGGACCAGGGTGGCCCAGACCATCATCTGTCGGGTACCGCTAATTTATTTATATATATAATACCGCGAACAGTATTCCTGCCAAGATTCCAAGGGCTTTTGATTTCGCCCTGCAGAACTTTTTCATTTTTTTCTACTAAATATGGTAAGTGTCACACCCATTTTACAAAGTTTTTTTCTAAATATATTGGTTTGACGAGCTTGAGGCCGTAAAGTAAAAAAAACACGTTTATTTTCCTTTTTCAAAAATATTTAATTGGTCGATATTTCGACTTCAACCTGAAGTCATCATCAGGACTAACATAAACGAGAAAACAAAAACCAAAGATATAAGAATTTTTACAATTTAAAATATGTAAAAACATATATATATATATATATATATATATATATGCGGACAAACAGAACTTACACGCAATGATGTGCTTGATCGACTGATCAGGTGGTTGAAAGGTTTGTTCAAAGGAATCAAATAAAAATATAAACAAATTTGAATACCGAAAGTATAACAATTTTAAGGTAACGTATATGTAAACAAAAATTTAATACCAACAATACCTATATAGAAAGAGCATAGAATAATAAGACAAAAAGCATATGTGTCATCTTCATTCTTGTTGTTGTAATCCAGGTTATTGATAGTGGGATGTTTGTTGGAATGTATATATTACGATGAGCCATGCGCAGCCTGCATTGTATGCTGTTGTTGTTTCAGCACCAAGTTTCGGTAAACCCTTGCACATTGCTCAGTGCCTGATTTAAAATTCATTCTCCTACTATTAGGGATGTTCAAAATATGAAGTATTTCCAAAATATATCTTTTGTTATAGTGTTTCTCGGTATCCAAAATTCTAACGTCTTCAAAATAGGGGTGATGCCCAGTATTATTGCAATGGGCAGACAAGGCTGTCTTATTTTCCGGCGAATTGTTCCTTAACTTTATATTCGACTTGTGTCCGGAAATCCTTGTCTTCAGTTTTTGCTTAGTAGTCCCTACTAGTTCTAAAGTTATATTTTGCGTCAATAAACCAATCCAATTACCATGTTTCATCCCTTTTTTCGTATTTGGTATAGAATTATGGTATTTTTTAATTTTTCGAAATTTTCGATATCGAAAAAGTGGGCGTGGTCATAGTCGGATTTCGGCCATTTTTTATACCAATACAAAATGAGTTCAGATAATTACGTGAACTGAGTTTAATAAAGATATATCGATTTTTGCTAAAGTTATCGTGTTAACGGCCGAACGGAAGGACAGACGGTTGACTGTGTATAAAAACTGGGCGTGGCTTCAACCGTTTTCGCCCTTTTTCACAGAAAACAGTTATCGTCCTAGAATCTAAGCCCCTACCAAAACTTCACAAGGATTGGTCAATTTTTGTTCAACTTATGGCATTAAAAGTATCCTAGACTAATTAAATGAAAAAGGGCGGAGCCAAGCCCATTTTGAAATTTTCTTTTATTTTTGTATTTTGTAGCACCATATCATTACTGGAGGTGAATGTTGACATAATTTACTTATATACTGTAAAGATATTAACTTTTTTTTTAAATTTGACTTTAAACATTTTTTTAAGTGGGCGTGGTCGTTCTCCGATTTGGCTAATTTTTATTAAGCATACATATAGTAATAGGAGTAACGTTCCAGCCAAATTTCATCATGATATCTTCAACGACTGCCAAATTACAGCTTGCAAAACTTCTAAATTATCTTCTTTTTAAAGTGGGCGGTGCCACTCCCATTATCCAAAATTTTACTAATTTTTTATTCTACGTCATAAATTTAACTCACCTACCAAGTTTCATCGCTTTATCCGTCTTTGGTAATGAATTATCGGACTTTTTCGATTTTTCGAAATTTGCGATATCGAAGAAGTGGGCGTGGTTATAGTCCGATATCGTTCATTTTAAATAGCGATCTGAGATGAGTGCCCAGGAACCTACATACCAAATTTCATCAAGATACCTCAAAATTTACTCAAGTTATCGTGTTAACGGACGGACGGACGGACGGACATGGCTCAATCAAATGTTTTTCGATACTGATGATTTTGATATATGGAAGTCTATATCTATCTCGATTCCTTTATACCTATACAACCAACCGTTATCCAATCAAAGTTAATATACTCTGTGAGCTCTGCTCAACTGAGTATAATTAACGGATCGCAACAACATTGGGTACTCATATTCTCCATATAGCAGGAAATATTTCTAGTAAAAGTAGACGGCACCGGTTAAAAACAGCCAAGCGCGTTTCTTCGTAAATCCCATTTATCGTTCTTAATATTGAAACATATCGAGAGCTTCAAGTTTTCGGTATGTTTCCTCAAAATGCAGATGTGTAAATAATTATGTAAAATAAACGGGTTGGTGTCGAAATTCTGTATGTACAAAATTCTAAAAACAAAATTCTGCTTTTTTAAAATTCTGCTTTCTAAAAGTCTGCTTTCAAAATTCTGTATTACAAAATTCTGTATTGAAATATAATGTTAACAATGTTAAAGAGGTCATGTAGTTATTTTGAAAAAGTGCGCCATGCACAGTAATTCTGCGTAGAACATCTTTCTGCATAGGCGGCCTTCGGCCGCGCTTATAAAAAATAACCCTGGGCTACGCCATGCCAAGTCCGGGTGTGTGGTATAACCGTGGCTACCGCCACGGTGATGTCCTTCTGCTTGGTATACCCTCCTGCGTAGGCGGCCTTCGGCCGCACTTTAAAAAAATAACCCTTAGCCGATCCAACACCGGCTACGCCATGCCATGATTCCGGAATTTTGACTTCCAGAATTAAACATGCAGAATTTTGAAAAAGCAGAATTTTAGAAAGCAGAATTTTAAAAAGCAGAATTTTAAAAAATAAGAATTTTTTTGCAATTTGCAGAATTTTGTCACCCAGAATTTTGTAATACAGAATAATGACACGCTCCGAAAATAAACAGCAGCGTAAATCCAACATCGGTTATACCCGAACTTGGACACCCTTAGTTGTTTATTTTAAGTTACATAGTTTAATTGTTTGGCCAATTTCACAATTTGTTTCGAATACATTTAATTCTTTAATTTATAGTTGTTTATGAGGATACAATTAATTCTAATTTAAGGAAGCCTTGCACCTCGCGACTTTGCTTTATCTTTCGCTTTAATTTAATTTATGCTTTATAAAATTTAAAAACACAGTGGTTTATTGAGAGCTATACAATTTAGGACAAAAAGTATGAAAAATTGCTTAAACCAATTAATGGTCTAAAATGTTGATACAAATTTTAAAATGTGTATCTTTTAAAGTTTCAAAATTATTTGGCAAATGTTGCCGTAGTTATTCTATTAATACAATAAGTTTTTAAGTTGTCCAACGTCAAGGGCACTTTAAACTGTACACATGTGAGTATGTAGGTTATGTTAGATTGAATTAGCTGGTCCGTGAGGGCCTCACATAGACTGAATGAGACCATAGTGTAACCAAAAGCTTGCTCAACAACCAAACTGAAAACCGCTATCAAAAACCAGGACCTACTAAAATCTGGCTAGGACCTATGCTACTTTCTTCTTATAAATTTGGTAGATGTGCCACTCCTACTAGCTAAAGTCCAAGCCTTGCAAGAGCAGGGAAACGAGCATAAAACGTGCCCGATCGTTTGCGCGTCTATCCTGTACATCCGCTGTCACTAACAAGGCTTAATTTAAAATCATGTGGCACCATAAGGCAGTGTCCAGTTAGAGTACCCATAATGAGCCATCAGTCCCGTCTTTTCAATTTGTTTATCTAAGCTTGGTTTCACGCCTTTCCTGTTTGTTCTCGCATGTACAGGTTTCGCCCAATCTGATTGGACAGTCTAAGTTACAAGTTTCAAGAGAAGCGTCCTGTTTAGCTAGCCTATCCGCTTTTTATTTCCATCTAAACTCATATGACAAGGGACTAAAAGTAGGTGAATTTATCGCCTATCCCGATTCTTTCCAGGGATTGCTTACACTCTAACACACTTTTGTGCTATGAGAGATTATAGCCTTAATAGCTGCTTGACTTTCAGTGTAAAAATGGACGAGGCTGCAGTTTAAGCTGTTTTCTTCTAATGTTTCTACTGCTTTAATCACGAGTACTACTACCGCCTGAATAACACTACAATGAGCTTTCAGCTTGCAGGTTTGGTTTATTTTGGGATATGCGCAGTATACCGCAGTCCCTACTCCTTCCATTATTTTGAAAACATCGGTATACACGTGTATTGCCTCGTCTGCCACTTAGGCGCACTTGAGGGGTGGAATAACTCTATCGAGGCTCTAGAAGACGCATCGCAGCACAGGTAAGGAATAATATTATACTATATTCGTATGGTCTGCGCTCAAGCTACCCCGAGGCATTGAGCTTTGTTGCGGTTATTAACGCTTTGTTGTTCGCCACCAGGTCTATAGGTGGAATATGCATACACTCCATCCGCCGGATTGTTTTAAGCTATATTCTTCTTTGAGTGGTCGTCCACCAAATAAGGACTCCATAGTATATGATGGGCTTTACAATCGTTGTAAATATGCAATGAGATAGAGATGGCGATAGACACCACATACACTCCATTCTTTTACATGCATAAAATGCTGTAACGCCTTCTTCACTTTCTCCTCCATGTTGAGCTTCCACGACAACTTACTGACTAGAATTAGTTATAACTCCTAATAAACAAGACCGCATCCATGTTTTCCGCGTTGGCGCTGAAATCATCAAAGAGCTAGTTGTTGGAACGTACTTTCCACTTAGGACAACTGCAACGTCATTTGCGTAGGCAGTAAGTTTGACGGTTCCCATAACGAACCGGCTGGGTAGCTAGTTGATGACCACCGTCCACAGCAGAGGTTACAATACCCTGCCTTTCCGCGTTTCCGTGTCCATCGACTAGGTGACCTCATACAGCCACCCACTGCTTATCTTCTTACAACTAAGCATGCAACCGATACATTTGGTTATGGCTGGATGTACTTCAGTGTGCTTAAAACCCTCCATGGTGGCATGTTTAAAGGTATTGTTGAAAGAACCCGCAATATCTAAAAAGACTTCTAAAGAGTACATCTTGTATTCCAAAGCGTTTTCTATGTCTATATCCACCCCATGCAATGCCGTGTCTACCGACTTGCCTTTGTTGTACGAATTTTGTGTTTTGGAGAATAGTTATTCATATATGTTAGACTTTATCAGCTCCTCAAAGGGTTTGAGCAAAAATGAATGGGTGTGTAATCTTTGGGATACTTATGGCTGATCTTCATTTGATAACAAAACCAGCAGATCTCCAGGAGATGGGTACAGGATTCAGTTTTTGCACCAGTCGAATATTATTCTAAGCGATGCCACGATCTCCCTACCAGAGATTTGTAGCAACATAAGGAATATACCATCTGGGCCAGGCGATTTAAGTCTTGTTATCCACTTCCTTTTCTTTACAATCTCTCGATTGTGAATGTACATCGAGAAGCACTTCAAGGGGCTATGCGCTACTACGAGACCATTCCCCTTTCTCTTTCTTAAATAGTCCCTGGACTTAATGTCCCTTAAGATATACAGATAAATTACCAACAAATGTAGACCCATTTACAATACTCATGTTTTGAAGCTCATATACTCAAGTGACGGAACCCTCCGCCACTCTCGAGGTATGCAGCTCCAAAGTCCTGTTTGATCTTAAATATGTGGAAGATACGAGAGCTGTTTTGCGTCTTTGGTATTTGGAAAAAAACTTGTTGGCACAGCCCAACTTCAGGCAATAAACTTTAATAGGGGATATCCAGATATGTGTAATCTCCAAAGATTTCTAAAGTTGCACAAAAATTACTTAATTCTACCCAGGAGGCAAGAAGGCCTAAATTTATTAGCTCTGGCAGACATTACTTTAGAGCCAGCATTCGAGGAAACCAAATCCGGTATAACTGCGACATCTGCTAACAGCGCAAATTATTATTAAATTTTTTCAACTCTTCCATTTGATCATAGGAATATTTTTTTTACAAAATTTTCACAAACTTCCAATTTCATTTTATTCTTCTATGATATATGGATTTTTCCAGCAATTTATTTATTTTTTTCAGCACATAAACTCACTTATTAATTGTTGAATATTTTCTTAATTTTTTTCCGTCACTTTTTGTTTAGAATGTGTTTAGTGTAAGTTTTCCAACATTCAAATTTTTTCCGATTTTTCCAGCTTGTCAACCGTTTTTCACCATTTGCCGACATTAACTGCTCTACAAATCTGTGGATGAAATCTAAAATATGTTTTCCTATTTTCATAAAAAATTATAATCCACTCTGCCACCAACACTAACGTAATTTCAGTCGATGTAAAGACAAATACAAATTATTATAATAATCATATGCACATATGCCATAGGAAGGAGTGAATATTAAAAATGAATTGCAAACCTTCATACGAAGTTGTTGACATACATACAGTGATGTGCAAAAAAATAAGGCTGCACATTTGCGAATGAATGAAAAGCTGTTGTTTGACGGAATTCTTAAAAAGAATTTTCTTGCAAAAAAAATTATTTAAGTTCTCCCTTTATAATGAAGACGGCTGTTATAAATGTAATAGTTTGTATGTTTAGAAGTGCAGACATTTTTCTTTGTGACCCAATCACGCCAGAGTAGTTGGATGAGTTTGGACAAAATTTGGTACACAGATAGCCAATAGTCTGAAAAAATCTTGTATTTTTTTTTTTTTTTTGGTTTTTTTTTAGGAAAGGTCGGTTCTACGCCCCTGGTAACAGTTACGTTTTAGTCGGGTCTATGGCTCAACTAAGAAGGATGAAATTTAATTTAATTTGATTTAATTAAATTTAATTATTATTACAGCTGTTTAGGCCTGAAGTATAAGCTACTATATTTTATATATTATTATAATTAATTACTTAATTTTATTGAAAATACTTTCGGAATGCCAAGTTATTCCGTTGAGCATATTGACTAGCATAACAAGCGGACTAGTCTACCAGACCAGATAGTAAATTGCTTGAAAGGATCTATTGGATGTGTAAATCTTTAAAAGAAAGGGGTCCCACACCTCCTGGGAAAAGTGACTTTTCAATAATTTTTTTATCGCTATAAGTCTTAGTATATAGATTTAATCAATCGTACTGAGTATACGGAAGTGATATGGGTTGGGGCTTAAAAAATTGTTTAATTGGACAATGCCTACCCTCCGACTTTCATCTGATCTACTCAATTGTGGAAAAGTAAACAGGGGGTAATACCTCGATCTCCTTTTGGAGAAGTATCTGTACTAATTTCGGGACTGTTTTAAAAATTACTTTGTTATAAAAAATATGCCCAGTAAAACTATCTTGATCTGTGAGCCAAGTTTCATTCAAATAGGTTTAACCATCCACGTGTGCTTGATTCACAAAGGCAACATCTGCACATTCCGACATCCAAACTCCCCAACTTTCAAATTTGTAATCTGTATATATAAAAAGAAGTGTACATTTTGATTGTCACTCCATAACTCGAGAAGGGCTCGACAGATTGCCATGAAATTTTTAGGAAAGATACAGGAAGGAGAGATGATGGTTAGTTGATTTTGAAATCCCAAATCAGTTTAGCCACTCTTGAGTTATGATTTTTTTTTAGAAAAAATGCAAAATTTGAACAAAAAGTTTACATTACGGTTCGACCTAACGAAAAAAATCGATCCAGCCTATTACAAGTTAATTTCATTGACAGCATACAAATGTTAATCAGATGAACCTGCCCAAATGCAAATGTTTATCAATCACTTCTGATGGTAACTATTGTTCACGCCTGCCTTTCCAACATATCTTCGTTAAGTTAATAATTTGCATACATACAAACACACACTCCCACTCATCGCACGCATTCATGCTTTTGTTGTACAACGTAACGTCACCGTCTTCGCTTTTGTTTTTCGCTTTTTTTTATAATTTTGCTATTATCGCATATTCCTCAATGCACTGCACTCCCACTGCAGCAACATAATGCACACTCACCTGCACTAATATTACTTTGCATATATACTCTTCGCACTCATCGCTTATTTTGTCAACATTAAATAGCAGGACTTTTCCATGGAAAATTCCTAAACATAAATTCTGCTGCCTAAATTGAATTTTTTCTTAGCATGTAAGATCATTGAATTTGTAATCGTCAAAGAGTTACGACAAAATAAAGCCATATAAAAACCAAATTTCGGTTGCCTATTGATTTGGCATATACATAGATGTAGAAAACGCTCTACATTTCTCCAACTATTATTAATTTAAAAAGTGATTTTAAGTGTGTTCAGTGAAAGAAAACATAGTTAAAAAAGATTTTTTCCATAATTTCATCATATGCTTCAAAATGCCACCAACAAGACGATCAACTATAGGTCGACGTACGCGTAATTCTACCTATAGATTTAATCAAAGGAGAGCGCAAAGTGTAGAGGAACGCTCACAACAAAACCAAGTACAACAATTACGAAACGCACGTCGTCATATATCGACAGATCCAAATCCATTAAATCCAGCATCGAGACTAACGACATGACTTTCACGTCGTGCTGTGCAAGAGATGGAATACGCTGCTTTCGCTTACAATAGCGAAAATTCGCAAGTTGGAACGCCAAAAAATTTGTTTATCTTTGCACTGAACGAAAAAACCAAAAATACTATGTAGCCACCACTTGCATAACAATAAGATACAATAATAAAATGTTTTAACCGAAAATTTCACCACATATGTGTACAAAATTCAATTCAATTTAGAGAACAATAAACTAAATTGACAACAAACAAAACAGAAAAAATAACGCAACATTCAATCGATCTCGGGCGTTACAAGGTACGCCAGGTAAAGGTAGTATACTATATATATTGGCGGCCGCCGTGATGTGATGGTAGCGTGCTCCGCAACGAAGATCCGAGTGTATTTCTTCCATTAAAACTAAAAAGAGCACGACGCAAATCCGAAGAGCAGCTCGGCCGAAAATTTATTTATTTTATTTATTTTAATATACTATACATATTACTTACTTAATTGGCGCTTAACCGTTTAAACGGTTATGGCCGTCCAAAGAGGCGCGCCAGTCGCTCCTTCTCTCTGCCAACCGGCGCCAATTGATCACACCAAGGGAGTTTAAATCGTTTTCCACCTGGTCCTTCCAACGGAATGGAGGCCGCCCACTACCTCTGCTTCCATAGGCGGGTTCCGATAGAAGCACTTTCTCGGCCGCAGCGTCATCTTTCATTCGCATAACATGGCCAGCCAGCGCAGCCGCTTCGCTTTAATTCGCTGGACTATGTCGATGTCTGCCTATAGCTCGTACAGCTCATCGTTAAATATTCTTCGGTACTCGCCATCGCCAACGCGTACAGGTCCATACATCTTTCGAAGAACTTTTCTCTCGAACACTCCCAGAGCCGCTTCATCTGCTGTTGTCATGGTTCATGCTTCTGCCCCATATAGCAGGATGGGTACGATAATTGACTTGTAGAGTATGATTTTCGTTTGCCGAGAGAGGACTTTACTTTTCAATTGCCTACCTAGTACAAAGTAGCATTTATTGGCAAGAGTTCTTCTTCGCTGTATTTCAGAGCTGATGTTGTTGCTAGTGTTGATGCTGGTTCCCAAATAAACGAAGTCTTTTACTATTTCGAAATTATGGCTCCCAACAGTAGCGTGGTTGCCAAGGCGCTTATGCGCTGACTCTTTGCTCGATGGCAGCAGGTACTTCGTTTTGTCCTCATTCACCCTCAAACCCATCTTTACCGCTTCTTTTTTCAGTTTGTGGTAAGCAGAACTAAAGGCGCGGGTGTTTACATATATGGTTCATAAAAGTTCACGTAGATTTTAGTCGAAATGATTTTGAAAATAATAGGCACTTTTCGGGATACTAACAAAATAATAGCTGTGTTTTTTTTCACGTCTATATACGTTTACGCTTAAACTTTATATGGACTGCTAAGCGACAAACTTTAAATACACCTCTGGAATTGCTACGCATACAATTAGTACTACTAAATTTCAATACGCATTATACTCAGATGTAACTGAAATACATATGTGTCCATGTTTTACCCTCTGCACTAATTCCATGTATTCTATGCGCGTCCACTATCTATCACAACTGATTCAGCTATTATATGTTATACACAGAAATACAACGGAGGGTTGTGTCTCCGCTTTTCGGTACACCCTGTAGCTGTAGCTAGTTGTTTAACCACTGCCGCTAGATGGGTCTCCTAAGCATTGTCTAAGCGAGGATAGGCGTTTTTTTCACGCGCAAACGAAACGTATACGCGTGTAAAAAAAAAACACGTCTAATAATGACCATATTGAAATTATTTCGAAGCCAGCGGCGAATCATATCATGTTCTCTCGGCATTGCCCATAGCGTGATTTTTGTTCGTCGAGAGAAGACTTTATCTGATAGCAGCTACTTCGTCTTGTCGTCATTAACCGAAGTGACCTTGTCTGAAGCCTCGTTTGGCGTCGAATGGCTCGGAGGGGTCCTTCCCAACCCTTACGGAGCTAGTGATTCAGCTCAACCTTATTTGGCAAGGGCGTTGTTAACTTTGGTGTGAACGTTAGTTCGGCCATAGTAGCATACATGTAACTTCTATTCACGATGTCAAAAACTGTTTAACGTTTCAAAAAAAATTATGAATTTTGATTTTTCTATCGTGAGCCTCTTTGAAGATCTTGTGAAGATTTGAACGATAGTTTATTTAACATGCATGAAACCGCACTTATATGGTCCTCTTAGTTCGTTAACCTTGAGTTTGAGTCTTTCGCATAGTACGCTAGATAGAACGTGATGTTAAACAAATTGATTCCGCGGTAATGTGAGATGCTTGAGGTGATCGCCTTTCTTGTGGATTGTGTAGAGCACACTTAAATTCCAATCTGGAGGCATGCGATCGTTTGACCATTTTTTACACAGGAATTGATGCGTGCTCTTTACCAACTCGTGTTTGATTAGCTAGGCATTTGGCTGTCGGTAGCCAGGATATCGCTATATTCACTTTCGTACTCTCCATCGCTAATAAGCAATGGTGAGAAGGGCTCCATCCACAATTAACCACACTCTGTAGGTGAGTTATCAGTTCGCCAATAACATTCGTGCAGGAATCTGCCCCTTCCGTCTTCTGACAGATTTATTAGTAAAATTTTCAGGCATTATTCCTATCAGCTAACTTCTAGAGCTGTTTATATCACGCTTTTTTTCTAAATTAGCGTATCTCTTTCTTCTTCGTACTCGAATAAATCGGGAGCTGCCGCGACTGTAAGCCACGTGGCCTTTTTTCCTGGCAGTGGGACATTCCTCATCGCATCAGCTGTTTCGCAAGTGCACTGGAAACCTATGGTGTTATTGGCGGTATTTGATGAGAGAGCAATATGCTTCCACTACTTGGCTACATCGTTAGGGCGAAGACTCCTCTCTTTTTGTACCACTACCGAACTTTTTATACTCAGCTGAGCAGAGCTCAGCATAAACTAATCGAGATAGATATAGACTTCTATATATCAAAATGATCTGGGCGAAAAGAGAAATTCATTTAGCCATGTCCGTCCGTCCGTCTGTCCGTAAACACGATAAACTGAATAAAATTTTAGGTATCTTAATGAAATTTGGTATGCAAGTTCCTGCGCACTCATCTCAGATCGCTATTTAAAATGAACGAAATCGTATTATAACCACGCTCACTTTATCGATTTCGAAAATTTCGAAAAATGGAAACAGTGCATACTTCATTACCAAAACGGATAAAGCGATAAAACTTGGTGGGTGGCCCTTATGACACAGAATAGAAAATTAGTAAAATTTTGAACAATGGACGTGGCACCGCCCACTTTTAAAAGAATGTAATTTAAAAGTTTTGCAGGCTGTAATTTGGTAGCTGAGTATGTAGTGTTCGGTTTCACCCGAACTTAGCCTTCCTTACTTGTTAGGAACTATTTTTGGACCACTTCGGGATTGGCTTGTTTCATTTAAATAAAGATATAAAACAACCATTGCACTGACTCTATTGCAATGCATACCACTGTACCTGTGACTCCATATAATTAAACAATGTTACCAAACAGGCAAATTCTATACACATATAGTAATTGGCATATTAGTGTATGTGTGTAAAGTAAACAAATTTACGTGGTCAGCAGTCAGCGGTCAAAGAATATAGCAATTGCAATGAAAGGCTTTATAATGAGTTCCTTATATATATATACATACCTATTTATGTATGCACATATGTATGTATGAATATGCTCTCATAAGGGTATATAACAATAATGCATTAATAACAACAAACGCAAATAATGACAAAAACTTAAGCTACATCCATACATACATATGTAGGTAAATTTGAAGTTTGACAGACAGCGTAAGAAAGAAAAAACTTGTAACCTACTCCAAAAACAACTGAATTGTCATTGTCCCGTTAGGTTTTGTTGTATATACGAATGGCCCACATTGAGTTGTATATGAAAATAGAGGCATTTTGGGAATAAAAAATTAACACATTACTTGACATGATTCAGTAACTTTCATTGACAGCGTGTTAAGTTAAAAGTGAGAGTGTTGAAAACTCTGTACTTTTATTGAAGTTAAAAGGGCGCCATTTCAGCGTATGTACCCGGAAGTGAATACCAATGAAACCCGCGGTTATGTCGTAGTCCAACAATCGTCATCAGTGCCAACAATCCTGCGGATTCCAGGACAAAATAGACTATGAAGGTCTGTGTTTGTGTCGCCAGCTGCTAGGGGCCACATATCTATAAGATCTCGACATAGCAAAAAAGCTGTTATATAATTGGATAGATACTGTTCTTGCCAAGGAAAGGATTTGTAAGTTATCCGCGATAAGGCAATCATTTCGTAAAAGGCGACTAAAATATAGTACCCATTCCGGGGAATGATACTTTTTCTCAAAGGCAGCAAGGTTTGATATAGTGTAACTCATGTGACACCTACTCTGGTCTATAAAAACTGGTACCGTGGTAACCTGAAAAACAAGTTTGTAATCTGAATATTTTGTATGATTGTGTACTACACCTTTTCCAGTTTAAGTTCGGAAAATTACAATTCAAGTTCAGAATTTCCAATATAAATTCAGAAATTTACAATTCATATTCAGAAAGTTACAATTCAAGTTCATAAATTAAAATTTAAGTTCAGAAAATTACAATTCAAGTTCAGAAAAATACATTTCAAGTTCAGAAAATTACAATTCAAGTTTACAAAATTACGATTCAAGTTCAAAAAATTTCAATTGAAGTTCAGAAAGTTTGTCAGGATTTTTTTCTTTCATGTAATTGCAATTATACTATGTACCGTGGTAAATGTTAGCGCTAATAATCTGATTCAAGGATATGCAGGCCTCCTATCTGTTAAGAAAGCATTGGACTTCTTAACGTACTTAAATCAATTTTGCTCACATGAAGGAGATGGCGAAAAAAACCCGCTTCCTCTCTTCTCTCTCCTCCTCTCATAAGAGGCCAGTTACAAGGAAATCCGGCTATATTCTATATAAAGGTCACAAGCACATTGATCTGCATTGAGTAGGACAGAAGTGATGACGAAATCAACGGAGCGCCCACAATCCCGTAAGTAACTGTGTGCAGAGATCAAGTCTTCCTCCACCTGCCTCTCGCAACTCTGTGGAGGTCTCCCCCTTCCATTGCTGCCAAACTGCGGTATCGACTGAAGTACTTTCATGGCCGGTGCGTTATCTTGCACTTGTTGCAAAGGTTATCCTCCGTTTGATTTCTTATCTCGGGATGTACACGCCTTGGAGAAAACTTGGTGTACAGTATATCCAAGCCACCATTGTCAACGAAGCTTGAACACTTCCGCAACTAACATATAAGTATTTCATTACGTATTATGAATTCGAATAACTTTTGAAAAATAACACCCTACTTATAATCTTCTAAATTTGAATTGTAATTTTCTGAACTTGAAATGTAATTTTCTGAACTTGAATTGAAATTTTCTGAACTCGAAATGAAAATTCTGAAATTGAATTGTAATTTTCTGAATTTAAATTGGAATTTCTGAACTTGAATTGTAATTTTCTGAACTTAAATTGGAAAACCGGAACTTGAATTATAAATTTCTGAAGTTGAATGTAACTTTCTGAATTTAAATTGGAAATTCTGAACTTGAATTGTAATTTTTTGAACTTGAATTACAATTTTCTGAACTTGAGTTGTAAATTTCTGAACTTAAACTGGAGAAGGTGTAGTATACAGCAGGTCTCATCTCCAGTTTATGGGAACGGCCCTTTGGGAGTTTTGCGGTGACTTTAGTTTCAGTTCAAATGCGAATAGAGTTCACTTTTGAAGAAGTTGACAATGAAGTTTTATCTTGGCAGTTAAACGGCAAAGTGGTCGCTTCATCTATTCTGGTTCAGATCAAATTGTTCAACTGAATCTTCATTGAAGGTTGGAGAAAAGGTTGCGAACACATCCCTCATAATATTTTATATTTGAAACTGCTTTAGGTGGCATCCGACCTTGTAAATGTGGTTAGTAGTGGAGAGGTTTTGTCGTTGAAGCGAACTTCCGGTTTTCAGAAAGGGTTGTTCACATCCCTTAGTATTTGTATTGTAATTCTGGATTTGTATCTTGTATCTGACTGCTCCAAAGAGTCAGAAAATTACGCCGCATTCAATTTAAGAGTGGCGTAGACTTGGATCGGTCTCGTAGATCACTAAGGTAGATTGCATCAACGTGTTCCCAGTCAATCTGGCGTGTGAAATGTTTGGCGCAACACGTAGCATTCGTCATTTAGATGATCTTTCAATTGAAGATCACAGCAGTCCTATGTAAGGTCTTGATTGACCTGTCACCTTTGGACAGTGCTGATGGTTCTACAGTTGGTTTATCTAGCTGCATAGTACATATACATACATTTGTGCAATAGGTGATAGTTTTGCTTTATGTTCTTTTAAACGATTATCGCTTTTTGGCACGTAAAATTCTTGTTTCTATGAAAGAGTTTCGGAGTAAAATCATAGCTTCACAATTAGAAACAATAACTAAACGTAAATTGCACATGTCACTCTCTCTTAGTATTAGTGTCATTAAATTGTGTTAAATTTTATATGAACACACGTATTTAGCCTTTGCCAGTGTTAGGCTAATAAAAAACCATAAAATATTAAAGTTTTATTAGCCCCTATACAGACAATAAAATCTTGTCGTCGGTTGGCGTGCAATACTTCGTACACGCAACATGCAATGCTGCATACCAAAAGGCGTAGTATTAGTTTTTGGCATTTGTTTACAGTTGGTGGAGGGCCGTAGAAAGATATAAGTATAGGTGAGGTTGAACTGGTTGGTGCCTAATGACCTCACATAGGCTGAATGAGTCCATAGTATTATCAGAAGTTTGCTCAACGACCACTGAAAACCCCTATCAGAAATCAGGACTCATGTTATAGAATAACTCCGTCCTCTTGGTAAATCCAAGAAGCTTTCTAGAAACTATGCCTCTTGGTGCTTCTAGATCATATGGATGTGCCACTCCTAATAGCTGCCGTCTTAGCATTGCCAACTTTTGCCACGAGCACAAAGCCTGCTTTCACTGACAAGGCCTAATGATCAATGATAAGAACAACTTTGTTAGTCGAATCCTGTAAGATCTGCACTTTACAAGAGCTTCAACACTTTGAAGCCCTATGGATAGTTCCACGCCTTTTCTGCTTGGTCGATCATATGCAGCTCGCGACTTGTTTTAATCTTCCCTAATCTGATAGAACGTCTACAGCACAAGCTTCGAGCGATTCAGCCCATTTAGTAGCTAGCTCATCCGCGTTTTCATTTCCATATTTTCCCATGTGACCTGGGATATAATATAGATATATATTTCTTCCTGTTGTTGTTGTTGCAGCAGTGCTTCGCCCCACCTAATAGATGCGACCGATCACAAATGGTCATCAATATCCTCTAACGGGAGTTCGAGGAAACTTGCTGTTTCAACAGGGGTGGACCATATGAAAGGGGTGTTAGACGCGTTCGTTCCACATTACAATTAAAGAGATGGTTGGTGTCAAGTGGGACACATTGCAAGCGGGGCATACATTTTGTATATCGGGGTTGATTCTGGATAAGTAAGAGTTTAGCCTGTTACAGTATCCAGAACGAAGTTGAGCTAGAGTGACTCGCGTTTCCCTGGGGAGTATGCGTTCCTCTTCCGCAAGTTTTGGGTACTGTTCTTTGAGTAATGGATTCACCGGGACATTCCTGGCATTAAGGTCCGACGCCTGTATTTTGGCAGGCAGTATTTTGGCAGGCCTGTAGCTTCTTCTAGTGAGTAGCTTTTAGGCTTGGCGACCATATAGGGGACGTGTAGAATGCAATCGGCTGGATAATTGCTTTGTATGCGGTAATGAGCGTTTCTTTGTCTTTTCCCCAGGTACTGCCAGCAAGGGATTTGAAGATTTTATTACGGCTCTGGATTTTGGGTACAATTGCGGCTGCATGCTCACCAAAATGTAGATCCTGATCAAACGTCACACCCAAGATTTTGGGGTGTAGAACAGTCTGTAGCGTAGTGCGATCGACGTGACTGTTCAAAATGGTCGAAATTTGGGACGTCCATGTTGTAAATAAGGTCGCGGAGGATTTAGTCGGTGATAATGCCAGGTTTCGCGAGGCGAAAAAACTGGAGAGGTCAGGGAGGTAGCCGTATATTCTGCAGCAAAGCTCATCGATCTGTGGGCCTGGGCCTGTGGCCATTATTGTGCGGTCATCGGCGTAGGAAACAATAGTAACTTCTGGTAGCGAAGGTAGCTTAAATATGTAGAAATTAAACAAAAGTCGGGATAGGACATCACCCTGTGGCACCCCTTGTTTAATTCTTCTTGGTTTTGATGTTTCGTTTCAAAATTGCACCGATGTCTGCCTGACCACCCAGATAATTTGCGGTCCAGCTTTTAAGACATGGGGGAAGGGTAGACCCTTCCAGGTCTTGCAGTAGCGTGCCATGGTTGACCGTACCAAATGCTTTTGAAAGGTCTAGCGCAACGATACTGTTCTATGGTGGGGGTTTTGATTTAAGCCGCAATTTATCTGGGTGCTAATGCCATTTAGCGCGGTGGTGGTGCTATAGAGTTTTCTGAAGCCATGCTGATGACAGGCTAGTTGCAAATTTGCTTTGAAGTAGAGGAGCAAAATGGCTTAAGCGTCTTGGCTACTGGCGATAGGAGAGATATCGGTCGATATGACTCTCCTATGTTAGCTGGTTTCCCAGGCTTAAGTAACGGGACCACCTTGACCATTTTCCATTTTTCGGGAATGACAAAGGTGGAAAGAGACAGGTTGAAGACATGTGCTAAATATTTGAAACCCTCTTTCTTTAAGCTTTTAAGCATCGGCATGACTATGCCGTCTGGGCCCACTGCTTTAGATGGTTTAGCATGACCGATGGCATCCTCAACCTCTTTGGCGGTGATGGTAATTGGTGACGCGCTGAATTTATGTTTATGTGCGTGTCTGTTGGCCCTCCGTCTATCTTTGTCGATGCATTATATATTGTCGGCAAAAAGCGCTCGCGCCTTTTTCGCATCCGACAGCACGTTATCGCCAAAGGCGATGGAAATTATGTCATTGTACTTAGACGGATTTGATAGGGACTTTACGGTGGACCAAAGCTTACCTGCAACGGCAGAGAGGTTACAACCGCTTAGATGCTCCTCCCATTTCGCCCGCTTCTGTTCATCCACAAGCAATCTGATGCGTTGGTTTATATCCCTTATTTGGGGGTCGCCGGGACCGAGTTGTCTTATAAGGTCACGTTCTCTCGCTAAATTTGCGGCCTCCGCCGGAAAGTCGGGAATTCTACCGGCGGGAATGGAACGAGCCGAGGCGGATTCAATGACCTTGCGGAAAGCACCCTCCCCTTGGCGGGCATCAGTCGGGATAGGGAGGGCAGCAAAGCGGTTGTCTGTAAAGGATTTGTATTCGTCCCACTTTCCTTTTTCTAAGTTTATGAAAGTGCATTTTTCTGTGACGATGAAGTCGGCGGTACGCTCGAGCGAAATAAGTATAGGCAGGTGGTCGGATGCCAATGTTACCATCGGCTGCCAGTTGACGCAGCTTACGAGTTCTGCGCTCACGATTGATATATCCGGCGAACTGTGACAACTTCCTACCATAAGTTTGGGGGCGTCTCCGTTTATTGTGCAGAACGTCGTTCCTTCTATTTGATATCTCACCCCTACTGTCCGCCCGCAAGTTTGAATGCCATAGATCATGATGGACATTGAAATCGCCTAAGATAATGCGATTGTTGCCAGTGAGTAAGGCGCTGATATTAGGGCGGTATCCAGGTGGCAGGAGGGATGTATATGTTGATTATTTCTAGATTTGCATCGCCAGACCGGACAGATAAGCCTTGACGTTCTAAGACACTGTCCCTGCGGCCGATGTCGGGATCAAATATGATATTGCACCGAGTGGTGTATGATAAACGCGAGGCCGCCTCCATTTCCGCTCTCGAGATCTTTTCTGTGGACATTATACCCAGAACAGGTCTGCAGAGCAGATCTTGCTGTGAGTTTAGTCTCTTGAATCGCAGCAATGCGGATGTTGTGCCGCTTCATGAAATCGACTATCTCCATGATCTTCCTAGTTAATCCATTACAGTTTAACTGCAGAATTCTGAAGGGCTAAGACGTTGACTACGGGACGCCCTAGGGCGTGAACAGCAAAGAGCCACAAAAGATTTATAGAAGTTACGTGGACGTCTGGTTTTGGGATCGAACCCAGAACAACTTGTCCGATGCAACCATCCCTTACACGAGAAACACTGACAAGAGTATGACCGTCCTAAAAAGATTATTTTGCGGCAGATGCAGCAAAACCATTTCTCAGGACCGGGGTCAGGAGAGGGATCCGGATTGGATTCGATACCTTCCCGGAGCAAGAGAATATGGAGCAGTCCCGCTGCAAGGAGCTGCTGGGAGGATGACAATTTGTGGGAGGGACGCAACAAATTAAATGGGGTTACACTGAAATGACAGTCCTTGGTCGGGAAAAATCCCGAGTCGCTTCGGTACATAGAACCGACTGCCTTGGGAAGCGAATATATTTCTCCATCTCCCGATTCTTTTCAGGCATTGCTTATGCTGGCTGGCAGCAGCACAAAAATGCTGCTGGTAACCATAGCAACGGGTGATTACCATAGAAATCAGCGCGAGTGGCGGTAGTCGTGCTCACACGTACTTGTTGTCGGCTTCGCGTTGATGTAAATCAAAATTTTTAGATTTTTTCACTTGACAGCTGGTCTATTTGATAGTGGCCAACGTGATTGACAAGCATTAGTGTGTTAGTTTTGTGAGAACGTTAAATGAGCAAGTTCGCGGAAGAAAAAGATTTTACGTTGTGGTTTATTGAAACCTACGAATGCTTACCAGCATTGTGAAATGTAAAGTGTGAAGCATATTCTAAATGTGCTGAAATAAGAACAATATATTCTGCTCGAATTGTATAAACAAAAATACCCCAATGCAACAAAAGAAGACGTAAAAAAATAAAAATTTTCTTTCTTTTTTCTTTTTTTCCGCCAAAACAACTGCAGTTACAAGCAATAAAAATCGTCGTCCGATGACATGTTTACGTCCGCACGCTACGAATATCCGATACAAATGGCGCTTGATGCTTTCTGCTTGTGTGGTGGCCGGGCAAGCGACAATCACCCGATACGCACACAACCACCCGTTGCTATGATTACCAGCAGCATTTTTTGTGTTCTTGCCAGCCAGCATTACACTCTAACATAATTTTAGAGGTTATACTTTAAGACCATGAAGCCTTAATTGCTGCTTGGCGGTCAATGTAAAAATTTACGTGGCTGCAGTTCAAGCTATTTTCCTCCATTGTTTCTACTGCTTTAGTCACGGCTACTACTTCCACCGTAAAAACACTAAAGTGATCTGGCAGATGGTAGGATTGCTTTATTCTAGGATTAGCGCAGTATACCGCAGACGCTACTCCTTCCATTACTTTACAACCATGGGTATATAAGTGTATCGCCTCGTCTGCCATTTGAGCGTGCGTTGCTCCGAGGTATTTAGAATCTTTGCAGCTGTAAACCTCCGTTCTGTATAAGTGCAGTGTGCAGAATAGTACACAGTTCAGCCATCGGGGTTGTTTTCAGGGCTCCCGTTATGCTAAGCACTGATAGTCCACATGCCCCTTCTAATTTTTTGAGGTGCGTTGTTTTTTGAGTGGCTGTTAACCAAACAAGGACTCCATATTATAGAATAGGCTTAAGAATACCTACAATTATTATATGAGACAGAGAGGGCAATAGACCCCATGTACACCCGATCATTCTTTTACATGCATAAAGTGCCGTCGGCCTTCCTCACTATCTTCCACGTTTAGCCTCACGGCAACTTACTATCTGGAAGGATACATTGATATTTGCTACAAACTTTCTCGTTCAGGTTCACACCTCCTAGCTGAGGCCTAGACTAATTCGGCACCTTATACCTTCTAGTAAACAAGACCACATCCGTCTCGTTGACGTTGGCGCTCATCTGCGTACGTTGTAAGTTTGACGTGTCCATCATCGAACCGCTTGAGTAGTTGGTTTATGAACAGCGTCCACAGCAGAGGTGATACCTCGTCGCCCTGCGGCGTGCCAACTTGATAAATTTTTTTACCTGGCCTCTAAGAATACTCAGCTCCTTCTTTCATGATGGCGGCTTTGCTTTTCCTCCGAATTTTCTTAGGGGACAAGCTCTGTTGCATGCAGTCATATGCCTCAATTGATAGTAAGTAATTGGATTTTATTTATTTATTATTTATTTATTTATTTATTTGTTTGTTAAAGTCAACACAGACACAAAGCGGTCGACTACTGAATATAAGATACAATACATATAACAAGGAAAGAAAACGTAAGCGTAAAAAACAAAATTTAAAGTAAAAACTTAAATAATAAACAATCAATTTAATTAAGTTAAATTTTAATTAATACATAAATCAAATCAAAAATAAAGATTATGTAAAATTAATATTGAAATAAAATTGACATCTTAATTAAAAATCTTTAAAAATATTATGCCAGACGTGAGAGTATTTCCGTACGGATAGCAGCAATCGAATACTCAAAACTAATGCAGTTGTACAGTTCGTTATAGCGCGAGCACCAATTGCGAAGAGGGCTATATTTGGCAAAATTACGCCGTAGAATGGGTAAATGAAAGAGTACATAGTGTCTTGTAGTTCTCGCAGGAACGGAAAAATTCAGTCTGCTTACAAGGTCAGTGGAGTCTATCTCACCGATAATCAGTTTATGAAGGAACATTACCCCGAGTAATGTTCTTCTATTCTCTAAAATTGGCAAACTAATGAGAAGAAGTCTATTTCTATAAGGTGGAAGATGTTGATTTGATTCCCAGTTAAGACCGCGTAAAGCGAAGATTAGAAACTGCTTCTGTACCGATTTAATCCGATCTATATGATTTTTATACCCCGGGGACCAAATACAGGAACAATACTCAAGTATTGGGCGAACCAAAGATGTGTAAAGGGTCTTGGTTAAATAAGGATCATGAAATTCTTTAGCCCATCTTTTAATAAATCCGACTACACCCGATGCCGGATTCTTCCGTTTTTCTATATCAGTGACTTCTTTGAGTAGTTCCAGTTATGTTTATGAACCAACATACGTAGGGTTACTACCCCTGTTCACTATCTGCAAATCGCTTTGTAGAATGTGCCAAAATAGAGACTCGCCTTTATCATTTGTATCGCCTCTTCCCCACGTATTGTGGTGCGCACATGCATCCGTGCCTATGACCAACCGCACTAGCGCCCTTTCTCTTCTACTTGTCTCTACCACGTCCCTATTGGTGCCTCCGAGGTATGGACTATATTGCAGGATGTCAAGATAAACAGATATTTTTCTGCTCGACGGCCAGCACTGCAAGGTCCTCAGTAGTATAATTAGGCTGCATATCTGAGTCCAGCTGTTTCCTTACCATGACTGCAGCTCGCGCCCTTTCTCCGATTGCGCTTAGTAAATGCCAAATTCGCGCGCGCTGAGTCTAGAAACCACCTTTCTCCCGATGAGAGCCTGGTGTCCTGGCTCAGCACCGCGTAAAACAAACTCTTCTCAAGGCTTAGCAGGAGCTCGCTCGACGCTAACTTACTGAATTTAATTAATCATATATTGCATTCTGAACTATTTTCTTTCTCACTGAAAAATCATCGATCAATGCCCCAGCGGAGCATCTTTTTTCAAGACTCACCTCTCTTATAGTTTTATATATATTTCAATACATGATCCACCTAGCAAACCCCTAACCCTCACGTTGCATGGTCACCGGCTTTTGCATCGAATTATAAGTTTCAGGTAGTTGATGCTCAGCAAGAACGTTACTCGTCTTCACGTTTTTTAGAAAAGTAGGAGAACCCCGAACGGGCTCGTGGGAGTTCCTGTTGAGAATTGTAAGAGTACTTAATTCGAAAAATTACATTGAAGATGGCCCACGCTGAATGTAATGAATGAAATAAGATAGGTGATGACTGAAAATAGCTCCCATATGCGTTCTAAAGATTTTAGAAGCTAGTATATTTCGCAATAGGTATATTGTTATTAAAAAAAAGATTCGCATAAAAGCTGTAATAATAATAATAAATAAATAACCATTTAAGATTTATATCGGTAATGTAAATGTAACTAACTGTAATTACATATATTACATAGTTAGGTCCTTAAATGCTATGCACAGTAATATACACAATTAATTACCAATGAATATAAAACATGAATGTTTAGCTTTCATAGTTAATAATGTACACCACTTAATGACTATTTCATTACATTCATTTAATTGTTTGGCGTTACATCGAAAATTACATTTAAATATCAATTAATTGCCATTAGTGTTTTAAAATTTCTGGGTTTAGCATATGTGTCAGTAATTGCGCAATGTTTTCTGTGTTAATGTCTATCACACCTTTTAGTGTTTCTATTATTTAGACAAAAGTATACAGGCGCACATTAGGGTGGTCTTTATAAATCAAATTTCCACCTTTTTTCAATATCACATCTCTAAACTATAATTCCAAGGGCAAAAATATACAGAAATTTGCCACTTGGTGAATCTCGATTTGACCGCTATATCACTCCTAATAGCTGTAGACTTAGCTTGGCAAGCGCAGGGCACGAGCTCAAAACATGCTACATCGTTTCCACCTTCAACCTGCACCTTCTACATCTGTTATCAGTAAGCCTAATTTGAAGGCATGTGACGCCAGAAGGCAGTGTCTAGTCCGAATATCCCTCATGGGTCTTCAGTCCTCTCTTTATAATGATAGGAGTATTTTTGTTTGTCTAAGAAGCGCATGGGACAAAGCCTTTCACACTTTGTCGATTATGTGCAACTGTCGCCTTCTCCTCTTCTAGCCCTGTCTAATTGAGACGTCTAACGAGCAAGTTTTGAGGTATGCGCTATTTTTAGCTAGTTCATGCGCTTTTAAATTCCTATCTATTCTCATATGTACTGTGATACGTGTTATAAAAAGCGTGTCATAAGCGTGTATTGACATTTTTCCGGCACAATTTGTAAGTTTTTTAACTTCGTTATATACATACATAACTCTGTAATAGCGCCAAATAAATTCGCTTAAGTGAATAGCGACATAAGCAAGTGCGCAAATACTTTTTATTCGTACATGTTCAGGGTTGCCACCCAGCTAGCATATATTAAGGTGACCAAGTGCGTCAAAGTTGTTCTCGATATTGGATCTGGTGTCTTCGCTTGGGTAATATGCCAAACTTTACTCCTCCCGCAGTAAAACGTCGTCCGAGCAAGGGCTCCCCCACCGCGAAAACACAAAACGTTGATGGGGCTGCAGCTATCACCTTCTCAGCAATGTACAACACCCTGAAGGAATTCGAGTCGAAGGTGCATCAACAGACTGCCCAGTTGCGGCTTTTGGTAGAGGGCGTCTCGCAAATATTAGATGAAGTGGAGAAACAAATAAATAAACGTATTGAAGAGGAGATCTCGTTATTTACCACCACTCTGTCTGCCTCATCTACGAAATCTGCTGACGGAGAGGTTAGAAAAGTCTGAGTCCGAAATAGAAAATCTCAAAAAAGAGTTGGCAAAAGGCCTTCAGCAAAAACTGACTGTTGATATCGCTGCTGACGCTGTCGCTTTTGGTGTCCCGTATGAGGAGGGCGAAAACCTAAAAAGTATTTTTAATGTGGTGTGCATGTCCATTTATTTTGAGTCACCGCAAATAAGGGACAGTTTCCGCACGAGACCATCACGTGCAGGCAACAACGGTGCGATTGTGATCAAGTTCCATTCGCCGCTGATCGCAATCGTACTCTTCGTGCGTTTGGGGAGCACCGTAGGCGTATAAAAAGCGCTGTTTCTCTGGAATCCCTTGGTATCCAGGGAAACTTCCACATATACGAGAGGCTTACCAAGGAAACTAGGCTTTTGCTACAAGCAGCTATCCAACTAAGGCGGCAGGGAAAGCTGCAGGCGCGGTATTTGGGTATGCATTCACGCTCCGTGGCTGCGTCTACGTTAAGTATGGACCTGATACATCCGCACAGCCAACAAAAGTTACCAGAGAGGCTGATCTGGATCGGTTTGATGTAAAGATGGCGCAAACATTTAATTATTTTAATTTTTTTTTTCTTTTTCTTCGGCTTTGTGTATACCTTACTTTAAAGTTGCCTTTAATTCGATTGTATTCAGTGTTTGGAGATAGTAGAAACGTGAATACCATTGCGAATAATAGCCTAGCTTTGCTTAATTTCGTATGCAGGCACCATAAAGGTTTCAACGTGGTGCACTTTAATGCTCGTAGTTTAAATGGTGAAAAGATGGATGTAGTCAGAGCGATATTTGAACAATCTAGTGTTGATATCATTTGTGTTTCCGAGAATTGCTTTAAACCTGAAATACTTGATGGCCATTTTGACATAAAGGGATACATACTCTATAGGATGGATAGAAAGGTAAAGAAAGGTGGTGGTGTTGCTATGTATTGTAAAAAACATCTCAAGTCCAGAATCATATTAAGTATAGCTGTTAGCGTCACTGAGAACTTTCCAGTTGAAGTGTCTAGTTCAATGTCCAAAGTCCTTTTGTCGTGCGTCTATAAAGTGAAGGAATATTTTACAATGTTGTCCTCGGTCGTAGTTGATTACACTGATAAAATTATCTGTGGAAATTTTAATGTTAATCTCTTATGTAGTGACCCGTATACCTGCCGTTGGCAAAAGTCTAGTTGAGGGGTCGACTGCTGATACGCTACCGAAAATATCGAGAGAGGTGTCAAAAGACGCGTATTAATCTCGAGAACAATAATCCGAAGGCGGAAAAAAAATTGTATCTCTGTCCGGAGATATTTGCAGTTGAAGTTGACGATTTTCATGTGGTTGTTGATGTGTTTGTACCCACAAAAAAACTGTGCATCACCGTGGCGGTAGCCACGGTTATACCACACACCCAGACTTAGCATGGCGTAGCCCAGGGTTATTTTTTATAAGCGCGGCCGAAGGCTGCCATCGCAAAAAGGTGTTCTGTGCAAAAATACTATGGATCCCACCCTCGATTTCGGAGGTACCCGCGGGTATTTTTTCGGTTTTTCGTTAATATCTTTTGAACGAGTTAAAATTTTTATTTTCCGCCTTCGGATTATTAATACTGATGTCAAGACGCGTCGTTTAACACCTCTCTCGATATTTTTTGTAGCGTATTATCAGTCGACCCCTCAACTATACTATTACCCTGCCGTTTGTTGGACGATGTCTCAAGTGTTGGTCTTGAAGTGGTTAATGTGTGCGTACCAACAAGGTATGGACAGAACTGCTGCCCAGCCTTCTTGACTATTTCATTGTGTCCGATGAGTCTAAAGTCTTAAAGTTTTACCAATTATCCTTTATCTCAGACCATTATCTAATTTTCTGTTCATTTGGTATCGATCATTTGGTGCTCGATAACCACTGTGTAGTAGCTAGACCATCCATTTCACCAGATTATCGTCGACTGGACGTAAATAACCGTCTTGGAGACATTTCCAGCATAAATTGGTCTGCTTGTTGGATATTGAGTTCGGTGAATGAAAAGCTGAGATTTTTAAATGAAATTGTTTTATACCTCTATACAACTCACGTTCCATTTTGGGTATATAGCAGCAGATCTTCCTCTTGCCCTTGGTTTAATAAATCCGTCCGTGTTATGATTATCAAACGCAATAAGCTTTATTCCCTCTGGAAAAAAGCCGAAGTAACACAAATTAACGTGCATACAAACTTACACGAAATGAGACCACAGCATATATTGGGAGAGAAAAATGCAAATACTACAGTAAAATGTTGGATATATCGTTATCTAATCATGTTTTGTGGCGTAATTTGAAAAACCCGTGTAAATGTGAGTGAGAGCTCTGACTGTTCCCTTAATCCTGAAGATCTTAATGCAGCTTTTGTGAGTCAAGTTAACCCGTCTTGTGTTAATACCTGTTTCCCAACCCCTCCCTTATATGTGGTTCCTGTTTGTCAAACTTGATGTGGCGAGATGCATAAATAAAATAAAGTCGAACGGAATCGGTCAGGACAATACACCGCTCAAATTTGTTAAAGTAATTGCCCCGTACATTCTTCCTACATTGACACATATTATCAACCACAGTATTACTACCTCCTGCTTCCCTGATATGTGGAAGGTTGCCACGGCTATACCTATTGCAAAAACTAAGTTTGCAGATGGTCCTAGTGACTTTGGGGCTATCAGCATTTTGCCAGCACTCTCGAAAATCTTTGAGATATTGTTGTCGGAACAAATTCAAAACCATGTTAGCAAACATAGTCTGCCATCACCATTCTAGTCAGGCTTCCGAAAAAAGCACAGTTGCTCCACGGCTATCATAAAATTTTAGACGACACCCTTTGACAAAAACCAGTTGACTTTATTATGCCTACTTGACTTCTCAAAAGCCTTTGAGTCTGTAAACCATGACCTGCTGTACTTAAAATTAAAAAATTATTTTGGTTTTGATGACTCCGCAGTGCGGCTCATGCGAAGTTATCTGGCGGGTAGATCCCAACTTTTCAAATTTGGCTCCTAAACTTCAGGTCTAAAACCACTATTGGCAGGGGTACCCCAAGGCTCTATCTTGGGTCCACTACTATTTAGTATTTTTATTAATGACATATTTAATGCATGTCAGCATGCTCATATGCATGCATATGCTGATGATGTCCAACTATATTTGTCCGGGTATCATGAGGGTACAAATGATTTATGCTCAAGATTGAATAATGATTGAACATACATATTTGAATGGGCTAGGAAAAATTACTTATGCCTGAACAGTGAGAAATTGTAGGTGTTGCCTATATCTAAAAAACGAATAAGTTTCTCAAGTATTTCGCCCTTACGCGTTGCCAGTAAATGTCTCAACCTCGTTTCAAAAGAGACTAATCTTGGTTTTGTTATTAACACGACGCTGACCTGTGATGATCATATAAATTTGGTGGTTAAGATTGGTGGTAATTGTATACTTCAATATCTTAAGAAACTTACGAATGTCTGATATTTATACTGCTGTCAATGTTAGAAGAAAACTTGCAATTCAATTAATTATGCCAATCATTTACTACTCTGAGCTAGTGTAAAGTTAACTGAGCTCCCAGTCTGCTCATAAAATTGATGTAGCATTTAATCATGTTACACGCTATGTATTCGGCTTAGCTAGATTTGATCATATATCCAGCTGGAGAGCGCGTCTACTGGGCTGTGAAAACTCCGAATATCTGAAAGCTAGAAACAGTATTTTCCTTTGTCAACTTATCATGTATAAGGAGCGTATTTACCTATATGATAAGCTAATTTTCCCCAGGTCTGCTCGAATCAACGACCTAATAGTACCAACTTATAACAATGTAACATCTGGACGGCTATTCTTTGTCAATGCTATTCGCCTATGGAACTCTATTCCAGCATGCATTCGTAGTAGTCTAAATAAAAGCAACTTTAAAAAAAATGTTCTTTATGCTCACTTTAGTTGAAACCATTAATATGCATGAGTGTAAACAATGTTTTGTTGTTGAATTTAATTATTTGTTTATTTTAGATACTTTCTTTATTTACTTCTCTACGTTTAATATGATAATTTAAACTACATAACCCTCGGTTATTACTTTTGTTTTTTATCATTGCGATTTATCTTTTTGTTGTACTATAAAAGATCCTAGATCTTATTGTTCTAATACTCTTTTTGCAATAAATGAAATGAAAATATGGCCTGAGAGCCGATCGCGTACACTCTAACACACTTTTAGATGTTGTGCTATGCGAGGTTATTACCTTAAATGCTGCTTGGCCGTCAATGTAAATGTTGACGCGGCTACAGTTGAAGCTAATTTCTGCAAATGTTTCTACTGCTTTGGTTTTTTTCTTGTGAGGTTTGAGTTACTCCCGCACCGTGGCTAGGGAGGTCGATTATTATTTATTTATTATTTGTCTACAAATTGTTAAATCTGACTAAATACAGTTACGGATTACAAATAAATTACAGAATCATACAAAGTTTATATTATATAATATTTATATATATTGTAACGAATTTAGTGAAATTCCGCTTATTTTACATCTTCTACTAAAGTTCGTATCGCTAAACTGTTGAATAAAGAACTCCAATATTTAATAATTCAAAATGGTCTTTATTGGACTACTTTAATAACACTTATACTTCGCAAATCATAGCGTGCTTAAATCAAACTGATTGGTCGTGCCTCAGCTGGTGCTGCTTTTATACTTTTCGGTTTCCTCGTTGGCATATTTCTAGATGTTTCTATTTCTAGAATTTACTAGTTCGCTGAAGATTGCATACTTTTGTGAGTATCTCAGAAATATGCATGTGTATGTGTGGGAACTACTTTGCTGATGATTGCACACTTTTGTGAGTAACTCTCCGCTGCTGTATGTACATATGTATGTGTAGACACAATGATTGATTTGTTTATGTAGATACAAGTGACTGCTTAGTATCGGCTTAGAGATGATAGTATCCCTTAGTGTTGCTAATATTCGTCACACTGCCCTCCACCTAAGTTTGCTAGCTTTTCCAAAAGAACCACTTTCATTTTGGATCGTGGTTTACCAATGGTTTGTATGCGGTAAACTACATCGTTGATCCGCTTTACAACTTTGTATTGACCTTCCCAATTGCACTGCAATTTCGGGGACAAACCTTTTTTTCGTTGTGGGTTGTATAACAGCACCAAATCTCCTTCCTGAACACCTTGCGAATTAATTGCTTTATCATATTAGCTTTCATCTTGTCACTCATAATCTTGGTTCGTTGTCTTACAATATCATATATTTCCCTCAGCTCTTCCTCCAAGACACCAGTGGATTTCTTGGCATTTCTCTCCGCATCGGCATTTGTCCCAAACTCCCAATCAGCTGGCAGTCGAAGGTCATTGCCAAAAATTACTTTTGCGGGAGTTTGGCCCGTTGTCTCATGCACTGCCGATCGGCAAGCCATCAAGAATAATGCTATGTGTGTATCGCACTCTTTATGGTACTTGTCGACTACTTTCCTTAAGTGTTCCTCCAAGGTTCTATTGAAACGTTCCACCATACCATCGGACTGAGGATACAATGCAGTTGTCCGTGTTTTTCGAACGCCCAATGTTTTACACATTTCTTGGAACACAGCTGATTCAAAATGTCTCCCTTGGTCAGCATGTAACTCCGTTGGTACACCATACCTTGCAACCCAATTGTTTATAAATACTTCTGCTACTGTTTGCGCTTCTTGATTTTGGATTCGGTATACCTCTGGCCATTTGCTGAAATAATCCATAACCTCCAGTACATATTTGTTTCCGTAGTTGCCAGTAGGAAATGGACCTGCGACATCCATAGCGATCCTTTCAAATGGCGCACGTGAGTTATATTGCCTCATCTGACCTTGACTTCGGGTATTTGGCCTTTTCACTCTGCTGAAAACCTCGCAGTTCGAAATACATTCAGTGACCGACTGACGGCAACCAACCCAGTAGAATCTTTGTTTAATCTTCTCGAGCGTCTTCGTGATTCCAAGGTGACCTCCGCTTGGACCATTATGCAACTCGCTGAGTACGTCAGGAATCCTCTTTCTGGGATCAGTTTATTCTTGCATTGACCATCCTCACTCTCCCATACTCGATGCAAGCAACCGGATATCAATTCTAAACTGTTCCACTGTGTCCAATATGACTTCGCATTGGGACTCTCTGCTGATATCTCTTCTCTACTTGATCCTTCGTTTCGTTCGAGCCCTTGCATAACATGTGACAGATCAGTATCTTCTAGCTGATACTTCCTTAGTTGTTCCTTGTCCCATTCATCGTACATGTTATAGTTATTAGCCGTTCATTTATAAGGTCTTTTTAGCCTCGGCCTTTGAACAGTGCTTGCATTCCAACTACATGGTCTTCGTGACATTGCATCAGCATTTCCATGGATACTACCTACTCGATGCTCAATGGAAAAGTCATAGCTTTGTAGTCGCTCGATCCACCGTTCCAATTGTCCTTCTGGATTACGGAACTGCAGGAGCCATTTCATCGCTGCGTGATCTGTCCTGACGCGGAATCGCTAGCCGTAGAGGTATTTGTGAAAATGTTTAATGCCCTCTACCAATGCCAACAGCTCTCTCCATGTAACGTAGTAGTTCCTCTCTGGTTTTCCAATTGAACGACTGTAATATGCAACTACCATCTCCTGTCCATCGACCAGTTGTGATAAAACGCCTCCCATAGCATATCCACTCGCATCTGTATCTAGAATAAATGTTGCTCCTGGAATCGGATATGCCAACATTGGGGCAGTGCACAAACGCTCATTCAATGTTTGGAAAGCCACTTCTTGCTCATATAAGGAACATAAGCCTTACACCAAAATATAATAAGGTATTCTATGTGGTTGGGCCTTAAGTTGTGTTTGACAGGCGCGTGCAGGTGGCAACGCACATGTCAAATACAACTGCGGCCCACATGACTGACATAAAAAGGTTATACACACAATTATAAATGTTGAGCTGAAACGAGCAAGTGTGTGCGGACAAAAATATTAAATTAAATCAAACTAAACCACAAACTTAGAATGGTAAAACTTAAGACTAAAAGTACGTGTTTTTTTGGTATTGGTGTGGGGTGTGCAGTAGGGTGTGTACGTAAGCACAACTTTTTCGGAGGTTCCAAAATGGAACCTCACATGGCGACCGTGAGCCCTACAAGACGTAGGTAACTAGTTCACCCACACATTCAAAGCTTTTTTCGCTCTCCACTAACACATCGACGTTTCATGCTGTCATCGAAATGACAGTTAATTAATTATTCCGGGAAACTGCAACGGAGAAAAAGTAGCATTGTTTACAAAGAAAAATATCTTGTGTTTTTAGTTGTGACATGTGACGGAAATTAAAAATTTTGTTGCAGAGAACACCTTTTTGCGTTGGCGGCCTTCGCCCAAAATAATATTAAGTTAATTTTAGTTGTGACATGTGACGGAAGTTAAAAATTTGTTGCAGAGACCATCTTTTTGCGTTGGCGGCCTTCGCCCAAAATAATATTAAGGGTAACGTTTTACAAGACGGTGCACCACCTAATTTAAAAATATCAAATAATAATAAAAACGGAGCTCGAGGCGCGTCTTTTTATTCCTCGTTTGATAATTTTTGATCAAAATTAGGTGGTCTTTTAAATCATTACCATATTAAGTTGTATAGAATCGACGGGATGGCCTACAAGGTTTCATGTCATACTAAATCGCTCCCGATATGGTCGGGCTAGTACCTTAATTGTTCCCGGAACGTACCCGATCTGCATCCGGCAAAGGACCAACAAAGTCGATAACGGCCGCCAACGCCTGGGCTACGCCATGCCAAGTCGGGGTGTGTGGTATAAGCGTGGCTACCGCCACGGTGATGCACCATTTTTTTTTGTGGGTACTAACACAACAACAACCACATTAAAATCGCCAAATTCAACTGCAAATATCTCCGGGCAGAGATAAAATATTTCTTTTCCCGCCTTCGGATTATTGTTCTGGAGATTAATACGCGTCTTTTGATACCTCACTCGAAAATCTTGGCCCAACTTTAGGGTGGGTACCGTAAACTGCACTACTACCTATACTTTCTGATTTTCATTCATACGTATGTGCATTTTTAAATAATAAAAAAAATGTTATATTATTCTAATAGATAGCATCTCCGCCGGGTTGCGATGCAGCTCAGAATATGCCAAAATCAGAGGAAATCTACAATTAAATGCAGATTCACGTGTCATTTGCCAAGGATACAAGGTACTTTACAACCAACATGCTTTGGAATACGGTACCAAACTGGTTGGATGTACTTCCCTAAAAAAGGGGGGAACTACGCATCTTGGTTTGCCAATATTTGCTTCGGTAATTTATATTGATTTGTATTGAATAAAAATTGCAATAGTAGATAATGTAATGTGAATTAAAATTGAATAGGTAGCCAGAGCAAAAAAGGCAACTGATCGGCATGCAACTGTTATTTATGTGGCGCCACCGGGAGCTGCTGCTGCTATCCTATAAGCATTAGAAGCAGAAATGTCTGGTTGTTTGCATCACCAAAGGTGTGCCATAATATGATATGGTTCGCGTTAAGCACGCTCTCTTAAGGCAAAAAAAAAATCGCGTCTAGTCAGGCCCGATTGTCCAGGAATCATCGCACCAGAAAGGGTAAGTAAATTGGCTACCATATTAAATAATTTGGCATGCTTTTGTTGATAATCAACTGAAGAATGAAAATACGACAGAGTTCGAAGTGCATGTGAAAACCAATTAATTTTTTTAATTAGCGTTTGGAGAGAAAAATACATATGTATATATACATAGAACTGCATAGAAGAGGAGGAATTAAATTATTATTATCAGTAGATTTACAAGATTTTTGTCATTTCCCCTGCGTCGTAGTTGTCATTATATTGCGTTCACAGAGGACATCAACACCTTACTACCCACAGCCAGTTAAAATTTTAGTAAATTTTGCTCTTTTCATCACTCTTTCAAAACGTGGAAAGTTATATATCGAACATTCCATGGAGAATGGTACATTTTAGCAGACTTTCGCATTGCGGTCATTATTAATATTCAATCCCTAGAAGGTTTAATGTAGTCATGTCAATAGTTCCCGAGATGGTGGGGCTAGTACCACAATGGTGCTTGTTACCGGAACGTGGATAGATAGATAATTTATTGAGGATTGCAAAGTGACTTGCACATCTCCTTCACAGCACCTCATCCTAGCCGACTTCCTTGATGAACCCCAGCAGTGTTCTTGGCTCGAGGGATTAAATGTGGGAATGCTCTGGCCATAGTGAGCCCATAAACTTAGCCCTACGTCTTGAAATTGCGCCGCAATCTAGAAGGATATGGTCCGCCGTCTGCTGATCCATCACAAAATCGGTATGTGTTGTTCGACTTTGTGTCTTGTAAGAATAGCCGTTAGGCTTCTTAGGTTATCTTTTTGAGAAGCCTATTAATGCCCTATATCGAGTTGTGCTGTAACCCCCTAACAGTAACTTAGATTGACTCAGGCCTGGCATATTGCGCCAGTGTTCTCTCTTTTCCCTCCCTTCTACTATTAGGGGCATTTATTGAGTGAGCCAACTGCCAGGAACGGCTCGGGATCGATGGGTCATGCAGTTGCTGCCTCTCTTTCCGGGTTTTCCGCCTGCTGTTGTTGTTATATCAGTGCTTCGTCCCATCCAATAGGTGCGACCGATCACAAATTGTCATCATTGTCTTCTAACGGGAGTCCAAGGAAACTTTCTGTTTCAACAGAGGTGGACCATAATGAGAGGAGTGTTAGAGGCGTTGGTTCCACAATACAGTTAAAGAGATGGTTGGTGTCATGTGGGGACACATTACAAGCAGGACAATGTTTTGTATGTCGGGGTTGATTCTGGATAGGTAAGAGTTTAACCTGCACGAAGTTGAGCTAGAGTGACTACTCTCGTTTTCCTAGGGAGAGTGCGTTCCTCCTCTGCTAGTTTTGTTCTTTGAGTACAGGAATCACCGGCATAGAGGTCCGACGCCTGTTTGTGGAGTTCACTGAAGACATGCTTGTGTTTTTTAGCTTCATACGGCTGTGTTCTCAGGTGCCGTATTTCCTCATAATGCAATGAGGCCGTGAACAACAAGAGCCACAAAAGATTTATAAAAGTTACGACGACGCTGGATTTTGGAATCTAGACCAGAGCAACCTGTCCGATGCAACCATCCCTTGCACGTGAAGCACTGACAAGAGTATTTATTTTTTTAATTTAATTTATTTATTACTAGCCTTTACCCGCGGCCCCGTCCGCAAGGAGAAATTTAAATATATGGGCTATTCGCGTTAGCCTGCTTATTATCTGTTTAAAATTTTCTTTTCTTCTAATGCATTTTATTTTTGTAATTGAGTAAAAAAAAGAACTAAATGAGCTGATAACCTGATAGGATCCCAAATGATCCCGAAATTATCCAGAAAAAGCTGCGAAATGACCCCCACGCTATCGCGGACGGATCCCGAAAACCATCCAGAAATGCCCCGAAAGGGTCTCCAAAAGTTCCCCGAATAGTCGCAAAAAAACCCGAAATGACAGCGACACGATTCTAGACGTATCCAGAGAACTACACAGAAATGATCCCTGAAGGTCTTCCAAAATGATCCCGAAAAGGTTCCGAAATGACCCTGACGGGCTCCCGAGCGGATCTCAAAAACCATCCAGAAAATATCCAGGAAGGGTCCCTAAATTATCCCGACATACTCCAGAAAAAGTTCCGAAATGGCACCGAGGGGATCCACGACGGATCGCGAAAACCATACAGAAATGATTCCGGAAGGATCCCAAAATGATCCCGAAATAGTCCGGAAATGACCCAGATGGGATCCCGCACAGATCCAGAAATGATCTCGGAAGGGTGCAAAAACTATCCCTGAAAAGTAACAAAAAATCCCGAAATGGCTCCTACGGCATCCCGGACGGATCCAGAAATGATCTCGGAAGGGTCCCCAAATGATCCAAAAATGGTCCCGAAATGACCCTGATGGATCCGGCAAACCATCAAGAAATTATGCCGAAAGGGTCCCAAAATGATCCCGAAATAATACAGAAAAAGTCACGAAACGACCCCTAGAGGATCCCCAAATGATCCCGTATTAGCCCCGAAAAGGTTCCGAAATAACCCCGACGGGATCCCGGACAAATCCCGAAAACCATCCAGAAATGATGCCGGAAGGAATCCCAAATGATTCCGAAAAAGTCCCGCATTGATTCCGACGGGATCCCGAACGGATACCGAAAATCATCCAGAAGTGATGCCGGAAAGGTCCTCAAATGATCACCTAATAGTCCCGAAATGACCCTTAAGGGGTCATGGACGGATCCCATAAACCATCTAGAAATGATCCCGATATAGTCCCGAAGAAGTCCCGAAATGACCCTGACGGGATCTCGAACGCACCCCTAAATGACCCTGACGGGATCCCGGACAGATCCCGAAATCCATTCAGAAATGATCTTGGGAGGGACCCCAAATGATCCCGAAAAAGTCCCGCAATTATTCCGACGGGATCCTTATCGGATACCGAAACCCATCCAGAAGTGATGCCGGAAAGGTCTTCAAATGATCACCTAATACCAAAATGAACCTGACGGCATCCCGGACTGATCCAGAAATCCATCCAGAAATGATCTTGGGAAGGTCCCAAAATTATCCCGAAATAGTCTCGGAAAAGTTCAGAAATTACCGATGGGTTCCCGGACGAATCCTGAAAGCCATCTCTAAATGATCCCGAAAAAGTCCCGAAATGACCCTGACTGAACCCCGAAAGGATCCCGAAAACTATACAGAAATGATGCCGGAAAGGTCCTCAAATGATCTCCTAATAGTTCCGAAAAGACCCTGACGGGATCCCGAACGGATCCCGACAACTATCTAGAAATGATGCCGAAAAGGCCCGCAAATGATCCCGTATTAGTCGAGAAAAAGTCCCCAAATTACCCCGACGGGATGCCGGACGAATCCCAAAAACCATCCAGAAATGATGCCGGAAGGGACACCAAATGATCCCGAAAAAGTCCCGCAATTATTCCGACGGGATCCTGAACGGATACCGAAAACCATCCAGAAATGATGCCGGAAAGGTCCACAAATGATCCCCTAATAGTCCCGAAATTACCCTGATGGGATCCCGGACGGATCCCGAAAACCATCCAGAAATGATGCCGAAAGGGTTCCCAAATGATCCCGTATTAGTCGCGAAAAAGTCCCGAAATGACCCCGACGGCATCCCGGACGGATCCCGAAAACCATCCAGAAATGATGCCGGAAGAGCCCCAATTGATCCCGAAAAGGTGCCCAAATGACCCCGACGAGATCCCGGACGGATACCGAAAACCATCCAGAAATGATGCCTGTAGGTACCCCAAATGATCCCGAAATAGTCCCGAAATTACCCAGATGGGATCCCGCACAGATCCAGAAATGATCCCGGAAGGATCCAAAAACTATCCCAGAAAAGTAACAAAAAATCCAGAAATGGCTCCTACGGCATCCCGGACGGATCCAGAAATGATCTCGGAAGGGTCCCCAAATGATCCCAAAATGGTCCCGAAATGACCCTGATGGATCCGGCAAACCATCAAGAAATTATGACGGAAGGGTCCCCAAATGTTCGGGATCATAAAACAGAAAGTCACGAAACGACCCCTAGAGGATCCCCAAATGATCCCGTATTAGCCCCGAAATGACCGTGACGGGATCCCGACAACTATCCAGAAATGATGCCGAAAGGGTCCGCAAATGATCCCGTATTAGTCGAGAAAAAGTCCCGAAATGACCTCATCGGCATCCCGGACGGATCCCGAAAATTATCCAGAAATGATGCCGAAAGGGTTCCCAAATGATCCCGTATTAGTTGCTAAAAAGTCCCGAAATGACCCCGACGGGATCCCGGACGGATCCCGAAAACCATCCAGAAATGATGCCGAAAGGGTTCCCAAATGATCCCGTATTAGTCGCGAAAAAGTCCCGAAACGACCCCGACGGGATCCTGGACGGATCCCGAAAACCATCCAGAGATGATGCCGGAAGAGCCCCAAAATGCTCCCGAAAAAGTCCCCAAATGACCCAGACGAGATCCCGGACGGATCCCGAAAACCATCCAGAAATTATGCCGGAAGAGCCCCCAAATGATCCCGAAAAAGTCCCCAAATGACCCCGACGAGATCCAGGACGGATCCCGAAAACCATCCAGAAATGATGCCGGAAGAGCCCCCAAATGATCCCGAAAAAGTCCCCAAATGACCCCGACGAGATCACGGACGGATCCCGAAAACCATCCAGAAATGATGCCTGAAGAGCCCCCAAATGACCCCGAAAAAGTCCCAAATGACCCCGACGAGATCCCGGACGGATCCCGAAAACCATCCAGAAATTATGCCGGAAGAGCCCCCAAATGATCCCGAAAAAGTCCCCAAATGACCCCGACGAGATCCCGGACGGATCCCGAAAACCATCCAGAAATGATGCCGGAAGAGCCCCCAAATGATCCCGAAAAAGTCCCCAAATGACCCCGACGAGATCCCGGACGGATCCCGAAAACCATCCAGAAATGATGCCGGAAGAGCCCCCAAATGACCCCGAAAAAGTCCCCAAATGACCCCGACGAGATCCCGGACGGATCCCGAAAACCATCCAGAAATTATGCCGGAAGAGCCCCCAAATGATCCCGAAAAAGTTCCGACGGGATGCCGGACGAATCCCAAGGACCATCCAGAAATGATGCCTAAAGGGACCCAAAATAACCCCGAAAAAGTCCCGGACGGATCCCGTAAACTATACAGAAATGATCCCGGAAGGGTCCCAAAATGATCCCGAAATAGTCCCGAAAAAGTCCCGAAATTACCCCGGCGTAATCCCCGACCGATCCCGAAAACCATCCAGAAATGATCCCGGAAGGGTCTCGATATGACCCTTACGGGATTACAAATAAGGTGAAGCTAATTATAAAACCATGTTAATAAGGCAGCAGGCGCATTGGAGCGAATAAAAAGTTAGATAGAAACATACAGGTAAAGCTAATAAAAGCGTGCTAATAAAAACAATTGATGGAGGGCGGATGGCGGGAGTAGAGGAGAGGACCACTGATCGTTCCTCCAAAATTGTCTAGATCTCGTTCTGTATGTACCAGATACCAAAAACTATTGATTTAGGAGAAAATTTAGATTGAGTTATAACAATTTATGGATTTTACACCAGAGGGGGAGATAAAGGGGGGCGGGCGGAGGGTGTCACTGCTTACTTTGTATTTTCATCAAAATAAAAATAAATTTCATCAAAATCCGTGTAGCCATTCTGGCATGATTCAGTCGCAAAGACGAAAAAATATAATAATTACATTATAGCTATTCCTAGGGGGCGGGGACCACGCCCCTTTTGAAAAATATATAGCTAGTAGATCCTTCTAGACTATTGGCTATATGTGTGCAAAATTTCATCCAAATCGGTCCAGCCGTTCTTGCGTTATTGAGTCACAAAGACAAACGTCTGGACAAACATCCAAACATCCAAACATCCAAACATCCAAACATCTAAACATCCAAACATCCAAACATCTTAACATCCAAACTTTCCCATTTATAATATATATTAGATTAGATTAGATTACGGCTGTTTAGGCCTAAAACTTAAACTACTAAGTGCAATTCATTGTTATAATCACTTATTTCTATTGAATATGCTGTTGGAATGCCATGTGATTCCGATCAGCATATTTACTAGCGTGACAAAGGGACGAGTCTGGGAGCCACTCATTTAAGGAAGGTTGGAAAGGACGCGTTTCCAGTCCTCCAGTGCTCCCAGCTTAAGGCAACAAAATTTGGAACTTATATTTTTCAATTATATGTGTATTTTAAGCTGTCGGAATGAATTAGCCTCCGATCAACACAGCTAAACATGTCTTTGGATGTTGGAAATTGAAAATAACGTGTATCCAATCACCCCTCAACTTTTTTTAGTAAAGACGCTGTCGGAATGCATGAAGATTCCGATTAGCACAGCTCAACATATAATGGGAGGTTGAAAAGGACGTGTTTCCAATCCCCCCTGCTCCAACTTTTTTTTGGCCTTATTTTCGTTATTTTTGTTACACATTATATAATTTTATTGTTATATTAATGCTGTCGGAATGCGAGTGATTCCGATCAACAACTGTAAATATCAGCTGGAAATACCGAATGCCAGCGAAATTAGTTGTTGGAACTGTCTGGAGTTACAGGTGGTGACCGATTTTCTTTTCCTTATGGCCGGATGCATTGTATTTTGCTGCTTCCAATATTACCATTCCCTTTTCGCGCTCCAGTATCGGATATATCATTTAAAAAATAAGAAGAGAAAAACTTTATCTTATTGGAAGGGTTTTACAATGCTCCAATAAACTTTTTTTTTAAAAGTATTGAAGTTATTACTACTTTTTATGTGATTAGGAAGTTTATTGAAATATTTCCTAAAAATATTCTTTTCCGGCAAACGCAGCAAACTCATTTCTCAGGACCGGGGTCAGAGAAGGACCCGGATTGGGGTCGATACCTTCCCGGAAGAGGAGGGTATGGCGCAGACCCGCTGCAAAGATCTGCTGGGAGGATGACAATTTGTGGGAGGGACGCAATAAATTAAACACTGAGGCTGCCTGCTCATTACCCTCTACTCCCCTGTGGCCTAGGACCCAGGGCAACAGTACTACGTTGTGTGCTCCCAATTGATTTAGCTTTTCTACGCACTGAAGGACCAGTGCTGACGTTATTTCGAAAGCCGCAAATGCCCTTAGTGGGGCCTGACTGCCTGGCTGAGTATTGTAAGGATAAAATCCCCCAAATTAACTTTTTAATAATCATCTGGCAACATCTCAACATTGTTGCTCACAATAATATTTAATTGTGAATGTTACACATAAAATGAATACAACACAACACTTTATGGCATGATACATTGTAATATAGTATGTAAGAGAGAATAAGATATATGTGGGGTGAAACATGAAAAACGACATGCAAGAGTGACATCGACATTTTCATGTTTCACCGCCATCATATAAATTTTGACACACAAGCGATCGGCAGCAAATTTGGAAGTTTATTTTATTATAAAATAAAAAGTGTATCACTTATTAGAATTTAAATATAAATTCAATAGTTTCATTTTACTTGCGATTCGGGCTATAATTCAGCGGCGCCCTCCCAGAGCAATGGGCATACAATCGAGGGTGAGTTTTCGTGCGGCTAGCGAAGCCGTACAGCGCATGGCGACCGTGAGGCTGGAGCCTCGTCCATTTTATTTTAACATCGGAACGAGCCGGACGTCTAGGAAGTGGTGAGTGAGAATTTTTTTTCAAGTGGACAGAAGGCAAAAGTGTGTGTGTGGTGCGATAAACGTGCAAAATTAAAAATTCAATTTCTAATAAATTCCAATACTTAAATTGCTAATTAAAATTCTAACCTACGGCTTAATTTTCTAAACAAATTCAACTAAATGTCTTCTAAATACATTTTCAATAAACTACAACACAATTTTCTAATTAAAATTCAACCTAAAAATTTCTAAAATAAAATTTCACTAATCTACGATATATTTTTCTAAACGGAATTCAACTAATTTTTAACACATAATTTTCTAAATACATTTTTAATAAACTACCGTGCAATTTCCTAATTAAAACTCAATAAAACCTCAATATGCAATTTTCTATTATAAAATTCTACTAAAGTACGATATAATTTCCTACATAATTTTCTATCTAAAATCTACAAAACTACGATATAATTCCTTAAAATAAAATTTAACAAACCTAAAATATACTCTTCTAATACAAATTCAAACAATTCTACGATTCAATTTTACATATCAAATGTACAAACGACAATACAAATTTTCTACATTGAGTCTAATAAACCACAAAGACAATTCTACTAATCAAATTCAACAAAACTAAAATACAATTTAATAAATAAAATCTAACGGAAAACTTTATAAATTCCATAAATTTCCATAACGGCACTCGCACCACGCCACGCATAACGGCGAAATTAACGGCACTCAAAATTCTCCACCACCAACTTTAAGCATACAACAACAACATCGAAGACAACACCAGCAACAACACCAGCAGCGATTCAGGTCGGCCAGCGCAGCAGCCGCAGTGACAAAAATAAGTATACATATATGTATTAAACATTCTTTTGCCTAATGGTACTTTTCTTTAAAATTATATATGTATGTATATTAAAAATTAAAATTTCATATTAAATATCTCCGTATTCCAACTAAATTAACTTCTCATTCAATATAAATTTTGGATTTTTTTGACAATACATAAGTGGTTTTCGGAAAAACCAATCAATTTTTCGGTGCATGCGGTGGTTCCGTTAAAAACCAAATTTTTTTATTACATGCGGTGGTTCCGAGAAAAACCAAATTGAGATTTTTTTGAATAAAGCGGTGCGTCCGTGAGTACATTTTAAGATTTTTACCTATTCATATACATAATTTTGAGCCATTTTAATATCAATTACTTTCATAGATCTTTCATAAGAATTCACTGCAGTTTCAATTAATTCCTCTACTAATTTGTTAAATATTTCCTTAATTTTTTTTTCTCTTCGCGCTTTTTCCTCAACAATTTAACTTAGAATATAAATTCAACATTCAAGCAAGTGCTTTAGTAATTTCATATGTACAACCTTAGAAGTGGTAGACAAGTGAAAAAAACTTCAGATTCAGAATCCGATTCAGACAAATCAGGCTCAAGCTACGAAAGTTTAGCCTCATCTTCGACCGAAAAAGTCACAAACCAGGAAAATAGATTATCTTTATCAACAGATTTTCCAGGCTTCGAAAATTCTTCCATTAAAAATTCAACTTCTAATTTAGCTCCAAATCTTAACGATTCAAACAGTGAAATTTTAACTTCTTCTACTTTAAAACAAAATCCTAACGACCCAAATAGTGCAAACTTAGTTAATCCTTCTTCCAACGAAAACCCAGATCTTAACGATCCAATTAGTACAAACGTGGCCTCATCTTCTGCTAATTCAGCTCCAGATCTTAACGATCAAATCATGGCAACTCCAGAGGAAAAGAGAATTTTTATTAACACATGTGCTAATTCTATTAGAGAAAACTACAGTGGTGATCCACTAGCACTTGATTCTTTTATAGACAAAATTGAATTACTCGAACAATTCGCTACTGCAGATTTAACCAATACTTTTATAGCGTTCTTGAAATCAAAATTAGAGGGTAAAGCTCGTGAAGCAATACCAACACAAGTAGCTTCAGTCAACGAAATTAAAACAGCTCTACGTAATAGGATCAAACCAGACAACTCGAAAGTTGTAGCAGGGAGAATTGCAGCGTTGCACGTTAGCGGTAATAACTATACAGACTTTGCCAAAAAAGTAGAAGATTTAGCTGACTCACTTGAGCGGTCTCTTATTATTGAAGGGATCACTCAAACGAAAGCTCATGAAATGGCAGTCGAACAAACTGTTAACGTGTGTCGTCTAAATGCAAAATCCAATTTAGTAAAAAACATTTTAGCCTCAACGGCATTTACTGATCCGAAAGACGTAGTAGCAAAATTAATTGTAGAACAAAACAACGAAGTAACTGAGCGTCAGGTTTTAGCTTTTCGATCACGTGGTAACAGTACATTTAGAAATTCACGTGGTAGTTATCGAGGTTTTTACCCAAACCGCGGCTATACTGGTTATAGAAATAATAACAGTTCATTTTCACACAACAGTAATTATAACGGTAATAATAATCAAAGATACAGGAATTATCACGGAAATAGATATCAAAATAATAATGCGCGTCCAAATACCAACCCTAATCCAAACAATAGTAACAATAGAAACAGCAATTCGAGATCAGCCAATGGTAGAGGTCGAAACGCAAACGTTCGCGCTTTAAACGCCAGTGCCCCTCAGGAGCGAACACTGAGGGAGGACGAATTAAGCGAGTAAGCGAACTTCCCTCACCAATAGCCATCTATTGTTTAAATTTAAATTACTCTGATTTTATAGAATTACAACTAAACGAGTCACAAAAATTTTGTTCTTTCCTAGTAGACACTCAAGCCGACATTTCCTTAATAAAAATATCATGTCTAGACAGAAATATTCCCTTAAATACGAACGACATTATTAACATTACCGGTGTCACTTCTAATTCAGTTTCTACTTTAGGTAAAATTACCGCAAATTTAAATTTTTCAAACTTTTCTATTAAACATACTTTACACGTAGTAAATGAAGACTTTAATATTCCATCCGATGGCATACTGGGTAAAGATTTTCTGAAAATTAACAAATGCATTATTAATTATGAAAGAAATAATATTTCCTTTTGGGTAGGTAATGAAAAATTCGCGATACCAATCCTACACGGAACAGAAAGCGACAGTTGTATCATTCCACCGAGATGCGAAATATTCAGACTTTTTGATTTAGGAAATTCACCCGAGCCACTTTTCGTGGACTCGCAGGAAATCGAAAAAGGTGTTTTCACAGCTAGGTGCATTGTTAATTGCAGTAACCCAATTATTAAAGTTATAAATACCACGGATGATATAAAGTGTGTCAAAAGAAAAAGTATTCGGACAGAAAAACTTTCAAACTACAATGTTTATACAATTAACAAGACAGAAACAGAAGACAAACGTACGAAAAAACTAACTTCGATTTTAAAAAATCAAATACCTCAACATGCTCATAGTAAATTAATTGACCTTTGCATAGATTATGCCGACATTTTCGCTCTTGACACGGACAAAATGACTTTAAATAACTTTTACTAGCAAAAACTAAGATTGACAGACAACGATCCGGTATATGTTAAAAACTATAGATTGCCATATTCTCAACGCGAAGAAATAAATCGCCAAGTAAATAAATTATTAGACAACGATTTGATTGAACCTAGTTATTCGAATTACAATAGTCCTTTGATTGTAGTCCCAAAGAAAGATACAAATGGTCAAAAAGCATATCGTATGTGCGTAGATTTTCGCGCAGTAAACAAAAAACTCATTGCTGATAAATTTCCACTAGCTAGAGTTGACGATATTTTAGACAATCTCGGTAGAGCAAAATATTTTTCCACATTAGATCTTTTTTCAGGATTTCATCAAATCCCCTTGCATCCTGACTCTCGTGACATTACGTCATTCAGCACTGATCGTGGCGCATTTAGATGGAAAGTGCTTCCATTCGGCTTAAATATAGCACCAAACTCATTTTCGCGAATGATGACCATAGCTTTTTCGGGTATACCACCCAATGTCGCATTCTTATACGTCGACGATATTATCGTCATAGGGTGTAGCGAAGCACACCACATTAAAAATCTTTCAAAAGTTTTCAATACTTGTAGATCTTTCAATCTCAAACTTAACCCAAATAAATGCAACTTTTTACGACCAGAAGTTACATTTTTAGGTCATAAATGCTCAGCCAAAGGTTTGTTGCCAGACGACTCTAAGATAAACGCAATTAAAAAATATACAAAACCGACTGACAAAGACGCGGTACGACGATTCGTCGCGTTTGCAAACTATTACAGACGGTTTATACCTAATTTTGCGTCTCTAGCAGCGCCTTTAAATCGATTAAGCAGAAAAAGAGTTGAATTTGTATGGGATGTAGAGTGCGAAAGAGCATTTTTATCTTTGAAAGCAGCGTTACTTTCACCAAAATTACTTCAATATCCAGATTTTACTAAACAATTCATTATTACAGTTGATGCTTCCACAACTGGATGTGGCGCTATTCTGAGTCAAGAACAACAGGGTAGTGATTTACCAATTTGTTTCGCTTCCAAAGCATTTAATAAAGCAGAACAGAAAAAACCTATTATAGAATTAGAGCTTTTAGCTATTTACTTTGCAATCAAGCAATTTCGATCATATGTGTATGGTACCCATTTCATTGTAAAATCAGACCATAGACCTCTAGTATACTTATTCAACATGAAAGACCCATCTTCAAAACTTTCAAGAATAAGACTGGAACTATCTGAATATAACTTTACTATTGTATATATAAAAGGTAAATCAAACGTTTGTGCTGATGCACTATCGCGTATAACAATCGATGAGATTAAAGAAGCTAATAAACAAATTTTGGCAGTACAGACAAGAGCCATGACAAAAAAGGCAAACGACAAAAATTTACATAGGAAAACAGACAAAAACGACGAAAAACAACTTTCTTTACATGTCTACGACAAATTTTCATTTAATTTTTCGAAAAAAGTCCCACGAATAAGATCTGCAATTACGTACGATAAAAATAATAAAACAACAAATTTAAGAATTTTTGCGCATATTAAACATAAGAAACTCGAGTTACTTAGTTTTGAGCTTGTTAACGAAATAATGACTTTAGAGAAATTATTTTCGAGGCTTGAATCAGAAGCCGGCAAACGCAAAATTAAGCAGATTGAATGGCCTAAAAACGATATTATGTTCGAACATTATACTATTACAAATTTCAAAAATATTGGAAATAAAATTTTAAAATCATTAGAAATTATACTGACAGATCCAGTGGAGACAGTAACAGATGAAGATACAAAATTAAAACTTATGAAAATTTACCATAATGATCCCATTTCCGGTGGACATTGCGGAATGAAAAGACTTTACGCAAAATTGCGAACAAAATTTTATTGGAAGAACATGACTCGCGATATATCGAAATATATCAAAAATTGTAAGGATTGTCTCTCAAACAAGGTTAAACCTAAAACAAAAGAAAAACTTGTTTTAACACCAACTCCTTGTAAACCATTTGAGATACTAGTAATTGACACAATAGGACCCCTACCTGAGTCCAAATATGGTAACAAGTTCGCACTTACCATGATTTGCGACATGACTAAATATCTGGTAACAGTCGCTGTACCGGACAAATCGGCAAAAACAATCGCTTCAGCTATTTTTGAAGGATTCATTTTAACTTACGGCACAATGAATGCCATAAAATCAGATTTAGGTACTGAATTTAAAAACGAATTATTTGAAGAATTAACAAAGCTTTTAAACATTAACCATAATTTTTCAACTGCATACCATCATGAAACTGTTGGCACGATTGAACGTAATCATAGAGTGTTTAATGAATACTTACGTGCATATCTAAAAGACAATTTTTCTGATTGGGATGTTTATTTAAAATATTTTACCTTCCTACACAACACTACGAGTAGCACAGTTTTCGACAATCAATTTTCGCCTTACGAGTTAGTTTTTGGAAAAAAGGCAACTTTGCCTAATGAATTAACAAAAGAAAAAATTGACCCGATCTATAACGTCGAAAACTATGCCAAAGAAGTTAAGTTTAGGATGCAGAAAACGCACAAAATGGCACAAAACCTAATTAACAAAAATAAATTACAAAGTAAAAATTTGTACGATAAAACGGCACGACCTTTAATTGTAAAAATCGGAGATAGAGTGCTTTTACAAAAAGAACCACATCATAAACACGAAAAAATTTATCAAGGTCCGTTCATCATAACCAAAATTAACGAACCCAACGTAACTATTTTCGATGAAGTCAAAAACAAAGAAAAAGTGGTACATAAAAACCGACTTAGTAAAGTAAATTAATATTACCTTAATAGTCTCACTAAACTTTAAATTTGATTAAAAAGCAAATCCAAAATTTACTTACTATCATTTAAGCAGCCACGAAGGCGTAAAAATTGTTAAAAAAAAAAAAACAAAAAAAAAAAAAGCACAAATTTTGTATATTCAAATAAACCTTTTTATAAAATGGTCCGAAAAAAAAATATACATATTTAGTATCTAATACAAAATATAAAACTTTAAATTAAATATGTAAAACACAAATATTTACAAAAAAAAAGAGAAACATTCAACATATTTTGTCATAAATTAAAAAAAAAAAAAAAAAATTTATTAATATTTATACCTTTCATTTAAGTTACAATGAACTATAAAATTTAACTAAAATCTAACTACTCGATTTATAAAATCTTTTTTTTTCAATTATTAATAAAAATGGTTCCGAACCAACGAAAAAAAAAAGGGAAGGTACACCCTAATATAAATATATATTCGTTTGTTCGCAACAATTTTTATAAGTTTTTGGCCAAAGAAGAATGTGACAAAATTGATCACTTTGTCAATTCTTCTTTTCCCCAAAAAGGGTGATGTAAGGATAAAATCCCCCAAATTAACTTTTTAATAATCATCTGGCAACATCTCAACATTGTTGCTCACAATAATATTTAATTGTGAATGTTACACATAAAATGAATACAACACAACACTTTATGGCATGATACATTGTAATATAGTATGTAAGAGAGAATAAGATATATGTGGGGTGAAACATGAAAAACGACATGCAAGAGTGACATCGACATTTTCATGTTTCACCGCCATCATATAAATTTTGACACACAAGCGATCGGCAGCAAATTTGGAAGTTTATTTTATTATAAAATAAAAAGTGTATCACTTATTAGAATTTAAATATAAATTCAATAGTTTCATTTTACTTGCGATTCGGGCTATAATTCAGCGGCGCCCTCCCAGAGCAATGGGCATACAATCGAGGGTGAGTTTTCGTGCGGCTAGCGAAGCCGTACAGCACAGTATGGCAATTGTTTCATTGGAGTATCAGCGCTGAAGGTTCAGCTTAGCGCACTAACTTATGGCGAATACTTCCGCTTGAAAATGCTCGGATGTGCTTTTAGAGTTACTAATATTTTGGCTCTGGGTCCGAAAACTCTGGCTCCAATCCCCTATGGCGTCTTCGAGCCATCTATGTACCATACGATCTTGAGCAGACTAGTAATAAATTGCACCTGCCCATACCTATACAGCCGTACCAAGAGACTGAGCAGCCCATTACATTTTGGCACAACCGGAGCACTGCTGGACATCCAATCTATATGAAAGCTATGCATTCAAAAGTGTTTGTACCAGTGGCTGGTGCACACCGAACTGGACCAATGTATGCTATATTGATGCCTGCACAAATACCAAGCTATGTTTATGTGAATAATGTTACTACTTATGTCCATTTGCACGGTTGAGCATATACAGTACCTACGTTTATACAAGGTGGAACACCACACTATCTACATGGCGATGTAGCCACCGATCACGTTGTTGTAAGAGATTAATTAAAATATGTTATTCCTAAACACTGATTCTTATATTTTCATTATCATTAAACTGTAGACTGTAGACTCATGACGGGTATTCTTACTGGACACTGCCTTCTGGCGTCACATGCCTTTAAATTAGGCTTGGCCAGTGATAGCAGATGTAGGAAGTGCGGGTTGGAGGAGGAAACGATCGATTACGTTCTGTGCTCGTGCTCTGCGCCTTCCAGGCTAAGACTCCAGCTGACAGCTGTCAGATCTAGAAGCAGCAATTGGCTTAAGTTCTAGGAAGCTTCTGGTATTTGTCAAGAGGACGGAGTTATTTTATAACATGTCCTGGTTGTTGATAGGGTTTTTAGCTTGGTCGTTAAAACAAACTTCTGGTAACACTACGGACTCATTCAGTCTATGTGAGGTCGTCATGAACCCGCCAGTTCAACCTAACCTATATTTTGTTTTGGTTTTTACTTTAGAATCAACCGTTTAAGTAAGCGATGTCAGCTAACTGAGCGCCTTCAAATGTAGATCCATAAGGAACATGGGGTCGCCAGAGCCTCGGCTGTTAAAGAAACAGGATTCGCTACGGGTAGGTGAGGTTCACAATTGGGTTGGAGAAGCTATATATTGCGCTGGCAACCCATTGAACGGGTTGCGCTACACAACTCCCTGAACCAATTTGGTATTTTAATCGCCTCTTACGCAGGCATGCCTACCGCGGGTATACTCTAAGCCCCTAACCCGCTGGAGCCATGAGAAGCGTTAGTGACCTTGGGTGTCCCAAGGAAAGTTCCGTCATGTCTTGTGTTGTTGGGTGAGCGGCCAGGCAGCAGCGTGCAACAAATGCACCATTCAGGAGGATACCCTTGCTGAGCTCAGAAAATCTGGCAAAGTTGGATGTACTGTTGTTGTTGTTGTTGTAGCGATAAGGTTGCTCTCTTATGGCTTTGGGGAGTGTTGTCGATGTGATGGTCCTATGCCGGATACAGATCCGGTACGCTCCGGTACCACAGCACCATTAGGGTGCTAGCCCGACCATCTCGGGAACGATTTATGTGGCTCCTTAAACCTTCAAGCCATTCCCCACTCTCCACCCCCAAGTTCCATGAGGAGCGTGGGGTCGTCAGAGCCTCGTCTGTTAGTGAAACAGGATTCGCCGCGGATAGGTGAGGTTGACAATTGGGTTTGGAGAAACTATATATTGCGCTGGCAACCTGAAGGGTTGCGCTACACAGCCCCTTGAATTTGGTATTTTAGTCGCCTCTTACGACAGGCATACCTACCGCGGGTATATTCTGATCCCCTAATCCGCTGGATGTACTGGTCGGATGCAGCAAACGAGTATATTCTGTAATAGAATATGATCAACTTGGAGATAACCAAACGTTTATTTTCCTGTCCAACAGGGAACTGGTTCTAGACCCTGCTGCTAAAGAAGCATAGGCGTAGTCACATCAATTCGTTCCCGGGTTACTCGGGGAAATCAGTTTTAGCAGTACTTTGCACTTTTCATACTGCATGTCCATACAAGAACTTCGGATAATGAATTAAACAGTTGTTGTTGTTGTTGTTGTTGTTGTTGTTGAATTAAACAGTCATCTGCATTTGTTTGTTTTTGTAGCACGTCTAATTTCCTTCGTAACATCAATCAATTATCCCTTGTTATAATGTTGTGTTCTCTATGAATGCAACAGCGAAGTATCTTCGGGTACCCCTGATTCCAGTTATCTGAAATCTCCTTGAGTCCCTTGTGCCTTTGGCCTCTCAGCCTCTCAGAAAAGAGCTAATTGTGGAGCCCTATTTATAGAACACTTTTCGGGTTAAATATATTAAAAACTTTAATCTATCCTTACTGATATTAGTTTCTTTCTCATTCTAGGTAATTTGATTTTGACGATGTGCGCATAGCAATATTCCAAATATTCCAGCTGTAGCTGAAGGAAGAACATAAATTTGCTCAAATTATAAGAAAACTGCGACAACTATCCCCCCGCTTTTTTAGTACCACAGATAAGGCGCTAACAAGCATACTATGGGAAAGGGTGAAGACCAAAGGATCAATATCACCTGTAAATCGGCTTTTATAGCACGAATTGAGGCTTCCGGTATTATCCCTACAAAACTCATATGGCTCTGCAAACTGATGTTGAACAACACCACCAGCGCAGGAAAAATTGGGCATCATCACTGAGCTTCGAAAGTTTCAGAAAGGGCACAGCTAATAGACGTTATTGTACTTAATTAGCTTGTACATATCAATATACACATATGTAAAGTTCACTAGAGTAATAAGGGAATAATTTAAATTGTAAAAAAACATTGTATATATGAATTATTTATAATTAAAAATTATCTGAACATAAAGAACGCTTTTCATTCATGAAAAAAGCGATTTGACAGAAGGTAACCGATACGAGTAACCGATAGGCCAGTTACCCGTGTTGTTGTTGTTGCATATGTTTTGGCTAGCGATAACGAAAACATAACTGATGAAGTAACTTAAAAATGTAAATAACATCGAGCGAGAAGGAATGTCGAAAACACAATAGGTAAGAGCGAGAAAGCGAGTCACACGTACACTATTTTGAGAGAGCGCATACGTTACCTTTTTCACGACAGCAATGTAAAAGTCATTAAGACGATAATTGGTGAACAAGTTATTGGTGACGATTAAGTAATCGATTGTAGGGAGGGTCTTTGGTGGTGGTACGTGTGATCCGAACATAATAAAATTAACTTAAAAAATGTAATAAAAATATACAATATACAATTATACAATTTTATTTCTAATACAACAAATTATCTAAAACTACGGAGATAGCATAAAGAACTAAATTCTAAAGATAACATAAATCATTTTTTTATAATTTAGTAACCCACGCCACTCAAATAACGGCATCATAAACTGTACCACCGCCAGCAGCAGCGAACGTCAGCAGCAACGAACACCATCAACAGCAAAGCCCATCAGCAGCAACCACCGTCGGCAGCGAAGGCCAGCATTAACATCAGCGGCAGCCATCATCATAGCAGGAGTGAAGCAGAAAAATAAGTATATGATATACATATGTATGTATTAATAAAATTTTTCCTAAGGGTTTTTTTACATATGTATAGGTATACAAAAATTTTCAATTTTTATTAAGTGCGGTGCGTTCACATTAAATATGATAAATCTTTTTTTGATTACAACGGTGCGTCCGTTTATATAAAACATTTGGATTTTTTTACTAAAACGGTGCGTGCGTCTAAATTTAACTAGGTACCTCAGTTTTCAATAATTTTAAAATTTTTTCGAACCATTTTATAGATCTTAACATGTGCAAATCTACATTTAATTTTTTTCTCAAGTTTGAATTCATTTTACAAATTTACATTTTCTTCAAATTTTTCATATTTTCAAAATTCTAATTTAAAAACTTCTCAACTCATTTTACAAATTCGCATACTTTCAAGCTTCCATTTTTCAAATTTTCAAATCATTTCACAAATCTTCAATTTAAAGTTTCACATGCCTGAATTTCCATTTTTCAAATTTTCATTCTACTTCAGTTTTTTTTTAATACGTACATTTTCCAACAAAATATCACCATATAAGACTGAGTGAACTAGATAAGCAGTCTCCAGGAACGCTATAAATTTGGTAAATTTTTGATATAAGCGGTGGTGAAAAAACAATTGAATTTTTTGATATAAACGGTGGTTTGCGGAAAACCAATTAAGATTTTTTATAAAGCGGTGGTTCTGTGATAAACCAAACGATTCTTTTGATATAAAACGGTGGTTCCGTGAAAAACCAATTGAATTTTTTTTAATAAAGGGGTGCGTGTGATCGCTACCAATATCTGCTCCTCTTTTAACGCGCACATCTAGCAAGGATGACCTCCATCTACTGTTTATTAGTACGTGATCAATTTGGTTATTAGTGCGTTGATCCGGAGACGTCCATGTTGTTTTGTGGACTAATTTATGTGGGAATAAGCTTCCACCGATCACCAGACCGTTTTCACAACAAAATTCTATAAGCCTACTACCATTGTCATTCCGGGTACCAGGGCTGTGTTTACCCATGTATATATCTAGCATTAAAGTCGCCCAGAATAACACATATGTTCCCTTGATTAACGTGTTGGTTACTTTCAGGAATATGATCTTGGTCGGTCGTTTCAGTTTCATTCATCCTAATATTAAAGCGTGAATTTGGCACCTCCACATCCGATGTGCCAGCTGCCGAAGCAGAGGGATTGTGTCGCAAATGCAGGTTACCCCGTGGAGAATAGTTTCCGTTATCATTTTGATCCATGCTAGAATATTATTTAAATTTCAAACAGCGAGTGATGAGTTCACAGATTGCTCGAAACAGGCCGCTCCTTACATGGAGAACAGACGCCCACCTGCCGGCTACTCGGCTCCCAAAGAGGTGACAGGATTTTTTTTTTTTTTGTACTTTGGTTTATTAACGAAGTGTCCTTCTTCGGCCTGTGTGGTCCTTGGGAGATATTTGATTTCTCCCTACCACCCATATCTGGGAGGCATTCCCCTATCCGCCACCTGGGGACGCGCCCTCTAGGTTTTTCAGGCTCCCCCGAAGGAACAAATGCATTATTAATTATGAAAGAAATAGAGCCCAATTCTAAACGAAAATTCCGTGCGAGTTTTTTCCCTTCTCTCATTCCTCGTATTCTAAATAAAAATTCCTTGAGAGCTTTTTAACTTCTCCCTTTCGTCCTATTCTGAACAATGTTCGAAAAAGAGGAAACCGGTTATGGGAGAAAAGTAGGTATTATGAATGTGAGGGAGAGGGAGATTTCTTTGCCATTTCATAGGAGTTTTTTCACTAGTTAAATTAAAGGGAATGCATCAAAATAGTTTAAGGAAATTGGTTCTTTTAAGAAAGAACACTTATTTGTACAAATTTGCGCTAAAATATGTATTTACATTCTACCACAGTATTCTCACTGTTAATACAACAACAACAGCAACCACAATATTCTTTATTTTAAGTCGAAAAGTATATCATAAGCAACGGAAGAGCTCTTTGTATATTTGATTTAGCCATCCAGAAATTGCGCAAGGATTTTTTAAGAAGGCTTAATTAGATTTTGGCATATGGCGAAAGGCGAACTCAACTCGACGTGGCCGCCAGAAAATTGCTTTGCAGAATGAAAGCAGGTAACTCCGGCGGATTTGTGTTAACCCACCGTCTTCTTCTTATGCTCCTCTGTTGATGTTGCTGTGGCACCAATTCATTACTCATTTCAGTGTATACCACATGAAATGCAATAATGTGCATTGTTTATACCTTATTTCTTAATTGCAAACAAATTCGCAACAATTTTTAAAATTTTAAATTTTTTAAACAAAATAAGAAATGCGCAACGAAATTTCAATTGACAAAACAGCTGACTTCGAAAATTCGAAATTCCTATTCTCCAATTTTTCTTCTCCCTAGGAAAAAAGAATTGAAGGAATTTTTCCGCGGGAATAAAAAAATCCGCGAGAATATTTAGAATTAGTCCGATAGTATTTCCTTTTGTGTAGGTAATGAAAAAGTCGCGATACCAATCCTACATGGAACAGAAAGCGAAAGTTGTATCATTCCTCCCAGATGTGAAATCTTCAGACTTTTTGATTTAGGAGATTCACCCGAGCCACTTTTCGTGGACTCGCAGGAAATTGAAAAAGGCGTTTTCACAGCTAGGTGCATTGTTAATTCCAGTAACCCAATAATTAAAGTCATAAATACCACGGATGATATAAAATATGTGCAGGTGGCAACGCGCATGTCAAATACAACTGCGGGCCACATGACTGACATAAAAAGGTTATACACACAATTATAAATGTTGAACTGAAACGAGTAAGTGTGTGCGGACAAAAATATTAAATTAAAATTAAACTAAAACTACAAACTAAGGATATTCCTAAATAAATTAAAATATTAACTATCTTACAAAATTAAAGCTAACCTAAATAAAGAATGGTAAAACTTAGGACTAAAAGTACGTGTTTTTTTTGATATTGGTGTGGAGTGTGCAGTAGGGTGTGTACACGTAAGCACAACTTTTTTGGAGGTTCCAAAATGGAACTTCACACTCCTTCGTCCATTCAAAAGTTTAATTTTTTCTTGTAAGCTCATGGAGGCTATGGGCTACGCTGGAAAAGTTTGGTACAAATCGGCGGTAATATGTGCACAGCCTAAGGAAACTTCTCAATTCATGCAGGTTCAGTGGTCTTGGCAAAACCTTTACTGCCTCTATCTTTTCATTTGCAGTACAGATGCCTTCTGTCGTTACCTTGTGACCCAAATAATTTACTTCCTTTTTAAACAACGAACACTTTTTGGGACATAGTTTCAGACCAGCGCCAGCTATTCTCTGGAAAACTTCCTCTAAGTTTTTAAGATGTTCATCAAAGATCTTGCCCAATACGATGATGTCGTCCAGGTACGTGTATGTATGTGTTTCCAATGTAGTCCTTTCAATACCTGATCCATGAGTCTCTCGAACGTAGCTGGTGCATTACATAGTCCAAAGGGCATTACTGTAAATTATCAAAGACCATCACCGACGCTGAAGGCTGTTTTCCCTATTTTGTTCCTCCTTCACTTCCACTTGCCAGTAGCCACATTTCAAATCCAGTGTGGAAACCCATTTCGTACCAGAGAGCGAGTCCAGAGTGTGGTCAATTCTTGGCAATGGGCAGCAATCCTTTTTCGTGACGTCGTTCAACTTGCGGTAGTCGACGCAAAATCTCATTTTCCCATCCTTCTTCTTCACAAGTACTACCGGTGAGCTCCATGGACTAGCTGAGGGTTTGATGACGCCGTTGTCGCTCATTTGTTGTACGATTTGACTCACAACTTCCCGCTTCGCCAGTGGAACACTACGAGGAGCTTGGCGTATCGGTCTCGCGTCTCCAGTGTCAATTTGATGTTTCACAACATTGGTGCGGCCTGGTTTGGAACCATCCTGGTCAAATATGTTCGCATGAGTTATGTGGACTGTTTGGATGGCAAGGAGCGTCGGCAAGCAGGTATGATGTCATCCCAGGCTATCTGGTTGCCTTGGCGGGGTATTTCACCACCGTCCTCACCCACAGTTACATGAACAAAAGGGTTCATACCTGCATATGTGTTGGAAAGAAAAGTTGAAACAAATAGAAATAGACGTGAAGGACAAAGTTATAGAGGGGAAAGCATAAGGGGCAGAAAAAGATGAAGGGATGTCCTGTCAGGTGGAGTCTACCCTCCCTTTGCAGTGCAACTGGCACCGTACCGTGGGCACTGTGCTGACTCCTATCTACTTACAGTGCCCCCAAACATGACATAAGTCTGTCCGTCCATCAATAATTCATTTCCCTATAAGTCATATTAAATTACTCACCTTCACGTTACCTTGCCACGCGAAAGCGCAGCACCAAAACCCAAAAATCGAACTTAGCCCTTCATAATTAACAACTATATTTTCATGCAAACATTTCTAAATTTTATTAGGAATTCGATATTTCTTACGTCTACACCCCACATCGATCTACTCTATCGAATGTAAACAAAAGCTATAAAATAAAAAAGGAATCCGCTTAAAATTAAATTTCAATAGAAACAAAACAAAATAATAATATACGATTTAACTTCAATTCAATTTAACAAAATTGTCAAAAAATACATAAATAGAAAAGGAAATCAAGGCAAAATAATGATATATGATTTAAATTCAACTCAATTCAATGCAATTGTTTTTACCGAAAAACATATAAAGTAAAACAAGTAAGGAAGGCTCAGTTCGGGTGTAACCGAACATTACATACTCACCTGAGAGCTCTGGAAACAAAATAAGGCAAAATCACCATTTAGGAAAATGAACCTAGGGTAACTCTGGAATGTGTTTGTATGACATGGGTATCAAATGGAAGGTATTAAAGAGCATTTTAAAAGGGAATTGGTCATAGTTTTATAGGTGGACGCCATTTCGGGATATCGCCATAAAGGTGGACCAGGGGTGACTCTAGAATGTGTTTGTACGATATGGGTGTCAAATTAAAGGTATTAATGAGGATATCGATGAAAATGTGGGCCAGGGTGACCCAGAACATCATCTGTCGGGTACCGCTAATTTATTTATATATGTAATACCACGAACAGTATTCCGCCAAGATTCCAAGGGCTTTTGATTTCGCCCTGCAGAACTTTTTCATTTTCTTCTACTTAATATGGTAGGTGTCACACCCATTTCACAAAGTTTTTTCTAAAGTTATATTTTGCGTCAACAAACGAATCCAATTACCATGTTTCATCTCTTTTTTCATATTTGGTATAGAATTATAGAATTTTTTTTCATTTTTCGTAATTTCCGATATCGGAAAAGTGGGCGTGGTCATAGTCGGATTTCTGCAATTTTTTATACCAAGATAAAGTGAGTTCAGATAAGTACGTGTACTAAGTTTAGTAAAGATATATCGATTTTTGCTCAATTTATCGTGTTAACGGCCGAGCGGAAGGACAGAAGGTCGACTGTGTATAAAAACTGGGCGTGGCTTCAACCGATTTCGCCCATTTTCACAGAAAAAAGTTACCGTCATAGAATCTATGTCCCTACCAAATTTCACAAGGATTGGTAAATTTTTGTTCGACGTATGGCATTAAAAGTATTCTAGACGAATTAAATGAAAAAGGGCGGAGCTACGCCTATTAAGAAATTTTCTTTTATTTTTGTATTTTGTTGCACCATATCATTACTGGACTTGAATGTTGACATAATTTACTTATATACTGTAAAGATATTAAATTTTTTGTTAAAATTTGACTTAAAAAAATTTTTTTTCTTAAAAGTGGGCGTGTTCGTCATCCGATTTTGCTAATTTTTATTTAGCACACATATAGTGATAGCAGTAACGTGCCCGCCAAATTTCATCATGATATCTTCAACGGCTGCCAAATTACAGCTTGCAAAACTTTTAAACTACCTTCTTTTAAAAGTGAGCGGTGCCACGCCCATTGTCCAAAGTTTTACTAATTTTCTATTTTGCGTCATAAGGTCAACGCACCTATCAAGTTTCATCCCTTTATCCGTCTTTGGTAATGAATTATCGCACTTTTTCGGTTTTTCTAAATTTTCGATATCGAAAAAGTGGGCGTGGTTGTTGTCCGATTTCATTCATTTTAAATAGCGATCTGAGATGAGCGCCCAGAAACCTACATAACAAATTTCACCAAAAAAATAAAAAAATAAATGTAAGGCGCGATAACCTCCGAAGAGATCTAAGGCCGAGCTTCTCTTCCAATTTGCGTCGTGCTCCTATTGATTTTCCCTACAAATCGGCCGGACGGGACCTACATGTTTTATGCCGACTCCGAACAGCATCTGCTAGGCAGATGAGTTTTCACTGAGAGCTTTTCATGGCAGAAATACACCCGGAGCGCTTGCCAAACGCTGCCGAGGGGCGACCCCGCTTAGAAAAATTTTCTTGTAATAGAAAAACCTTATTTCTAAAATGTTGATGTTGCTTTGCCCGGGGTGTGAACCCAGGGCACACGGTGTGGTAGGCGGAGCACGCTACCATCACACCATCATCAAGATACCTCAAAATTTACTCAAGTTATCGTGTTTACGGACGGATGGACGTGAGCTTAATGAATTTCTTTTTTCGCCCTGATCATTTTGATATATAGAACTCCATATCTATATCGATTAGTTTATGCCGTTACGGATTACCGTTATGCGAACAAAGTTAATATGCTCTATGAGCTCTGCTCAGCCGAGTATAAAAAACGAGAGGTGAATTTTCCTATACTAGTGAAATTAAGATGTATGAATCACCCTAATGTCTTATCCTACCAATTTTAAAGATATGCAATTCAAACAAAACAAACTAAGAGGGCGAACAAAAAAATTCAAGAACCCTAATCCCCGACTTACCGCAACCGTTCAAGTAAATATAAAATCAATTTTGTACAAAGCAAAAGTAGGTCATCAAAGTACGTGTGATGTTTGTAGTTATGAGTGTGCATATATTCCTTTCGTTTAGGTTTCCTTTTTCTATTTCCTCAAGAAGATCATGCATTATATCAAAGCCGGCCAAAAGTTGCACACTGTGCAATTTGAGTTCGTATTTTCACACCGACACTAACGATGTGTGATCACGATCGTTTGCTTTCGCTTGTCACTGACTAAAATCAACAGTGAATGCAAAAGGAAAAGTCCATGCTACTTTTTGTGCACATAATAAAAACAATATGCTGCAATGTCAAAGTGACTTTTAATACGTTTTAGTTAGTATTATTAAGTTCCTTTGAACATACATATTAATATTGACAATTTAAATAGATTGTATAGATTACCAAAGATCCACAAAGAAGGAACTCCACTTAGACCTATATGTTCGTCCATTAATTCTCCGTCGTATAATTTGTGTAAATACGTTGTTAATGTCCTGAAAAATATCACTAAATAGTCCAAGTACAATGTTCAAGACACGATTGAGTTCAAGAATAAGATTAAAAATACATATATTTATGATGATGAGAGTCTGGTATCGTTTGATGTTATGTCCCTGTTTCCTAGTATCCCAGTAGACCATGCCCTAGAGATCATATCGTCCAAATGGGACCAAATAAAACCCCACACAACCCTTAACCAAGAGCTATTTTTAAGTGTTTTACGCTTCTGTATAAAAGATAACAGATACTTTAAGTACAACAACAAAGTTTATGAACAACGATCGGGTATGCCTATGGGATCACCAGCATCACCGGTAATAGCCGATATAGTAATGGAGGAATTACTATTGAAATTTGAGGAAGAATCACGGCAGAAACCTCGTCTGCTCACAAAGTACGTTGACGATTTATTCGCTATTGTGAAAACCGATTCCGTTGAAGAAATGCTGGGCCTCTTGAACTCATTTCATAACTCAATAAAATTCACATCTTAGATGGAAAATAATGGAATGTTGCCGTTTCTGGACACGGTAGTAATAAGAAATAACAACCACCTAACCTTTGACTGGTATAAAAAGCCTACGGCTTCCGGGAGGTTAATAAATTTTAACTCGAAACATGATAGGAGTATAATAATAAACACTGCCAAAAATTTTATCAGGCGAGTTCTCTCTATCAGCGATAGAATATATCACCCGAAAAATATAAACATCATCAAAAAAAGTACTTCAAAACAACGAGTTTCCGATCCACCTTATTAATAGTTATATCCACCAATTTTACGCTACGAATAAAAATAAAGAACAAAACATAAACAAAATATATAAGACTGCCGTATTTGTACCTGGTTTGTCTAACCGAATAAAACATTCAAACATGTATGACAAAGGAAAATTTCAAATCGCGTTCCAATATAAAAATACCCTACAACAAATATACAGCAATACAAAAAGCAAAATCGAAAAATACGGGAAATCCGACGTAATATACAAAATTAAATGTAATGGCGACGGATCCCACGTATGCAACAAAGTATATGTGGGTACTACTAAATCAAAACTAATGACATGGATTTCCGTTCACAAATCGAACATCAAAAATCGCTACCACTCTAACGACAACAGAACGGCTTTATCGCAACACTGCAAGACCACGGGACACTCTCCGGACTTAGAGAATGTTACAATATTGCAAGTAGAAAAACACTATTCCACGCGGTACACTCTCGAAATGCTACATATTATCAATACACCTAATGACATACGCATGAATTTTAAGAGCGACACCGACAACATCGCTCACTCTTATAGACATTTGGTAATGAAGAGAAGTTAGCAACAATAATGCTGAGGGTGTCCAACAAGTTAATATATACGTTGTTGTTAGCAGATATTTTGTTTATTATTACTGTTTATTATTTGTATACATCTTTGTTTTCTGTTTATGATATTCTGTGTTCTGCACTGAAATTTTAAATTAGTCGACAAGGTGCATTCACAAGTGTAAGTGTTAGATTATGTTTGTGCATTTGTGGTTTTTATACATAGAAAATTTTATTTTTTACAGCCCTGAAGATGATTTCTAATTGAAATCGAAATATCGACAAAATAAATAAATACAACATATATGGTATAATTAATTGCATTTCTATTATTAATATATATGTGTGGCCTAGAGCTCGGAAATTCTTCTTGATATTAATAATTAATAATAATTAATTAATTGTTAATAAATATTGACAATTTAATATAAGTAACTTTTTATACGTTCTACTTAGTTTTATTAATTTTTATAATTTTTTTTTTTATTGAATAACTTTATGTTTTGAAAACATATTTTTCTATATTTACATTTACTTTGTTTTGTAGTTCTTTCTTAATGAAAAAATGAACTTTTTAAGTAAATTTTGCATTGAAGAAACACCATACCTTCTTTTATAAAAAGTTTTATCTAGCTAGCTCGACCTCCGCGTCCTTAGTTATACGAATATAAGTAAATATAGTCAGGATTAGCTTGAAATCAAATAACCAAAGTCCTTTTTAATTTCAAACTTCACAGTCGACATTTTCTTTTAGCACACTGTGGGGAGTTGTCGCTCAATTTTTACATACACTTATGCAATTGTTTTAGTATTTGTGTGGCCGGCTCTGCATTATATGCTAATATATATACATACATTCAAATATGTGTATTGGCAAAAATATTGTGCTCAAATTTCACTCACCCATATGCTCGTACTCCAACGGCGCCGGTGCAGTTGAGTGGATATGCTGAATTTGCTGAAATAGTAAGAGTCAAAAACATACATACATTTGTACCCTAGGCCACGCTCACGTTAGCCACCCTCAATCACTCAACCAAGATCACTCGCTAGTGATCTTTGGTAACGAGCGCTTCGGTAGTATCAAATCTACCAGCGTGCTGATAAAATGCGAAGATAACAAAAATAGTGTATTCTACCAAAAAATGTCTTTGGTGCGGAAGGCACACTAACATGCGTAATCTCGGGGAGTGAGGCCAACAAAAAAAAAATATTTAAGAATTCATGAGCTTAACACCGGCTTATAATAATTGAATTTCAATTATTATGTTTTCTAAGAGAAACTGAAAAGAATGAAACATTTACTGGCATATTGCTATGGAACCATTTCGAGAACGGCCAACGTAATCATCATCAGGCAATTTTGTTATGTTATCAAAGGTTTCACCGGGATTCGAACCGTGAATCACATGGTGAAACTGCAGTAGCCTTTAACCACTAGGCCAGAGCCGGCCACACAAACACTAAAACAATTGCATAAGTGTGTGTAAAAATTGAGTGACAACTCCAAACAGTGTGCTAAAAGAAAATGTGGACTGTGAAATTTGAAATTAAAAAGGACGTTTGTTATTTGGTTTCAAGCTAATCCTGACTATATTTATATATCTATATATATAAAAAGAAGTGTACATTTTGATTGTCACTCCATAACTCGATAACGGATAGAAAGATTGCCATGAAATTGTTAGGAAAGATACAGGAAGGAGAGATGATGGTTAGTTGATTTTGATATCCCAAATCGGTTTAGCCATTCTTGAGTTATGATTTTTTTTTAGAAAAAATTTAAAATTTGAAAATTTGGTATATAAATTTGCCTATATTAGTATTTGCGATCCTTTTTTCCGGGAAGTTAACCAGAGACGGACTGGGACTGGGATTACAACTAGGACCAGGACTGAGACTCGGAGTGGGAATGGGACTGGGACTAGGACTGGAACTGGAACAAAATACATACCACCCTCTGGGACAGGCAATAAGGGATGAAGAAGAATGAGAAGAAGGTGAGAGGAGAGAAAAGAGAGAAGTAGAAGGATACTGAGAAAGAAGTATAATGAGACGAATATGGAGATAGATGAAGCGAAAAAGACGGAAGGAGGAGTGAATAAAAGGATCAGGAAAAAGTGAAGAGAGGTGGGCGAGGGCAGAATTAGACGGAAAAAGCTTATTAAAAAATTCAGATAGGCCAAATTTAGGGCAGAACAACGTCTGCCAGGTCTGCTAGTATTCGTATAACTAAGAACGCGGAGGTCGAGCTAGTCAGATAAAACTTTTTCATAAAAGAAGGTATGGTGTTTCTTCAATGCAAAATTTACTTTAAAAAATTCACTTTTTCATTAAGAAAGAACTATAAAACAAAGTAAATGTAAAGATAGAAATATATATTTTCAAAACATAAAGTTATTCAATAAAAACAAAATTATGAAAATTAATAAAACTAAGTAGAACGTATAAAAATATACTTTTATTAAATTGTCAATACTTATTAATAATTAATTAACTTTTATTAATTATTAATAATCAATATTTAAATAGTCAATATTAATATGTATGTTCAAAGGAACTTAATAATACTAACTAAAACGTATTAAAAGTCGCTTTAACATTGCAGCATATTGTTTTACTATGTGCCCAAAAAGTACCATGGACTTTTTCTTTTGCATTCACTGTTGATTTTAGTGAGTGACAAGCGAAATCAAACGATCGTGATCACACATCGTTAGTGTCGGTGTGAAAATACGAACTCAAATTGCACAATGTGCAACTTTTGGCCGGCTTTGCACTAGGCCATCCTGTTGGTATTTGTTTTCATGCTTAATTCAGTTTTTCTTATTTCTACACTAACAACACAATTGAGACATTTTGTCTCTATATTAATTTGTGTGCCATGCAGATTTGTTTTTGTAAAGTTCTTCTTCGTTGCGAATGAGAAGCTTTGTAAACTCAGGCTCAGTTAAACATATTTATGTGTTTGTCCAATGTTTGTTTAAGCAAACATACATATGTAAATATGTACAACTTAGCCTGAGTTTACAAAGCTTCTCATTCGCAACGAAGAAGAACTATACAAAAACAAATATGCATGGCACACAAATTAATATAGAGACAAAATGTCTCAATTGTGTTGTTAGTGTAGAAATAAGAAAAACTGAATTAAGCATGAAAACAAATACCAGCAGGATGGCCTAGTGGTTAAAGGCTACTGTAGTTTCACCATGTGATTCACGGTTCGAATCCCGGTGAAACCTTTGATAACATTACAAAATTGCCTGATGATGATTACGTTGGCCGTTTTCGAAATGGTTCCATAGCAATATGCCAGTAAATGTTTCATTCTTTTCAGTTTCTCTTAGAAAATATAATAATTGAAATTCAATTATTATAAGCCGGTGTTAAGCTCATGAATTCTTAAATATAAGTATAAACTGAACACACCATTAAACAAGCATACAAAAAAAAATATGTTAGAATTGATTTTGCCTATAATCAGAAAAAGAAAAGTAAGTACAAAAAAATTTAAAAAAGGCAAAAATTCAGATTTTAAAATTTTGAGTTAGTACTACCATAGGTAGCGAAAAAATGTGCAAAAAAAATGTGTATATGGTAGAAGATGGAGATATCAAAATACCGAGAAAATTTAAATGTCAAACTGACGAAGAAAATATAAAAAACGAAGGAAAAGGTGAGACAAAAAGAAAAAAGGTGTAGGCAAAAGTGCCACGATTAACTTATAAAATATGGTGTCAACGTGAAATCCAAAAATTATATATTTTCGAATGAAAAATGCTTGGCCCCGGAAATAGAATGCTCCTTTTTGCCCGTTTCCTACCAACTAGTTATGCCCCTTATGAAAATATTTGAATAATGATGGTTATAATATATAAAAAAATATATAAAAGCAATAATACTATCGGATGTAATGCCGGAAAAGCTCCTCCCTCCGCCCGTGTTTGTTGTTGCTTGTGTTTTTCTCTATTGTCCGCTTTGCCCAAAAATCGTCTTGTATTTTTTTTTTTTGTTGTATATGGTGTAGTGGCTGTTGTTGTTGCGGTCCAATGCCGCCGGTGAAAAATGCTGTCGATTCTGCCAATTTTACTGTGTTTTTGCAGTTGTTGTTGTGGCGTGCGCAGGCAAATAAAAATATAATGTAGTGCTTGTGGATGCGTGGTAATTGTTGTTGGGCGGTCTGCCGACAGTAAGATGTAATTGTTGTTGGGCGGTACGCCGCCACTATAAAAAAGTATGCGATGGCTGTTATGTTATGTCCTAAGTGACCAAGTTCTTGTAGTTGTTGTTGGGCGTTACGCCGCCAATATAAGGACGTTGTTGTAGGGCGGTACGTCGCCAATATAAAAAAGATGCTGTTGTGGTTGTTGCGGCCGTATGTTGCCAATAAAAAAAAGATGATGTAGTGGTTGTTGTTGTGGTGTGCGCTACCAAATTAAAAATATAGTGTAGTGCGAAGTGGTAGTTGTGGCCGTCGGTATGTCGCCAATTTCGCCTTTAGGCCGCACCCGAGATTTTCAATCCGTGCCCAGTGGTGCTTTCTAGCAGGGAGTGCCCTGTTAAGATACGAAAAGATAGGTTATTCTTGCAAAATCGCTAGCGCTAAAAATTGGTGGGGTTAAAAATATTTGTTGTCTGCATGATTATATGCTCACCGACATACATATGTCTGTATGAAGGAGTGCATACATGCATGCAAGTTTGCTTTTGGCTTGCTTGGAAAATTGATTATATAGAAGCCAGCTTCCCAGTGGGCATGCCAAGCTGAAAAAAAAAAACAATTCCAAAACAAAGGAAACCATTAGACTTACCTGGTTTTTAGCAGTTGCGACACATGTTGTAGTTTAGTTCATTTCTGCTGCAACGGTCAGGATCAGGAGCTAGGTGGCAAATCAGGTTTGTTTGGTTTTAACGTTCGCGATACACTTTTCGCCGCGCACTACACAATTAAAAAGGCGTTATCTTGCCAAACGATTTAGCAAACAGGCTTTAATTTCGGTTTGAGGCGCATACTAAAAACTTGGTGTATTTAAAAGATTTTTAAGTATTTAACACTTTGCACTTACACGCACTGGCACCGATAAAATGATACTTTGGCCGGTTGACTCACTTTTCCCCTTCTTATAGCCACCGCCGTGGTAAGGAACGTTACTCAGAAACATAAAATTCCTACCTATACATGCCAAACTTTCTTTTCGGCTTTCCCGTATTTTTCATCTATACAATCATGCACTCATACATTCACACGCTTACCGCTCCACGAAACGAACAACTACACAGATAAAATTGGTTCGTGCTTTGACCGCTCACACCGATGCATTCACACGTTCATAGCCTTGCACAAATGCACATCCCCATACACACCAGAACAAAACAAACCCATAGCCCATTCGTCAATGCTGCTAGGCTGTTCGCAACATAGTGACTGCTGCTAACAACCTGACGCCAACGCGCAACATCTTATTTCCGCTGCAACATTGTGTTCACTATAGGTACAATGTTGTCAATACATGATGTCATTAGATTAGTGGCAACATTGCGGCTAAGGCACGGACCTGGACACAAAACACATAAACACATGGACACATATACACGCTGCCACTCATACAAGCCAGTATGGAGACAGGCTGTCGTTACAGGCTCCGCAAGCATACCTGCTTGCCGCCGCTCCTCACCACCCAAACAGTCAGGTACGTAACATATACTTTAGGAGAGTTGTTTTGCTTTACTCTGATAGGATTCCTCTAGCCCCTCCGTTCATGCCGTGATGTCATTTGAAAGATCAGTATTACTAGATGAAACGTGTTCCTGGAGCTGTTCACAGTTAATAACTACTTCAGCCTCTTGGCATCTTCCCAAAATAGGTCCTTTGGTCAGTTTGAGTGCTGACTTGAACTCATTGAGTCCTCTTACCGGAATACGTCCATCTTGTTTTGTCATAGCCAGGGGTTTTCCTACAAGTATGTTCGGTGTTGATTTGTTTGCTGCCTCGACAACCCACAATTTCTTTGTCATACAATCTCCATCAACCTTTTCCCAGATTACTGCTTCTGATTTTGATGGTATTTGCTTACTCTCATCCACCAGCACTTGCTTAAGTGACACATCCGTGTTCTTATATCGCATCGTCTTGCTTTGCATGTCGATCTTGATGCCTTGATCGATTAAGAAGTCCACTCCAATTATGATTTCATCAACAATCTCTGCCACTATAAAACTGTGTACTAACCTGACGTTCCCAATTGCGACTTCACATGATACTTCTCCTAGAACCGTGGTGTCTTCTCCCGTGGCTGTACGCAATCTTGCTCCACGCAATGGTCTTATCTTCTTGTTGACTAAATCCGCTCGAATGATGGAATTAGATGCACCCGTATCTGCAGTCAGTGAACGTTCCTTTCCATCCGCATGTCTTTTAAAGTTGGCGAAACTGTTTTTCGTCGGAATTTTACCTTAGGCGATGCCACGAAGAAATACTGCGCCAAACTTGCACCAAAATTCATAAAAGCAAAAGTCGTAAATGTAAAGGGAAATTGTATATATGAGCTTGAGGATGTAGCGAGAGGAAGGCGGGGGATGTATCATCGCAAAAATATTCAAGAAGATAAAAACAACGCACTAACACTCTAGGTGGGGGGGTTGTGTACTGGCGTACCTGACAAAGTTACAATTCATCCATTTAATATAATTTTATATCTAAAATCATATCGGGTATGTGTTTGAGTACTTTTCACTTCCGGTGTATACATTGCGGTGCAAGAAAGTAACTCACCACACCACGATCAGAACACTTCCTTTTATATCATTTGATACCACTTCAAAAACAGCTGAGTGCTATCTGTCAGAAAATAGCCTAGCTAGACTTCCGGAAGGAACATGTTTTTTCTTTCTTTCTGAACGATATATCGAGGAGGTAAGATCAGTGGAGATTAAGCGAATTTGGTTTTTTTCCATATACATATGCACACACATGTGTTCTTTCTAATTAATTCTATCTGTCCGCATACGCAAAGTTTATTTAAGACCGCAAGTAAAGGCTAAGTCTAAGTTTATGATCGAGTGTAATCGCATCGCGCGATGTGACGAGAAACGCTCCATCGCTTGTTACATTTTCGCTAGCGTTATCGCTGGAGATTGAGTATTTATAGTAGAGCGAAATTGCAAGCGATGGAATGCTCAACAATATAACTTGCACTAGCGCACATCAGACCGCATCAGCTTATTAAAAAACTAACATTTATAAAAAAATCCATAAAGTGGTCAGCAAATAAATATAATAAATATAACTTAACATTTTTTATTCACGTTGTGGAAGTGTAGAGAAAGCAACATGCGTAAATTAACTCGTAAAATTTTATTATTAGAAAATAGCTATTTGTTACGAAAAAAATATTTAAAAAGTATTCATAAGAAAAAAATATCAAGTACATCTAATCGCGATTGTGGTAAACTGCATGACGCAAATTCCACAAACACTGCTTGTCACGTACCTTTTCAATAAAAACATCCATATTGTTTCGCTAATTTCGCTCAACTAAATATAAAAAATTTTGGTTGCAAATTTTCGTCGCTTGTGTCGCTTGTAATCGCTCAATTCGCTTTACGCTAAATCGCTTTGTCATAAACATCTCCATATGCACTAATATAATTGAACGCTAACAGCGATTCTCATCGCATCGCGCGACGGGATTACGCTCGATCATAAACAGCCTACAAAAGATGTATTTCGTTGCTAACTAGTGCAATTAAAACACTAGCTAGCTTACCGAATTGCATGGAAAGCAACAATAAAAAGTAATCGAGTTGAGTTGGCTAAGCGCTTTCAGTTGAAACCGCTTAGGTAATTGTCGACCTGATTGATAATGTTGTATAGTGTTGCATATTCAAAAATAGGGCACTATTGTGAACGAGCGAATGAAATGAACATACGAATGTGCAGATAAACAAAAATAACAAAATAACAGCGTGGCGGCAGGGTGACATACATACAAACAAACACACGCATTTCATGTATTTTGTTTGTTTAGGCCACAGGCCTAAATATATCTCCCCCCCCCCCCGTAACATAACTTTCTTTGGCTATTTTCGTTCGTTACTACCACCCACTCACTATACACACGGGCATGTGTGAGTGGTAGTACGTATGTATCCTAGATTTTTACCGCTGAGAGCCCGCGGTACAGCAACTTTGTTGCCGGGAAACCCAACGAAGGAGCTGTATCGTGGGTTCATCGGCTCATGTAGCAAAGAGTCTCGTCCTCTCTTTTGATCCAGCAGCCAGCAAAGGTACACGTAATCACACGTCCACGTAAGTGCAAATTTTCATAATTATTATTACATATATCATTTTCCACAACATTTGTTAAACCTTTTCTTAACACTTGTTGTATTTATATAAATAAAAGCACACTGTGAATTCCTTTTTATTAATACGAAACCCTTTTGGTGTTTTTATTTTCTTCCTCTTTTTTCGCCTTAACTAATCTTTAACAAATACGTGGGTGCGTGCCGTTGCCACCACGCATTTGTCCATGGTCCTTCGAGCCGGATTTGAACCAGCGACCTGTGGATGTACAGGGCGGCTGCTCCAGGCTACACCATCGCCCATCATGCGGCGTTTCGTGCCCATTGCGCCGACGGCCATCGTACGAATCGAATCGCGTGGGCATTTATACCTGGTTCGGGCCATTACTGATCCCTGCGCCACCAGCACGATCGTCGATGCGGAGCTGGTACGCGACTTACAATTGGAGTGCCAAGGGCATGGACAATGCACCCTCATACTGCGCGGCAAATTTGGAGCGTCGACGCGCATAACAACCCAAGCAGCCTTCGTCGAAAGCCATTTCCGTCTGAGGCCACCGTCCAATGTGGACCCCAAGATTGCCGCGCCCTTTGAGTTCATGCGGCTGGCGGATCCGCAATTCTATCGCTCATCACCGATACGGCTTACACTCGGCGCTGACATTTACGCCGAAATGATGGTGAGCGGTATACCGGCATCGACAGTTGGCGGTCTCCTAACCCAACCGACCGTGTTCGGGTTGGTGGTCTCGGTAGCCTGCCAAAAATAAATATCCGTCTTTCACGCCTCACACATGCACCATCTTATATATATTTAAGTAAATATGCACGGAATTTAAAACCACGTACGTATATCTAATAACTTCTTTTCTTTTTCCACAGGAGAGCGAAACGTGAGGTCAACCATATGGCGTGCAGTGCTTGCAGTCCGCATCTGCACTGCCTTCTTTCATTACACCGCCTTACTGGACGTGCGATCACGTGGCATCCCTTTTTTTAATTTTTTCTTTGTTGCTTACGGCAAGGGGCCGGTATGTTTACGCCACAGGCCTAAATATATCTCCCCCCCCCCCTCGTAACATAACTTTCTTTGGTTATTTTCGTTCGTTACTACCACCCACATATTCTTGTGATCACTATACACACGGGCATGTGTGAGTGGTAGTACGTATGTATCCTAGATTTTTACCGCTGTGAGCCCGCGGTACAGCAACTTTGTTGCCGGGAAACCCAACGAAGGAGCTGTATCGTGGGTTCATCGGCTCATGTAGCAAAGAGTCTCGTCCTCTCTTTTGATCCAGCAGCCAGCAAAGGTACACGTAATCACACGTCCACGTAAGTGAAAATTTTCATAATTATTATTACATATATCATTTTCCACAACATTTGTTAAACCTTTTTTTAACACTTGTTGTATTTATATAAATAAAAGCACACTGTGAATTCCTTTTTATTAATACGAAACCCTTTTGGTGTTTTTATTTTCTTCCTCTTTTTTCGCCTTAACTAATTTTTAACAAATACGTGGGTGCGCGCCGTTGCCACCACGCATTTGTCCATAGTCCTTACAACGCCGGTAAAGAGAACCAGTCACATAATTACAGTCCACTCCACTCCCTAGGCCATTAATTAGAAGCACCATTCGTGATAATCAAGGAAGCAGATCCACCAAACACGCATTTGTACATGGAAGATAATATTAAACATCCTTTACGATCGTGGTAATATAATCGTCAGCACACAACAATCTTTTTGGCAACACCAACATCAACAACACCGACAAAAGAAACCAGATTCCATTACTCCGGATCGACAAATTAATTAAAAGGTACGTGGTTTGTTCCGTGCGTGGTAGTGTTGTTAACAAATATTTCAAAATAAATTATAAATTGTTTCTTTCCCATCAAAAAAGTGCAAGTGAGTGTTAAGTGAAAGATTTATATTTCGTACAAAAATAGAAGAAAAAAAGCGCTTAACGCAGTTACTTAAAGTTTGTGCATCACGCCTTGTGACTATCCGGAATAATCCCCCACCAGCGGTAAGATTTTCCGGACACAGCTCAAGGTAGCACAACACTGCTCCAAAAGGTTAACATAACCTAAACACCGCTTAGCGCAATTGTTTTACTTTCGCCTTTGCATAATTTTCATAGAAAAAAATAAAATATATATATATATATATATGTATATATTCAAATATGACATGACAACGAAGAGCGACTCGAAGCGAAAGGGCAGTTAGTTGAGAAGAGTTGACGAAGAACATTAAAACGAGTTGGTATTGCGCGGCAGTAATTAATTAATTGAAATTTAAAATATCATAAACTTTGTATTTCCTAAACTTTGTATTTCCTAAAACTGAAGAATTATTATTCTCACTTCCGGCAATATACAAATCAGTTTTGACTGATCTAATTTGGTTATATAAAAGTTCACATTCCTTGGTTAAATTACCAAAAAGTCCATAACAAGCGTACATATATTTTTTTCTTTTACCACTGACACCATTTTTGCACTAGCCAGTACTTATTGGCTTAGACAATTCAGTAGAAAATCTGCATTAGCACATTCCTTAACATTTACGTGGGTGCGCGCCGTTGCCACCACGAAATTATACTTATTCCACTTAGCACATAAGCCTCTATACAGTCCGTTTTTTACGTTAGCCATAACTTATCGGCTTACACAATCAATTGGTAAATTTGTGTATACATACGCATACACCAAATCTTATCACTAATCACATTATCACTTCCAAGTTCGGTCCTTTGGCAACTTTTTCACTCACTACACTCTGCAAAGGCAATTTCTTCTTAGTTTTTTATAAATTCATCGGTTTTCATTTTTTTACATAATGGAGACCTATACACGCCAAGCAGATGCAGTGACGGAGTATGAAAATGACTTCAACGACATGTCACCTTCACAACACAGTAAACACTCCCTAATATACCAAAGGGACGAGTTAAAAGCTCTGTGGGAAGCTACGAAGGTGACATGCGAAAAGCTCGTAGGTTCATCAGAGCTTGAGTCAAAGGACCTATCAGCTATCAAAAAGAAGCATAAAATGTGCTATTTCAGCTTCCTAAAGTGTCAGGCGGCAATAGCTGAGCTTTTGGAAGAATTTGAAAAGAAAGAGAAAAAGGTAGGAGTCCCAGATAATATGGAATATCATGTGCGCCTGCCAGCGTGTGATACGGATATTTTCAAGGGAGACTATATTTCATGGCCGTCCTTTAGGGACATGTTCACTGCCATATACATTAATAATAGTAAACTCCATGCAGTAAAAAAGCTATACTATTTAAGGCAAAAAACCCAAGGGGAGGCCAAAGAAATCGTGGAACGGTGTTCCTTAACGACAGACGGTTTCGATACAGCGTGGAAAAATTTATGTGACCGATACGAAAACAAACGTATCTTGGTCAATACCCAATTAAAAATTCTTTTTAGTTTAAAAGCAGTTGAGAGTGAATGCGGTAGCTTCATTAAAAAACTGCAACGTGAAATAAACAATTGTACCTCAGCGCTCCAATGTCACAAGATTGACATATCAAACTGGGATGTAATTCTAACGTATTTGTGCTCCACAAAGCTGCCAGAAACCACACTGGCTCTATGGTAACAAACCATAGAAAATAAAACAGAAATTTCAAAATGGGCAGATATGGATAAATTCTTATCCAGCTGATTCCAAACGTTGGAAACTGTAGTAGATATAAGAGGGGATACGGTTTCAAAACCCTCTAAGCCACATGCTTCTCGTTCCTCGGCAGATACATCGTCGAAAAGACTAGTGCAACAGTAGCCAAACCTACGTGTAAGATGTGCAAAAGTACTGCACATCGAATTTCAAAGTGTGAAAAGTTCTTACGTTTAACACCCAATAAACGGTTTGAACAAATTAAGAGCAGCCGTGGGTGTATAAACTGCCTTTCTGCTGGCCATTCGGTGACAAAGTGCACCAGTCAAATGAACTGTGCCACATGTCATTTAAGACATCATAAGCTGCTTCATATTTCGAATCAGCCAAAACCAACAAATACTTCTGACACTATCGGAGCATCTACCTCACGGGAAGCTCAAATACGACGCAATGCTGAAAGAGAAAACGCTCCGATTAATAATGTGAACTCATGTTTCGCAAACACAAATAAAGGGGTATTACTAGGGACAGCTCAGGTCAATATTCGTTTTAATGGTGTTGACTATTCGGCGAGAGCCCTAATAGACTCGGGATCTGAATGCTCATTCATTACCGAGAAACTAAAGCGCAGAATTAATCTGCCATCCAAACACCTGCATGCCCAAGTTTCGGGCATCAATAATACAATGTCTGCACAAGTAAAAGAAGCGTGCAACATACAATTGTGGTCACCAACAGACCCATTAATCGAGATCAATACGATCATGCTGGTTTTACCACAATTAACAGGGAATCTTCCAACTTGCCAAATAAACCCAATGACTAGGCAAGCATTCCCTGACTTAGTACTGGCTGACAAAAGATTCTTTGTCAATGAGCCAGTCGACTTAATTCTGGGCGGAGACATATACCCCCAAATTATGCTAGGCGGTATTAGGAAGGACGTGCTAAACACATTAATAGCACAGGAACGGTGTTCGGCTGGATTTTGACAGGCCGGACAGATGCGGTTGAAACAAATAAGACCCTAGTTTCATATTTCAATGAGGTCACTTTAGATAAACAATTGGCGGCTTTTTGGGAGATAAAGGAAATTCCAAAGAAAAGGAGCATCAATAACGATGACACTTACTGCGAGGAGCTATACAAATCCACAACAGTTCGGAACAACGATGGCAAATACGTAGTCTCCTTACCCTTTAGGAAAGAGTTTAACTTAGGGCCCTCATTAAGAAGTGCGTGTTCTCAATTTTATCGCAACGAGACACGACTTGCGAAAAACCCAGTCCTTCAAACGGAATACAATAGAGTTGTATCCGAATATGAAACTTTAGGGCACATGAAACAAATAGGCAATATTTCGCCAGACTCAAATGACTGTTACTTCCTACCTCACCATGCTGTTATAAAGGAGGGAAGTACAACGACAAAAGTCAGAGTCGTATTTAATGCATCTAGTCCTACCACTAATGGCAAAAGTCTAAATGATGCCTTATATCCAGGTCCGATTCTTCAATCCGACCTGACAATTCTTATTCTACGTTGGCGGCTGTTCAAATACGTATTTAACAGCGACATAGAGAAAATGTATCGCCAAATATGGGTCAATGAAGACCAAACAAAATATCAGCGAATCATATTTCGCAAATGCCCCGAAAACCCAATTAACATTTACGAATTGAAAACAGTAACCTTTGGTGTTAATTGTGCTCCGTATCTTGCGACTCGGACGCTGCACCAACTGGCTGATAACGTGGAGACATCGCATCCAATGGCAGCAGATATCCTGCGAAATTGCATGTACGTTGATGACGTACTCGCCGGTGGACACAGCATCGAAATTGCAATCAAGGCAAGGGACGAGATATCATCGGCATTGCAATCGGCAGGTTTCCCATTGCGAAAATGGACGTCCAACTGCAAGAAAATTCTACAGGGTATACCGAAGCAACACTTATTAAGCGAGGATTTTCTTGAGTTTGAAGACACCAGCATGGTAAAAGCGGTAAAAGCACTCGGTAACAGATGGAACGCTCATTTCGACTACTTCTACTTTGCAGCGAAACCATTTGATAATAACCCTACTGTAACAAAAAGGTCAATACTTTCTGCGATAGCAAAGCTTTTCGACCCTCTTGGCTGGCTGGCACCAGTCGTAATTGTAGCCAAAATTATAATGCAAAATATTTGGTTGGAAGGCACGGGTTGGGACGAAGAAGTATCACCAACTACTCTAGATCGTTGGACCGCATTTATGCAAAATTACGGAAAAATCAACGATATCTGCATACCGCGATGGGTTCATTTTACCCCAAAGGACAGCGTCGAAATACACGGATTCAGCGATGCTTCGGAAAAAGCATATGCCGCCACTGTTTTCCTGAGGGTACAAACGAAGCATCAAGTCTTCACCAACTTGCTGATGGCCAAGACGAGAGTAGCCCCGGTCAAAACTATATCATTGCCACGATTGGAACTCTGCGGCGCAGTCCTACTTGCAGAAATGATAGAGTCGGCCATAGAAAATATGCAACTTTCCAATATTAAAGTAACCCTTTGGACAGATTCGACTATATTACTGGCATGGATCCGAAAACCACCATGTTCGTGGTCAACGTTTGTGGCACATCGAATAACGAAAATCATCGACAAAGTTGGAGACAAAGTATGGCGGCATGTAGACTCTGCGTCAAACCCTGCAGATTTGGCGAGCAGAGGCCTCCTCGCTTCGGATCTAATCGACAATTCTTTGTGGTGGCAGGGACCTTCTTGGTTACAAGAAGACAACGAAAATTGGCCAACACAAGAAGAAGATTACAACACGAATATCGAAGAAAAGAGGGCGAAAGTTCATGCAACATCGGTCAAAAACAACTTTGATCTTCTGGATAGGTTTTCCGATTTACCAAGGGCTTTGCGGGTTATATCCTATATTCTTCGGGTTTTCCAGAATACGCACCCAACAACTAAAGCCTCCTTTAAAACGGATTCTCATTCGATAGCCTCTGACGAAATAGAAAAAACAACACGAAGATTGATAACAGTATGCCAAAGGCAACATTATCAAGAAGAGTACGCAAATTTGAAGTCAGAAAACCTAATAAATGGCAAGAGTGAGATTTTACCCCTGAATCCATATATAGACGAAGAAGGCATCATTCGAACTGGGGGGCGGACTGGGGCATCCAAAGACATGTCTCATAACGAAAGTCATCCCATTATCCTTCCTTACACTTGCAGGTTATCCAGACTTATAGTTCAATCCTCTCATGAGACCACCCTGCATGGAGGGAACCAGCTGATGCTACGTCATATCCGCACTCAGTACTGGATCCCACGCGTTAAAGTCATGATAAGGTCGGTTATCCACAACTGTAAAGTCTGCACTATTTACAGGAAGCGGACACAAACGCAACTTATGGGGATCCTTCCGAAAGAGCGCACCACCTTTACTAGGGCCTTCACAAACACTGGGGTAGATTTCGCGGGACCATTCGATATAAAATCCTACCGAGGGAGGGGATGTCGAATTTCAAAAGGATATGTTTGCCTGTTTGTCTGCTTTTTGACGAAAGCCATCCATCTAGAAGCGACAAACGACCTTAGTACCGGGTCCTTCCTAGCTGCCTTCGCCAGATTCGTATCCAGACGAGGCTGTACGAAAAACGTTTACTCCGACAATGGTACTAACTTTATCGTAGCTTCTCGATCTTTACGATCCGAGTTTAAAGCATTTCTGCGTGAAGCAAGGGATAGAATGGCATTTTCTACCGCCAAGCGCTCCTCAGGTTTGTGCGCGGGAGGTTTGTGGGAAGCGGGGGTAAAAAGTTTTAAGACCCACTTTAAAAAGATCGCGTCCGATCATAAATATACTCTCGAAGAGTTTACAACCCTCTTATGTCGAATTGAGGCCTGCCTCAACTCGAGACCTCTAAGTCCCTCATCCAACGACCCTTCCGACATGGAGCCGCTTACTCCAGGCCATTTTCTCGTAGGTGGGCATCTTTTAGCTCCACCTGAACTCGACTGTAGTGAAAACCCTGCCTCCATTGTAAACCGATGGCAAAAGATGAAAGCCCTTCATCAGACCTTTTGCAAAAGATGGAAATCGGAATATCTCACCGAGATCCAGAAACGGTATAAATGGAAACATCCACAATCCAACTTAAAACCTGGGGACCTAGTCGTCATAAAAGAGGATAAGCTGCAACCAACCGAGTGGAGAATGGGGAGAATCGGCAACACACATCCAGGTTCCGATAACCGTGTACGTGTTGTTGACGTCAATACAATTAAGGGACAAATTAGCAGACCAATCGCGAAACTGGTACTACTTCCGCCCAACGACAACGAAAATGAACTTTAATAGTCCACATTCCTCTATTCCAAATAACCCAGCTCTCGTTCACCCCGAACGAGGCCAACACATCCGATAACCCAGCTCTCGTTCCCCCGAACGAGGCCAACACACCCTAACGCAGATAAACTATCTGCCCCAGAATACAATTTAAGCAGCAATTACACCCCTCAAAATCCATCGAAACTCTGTCAAATTACACAGATATCGATTCTACAAAAAGAATTTTTTCTAATATGCATGGAAATTTTCTTCAGTGTTATAGAAATTCATAACAGCCAAAGGAAAGTTCCCTTGCGTATTGCGAAATCCCTCAAAGTTCTTTTCTTTTGCGTTTTGCAGTATATGTATGTTGTATACATTTAAAAAAAAACAAAAATTGTATACATATTTTTAATGTGTGTTTAGAATCTTCAGTACACCTAAACTTCTTACGTTTAAGGGTATGTTAGCGTAGGCGTGAAATTCCTACAATGGTATGAGGACCCGAAACATAGCCGTGTATAACGATTTTTTCTAAATTTTCTACAACGCCAAGCGATGCGAACAATGATCTATCCGTAGATTTAGATGCTGCGCTCGCTTATTCACGATTGAAGTTTGTATGGGAGATTTTAACAGCTTAGACTGTTACATCTACCGGTAATGTGCTCAGTGCTGGACCACCGAATGAGGCGCCATCAACAAGCAATAACAAAAATAAAACGGAGCAGCACTATAGCTTTTCTGCGGTATTCGATAGTAGCGTAGGACAGGACGAGGTATACTGTATTTGCATTGCACCACGTATTGAGAGTGCAGATAGCTTTACGTTGTTAACACATGGCCCATCGGGTTCTGGTAAAACCTTTACATTATTGGGCACGCCTAACAACCCGGGTATAGTACCGCGAGCTGTAGAAAATGTTTTCAACATGAATGCTTTCAACATCGATCCCACACCGGCTATGAAATTGAGAATTGTAAACATTTTAGATTATAATGCTTTAGCTCGAGAGGAGAGCTTACGGAACGCTTTGCTGGACGCATGCGCCAACTTAAATGAAAATCATGAATTACTAGCGAAATTTATAAAAACTTAACATCATTTTCAAACCATACCACAAGATGGAGTTTCTATATTTATTTGGATACCCTTTGTCGAAAGAAAATATTGAAAACCATTCCCAAGAGTGCAGTAAATCCAGCAAAAATTAAGCCTAAGACTTCACCACACAGGTTAACCCCAACAAAACGCAAAGCCACTCCTATAGAACGCAAGATCGCTACTCCAACCGTACACAACAGTTACACATTAAAGCCCTAAAAATATATTTATTCGGATAAAAAGTGATGTGCCATCACATTTACATGCATTACTCATAAAAAGTTTTGTAAAAAACGATATGACATAGCCACTGAGTCATAAAGTTGCGTAGGACGTATTCAGTGTTATACTATGTTCAAACAGAAAAACAAATTGAGGAAATTTCGATTTGAATTGAGTGCTGTTCATACAACTCGATTTAGCTTACACAGTAGTAATTTGATAGCTGGTTGGCTCATCTCTACAGCAAGAACATACCTTTGTTCAGACTGTAAAAATTAACACGCACATTATTAGGCGAATGAAATAGTATGAAAACACAAAACTTTGAAATTTTTGTGTGTTGTAAGAAAATGTGTTCAATGTTTTGGTTTCATTTTGAGTTTGCCATCTTCTTTTGACAATCCCTACTCCAGTGAAATGAAAGACATAAAATCAGCTGATAAGATGAGCCAACCACATAGTTCAACCATGCGTAACTGACGTTAAAATATACTCAATAAACACACTTTACAATGTTGCATTTGCAGTTTGAAACAATTTATTACGCAATTTTTTTTAAATTGGCAATTTATTATTACAATTTATTATATGACAAATTGCGTAATAAATTGCCCAAATAGTATAAATTGCCAATTTGGTGTCTGTTTGAACCTAGTATTAGGTGCATAGAAGCGGATTTTATTGGTTATTGGTTAGTTTTAATTTTTGAATATCGTAAACATGTTAAGTGCCGTTGTATCTATCAAAAAATTTACCAAAACAACTACATATTCATATATGAATTTAACTGACAATCGGAATATCGAATTATGGACAATTGAAATATTAGGGGGACTCATGATAGCATATAAACTTATAAGGTGTAAAATTATATCCATTTTCACACGCTGTTATATGAACGCACCTAGTAATACTCTTGATAAACTTGATTGTTTATCAGCTGTATTATTGCCGAACAACATTTTTTGATTGTTACACAAATTAAAAAATGCCAAGACTAAGTGAAAACTCAAAACTAAAACGCCTTTACTCGCTGATGTTGGAGATTTTTGATGAAAATGCCGTCTGTAATGTCTGCAAGGTTGCATTCCTTTGAGTTTACCGCGTTTACACAATGAAATGTGCGCGTAAATTTATACAAATTGTGTAAATGATTTTTCATACAAAATTTGACAGCTCGTGCGTAAACTAGATAAATTTATACGTTTACACACTTTATAAGGCATTTATACGGTTACATGAGTCCCCCTATTACGTTTAGCATGATTTTTTCCTAACACTTTTTTTCTAGTTAGCAGTTAATATTCATTTTATATTTTTCACATTTTTTCTTAACTATTGTAGTTTGAAGACAATTGTTATTACCGGTTTTATTACCCATACAACTTCATGTTTGTAGAAATTATTTAGTAGATGCACAAGCAGACTGCATTTAAATACTTAAATAAATACAAAATACAAATACATAAACCTGTATTAACAAATTCATAGGCATGTGGTATACAAAAAAGGCCCTAATCGGTTTTACAGAAGGCGCGAGTATATTTCAGTACATTCAGTAGTTTGGTGCAATTGTAAACTAACTGAAAATAAATTTGGAACATAAAGGACTACTAGCTCCGATGTACCTACACACATAGAATATTCCAAATTATTTGCTAATAAGTTTTGAAGCAAGATTAGGTGAGGGAACTGCAGCGGTAGTTTCCAGAAAACTGCGCATGTCGATGCTAAACGGGCACAGAATGTGTTTAGGCGGGGCTTGCCCAAGGGTGACCCCTGGTACAACGGGCATAAAAACTCTCATAACTAGTAGCTTACCTGCAGAGCTACTGGGCAAATGTTCTCCCTACAAAATGGTTTAACAATTCACTACTCAAGCGATACGCTTGAACTATACAATAAATACAAAAAAAAAATGTGGACTTTGAGCAAATTTATCACTATTCCTTGGTTACAATTGCGTTTAAGTATGCTCAACTCTTTCGAAATTGCGGTGTCGGCTTATAAGGACCTCCTTGGCAATCAGTTGACAAATGTGTCTGTTCTGTCAACATTATCTGGGCAAACGTCCGGACACTTAAGAAGGCTATATTCCCTTGCTTTGAACTTCAAACCATGTTTCTTTCACTATTCAACCTTTGTTCAGTAGATAGATCCACAAATAAACTGTGTTCATCAATTACTAAATTTCTCTTAATTTTTTATGGGATCGGCTAGATAAACCGATTAATCGGGTGATGAGCATCGGCCTCTGCATCGGTCCGATTCTACTCGATATACGGGCATTTAGAACTCTAGTTTTAATGCATTCAAATTTCGTACCCTACCCCTACCTGTAAAAAACGTAGTTCGGTAAAAACTATTGCTTAGGGCCTTTGTGAATTAAGCTGACGATATGCTTTCTTTTCGTATATTAATCAAAACATCGGTGACTGATGATAAAAGGGCAAATAAAACAAAAAAATATGCCACTGCGCAGAAGCTCTAAGCATTTAGGTATACTTAAACTTTGAGGGCTTGATAGATAGAAATAGATAATAAAATATAAAGGTTTAGATACCTATAAAATCACCCGTATGTTACAATTGTGTTTCCAGCCGCTAATGTTTCAAAAATTGTATAAATTAAGAGTAGCCTTATGTTTGTATAAATTGCCAACTAAAATTTTTCTCATACCCTGTTTATGATGGGAAAACATTTTCCAAGCTATAGAGAAGTTTTTGAACATGACAAACTGACGTCGAGGTGTGCACCGAATTTCCACTTTGTAAAATATTTCGAATTGTGATTTTATAAGATCTCGTAACTGCAAAATCAAACTGGCATCGTTGGCTGGCAATTCACATTTAATCCAATTATCTAAGGACATGATCGTTTTCCGGCAGTTTATGTCGGTATTTTGCTTCAACGACGTCGACTCTACCTTTTTCATTAGTTGATGGTTTTCATCATTTAATGTTTCTTCTGAATCAACATTTTTGGAATGAGAAATTGAACATTTATTTGCTACTCGTGACTTTTCAAAAGTACTATCCAGTCATACGGGATTCCCTGAAAAAGAGAAATGAATTAACATTACATATAACAATTCTCTATCAATTAGCTTCCTTACTCACCGCGTGTGTTATATCAATGACTTTTTTCCATTCAGGAAATGGAAAAGCGTAGCAGATGTCAAAATCTCTACATTTAATGTCTGGCTGTCAATGATTATTGCAATACAAACGTTAGGCCTCATGCACAATCATCTCGCGCACTACACGTCACGCACTACATGCCGCACTACACGTCATGCACTACATGCCGCACTACACGTCACGCACTACACGTCACGCACTACATGCCGCACGAAATATCAAGCAAAACACGCCACACATGTCGCGTATTACGTATCTCGACCAATCATTCATTTGGTCGAGATTTAAAATACTCAATTCCACGAATATCAACATAATGTTGAATGGTGGAAGTGAAACTCTGTAACACTCTTTCAGCCAGGTTTCGAACCGTTCCGTGTGGTGGCAGGCCACTTGTTGTGAAAATAAAGTTCACCACAAACCAAAAATAAATTTTAGGACTACTTTGGCGACATCTGCCGACATAAAATAAATTATAAAATGCACTAAAGGCGCTAAAGCACCAGACACATCGCATGGATGCGTACTAAATCCGTTTTTTCTTCGTTTCTTTGCGCGCATAAGTATTCACTTATGGCCTTTAATTTTTATTTCAATTAAATTTTGTTTCAATAAAATGTTTCTTTTTCCTCTTGCGATAGTATATGAGAGATCATTTTTTTTTTGGCTTACGCCACCCAAACAACATTCCGTCAACCTCAATTTGTGAATGATCCCAATGATACCAATATTCTTTCAGATCATGACCCGTTACCAAACTTTATTGGCCAAGTCAGAGGGAGGCGCAAAGCGTTTCGACGTTGCTTGCCAGCTCTGCGGCAGGGATCATAGCCTTAGGATCTGTGCCGAATATCGAAAAAAATCCCCAGAAGAGAGGTTGCGGGCAGTAATTCTGCATAAGTATTGTCCAAACTGTCTGTCGCCCTTTCACCGCGTGGACAAATGTAACAGCAAGTATCGCTGCAAGAGGTGCCAAGAGAAGCACCACATCACGCTTCATTTAGATGAGCGTCGAGCGGTATGCGACGAGACGACCACAAACGGCGAAGACAACACGTCCGACGACGCGTTGTCAATCAACCTCTCGGGACCGGCTAAATCCTTGGCTCAGCAAGTGGAAGAAGAAGAGGTGGAAGAAGAAAGAGAGAGAGCGTAAAAAGAACATGCGAAAGCGGAAATGAGGCCGTCAACGAGCAGGAATGGAATGCGCAGTTTCCGACCGCTGTTGCACCACGAACGAAGTGCGGAGGAAGAGAAAAAAGCTCGAAACCAACAAAATAATTGGCGTCACCGTGAGGTCGGACCCCATCGAAACTCAGCTAAATCGTCCAAACTCGCAAGGCAGCAACGGCGAAGGAAATCGACGCCATACTCTCTTGAAGCCCAAAGTACAATGAAGCTAACGCGCGACACGCCGGAAGTCTTGCGGACAGGGCGGCTGCTCCAGGCTACACCATCGCCCATCATGCGGCCTTTCGTGCCCATTGCGCCGACGGCCATCATACGAATCGAATCGCGTGGGAATTTACACCTGGTTTGGGCCATTATTGATCCCTGCGGCACCAGCACGATCGTCGATGCGGAGCCGGTACGCGACTTACAATTGGAGTGCCAAGGGCATGGACAATGCACCCTCATACTGCGCGGCAAATTCGGAGCGTCGACGCGCATAACAACCCAAGCAGCCGTCGTCGAAAGCCATTTCCGTTTGAGTCCACTGTCCAATGTGGACCCCAAGATTGCCGCGCCCTTTGAGTTCATGCGGCTGGCGGATCCGCAATTCTACCGCTCATCACTGATACGGCTTACACTCGGCGCTGACATTTACGCCGAAATGATGGTGAGCGGTACACCGGCATCGACAGTTGGCGGTCTCCTAACCCAACCGACCGTGTTCGGGTTGGTGGTCTCGGGAGCCTTCCAAAAATAAATATCCGACTTTCACGCCTCACACATGCACCATCTTATATATATTTAGGTAAATATACACGGAATTTAAAACCACGTACGTATATCTAATAACTTCTTTTCTTTTTCCACAGGAGAGCGAAACGTGAGGTCAACCATCTGGCGTGCAGTGCTTGCAGTCCGCATCTGCACTGCCTTCTTTAATTACACCGCCTTACTGGACGTGCGATCACGTGGCATCCCTTTTTTTAATTTTTTCTTTGTTGCTTACGGCAAGGGGGCCGGTATGTTTAGGCCACAGGCCTAAATATATCTCTCCCCCCCCCCCTCGTAACATAACTTTCTTTGGTTATTTTCGTTCGTTACTACCACCCACATATTCTTGTGATCACTATACACACGGGCATTTGTGAGTGGTAGTACGTATGTATCCTAGATTTTTACCGCTGTGAGCCCGCGGTACAGCAACTTTGTTGCCGGGAAACCCAACGAAGGAGCTGTATCGTGGGTTCATCGGCTCATGTAGCAAAGAGTCTCGTCCTCTCTTTTGATCCAGCAGCCAGCAAAAGTACACGTAATCACACGTCCACGTAAGTGCAAATTTTCATAATTATTATTACATATATCATTTTCCACAACATTTGTTAAACCTTTTCTTAACACTTGTTGTATTTATATAAATAAAAGCACACTGTGAATTCCTTTTTATTAATACGAAACCCTTTTGGTTTTTTTTTCTTCCTCTTTTTTCGCCTTAACTAATATTTAACAAATACGTGGGTGCGCGCCGTTGCCACCACGCATTTGTCCATGTTTTTTAATTCTCTGGCTGAGTGTGAAAAACATACTGCGCTAGAAGTAGAAATGCCATAGCAGCAAAAAAAAGTAACAATTAGCTGATAAACCTCCACCATCTGTATGGTTTTGGCATAATGAAACTGTTAAGCTAGTTGAAGCGTTTTCTTCAAGCTCGCTTGAAAAAAAATACACCTAAAGTATACCTACGCTTAATTGACCATCAGTTTCGCAACATAAAGTTATCTCCACTGATCCCACTCAAAAGCCGACCAAGATCAAGAGACCCATCCAAGGTGCATGCCACGAGGCCAGTTATCGCCGCTTGACCACCGCCGTTATTAAATTAAGTATAGATATCTATATATTTAAAGTATTCGGGTAGGATTTTTTTATATGGGTTATAAACCTTAGCTCGCATATCTTCGGTTCCAATAACCCAACGAAGTAATAAGGAAATGTAAGTATGGATGTCAATGGGTAAGTCGATGGGTGTTTTTTTTTTTTTTTTAGTCGTGTGCAATATTATATTATGTCTTGTTAGGGCTAGGGATTAGGGAGAAGGTGTCTTGGGTAGCTGTTCAAATACTCTGTCTCAGGCTGAAGCTCCGGGAACGAGCCAGTGCACACGCGGCAGTCGTAGAACAAAACTTAACCGGCCCTTCTAGACGACCCTCAATCGTTTCATTTTTCCACCCTGTCCACTAGTTCATAACAACGTACCATAGATGAACTAAATTTCACACAAATATATCCAATTTACCAATTAATTTTACTAAAAATAAATCGCACTTATCTTACTTACGTCTAAACGGTTATGGCCGTCCAACAAGGCGCGCCAGTCGCTCCTTCGCTCCGCCATCCGGCGCCAATTGGTCACACCAAGGGAGTTTAAATCGTTTTCGACCTGGTCCTTCTAACGGAGTGGGGGCCGCCCTCTACCTCTGCTTCCATAGGCGAGTTCCAATAGAAACACTTTTTTGGCCGGAGCGTCATCTTTCATTCGCATAACATGGACTAGCCAGCGCAGCCGCTGCGTTTTAATTCGCTGGACTATGTGGATGCCTACGTATAGCTCGTACAGCTCGTCATTAAATCTTCTTCTGTACTCGCCATCGTCCATAAATCTTTCGAAGAACTTTTTTCTCGAACACTCCCAAAGCCGCTTCATCTACTGTTGTCATGGTCCATGCTTCTGCCCCATATAGCAGAACGGGTACGATAAGTGACTTGTAGAGTATGATTTTCGTTCGCCGAGAGAGGACTTTACTTTTCAATTGCCTACCTAGTCCCATCTTTGCCGCTTCTTTTTCCAGTTTGGAGTAAGCAGAACTAACAGCGCCGGTGTTTAGGCCGATGATATCAATGTCATCAGCATATGCCAGTAATTGTACGCTTTTATAGAATATTGTTCCAGTGCGGTTTAGTTCTGCAACTAGTATAATTTTCTCCAGCATCAAATTAAACAAATCGCACGATAGCGGGTCACCCTGTATAAAACCTCGTTCAGTTTCGAACGGCTCAGAGAGGTCCTTCCCAATTCTGACTGAGCTGATGGTATTGCTCAACATCATTTTGCACAGCCGTGTAAGTTTTGCGGGAAACCTAATTCAGACATAGCGGCATATAGGCAGCTCCTTTTCGTGATGTCGAAGGCGGCTTTAAAGTTGACGAAGAGGTGATGTGTGTCGATTCTCTTTTCATGGGTTTTCCCAATATTTGGTGCATTGTGAAAATCTGGTCGATGGTAGATTTACCAGGTCTGAAGCCGCACTGATAAGTCCAATCAGCCGGTTCACGGTGGGCTTCAATCTTTCGCACAATACATTTGAAAGTACATTATATGCGATATAGGAAGGCTGATTCCACGATAGTTGGTGCATTTTGCAGTATTCCCCTTCGTGTGGACTGGGCAAAGAACACTTAGATTCCAATCGTCGGGCATGCACTCGTCCTTCCATATTTTGCGAAGAAGCTGCTGTATGCGCCTTACCAACTCCTCGCCGCCGTACTTGAATAGCTCCGCAGGCAATCCATCAGCGCCCACGGCCTTGTTGTTTTTCAATCTGGTTATTGCTATTCTAACTTCGTCATAATCGGGCGGGGGAACATATATTCCATCATCATCGATTGCGGGATCGGGTTCGTCATCTCTGTCCGGTGAATCGCTGCCTCGATTTAGGAGAGCAGAGAAGTGTTCCCTCCATAATCTAAGCACTCTCTGGACATCAGTTACAAGGTCGCCGTTTTCGTTCCTACAGGAGTTTGCCCCGGTCTTAAAACCTTCCGTATTTTTTGGTACACTTTTCGGGCGTTATTTCTGGTGGCTAGCAGCTCAAGGTACTCGCAGTCACGCCTTTCTGCTTCTGCTTTTTTCTTCCTGAAAAGGCGTCTCGCTTCCCTTTTCAACTCACGATAGCGTTCACACACTTCTCTTGTTGCGCTCGCTTTTAACGTAGCCCTGTAGGCAGCGTCTTTTCTTTCGGTTACAAAGCGGAATTCTTCATCGTATCAGTTGTTTTTTGGTGGCCGCCGGTAACCAATTTTTTCCTCGGCGGCAGTACGAAGTGCTTTGGTGATGTACTCCCACTGCTCCTGTATTCCTTCAGGATGAGTTGTGCTCTCAGAGAGCAGGCGTGAGAGTCGAGTTGCGAAATCATTGGCATTCTGTTGTGATTGAAGCTTTTCGACGTCTAGCTTTCCTTGTGTTTTTTGTTCCTTGGTTTTAGCCGCGCTAATTCGGGTGCGCATTTTGACTGCAACGAGATAATGGTCCGAGTCCGGTCCGCCGGGAACCAATTTTTTCCTCGGCGGCAGTACAAAGTGCTTTGGACATGTACTCCCACTGCTCCTGTATTCCTTCAGGATGAGTTGTGCTCTCAGAGAGCAGGCGTCAGAGTCGAGTTGCGAAATCATTGGCATTCTGTTGTGATTGAAGCTTTTCGACGTCTAGCTTTCCTTGTGTTTTTTGTTCCTTGGTTTTAGCCGCGCTAAGTCGGGTGCGTATTTTGACTGCAACGAGATAATGGTCCGAGTCGATGTTAGGTCCTCGGATCGTGCGCACATCCAAAACACTGGAGGCATGCCGTCCGTCTATCACAACGTGATCGATCTGATTGCGAGTATTTCGGTCAGGAAACAGCCATGTAGCTTGATGTATCTTTTTATGCATGAACCTCGTGCTGGATATGACCATGTTTCGAGCACCGGCAAAGTCAATCAGCCTCAGTCCGTAAGGAGAAGTTTCATTGTGTAGGCTAAACTTTCCGACTGTAGGGCCAAAAACACCTTCTTTGCCCACCCTGGCGTTAAAGTCGCCAAGCACGACTTTTATATCATGACGGGGGCAGCGCTCGTATGTGCGTTCTAATTGTTCATAAAAAATGTCTTTCACCTCTGTCGGCGCATGGGCGCAGATGAATGATATATTAAAAAATTTTGATTTTATTCGGATAGCGGCGAGACGCTCGTCCACAGGCGTGAACGACAGAACTTGGCGACAAAGTCTCTCTCCCACCACGAATCCGACGCCGAAACTGCGCTTATTCGTATGGCCACTCCAACAGATGTCACAATTTTTGATCTTCTTTCTTCCTTGCTTCGTCCAATGCATTGCTTGGATGGCAGTGATATCAGATTTTGCTTTGACGAAGACATCAACCAGCCGTGCATCTGCATTCAGGGAGCGGGCGTTCCAGGTGCATGCCCTCAATGCATTGTCCTTCAAAAGTTTGCCATGGTCTTCATCAATAGAGAGTGTATTTATCCGAGGCTTGTTGGTATATTTCATTGGAGTATCGTTTTACGTGGCGGGTCCCAAGCCCAGCGCACAAACCGCTCAGCGGGGGTGAAAATATTACTTGCACGTTTATATAGCGAGCCGCTTGCTCCAAGACAGACGCCCGCTTGCAGCCGCACCTAGAAGTGTACAGACGCTGCCGATGATATCTCCCCGGCCAGCCCTTAAACCAATTATGTCAGAGTGGCCTAGCCAGGTTGTCGCCTTCTCACATTAGCTCACCGCTAAACATCCGCTACTTAGAGGATATTTGGCCGTAAGCGACCGGTAGTAAGCTGCTTGAACCTCATGCAAAAGAATCGCTCTGGCCATTCCCAGGTGAAATCGCACTTATCACTTTTGATTAATACTCACAATTCTGTTGAGAAATATTAAACTTAAATATTGTTTAAACTTAAACTAAAAATTGATGTTGATTGTAGTCTTCTTTAGTAGCCTTCTGTAATTTAATTTAATTTAATTTAATTTATTTGGATTAAAGTCGACACAGACACAAAGCGGTCGACTACTAAGATATATAAAACATAAAATTAATGTTAGAATTAAAAATATTTAAATTCAACCATACATAGGAAAGAAAGTGCAAAATATCAGGCCAGACGTGACAGTATTGAATTATGCAACTCGGAAAACGAACATTCAAAACTGATGCAGTTATACAAGTTGTTGTAGTGCGAACACCAACTTCGCAGTGGATTAATTTTGGCAAAATTTTGCCGGCAAAGTGGTAAATAAAAAGGCACAAAATGCCTGGACGTTCTACCAGGAACAGCAAAATTTAGTCGACTAACAAGATCAGATGAGTCGATCTCGCCCATAATGAGCTTGTGAATGAACATTACCCCGAGTAAAGTTCTTCGATTTTCTAAAGTTGGCAGATTTATAAGGAGAAGCCTATTTCTATATGTTGGCAAATGCACACTAGAATCCCAGTTAAGACCACGTAGTGCAAATATAATGAATTGCTTCTGTACTGACTCAATACGCTTTATAAAGTTTTGATACCCTGGGCACCAGACACACGAACAATACTCTAAGATTGGTCGTACCAACGATGTGTAGAGGGTCTTAGTGAGATACGGATCATTAAACTCCTTAGCCCATCGCTTCACAAAACCGAGTATACCCGTTGCTTTGCTTACCATTGATGAGATATGCATATTAAAAGTCAGTTTAAGATCAAAAAGAACGCCTAGATCACTTACGACAGATATACGCTCCAAAGGCGTGCTGTTTAACGTATACGATGTCAAACTTGGCTTCACTCGGTGAAATGTCATTAGTTTACACTTCGAGCAATTCAACTAGTAAATTTGCAGTACACCAACATTGAAATGAGTCCAAGTCTGCCTGAAGAAACTCCACACGGGAAGACTCCGAAGGCAAGTATGAGTAACAAAGTTTAACATCATCTGCATACATAAGAGTTCGGGAATGTATGAGAGTTTGTGGTAAGTCATTTATAAACAAGGTAAAAAGTAACGGACCCAAATGACTACCCTGAGGCACACCAGACGTTACATCAAACAACCTAGAAAAGCTGTTTTTAAACAAAACTTGTTGAGTCCGATTCGTGAGATAGCTTTCGAGCCATGCAAGCAAATGCTTTGGAAATCCAAGTAAATCAAGTTTGTAAACTAAAAGCTCATGATTGACAGAGTCAAACGCTTTACTGAAGTCGGTATAGATCACATCCGTTTGCCTATTGTTTAAAAATCCATCCATTACAAAAGAAGTAAACTCTAGCAAGTTGGTAGTAGTTGATCTACGCGGCACAAACCCATGCTGGCAGGGCGATAATATGGAGCTACACATGTGTGCCGGTAAACGACGTAGTTACTTGAAAAAAGCTTAGCGTTAAAATTGTCAGGTTTTAACCAGGTCTCGGTGATAGCAACAACCTGCGCTGTAAAAGCGAAACTTTTAAAAAAAAAGGTATTTAATTTAGATCGTAAACCACGAACATTTTGGTAATGAACGACTATAGAGAGTGAGTCGGTGACTACTTTTTTGCTGTACCCGCGGTGAAGGTAATAGAGTTTTTTGGCACTATATTGGTATTTCTCTTGTACAAATGCACCACAGAATGCTCCGGCCAAAAAGAACTGTCAAGAACACTATCAACATAAATGTGTGGCACAGTTATTTAAAAAGATGAAATTTCCCTTTCATATTTAAAGTTAAATTTGGAAACTTCAACACTAGAATTATTAATATTAAGTTTAGAGCATATATAATTTGAAATATAATGTTCTTTTCTTCCAGGTGATCTTACTCCATTTGCTTTTTAGTTGTCTTATTGTTGTTGTTCCTTGGTTTAATGTTGATTGATGTATTTAAATGTTTTCACTTCATTATTTTACTATTTCATAGGATTTCATGATCCTTTCAAACTAATTTATATTGTCATACAATATTTCTCTGAATAAAAAATATCTTTTACAAAATTAAGACTTTTATAATCCTTTTCAGTTTTTTTTTTTTGTAATGACTTTAAAATTCTTTTTAAATTTTGTTTGTTAGGGTTTGTATAATCCTGTTTTTATTAAGTTTTTCTTTTCTTTTAATTTTCTTTTACAATTTTTTTTTTTTTTTTTTCTTTGAGTTGGAATTAATATAGTTCTTTTTTACATATTTGTGTCGAAAAACTTTTCAAAAAAAAATCAAGAAAAAAGGATTGATTTAACTTTTTTAACTTTTAAAAAACCACAATTTTAGAAGTGGTATTTCATTTAATTAAGATTAATATAATCTACTTCTATTTGGAACCACCACGATTTTTTTTAGTTTGATTCCCGACTTCCGTTAGGATTTATATTATTCTTTTAAAAACTTTTAGCGGTCGGGCGCCAATTAAAAATTTGTTCAAATTTTAAATATTTTTAATTTCATGATCTTTTTATGATCGTCACAAATTTTGTTCTGAAAATTTCTTTTGAAAATGTTGCATTTGATATTCATTCAAAAATCAGTTATTTCATTTCTTCAAACAACAGTGATCATGTGGCTTCCCAAGGCATTCGGTTCTATGTACCGGAGCGACTCGGGATTTTTTCCGACTAGATTTCATTTCAGTGTAACCCCATTTAATTTGTTGCGTCCTCGCACAAATTGTCATTCTCCCAGCAGCTCCTTGCTACGGAACTGCTGCATATTCTCTTGCTCCGGGAAGGTATCGAACCCAATCCGGGTCCGTCTCCTGACCCCGGTCCTGAGAAATGGTTTTGCTGCGTCTACCGGAAAAGACTTTTTTAGGACGGTCATACTCTTATCAGTGTGTCTCGTGCAAGGGATGGTTGCATCGGACAGGTTGTTCTGGGCTAGATCCCAAACCCGACGTCCTCGTAACTTTTATAAACCTTTTGTGTCTCCTCGCCGTTCACGCCCAAGGGCGTCCGGCGCGGAGATAGTCGATTTTAATACTAAACTCACAGCAAGATCTACCCTGCAGACCTGTTCTGGGTATAATGTAAACAGAAATGATCGCGAGAGCGAAAATGGAGGCGGCCTCGCGTTTATCATACACCACTCTGTGCAATATCATATATTTGATCCCGAGATCGGCCGCAGGGACAGTGTCTTAGAACGCCAAGGATTATCTGTCCGGTCAGGCGATGCAAACATGGAAATCATCAACATCTACATCCCTCCTGTCACCTGTTGCCCCAGCGGATACCGCCCTAATATCAGCGCCTTACTCACTGGCAATAATCGCATTATCTTAGGCGATTTCAATGCCCATCACGATCTATGGCATTCAAACTTGCAGGCAGACAGTAGGGGTGATATATTGGCGGATCAAATAGAAGAAACGACGTTCTGCACAATAAACAGAGATGCCCCCACACGTATGGTAGGAAGCCGTCACCGTTCGCCGGATATATCAATCGTGAGCGCAGGACTCGTAAACTGCAGCCGATGGTAACATTGGCATCCGACCACCTGCCTATACTTATTTCGCTCGAGCGTACCGCCGACTTCAACGTCACAGAAAAGGCACTTTGATAAACTTTAAAAAAGGAAAGTGGGATGAATACAAATCCTTTACAGATCACCGCTTTGCTGCCCTCCCTATCCCGACTGATGGTCGCCAAGAGGAGCGTGCTTTCCGCAAGGTCATTGAATCCGCCTGAGCTCGCTTTATTCCCGCCGGTAGAATGCCCGAAATTCGGCCTCACTTTCCGACAGAGGCCGCAAGACAGCTCGTTCCCGGCGACCCCCAAAAAAGGTATATAAACCAATGCAACAGATTGCTTGTGGATGAACACAAGCGGGCGAAATGGGAGGAACACCTAAGCGGTTGTAACCTCTCTGCCGGTGTAGGTAAGCTTTGGTCCACCGTAAAGTCCCTATCGAATTCGTCTAAGCACAATGACAAAATTTCCATCGCATTTAACGATAATATGCTGTCGGATGCGAAAAAATGCGCGAGCTCTATTTGCCGACAATATATAATGCATTCCACGGTCGACAAAGTTAGACGGAGGGCCAACAGACACGCACATAAACATAAATTCAGCGCGTCTCCAATTACCATCACCGCCAAAGAGGTTGAGGAAGCCATCGGTCATGCTAAACCATCCAAAGAAGTGGGCCCGGACTGATCAGAAACCTGGGCATCCCAACAGACATCTGATTGATGAGCCAACACCGCCCAGGGGCTTAAGAAGTCATATCCGTAAGCATTAGGAGGAAATACGGCACCTGATATCTCAGCCGTACGAAGCCAAAAAACACAAGCATGTCCTAAGTGAACTCCACAAACAGGAGTCGGGCCTTTATGCCAGGAATTGCCCGGGAATCCAGCACTCAAAGAACAATACCCAAAACTTACAGAAGAGAAACGCACACTCCCCAGGGAAACGCGAGTCACTCTAGCTCAACTTCGATCTGGATAGTGTAACAGGTTAAACTCTTACCTATCCAGAATCAACTCCGATATACAAAATGTATGCCGTGCTTGCAATGTGTCCCCACATGAAACCAACCACCTCTTCAGTTGTAATGTGGAATCAACGCCTCTAACACCCCTCTAATTATGGCCTACCCCTGTTGAAACAGCATGTTTCCTTGGACTCCCGTTAGAGGATATTGATGACAATTTTTGATCGGTAGCACTCATTGGATGGGGCGAAGCACTGCTACAACAACAACAACAACAACATGCCAAAATGTGAATAAATTCGCGAAAGCCAAAATGTATAGAGTACGGATTTGGCTGAAGTCCAAAAACTAATTTATTGGCTACGGTAAGGTTATGATAAAGGCGGTTTGCTATGATATCAATAACAAATACATTGATTTCCATGAGGTTGGTTTGATCAGCTGTTTTATACCAATATGGATCGGTCAAGCTTGCCTCACTTATTGCGTTATTTTCTTTTTGTCTCATGTTCTATTCATAAACGAGGGAACTTTAAAGTTATGTTTAAAGTTTGATCACACAATCTAAGGCATTTGCATGCGTCACATGTTAATTGCATACAACCCAAGTTTTTTTTTTCAATAGCAATTACATATTTTATTATTTATTTGTAAATACATACATATAACACAAAAAGAAATATTGCCGTTTGGACTGCTTATCGAAATATCACCATATCTCAGTCGCGGCTCCGAAAACGCTCTTTCTTAGCATAAATTCTATGTTTTGATGTGAGCTAGGATGTTTATGAAAAAAGCCCCATGTCATAACTTTTCTCATAAACATCCTAGCACGTTCAGCCGAGTTAGGTGAAATCAGCAGTCGATTATCGACAATATTTCGCATATTCCACAAAAATTTTAACATGTTCATTACTTATATTTGTATATAAAACCGGAATATTTCGGTTAGGTGCTATCCTACCTGATACCACAGCACAAAGTCGTCCACCCACAACGGCGGGTGCACCAGCATCTCCCCAACAGGTAACAGCACCCTGACCTGTGGCACAAATTTCTGTTATTGCTAATGTTTGTCCCAACATCTTATAAGAAGCCGCACAAACGTCCCTTGCTATTACTACGAAATCAGAAGATTGCAGTATTGGCCAAGCTTCTTTGTCGTTGGTTCCAGTTTTCGAACCCCATCCACTAACTTGCAATTTTACACCCTCCTTTACTTCAGAATTACAAAACATTATTTCGTTTATTGTTGTGCTCCTGACGAAGGCCTCATTCAATATAATAACAGCTATATCCATATCTAGGATTTCCGGATCAAAATCACATGGACGGATGATACGCTGCGCAATGCGAACTTCTGTTGCATGATTTAAATCGGATGTACCAGCTACAACATTGATGATATCAGGCCCTACATTTTCAAAGCAAGATTCAGCTGTTACCACCCTCTCCAAAGTGATTAACGAACCAACGCAACGATAATAAGTGCTATGACATATCGCTACCAAATATTTGCTATGCTCTATATGCGAATTACTGCCACCTATCATCCGATATTGCGAACTTGTATTAATAAAAATACAGCTAAAGAAGACAAACAAAATCGCGAAAGAATTATGTAAATACATTTTAGTTTAAGATTTTGCGTCGATTTTTAAGTTTAAAGTGAAGGAAGTTGAAATTCGTGGGTGCTATTTATACAAAATTTTGTTGTGTAAATAAAAATAAATTTTGAATTGGAAAGAAAACAGCCCACTAAATTTTTGTGATTGTAGCGACATAAGTGTGAAAAGAAAAAATTTTAATTTTGGTACGTTCAATTATTGTATACAAAAACAAAAACATTAACACAGCAATATATCTGATGTTTGTGAGTGTACGCAGCCTGTTGTAGCAAAATAGAACAATGACATATGTGGTTATTGGCGCCGTGGTGGTGTGGTAGGGTGCTCCGCCTATCACACCGAGGGTCCTGAGTTCTACTACCGAGCAAAGTAACATCAAAAATTTAGAAAAAAGTATTTCTAATCGGGGTCACCCCTCGGAAATGATTCGTCAAACACTCCGGGTTTATTTCTAAATGAAAAGCTTCTGAGTGAAAATGCATCTGCTTTCAGATGCCGCTCGGTCCCGCCAATTTTTAGAAAAAATTCAAAGGAGCAATACGCAATTTGAAAGAGAAGCTCGGCCTTAAATCTCTTCGGAGGCTATCGCGACTTGAATTTATTTATTTAATTGTTTATTTACATATATACAATGACGGAAAAAATAATAGGTACAACTAAGTGCGAAATAGTAAATGAATTATATAAGCAACGCTTCAATATCTCTCTTGGAATAGTGCACCCTATAAAAATAACATTTTAAGGTTTTTCTTTTGCGAAAAGGTGAACCAGTAGAAGTTTGGCTTGGAAAAATAATATTAACAAAAAGTTTTTATTAATATTTTCGCATTATAAATGGTAAAACCTTCGTTGTTGAAGCTTCTTATAAATACCTATAAAATTGCACTTTTATGGGGTATGCAGCACTAAGAAAATATTTAAGAGAAAATATCGGCACTTCACTTTTAGAAATAAAAAGGCGCCACGTCTCTTGTTTTAAATGTAAAAGAGTATAATCTTTATTATATACAATATATCTCTATAAAAATGAGGATGGTTCCATTTATATATCTTGTGTAATTCTTTCATCGTGAGCTAGATTGGTGATACAGAACCTTCAACCTTTGCCATTTTGTAGTCGGAGATATTTTCGAAATTCTCGGTTCTGGCAAGGATGCTAAGGGAGCTCCTGGAAGGAAGTGCATTGGAGTGAGGGCTAATAATTCACTTGGGTCCCGCTTCTATTCGAAAGAGGCATGCGCGGTTCCAGGGGGGGAACTTTTTTTTGTATTGACTGTAATGAAGTATATAATACTTATCTACATAGTAATTTCTTATCACAAAACGGATTTTTAATTTTTCTTGCTTACGTTCTAGGGGGGGGGGGGGGGGGGGGGATTTTTTTTAAATATATGTAATAATAACGTTTTCTGATAAGAAATTACTATGAAGATTAGTATTATATACTTCATTACAGTCAATACAAAAAAAGTTCCCCCCCCCCCCCCCCCCCCCCCCCCCTGGAACGGCGCATGAAAGAAGAGTGTTGTAAGTTCTTCGAACGTAAACCCTTGACTTCCTGCGACTTTGGTGAAATGTGTTTTGGAAGATTTTTACCGCAGCTACCTATAGGCCGCCTCTGTGTGAGGCATAAAGGTGTATAAACTGCCAAGAAAAACCTGGTACCGCAAATCTTTCAGCAACGTCTACAGCTGCTTCTTTGATATTGAATATTGAGAGCTCTTTTTAAATAGCTTGTTGAGCACCAACGAATATCTTTCCATTATCATATATATTCTGGGGTAATCCACGTCGTCCAACGAAGCGAAAGAAGGCTGCTCTGAAGAGCTCAGTTGTCTAACTTGTGCAAGATTCGAGATGAACTATTTCAGTAAAGAAGCATGTAAATAAGCAAACGTATGCTTTTGAGTAGGAAGCTGGTCGCAAGGGGGACATCTTCACCATAAATGGACCAAAGTCGGTTACGTAAAAGGACACCGATTAAGTAACACGTTCGGGGCATAGCGACCAGGTCTTGCAGTTGAATATGCATTGTGAGGACCAAATATAACACCATTAATTCGGCCCACACAAAACAACCCCACATCATATTCGATACAGCACTAACACAACAGCCAGTCACAAAAGGCTATAGCAACAGACCAACCAAGAAGTTCAATACAGCATACATCATATTCGATACAACACTAACACAAAAGCCAGTCACAAAAGGCTATAGCAACAGACCAACCAACAAGTTCAGTACAGCATTGACACAACAGCCAGTCACAAAATGCTATAGCAGCAGACCAACCAACAAGTCTCAGCAACACAACGGGCAAGCACAACACTTTAATGCCAACACAACAAATCTCAGCAACGCAACGAGCGTTCGCAACATCGAACAGCAACCATGGCAACGCAACCATTCGAGCCAGCAATACCAAACAAAGCAATAAAAGGAGCAACACAGCAGAACAGAAGTTAGTTAGCAAGGAGCTGTGGCCGTGAGCAGAGCTACTTGTGGAGCGTCCCTTGAAGTTGTCGGTTCTACCATGCGGACAGGTCGTTTCACAGGAGTAAGTCGTGGCCTCAAGTGGTGAATGTGTCGGTTATACCACCAAACACCGCTTGAGACTTCGCCAGCAACGGCACTACCACAGTAACGCGCACCCGCGAACAGGCAGCGTCCGCCCGCCTGCTCCGACAGTAACAGCGCCACAAACAGCGCTACGCAAACATATACGTTGGCCGCAGCAACACTACGCAAACATACAACGCTAGCCGCAACAGCATCATAGCTAATATATACGCTGGCCATACCATTACGCCAATCTAATACGCTGGCCGCAACAGCACCATAGCTAATACACTACGTTGGCTTCAGTACTCCGCCGATCTACTACGCTGACCACGACAGCGCCCCGATAATATACTGCGTTGACACAGCAAAGTTACGCAAACCTACTACGTAAACTGTACCAGAGTTACCCTCGTGCCGAAGCACGGAGCTGTGGTCGTGACCAGAGCTACTTGTGGAGCGTCCCTTGAAGTTGTCGGTTCTACCATGCGGACAGGTCGCTTCACAGGAGTGAGTCGTGGCCTCAAGTGGTGAATGTGTCGGTTATACCACCAAACACCGCTTGAGACCTCGTGAGCAACGGCACCACCACAGTGACGCGCCCCGCGAGCAGGTGACATCCGCCAGCCAAACTACCACGCTGGTTACAATCGCAAACATACTACGTTGGCCATAGCATTACGCCAATTCACTACCCCGGCCACAATCGCACACACACTACGTCGGCCACAGCATTACGCCAGCCACTACGCTGACCGCGACCGCACCACGCTAACATATTACGTGGACCACATCACTACGCAAACATACGACGTTGGCCATAGCATTGCGCCAACCCACTACGCTGACCGCAAGCGCCAACATACGACGCGGGCCACAACAGCGCTACGCAAGCACATTACGTTGGTCACCGCACCACGCTGGCCACAACAGCACTACGCACACACACTGCGGTGACCACAGCAGAGTCACGCAAATACACGACGTCAACCACACTAGGGTTGCGTACATACACGCCAACGCAAGGCGTCACCGAAACACGTTTTACACGCACTCAGGCAACGACTAGCCGGGCGTCCTAACGGGACGTTCCTAACGGGACACGCACGCCCACGCAGGGCATCACAAAACACATTTACACACACACAAGCAACGACCATCGAGGCGTCATAACGGGACACGAGTACCGTTGGCCCACCACGCAGTATAAAGCAAGCATACAGTGAAACGAAAACAACAAATTTCTTCTTTTGATTACGTAACATTTTTCATTTTAATTATAGTGTACATACATATATAGAATTAGAGAAATAAAGTGAATTTATATGAAAACGATTTGCACGGTGTCCCAAATTTACAAATCTATTGTAAGCGAACCTTGGACACGGCGAGTATACCCCTAACACTTATTGAAGAAGCGCCGGGACGGAAAAAGCTTCGTTACAATTGGCGCCCGAGCAGGGACCCTGCAAATCGTTACCACGTCAGAAGGAACATTCATGACGAGGAACCTAACCACAAAATGGTCGACCAGATCGATACCACGTGGTTAGACACAATTTCAAAGGAGCAACTGATATCCATCACACAGGAATTGGGTATTGAGCAGACAAGTACCACCCGAGAAATCCGAAAGCGCATAGCACCACTGGCCTCAAAGGCAAATACGGACTCGGAAATCCACGAAAAATGTTTATCCCTACAAGCCACCTACAAGGAAACTACGCACATGAGCGACGTAAATGAGGTTAAGACACCGACTCCGTCGAACGGAGAAGGCACACCGAAGGTCGCCATTACAACAGTAGAACAAACTCAATTCGCGTTTCCTCCCAGGAATACAGTACCCACACAACAGCACGTACCATCAGAAATTACGGCATCATCAACCGGCACATCTCAACCCACGCAACCGTACTTACCAGCGGGAATGACGGCACCAGCCATGAACTATACATGCCAGTTAACTCAAGCACCGACCGTGGTTTCGTGCCCATCATCGACCAGGTAAGAAAGTGGTCCGTAAAGTATGAAGGTGGACGGGACCCGTTAGCGTTCCTCGAACGGTTAGAGGAGTTAGCCGAAGTATACGCGCTAAACGTGGACCTTCTGCCAAGAACCATGCCCGAGCTACTAGGGGGCGCCGCGCTACAATGGTACCGCAATAACAATGTGCACTGGGGAGAGTGGACAAGCTCCAAAAAGGATTTTTTACGTTTCTTCCTACCAGTCAGGTACTTCGAGCGGCTCGACGACGACATACGCCAACGAAGGCGGCACAACAAGGAGAGGAATAAGGACTACGTACTAGGAATCCAGAGTTTGATGAGACACGCAGGGTATACCAGCGAACAGCGGCTGGAACGAATCTTCCGTAACAGCCACCCCGATTACCAACTTTACATCCGTCGGAGGGACTTCACTCATCTCGCAGAGCTCCTGACACTTGCCGAAGAATACGAGAACATACGCGAGGAATATCGAAGATCATCAGGCGGACATCACCGCGAAGTTACGCGACACATCGCCAGTGACACAACCCGGGTGTCACCATCAAAACCTGCAACACAACCACCACCACCGAACCTAACGAACCGCACGCCTCCAGGCAATCAGAGATACGACCCCAACGGCGTATGCAGGAGATGCGGCGAACGAGGACATGACACCAATAGGTGCCGAAACCCACAGAAAATTTTTTGCTGGGAATGTGGCCACAACGATATACGAACCATCGAATGCTGCCGCCGACGTCAGGGAAACGACAAAGGGCTCCACGAAGAAGAAGGCGCCGTGAGCCCAAGGGACCTAGCGCCGAAACGGCAGTAACGATACCCAAGGAACCCAGCGCTGAAACGGCAGTAACAATGTACCAAGAGCATGGTCGCCTCTACGCCGAATCAGCCGAAGCGGTCATCGACACAGGGCATCAAGAAGTTTCGTCTCGAGCAGCTTAGCAGAACGTATGGTGAACTCGGGAAGCGGAGAAATGGTGAGAGTGGCCATCAAAATAACGATGGCAAACGGGACTAGCACTACCATCTTCGACGCCATAAGGACTGAGGTACGCCTCGGAGAAGCGTCACTCCACACAGTTTTACACGTCATGCCCGGAGCGATCGACGACATCATACTGGGCCTAGATACGCCAGGAAGCATGGGAGCCACCATATCATGTGGAGAAGGCCACCTCGTGCTAACCAGACGCCTTGCCCAGCACACACCGAATCCTGGAGCCGCGCCAGAAACTATTCAGAGAACAACACCAGCAAGAACGAATATCGCCAGGTACGACAGCCCTGGGACTATTCCAAGTTCAATATCATCAAGAAAGGATATCGCCAGGTACGACAGCCCTGGGACTATTCAAAGTACACCATCAGCCAGAACGGATATCGCCAGGTACGGCACCCCGGGGACTAATCAAAGTATAACACGAGCGAGAAAGGGTAACGCCGGGTACAACACCCCTGGAGCCCCATCTGGAACCATTCAGAGTGTAACAGCACCGAGCAGTAGTAACTTCAAGCACGACGGCATTATGCAAAACAACGACGACGACATACAAGAAGAAGCAGAAAGAGTGCGCGGTTTTCTGGCAAAGGAACTCCGAAAATTCGAGATCATGAGTGGAGTGACGACAATAGCCGAGCACAAGATTGTCCTGACGGACGAACGCCCCATCAAGCAACGTTACTTCCCACGCAACCCAGCCATGCAGACAATCATCAACAGCGAAGTTGACGAATTGCTCCAGAAAGGATGCATCGAGCCATCCTGTAGCCCACACAGCGCACCGATCGTACTGGCCAAGAAGAAAAACGGGAAGTGGAGGTTATGCGTGGACTATCGGCAGCTCAACGCCCGATCCGACCCGACGCATACCCCTTACCCAGAATACAACACATCCTGGACAAACTACGACGAGCGGAGTACATCAGCAGCTTGGACTTGAAGAACGGCTACTGGCAAATACCACTGGAGCCCAAGAGCCGGCCCTACACAGCTTTCACAGTACCGGGACGCGGATTATTCCAGTGGCGTGTTATGCCTTTCGGCCTACACTCTGCACCCGCAACGTTTCAAAGAGCACTAGATCAGGTTATTGGGCCTGAAATGGAACCCCACGCCTTCGCATACCTCGATGACATAATCGTCATAGGATCCACTGTGGAGGAGCACAATCGCAATCTGAGAGAAGTAATGCTACGACTACAGCGCGCCAACCTCAGAATAAATCCGGAGAAATGCGAATTCTTCAAGAAGGAAATCCGATACCTAGGACACCTAGTAAGCGACAACGGAATTCACACCGACCCCGAGAAAGTCACAGCCATCAAAGACTTGAAGCCACCAACGAACGTGAAAGAGGTACGCCAATATCTCGGTATAGCATCCTGGTACCGACGTTTCGTACCCGACTTCGCCACGATCAGCCAACCACTCACAACCCTGCTGAAAAAGGGCAAACACTGGAAGTGGGGGGCCGAACAACAGGAGGCCTTCGAGGTCTTAAAGCAAAAGCTCACGGAAGCACCGATACTTGCCTGCCCGGACTTCACCAAGATCTTCACCTTACTAACGGACGCCAGCAATTTCGGGCTGGGTGCCGTATTGACACAGGACCTGGAAGGCGGAGAACGCGTGATCGCCTACGCCAGCAGGAAACTCAACAAGGCGGAAACCAACTCCTCGCCCACTGAGAAGGAGTGCCTCGCGATAGTCTGGGGAATACGCAAGATGAGGCCATACTTGGAAGGATACCGATTCAAGGTAATCACGGACCATATGTCTCTAAAGTGGTTAAACTCCATCGAAAGCCCTTCAGGCCGTATAGCACGATGGGCCTTGGAGCTTCAACAACACACTTTCGACATCGAGTACAGGAAAGAGAAGCTGAACCTGGTAGCGGACGCACTATCACGGCAGCCACTGGAGACAACAGAGCCACAATGCAAGTGGTGGCACAAGCGCGTCGGCGAAGTACGCACTAACCCCGAGAAATTTTCTGACTACATGATACAAGATGGGCAACTGTACCGCCATATTCCCTGCCGGTCACACGATGAGGAAACGGTCCCTTTGAAATTTTGTGTACCAACACCACTGCGACAACGAGTGTTAGAAGAAAACCACAACATCCCAAGCGCTGGACACATGGGCATCCGCCGGACGGTAGCACGGATTGCCAACCGGTATTACTGGTCCGGCATGTTTCGGGACATCAGTCGATATGTACGGCAGTGCGAGTCTTGCCAGAAATACAAGGAGGCACAGCAAAAACCAGCAGGAAAGATGCTCACACAGGTGACCCAAGAACCATTCGCCACGATATGCGTCGATTTCGTCGGACCACTCCCACGATCCACACACGGGAACACGATGTTATTAGTATTTTTCGACCGCTTCAGCAAATGGGTGGAATTGGCCCCCATGAGGCGTGCGAGAGCAGAGGGCCTTCGCCGCGCGTTCAGAGAACGTATCCTAGCAAGATTTGGTGCTCCCAAGATACTGATATCGGACAACGGCGTTCAGTTCACCAGCACAATGTGGCAGCGTTACCTCAAGGAAATGGGGATACGACAACAATTCACGGCGCCCTACACACCGCAAGAAAACCCGACGGAACGGGCGAACAGAACGGTAAAGAGGATCATAGCACAACTCACCAAATCACAACACAACAAATGGGACGAATTTCTCCCAGAGATCGAGCTGGCCATCAACACCAGTGTAACCGCGTCCACAGGGTACAGTCCAGCCTTCCTCGTACAAGAACGGGAACCGCGATTACCAGGGGCATTGTTTGACGAGGTCAACCTGGGGACGGGCACAGGCACCACCACGGCAGAAGAAAAATCCGACAGAATGCAAGAGGCATTCAGAATAGTGAGGCAGAACATGGAACGAGCATTACAATCTACGGCGGAGAAAATGGACCCTCGTAGTCGGCGAACTAGTGCTCGCAAAGGAACACCATCTCTCCAAGGCCGGGGAAAATTTCGCGGCAAAGTTGGCCCCCAAATATGACGGACCCTACCAAATCCTAGGATATGTATGCCCAGTGATACTCAAAATACGAAAACCCAACGGAGGAAAGGAAAAACTGTCAACATCGCGGAACTAAAAGCATATCATACAGCAGAGATCATCGCGTGAAACCAAACAAATTCAGGGAGAACAATTTTTTATATTACTAATTAATATCAAGGACAATCAAGCGCCGGTTATTCCAACGCAAACCACCGAGGTGCCAACATCGTTTTCTTTTGCTACGAATTTTTTTCACAAACCAATAATCTACAATGCAGAGCTATAACGCTAGACTAACCAACAGCGTCAAGCGTATGCGCCAGCGCTACGAGGAGGAGGAAGCAAGACGCCCGAGGGCCGTATTGCTGGTAGGAGTTACAGGCGCCGACGTCAGCCACACGCGTGCAACTATACGCGCAAACAGGTACGCTGACGTCGAACACATCATTACACCATTAAACACTACAGGCGGCGACGTCAACAACACGCGTGGAACTACACGCGCAAACAGGTACGCTGACGTCGCACGCATCATTAAACTACCACACATCACGGGCACCAATGACGACACCACGAACACCGAACCAGTCACGGCCAAGGCCCACAATAAGACCGGAGCATCGCCGATAACATTCACACTCGGAAGGATAGAAGTGAAGGCAGGGCAGTTGCCGGCAGCCATCGAGTTCCCCTCCAATGAGGACACAGCTCCAGCGGAAAAGCCAAAGTCGCCGAAAATTATCGAGCTCTCCTCGGATGCGGACACAGCCCCACCGCCGAGAGACACGCCTAAAATAATATTCCCGGCAGGACCAGGCGGCATACCCCTCTATACGACTGACCTCGATACTCTCAGAGAATCAAAATGGTTGACCGACACCGTCATTGACGCTTGGGCAAAGGGACTGGAAGAGCAACATGAGCAACAAAATACGACTCCTAGCCCGTTCGTGATCTGGCAGCTGACCCAGAAGAGTAACACGGAGGAAGACTACCAACGCATACGCCGATGGGTCCGGAACGTCGACCTGTTTGGCAAGAGTGCGGTCCTAGCACCCCACAACACAGCTAACCACTGGTACCTGCTCGGTCTGGCAAACGCAGCAGTCACCCACCACGTCACCGACACGGAATGCTGGCAGGAACGATATATATGGGTAGCAGACTCAATGCACAGGGCCAGAGTCCCCCTCGCAACCCAGGTTTGGGCGGATTTCCTCCGGTGGGAATAGATACAGCGGTACGGACACGACGGTTTTAAAGCGCAAGAACTAATACTCGAGGTGCCCCAACAACTCAACAACAACGACTGTGGCGTCTACGTAGCCGAGAATATGGAGAGGGGAGGGGACCAAATATAACACCATTAATTTGTCCCACACAAAACGACCCCACATCATATTCGATACAGCACTAACACAACAGCCAGTCACAAAAGGCTATAGCAACAGGCCAACCAACAAGTTCAATACAGCATACATCATATTCGATACAACACTAACACAAAAGCCAGTCACAAAAGGCTATAGCAACAGACCAACCAACAAGTTCAGTACAGCATTGACACAACAGCCAGTCACAAAAGGCTATAGCAGCAGACCAACCAACAAGTCTCAGCAACACAACGGGCAAGCACAACACTTTAATGCCAACACAACAAATCTCAGCAACGCAACGAGCGTTCGCAACATCGAACAGCAACCATGGCAACGCAACCATTCGAGCCAGCAATACCAAACAAAGCAATAAAAGGAGCAACACAGCAGAACAGAAGTTAGTTAGCACGGAGCTGTGGCCGTGAGCAGAGCTACTTGTGGAGCGTCCCTTGAAGTTGTCGGTTCTACCATGCGGACAGGTCGTTTCACAGGAGTAAGTCGTGGCCTCAAGTGGTGAATGTGTCGGTTATACCACCAAACACCGCTTGAGACTTCGCCAGCAACGGCACTACCACAGTAACGCGCACCCGCGAACAGGCAGCGTCCGCCCGCCTGCGCCGACAGTAACAGCGCCACAAACAGCGCTACGCAAGCATATACGTTGGCCGCAGCAACACTACGCAAACATACAACGCTAGCCGCAACAGCATCATAGATAATATATACGCTGGCCATACCATTACGCCAATCTACTACGCTGGCCGCAACAGCACCATAGCTAATACACTACGTTGGCTTCAGTACTGCACCGATCTACTACGCTGACCACGACAGCGCCCCGATAATATACTGCGTTGACACAGCAGAGTTATGCAAACCTACTACGTCAACTGTACCAGAGTTACCCTCGTGCCGAAGCACGGAGCTGTGGTCGTGACCAGAACTACTTGTGGAGCGTCCCTTGAAGTTGTCGGTTCTACCATGCGGACAGGTCGCTTCACAGGAGTGAGTCGTGACCTCAAGTGGTGAATGTGTCGGTTATACCACCAAACACCGCTTGAGACCTCGTGAGCAACGGCCAAACTACCACGCTGGTCACAATCGCAAACATACTACGTTGGCCATAGCATTACGCCAATCCACTACCCCGGCCACAATCGCACACACACTACGTCGGCCACAGCATTACGCCAGCCACTACGCTGACCGCGACCGCACCACGCTAACATATTACGTGGACCACACCACTACGCAAACATACGACGTTGGCCACAGCATTGCGCCAACCCACTACGCTGACCGCAAGCGCCAACATACGACGCGGGCCACAACAGCGCTACGCAAGCACATTACGTTGGTCACCGCACCACGCTGGCTACAACAGCACTACGCACACACACTACGGTGACCACAGCAGAGTCACGCAAATACACGACGTCAACCACACTAGGGTTGCGTACATACACGCCAACGCAAGGCGTCACCGAAACACGTTTTACACGCAACGACCAGCCGGGCGTCCTAACGGGACACGCACGCCCACGCAGGGCGTCACAAAACACATTTACACAACCACAAGCAACGACCATCGAGGCGTCATACAGTGAAACGAAAACAACAAATTTCTTCTTTTGATTACGTAACATTTTTCATTTTAATTATAGTGTACATACATATATAGAATTAGAGAAATAAAGTGAATTTATATGAAAACGATTTGCACGGTGTCCCAAATTTACAAATCTATTGTAAGCGAACCTTGGACACGTCGAGTATACCCCTAGCACTTATTGAAGAAGCGCCGGGACGGAAAAAGCTTCGTTACATCATTTTTTTAATTTCTCCTTGAGTCTGGAGGTGTAGTATTCTTTTTGTATCATGTAGATCATTAGTTGCTTTTCGCCATGGAGCAAATAATAATTGTACAGCGGCCTTTATAACTCATATCAGTATTAACCCCACGACTGTCATTTCGGAGGATGTCATCATCTAGCATGGGATTTAGGGAGGCCAGGGAGCTTTTCTTGCAGATAGGGTTTAGTTCTTCTAACTTAGTGATTTCTGGTGGGAAATGATGGTGTTGCATTAATATTATGAGTTTCATTTTACCGTCGTACTCGTGAGTATGAGTAAGAGCTATCTAATTGGGAATAGGGTGGTTTTGAGTGTGACGGATTAAACGGCCTTAAAGTTTTTTTCTCCGGAGGAGATGGATTGGAAGAGCTGTATTTTGACCAGAATGTGTCCAGCTTACAGCACTATTGGAGTCCATTCCGCCATAACGAGCAGTTAACTAAATCTTATTGTTTGCATACTCGAGTTCCTAACTCGGCGGGGTTATCATCGCTAGGTACGTTCGGATTCTGATTCTGCAGAAGTCGCAGTGTATCCTCCGACTTCATCACGCATGGTATGCATACCTTAGCTTTTGGTACCGTGGGTATTTGCCACCACCTCAAACCGCGCATTGGAGGTTTAGAACCACTTCTTCCAGCAACCGCAAGCTCGCGATGTTGTCGCATGCTATCATCTTCACACCATTATACCATCCCCCCCCAATCAAAGGTTGGAAGGGGTTTACCTGGTTGTTCCCGCACTCTCTTAAGCATTAAGCTAATAACCTTCCTTTCCACAGATCTCCACCTTTCAATAGTAATTTGTCAAAAGGACTGCTACGATCAACCAGCGCCAGAGTCAAGGACTGCTTTGCCACATCACTCATCTTCTCGGGAAAAGCCAGAGTCTTAGTGTTATCTCCGTTTGGCACCGCCGAGAAAGCCGGAGTCTTAGCGTTAACTCCCTTTAGCACCTCCGAGAAAGCCGGAGTCTTAGCGTTATCTCCCTTTGGCTTATCTCCTACTTCCGTAGTTGGAACTCCCTCTGACTCGCAGCTTTCGAGGTAGTTGCTACCTCGCCATTGGCGTCCATCTGTCTTAAAGATTTGGGCCTACTTGTCTTGTCTATGCGACTGCCCTACCTCGCGGCTCTAGGACTGGGTCCTTTCTGCCTCTTGAAAGCAGGTGTGTCGCCTTCCGCCGAACGTTGCCTCTTCATTCTGCCATTCGACGCTTCTTCCTCCTCGTACCGGTTGCAGAACCGAGGGTTTCTCGCAGAAAACCTTTTGAACTGCCTTCGACCTACTTCTACCGCCTCATGAGCCCATTCCAAGCGCTCGATCTCCACTTCTGTTGGGCCGTCCACTGCTCTCAAGCGTTGTACAATTCTTAGTGCTGCACGGTACTGCGAGAGAGCTCTTTTACTTCCTCTGCTCCGTACCCTTCTCCACTCTTCTACTCCATTTTCATTTGTGTGCTTCTCCAACACGGAGTTCATTGAATCAGCATTACTCTCGCTCCCCAAGTCCGACGTATCGCTTAATGCGTATTTGTCGTCCTTGGCTTGCGACTCAGTCCTCCTCCTTATCATCGTCCTTATTACAATCACATAATGAGTCGTTCATCTTGGTCGTACGACCACCTGCCCGACAAGGCGTGCTCAGCGGTCCAGTATTATATACGGGGAAAGAACCGTCCGCCACAGCAGCGCCCCTTACTGTGGTAAGGCCATCAATACTTCCCGAGGTGGCGCGGTATCGGGAAGGCTCCGTTCAAATACAGCCGAATTTATCCCCTGGCTGCAAATCGTCCAATAGGCACGGTCCGCATAACACCCTGGATTAGGGGGTTGGCAGTTCTTGGTCACCGACATCCCGCCGCCCTCCAATGAGGCGAAACTGCGTAGATGTCAGTCCTAACCAGCTCCGCCTCATAGTCGGGCGTTATGGAGCTACGCCGTCACTCAAACCACAATGTGCCTACCCTAGTGAGGGGGTGGTACACCTAAAACAAAAAAAAAAAAAACAACAATTATAATAACAACACCAAGGCGAACATACAAGTAAATTCAAATAGCATTATAGGTTATTGAGTAATAAAATGTAATTTATTGCAACAACCTTTAAATGTTATTTTTATAGGGTGCACTACATTTTCCAAGGAAGGTATTGAAGTTCTACTGGTATAATTGATTTCTCATTTGGCAGTAAATTGTCCCTATTCTTTTTTCCATCACTGTAAGTATTTCCACAATTGATTTGGTATATTAATTTAAGAACGATTATGTGATACGTGTACAATGACAAATACCAAGAATTAAAAACTCTTCAAATAAATGTCCATACCATTAGACAACATTGTTGCTTTCTTTGTATTTCTACAAGTGGAACAAAACAAATATTAGATTCCCAGAAACCGCCTAAACAAAGATCATAATTTTGCACATGATATAATAATAATAACAGCAATCATTAGCACAACCATAGCTCTCATTTTATTGTTTGTATTTTTTTTTCAGCTTATCACAAACTAATGTACATATATCCGTGCACATTGATGCTGGTAGAAGTCATTGCTTTCAGAATTCGGCACTTGACTAAACAGTACATATGTATTTAAATTAACACAGTCAGTATTCTCTGTTCACAAAAATGCAGAAACAGCAAATTCACATTTTGTGCGAACGGAAGTGATAGCGACAAAATGTGAAGAACTCTTTCATTAATTTGCTTACCTGTTCCATTTGTAAATTGATGACTAGCCAACATTAAATTACAACAATATTTAGCGGAAGCGATCGCGACGGATCAATTATGATGAATTTAGCAAGTAAGCGATATTGTATAAAATCTCCATAAACAAAATACCGATTTAGCAAGTAAGCAATTTTTTATTAAAAAAAATAATATTCAATAAAAGAATGGGGTTCATTTGTAAACGGTAATCATTACTGCAAGTTGTGTTTTCACTAGCGACAAGGCAATAACTTGAATGTATATTTCGTATAATATCATTTGCCAAAGTTATACTCTTTATTTTAGGCGGTTTCAGGGATTCTAATATTTGCTTTTTTCTAAACAACGGAGGAGAGGGTCAAGTGGGCAGTTAAAAGCTTTAAACCTTTCAAGGCTGTCGGAGCGGATGGGATCGTTCCCGCACAACTCATTACCTCCTTGGATGTAACAGTCAGATGCCTATGTCATATCTATTCTGCCGTTTGGCTTTAAATTATATTCCGCATGCGTGGAGAAACACTACGGTCGTCTTCATTCCCAAGGCTGGTAAAGCCTCTCATTACGAGCCAAAGGACTACAGACCGATTAGTCTCTCGCCCTTTGTGCTAAAGGCCCTAGAGAGGATCATAAGTGATTTCATCACGACCACTATTGATAGCAATTCATATCTGGCTATCAACATGCCTATATCAAGGGAAAATACACTGAGACTGCGCTGCTCAGCCTAGTCTCTACTATAGAAACATCCTTGGTAGAAAAGTATTTCTGTCTAATGGCCTTCTTTGATATTGAAGGAGCCTTCAAGTATATAAGGTCCAAACGCCGTCAATAACGCCTTGACGGATGTGGGCGTAACCAAGTCCCTCGTGGGACTAATCGATCAACTACTCAGGGGAAGGAAAATACTTTCATCCATGGGGAAGTCTGATAGAATATGCTATATCACAAGAGGCACGCCCCAGGGCGAGGTTCTTTCCCCGCTCTTATGGAACCTAACGGTGAACTGGTTATTACGAGACACACGCTGGGGTGGCGGCAAGGTTGTGGCATATGTGGACGACCTAGCTGTTGCTTATAGGGACAAATTACCCCAAACCTTGTGTGACTTGATGCAAGTAGCTATGCGGGAGGTTTCCTCGTGTATCTCCAGATGCGGACTCAGCGTCAATTCAGACAAGGTGGAACCTTTTCTATACTCCAAACAGTATAAAATACCACCGTTAACTCTACCGGAACTAAACGGAGTGCCCCTTAATCTGGCCGATAGCGCTAAATTCATAGGCGTAGTTCTGGGCAAAAGGTTGAACTGGAAAGATAATATTATTCAGCGCCAGAAAAAAAGCATATATCGCTTTATACACGTGTAAAGGAGGCATAGGCAAAAAATGGGGTCTAACCCCCAACATTTGCAGATGGCTCTACACATCGATTATCCAACCCATACTGCTGTACGGGGTAGTTGTATGGTGGACAGCCTTGGACAAGGCGTCAAACCGAAACTTACTAGAAAAAGTGCACAGATCTATTTCGATCTGCATAAGTGGTGCTCTGAGAACAACGCCAAGCGCTGCTCTTGTAATCATTCTTGACATCATACCTCTAGATCTAGCAGGATACCGCGCAGCTGCAATGTCAGCACTGCGGTTAAGAGAATCTTCCAGTTGGAGCACTAAGCCTACATGTCACGGCAGCATACTGTATAACTACGACTTCCTTCCTCGAAGTAAATACCGGTGTGCGAACACAACAGTTGCGGACAGCAACTTTATAGTAAAAATTCCCAGCAGGGAATATTGGGTGGAGTCGGGCAGTATCCTTGATACCACAGGCAACTTTTGCATATTCACTGATGGTTCTAAGTTGGACGGTAGGGTTGGAGGGGGCGTCTTTTCAAAGGACCCAGATCTCCAACTTTCTTTCAGCCTACCTGATCATTGCAGCGTCTTCCAAGCAGAAGTAGCAACTATCATGGAAGCCCCGACTCAAATAGGTACACAAAATACCGACAAGGAAATCTTTATTTTCAGCGATAGCGAAGCGGCCATAAAATCCCTCGGCTCCTATTCAATCAACTCCGAATTGACACTAAACTGTCGCCGATCTCTTCAGGAGATGGCCCAACAGAACCGTGTACACCTCACATGGGTCCCGGGATACAGGGACATAGAGGGAAACTGCGCTGCAGACGAACTTGCTAGGCAGGGTACGACCAGACAGATTCTTCCTGACAAAGAATGCCTAGGTACGTCTTTTGCCACTTGCAAGCTAATGCTAAAAGAGTATACCTACAGTCAAGCCAACGAAAGATGGCTACTAACCCTGGGGTGTAGTACATCAAAGCAATCCTGGCCTAAATGGGATACTAAGAGATCCCGCCACGTCTACACCCTAAGCAGGGACTAAATCTCCTCACTTGTAGGAGTTCTGACTGGGCACTGCCTCATCGGACGGCATGCGGAAAGGCTAGGAGCGCCCTTTCGGCGATGCTGCAGAAGTTGTAGAGAAGACGAGGAAGAGGAAACGGTGACGCGCCTCATCTGCAACTGCCCGGCATTAAGTGGCCCTAGACAACGCTATCTGGGAGCTCCCTTCCTGAGCAATCTCCGGCAGGTCTGGGAGCATGATATAAGGGACTTCATACCTTTTATGAAGTTCTCGAAATGGTTCGAAGAGGAGGACTAATGGTGTCTTTCTGTGATAGCACAACGGGCCAACAGATACTGGCCTATGTGTGCCCATGGGGCAGCCACTGCTACCTAACTTAACTTAATTAGACATATGCCAAGAATTTAAAACTCCTCAAATAAGTATCCATACAATTAGACAACATTGTTGAATTCTTTGTATTTCATAAGTGGAGCAAAGCAAATATTAGATTCCCAGAAACCGCCTAAACAAAGATCATAATTTTGGTAATGATATAATAATAACCATAACAGCAATCAGTAGCACAATCATAGCTACGTTCGAATCACTAAACTGTTGAATATATAACTCTAATATTGAATAATGGAAAAATGGCCTTTATTAAAGTACTTCACAATAAATAATACTGATATTGCTCGCCAGATAGCGTCTTAATCAAAACTGACGGTAGCGCCTCTACCGCTGCTGCCTTTTATACTCTTTGATTTCCTCGTTGCATCTTCTAGGCGCTTCTGTTCTAGAATCTACTAGTTGGTTATCTGTTATAATTATAACTACAGATGTACGTGTATAGCTCTCATATGCGCGTGTGTTTGTGAGCGACACTTCCACAATTATAATGCATATCTCAGATAAGATATCTGCATGTTTGTGCGTTGCTTCTCCCTGCGTGTACGTGCATATGTGTAGATATAATGATTGAATTATTGATGTGCATCAAGTCACTGGTTATCATCGGCTTAGAGATGGCAGTACCCCTTAGTGTTGCTAATATTCGTAACAATATGTATTTCAGTTAACACAGTCAATCTCCTCTGTTCACAAAAATGCAGAAACAGCGGGACAAAATATGAAGAACTCTTTTATTAATTTACTTACCTATTCCATTTGTAAATTGATGACTAGCCAACATTAAATTACAACAATATCACTGGTTTACAGCCAAAATGGGGCAAATTTTAGAAGAGCACCCCCGAGTTCGGGGTAAAACTTGGTATCAAATGAAAAAGGGAGCTGTCCCGATTCCAAATATATATATTTTAAAGTGCGCAAACTTATAATTTAAAAGTTATTTGTTATTAAAGTTTGCAAATTTAGCAAATTTCTATAGCACTTTAAATTACAATTTACACATCTTTCAAAACCTTAATCCACATACATATCTATATAAATTGGCAACGATAAACTTAAATTGCATTTTTGTATATTTCATATTTCATTTTTGCATTGTTTTTACTTATTATAAATGTTTTTATTAAATCAATCGCACGTTTGTAGCAACATGCACATTTATATATATATATATGTATATATATATATATATATATATATATATATATTGATGACCTTACAAAGCTGTTCTGCCACATAAACAAAAAAAAAAAACAAATATAAATATTACCTTACCACCATTCAGTTAATAAAGAAAAAGGAAAATATATATTTTTACTACTCATTTTGAAAAGTTGAAACACCTTTCCGCGGAGGCGGCCTTCGGCCGCGCTTATAAAACATAACCCTGGGCTACGCCATGCCACGGTTATACCACACACCCGGACTTGGCATGGCGTAGCCCAGGGTTATTTTTTATAAGCGCGGCCAAAGGCCGCCTATGCAGAAAAGTGTTCTACGCAGAATTACTGTGCATGGCGCAGCCGGTGTTGGATCGGCTAACGTAACAATAAACATAAGAGTTATAAGGTAATATCAGCTCGTTCACGAACGCAAAAAAGAGCTTTTTCAAATTTTTGGTAAATAAAGACTAGAAAAGTTAAAGATATATATACATCAGATGAAAGGTATTTTATGAGTTATTTTTCGATTCTGCACTTGTTCCGTTTTTTAGATGTGGCAGCACAGATTTGTAATATCATAAAATATATATACGTATACACATATAAAAGTTGTATAGAAATTTGCAAACTTTAACAACATATAACTTTTAAATTATAAGTTTGCGCACTTTAAAATATATATGCCTGTGATCGGGAGAACTCCCTCTTTCATTTGATACCAAGTTAAACCCCGAACTCGGGGGTGCTAAACTAAATCGCTGCCCCAAAATGCACCAGAGACGCCATTATGAAATTCCTATGTAAAATCACCCCCTGAATCCGAAAATCAAAGTTATTTTTAATTCTATGCATCGTTTTTGAGATAATTACTAATAACGGTTTTTTTTTCAAAAAAAAAAAAAAAAAATTGGTCCACTTAATCATATATATCTCAAGAACGAACTGAGCAATTCCAAAACGCTATAAACTGTGCATACAACACTTTTTGCTAGGCCCTGCAGATTCGAAGATAATGAACAATCATTACGGACTTTTCAATTTTTTTTGTAAAAATATACAAAAATTTATACTTTGCGAGGAAGGATCTCGAAAACTTTTTATTTTTTGCAGATTTTTTTCTCTCTAAGCTCTGTTTTATTACAAAAAAGAATAAGCTTTGATTCAACAAAATCGATGAACTAATACATAGTTATAAGCATTCAAATAAATATATCCATATAGTAAAACTTAAGTACCCTACAAATAATAGCATATGTATATTAGGGTGCGCCTTATTTTTTGACTTTGAACTATGGGGCATAACACCCCCCCCCCCCCCCTCCCCCAAAAGTTGCATTAGAGTATAATATTATGTTCTACAAAAAATTTTGGCGATTGGATAATGGGAAGACGTGGCGCAACGAGGGTTAAGTTTGCAAGATTCATAACAATTTTTTTAAAATCACAATATCTTCAGTACTATTGAACCGATTTTCAAAACTTTTTTTGCATTGGATAGGTAATTGAATTGCATTTCATTTGAGGTACCACTGCTGTGGGCGCAAAACCGCGTGTGTGCAAAATTTCAAATTTTATTTTAAAAACAACCCTGTGCTACGCCATGCCAAGTCCTTCTGCGTAGTACATCCTTCTGCGAAGTTGCATTAGAGTATAATATTATGTTCTGCAAAAAATTTTGGCGATTGAATAATGGGAAGACGTGGCGCAACGAGGGTTAAGTTTGCAAGATTCATAAAAATTGCAATATAAACCAATAATACTACAGTGGTAATTTTATGAGCGATTTTATTTCTAAAAATTATAAGAAAAGGTATTTGCATTTTGAAAAAGAATAGCGAGTTTAATAAATTCATTTTGTTCATAAATTTTTTTATACATATAGGCATTTACACATAGTACATTAATGCTCTTATTGCAAAAGTGTCGACTTTTTTGCGTCAGGGTAAAGTTTCCTATAAGCAGCTACAGTTTGAACAATAACTTGCTTTTCTTCCTCATTTTTTGAAAGTACGTTATTAAAATCTTCCATAAGCTTTACTGCTCTTCTTGCCATATCATTAACAACATTTATTTTATTAACTATGTTTAATCCGATATTGTAAGACGACTCATCTTTCCATTCTACAGGATTTTTTGCTAAAAAATCTGTTGGTATACCGAATCTTTTAAAGAAAGTTTTGGTTTTTTGTGAAATGAAGTCTTCAATACTTTTGTCGGAATATAGGCTATAATCCTGTGAAGGTACTATCAACTTTTTTTCCTCGGTATCGTTAACATTTTTCAAAGCGGTCACCATGCGTTTTTTTATGTCATTGTTGATTTGTGGGTCAAAAAAGGCAAATCCAGCAGCTGGTTACAAAATTTGCGTAGCAGTTCCTGACTAGCCCTTTCATCTATGTATCTGTAAGCATACAAGTTCTTGATCAAAGCTAAATCTTGCCTCGGAGCTTCTGCAGAAACGGGTGCTCTTGTCCAGGCTCTCAAATAATATTTGCTTAAATTAAACTCCTCCCGAAATAAAAATATTTTTAAGCAATAAATTGCCTTAGCCATGCACCTGGCATGATGAAATGCTCCAGGTGCCCGAAATACGAACTGGGATATCGTACCACCAAGAAAAACTACAACTAGCTGGAGTAATTCTTTATAATCCTCTCGTGGTTGATTTTCATTGAGATTCTGCAAGGCGAATTCTATAATTTCTGATGCGTCCACAAGTGTATCTTTCACATAGTTATCCCCAACACCACATTTGAAATTCATTTGATTTATTTTCTGCCAACTCTGTTTAAATCTGTGAAATATTTGAACACCAGGACCAGACGACACTTGCATTTTTTGTTCAAACATGCTCCGCCAAATTATTTCCAGAATGCGATGTCGGCAGGGTAAATATAAAAGGCCTCTCTCTAATTTTTGCTCTAAAATTATACACGCCCCTTGTAAACGTCCCATATTGGACGCTGTAGTATCGCAGCAGAGGGCTTGCACTTTTTCAAGAAGGCCCCATTCGCTGAGCAAGTTGCATATGGCTGACGCTTGTTGCTTTCCCGTGCCTGCAGAAATAGCTGGGATTCCAAGCAATTGTTCAGTACCATTGAATGATATCAATACCGGTAGCCGATCAACATTCTCTGAGTTGATCAAAGATGGTAAAATTTTACCATCCCAATGAACCACCACTGCAGTTATTTCCTGGTTTTTGAAGGCGCGATAAATTTTTTGGGCGGATTCAACTCGATATCGAAAACGACACCGTCGAAGGGAGGTTCCGTTTATAATAAGGTCGTTAGCGTCATGTTTTAAAGCTTTAGCAGTTGCTATTAGTATTCGTACCGCATCACGATCACTTACTTTGCATTTATCCAGAACTGTGACAAGCTCGGTTGTAATAAAGTTGATTCGCGCCCGACTTTTCTTTACATTACTGGGACCCGGCAAATCGTCGAAATCTTTGGATAAATCTTCATCATCTTGCTCATTTTCACTACTTTCATCTTCAGTTAACGTGCATTCGGGATTTTTATACTCGCCTATTAAACAACAAAACAAAAAGAAAAAAATGTATACTTTTTGCAACACACTTGACACAAACAATAAAAACATGGTGAAACTAAAATTTTTACGCTAAACAACGTCAAACTCGAACCGTATTAAATTATATATTACCATGGATGTTAGCAACATATTTGGCGCTTTTACGTTTTCCTACAGTTTCGCGAAGCAGTTTCCTCTTTTCTTTTTCCAATAAGACGCGATCTGAACCAATCATTGAACCTGCCTTTGGCTTAGAAGAAATAATTTATCTTCCTCAATCGTAATTAGTTGTAGTGCATCAGCGTGGGCAATGTCAAAAAGGTTATTAAAAGTTGCAACAAAATCTTGCTCCCGATTTTCCTGCATTGTTGTCCGGCGATTAGAGCTCTTCAGCAACCCCTTCGATTCCTGATACAAGCCTTCAAGTTTTAAAACACTTTTGTCCACATTCTTCGTTGGTATTCGTGATTTAGCCAAAAAACTTCCACTTCTTTAATAACGAGGTAAGCAGCACCACGGAGACTTAATTTTACTTTACGAAGGTTATAAAAAAGCAAACGCAAAACTTGTTCGTTGGATGGCAACTTAGCACCGACAATTTGGCTTTCATCATAGTCAAGGAGATATAACTTTTCTTGTGTCCTGGTTTGCATTTTTAACTTAATTTAATTTAATTGTCCTATTTAAATTACACGAGGTAGCACACTTTAAACTTCTTGATAAACTAAATAATTATCACGTCTGTATAAGTCAAGTTTGCAGCTCCAAAGTGATTTTTGGTACATTTTTTGATCTCTTTGGTACCCAATTTTTGATCTCTTTGGACACTTTGGAGCTTGCACTAATTTTAAACACTTTTTAGTTTTTATTTTTATTAAACACTTTATCACTTATTTCACTACTGCTTAAATGCCTACATTTTGGCCGCGCTTAAGTAGTTTTTTACCGACGACCTGTTCAGGTGTTTCGCGACACGACTTGGCTTCGGCTTAACCAAAGTTTGGCACGGAGAAAAAGTACTTAAGCGTGGTGTCGAATTGGTAGCAGATTAGTTGCAAGCTGCCAGCCACCGCTGTGCGAGCTACATACATGTAGGTTTGTGTGTCAATGCAATGCCTGCATATGGCTCCTGATTATGAATATTTATGTATGTCTGTGTATGTATTATGTATACTCTAATGCAACTTCGCAGAAGGATGTACTACGCAGAAGGACTTGGCATGGCGTAGCCCAGGGTTGTTTTTAAAATAAAATTGAAATTTTGCACATACGCGGTTTTGCACCCACAGCAGTGGTACAAAGGTAATTCAATTACCTATCCAATGAAAAAAAAGTTTTGAAAATCGGTTCAATAGTACTGAAGATATTGTGATTTTAAAAAATTTTTTATGAATCTTGCAAACTTAACCCTCGTTGCGCCATGTCTTCCCATTATCCAATCGCCAAAATTTTTTGCAGAACATAATACTATACTCGAATGCAACTTTTGGGGGGGGGGGGGGGGGGGGGGGGGGGTGTTATGCCCTATACGCTATTTTTTTTTTCTCCCATATAGCTAAGGCGCACCCTAATGTATATATAATTCTGTCTTAACTCTATGATCTTATTTTATAATTGAAAAAGTTATGTGTCTTGTTTTGACGCTAGTTTAGATTAGGATCGGTTTCTCTTATGAGAAACCAACAGTAGTCACCCATCATAGCGACATCCCAGAATCCTTAATACCGACTTTCAATCATCTTCATTTTCTAGTGCAACCTTCCACCATGCTCGTCACTTTCGTCGCCAAGATTTTGCAGGAAAAAATTTAAATGGGAGTGTAGAAAATGAATTTTTAAAGACATATTTACTCCTGAAAGAAAGTAAAAAAGTATGTTAGATAAATACATAAGTGACACATTAGTATATAATTTTCTTAGACTGGATTTATCTTTCAATTCAGAACAAATTTTTTGTTTACGTTTTTCTCGTTCATGTTTGTTCGGAACTGGACGATGAATTCAGAATTAGGGCTATATATTCTCATGTAAATTTAAAAATTTTCATACAAATTTTTTGTTTATCGGGCAGATAGGTTTTAAAGTTAACTGAGAAAACGGTCTTAAATATGTTTTTTTATTTACCCATTTCCGCATAGTTTTTGATTAAGTCGTTCACTATCGTCTCGTAGTTAGGACTTTTGTATTTGCCTAAAAAAGAAGTAACGGCCTTTTCAAAAGAATCCCATGCTGCTGCCTCCACTGGTGACAATAGTTCTTTGAAATGGTTATTGGACATCATTTTCCTTATTTGCGGTCCCACAAAAATCCCTTCCTTTATTCTTGCTTCTGAAATCTCTGGAAAGATTGTCTTCAAATGATAAAAAGCTTCGCCTTCTTTGTCCAAAGCGTTGACAAAGTGTATGCAATGGAATTGGCAGCGATTTTGTTTAATTTAAGTAACGTTGCCTTTGCCATTGTACTATCCTTTTTTTCGTTTCTTCGTAACAAACTTAAAAAATTATGTTTATGTGAGCACCCTTAGATATATTGCATTAGGTAAAAAGAACAAAGAAAATATTTATTTGAGGGAAATTTCATTATTTAATATGTGGTTTGCGAAACCACGAACTTTCTTTTGATTGTCTAAGCAGACCCGACAAATTTTCTTTCGTGATTCCATGCAGTACAATGCACATGGCCATTGTGTATATGTTTGTACACATGCTTTCGGTGGCGACTACCTGATAACCTCAATTGGTAATGAGTGTGTAAAAAAACGCATTAAAAAATTTAAGATTTAATAATAAAAAGTGTTCATCAATTGTAGCAAAATATTGTTGCTTTTGTAAATGAAAATCACACCACCCACCCATGTGCGCAAGCATGTACATGTACATGTGTAACATTAGGCTGGATCAAAAAAAGAAAATTTTGTTTCCACTATGAGTTTTGTTGAAGTTGCTTAGTTTTGGTTAGGAGAAGTTTTGATGTTGTGTGGAGATTTTGTAACTCCAATTGTAGCGTTACTACTGAAGATTAGGGTCTGCCGTGTTTTCGGTTTCTGCGGTATATGGTGGCAGTAATATTAGTTTGACAAGTGGTCTTGTCACTTGCCCCCTTTCAGTCCTTATATCCACAACGCGAACCCGGTTGTCTGAACCAGGGTGTAACTTAATCACACGCCCCAATCTCCATTTGTTGGGAGGAAGATTGTCTTCCCGTATAACCACCATATCTCCGACTTCAATATTTGATTTAGGATTCTTCCATTTTATCCATTACTGTAGTTCCGAAAGATATTCTTATTTCCATCTTCTGCAGAAGTTTTGATGCAACGCCTTGAGTTTCTGCCAGTGATTGACAATTGAGGCAGTATTTTCATCAACGCTGATTTCCGCTGGTGCAAATAGATGTCCCCCAATCAGAAAGTGTCCTGGTGTTAGAGGCTCAAGGTCAGATGGTTCATTTGAAGCGGGGCTAAGAGGGCGAGAATTGAGACACGACTCAATTCTACATAACAACGTGTTAAATTCCTCAAAAGTGGATTTGTTGTTTAAGGCCACTTCTTTGAAGTGGCTTTTACAGCTTTTCACTCCCGCTTCCCATAGTCCCCCCATGTTTGGAGCTCCTGCTGGTATGAAATGCCAATTTAATGCCTAATGGGAATATTTTGACAGGGTTTGATTTCTTGCATCGGCAAGAAATTCCTTAAATTCCGCTTTTAATGCGCGTGATGCACCGACAAAGTCTGTTCCTTTGTCCGAATAAATGTTTCTTGGACATCCTCGTCTAGCTACGTCTAGCTACGAATCTTGAAAGCGCGGCTAGAAATGAGGAGGTGCTCAAATCACTAGTGGCGTCTAAATGTATAGCCTTAGTAGAAAAGATAATCGTAACCTTTTGAGGTACGACACCCGCGCCTACTGTAACTCTTAATGTCGAAAGGTCTGCGAAATCTACCCCTGTATTGGTAAATGCACGCGAAAATGTGGCGCGTTCTTGAGGTAGAATTCCCATGAGCTGATTTTGAGATCGTTTTTTGAAGATCGTGCAGATCTTACAATTATGAATTACGGATCGTATCATGGTTTTAACTTTTGGTATCCAGTATTGAGTTCTAATGATGCGCAGCATTAATTGGTTTTCACCATGGATAGACATTTCATGGACAAACTGAACATACAGACGTGTAAACCTACAATTGTACGGAAGTATTATGGGATGGCGTTCAATATCTTTGGATGCACCAAGTGGTCCACCCGTTTTCACTACTTCGTCTTCATCAAGATATGGAGCGAGCGAAAGTATTTCGCTTTTAGATCCAATAGGTGTTTTGGATTGCAAGCTTGAAATTTCTGATCCGTAATATTGCTTCTGAGCAAGTTTTATTAAACGGGTTGTTGTAGCTTTAATTTCATCTGAGGAAATTAAATAAGATTCAGGTTGACTGTAATGTTTATTTTTAGGATGCGTTCTATGAAAAAACCTGAGTATATATGATATAACTCTTAAAGCCCTAGGAAGATGAAAACCTATCCAGAATATCATTAATATTACTTGAAATTGCAGTTGCATGTACTTGCACGCGTTTTTCTTCAATATTCGTGTTAAAATCCAAATCTTGGGTTGTCCACTTTTCCTTCTCTTCTTGGAGCCAAGAAGGACCCTGTCACCACAGAGAATTGTTGACTAAATCCTAGACTAGTATTCCTCTACTGGCTAAATCTGCGGGGTTTGTACCTGAATCCACGTGATACCATGATGAACTTGTGAATTCTTGTGTTACCCCAAGCCGGCAAATTGATGGAAGCCAGATATCGACGTGGAGGGCGCCGCCTCCATATATGTGCCTTCTTCTTCTCAATTCCCGTAATGGTTGTTTTGCAGGTTTCTAATGGCTTATCGACCCGATTTAAAGGGACTTAAAACACTTTAGTTATTTTGAATAAAAAGTACAATTTTCTTTTATTAAAATCGGTGGTTTCACTCCAAAAGATGTCTACGCTCGTTGCTGCCGAAAATTATCTTCTTCTTTTGATGGCCGCCTTTTCTTCTTTTGCCCACCTCCCCGTTTCCAACTTGTTTCAACACCTGTTGTCTATTCACAATAGACAACAGGGTTGCACCAAGTGGGAAACAGGGTGAGATCATAAGGCTGCTGTTACAACATCCCCCTTTTCGAAAAAAAGGTTGAAGTCGACAAGTTGATAAGTTTTTCGGCTTCAACTTTTTTGGTGGTATGGGTTTCAAATACCTTCCGAATAGCAAATTGAACGAATTGAGGAAAAAAATTGGACTTTTGTGGCAGATATAGTTAAGTCAACTTAGTTAATATAACTAATTACATTTAAAATTAGAACCTTTGCGGCAGATATAGCTAGGTAATCTAGTTCATTTAATTAATTACATTTATCTGTGCTTTAAGCCTACATATTTACATATATGAATATTAATAGTTTTTATACCTTTTTGTTTGTTTTCTTTGTACTTCAAAATTTCATTTATATCGCTTTTGTATAGTAACTTATACATACATATTCTATTTGTTTATTTTACTTACGTTACGTATTGTTTTCATCGTTTGACATATTTTTATTTAAATTTCCTTTTACTTAAATTAAGTATGATTTTAAAGTATGATAAATTGTGATTTAAATTTGCTTTATTAGCGAAATGAAATAAAAAAATTTTTGACTATCTCAAAATGAAATTGGGTACATCCGATTTTATTTATCTAGGTACTCCTCTTATGCGGTTTTATGTACCGTTTTGTATTTTTTGTTTTCATTATCAAAAATGGTTACATTTACACCGTCTATATCTGTTACTAAATATGGACCCTGATATATGTTTTTATGTTTTTCCCGTGGTTCTTTTTGAACTAAGACCATATCGTTTACGTTTACTACTATTGGTTGTACATTTTTGTCATATGCATCTTTATTTCTTACTTTGTGTTTTTCTACTAACTCTTTAGCCAAGGCGTGGCATTTTTGCATTCGGTACTTTACTTCTTTTGAATAATTTTCGATATTATAAATTGGTTCAATTCTTTCGTTCTTCAGTTCAGATGGCACAATGGCCTTTTTACCAAAAATTAGTTCAAAAGGAGTAAGTTTATTATCGAATACCGTATTTGGCGTTGTGTTATGCCAAATCGTAAAATATCTCAAATATGTATCCCAATCATCAAAGGAATCATCTAAGTACGCATGTAGGTACTCGTTAAAAACTTTATGGTTTCTTTCGACAGTTCCTACGGTTTCGTGGTGATATGGTGTAGAAAAGTTGTGATCAATGTTTAATAAACTGGTTAAATTTGCAAAAATTTCATTTTTGAATTCAGTGCCTAAATCTGATTTAATGGATTTCATAGCCCCGTATATTAAAATAAAGCCTTCGAATAATGCTGACGCGATGGTTTTTGCACTTTTATCAGGTATTGATATTGTAACTAAGTATTTTGTCAGATCGCAGATTATGGTAAGCGCGTACTTATTACCATATCTCGATTCTGGCAATGGGCCTATGGTATCAATTACGACAATGTCAAAAGGTTTATTAGGAGTAGAGTTAGAACGAGTTCTTCTTTATTTCCTATTCTGACTTTATTCAGAAGACATTTTTCGCATTTCCTAACATAACTAGCTATGTCTTTGTCATGTTTTTCCAGTAAAATTTGTTTCGTAATTTGGCGTATAATTTTTTCGTTCCACAGTGACTTCCAGTGATGGGATCATTGTGATAAATTGCTAATAATTTTGATTTTTGTTCCTGATCAATGATTGTTTCAATTGGATCCATTAAAATAATTTTTAAAAATTGTAAAAGCTTATTTCCTCTTTCTTTAAAATTTGTAATTGTAATGTACTTGAAAATTAAATCGTTTTTTGGCCATTCTATTTCCTTAATATTAAGTTTTCCGGCTTCTTTTTCTAGCCTCGAAAGTAAAGTATCGAAAATCTTTATTTCGTTAGAAAATTCAAAATCAAGTAAAATTATTCTTTTGTGCTTTATATGCGCGCATATTCTTAAAAATTGTTTATTGTTTTTATCATGAAATATTTCTGATCTAATACGAGGAATTTTTTTTGAAAAGTTATGAGTGAATTTATCATACACGTTTAATGTTTGTATATTTTCACATAAGTCTATATTTCCGATAGAACTACATTTATCTTTTTTCTTACTCATAGCCCTAGTCTGAACTGCAAATATATTTTTGGTTGCTTCTTTTATTTCGCAAATGGTTATACGGGAAAGTGCATCAGCTCCTACATTTGATTTTCCCTTTATGTACTCTGTTGTGAAATTTTATTCTGCCAACTCAAGTCTAATTCTAGAAAGTTTTGAAGATGGGTCTTTCATAGTGAATAAATAGACTAAAGGCCTGTGATCTGATTTTACAATAAAGTGATTTCCATAAACGTAGGGTCTGAATTGTTTAATGGCAAAATAAATGGCTAATAGTTCTAACTCAATGATGGCTTTCTTTTGTTCTGCCTCATTAAAAGATTTTGACGCATAACATATGGGGAAATCGCTGCCTTGATGTTCTTGGCTGAGTATTGCTCCACATCCCGTCTTAGAAGCGTCTACTGTAATGGTAAACTTTTTGGAAAAATCTGGGTATTGTAATATCTTTGGTGACATTAGGGATGCTCTTAGTGCATCAAAGGCTTTATCGCATGATTCGTCCCAGTTAAATTCTACTCTTTTTCTATTCAGTCTATTCAGAGGTGCTGCCAGAGATGCAAAGTTTGGAATAAAGCGTCTGTAGTACAAACCGTCTTACAGCGTCCTTGTCTGTTGGCTTAGTATAGGTACGAATTGCGTCTATTTTAGATTCGTCTGGTGACAGACCTTCAGCTGAGCATTTGTGTCCTAGGAATGTTACTTCTGGTCTTAGAAAATTACATTTACTTGGATTGAGTTTAAGGTTGAATGATCTACAAGTATTGAATACTTTATACAAATTTTTAATGTGATGGGATTCGCTACAGCCGATGACTATAACGTCATCTACATAAGGAAAAGCTACATTAGGTGATATTCCTGAAAGTGCGATGGTCATCATCCTAGAAAACGAATTTGGTGCAATGTTCAACCCAAATGGCAATACCTTCCATCGATACGCTCCGCGATCAGTAGAAAATGAGGTTATATCGCGTGAATCTACGTGATCTAAAAGTGCAGATGGTGCATCTTTTGGAATTTGGTCTTTTAAAATCGAAGTTATTTCGTTAATTCGCTTCTCATCTGACTTAGTTTTGTCGATTACGTAGACGTGATAATTAAATAAGTTTTCTGCTTTAATAGAATTTTTGTGTACGAATTGTACCTCACTTGTGGTGGTATTGATTAATTTTATGATTGGATTATTGGAATTGTAATACATTTTGCGGTAAATACGCCATTTTGTATTTCTTGAGATTCAACGAAAAGTGGAGTTGTTGAGTGACCTAAGTCGAAAATTCGAAAAACTTCGCATCTTAGTGGTATAATACACATATCTCTTTCCGTTCCGTGTAGGATTGGCATAATGACTTTTTCTTTATTTGCCCAGAATGAGATGCTACTATTTGAATAATTTATTACACATTTGTTATGATGAAGAAAGTCTTTACCCAGTATACCATCTTATGGGATATTGAAGTCATCGTTTACCACGTGTAAGCCATGTTCGACTAGATTATTAGAAAAATTTAGGTCTATGTTTATTTTACCTATGGTAGGAACAGAATTTGATGTAACGCCTGTGATATTAACTATATCGTCAGAATTAATTGGAATTTGCTTATTTAAGCTTGAAATTTTAATCAGAGAAATATCAGCTTGTGTATCTAGTAAAAATGTACATAATACTATTGGATTTTTTGCGACCTGTGTTCTTGCAACTATTTGGCGATTCTGCTGGCTCAAGGTCTCTTTAAATAAAACACATAGGTTTTTTTTCTTTCCGATATATTTCGGTTACACTACGGTAACCGTCCTCAGGGAACTACAAACGTACAAAAAATTTTTTATTAATAAATAAAAACAAAAACTTTACAATAAAATTGATTAAAAATATCACATACATTATTTTACACGTCCTTCCGCTGTGACGTGGAGTTTGGTACTGGTCGTTTGTTTGTTAGTAAATATTTATAGTTGTGAGCGGAATGGTCAATGTCAGTTTTATAGTTCAGTCTAATGTGTTCTGGAGTGTTTACGACATGTAGCATTTCCAATGTAAATCGCTTATTGTAGTGTTGCTCTTGTTGTAGAATGCTCGCGCTCTCGAAGCTCGGTATATGGCCGCTAGCTGCACAGTGAGACATTAGTGCAGTTTTTTGATTATTAGACTGTTGGCAATATTTTAAATATGATTTGTGTTGCGACAATCTGGTTTTTAATTTTGATTTTGTTGTTCCTACGTAAACGCTGTTACAAGGTTTGTTGTTTTTTTGCCGCATGGGATTTTATATATGACATTACATTTTTCGGTTTCGGGTATCTTTGCTTTTGTTTTGTTAAAGAAACACCTTAATGTGTTGTTAGGTTTATGTGCAATTTTAACTTTTTCTCCGTCATAGCAATCAGACTTTGCGAGTCGTTCTGATAACCGCGGTATATATGTTACGGATCTAAAAATGGTAGGTTTTTCTGATTTTTGTATTCCTTTGTTAGATTTTGCATTTTTAATTAATGTTTTAATAATGTTGTTCGGGAAATCATTGCTCTTCAATATATTTTCCGCTTCTCTTATTACCTCGTTGTGGTACGTGTCGTCCGATATACGCAGCATCCGTTGTATACAGCACATTGCTGTATTCATTATCATTGACTTCGGGTGTTTTGAGTGGAAGTTAATGATTCGTCCTGAAGATATTTGCTTCTTATACCACGATAACTTTAGCTGATTTCCTCTTTTTATCACAATGGAGTCTAGATACGGTAGTTTTCCATCTTCCTCTATTTCTAATGTAAATTTAATGTTTTTATGAAAAGTGTTGATGATATGGTCGCGATTGTCCCCGAAAAAGAAGTACATAACACACTCAACGCTCTCAACACTTTTCATAAAAACATTAAATTTACATTAGAAATAGAGGAAGATGGAAAACTACCGTATCTAGACTCCATTGGGATAAAAAGAGGAAATCAGCTAAAGTTATCGTGGTATAAGAAGCAAATATCTTCAGGACGAATCATTAACTTCCACTCAAAACACCCGAAGTCAATGATAATGAATACAGCAATGTGCTGTATACAACGGATGCTGCGTATATCGGACGACACGTACCAACACGAGGTAATAAGAGAAGCGGAAAATATATTGAAGAGCAATGATTTCCCGAACAACATTATTAAAACATTAATTAAAAATGCAAAATCTAACAAAGGAATACAAAAATCAGAAAAACCTACCATTTTTAGATCCGTAACATATATACCGCGGTTATCAGAACGACTCGCAAAGTCTGATTGCTATGACGGAGAAAAAGTTAAAATTGCACATAAACCTAACAACACATTAAGGTGTTTCTTTAACAAAACAAAAGCAAAGATACCCGAAACCAAAAAAAGTAATGTCATATATAAAATCCCATGCGGTGGCAAAAACAACGAACCATGTAACAGCGTTTACGTAGGAACAACAAAATCAAAATTAAAAACCAGATTGTTGCAACACAAATCAGATTTAAAATATTGCCAACAGTCTAATAATCAAAAAACTGCACTAACTGTGCAGCTAGCGGCCATATACCGAGCTTCGAGAGCGCGAGCATTCTACAACAAGAGCAACACTACAATAAGCGATTTACATTGGAAATGCTACATATCGTAAACACTCCAGAACACATTAGACTGAACTATAAAACTGACATTGACCATTCCGCTCACAACTATAAATATTTACTAACAAACAAACGACCAGTACCAAACTCCACGTCACGGCGGAAGGACGTGTAAAATAATGTATGTGATATTTTTAATCAATTTTATTGTAAAGTTTTTGGTTTTATTTATTAATAAAAAATTTTTTGTACGTTTGTAGTTCCCTGAGGACGGTTACCATAGTGTAACCGAAATATATCGGAAGGAAAAAACCTATGTGTTTTATTTAAAGAGACCTTGAGCCAGCAAAAATGTACATAATTTGCTAGATCCGGTTATATAAATTTCGATAAAATCTGAGTAATTTAGGTTTAGACAAAAAATATGTTTAATATTTATTCGTTTATCTCCTCGTCCCTCAGTGTTCGCTGCTGAGGGGTGTCCAAGTTTAAAGAGCGAACGTTTGCATTATTTCGCGTATTTGAACTTCCGGCGTTAGTATTGGTTCTGTTTTCTAGCCTATTTTGGCTGTTGCTAGTGTTACGCGAGTTACTATTGTTTCGATTGTCGTTGTTTTGCCTATTTTGATTGTTATTATTGTATCTACCGTTATTATTGTTGTTGTACCTATTGAAATTATTATTGTTATTGAACCTGTTGAAATTACTATTGTTGTTGTATCTATTATTGTTGTTGTAGTAGTTATTGCCTCTATTGTTATTGCGAAAGTTGGTTTGATTGTTAAACCTTATAGCTTATACCTGTCTTTCTGTAGCCTGATTGTTTTGTTCGACTATCATTTTTGCTGCGACGTCTTTTGCGTCACTAAAAGAGGTTGATGCGAGAATTGATTTGACTAAGTCTGAGCGCGTATTTAGCCTACAAACATTTACTGACTGTTCGACTGCCATCTCGTGCGCTTTGGCTTTTGATATGCCCTCGATAATTAGAGACCTCTCTAAAGCATCAGATAATTCCTCTACTCGTTTAGCAAACTCGGTTAAATTATTGTTCGTAACTTTTAGTGAAGCTATTTTCCCTGCAACGACTTTTGAATTGTCTGGCTTTATTCGACTTTTAAGCGCATCTTTAATTTCTTGAATAGATGTTATATTTGTCGGAATAGCTTCTCGTGCTTTCCCTTCCAGCTTCGATTTAACGAGTGAAATGAAAGTTGGCATAAGATCTGGATCTATACAGACTTCTACTAGTTCAATTTTACCTATGAAGGAGTCTAGCGCTCAGGGGTCACCGTTATAGTTTTCCCTAAATAAGGGCGCCCACGACCCAATAAACTGTCTCTTTTGCTCTGGTGTAGCCATTATTGTTGGTTCTAGAAAATTAGTACGAGATTGGTTTGAATTTGAGAAAGTTGTTAAAAGCCCTAAAGAATTGTTTGATGTAACGACTGGGTTATCGAAACCACAGAAGTTTTCTTGCAATGAAATATTTTCGGTATGAGGTAAAGAACAACTTTGTTCACCGATACGACTGTCGAGTGTTTCCGGCTTTGATGAGTCAGAGAATTCTTCTTCTTCCTCAGATTCGATTTTGCATGCGTCGAAGGATTCTTTTTCTTCCCGATCCGTATCGTATATAAAAGTGTTATCTTGGACTAAGTCGTTGTAGTTGGTTGGTACTTTAACTGTGCAGTTGAGTTTTGTAAAACATTTAATTAATTCTTCCCTACAACGTGATAAACTTTTATTCACAGCAATTGGCCTAGGTCGGTTTTCAAAATGACCATTTACCTCTACTAAAATGTTATTATATGCCTCAATTAAAGAATTTTTATATTCATCTAACTTCTCTTGCCTTGTCGGTAAAGGAACGACCTGTATGCAAAACGCGTTTTTTAATTTTAAAGAAATTTTCTAATTCTTTGAATTTTATTTCGAAATTTGACATTAGCAGAAGGAAGACTCTTACACTTGCAGCTTTGTATGCTTGGATATTAAGAAATTTGAATGAAAAAGAAGGTTGAAATGATTTTATAATCTAAATCGAATTGTGAAAAAGTTGCAAGTTTGAGGTATGAATATGAACGAATTTGAATGAAAAAGAAATTTGGAATGGTTTTAGAATTTTAAATTGTTTGAGTTGTGAATAAGAACAAATTTGAATGGAAGAGAGATTTCAAATGGTTTTGTAACCTAAATTGTATTAACCTAAATTGAATTGATGCTGCAGATTTGAGACATGAATGTGAACAAATTTGAATTGAAAGGGAATATGAATGGTTAGAATTGCTTGAAAGTGGATTGAATTGTATTCCAGATGAACCGTCAATTAAGTTTTGGCTTTGGAAAATTTTGTTTTGTATCGGGTGTGCTACCATATACGGCCTACAATGGAAGACCGATCTATTTTTCAATTTTCGCAAGGCGATAGTAATTTTAAACGGGATATGTTTATTGCAATTTAGTATTTATAACAATATTGTTTAACGTGACGGCCGCACCGTTTCACAGCAAAATGTTCATTAAATGAAAAAATGTTTTGCGTTTTCATTATTTAATGTGTCGGCCGCACCGTTTCACAGCAAAATGTTTCTTTTTATTGTATTAAACAATTTTTGTATTAAATTTTATTTTGTTTTATCTTTTTTTCTGTTTTTTTGTATTTTCAAAGTATAGGATATATTACGAATTTAATAGTTTTTAATGTAGTAAATTTTTAAGGTGTTTTAAAAGTATTGAATGTGTTGGAAAGTAATTAAATTTTCACAAAGCGTGTCAATGTATATTCATACGTCATTTTAAAACGCAGTTAGTATATTCTCTTTTAGCCGCGATTTATATGCAGATACATACACACCTTATAAAAATTTCTACCAAATATAGATTATTACTTGTGTATCGCCAATTTCAATTTTAGCGTCAAAAAAATTTTTTTTTGTTTGTAAATTTTATTATTAGTTGTTTGACGCGAAAAAAATTCAAAGTTAGATTCAAATTCAAGTTTATATAATGTTTAAAGTTTTGCGGACGCACCGCGTTTAATCAAAAAAATTTTAAAGTGTACGTATACGGAAAAGTAGTGAATACATACTTATGTGTTTGCCGCTTCATCTGCTACCTGCGTCGCTGCTGGTTTTGGCGCTGCTACCTTTTGTCGCTGCTGGTGTTGCTGCTGCTGCTGGTGTTCGTTGGTGGTGGTGCTGCTGACGTTCGCTGGTGGTGGTGGTGGATTAAAAATGGCGAATACTCTGCCGTTATATAGTGGCGTGGGTTTTTATGCCGTTATGCAATTCTCTATTTTTCGACTTTAGATTATCTCTGATTTCCCTTATATTTTTCTATTATTTCATAGATTTTGTGTTATCTCTGTTTAAATTAATCGTCGTATTAGTTTCTTTTATTATAGATTTTCTTTTCTCCCAGTATTTAATTCTGTGTTATTTCCGATGAATTTATTTTGTAGTTTTTAGTATGCCTTTATTATTTAAAATATTATTGTTGTATTATTTCTGTTTAGTTTAGTCTTAGTGTCAGTTTCTTTTATTAAACAATTTTCTTTTCTCCAAGTATTTAGGTTAGGGTTATTTCCGATATATTTAATTGTAGTTTTCAGATATTTCTATTATTTAAGTGATTATTGTATTATCTCTGCTGTAATTACATTTTTTTTTTTGTTTAATTTTATTAGAATTTTTCCTTTTCACGCACTGCCACTTTTCATATCTTCGAGAAAAAATGTTCCCACACCACCACCTACCTTGGTCACGGTCGCCATGTGAACTCCTGTGTTACCCCAAGCCGACAAATTGATGGCAGCCAGATATCGACGTGGAGGGCGCCGCCTCCATATGTGTGCCTTCTTTTTCTCAATTCCCGTAATGGTTGTTTTACAGGTTTCTAATCGCTTATCGACCCGAATTAAAGGGAGTTAAAAACACTCTAGTTATTTTGAATAAAAAGTACAATTTTCTTTTATTAAAATCGGTGGTTGCACTCCAAAAGATGTCTACGCTCGTTGCTGCCGAAAATTATCTTCTTCTTTTGATGGCCGCCTTTTCTTCTTTTGCCGACCTCCCCGTTTCCAACTTGTTTCAACAACTGTTGTCTATTCACAGTAGATAACAGGGTTGCACCAAGTGGGAAACAGGGTGAGATCATAAGGCTGCTGTTACAAACTTCCAACTTTGTCGATGATTTTTGTAATTCGATGCGCAACGAAAGTTGACCCTGAGCACGGAGGGTTACGTATCCAAGCTATCACGATTGTCGATTCTGTCAAAAGATGAATGTTTTGTTGACCTCAATCAAGGTTAGCGCAGATAGGTTCAAGTTTCTCCGCTAATAATACTGCTCCGCAAATTCCAGTCGAGAAAGTGAGATGGTTTTGACTGGAGCTCCTCTTGTTTTGCCAAAAGCAGGTTCACAAGTATGCCGTCGTTGTTTTCCACTCTCAAATACATGGCTACACCATACGCTTTCTCAGAGGCGTCGCAGAATCCGTGGATTTCAACCTTTTCTGTTTGAGAAAAGGATACCCATCGCGGTATTCGTATTTTGTCGATCTCCTTGTACGTATTGGTGAAATTTTTCCACCTGTCTAATTCTGAACACGAAACGGTTTCATCCCAGCCAGTACCCTCTAACCAGATATTTTCCATGATCATTTTTGCCACGATAATTGTTGGAGCTAGCCACCTTAATGGGTCAAAGAGTTTTGCGATAGTAGATAGTATCGCTTTTTTTGTGGGCTCGGTATTCTCTTCTATAGATTTTGCTATGAAGTAAAACTGATCGGAACGAGCATTCCACCTAATACCGAGCGCCTTTACGCTACTTGAATCTTCGAATTCCAAGAAATCTTCGCTCAGTAGATGAGCTTTGGGAATACCCTGTAATATTTCACTGGAATTTGAAGTCCATTTGCATAATAGAAAACCAGCTGAACTTAAAACCTCTGAAATTTCATCTCTTGCTCTGATCGCAGATGCAATAGTATGCCCTCCCGAAAGAACGTCGTCGACATACATATTTTTTCGTAGAATATTTGAGCCGATTTTATGAGATTTTTCGGAATCATCAGCCAGTTTAAGTAATGTCCTTATTGCTAGATAAGGAGCATAATTAATACCAAATGTCACCGCTTTGAGCTCATACAGACTGATTTGATCATCTGGACTTGAGCGGAAAACTATTCTTTGGTATCTTGTATGATTATCATCTACTAGGATTTGCCTATACATCTTCTCAATATCGCTATTGAAGACGTATCTGAAAAGTCGCCAGCGAAGAATTAATGTTGGTAAATCAGCCTGAAGCACAGGACCAGGAAGAAGAACATCGTTCAGGCTTACACCATTCGAAGAGCGTGAAGAAGCATTGAAAACAACTCTAACTTTGGTAGAGATGCTTTCTTCTTTTATTACTGCATGATGTGGTAAATAGTAATTATCGACTGCATTGGCCGATTGGATTGAATCTAATTTTGACATATGCCCCATATTCTCGTATTCTAGTATGACTCTATTGTACTCTTTCTGTAAATCGAGATTTTTTCTAAGTCGGGTTTCATTTTTATAGAATTGAGAGCACGCTGTTCTTAATGATGGACCTAGATTTATCTCTCCTGGGAATTCTGACCTGAACGGAAGCGACACAATGTATCGTTCGTCAGAATTTCGCTGCGTTGTACGTTGATACAAATCCTCACAAAATGTATCTTCTAATGTGGAGGCTTTAGCTTTCGGCGTGTCTTCGAGCTCCCAAAATAACCTTAGCTGCTTGTCTAAAGCCACTTCATTGTAAAAGGATACCCGATTATGATTGGTTGGACTGGCTGCATCAGCACGACCAGTCAGTATCCAACCAAAGACAGTTTCTTGAGCTAAAAGAGTGCTAAGAATATTTTTTTTTGATACCGTCTAATATGATTTGCGGATAAATATCCCCGCCCAGAACAAGATCAACTGGCTCAATCACGAAAAAACGTCTATCCACAAGCACGAGATCAGGGAACGCTTGTTGTGTTAATGCACTAACATCGCATGTTGGCAAATTGCCTGTCAAATGTGGAAGAACTAGAACTAAAGCGTCAATAGAAATTAGTGGGTCAACTGGGGACCGCAACTGAATGGCGCATGCCTCTTTTACCTGTGCAGAAACTGAATTATTGATACCCGAAACTTGAGCATGCATCTTTCGAGTTGGCAGGTTGATTCTTCGCCTGAGTCTTTCAGTGATAGAAGATCATTCAGATCCCAAATCTATGAGAGCTCTGGCCGAAAAATCTGTACCATTATAATGAATGGTGACGCGAGCTGTGCCTAGTAAAACACCTTTACTGGTATTAATAAAATTAGATTTTACTGTAGTTTTATCTTTCTTTTTTTGTTTTGCATATTCATTTTTAGATTGAGCTTGCTTTGAAGTGCACGGTTGCCTATCCGATAAATCTGCAGAATTATTTGCCTGTGTAGGTTTTGCCTTACTTGTCTGTAAATGCAGAAGGGTATTATGTCTTAAAGGGCAGTTGCTGCAATTTTGCGCACTTGTGCATTTTGACACTGAATGTCCCGATGAGAGACAGTTTAGGCAGAAGTGATTTCTTTTTATGAAAGCAAGTCACTTGGAAGTTTCTGTCTTGTTTTCTACGGACTGTTCCCATAGCGAAAGGGTCACATCAGGAAGCTTAGTTAAACATAAATATGTAATAATTGGATCCCAATTAGATATGTCAATATGATGACTTACTAACGAGGATATGCAATTATTTATGTCCCTTTGTAATCTTTTGATTGAATTACATCATTCAGTTTCGACTGATTGAAGGTTGAAAAGAATATTTAATTGGGTGTTGACTAATATTTTCTTATTTTCATTCCTGTCGCACAAATTTTGCCAAGCTATATCGCATTTCTTAACGATTTCTCTGGCTTCACCTTGGGTTTTTTGTATGAGATAATATAATTTTTGTACTGGCGACAGGCTTTTATTTAGAATATAAATGACCGTGAACATGTCACGAAAAGTTGGCCATGACAAATAATCACCTTTGAATATATCAGTATCACAAGGTGCTAAATGCAAATTGCGTGGCGTGAAGGCAGCATCGTTTTCCTTCTCTGCCTTCTCAAGGTTTTCTGCCAAGTCATTTTTTTTTCGTCATACACCGCACAAAAACAGTATAGCACGACTTATTTTTTTTTTTTTTCTAATTGCCGTGACATTCTTCTCAGATATATTTTCTGATTGTAATAACGCGTCAAAAGCTTCTTTAGCTTTTTCCCACATCGATTTCAACTCTTGCTGCTGAATTTTCAGCGAATTTTTGGAGTGTTCGCTAGTGGCTATGCTTAAAAATTCGATGTCGAACTCAATAATTGTGTCAACTAAGCGGTTGTATGCTTCCATATTGCAAAAAGTTTAAAAATAGAAACAATGGATTTTTCAAAAATTTTAAGTACACAGAGACAGAATCTGTGGAATTACCCAATTTGCTAATATAAAAATTAGCCAACGCTTTCCACCAACAAAATGAACCCAACAAATTAAATAATATTCTAATAAATTTACAGTAAAATTTCGTATGTAAAATATTTATTTTGAAAGAAAATTAACTCAAAATTTTAATAATTTTAATGTTGAATAAACAGTAAGATATATGTACGTGTTAATGTTAAAGAAAGTGATCGCTCGCCAACCAACTATATTATGTGCTTGTGCGTGTATATATGTATGTAGCACAGTATTTATTTAAATCAAACACAAGTGAAACAAGTAAGGAAGGCTAAGTTCGGGTGTAATCGAACATTACATACTCAGTTGAGAGCTATGGAGACAAAATAAGGGAAAATAACCTCGTAGTAAAATAAACCTAGGGTAACCCTGGACTGTATTTGTATGACATGCGTATCAAATGGAAGGTATTAAAGAGTATTTTAAGAGGGAGTGGGCCATAGTTCTATAGCTGGACGTCATTTAAGGATATCGCCATAACGGTGGACCAGGGCTGCCTCTAGAATTTGTTTGTACGACATGGGTATCAAATGAAAGTGTTAATGAGTATTTTAAAACGGAGTGGGCCTTAGTTCTATAGGTGGAAGCCTTTTCGGTATATCGATATAAAGGTGGACCAGGGGTGACTCTATAATGCGTTTGTACGATATGGGTATCAAACGAAAGGTGTTAATGAGTATTTTAAAAGGGAGTGGGCCTTAGTTCTATAGGTGGACGCCTTTTCGAGATATCGCCATAAAGGTGGACCAGGGGTGACTTTAGAATTAATTTGTACGATATGGTTATCAAATGAAAGGTATTAATGAGTATTTTAAAACTGGTAGGGCCTTAGTTCTATGGGTGGACGCCTTTTCGAGATATCGCCATAAAGGTGGACCAGGGATGACTCTAGAATTTGTTTGTACGATATGGGTATCAAATGAAAGGTGTTAATGAGTATTTTAAAAGGGAATGGACCTTAGTTCTATAGGTGGACGCCTTTTCGAGATATCGCCATAAAGCTGGACCAGGGGTGACTTTAGAATTTTTTTACGATATGGGTATCAAATGAAAGGTGTTAACGAGTATTTTAAAAGGGAGTGGGCCTTAATTCTATAGGTGGACGCCTTTTCGGGATATCGTTATAAAGGTGGACCAGGGTTGACTCTAGAATGCGTTTATACATTATGAGTATCAAACGAAAGGTGATAATGAGTATTTTAAAAGGGAGTGGGCCTTAGTTCTATAGGTGGACGCTTTTTCGATATATCGCCATAAAGGTGGACCAGGGGTGACTCTATAATGTGTTTGTACAATATGGGTGTCAAATTAAAGGTATTAATAAGAATTTTAAAAGGGAGTGGTGGTAGTTGTATATGTGAAGGCGTTTTCGAGATATCGACCAAAAACCAAACCGCTAATTTATTTATATATGTAATACCACGAACAGCCATTCCAAAGGCTTTTGATTTCGCCCTGCAGAACTTTTTCATTTTCTTTTACTTACTTTTTTCTAAAGTTATATTTTGCGTCAATAAACCAATCCAATTACCATGTTTCAACCCTTTTTTCGTATTTGGTATAGAATTATGGCACTTTTTTCATTTTTCGTAATTTTCGATATCGAAAAAGTGGGCGCGGTCATAGTCAGATTTCGGCCATTTTTTATACCAATAGAAAGTGAGTTCAAGTAATTATGTGAACTGAGTTTAGTAAAGATATATCGATTTTTGCTCAAGTTATCGTGTTAATGGCCGAGCGGAAGGACAGACGGTCGACTGTGTATAAAAACTGGGCGTGGCTTCAAACGATTTCGCCCTTTTTCACAGAAAACAGTTATCGTCCTAGAATCTAAGCCGCTACCAAATTTCACAAGGATTGGTAAATGTTTGTTCGACTTATGGCATTAAATGTATCCTAGACAAATCAAATGAAAAATGGCGGAGCCACGCCCATTTTGAAATTTTATTTTATTTTTGTATTTTGTTGCACCATATCATTACTGGAGTTGAATGTTGACATAATTTACTTATATACTGTAAAGATATTACATTTTTTTGTAAAAATTTCACTTTAAAAAAAAAAAATTTTTAAAGTGGGCGTGGTCGTTCTCCGATTTTGCTAATTTTTTTTAAGCATACATATAGTAATAGGAGTAACGTTCCTGCCAAATTTCATCATGATATCTTCAACGACTGCCAAATTACAGCTTGCGAAACTTCTAAATTACCTTCTTTTAAAAGTGGGCGATGCCACGCCCATTGTCAAAAATTTTACTTATTTTCTATTCTGCGTCATAAGTTCAACGCACCTACCAAGTTTCATCGCTCTATCCCTCTTTGGTAATGAATTATCGCAATTTTTCGATTTTTCGAAATTTTCGATATCGAAAAAGAGGGCGTGGTTATAGTCCGATATCGTTCATTTTAAATAGCGATCTGAGATGAGCGCCCAGGAATCTACACAACAAATTTCGTCAAGATATCTCAAAATTTACTCAAGTTATCGTGTTAACGGACAGACGGACGGACGGACGGACGGACATGGCTTAATCAAATTTTTTTTCGATACTGATGATTTTGATATATGGAAGTCTATATCTATCTCGATTGCTTGCAACATTTCTTGTATTTAATCCACAAACACTGTTTTGTACAAATATGTGTGTGTGTTGGTTCGACACTGAAGACCCTTAAGCCGTGTCAAATATTTTTACCGTTGGTGACAAGTAATATCTGATGGTCCAAATGGCTATTTGTACAAATTTAAATTTTAATTTTGTTTCACAAATCACTTGCGCACTTTCACTAATTTTATTATAATGTGTATAGTATAATGTGAAAATAACCACGTACCTTTTATTTGTAGATGTTTCAAACTGATGAAATCGCTATGAAGTTGTTGGTGTTATTGGTCGCAAACTCAATAATTTATAAATTTTGGTGGCCAAATTTCTGTGTTGTTGTTGCTGCCAATGGTCGCTTTAAATTCCTCACAAATAAAATACTGCTTCTGGTCGCAAGTACAACAATATTTGAACTCCTGTGGTTGGTTCGCAAAATGGTCGCTTTAATAATATTTAAACACTTGTGCTGTTGATGCCAAAATGGTCGCTGGGATGAAAAAACGGATTGAATGGACCAATGTCTTGGCCGGGCCACAGCTCAGGGATGGTGCCGGTCAAGATATAGTGCCGAAAAGAAGAAAAGTTTGGTATTAGAATTTTAATGTAAATATAAATATCTTTATTCGAAATAAAGATTAGGTACAGTAATTAACTAATACATATATTTGTATGTTACCTTTTTGATGATTCTGGAATCGCCGGTGGGATACGTCCGTACACGTTGATGTTAAAAATCCAAGAAGAACACAATAACAGAATTTGTTAAGCCCTCTTGCCCGTCGAACTGTTTATTTATTCCTGCGATGTTTATTTGCATGTTAAAAAATATAAAGCGAATGCGAGGGCGACACAATATGTTTTAGAGTTTGGGCTGTTGGCCTACAACGTGTTTACTTCACAGTTAATAATGCTCAACAGGTTGCAGAACGACCACGATCAACTACATTACATAATTTTTTTAATTTATGTCAAAGAGATCCATTTGCTCGAACACTGCTTTACACCCAAGTACCAACATATTATACCTGGAACTTTAATTTAAAGGTATGGGATAGACGTAGGAAAGGAACACCCGTTCAAGGTTATCCTGGAGTGTTTGGAAGTGATAACATAGGTAGGCTTTACATAGTGCATCCCAGTCATGACGAGTGTTTTTATTTGTGTCTGTTGTTAATTAATGTTCCTCTAATGGATGCATCCAATACAGGTTCACCGCAACAAATACTATCATTATTTTCAATTATTATCGATATTAGAGAAAAATTGTAAGTTTACAAACGGCGATGGTTACTAGGACATGTTTCTGAATTTCACTTCTTCATCAGCTAGCTTTTCGGGAGCTGAGCGTTGAACTCGAATCTCCAACATTCATATCAGTGCAAGCCTTTAGCTGCTACGCCATATGAATGTTCCGTTGTTCGCTGTACAATTGGTCTCTAAGAGTTGCCTTTTTGTTTATATTCCTTTTGATCACCATGTAGGCACATACACTCTGTATGTAGTTTATTCCTAATGGTGTGGATATGATTTTTAGGCGCGCTTTTGTTCAATTATTATCGCGAGATGTTTTCCATCTAATCCTATGGAATTGTGGCTAACTTATAGATTTTATATGACTGAAAATATTTTAATTCGAATACAAGAAATCAAGAATTGGCGGTTACGTTTTAAATGTATTATGAGGCATTGGTAATCATTGAAGATATGTGTCTGTTAATTGCAAACAAAACATTGTCACAATTGGGTTTGCCAGCACCAAATCGACCAATAAATGACACATTTAATTAATAGATGCAACGCGAACGACAATATAAGTTAAATGACTTGAACACATTAATTGAAGCTGTGCAAAAGCAAACAGGCGGAATATTTTTCTTAGGCGCCACTGGAAGCACAGGAAAAACCTTTTTGATTTCCCTGCTATTGGCAACTATAAGGTCTCGGAGCAACATAGCATTAGCACTCGCATCATATGGGATAGCTGCTATGTCGTTAGATGGTGGTCGCACAGCCCACTCAGCACTCAAATTACCCCTGGTTATCAATGCTAATGAAAATCCCACGTGCACCATATCAAAAAATTGAGGAATGGTAAGGGTTTTGCAAGAATGTAAATTGATAGTCTGGGATGAATTTACAATGGCGCATAAGAAATCATTGGAAGCGATGGACAGGACCTTGCAAGATTTACGTAGCAGTCAAGCAATATTTGGTGGCGCTTTGATATTATTGGACGGAGATTTCCGCCAGACATTGCCTGCGATTCCCCGCTCAACACCAGCAGATGAGGTAAACGCCTGCTTGAAGTCATCAAATTTATGGAGGCACGTACGAACACTCAATTTGACTACAAATGTGCGAGTTCAAATACAAAATGACCCATCAACCCATATATTTTCTAGGCAATTACTGGCAATAGGAAATGGACATATGGCTCATACTACTTACTGGTTTAATCACTTTGCCCGATAACTTCTATAATTTCGCACCAACAAACCAGCAATTTAATTCAATTGTTTTTCCAAACATTGATCACAACTATACAAATAATAAGTGGTTAGCTGAAAGAGCTATACTTGCTGTGAAAAATAAGACCGTTTATGAATTTAATCTCGATATTTTAACCCATATTCCTGGTGCAGTTGTTATATATAAATCAGTTGACACTATAATAAATCAAGACGAAGCTGTGAATTATCCGACGGAATTTTTGAATTCTTTAGATTTATCAGGGTTGCCACCTCATTGTTTGCAATTAAAAGTTGTGAGCGCGACTTTCATCAGTACCAAGATTAAATAGTTTGTAAATTTGTTTTTGACTGGTGGTCACCTTAGCATCAGACTTACGATATTAAACAAGAACGGAGAAACGTGAGATAAGCATTTCCGTGGAAAATGTTTTGGCTCTGCCTTTTTCTGTTCCAGTGCTGATGAGGCGACACGCGTTTTTTCAATCCAAACAAATCGGCAATTATGGCAAACCATTTGCTATTTTAGTAAAAGTTTAATACATAGCGCTTACGTAATATAAGACGAGTGAAGTATTTCAATTCAATTCAATTTATTTATAAGACTCGTTGGTTGAGCGTAAGACTAATGTCTTTTAAGCCCATCACCATTAATTAATTTACAATAGTTTCATATATAATTAATAATAATAATATCTAATAACAATAATAGTTAATGTATATGCATATCATAAAAAATTGCATTAATTTAAATCATAGTTAACAACTTATAACAAATATTTTAGGTTTAGAAAGATTTATTCCTTAAAATATGAAAAACAGAAATTAAGGTCATAAGAAATGAAAAAGTAAAAGAAAATAGGAAGAAATATTTAGATATTTAAAAACTTAAACACCAATTTAAAGCGCCTGGGATTTGTTATCGATTTAATTTTGTTTGGTAAAGGTTCCAGAGTTTGATAACACTGACAAAAAATGTTCGTGATGAAGTATTATAATGATGTTTTGGTACGATGAGGTTGCGTGTTCTAATCGAATGCGCAAAAGCCAAATTTTCAAAAAGGTACTTTGGATTTCTCATATTAATGAGTTTATGCATATATATAAGATAACGGTACTTCAAGTAGCAAGTCAGATTGCAAATAGAGTATCTTGTACCACCGAATGCAATCTTCTTAGCTCAGAAGCCATATTTTTAGTCACAACCTTTTGCCAACGATTACTAAGGTAGTTTTTGAGCAGATTTACCGCGATTTCAGAAAACCCAAAATACTTTTCAAGCTTGTGCAAAAGTATTGTATGGCCAAAAGCCTTTGAGAAGTCCAATAGAGTTAAAACAGTTAAATCACCTTTATCGAAGGACGGTCTAATATCATCAATTACTTTAAACATAGCAGTTGCACAGCTGTGACCCTTTTTATATCCTGACTGGTTTTCGGCAAGAAGATTATTGTTCTATAGATAATCAACTATTTGCGTAACCATTAGCCTTTCCAAAACCTTTGACAAAGAAGGAAGTATGCTAATTGGACGAAAATCTGATGGAATGGCACCCGAACGATTTTTAGAGATTGGATTAACTTTAGCTATTTTCCAGGAGTCCGGAAACGTCGAGGTAGTGATGGAAAAATTCAAAATGTGTGTTAGGGTTGAAAGTTTGAATGGAATTATAAGCTTTATAAATTTTAAGCTTACGTTGTCCTCTCCAACGGCATTCGATTTAATTGAAAAAATACTTTTTAGAATATCATACTCAGTCACGGTTGAGAAGTCAAATGTTTTTTCTGTTGCAAGTAGTAAGCTTTCATTCAGTTTAAAATCTCTGCTGCTTTGGATAATGTTAGATTCTAAGAAGTAATCATTCATAGAGTTGGCGTCTAAATTGTATTCCATACTAGTTTTACTCCCAATTCCAACAGACTTTAGATGGTTCCACAATACTTTGCCAGATAAGTTTACATCTAACTTGGTACGGTAGTGCTGCCTTTTAGAGTTTTTCGTGGTCATAGTAGCTTTGTTACGGGCAACCCGGTATGCTTCCCAGTTTTCGGGCGTTGGTGTACGTTTGCAACGTATGTATAGCTGGTTTCTCGTTTTTATACTTTGTAATACCACTCTTGTAAACCATGGAGGTTTTTTATTGGATACTTTGGCCATTCTTACAGGGATATATTTATCATAAAGATAATTTAAGCTTGAAGTGAAAAAGTCTAGTTTTTGGTTTATATCTGGAAAGAACCAAGCTGTGTTCCAATCAAGGATGCCAGCCTCATATCTTAATGCATCAATATCAACAGATTTAAAATCCCTGTAATAAAATTGTATGTGTACATCAGTATTAAACTGTGAATAAAAAAAAATAAATGTAAGGCGCGATAACCTACGAAGAGATCTAAGGACGAGCTTCTCTTCCAATTTGCGTCGTGCTCCTCTTGCTTTTCCCTACAAATTGGCCGGACGGGACCTACATGTTTTATGCCGACTCCGAACGGCATCTGCAAGGCAGATGAGTTTTCACTGAGAGCTTTTCACGGCAGAAATATACCCGGAGCGCTTGCCAAACACTGCCGAGGGGCGACCCCGCTTAGAAAAAGTCTCTTCTAATTGAAAAACCTTCTTTCTAAAATTTTGATGTTGCTTTGCCCGGGGTGTGAACCCAGGGCATACGGTGTGGTAGGCGGAGCACGCTACCATCACACCACGGTGGCCGTCGTGAATTCCAAAAACGGACAGGCGGAAAAAGCGACAAACATTTTGGTTTCACCTCTGAACCACCGACTTTAAAACTAAACATTTCAAACTTTAAACGACTTTAAAACTAAAAAAACTTCAGTGACTCCGCGAAGATTTGGGAAGTATCTCCAATCTTTAAAAAGCGTGGTTTGCGGTTACTATCGGTTAAAGCTAACGAATAGCTATTTAAGTATTCTTCATCAATTATCAGAACAGATCCGATCCAGAAAAAAGAAAATAAAAAAACAACAAAAAAACGTGCAAACCGCAAAATATCGGTATCCAGGTTATGAGGTTACATAGGCGCATGTACCAGATCGCTGGCTTTAACATTGGGTGACTATTCGTGATGCCTGAAAGCTTAGTAAAGAAAAAATAAGATACGTAGTTTGTTTTCAATTAGCATAATACCGAAATTTTAATACATTATTATTAGTCGAAACTCATACTATGAATAGATTTAATTAGGAAAACAAAAGTTTGCTTATTTTGATATCGAGATTCCTCAAATAATTATCACTTGTTTTCATGAACTTTAATGTTGTTAAGTAATTGCACTAGTTAAATACATTGTATACAGTGTATATACCACTAAAACAAAAAAAAAAAACAAGGGGAATGTCTATATAAAAATTGTAAACTAAATTGTATTAAGAAAAGAAACGCGTAAGGAGCTAAGAAGCTACCCTCTTAGAATATGCCTTCACATAATGTAATGAGTCGACGTCTCTAACTACGGTAGTTGCGGGTACTACACTAGCGGGAATAGGTGTAAATGGTACACCGAAGTAGAAGAGTAGTATGCAATTGAAAGAATACTATGTATACATATTCTCGTTCATAATAATCTTGCTAAATTATATGTAAAAGTTTTGTCACATGAGTAAAAATTCTAATCAATTAACTTAAAATGTACGTAGCTCATTACCGCGCAATCAAATCTACGCTCGCCGGACGTCAACAACAACAGGCGCCTGCTGAGAGTGATCGGGAGACTGAGCTGCAAGTATGTATTTTTATGAATTATCTACTCTTATTTGCTCATCAGAGCGATTCTTTTGCATGCGGTTCAAGCAGTTCACTACTGCCGGTCGCCTGCGGCCAAGTATCCTCTGGGTATCCGCTAAACATCCGTTTAGCGGTGAGCTAATATGAGAAGGCGACAACCTGGATAGGCCACTCTGACATCATCGGTTTAAGGGCTAGTCGGGAAGATCTCATTGTCAGCGTCTGTAAACCTCTAGGCGCGGCTGCAAGCGGGCGTCTGTCTTGGAGCAAGCCGTTGGCTATATAAACGTGCAAGTAATATTTTCACCCCCACTGAGCGGGTTGGGACCTGCCACGTAAAACCATACTCCAATGAAATATACCAACAAGCCTCGGATAAATACACTCTCTATTGATGACGACCATGGCAAAGGTTTGAAGGACAATGAATTGAGGACATGCATCTGGAACGTCCGCTCCCTGAATGGGATTGGAAGCAAGGAAGAAAGAAGATCAAAAATTGTGACATCTATTGGAGTGGCCATACGAATAAACGCAGTTTCGGCGTCGGATTCGTGGTGGGAGAGGGCGTCTCGCCGCTATCCAATAAAATCAAAATTTTGTAATATATCATTCATCTGCGCCCATACGCCGACAGAGGAGAAAGACGATGAGGTGAAAGACACTTTCTATGAACAACTAGAACGCACATAAGAGTGCTGCCCCCGTCATGATATAAAAGTCGCGCTTGGCGACTTTAACGACAGGGTGGGCAAAGAAAGTGTTTTCGTCCCTACAGTCGGAAAGTTCAGCCTACACAACGAAACTTCTCCTAACGGACTGAGGTGATTGACTTTGCCGGTGCTCGAAACATGGTTATATCCAGCACGAGGTTCATGCATAACAAGTAAGGAAGTCTAAGTTCGGGTGTAACCGAACAGTGCATACTCAGTTGAGAGCTATGGAGACAAAGTAATGGAAAATAACCATGTAGCAAAATTAACCTAGGGTAACCCTGGAATGTGTTTGTATAACATGTGTATCAAATGGATGGTATTAAAGAGTATTTTAAGAGGGCCATAGTTCTATAGGTGGACGCCATTTAGGGCTATCTCCATAAAGGTGGACCAGGGCTGACTCTAGAATGCATTGGTACAATATGGGTATCACACGAAAGGTTATAATGAGTATTTTAAAAGGAAGTGGGCCTTAGTTCTTTAGGTGGACGCCTTTTCGAGATATCGCCATAAAGGTGGTCCAGGGGTGACTCTATAATGTGTTTGTACGATATGGGTATCAAATTAAAGGTATTAATGAGGGTTTTAAAAGGGAGTGGTGGTAGTTGTATACGTGAATGCGTTTTCGAGATATCGACCAAAATGTGGACCAGGGTACCACAGACCATCATCTGTCGGGTACCGCTAATTTATTTTTATATATCATACCACGAAAAGTATTCCTGCCAAGATTCCAAGGGCTTTTGATCTCGCCCTGCAGAACTTTTTCATTTTATTTTACTTAATATGGAAGGAAGGTGCCACACCCATTTTACAAAGTTTTTTTCTTAAGTTATATTTTGCGTCAATAAACCAATCCAATTACCATGTTTCATCCCTTTTTTCGTATTTGGTGTAGAATTATGGCATTTTTTTTCATTTTTCGTAATTTTCGATATCGAAAAAGTGGGCGTGGTCATAGTCGGATTTCGGCCATTTTTTATACCGATACAAAGTGAGTTCAGATAATTACGTGAACTGAGTTTAGTAAAGATATATCGATTTTTGTTCAAGTTATCGTGTTAGCGACCGAACGGAAGGACAGACGGTCGACTGTGTATAAAAACTGCGCGTGGCTTCAAACGATTTCGCCCTTTTTCACAGAAAACCGTTATCGTCCTAGAATCTTAGCCCCTACCAAATTTCACAAGGATTGGTAAATTTTTGTTCGACTTATGGCATTAAAAGTATCCTAGACAAATTAAATGAAAAGGGGCGGAGCCACGCCCATTTTGAAAATTTCTTTAGTTTTTGTATTTTGTTGCTCTATATCATTACTGGAGTTGAATGTTGACATAATTTACTTATATACTGTAAAGATATTAACTTTTTTTTTTAAATTTGATTTAAAAAAATTTTTGTTTAAGTGGGTGTGGTCGTTCTCCGATTTTGCTAATTTTTATTAAGCATACATATAGAAATAGCAGTAACGTTCCTGCCAAATTTCATCATGTTATCTTCAACGACTGCCAAAATACAGCTTGCAAAACTTCTAAATTACCTTTTTTTAAAAGTGGGCGGTGCTACGCCCATTGTCCAAACTTTTAAAAATTTTCTATTCTGCGTCATACGTTAAACTCACCTACCAAGTTTCATCGCTTTATCCTTCTTTGGTAATGAATTATCGCACTTTTTCGATTTTTCGAAATTTTCGATATCGAAAAAGTGGGCGTGGTTATAGTCTGATATCGTTCATTTTAAATAGCTATCTGAGATGAGTGCCCAGGAACCTACATACCAAATTTCATCTAGATACCTCAAAATTTACTCAAGTTATCGTGTTAACGGACGGACGGACATGACTCAATCAAATTTTTTTTCGATACTGATGATTTTGATATATGGAAGTCTATATCTCTCGATTCCTTTATACCTGTACAACCAACCGTTATCCAATCAAAGTTAATATACTCTGTGAGCTCTGCTCAACTGAGTATAAAAAGATACATCAAGCTACATGGCTGTCTCCTGATCGAAATACTCGCAATCAGATTGATCACGTTGTGATAGACGGACGGCATGCCTCCAGTGTTTTAGATTTGTGCACGATCCGAGGACCTAACATCGACTCGAATCATTTTCTTGTTGGGGCCAAAATACGTACTTGCCTCAGCGCTGCTAAAACCAAGGAACAAAAAACACAAGGAAAGCTAGGCGTCAAAAAGCTTCAATCACAACGGACTACCAATGATTTCGCAACTCGACTCTCTTGCCTGCTCTCTGAGAGCACACCTCAGCCTGAAGGAATACAGGAGAAGTGGGAGCATATCTCCAAAGCACTTCCTACTGCCGCCGAGGAAAAAATTGCTTACCAGCGGCCACCAAAAAACAACTGGTGCGATGAAGAATGCCGCGTTGCAACCGAAAGGAAAGACGCTGCCTACAGGGCTACATTAAAAGCGAGCGCAACAAGACCAGTGTGCGAACGCTATCGTGAGTTGAAAAGGGAAGCGAGACGCCTTTTCAGGAAGAAAAAAGCAGAAGCAGAAAGGCGTGAGTGGGAGGAGCTTGAGCTGCTAGCCACCAGGAATAACGCCCGAAGATTTTACCAAAAAATACGCCGACAGACGGAAGGTTTTAAGACCGGGGCAAACTCCTGTAGGAACGAAAACGGCGGCCTTCTAACTGATGGCCAGAGAGGGCTTAGATTATGGAGGGAACACTTCTCTGCTCTCCCTAATGGAGGTAGTGATTCACCGCGCAGAGATGACGAACCCGATCCCGCAATCGATGATGATGGAATATATGTCCCCCACGCCCGATTATGACGAAATTAGAATAGCAATAACCATATTGAAAAACAACAAGGCCGTGGGCGCTGAGGGATTGCCTGCGGAGATATTCAAGTACGGCGGCGAAGAGTTGGTAAGGCGCATGCAGCAGCTTCTTCGCAAATTATGGGCGGACGAGTGCATGCCCGACGATTGGAATCAAAGTGTTCTTTGCCCAGTTCACAACAAGGGGGGATACTGCAAAATGCACCTACTATAGTGGAATGAGCCTTCTTAATATCGCATCTAAGGTCCTTTCAAGTGTATTGTGCGAAAGTTTGAAGCCCGCCGTGAATCAACTGATTGGACCTTATCAATGGGGCTTCAGACCTGTTAAATCTACCATCGACCAGATTTTCACAATGCGCCAAGTCTTGGAAAAAACCCGTGAAAAGAGAATCGACACGCATCACCTCTTCGTCGATTTTAAAGCCGCCTTCGACAGCATGGAAAGGAGCTGCCTATATGCCGCTATGCCTGAATTTGGTTTCCCAGAAAAACTTATTCGGCTGTGCAAATGACGTTGAGCAACACCATCAGCCCAGTCAGAATTGGGAAGGACCTCTCCGAGCCGTTCGAAACTAAACGAGGCTTCAGACAGGGTGACCCCCTATCGTGCGATTTCTTTAATTTGATGCTGGAGAAAATTATACTAGCTGTAGAACTTAACCCCACTGGAACAATATTCTATAAAAGCGTGCAATTACTAGCATATGCTGATGACATTGATATCATCGGCCTAAACACCCGCGCTATTAGTCCTGCTTACTCCAAACTGGAAAAAGAAGCGGTAAAGATGGGTTTGATGGTGAATGAGGACAAAACGAAGTACCTGCTGTCATCGAGCAAAGGGTCAGCGCATACGCGCCTTGGCAACCACGCTACTGTTGGCAGCCTTAATTTCGAAATAGAAAAAGACTTTGTTTAGTTGGGAACCTGCATCAGCACTAGCAACAACATCAGCATTGAAATTAGGCGAAGATTCAATCTTGCCGATAAATGCTACTTTGGACTAGGTAGCCAATTGAAAAGTAAAGTCCCCTCTCGGCGAACGAAAATCATACTCAACAAATCACTTATCCTAACCGTCCTGCTATATGGGACAGAAGCATGGACCATGACATCAGCAGATGAAGCGGCTTTGGGAGTGTTCGAGAGAAAAGTTCTTCGAAAGATTTATGGACCTCTACGCGTTGGCGATGGCGAGTACCGAAGAAGATTTAATGATGAGCTGTGCGAGCTATATGCAGACATCAACATAGTGCTGCGAATTAAAACACAGCCGCTGCGCTGGATAGGTCAAGTTATGCGAATGAAAGATGATGCTCCGGACAAGAAAGTGTTTCTATCGGAACCCGCCTATGGAAGCAGATGTAGAGGGCGGCCCCATTGGTGTGACCAATTGGCGCCGGTTGGCGGAGCGAAGGAGCGACTGGCGCGCCTTGTTGGACGGCCATAACCGTTTAGACGGCTAAGAGCCAATTAAGTAAGTAAGTATTTGCGTATTGATTTACTTATCGCTCATCACATATTTAATTTATGATAAAGAGTAGCTTAACTCCCTTTTAAATAATGTTACAGTCATTTTTGAGCACAGAAGCTATTGGGTTGTTTCTTTTTTCATCACTCTCTTAGTACTATTTTCATACGGTGATTATATCTTTTTTGTCCAGCTACTCCTCTGACAATTCTTGATTTCTTCCATGCTACCGAATATCATAAAACCATTCATGAATTAGATTTGACTTCATTCAATTTAACATCATAAATTTTAAATACGTTGACAGAGACGTGTTAGTAACAGCACTGGTATATATAAGCGTAAATATGAATGTAAAGTTTCCAATGAAAGTTCGTAACATAATATAAATAATATTATTAGGGTGGCCAAATGAATTTATATTCTCTTATCATTAAATGTTTCAGCAATAAGAATAACTAGTATCGCCTGTGGTCGAAATTCGACCAACGTGTATTTTTTTCAACTCAGTCTATGCATCGTGTTGGAAATATAGCAGGCTGGTCTAACTTACTTGACTTTTTCCTTAAAATTTTGAATTTGATCTAAGACTTTGTACTTTTTGATTGTATTTTCTTAAATTTTCTACAAAATTTTCGCGTGTAATTATAACGTTTTGGTATGGAGTTCCTTAAACAAAAATATAAAAATTATGTAAAATCAAATGAAATTGACATAGAATTCTGGTGAAATTACTTGAAATTGAATTGAAAAATAGGGTTTTCCACACCACCCAGAAGTTCCCCGATGGCGCGCTACCGAAGTTAGTTTTGGGAGCTCGGTTCCCCAGTAGGCCTATATAAAACATATACATATATCGCCCATTTACTTCAATTGTTTCATAATTAAAAAAAAACGAACTTTTAGTTAAAAACGAAGAAATTTGCTAAAGGAATTTAGCCTATTTCACGCCACCCGTTTAATTTTGTATAAATACATATATAATATGTAAGTGTGACACAAAACAAAAATTTCGAGTAGAATAGCGGATGCCTTCATAAAAAATAAAATTAAAATATAAAAAAATTATGTAGTGAGAAAGAAAGCAGAGTTTACTAAAAAATGTTTAATTAAAGAAAAAAATAAAGTACTTAAATTGCGAAAAAATTAAGTGAAGTGAACAAACAGTTCCATATAAAAACGCAATAAGTGCACTAGACTTTTTACGGGGTTTAATGTGATCATTGTAGCGCGTACGCTTATGTAGGTTTGTGTATTAGAGCACTTACATAATTTGTCCAAAGGTGGCGCGCTTTTGTGCAAGAAAGTAAATATCCATATTTGGAGAGATTGTTGGATTGACAAAAAACTTTTTCTATTAATTATAAACAAATAGAGTAATATTTGTTAACAAAAATAGGCCTATGCACTGCGGCTGATCTATACGAATCGATTCATATCACTTTTATATGATTTTACGTATGCTAACTATGTGAAACCGCCTGTCAATTGTTTGTATGGAAATTTTGTTAGCGATATAATATATAGATAGTGGGTAAAATACTGCCTATGCAATAAGGCCGCTATGATGCCGGTTGCCGTTTTGACCTAAAATCAAAAACGTTTTTGGGACGTTTTTTTGTTTCGTTTAATATACAACGTGAAATTTTCCGATTCAGTCAAGTTGCATTTAAATAATAACAAACCAATTTGAAATAAGAGAATATATAATAAAATAAAATAAGAACTAAAATAAATTAGCATAAAAGGCAATATAAAAAATGTAATGTTATATTTTTGTAACTTTTTTTTTTGTTCAGTATACGACGTACTTTATCTAAAATAAGGATTAAATCTGCAAATGCAAAAACATTTTCGGGCAAATTTGCCATTAATTGTTATAAATAAATTAGTTAGTTTCAACAAAAGTTAACTCATTAATTGCGATTTCATGTTTTTTTGAAAACAACTAAAATAAAAAACAAAGAATCTGTTAAATAAAGACTTATGTATTTACGTTTAAGTGAAATTTGCCACAAAAAATGGGCCGGTCAAAAATTAATTCTATTTAAGATTTTTTGGTACGCTAAAAATAATTTGGAACAATTTTTTAGGATTTTGGTAGAGACTATTATAGGTAAGCGGCAACAATGGGGAACCATATCTGAATGTAGGTGAAACATTTGTGCTTTCGAATTTAGCGAGTATACATAAAATTTGAAATTCACATTAGAAAACTTAGATAATTGTTCCCAAAGACGACGCGCTTGTGCATAAAGGTTTAGGTCTTTGAAATTCGTATTAGAACACTTAGATACTTGTTCCCAAAGATGGCGAGCTTGTGCACGAAAATGACTTACGATATTTGTATGAATTGTTCGAATTTACAAAAAACCTTTTCTATTAATTATAAACAAATAGAGTAATATTTGTTACCAAAAATAGGCCTATGCACTGCGGCTGATCAAAACGAATCGATTCATATAACCTTTATATGATTTTACGTATGCTAATTATGCGAAACAGCCTGTCAATTGATTGTATGGAAATTTTGTTAGCGTATTAATATATAGATAGTAGGTAATATACTGACTATGCAAGCTATGATGCCGGTTGCCGTTTTGACCTAAAATCAAACATGTTTTTGGAACGTTTTTTTGTTCCATAATTAGCATAAAAGGCAATATAAAAAATGTAATGTTATATTTTTGTAACTTTTTTTTTGTTCAGTATACGACGTACTTTATATAAAATAAGGATTAAATCTGCAAATGCAAAAACATTTTCGGGCAAATTTGCCATTAATTGTTATAAATAAATTAGTTAGTTTCAACAAAAGTTAACTCATTATTTGTGATTTCATGTTTTTTTGAAAACAACTAAAATAAAAAACAAAGAATCTGTTAAATAAAGACTTATGTATTTACGTTTAAGTGAAATTTGCCACAAAAAATGGGCCGGTCAAAAATTAATTCTATTTAAGATTTTTTGGTACGCTAAAAATTATTTTGGAACAATTTTTTACGATTTTGGTAAGAGGCAACAATGGGGAACCATATTTGTATGTAGGTGAAACATTTGTGCTTTCGAATTCAGCGATTATACATAAAATTTGAAATTCACATTAGAACACATAGATAATTGTTCCCAAAGACGGCGCACTTGTACATAAAGGTTTAGGTCTGTGAAATTCGCATTAGAACACTTAGATAATTGTTCCCAAAGATGGCGCGCTTGTGCACGAAAATGACGTACGATATTTGTATGAATTGTTCGAATTTACAAAAACTTTTTCTATCAATTATAAACAAATAGAGTAATATTTGTTAACAAAAATAGGCCTATGCACTGCGGCTGATCAATACGAATCGATTCATATAACTTTTATATGATTTTACGTATGCTTAGTATGCGAAACAGCCTGTCAATTGATTGTATGGAAATTTTGTTAGCGTATTAATATATAGATAGTGGGTAATATACTGAATATGCACGCTATGATCCCGGTTGTCGTTTAGACCTAAAATCAAACACGTTTTTGGGACGTTTTTTTGTTTCGTTTAATAAACAACGTGAAATTTTCCGATTCAGTCAAGTTGCAGTTAAATAATAATAAACCAATTTGAAATAAGAGAATATATAATAAAATAAAATAAGAAGTAAAATAAATTAACATAAAATGCAATATAAAAAATGTAATGTTATATTTTTGTAACTTTTTTTTTTCCTTCAGTATAAGACGTACTTTATCTAAAATGAGGATTAAATCTGCAAATGCAAAAACATTTTCGGGCAAATTTGCCATTAATTGTTATAAATAAATTAGTTAGTTTCAACAAAAGTTAACTCATTAATTGCGATTTCATGTTTTTTTGAAAACAACTAAAATAAAAAACAAAGAATCTGTTATATAAAGACTTATGTATTTACGTGTAAGTGAAATTTGCCACAAAAAATGGGCCGATCAAAAATAAATTCTATTTAAGCTTTTTGGTACGCTACAAATTATTTTGGAACAATTTTTTAGGATTTTGGTAGAGGCTATTATAGGCAAGTGGCAACAATGGGAAACCATGTTTTAATCTTTCACCGTGTAGCGCGTACGCTTATGTAGGTTTGTGTCTTAGAGCACTTACATAATTTGTCCAAAGATGGCGCGCTTTTGTGCAAGAAAGTAAATATCCATATTTGGAGAGATTGTTGGATTGACAAAAAACTTTTTCTATTAATAATAAACAAATAGAGTAATATTTGTTAACAAAAATAGGCCTATACACTGCGGCTGATCTATACGAATCGATTCATATCACTTTTATATGATTTTACGTATGCTAACTATGCGAAACCGCGTGTCAATTGTTTGTATGGAAATTTTGTTAGCGATTTAATATATAGATAGTGGGTAATATACTGCCTATGCAATAAGGCCGCTATGATGCCGGTTGCCGTTTTGACCTAAAATCAAAAACGTTTTTGGGACGTTTTTTTGTTTCGTTTAATATACAACGTGAAATTTTCCGATTCAGTCAAGTTGCATTTAAATAATAACAAACCAATTTGAAATAAGAGAATATATAATAAAATAAAATAAGAACTAAAATAAATTAGCATAAAAGGCAATATAAAAAATGTAATGTTATATTTTTGTAACTTTTTTTTTTGTTCAGTATACGACGTACTTTATCTAAAATAAGGATTAAATCTGCAAATGCAAAAACATTTTCGGGCAAATTTGCCATTAATTGTTATAAATAAATTAGTTAGTTTCAACAAAAGTTAACTCATTAATTGCGATTTCATGTTTTTTTGAAAACAACTAAAATAAAAAACAAAGAATCTGTTAAATAAAGACTTATGTATTTACGTTTAAGTGAAATTTGCCACAAAAAATGGGCCGGTCAAAAATTAATTCTATTTAAGATTTTTTGGTACGCTAAAAATAATTTGGAACAATTTTTTAGGATTTTGGTAGAGACTATTATAGGTAAGCGGCAACAATGGGGAACCATATCTGAATGTAGGTGAAACATTTGTGCTTTCGAATTTAGCGAGTATACATAAAATTTGAAATTCACATTAGAAAACTTAGATAATTGTTCCCAAAGACGACGCGCTTGTGCATAAAGGTTTAGGTCTTTGAAATTCGTATTAGAACACTTAGATACTTGTTCCCAAAGATGGCGAGCTTGTGCACGAAAATGACTTACGATATTTGTATGAATTGTTCGAATTTACAAAAAACCTTTTCTATTAATTATAAACAAATAGAGTAATATTTGTTACCAAAAATAGGCCTATGCACTGCGGCTGATCAAAACGAATCGATTCATATAACCTTTATATGATTTTACGTATGCTAATTATGCGAAACAGCCTGTCAATTGATTGTATGGAAATTTTGTTAGCGTATTAATATATAGATAGTAGGTAATATACTGACTATGCAAGCTATGATGCCGGTTGCCGTTTTGACCTAAAATCAAACATGTTTTTGGAACGTTTTTTTGTTCCATAATTAGCATAAAAGGCAATATAAAAAATGTAATGTTATATTTTTGTAACTTTTTTTTTGTTCAGTATACGACGTACTTTATATAAAATAAGGATTAAATCTGCAAATGCAAAAACATTTTCGGGCAAATTTGCCATTAATTGTTATAAATAAATTAGTTAGTTTCAACAAAAGTTAACTCATTATTTGTGATTTCATGTTTTTTTGAAAACAACTAAAATAAAAAACAAAGAATCTGTTAAATAAAGACTTATGTATTTACGTTTAAGTGAAATTTGCCACAAAAAATGGGCCGGTCAAAAATTAATTCTATTTAAGATTTTTTGGTACGCTAAAAATTATTTTGGAACAATTTTTTACGATTTTGGTAAGAGGCAACAATGGGGAACCATATTTGTATGTAGGTGAAACATTTGTGCTTTCGAATTCAGCGATTATACATAAAATTTGAAATTCACATTAGAACACATAGATAATTGTTCCCAAAGACGGCGCACTTGTACATAAAGGTTTAGGTCTGTGAAATTCGCATTAGAACACTTAGATAATTGTTCCCAAAGATGGCGCGCTTGTGCACGAAAATGACGTACGATATTTGTATGAATTGTTCGAATTTACAAAAACTTTTTCTATCAATTATAAACAAATAGAGTAATATTTGTTAACAAAAATAGGCCTATGCACTGCGGCTGATCAATACGAATCGATTCATATAACTTTTATATGATTTTACGTATGCTTAGTATGCGAAACAGCCTGTCAATTGATTGTATGGAAATTTTGTTAGCGTATTAATATATAGATAGTGGGTAATACACTGAATATGCACGCTATGATCCCGGTTGTCGTTTAGACCTAAAATCAAACACGTTTTTGGGACGTTTTTTTGTTTCGTTTAATAAACAACGTGAAATTTTCCGATTCAGTCAAGTTGCAGTTAAATAATAATAAACCAATTTGAAATAAGAGAATATATAATAAAATAAAATAAGAAGTAAAATAAATTAACATAAAATGCAATATAAAAAATGTAATGTTATATTTTTGTAACTTTTTTTTTTCCTTCAGTATAAGACGTACTTTATCTAAAATGAGGATTAAATCTGCAAATGCAAAAACATTTTCGGGCAAATTTGCCATTAATTGTTATAAATAAATTAGTTAGTTTCAACAAAAGTTAACTCATTAATTGCGATTTCATGTTTTTTTGAAAACAACTAAAATAAAAAACAAAGAATCTGTTATATAAAGACTTATGTATTTACGTGTAAGTGAAATTTGCCACAAAAAATGGGCCGATCAAAAATAAATTCTATTTAAGCTTTTTGGTACGCTACAAATTATTTTGGAACAATTTTTTAGGATTTTGGTAGAGGCTATTATAGGCAAGTGGCAACAATGGGAAACCATGTTTTAATCTTTCACCGTGTAGCGCGTACGCTTATGTAGGTTTGTGTCTTAGAGCACTTACATAATTTGTCCAAAGATGGCGCGCTTTTGTGCAAGAAAGTAAATATCCATATTTGGAGAGATTGTTGGATTGACAAAAAACTTTTTCTATTAATAATAAACAAATAGAGTAATATTTGTTAACAAAAATAGGCCTATACACTGCGGCTGATCTATACGAATCGATTCATATCACTTTTATATGATTTTACGTATGCTAACTATGCGAAACCGCGTGTCAATTGTTTGTATGGAAATTTTGTTAGCGATTTAATATATAGATAGTGGGTAATATACTGCCTATGCAATAAGGCCGCTATGATGCCGGTTGCCGTTTTGACCTAAAATCAAAAACGTTTTTGGGACGTTTTTTTGTTTCGTTTAATATACAACGTGAAATTTTCCGATTCAGTCAAGTTGCATTTAAATAATAACAAACCAATTTGAAATAAGAGAATATATAATAAAATAAACTAAGAACTAAAATAAATTAGCATAAAAGGCAATATAAACAAGTAAGGAAGGTTAAGTTCGGGTGTAACCGAACATTACATACTCAGTTGAGAGCTATGGTGACAACATAAGGGAATATAACCATGTAGGAAAATGAACCGAGGGAAACCCTGGAATGTGTTTGTATGACATGTGTATCAAATGAAAGGCATTAAAGAGTATTTTATGAGGGAGTGGGCCATAGTTCTATAGGTGGACGCCATTTAGGGATATAGCCATTAAGGTGGACCAGGGGTGACCCTAGAATTTGTTTGTACAATATGGGTATCAAACGAATGGTGTTAATGAGTATTTTAAAAGGGAGTGGGCCTTAGTTCTATATGTGGATGCCGTTTCGAAATATCGCCATAAAGGTGGACCAGGGGCGACTCTAGAATGTGGTATTAGTGAGGGTTTTAAAAGGGAGTGGTGGTTGTTGCCTTTTCGAGATATCGCCATAAAGGTGGACCAGGGGTGACTCTAGAATGCGTTTGTACGATATGGGTATCAAAAGAAAGGTGTTAATGAGTATTTGAAAAGGGAGTTATCCTTAGTTCCATAGGTGGACGCCTTTTCGAGATATCGCCATAAAGGTGAACCAGGGGTGACTTTAGAATATGTTTGTACGATATGGGTATCAAATGAAAGGTGTTAATGAGTATTTTTAAAAGGGAGTGGGCCTTCGTTGTATAGGTGGACGCCGTTTCGAGATATCGCCATAAAGGTGGACCAGGGGTGACCCTAGAATTTGTTTGTACAATATGGGTATCAAACGAATGGTGTTAATGAGTATTTTAAAAGGGAGTGGGCCTTAGTTCTATATGTGGATGCCGTTTCGAAATATCGCCATAAAGGTGGACCAGGGGCGACTCTAGAATGTGGTATTAGTGAGGGTTTTAAAAGGGAGTGGTGGTTGTTGCCTTTTCGAGATATCGCCATAAAGGTGGACCAGGGGTGACTCTAGAATGCGTTTGTACGATATGGGTATCAAAAGAAAGGTGTTAATGAGTATTTGAAAAGGGAGTTATCCTTAGTTCCATAGGTGGACGCCGTTTCGAGATATCGCCATAAAGGTGGACAAGGGGTCACCCTAGAATTTATTTATACAATACGGGCATCAAACGAAAGGTGTTAATGAGTATTTTAAAAGAGAGTGGGCCTTAGTTCTATAGGTGGACGCCGTTTCGAAATATCGCCATAAAGGTGGACCAGGGGTGACTCTAGAATGTGTTTGTACGATATGGGTATCAAATTAATGGGGGTTTTAAAAGGGAGTGGTGGTTGTTATATAGGTGGTCGCATTTTCGAGATATCGCCATAAAGGTGGACCAGGGGTGACCCTAGAATTCTTTTGTGCAATATGGGTATCAAATGAAAGGTGTTAATGAGTATTTTTAAAAGGGAGTGGGCCTTCGTTCTATAGGTTTCGCCTTTTCGAGATATCGCCATAAAGGTGGAACAGGGGTGACTTTAGAATATGTTTGTACGATATGGGTATCAAATGAAAGGTGTTAATGAGTATTTTAAAAGGGCGTGGGGCTTAGTTCTATAGGTGGACGCCTTTTCGAGATATCGCCATAAAAGTGGACCAGCGGTGACTCTAGAATGAGTTTGTACGATATGGGTATCAAATTAAAGGTATTAATGAGAGTTTTAAAAGGGAGTGGTGGTAGTTGTATATGTGAAGTCGTTTTCCAGATATCGACCAAAATGTGGACCAGGGTGACCCAGAACATCATCTGTTGGATACCGCTAATTTATTTATATATGTAGTACCTGCCAAGATTTTAAGGGTTTTTTATTTCGCCCTGCAGAACTTTTTCATTTTCTTCTACTTAATATGGTAGGTGTCACAACTATTTTCTAAAGTTTTTTCTAAAGTTATGTTTCGCGTCAATAAAACAATCCAATTACCTTACCATGTTGCATCCCTTTTTTCGTATTTGGTATAGAATTATGGCATTTTTTTCATTTCTCGTAATTTTCGATGTCGAAAAAGTGGGCGTGGTCATAGTCGGATTTCGTTCATTTTTCATACCATATAAAGTGAATTCAAGTAAGCACGTGAACTAAGTTCATTAAAGATATGTCGATTTTTGCTCAAGTTATCGTGTTAACGGCCATGCGGAAGGACAGACGGACGACTGTGTATAAAAACTGGGCATCAACCGATTTCGCCCATTTTCATAGAAAACAGTTAACGTCACAAAATCTATGCCCCTACCAAATTTCAAAAGGATTGGTTAATTTTTGTTCGACGGGCGCAGCCACGCCCATTTTGAAATTTTCTTTTATTTTTGTATTTTGTTGTACCATATCATTACTGGTGTTGAATGCTGACATAATTTACTTATATACTGTAAAGATATTAAATTATTGTTAAAATTTTTTTAAAAGTGGGCGTGGTCCTTCTCCGATTTTGCTAATTTTTATTAAGCGTACATATAGTAATAGAGTAACGTTCCTGCCAAATTACATCATGATATCTTCAACGACTGCCAAATTACAGCTTGCAAAATTTTAAATTACCTTCTTTTAAAAGTGGGCGGTGCCACGCCCATTGTCCAAAATTTTACTAATTTTCTATTCTGCGTCATAAGATCAACTCATCTACCAAGTTTCGTCGCTGTATCTGTCTTTTGTAATGAATTATCGCACTTTTTCGGTTTTTCGAAATTTTCGATATCAAAAAAGTGGGCGTGGTTATAGTCCGATATCGTTCATTTTAAATAGCGATCTGAGATGAGTGCTCAGGAACCTACATACCAAATTTCATCAAGATGCCTCAAAATTTACTCAAGTTATCGTGTTAACGGACGGACGGACGGACGGACGGACATGGCTCAATCAAATTTTTTTTCGATCCTGATTATTTTGATATATGGAAGTCTATATCTATCTCGATTCCTTTATATATGTACAACCAACCGTTATCCAATCAAACTTAATATACTCTGTGAGCTCTGCTCAACTGAGTATAAAATTGTGATGTTATATTTTTGTAACTTTTTTTTTTGTTCAGTATACGACGTACTTTATCTATAATAAGGATTAAATCTGCAAATGTTTCAACAAAAGTTAACTCATTATTTGCGATTTCATGTTTTTTTGTAAACAACTAAAATAAAAAACAAAGAATCTGTTAAATAAAGACATGTATTTACGTGTAAGTGAAATTTGCCACAAAAAATGGGCAGGTTAGAAATTAATTCTATTTAAGATGTTTTGGTACGCTACAAATTATTTTGGAACAATTATTTAGGATTTTGGTAGAGGCTATTATAGGTAAGTGGCAACAATGGGAAACCATGTTTTAATCTTTCATCATGTAGCGCGTACGCTTATGTAGGTTTGTGTCTTAGAGCACTTACATAATTTGTCCAAAGATGGCGCGCTTTTGTGCAAGAAAGTAAATATCGATATTTGGAGAGATTGTTGGATTTACAAAAAACTTTTTTTTGTGTCTTAGAGCACTTACATAATTTGTCCAAAGATGGCGCGCTTTGTTACCAAAAATAGGCCTATGCACTGCGGCTAATCAAAACGAATCGATTCATATAACTTTTATATGACTTTACGTATGCTAAGTATGCGAAACAGCCTGTCAATTGATTGTATGGAAATTTTGTTAGCGTATTAATATTGTAACGAATTTGCTTGCAAATCCTCTTATTTGCAATCCTCTGCTAAGTTCGAATCACTAAACTGTTGAATAAATAACTCCAATTTGTAATAATGGAAAAATGGCCTTTATTAAAGTACTTCACAATACACTCAAACTGTGCAACGAATAGCTTGCTTAATAACCACACTGATTGATAGCTCAATGAAACTCTACTATTCAAAATAATACTGCTATTGCTCGCTAGATATCGTCTTAATCGCAACTGCTTGACAACTCAAATCAAACTGAATTACTTCTTACTCGCTTGCCCCGCTTTTATAGTTTACGCTGCATACTTCTAGGCTCTTCGATTTCCAGAACTTACTAGTTGTTTCGGCTACAAAATCGCCAGCCACAACTACGTGCACAAATTATTGCTCTCTCTTGTGACAACTCAGATAAGATATATGCATGTGTTTGTAGTTTACAGTCTCCCCACACACATAAGCGTATAAGTAAATTCATCGGTGTGTGACATCTCATCTCTCGCTGCCTTGTATGTAAATGTTGCTCGTCGGAATGTGTACATATGTGTAGACGCAATTATTGATTCGTTTATGTAGATACATAATGATTGAATTATTGATGTGAATTCACGTCACTGCTTAGCATCGGCCTGGAGATGGCAGCACTCCTCAGTTTTGCTAATATTCGTAACAATATATAGATAGTGGGTAATATGCTGACTATGCACGCTATGATGCCGGTTGCCGTTTTGACCTAAAATCAAACACGTTTTTGGAACGTTTTTGTTCCGTAATTAGCATAAAAGGCAATATAAAAAATGTAATGTTATATTTTTGTAACTTTTTTTTGTTCAGTATACGACGTACTTTATCTAAAATAAGTATTAAATCTGCAAATGCAAAAATATTTTCGGGCAAATTTGCCATTTATTGTTATAAATAAATTAGTTAGTTTCAACAAAAGTTAACTCATTATTTGTGATTTCATGTTTTTTTTTGAAAATAACTAAAACAAAAAACAAAGAATCTGTTAAATAAAGACTTATGTATTTACGTTGAAGTGAAATTTGCCACAAAAAATAGGGCGGTCAAAAATTAATTCTATTTAATATTTTTTGGTACGCTACAAATTATTTTGTAAAAATTTTTTAGGATTTTGGTAGAGACTATTATAGGTAAGCGGCAACAATGGGGAACCATATTTGTATGTAGGTGAGACATTTGTGCTTTCGAATTTAGCGAGTATACATAAAATTTGAAATTCACATTAGAAAACTTAGATAATTGTTCCCAAAGACGGCGCGCTTGTGCATAAAGGTTTAGGTCTTTGAAATTCGCATTAGAACACTTAGATACTTGTTCCCAAAGATGGCGCGCTTGTGCACGAAAATGACTTACGATATTTGTATGAATTGTTCGAATTTACAAAAAACCTTTTCTATTAATTATAAACAAATAGAGTAATATTTGTTAACAAAAATAGGCCTATGCACTGCGGCTGATCAAAACGAATCGAGTCATATAACTTTTATATGATTTTACGTATGCTAAGTATGCGAAACAGCCTATCAATTGATTGTATGAACATTTTGTTAGCGTATTAATATATAGATTCCCAAAGATGGCGCGCTTGTGACGAAAATTACTTACGATATTTGTATGAATTGTTCGAATTTACAAAAAACTTTTTCTATTAATTATAAACAAATAGAGTAATATTTGTTACCAAAAATAGGCCTATGCACTGCGGCTGATCAAAACGAATCGATTCATATAACTTTTATATGATTTTACGTATGCTAAGTATGCGAAACAGCCTGTCAATTGATTGTATGGAAATTTTGTTAGCGTATTAATATATAGATAGTGGGTAATATACTGCCTATGCAATACGGCCGCTATGATGCCGGTTGCCGTTTTGACCTAAAATCAAAAATGTTTTTGGGACCTTTTTTTTGTTTCGTTTAATATACAACGTGAAACTTTCCGATTTAGTCAAGTTGCATTTAAATAATAATAAAAAATGTTGAAATAAGGAAGATATAATAAAATAAAATAAGAAACAAAATAAATTAGCATAAAAGGCAATATAAAAAATTTAATGTTATATTTTTGTAACTTTTTTTTTTTGTTCAGTATAAGACGTACTTTATCTAAAATGAGGATTAAATCTGCAAATGCAAAAACATCTTCGGGCAAGTTTGCCATTAATTGTTATAAATAAATTAGTTAGTTTCAACAAAAGTTAACTCATTATTTGCGATTTCGTGTTTTTTTGTAAACAACTAAAATAAAAAACAAAGAATCCGTTAAATAAAGACATGTATTTACGTGTAAGTGAAATTTGCACAAAAATTGGGCAGGTCAGAAATTAATTCTATTTAAGATTTTTTGGTACGCTACAAATTATTTTGGAACAATTATTTAGGATTTTGGTAAAGGCTATTATAGGTAAGTGGCAACAATGGGAAACCATGTTTTAATCTTTCACCATGTAGCGCGTACGCTTATGTAGGTTTGTGTCTTAGAGCACTTACATAATTTGTCCAAAGATGGCGCGCTTTTGTGCAAGAAAGTAAATATCGATATTTGGAGAGATTGTTGGATTTACAAAAAACTTTTGCTTGTGTCTTAGAGCATTTACATTATTTGTCCAAAGATGGCGCGCTTTTGTGCAAGAAAGTAAATATCCATATTTGGAGATAATGTTGGATTTGCAAAAAATTTTTTCTATTAATTATAAACAAATAGTGTAATATTTGTTAACAAAAATAGGCCTATGTACTGCGACTGATCTATACGAATTGATTCATATCACTTTTATAAGAAAGTAAATATCCATATTTGGAGATAATGTTGGATTTACAAAAAATTTTTTCTATTAATTATAAACAAATAGTGTAATATTTGTTAACAAAAATAGGCCTATGCACTGCGACTGATCTATACGAATTGATTCATATCACTTTTATATGATTTTACGTATGCTAACTATGAAGCGCCTGTCAATTGTTTGTATGGAAATTTTGTTAGCGTATTAATATATAGATAAATAAATTAGTTAGTTTCAACTAAAGTTAACTCATTATTTGCGATTTCATGTTTTTTTGAAAACAAATAGAATAAAAACAAATAATCTGTTAAATAAAGACTTATGTATTTACGTGTAAGTGAAATTTGCCACAAAAAATGGGCCGATTAAAAATAAATTTTATTTAAGCTTTTTGGTACGCTAAATTATTTTGGAACAATTTTTTAGGAAACCATGTTTTAATCTTTCAGCGCGTACGCTTATGTAGGTTTGTGGCTTAGAGCACTTACATAATTTGTCCAAAGATGGCGCGCTTTTATGCAAGAAAGTAAATATCCATATTTGGAGAGATTGCTGGATTGACAAAAAACTTTTTCTATTAATTATAAACAAATAGAGTAATATTTGTTAACAAAAATAGGCATATGCCCTGCGGCTGATCTATACGAATCGAATTATATTACTTTTATATGATTTTACGTATGCTAACTATGTGAAACCGCCTGTCAATTGTTTGTATGGAAATTTTGTTAGCGATTTAATATATAGATAGTGGGTAATATACTGCCTATGCAATAAGGCCGCTATGATGCCGGTTGCCGGTATGACCTAAAATCAAAAACGTTTTGGGACGTTTTTTTGTTTCGTTTAATATACAACGTGAAATTTTCCGATTCAGTCAAGTTGCATTTAAATAATAAGAAACCAATTTGAAATAAGAGAATATATAATAAAATAAAATAAGAACTAAAATTTAGCATAAAAGGCAATATAAAAAATGTAATGTTATATTTTTGTAACTTTTTTTGTTCAGTATACGACGTACTTTATCTAAAATAAAGATTAAATCTGCAAATGCAAAAACATTTTCGGGCAAGTTTGCCATTTATTGTTATAAATAAATTAGTTAGTTTCAACAAAAGTTAACTCATTATTTGTGATTTCATGTTTTTTTTTGAAAACAACTAAAACAAAAAACAAAGAATCTGTTAAATAAAGACTTATGTATTTACGTTGAAGTGAAATTTGCACAAAAAATGGGGCGGTCAAAAATTAATTCTATTTAAGATTTTTTGGTACGCTACAAATTATTTTGTAACAATTTTTTAGGATTTTGGTAGAGACTATTATAGGTAAGCGGCAACAATGGGGAATCATATTTGTATGTAGGTGAAACATTTGTGCTTTCGAATTTAGCGAGTATACATAAAATTTAAAATTCACATTAGAAAACTTAGATAATTGTTCCCAAAGACGGCGCGCTTGTGCATAAAGGTTTAGGTCTTTGAAATTCGCATTAGAACACTTAGATACTTGTTCCCAAAGATGGCGCGCTTGTGCACGAAAATGACTTACGATATTTGTATGAATTGTTCGAATTTACAAAAAACCTTTTCTATTAATTATAAACAAATAGAGTAATATTTGTTACCAAAAATAGGCCTATGCACTGCGGCTGATCAAAACGAATCGATTCATATAACTTTTATATGATTTTACGTATGCTAAGTATGCGAAACAGCCTGTCAATTGATTGTATGAACATTTTGTTAGCGTATTAATATATAGATCCCCAAAGATGGTGCGCTTGTGCACGAAAATTACTTACGATATTTGTATGAATTGTTCGAATTTACAAAAAACTTTTTCTATTAATTATAAACAAATAGAGTAATATTTGTTACCAAAAATAGGCCTATGCACTGCGGCTGATCAAAACGAATCGATTCATATAACTTTTATATGATTTTACGTATGCTAAGTATGCGAAACAGCCAGTCAATTGATTGTATGGAAATTTTGTTAGCGTATTAATATATAGATAGTGGGTAATATACTGCCTATGCAATACGGCCGCTATGATGCCGGTTGCCGTTTTGACCTTAAATCAAAAATGTTTTTGGGACCTTTTTTTTGTTTCGTTTAATATACAACGTGAAACTTTCCGATTTAGTCAAGTTGCATTTAAATAATAATAAAAAATGTTGACATAAGAGAAGATATAATAAAATAAAATAAGAAACAAAATAAATTAGCATAAAAGGCAATATAAAAAATTTAGTGTTATATTTTTGTAACTTTTTTTTTTTGTTCAGTATAAGACGTACTTTATCTAAAATGAGGATTAAATCTGCAAATGCAAAAACATTTTCGGGCAAGTTTGCCATTAATTGTTATAAATAAATTAGTTAGTTTCAACAAAAGTTAACTCATTATTTGCGATTTCGTGTTTTTTTGTAAACAACTAAAATAGAAAACAAAGAATCTGTTAAACAAAGACATGTATTTACGTGTAAGTGAAATTTGCCACAAAAAATGGGCAGGTCAGAAATTAATTCTATTTAAGATTTTTTGGTACGCTACAAATTATTTTGGAACAATTATTTAGGATTTTGGTAGAGGCTATTATAGGTAAGTGGCAACAATGGGAAACCATGTTTTAATCTTTCACCATGTAGCGCGTACGCTTATGTAGGTTTGTGTCTTAGAGCACTTACATAATTTGTCCAAAGATGGCGCGCTTTTGTGCAAGAAAGTAAATATCGATATTTGGAGAGATTGTTGGATTTACAAAAAACTTTTGCTTGTGTCTTAGAGCACTTACATAATTTGTCCAAAGATAGCCCGCTTTTGTGTAAGAAAGTAAATATCCATATTTGGAGATAATGTTGGATTTACAAAAAATGTTGTCTATTAATTATAAACAAATAGAGTAATATTTGTTAATAAAAATAGGCCTATGCACTGCGACTGATCTATACGAATTGATTCGTATCACTTTTATATGATTTTACGTATGCTAACTATGCGAAATCGCCTGTCAATTGTTTGTATGGCAATTTTGTTAGCGTATTAATATATAGATAAATAAATTAGTTAGTTTCAACTAAAGTTAACTCATTATTTGCGATTTCATGTTTTTTTGAAAACAACTAAAATAAAAACAAATAATCTGTTAAATAAAGACTTATGTATTTACGTGTCAGTGAAATTTGCCACAAAAAATGGGCCGATTAAAAATAAATTTTATTTAAGCTTTTTGGTACGCTACAAATTATTTTGGAACAATTTTTTAGGAAACCATGTTTTAATCTTTCAGCGCGAACGCTTATGTAGGTTTGTGGCTTAGAGCACTTACATAATTTGTCCAAAGATGGCGCGCTTTTATGCAAGAAAGTAAATATCCATATTTGGAGAGATTGTTGGATTGACAAAAAACTTTTTCTATTAATTATAAACAAATAGAGTAATATTTGTTAACAAAAATAGGCCTATGCCCTGCGGCTGATCTATACGAATCGAATTATATCACTTTTATATGATTTTACGTATGCTAACTATGTGAAGCCGCCTGTCAATTGTTTGTATGGAAATTTTGTTAGCGATTTAATATATAGATAGTGGGTAATATACTGCCTATGCAATAAGGCCGCTATGATGCCGGTTGCCGTTTTGACCTAAAATCAAAAACGGTTTTGGGACGTTTTTTTGTTTCGTTTAATATACAACGTGAAATTTCCCGATTCAGTCAAGTTGCATTTAAATAATAACAAACCAATTTGAAATAAGAGAATATATAATAAAATAAAATAAGAACTAAAATAAATTAGCATAAAAGGCAATATAAAAAATGTAATGTTATATTTTTGTAACTTTTTTTTTTTGTTCAGTATACGACGTACTTTATCTAAAATAAGGATTAAATCTGCAAATGCAAAAACATTTTCGGGCAAATTTGCCATTAATTGTTATAAATAAATTAGTTAGTTTCAACAAAAGTTAACTCATTATTTGTGATTTCATGTTTTTTTTGAAAACAACTAAAATAAAAAACAAAGAATCTGTTAAATAAAAACTTATGTATTTACGTTTAAGTGAAATTTGCCACAAAAAATGGGCAGGTCAGAAATTAATTCTATTTAAGATTTTTTGGTACGCTACAAATTATTTTGGAACAATTATTTAGGATTTTGGTAGAGGCTATTATAGGTAAGTGGCAACAATGGGAAACCATGTTTTAATCTTTCACCATGTAGCGCGTACGCTTATGTAGGTTTGTGTCTTAGAGCACTTACATAATTTGTCCAAAGATGGCGCGCTTTTGTGCAAGAAAGTAAATATCGATATATTTATATTATTAATTGTTATAAATAAATTAGTTAGTTTCAACAAAAGTTAACTCATTATTTGTGATTTCATGTTTTTTTTGAAAACAACTAAAATAAAAAACAAAGAATCTGTTAAATAAAAACTTATGTATTTACGTTTAAGTGAAATTTGCCACAAAAAATGGGCAGGTCAGAAATTAATTCTATTTAAGATTTTTTGGTACGCTACAAATTATTTTGGAACAATTATTTAGGATTTTGGTAGAGGCTATTATAGGTAAGTGGCAACAATGGGAAACCATGTTTTAATCTTTCACCATGTAGCGCGTACGCTTATGTAGGTTTGTGTCTTAGAGCACTTACATAATTTGTCCAAAGATGGCGCGCTTTTGTGCAAGAAAGTAAATATCGATATTTGGAGAGATTGTTGGATTTACAAAAAACTTTTTCTATTAATTATAAACAAATAGAGTAATATTTGTTAACAAAAATAGGCCTATGCACTGCGGAAAACATAGATAATTGTTCCCAAAGATGCCGCGCTTGTGCACGAAAATGACTTACGATATTTGTATGAATTGTTCGAATTTTCAAAAAACTTTTTCTATTAATTATAAACAAATAGAGTAATATTTGTTACCAAAAATAGGCCTATGCACTGCGGCTAATCAAAACGAATCGATTCTTATAACTTTTATATGACTTTACGTATGCTAAGTATGCGAAACAGCCTGTCAATTGATTGTATGGAAATTTTGTTAGCGTATTAATATATAGATAGTGGGTAATATACTGTAAATGCACGCTATGATGCCGGTTGCCGTTTTTACCTAAAACCAAACACGTTTTTGGAACGTTTTTTTTGTTCCGTAATTAGCATAAAAGGCAATATAAAAAATGTAATGTTATATTTTTGTAACTTTTTTTTGTTCAGTATACGACGTACTTTGTCTAAAATAAGGATTAAATCTGCAAATGCAAAAACATTTTCGGGCAAATTTGCCATTAATTGTTATAAATAAATTAGTTAGTTTCAACAAAAGTTAACTCATTATTTGTGATTTCATGTTTTTTTTGAAAACAACTAAAATAAAAAACAAAGAATCTGTTAAATAAAGTCTTATGTATTTACGTTTAAGTGAAATTTGCCACAAAAAATGGGCCGGTAAAAATTAGTTCTATTTAAGATTTTTTGGTACGCTACAAATTATTTTGGAACACTTTTTTAGGATTTTGGTAGAGGCAATGGGAAACCATGTTTTAATCTTTCACCATGTAGCGCGTACGCTTATGTAGGTTTGTGTCTTAGAGCACTTACATAATTTGTCCAAAGATGGCGCGCTTTTGTGCAAGAAAGTAAATATCGATATTTGGAGAGATTGTTGGATTTACAAAAAACTTTTTCTATTAATTATAAACAAATAGAGTAATATTTGTTAACAAAAATAGGCCTATGCACTGCGGAAAACATAGATAATTGTTCCCAAAGATGGCGCGCTTGTGCACGAAAATGACTTACGATATTTGTATGAATTGTTCGAATTTTCAAAAAACTTTTTCTATTAATTATAAACAAATAGAGTAATATTTGTTACCAAAAATAGGCCTATGCACTGCGGCTAATCAAAACGAATCGATTCTTATAACTTTTATATGACTTTACGTATGCTAAGTATGCGAAACAGCCTGTCAATTGATTGTATGGAAATTTTGTTAGCGTATTAATATATAGATAGTGGGTAATATACTGACTATGCACGCTATGATGCCGGTTGCCGTTTTTACCTAAAACCAAACACGTTTTTGGAACGTTTTTTTTGTTCCGTAATTAGCATAAAAGGCAATATAAAAAATGTAATGTTATATTTTTGTAACTTTTTTTTGTTCAGTATACGACGTACTTTATCTAAAATAAGGATCAAATCTGCAAATGCAAAAACATTTTCGGGCAAATTTGCCATTAATTGTTATAAATAAATTAGTTAGTTTCAACAAAAGTTAACTCATTATTTGTGATTTCATGTTTTTTTTGAAAACAACTAAAATAAAAAACAAAGAATCTGTTAAATAAAGTCTTATGTATTTACGTTTAAGTGAAATTTGCCACAAAAAATGGGCCGGTCAAAAATTAATTCTATTTAAGATTTTTTGGTACGCTACAAATTATTTTGGAACACTTTTTTAGGATTTTGGTAGAGACTATTATAGGTGTTAAAGCACGGCCCTTTTACTGTATGAACTGTTTCAAATATTTTGTCATCCTCTTTTATTGTTCTATCATCATACATATGTACGTACATATGTCACAGTCTGTTTGTTTTATTGAAACCTGGAAATTGTCCGCTAAACATGAATACATATGTGAAAATGTCTCGCTCTTTCGCATAGGTACATAAATTTGACTTCATAACTGTTCAATTATATTTATTTGTAAACCGCAATGTTAGTCGCTCTAACTCGTGCATACAAAGTTGCTATGAATTTGGTGACCGTTTAGTCGTCGATGAAGAATTGGAGCGAACAACACTGCGGTAAGTACTGTTTGTTAGCTTGTTAAATGTTAAGCATATTTGTAATAGTTTCCTTTAAATATGTAGAAATAAACCCACAAAACACCCGCAAATAAATTAATACGTGGAGTTAAATTCGCAAATCGTAATTGACGACAGATTTTTATTCCGCATCGACGACACATTTTTATTTCGCAATGTAAATACATTTACATATTTATGGAACTCGTCAAATCGTTGGGGATAAAAAATAAGTAGCCGCGCATTGCCCTTTTTATGGATAAATCCCCACGCCGTAGTACTCGTTTAAATCCAGTCAGTGGTAAGCACAAAAGAACAGCCATGCTTTTAATGGAAAAAGACGTGCCAATGTCAAACACAACACTTAGTACGCCTGCAACAAAACCAGCCTCGCCTATAATTACTTCAGGTTCCTCAACAACTTCAGCAGCAAGTCAAGAAAGCGTGGTTAGCGCAATGCAACAACGTATAGCCGTACTCGAAAGTAACCTCAGAGCTGCTCAAGCAAAGTTGAGGGATCATGAAGCGCAAAATGCAGCAAACAATGGTATGGGTGCTACGTCGGCAGCTCCCCAGCCACCAACGACGCAATTGCCATCTGCGCACCCGACGGGAACGCAAGAAATAACAGCTACGACTGCTAGTACACCACCTTTTCCATTACTAGCCGACATTCGTTACTCGCCGCCACTTTTCACTGCCTGTAGTACTACGTCTACCGCAAATTGCCAATATATTTCGCTTAATAATATGTATGCTAATCCGCTGCCAGCTGTTAGGGCCACTCCGCTAGGGTTTAACCCTGCCAGCACTCCTGCCTATACACAAATTAGTTCTGTAGCTGCACCGTCGTCTTGCTTACCTAGAAAAATGCAAGCTTTGCCGGATTTCTGTGGGAAACCAGAAGACTGGCCAATATTCTATACTGCCTTTACAGAATCTACGGCAGTCTACGGGTACAGCAATTTCGAAAATAATCAGCGGCTACAGAGAAGCTTGAAGGGCGAAGCTAGAGAATCGGTAAAGTCTCTACTTATTCACCCGAACAACGTTAGCAACATAATAGAGCAACTTAAATTTAGATTTGGCCGGCCAGAACAGCTGATCCGTAGCCAGCTAGCACGCGTAAAAGAAATTGCACCCATAGTGGAAAATGCAATGGTAAAAATTGTCCCGTTTGCCAGCAACGTGAACAATATCTGCGCTTTCCTACAATCGGCGAGAGGAGGAGATCTACATTTAGCCAACCCTACGCTACTCGACGAGCTTGTCATGAAATTGCCAATGAGCAAACGAATCGAGTGGGCTAGTTATGCGGCAACGGTACAACCATATGCGACCGTGAAACAGTTTAGCGAGTGGCTCACGAATCTCGCGAGTGTCATTTGTACAGTTCAGGATGGTGATCCAGTGCGGGACCATAAACGCCGGGTCGTACTTCACACTGCGCAAACTTGCCGTCAATCAAATTGCGCAATCTGCCAGGGTCAACATAAAACATCCGAGTGCAAACAATTTATTGAGCTGACTGTTGCAAACAGGTGGGCTCAAGTAAAGCAGAGCCGCCTTTGCTTCGGGTGTCTTAGCTCTGGACACGGTATGCGTGATTGTCAACGGCGCAAGCCATGCGCTATAGAGGGTTGTAGGAGAATGCACCATAAACTCCTACATGAGGTCGAACGTCCAACGACCAATTTGCCGAAAGCAGTAAATTCAGCCAAAAGACACGAAACTTCGATGGTTCAAGCCAAGAATCACACCGTAATGCACACGCAACCGCCAGTAGGTAGTCAACAGCCAAAGGACGCAGAAGCGGCTGTGCTCAGTTGCAGTAACGGCGCTGAAAGTAAGTTATTATTTAGAATTTTACCAGTCATTTTGTATGGAATCAACAGATCGGTCGAGACGTATGCTCTATTAGATGAAGGCTCTTCAATAACAATGATTGACAATACTCTTCTGAACGAACTTGGACTACGAGGACGTGAGCAGAGTCTAAACTTGCAATGGTTCGGTGGTCGCGCAGCACAGGAGCCAGCCCTCATTGTTGACCTGTCAATAAGTGGAGTAAGTGTTCGCAAGAAGCACAAGCTACGAAACGTATATGGGGTTTCAAATTTGAAGTTGCCATCTCAAAGTTTAAGTAAGTCCGAGTTGAATTGCCATGGGTCGCATCTAAGTGAGTTGCCAGTACAGACATATCCGCAAGTTAGACCGAAACTTCTGATCGGTCTTGACCATTGCCACCTCGGATTGCCATCCACTACCGTAAGAGTTAGAGAGAGTGGTCCTTTCGCTGCGAACACCGAACTAGGATGGGTATTGTTTGGCCCAACATCGAGCATATCCATACCTATGCCCGCCCCAATGATGTCGTCATGTTTGCTGCTGAACAATTGTAGCGATCAGTCACTCCATGATATGGTGGCCAACTTTTTCGATACTGAATCCTTCGGAGTTAGATCCGCACCGCCAATAGAAAGTGAATCCGACAGCCGAGCACGACAGATATTGCATTCAACCACACTTCGTATTGATGGAAGGTTCCAGACTGGGCTCATTTGGAAGAGTGACCACACAGTACTACCAGATAGCTTCCCGCTAGCACTGAAGAGGTTGGTTGGTGTAGAGAAGAAAATGAGTCGCGACGCTGAATTTGGCGCTGCATACGAACGCATCATAAACTCATATATAGAGAAGAAATACGCACGTAAGCTCCTACCAACAGAAGCAGCCGTATTATCGCCCAAAACATGGTACTTACCTCACTTCGCCGTCAGAAATCCCAATAAGCCAGGCAAATTACGCTTAGTCTTCGATGCCGCGGCTCAGGTTGAAGGTGTCTCTCTTAACTCGTGCCTACTGAAGGGGCCGCAGGAGTACAAAGCATTGCCCTCGATACTCTTTCATTTTCGCAAAGGTGCCTACGCAGTATGTGGTGACATAAGAAAAATGTTTCACCAAGTGCTAGTGCAACCAGACGACAGATGTGCGCAGCGATTCCTGTGGCGCAATGGTAACTCCACAAAACAGCCTGAAGTTTATGAAATGCGAGTGATGACGTTTGGTGCCGCTTGCTCACCATGCTCTGCAAATTATGTTAAAACCATCAACGCAATGGAATATGGAAATACCGACGAAATTACATCCCGAGCTGTAGATGCTATTTTAAATCATCACTACGTAGACGACTTTGTGGACAGCTTCGCAACGGAGCAAGAAGCAATCACGATCTCAGAGAAAGTACGGGAAATCCATTTGAAAGCTGGTTTCGAGCTTAGAAATTTCTCATCGAACTCACAAAGGGTAGTTAACATGCTAGGTGGTAACGAGTGCACACGCCTAATGGGCCAAAAAGAAGGCATTTTGACTGAAAGGGTTTTAGGTCTATTTTGGAAACCATCAACCGACTGCTTTGGGTTTCAGTTAAAATTTAATAACGTCGATCCCGCGGTCATAAGCGGATCAAGATGCCCCACTAAGCGTGAGCTATTAAGTGTCGTTATGTCTATTTTCGACCCCTTAGGTTTTCTAGCTCATTTTATTGTTAGTGCCAAACTAATAATGCGAGAGGTATGGAAAAGAAATATGCGATGGGATGAGTCACTGCCAAATGACATCAATGACGCGTGGGTAAAGTGGCGAAACCAGTTGGCTGCGGTCAGTGAGTACACCATGCCCCGTTTTTATTTTCGATGTGGCACTCCACGAATGCTGCAGCTTCACATATTTGTAGATGCAAGTGAGGAGGCCTTTGCAGCTGTAGCCTACTTCAGATCGGTAAGTTCGAGCGGAGAAATAGAAGTATCTTTCATATGTGCGAAGTCCAAATGCGCCCCTATAAAGCCACTAACTGTGCCGCGACTTGAACTACAGGCGGCTGTGTTAGGAACTCGCCTACTTAACTGTGTGCGTGAAGATCATCCGATAGACAGTGAAAACTGCTATTTGTGGAGCGACTCAATGACGGTTTTAAGGTGGATCAATAGCGGGCACCGTCGATATAAGCCATTCGTGCAACACAGGGTTGCAGAAATATTGGCAACAACAACAACAACAAATTGGAGGTGGATTCCTACTGATCGTAACGTTGCAGATGTAGCCACACGTACAAATAATCAGGTGCGACTCGATTCGACAACGCCCTGGTTAGCCGGCCCACCATTCCTCAAAGCATCGCATCTTTCTTGGCCTACTGGTGAATCTCTGTTTTGCGAGAATGCAGATCCTGATGAAGAGCTCCGATCTAAATATGTTTTGGTAATTATTGACACTAATCTCTTTGAAGTTAAACGTTTTTCTACCTTCAGGAAACTGGTCAGAACCGCCGCCTGGGTATTGCGTTTTATTGCCATTTGCCGCCGCCAAACACAAGCAAATGAATGTCATGGTCTGTCCGCTAGAGAAACTGAAATAGCAAAACGCTTACTATGTCGACTTGTACAACGTGAGACGTTCTCCACGGAAATCCAGCAAATCGAAAGTGGACAGAACATCGCCCATAATAGCGAGCTCGTCCATCTCTCGCCGTACATTGATGAAGAAAAGGTGCTCCGTGTAGAAGGTCGTATTGACGCTGCCAGTTGGCTGCCCATAAGTTCTAGACGACCTATTATATTGCCGCCGAGACACGCATTCACAAAGCTTGTCGAAATGCACTATCACTGTATCATGCATCACCAAAATATAGAAGCTACCATATGTGAAATTCGTCGAACTTACTGGATTCCACGGCTGAGAAATTTGTTACGTGGTGTAATAGCACGATGTTTAGTCTGTCGTATAAGTAGAGCACAGCCGAAGGCCCCTTTGATGGGACCACTGCCTCCTGACAGGCTTACACCATATATCCGGCCATTTAGCTATACAGGACTGGACTATTTCGGCCCGGTAACTGTAACTGTACGACGCAGCACGGAGAAGAGGTGGGTGGCACTCTTCACATGTTTGACTGTGAGAGCGGTTCATTTGGAGTTGGCCCACGATTTGAGCACCGATTCCTGTATCATTGCAATTCGAAATTTTGTAAACCGTCGCGGTGTACCTATACGCTTGCGTTCGGATAACGGGAAAAATTTTGTGGGTGCTGACAAAGAGGCCAAGAGATTTAGCGAAGTTTTTGATTGTAATCGCGTGCAAGATGAGTTGTCTCGACGAGGAGTTGACTGGGTGTTTAATTCGCCATTTAATCCAGCAGAGGGGGGTGCTTGGGAAAGGTTGGTGCAATGCGTTAAGCGTATCCTACGGCACACTTTGAAAGAGGTAGCACCACGGGAACACACCCTCAACTGCCTTTTAAATGAAGCAGAAAATATAGTCAACTCAAGGCCTCTCACTCATTTACCTGTAGACGTAAATCAAGAACAACCACTCACATCCAATGAGTTTATCCTAGCCGAATCTAATAACGCACAAACGCCAGCTGTGGGCGACGTCATCGAAAGGGCATCTGGTCTACGCCAACAGTGGAGAATTGCCAGGCAGTTGAGAGATCACTTCTGGAAGCGTTGGATTAACGAATACCTCCCCACGTTGACGCGTAGGGTGAAGTGGTGCCAACGAGCAAAGAAGTTGCAGGAAGGGGACCTTGTCTTCATTTGCGACCCGAACGTGCCTAGACGCGACTGGTGTCGCGGCAAAATAGAACGCATTTACCCTGGGCACGACGGCGAAGTTCGGCGAGCGGACGTTAGAACTTCTGGTGGCGTAAAACGTAGAGCGGCGTCGAATCTGGCCGTCCTTGACATAAGTTGTGGTGAATCTGGTTGATTCACGGAGGCGGGGATGTTAAAGCACGGTCCTTTTACTGTATGAACTGTTTCAAATATTTTGTCATCCTCTTTTATTGTTCTATCATCATACATATGTACGTACATATGTCACAGTCTGTTTGTTTTATTGAAACCTGGAAATTGTCCGCTAAACATGAATACATATGTGAAAATGTCTCGCTCTTTCGCATAGGTACATAAATTTGACTTCATAACTGTTCAATTATATTTATTTGTAAACCGCAATGTTAGTCGCTCTAACTCTTGCATACAAAGTTGCTATGAATTTGGTGACCGTTTAGTCGTCGATGAAGAATTGGAGCGAACAACACTGCGGTAAGTACTGTTTGTTAGCTTGTTAAATGTTAAGCATATTTGTAATAGTTTCCTTTAAATATGTAGAAATAAACCCACAAAACACCCGCAAATAAATTAATACGTGGAGTTAAATTCGCAAATCGTAATTGACGACAGATTTTTATTCCGCATCGACGACAATAGGTAAGTGGCAACAATGGGAAACCATGTTTTAATCTGTCACCATGTAGCGCGTACGCTTATGTAGGTTTGTGTCTTAGAGCACTAACATAATTTGTCCAAAGATGGCGCGCTTTTGTGCAAGAAAGTAAATATCGATATTTGGAGAGATTGTTGGATTTACAAAAAATTTTTCCATTAATTATAAACAAATAGAGTAATATTTGTTAACAAAAATAGGCCTATGCACAGCGGAAAACATAGATAATTGTTCCCAAAGATGGCGCGCTTGTGCACGAAAATGACTTACGATATTTGTATGAATTGTTTGAATTTTCAAAAAAATTTTTCTATTAATTATAAACAAATAGAGTAATATTTGTTACCAAAAATAGGCCTATGCACTGCGGCTAATCAAAACGAATCGATTCTTATAACTTTTATATGACTTTACGTATGCTAAGTATGCAAAACAGCCTGTCAATTGATTGTATGGAAATTTTGTTAGCGTATTAATATATAGATAGTGGGTAATATACTGACTATGCACGCTATGATGCCGGTTGCCGTTTTGACCTAAAATCAAACACGTTTTTGGAACGTTTTTTTGTTCCGTAATTAGCATAAAAGGCAATATAAAAAATGTAATGTTATATTTTTGTAACTTTTTTTTTGTTCAGTATACGACGTACTTTATATAAAATAAGGATTAAATCTGCAAATGCAAAAACATTTTCGGGCAAATTTGCCATTAATTGTTATAAATAAATTAGTTAGTTTCAACAAAAGTTAACTCATTATTTGTGATTTCATGTTTTTTTTGAAAACAACTAAAATAAAAAACAAAGAATCTGTTAAATAAAGACTTATGTATTTACGTTTAAGTGAAATTTGCCACAAAAAATGGGCCGGTCAAAAATTAATTCTATTTAAGATTTTTTGGTACGCTACAAATTATTTTGGAACACTTTTTTAGGATTTTGGTAGAGACTATTATACTATAGGTAAGCGGCAACAATGGGGAACCATATTTGTATGTAGGTGAAACAGTTGTGCTTTCGAATTTAGCGAGTATACATAAAATTTGAAATTCACATTAGAAAACTTAGATAATTGTTCCCAAAGACGGCGCGCTTGTGCATAAAGGTTTAGGTCTTTGAAATTCGCATTAGAACACTTAGATACTTGTTCCCAAAGATGGCGCGCTTGTGCACGAAAATGACTTACGATATTTGTATGAATTGTTCGAATTTACAAAAAATCTTTTCTATTAATTATAAACAAATAGAGTAATATTTGTTACCAAAAATAGGCCTATGCACTGCGGCTGATCAAAACGAATCGATTCATATAACCTTTATATGATTTTACGTATGCTAAGTATGCGAAACAGCCTGTCAATTGATTGTATGGAAATTTTGTTAGCGTATTAATATATAGATAGTGGGTAATATACTGACTATGCAAGCTATGATGCCGGTTGCCGTTTTGACCTAAAATTAAACATGTTTTTGGAACGTTTTTTTGTTCCATAATTAGCATAAAAGGCAATATAAAAAATGTAATGTTATATTTTTGTAACTTTTTTTTTGTTCAGTATACGACGTACTTTATATAAAATAAGGATTAAATCTGCAAATGCAAAAACATTTTCGGGCAAATTTGCCATTAATTGTTATAAATAAATTAGTTAGTTTCAACAAAAGTTAACTCATTATTTGTGATTTCATGTTTTTTTGAAAACAACTAAAATAAAAAACAAAGAATCTGTTAAATAAAGACTTATGTATTTACGTTTAAGTGAAATTTGCCACAAAAAATGGGCCGGTCAAAAATTAATTCTATTTAAGATTTTTTGGTACGCTAAAAATTATTTTGGAACAATTTTTTACCATTTTGGTAAGAGGCAACAATGGGGAACCATATTTGTATGTAGGTGAAACATTTGTGCTTTCGAATTCAGCGATTATACATAAAATTTGAAATTCACATTAGAACACTTAGATAATTGTTCCCAAAGACGGCGCGCTTGTACATAAAGGTTTAGGTCTTTGAAATTCGCAATACAACACTTAGATACTTGTTCCCGAATATGGCGTGCTTGTGCACGAAAATTACTTACGATATTTGTATGAATTGTTCGAATTTACAAAAAACTTTTTCTATTAATTATAGACAAATAGAGTAATATTTGTTACCAGAATCGATTCATATAACTTTTATATGATTTTACGTATGCTAAGTATGCGAAACAGCCTGTCAATTGATTGTATGGAAATTTTGTTAGCGTATTAATATATAGATAGTGAGTAATATACTGCCTATGCAATACAACCGCTATGATGCCAGTTGCCGTTCTGACCTAAAATCAAAAATGTTTTTGGGACCTTTTTTTTGTTTCGTTTAATATACAACGTGAAACTTTCCGATTTAGTCAAGTTGCATTTAAATAATAATAAAAAATGTTGACATAAAAGAAGATATAATAAAATAAAATAAGAAACAAAATAAATTAGCATAAAAGGCAATATAAAAAATTTAATGTTATATTTTTGTAACTTTTTTTTTGTTCAGTATACGACGTACTTTATCTAAAATGAGGATTAAATCTGCAAATGCAAAAACATTTTCGGGCAAGTTTGCCGTTAATTGTTATAAATAAATTAGTTAGTTTCAACAAAAGTTAACTCATTAATTGCGATTTCATGTTTTTTTGAAAACAACTAAAATAAAAAACAAGTAAGGAAGGTTAAGTTCGGGTGTAACCGAACATTACATACTCAGTTGAGAACTATGGTGACAACATAAGGGAAAATAACCATGTACGAAAATGAACCGAGGGAAACCCTGGAATGTGTTTATATGACATGTGTATCAAATGAAAGGCACTAATGAGTATTTTATGAGGGAGTGGGCCATAGTTCTATAGGTGGACGCCATTAAGGGATATAGCCATAAAGGTGGATCAGGGTTGACTCTAGAATGCGTTTGTACGATATGGGTATCAAATGAAATGTGTTAATAAGTATTTTAAAAGGAGTAATCCTTAGTTCCATAGGTGGACGCCGTTTCGAGATATTGCCACAAAGGTGGACCAGGGGTGACCCTAGAATTTGTTTGTACAATATGTGCATCAAACGAATGGTGTTAATGAGTATTTTAAAAGGGAGTGGGCCTTAGTTCTATATGTGGATGCCGTTTCGAAATATCGCCATAAAGGTGGACCAGGGGTGACTCTAGAATGTTTTTGTACGATATGGGTATAAAATTAAAGGTATTAATGAGAGTTTTAAAAGGGAGTGGTGGTTGTTGTATAGGTGTTCGCCTTTTCGAGATATCGCCATAACGGTGGACCAGGGGTGGCCCTAGAATGCGTTTATACGATATGGGTATCAAATGAAAGGTGTTAATTTGTATTCTAAAAGGGAGTAATCATTAGTTCCATAGGTGGAAGCCGTTTCGAGATATCGCCATAAAGGTGGACCAGGGGTGACCCTAGAATTTGTTTGTACAATATGGGTATCAAAAGAAAGGTGTTAATGAGTATTTTAAAACGCAGTAATCCTTAGTTCCATAGGTGGACGCCGTTTCGAGATATCGCCGTAAAGGTGGGCCAGGGGTGACTCTAGAATTCGTTTGTGCAATATGGGTATCAAACGAAAGGAGTTAATGAGTATTTTAAAAGGGAGTGGGCCTTAGTTCTATAGGTGGACGCCTTTTCGAGGTATCGCAATAAAGGTGGACCAGGGGTGACTCTATACTTTGTTTGTGCGATATGGGTATCAAATGAAAGGTGTTAATGAGTATTTTAAAAGGGCGTGGGGCTTAGTTATATAGGTGGACGCCTTTTCGAGATATCGCCATAAAGGTGGACCAGGGGTGACTCTAGAATGAGTTTGTACGATATGGGTATCAAATTAAAGGTATTAATGAGAGTTTTAAAAGGAAGTGGTGGTAGTTGTATATGTGAAGGCGTTTTCCAGATATCGACCAAAATGTGGACCAGGGTGACCCAGAACATCATCTGTTGGATACCGCCAATTTATTTATATATGTAATATCTGCCAAGATTTTAAGGGTTTTTTATTTCGCCCTGCAGAACTTTTTCATTTTCTTCTACTTAATATGGTAGGTGTTACAACAATTTTATAAAGTTTTTTCTAAAGTTATATTTCGCGTCAATAAAACAATCCAATTACCTTACTATGTTTCATCCCTTTCTTCGTATTTGGCATAGAATTATGGCATTTTTTTCATTTTTCGTAATTTTCGATATCGAAAAAGTGGGCGTGGTCATAGTCGGATTTCGTTCATTTTTCATACCAAGATAAAGTGAGTTCAATTAAGCACGTGAACTAAGTTCATTAAAGATATGTCGATTTTTGCTCAAGTTATCGTGTTAACGGCCATGCGGAAGGACAGACGGACGACTGTGTATAAAAACTGGGCGTGGCATCAACCGATTTTGCCCATTTTCACAGAAAACAGTTAACGTCACAAAATCTATGCCCCTACCAAATTTCAAAAGGATTGGTTAATTTTCGTTCGACTTATGGTGTTAAAAGTATCCTAGACAAATTAAATGAAAAAGGGCGGAGCCACGCCCATTTTGAAATTTTCTTTTATTTTTGTATTTTGTTGCACCATATCATTACTGGAGTTGAATGTTGACATAAAAAAATAAATGTAAGGCGCGATAACCTCCGAAGAGATCTAAGGCCGAGCTTCTCTTCCAATTTGCGCCGTGCTCCTCTTGCTTTTCCCTACAAATTGGCCGAACGGGACCTACATGTTTTATGCCGACTCCGAACGGCATCTGCAAGGCAGATGAGTTTTCAGTGAGAGCTTTTCATGGCAGAAATACACCCGGAGCGCTTGCCAAACACTGCCAAGGGCGACCCCGCTTAGAAAAATTTTATTCTAATTGAAAAACCTTATTTCTAAAATTTTGATGTTGCTTTGCCCGGGGTGTGAACCCAGGGCATACGGTGTGGTAGGCGGAGCACGCTACCATCACACCACGGTGGCCGGTGGTGAATGTTGACATAATTTACTTATATACTGTAAAGATATTAAATTTTTTGTTAAAATTTTACTTTAAAAAATTTTTTTTTTTTAAGTGGCCGTGGTCCTTCTCCGATTTTGCTAATTTTTATTAAGCGTACATATAGTAATAGGAGTAACGTTCTTGCCAAATTTCATCATGATATCTTCAACGACTGCCAAATTACAGCTTGCAAAATTTTTAAATTACCTTCTTTTAAAAGTGTGCGGTGCCACGCCCATTGTCCAAAATTTTACTAGTTTTCTATTCTGCGTCATAAGTTCAACTCATCTACCAAGTTTCGTCGCTTTATCTGTCTTCTGTAATGAATTATCGCACTTTTTCGGTTTTTCGAAATTTTCGATATAGAAAAAGTGGGCGTGGTTATAGTCCGATATCGTTCATTTTAAATAGCGATCTGAGATGAGTGCTCAGGAACCTACATACCAAATTTCATCAAGATACCTCAAAATTTACTCAAGTTATCGTGTTAACGGACGGACGGACGGACGGACATGGCTCAATCAAATTTTTTTTCGATCCTGATTATTTTGATATATGGAAGTCTATATCTATCTCGATTCCTTTATATATGTACAACCAACCGTTATCCAATCAAACTTATATACTCTGTGAGCTCTGCTCAACTGAGTATAACAAAGAATCTGTTAAATAAAGACTTATGTATTTACGTGTAAGTGAAATTTGCCACAATTTGCCGATCAAAAATAAATTCTATGTAAGCTTTTTAGTACGCTACAAATTATTTTGGAACAATTTTTTAGGATTTTGGTAGAGGCTATTATAGGCAAGTGGCAACAATGGGAAACCATGTTTTAATCTTTCACCGTGTAGCGCGTACGCTTATGTAGGTTTGTGTCTTAGAGCACTTACATAATTTGTCCAAAGATGGCGCGATTTTGTGCAAGAAAGTAAATATCCATATTTGGAGAGATTGCTGGATTGACAAAAAACTTTTTCTATTAATTATAAACAAATAGAGTAATATTTGTTAACAAAAATAGGCCTATGCACTGCGGCTGATCTATACGAATCGATTCATATCACTTTTATATGATTTTACGTATGCTAACTATGCGAAACCGCCTGTCAATTGTTTGTATGGAAATTTTTTTTAACGATTTAATATATAGATAGTGGGTAATATACTGCCTATGCAATAAGGCCGCTATGATGCCGGTTGCCGTTTTGACCTAAAATCAAAAACGGTTTTGGGACGTTTTTTTGTTTCGTTTAACATACAACGTGAAATTTCCCGATTCAGTCAAGTTGCATTTAAATAATAACAAACCAATTTGAAATAAGAGATTATACAATAAAATAAAATAAGAACTAAAATAAATTAGCATAAAAGGCAATATAAAAAATGTAATGTTATATTTTTGTAACTTTTTTTTTTTGTTCAGTATACGACGTACTTTATCTAAAATAAGGATTAAATCTGCAAATGCAAAAACATTTTCGGGCAAATTTGCCATTAATTGTTACAAATAAATTAGTTAGTTTCAACAAAAGTTAACTCATTATTTGTGATTTCATGTTTTTATGAAAACAACTAAAATAAAAAACAAAGAATCTGTTAAATAAAGACTTATGTATTTACGTTTAAGTGAAATTTGCCACAAAAAATGGGCCGGTCAAAAATTAATTCTATTTAAGATTTTTTGGTACGATAAAAATAATTTGGAAAAATTTTTTAGGATTTTGGTAGAGACTATGGGGAACCATATTTGAATGTAGGTGAAACATTTGTGCTTTCGAATTTAGCGAGGATACATAAATTTTGAAATTCACAGTAGAAAACTTAGATAATTATTCACAAAGACGGCGCGCTTGTGCATAAAGGTTTAGGTCTTTGAAATTCGCATTAGAACACTTAGATACTTGTTCCCAAAGATGGCGCGCTTGTGCACGAAAATGACTTACGATATTTGTATGAATTGTCCGAATTTACAAAAAACTTTTTCTATTAATTATAAACAAATAGAGTTATATTTGTTACCAAAAATAGGCCTATGCACTGCGGCTAATCAAAACGAATCGATTCATATAACTTTTATATGACTTTACGTATGCTAAGTATGCGAAACAGCCTGTCTATTGATTGTATGGAAATTTTGTTAGCGTATTAATATATAGATAGTGGGTAATATACTGACTATGCACGCTATGATGCTGGTTGCCGTTTTGACTTAAAATCAAACACGTTTTTGGGACGTTTTTTTGCTCCGTAATTAGCATAAAAGGCAATATAAAAAATGTAATGTTATATTTTTGTAACTTTTTTTTTTTGTTCAGTATACGACGTACTTTATCTAAAATAAGGATTAAATCTGCAAATGCAAACACATTTTCGGGCAAATTTGCCATTAATTGTTATAAATAAATTAATTAGTTTCAACAAAAGTTAACTCATTATTTGTGATTTCATGTTTTTTTGAAAACACCTAAAATAAAAAACAAAGAATCTGTTAAATAAAGACTTATGTATATACGTTTAAGTGAAATTTGCCACAAAAAATGGGGCGGTCAAAAATTAATTCTATTTAAGAATTTTTTGGTACGCTACAAATTATTTTGGAACAATTTTTTAGGATTTTGGTAGAGACTATTATAGGTAAGCGGCAACAATGGGGAACCATATTTGTATGTAGGTGAAACATTTGTGCTTTCGAATTTAGCGAGTATACATAAAATTTGAAATTCACATTAGAAAACTTAGATAATTGTTCCCAAAGACGGCGCGCTTGTGCATAAAGGTTTAGGTCTTTGAAATTCGCATTAGAACACTTAGATACTTGTTCCCAAAGATGGCGCGCTTGTGCACGAAAATGACTTACGATATTTGTATGAATTGTTCGAATTTACAAAAAACTTTTTCTATTAATTATAGACAAATAGAGTAATATCTGTTACCAAAAATAGGCCTATGCACTGCGGCTGATCAAAACGAATCGATTCATATAACTTTTATATGATCTTACGTATGCTAAGTATGCGAAACAGCCTGTCAATTTATTGTATGAAAATTTTGTTAGCGTATTAATATATAGATTTCCAAAGATGGCGCGCTTGTGCACGAAAATGACTTACGATATTTGTATGAATTGTTCGAATTTACAAAAAACTTTTCTATTAATTATAAACAAATAGAGTAATATTTGTTACCAAAAATAGGCCTATGCACTGCGGCTGATCAAAACGAATCGATTCATATAACTTTTATATGATTTTACGTATGCTAAGTATGCGAAACAGCCTGTCAATTGATTGTATGGAAATTTTGTTAGCGTATTAATATATAAATAGTGGGTAATATACTGCCTATGCAATACGGCCGCTATGATGCCGGTTGCCGTTGTGACCTAAAATCAAAAATGTTTTGGGACCTTTTTTTTGTTTCGTTTAATATACAACGCGAAACTTTCCGATTTAGTCAAGTTGCATTTAAATAATAATAAAAAATGTTGACATAAGAGAAGATATAATAAAATAAAATAAGAAACAAAATAAATTAGCATAAAAGGCAATATAAAAAATTTAATGTTATATTTTTGTAACTTTTTTTTTTTTGTTCAGTATAAGACGTACTTTATCTAAAATGAGGATTAAATCTGCAAATGCAAAAACATTTTCGGGCAAGTTTGCCATTAATTGTTATAAATAAATTAGTTAGTTTCAACAAAAGTTAACTCATTATTTGCGATTTCATGTTTTTTTGTAAACAACTAAAATAAAAAACAAAGAATCTGTTAAATAAAGACATGTATTTACGTGTAAGTGAAATTTGCCACAAAAAATGGGCAGGTCAGAAATTAATTTTATTTAAGATTTTTTGGTACGCTACAAATTATTTTGGAACAATTATTTAGGATTTTGGTAGAGGCTATTATAGGTAAGTGGCAACAATGGGAAACCATGTTTTAATCTTTCACCATGTAGCGCGTACGCTTATGTAGGTTTGTGTCTTAGAGCACTTACATAATTTGTCCAAAGATGGCGCGCTTTTGTGCAAGAAAGTAAATATCGATATTTGGAGAGATTGTTGGATTTACAAAAAACTTTTTCTTGTGTCTTAGAGCACTTAAATAATTTGTCCAAAGATGGCGCGCTTTTGTGCAAGAAAGTAAATATCCATATTTGGAGAGATTGTTGGATTGACAAAAAACTTTTTCTAATAATTATAAATAAATAGAGTAATATTTCTTAACAAAAATAGGCCTATGCACTGCGGCTGATCTATACGAATCGAATTATATCACTTTTATATGATTTTACGTATGCTAACTATGTGAAACCGCCTGTCAATTGTTTGTATGGAAATTTTGTTAGCGATTTAATATATAGATAGTGGGTAATATACTGCCTATGCAATAAGGCCGCTATGATGCCGGTTGCCGTTTTGACCTAAAATCAAAAACGTTTTGGGATGTTTTTTTGTTTCGTTTAATATACAACTTGAAATTTTCCGATTCAGTCAAGTTGCATTTAAATAATAACAAACCAATTTGAAATAAGAGAATATATAATAAAATAAAATAAGAACTAAAATAAATTAGCATAAAAGGCAATATAAAAAATGTAATGTTATATTTTTGTAACTTTTTTTTTGTTCAGTATACGACGTACTTTATCTAAAATAAGGATTAAATCTGCAAATGCAAAAACATTTTCGGGCAAATTTGCCATTAATTGTTATAAATAAATTAGTTAGTTTCAACAAAAGTTAACTCATTATTTGTGATTTCATGTTTTTTTGAAAACAACTAAAATAAAAAACAAAGAATCTGTTAAATAAAAACTTATGTATTTACGTTTAAGTGAAATTTGCCACAAAAAATGGGCCGGTCAAAAATTAATTATATTTAAGATTTTTTGGTACGCTAAAAATAATTTGGACAAATTTTTTAGGTTTTGGTAGAGACTATTATAGGTAAGCGGCAACAATGGGGAACCATATTTGAATGAAGGTGAAACATTTGTGCTTTCGAATTTAGCGAGTATACATACAATTTGAAATTCACCTTAGAAAACATAGATAATTGTTCCCAAAGACGGCGCGCTTTTGCATAAAGGTTTAGGTCTTTGAAATTCGCAATAGAACACTTAGATACTTGTTCCCGAAGATGGCGCGCTTGTGCACGAAAATGACTTACGACATTTGTATGAATTGTTCGAATTTTCAAAAAACTTTTTCTATTAATTATAAACAAATAGAGTAATATTTGTTACCAAAAATAGGCCTATGCACTGCGGCTAATCAAAACGAATCGATTCTTATAACTTTTATATGACTTTACGTATGCTAAGTATGCGAAACAGCCTGTCAATTTGTTGTATGGAAATTTTGTTAGCGTATTAATATATAGATAGTGGGTAATATACTGACTATGCCCGCTATGATGCCGGTTGCCGTTTTGACCTAAAATCAAACACGTTTTTGGAACGTTTTTTTTGTTCCGTAATTAGCATAAAAGGCAATATAAAAAATGTAATGTTTTATTTTGTAACTTTTTTTTGTTCAGTACATGACGTACTTTATCTAAAATAAGAATTAAATCTGCAAATGCAAAAACATTTTCGGGCAAATTTGCCATTAATTATTATAAATAAAATAGTTAGTTTCAACAAAAGTTAACTCATTATTTGTGATTTCATGTTTTTTTGTAAACAACTAAAATAAAAAACAAAGAATCTGTTAAATAAAGACATGTATTTACGTGTAAGTGAAATTTTCCACAAAAAATGGGCAGGTCAGAAATTAATTCTATTTAAGATTTTTTGGTACGCTACAAATTATTTTGGAACAATTATTTAGGATTTTGGTAGAGGCTATTATAGGTAAGTGGCAACAATGGGAAACCATGTTTTAAACTTTCACCATGTAGCGCGTACGCTTATGTAGGTTTGTATCTTAGAGCACTTACATAATTTGTCCAAAGATGGCGTGCTTTTGTGCAAGAAAGTAAATGTCGATATTTGGAGAGATTGTTGGATTTACAAAAAACTTTTTCTTGTGTCTTAGAGCACTTACATAATTTGTCCAAAGATGACGCGCTTTTGTGCAAGAAAGTAAATATCCATATTTGGAGATAATGCTGGATTTACAAAAAACTTTTTCTATTAATTATAAACAAATAGAGTAATATTTGTTAACAAAAATATGCCTATGCACTGCGGCTGATCTATACGAATTGATTCATATCACTTTTATATGATTTTACGTATGCTAACTATGCGAAACCGCCTGTCAATTGTTTGTATGGAAATTTTGTTAGCGTATTAATATATAGATATTCATAAAGAGAATCTTTGTTATATGTCAGAATGTATTTTAATAAATGAATTAAACTGGTTGATATTGTAAAATAAAGGTGTGAAAGTTTCTTTTTCAATCGTGAGATGACCTAAGCCTTAGGCTTACGAAATTAGTTGGGATGGCGATGCGTAAGCATCTCTTGATGAAGTCGTTGTAGGAGTAGTGTTTCGTAGCCCGTTGTTTTAGCTAAAAAGCATGATATTTCTTTTTGTATGTGGTCTGGTAACTTCAATAAGTGCGGCAAGACCCACCCCGATCCGGCGAGCTAAGCACCAGGATTTCACTAGCATGCACAGCTGTTCACTTGCGGTTGCCATACAAAGGAATTTATTGCAAAGTAGGTGCTCCCATTATTATGCTTCGAAACATAAATCTGCCTCGATTGTGTAATGGGACCAGACTAGCAGTCAAAAAGGTTATTACTAACCTCATTGAGGCAACGATTTTGACAGGAAAGTTTGAAGGGGAGCATGTATTTATTCCGCGGATTCAAATGATTCTATCAGATCTGCGTTTCCAGTTTAAGTGATTGCAATTTCCAATACGTCTTGCGTTTTCCATGACCATAAACAAAGCACAAGGGCTATCATTAGCATTGTGTGGTATTGATTTGGAATATCCATGCTTTTCCCATGGTCAATTATATCTAGCATGTTCACGTGTAGGTAAGCCATCAGGTGTTTTTATATATACCACAATTCAGGGCAAAACAAAAAATATTGTATACGAAACAGCTCTACAATAATTAGTTAATTTGAAAAGTATGACAATCGGCAGTCATTTCAAATAGCAGACAATTTGTTGTCAATTGTCTAATCGAATTGATTATTTTTGTTGAAACTGTTCCTAATGGGTTGTGGCCGTGTCGATTTTGTAATTTTTTGCATAACGAAGCAATGTGCAGGTTATAAACGATATTTTACGCTCTGTTCTTAGGTCGGTTTAGGTTTCCGACGCAAGAACATGAGAAATATAGTTAACCGTGTGAAAAACATTAATTTCCCATATTCAGACCTCACTCAACGATTGGTTCTATAATTTCATTGAGAATTTTCTAAGATATTTTCCTTTTCTGGTCGGATACCAGTCCAGAATTTGGTTTCATTTAATTAAAAAAAAGTCATATAATTACACTATTTAGTTTTGGAGCTTATTACAGTATTTAGCTATTCATCAGAAAATGTTAACACAAATAATATATATATATATCGCTTATAAATGTGAAACAAGAACAGTTTTAAAGGTGTTTTATTATTTTCCACATTTTTTATAGCAACGCGGAGTGAAACTCACGGTTATAAGCTAGTATTTCGTATAATATCATGTGCCAAAGTTATACTCTTTGTTTTAGGTGGTTTTAGGGAATCTAATATTTGCTTTTTTCTAATTAGACAAATACCAAGAATTAAAAACTCCTCAAATATGTCCATACAATTAAACAACATTTTTGAATTCTTTGTATTTCATAAGTGGAACAAAGCAAATATTACACCCCTATTATGAATTGTCATACGGTAGACGATAAACGCTTGCGGGCGTATCGTAAAAAATCAACTTTCATATTACGATTTCCACACGCCCGATAGATGTACTATTGTGCAGAATTTTGTTTACAATTTTTTGTCAACCTATACGAAACAGATAGCAAAACAAAACGTAGATACCAACAATTCAAATGTCTTGTACCGCATAGAGGCCATAGAAAGAAGAAAATTGAGAGATGCTTCCAATCTTCTTCAAATGAACTCTACACTGTAAGTACTTGACATATTAAAAGTAAAAAAAAAATGTTTGATAAAAATAAAATAGATTTCAGAGTATATCTTAACAGAGGTAGAAGGCAGTTTGCGCGCCCGTAAAATTAGGTCGTCCATCCCAAATATTTTGAAGGTTTGTGCCACTTTAAGGTTTCTTGCTCAGGGTGTTGCAACAGAGTGTCGGGAATGAGGCTTTAGTTTGATTCTTTTGGATTTTGTAATAATTTTATATTTACTTTTATTTAAATAGCTTGCTTTGCTCCCTTATCGTACAAAAATTTAGCAACGATAGCTAGCGTAGAAAATTGAGCAGCTGATACGATAGTTAGCGGTAACGATCGGGTTTCACACGCTGAAATTTATTTCATAATACGGTATAACAGATTGCAAGCGTTTATCGTGTATCGTACAAGTTCATAATAGGGGTGTTAGATTCCCAGAAACCGCCCAAAACAAAGGTCAGAATTTTTGCGCATGATATAATAATAACAATAACGGTAATCATTATCACAATCATAGCTCTCATTTTGTTTTATGTATTTTTTTTTTTTTTTTGCAGCTTATCTAATGTACATATGTACTAGAGGTTTACTCCGGTCACTTAATCGGCGGCGGCGGCGTAGGCTCTATTATATAGCGGCGGCGTGGCCGGCGCGCCGACAAAGTGATAGGCGTAAACCTCTGAATTGAATCGCTGGACTTCAAAGTATCACATTGTCCACAACTAATGAATATGGAAATATACTGCTGACGTCAATGGTATGTTTGATGATCTGGAACAATATTGTAACGATTTTACTTGCAAATCCTCTTATTTGCAATCCTCTGCTAAGTTCGAATCACTAAACTGTTGAATAAATAACTCCAATATTGAATAATGGAAAAATGGCCTTTATTAAAGTACTTCACAATAACACTTATACTTTGCTACTTGCTGGCTTAATAACCAAACTGATTGCTCAAATCAAACTGAATTACAGCGCCTCTACATCTGTCGCCTTTTATACTCTTTGGTTTCCTCGTTCGCATCTTCTAGACGCTTCCAGAATTTACTAGTCCAGTAGCTCTCAAACTTCTCAGCTGTAACTACAATTGCACAATTTTATAGTTTTTCTCATTGCATACTTATAGGAGTATCTCAGATATATGCATGTATTTGTGCATTGACTCTCTGCTGCTCGTACACGTACATGGTACATATATGTAGACGCAGTTATTGTTTCGTTTATGTAGATACATGATGATTGAATTATTGATGTGCATTCACGTCACTGCTTAGCATCGCTTAGAGGTGACAGCACTCCTTAGTTTTGCTAATATTCATAACACTGCCCTCCACCTAAATCTGATCGGGACGATCTCTCGATCTAAACGCTGCTAGCATCGCCAAATGTACCACTCTTCTACTCCGTGGTTTCTCAATGCTTTGTATGCGGTAGATGGTATCACTGATCTTCTTCACAACCTTGTACAGGCCTTCCTACCTGCACCGAAATTTGGATGGGACCCCTTTCCGCCGGTGAGGGTTGTATGGCCGTACCAAATCTCTCTCCCGGAAACCTTCCGAATTATTTTCCTTGTCGTACCTGTGTTCCATCTTACTACTCATTATTCTGGATCGTTCTCTCGCACCCTGTTGCTTGGCCAATGAAGAACTACTTTGTAGAGCTTGTTCTTGACGTATTGGCTTCGCATACTCAGTATCGTTCCGACGTTTCCCAACAGAAGTGCGCGCTGGCTTGAAACCATCCTTGCATTCTTTCTGCGAAATCCTTTACTTCGTTTTCGTATGTCCGTTAGGGCTTTTCAATGCCAGTGTTTCTCTCACAGGTACCTTCGGTTTTGATTTGTTTGGCCCATTTGTTCCATCAACCTTTACCTTTGAATATCGAGGCCTTTGTCGAGTCTTCTCCATCAGTACCCGATTACTGCTGAACCCTTTTTCCAAACTAAAGTTAAGTGGTATGTCCTGGTTCTTATAGCGCATAATTTTTCTCCGCATATCGATTCTGATGTCATGGTCAACCAAGAAGTCCACTCCCAATATGACTTCATCAACGATCTCCGCCACAACGAATTTGTGTAAAACCATGACCTTCCCAATTAGGACTTCACATATCACTTCTCCCTGGACTTGGTTATACTCGCCTGTGACCGTACGCAACTTTGCTCCAGGTAATGGTTTTACTCTCCTGTTGACCAAGTCAGATCGGATCAAGGAATGAGATGCGCCCGTATCTACAGTCAGTACACGCTCCTTGCCATCCACATTCCCTCTGACGGTAAGACTGCTTGATTTCCTTCCAATTTGTGACACAGACATCACAGGACATTCAATAGCTGGAGCTAGCTCTCGATTTTTCCATCTGGTACGCTCTTGCTCATCTCCTCCAGCTTTGCGTTTACGGCCAACCAAGTTGGAACTACCAGGACCAAGATCGCACTGACGTGCAATGTGACCGGGCTTCCCGCATTTGAAACATTTGATAACTTTTTCACTCCGCTTATGCGATCCTTTCAGCGCCTCCAATATTGCGTCTACCCACTCTGCCCTTTCTACCTCCACACGGCGTGCTTTGAAAACTGACTTACACAGAATCAATGCTGTTTCTTGAGTGAGTGCATGGGATACCGTTTCTGCGAATGTGGGTTTTGGGTTTGCATATGTCGCTCGCTTCGTTTCTACATCCCGTATGCCATTCATAAAACTCTGGATTTTTACCCTCTCGGTGTACTCCACTGGTGCGTCCGCATTTGCAAGATGAGCCAATCTTTCAACATTCAAAGCAAATTCCTGCAATGTCTCATTTGCTTTTTGGTAACGGTTTTGCAACTCAATTTGGTATATCTGTTTTCTATGCTCGCTTCCATAACGTCTCTCGACAGCGGCCATCAATGCTTCATAGTTGTTCCGCTCTCCCTCGGGAATCGTCTGTAGGATTTCGGCTGCTGGCCCCTTCAATGCTACGAATAGAGCAGCAACTTTATCTTCAGCAGTCCAGTTGTTCACTGCTGACGTCTTCTCAAATTGAAGCTTGAATACCTCGAAAGGAACAGAGCCGTCAAAAGATGGAGTTTTTACCTTCGGATTGCTCGCTGGAACAGCTGGGCGATTTAGTTGTAACTGTTGCATAAGACCTTTCAACGCTTCTATCTCGGCACCAATTTTGTCCTCGAGTTGTAAAATTTTTGCATCCTGCTCTTCCAGTTTAGCAAAGAGCTGCGATGATACCTGTTCCGAAATTTTTGTCGACATTCCAGATATACGTGCCTCTTGCGCTTTCAGTTGAGATGACATATATGTCTTCTGTTCTGCCAATTGAGATGACATTTGCGACGCCATTTCAGAAATGCCATTGTCGATGTTTGTACAGATATTGTGCTCGTCACTGTCTGCGGTGTTTCGTTTTTTTCTTCCATTTTTGTTGTTGTTTTGTCGCTATCATAATGAAAGACATACTCCTCAGCATTGTAGATTCCTTCAAATAGCATAGCTACACTTACTCGTTTTTGTAGCTGGGATTTATCGCCAGAAGTAGCCAATCCACGGAATTCCAACTCCTCCTTCAGTTGCTGGATCGTCAATTCACTCAACTTTGCCATGTCCAAGTTGTATTCCCAATCTTCGGAATTTATTCAACAATTTCTCTTCTGGCACCAATTGTAACGAATTTACTTGCAAATCCTCTTATTCGCAATCCTTTGCTAAGTTCGAATCACTAAACTGTTGAATAAATAACTCCAATATTGAATAATGGAAAAATGGCCTTTATTAAAGTACTTCACAATAACACTTATACTTTGCTACTCGCTGGCTTAATAACCAAACTGATTGCTCCACTCAAACTGAATTACAGCGCCTCTACATCTGTCGCCTTTTAAACTCTTTGGTTTCCTCGTTCGCATCTTCTAGACGCTTCCAGAATTTACTAGTCCAGTAGCTCTCAAACTTCTCAACTGTAACTACAATTGCACAATTTTATAGTTTTTCTCATTGCATACTTATAGGAGTATCTCAGATATATGCATGTATTTGTGCATTGACTCTCTGCTGCTCGTACACGTACATGGTACATATATGTAGACGCAGTTATTGTTTCGTTTATGTAGATACATGATGATTGAATTATTGATGTGCATTCACGTCACTGCTTAGCATCGCTTAGAGGTGGCAGCACTACTTAGTTTTGCTAATATTCGTAACAATATCATTAACTTGCGGATGAAAATCTGGGAGGCTTGTAAAATGAGAATTTAAAAAAATAATATTGGGAAAGGTTTTGTTTATATGTATTTAAGGAAATCGACATTTCAGCCATTTCGGAAAGATCCGCGCTTTTTGCCTCAAAATCTCGTAGATCGTTCAAAAAATTTCGGGAGTAGCTCCTTGCAGAGAGAGGGAGAAATGCTTTAAATGGTCACACCTTTTTAGCGTAGTTTCATCGAATGAGATGTTCTGGGCATACTCTTATATCCGTCGTCTGCACGATTTCTTTAAATCATTTGGGGCTACATGCTGGTCACGCACAAAGGCGACTTACGGTTACTATAAATTATCTACTAATAGTCATGACTCCGTGGTACAGTTTTAACGATTAGCATCAATGCTGGCTTATTGTTGATCGCGCCAAAGTGCGCCTTCAGTTTTTTCGGCTGTTTTTAAGAACTACAATTCCCGACGTGCGAACAGTAGCAATCCCGACCACCAGTCGCTACCACGCATCCTGGCTCTTATACCATATGCCAGCACAGAATCCATAGGACTGCGACTTCGAACTCGTACCTTCGTCGACGTTACTTTTCTAGAAGCTCTAGATATAGCTTCGAAGACTTTCAAACGGATGTTTTTGTCGCGCTACAGCTACACCAGAGAAACACCTTGAAATGTTAGGGAGTGACTATTCGGCCAAGGGTGCCGCCATCGAAATCAAAAGCAGTTTAAGTGGATATCATTGCGTAACACATGGGTGTAAATCGTATAATCATTGGCGCATCTACATAAACTTTACAAAGACCGTGGATAAAAGTCTTAAAATGTAGACCAAAATTTTCAGGCGTTTGTGTTCGATATATTGACACCAATACTCTTCGTTTCCGGCCTTATGATATAAGAGCTTATTATGGATGACCGCCTTCAGCTTTCAGACTAGTTCGACTATCCCCTACGTCAGGCTAGTAGAACACCCGGTCATTTGTTCGACTGTCTTGAGAAAGCTTTTGCTTCACCACTTTGATTGTTCTTGCGAAGGACAAATCCTCACCCGGTAAATATATGTGCCTATGTATTCACATTTTTAACAGAAAGCCGTCATGTGTTGGTCGTTAAACATGGTTGATAGGCTATATCCAATGTGATTCACTCCAAGGGACTAGTTGGGGATAAGGCCGCCAACTTTAGGAAATGTCAAACCGAGAGACTTGGGTGTTGAATCATGAAATGTGAAAATCAAAATTAAGATTTCAGACGCTATTTTATAAAAAATAAATAAATGTAAGGCGCGATAACCTCCGAAAATATTTTAGGCCAAGCTTCTCTTCCAATTTGCATCGTGCTCCTCTTGATTTTCCCTACAAATTGGCCGGACGGGACCTGCATGTTTTATGCCGACTCCGAAAGGTATCTGCAAGGTAGATAAGTTTTAATAGATAAGTTTACACTGGGAGCGTTTGCCAAACACTTCCGAGGGGCGACCCCGCTTAGAAAAATTTTGTTTCTAATTGAAAAACCTTATTTCTAAAATTTTGATGTTGCTTTGCCCGGGGTGTGAATCCAGGGTCTTCGGTATGGTAGGCGGAGCACTCTACCATCACACCACGGTGGCCGCCTATTTTATAGTTCAGTAAAAAGTGATTTTTCAAAGCCTTCTCATACTTGTTGAAGATATGTATATGCAACTTAAGTATGAGCTGAGAATCACCTCAAAGGAGAATTTAAACCACTGGAGCCTACTAAAGGATTTGGCATTATTGATTTCGGCTATTTTCTCAGCCAATAGGGATATACAATTTAGCACCTTTTTCGGGTAACTTGCGTTTTTAACAACTTGAGGACAATTTGAAAATATGTTCGACTTGGGACACTTTATTTAAATTCATTATAATTTATTAACTTTTTGAAAAAATTATGCGATGTGAGCATTTAAATTTATTATATAACTTTTTTTAAGTGTTTTGTTTTAATAACTTGGTGAATTGGGTGATGCAAAATCCGTGCTAAACTAGCATTGAAAGCGCCTGTTTTCTCAAATAAGTTTTGAACGGTTCGAAAGTGTTAAATTTTGCAATTGGATTTTTATAACTGGCAGTGATGTGCATCCGTTGATACCCCCTTCGCCAATATCGGACCAATTTTCGAGATGAACAATAAATGGCCTAGACGGTCTTAAAAGAGTAGAAAATATAGTAACGCCGCCACCGCCGCCGCCGCGCCAATATTTTTGACATTCGGCGACGGCGTGCGAAAAACGTCGCTAATCGGCGGCGGCGGCGGCGTTTATCGGCGGCGTATATCTCTAATATGTATATATATCGGTGGACATATGATGCTGGTAGAAGTCATTTCTTTCAGAATTCGGCGCTTGACTAAACAGTACATATGTATGTATGTATATTTCGTATAATATCATGTGCCAAAGTTATCTTTGTTTTAGGCGGTTTCTGTAAGATAGTTCTGGTAATGCACTATTTGAAGCGGCCGAAGCTTTTATTTATTTGTCTGATCAACGCCCAAGATTGACTGTGTGTGTGACAGTGTGATGACTATTATTTAATTACTTAGTGTAAGTATTGCTTTGAATAAATTTTAACTTAACATTTTAACATTTTTCTTTAAATTATTTTAGTTGAATATCTCGATCATTGCACCTGGCGGCGTTTTTTGTCATAGATCGCTTTCTATTTCTGTACTGTAGCGTTTTCCAAGCGGAAATACTAGCCGTAACCAAAGCAGTAGAAACATTGGAAGAGAATAGCTTAAGCTGCAACCGTGTTAACTTTTATATTGACAGTCAAGTAACAATTAAGGCAATAATCTCGCATAGCACAGCATCTAAATGCGTGCTAAAGTGTAAGCAGTCTCTGGAGAGAATCGGGACAGGGAGAAGCATAAATCTATATTGGGTCCCAGGGCATATGGGAATAGATGGGAATGAAAAAGCAGACGATTTAGCTAAAAATGTCATCCCTTGAAGCGTGCTCCGTTGACGTCCCAATTAGACTGGGTGAGATAAAGAGAAGGCGAGAGGTGCACATGATCGACCAAGTGGGAAAGGCGGGGGTTCAAGAGCGGGGTTGTAAAGTGTCGAAGATTATGTGTCGGTGTTACAACCTTAGACTATCAAAGATGCTTCTATCATTAAAAGAGACTGTATACTCATGACGGGTATTCTGGCTGGACACTATCAAGCACATTTTGTGCTCGTTTTCTGCGTTTGTTAAGCTATCACCCCAGCTATTAGAAGTAATACAGCTGTCACATCTAGAAGCAGCAAGTGGCTAAGTCCTAGGAAGCTTCTAGTATTTGCCAAGAGGACGGAGTTATTTTATAACATAGGACTGTCATTTCAGTGTAACCCCATTTAATTTGTTGCGTCCCTCCCACAAATTGTCATCCTTCCAGCAGCTCCTTGCAGCGGGACTGCTCCATATGCTCTTCCTCCGGGAAGTTATCGAACCCAATCCGGGTCCGTGTCCTGATCCCGGTCCTGCGTATGCCGGAAAAGAATCTTTTTAGGACGGTCATACTCTTGTCACAGCCCCTGCCCCCGTCTTCTTCCCCCTCTTTTCCGGCAGCAATCGTGTAGGACAGGGAAACAGACTCTTAGTCCCTACCTCCTTTTCTCCGCGACGGCAACCACCCGACGAGTTTCATTGCGCCATGTTGCCAGGCCGCATACCCAACTACACCGGGTACCCCAATGCTCACCCAAGGATGTCCAGTCCCAGGGCCACAACAGCAGTTGCGTCCTAGCATTTCACAACCCAGGCCTAACCACCCGTCACTTACTCCCAGAGTGACGACGTCTCCCCCGTCGCACTTCAGAATTCTGCAGATAAACTGCAATCGATTAACTGGAAAGATCACGGAGATAGTAGATTTCATGAAGCGGCACAACATCCGCATTGCTGCGAAGCAAGAGACTAAACTCACAGCATGTGGGTAAAATGTCCACAGAAAAGATCACGAGAGCGGAAATGGAGGCGGCCTCGTGTTTGCCATACACCACTCTCTGCAATATCATATATTAGATCCCGACATCGGGCGCAGGGACTGTGTCTTAGAACGTCAAGGCTTATCTAGCCGGTCAGGCGATGGAAATCATCAATATCTACATCCCTCCTGCGACCTGTTGCCCCAGTGGATACCGCCCTAATATCAGCGCCTTACTCATTGCCAATAATCGCATTATCTTAGGCGATTTCAATGCCCATCTACATCATGATGGCATTCAAACTTGCAGGTAGACAGTAGGGGTGAGATATTGGCGGATCAAATAGAAGAAACGAAGTTCTGCACAATAAACGGAGACACCCCCACACGTATGGTAGGATGCTGTCACAGTTCGCCGGATATATCAATCGTGAGCGCAGGACTCATAAACTGCGTTAACTGGCAGCCGATGGTAACATTGGCATCTGACCACCTGCCTACTTATTTCGCTCGAGCGTACCGCCGACTTCATCGTCACAGAAAAACCCACTTTCAAAAACTTTAAAAAAGGAAAGTGGGACGAATAAAAATCCTTTACTGGCCTCCCTAGCCCGACTGATGCTCGCCAAGGGAGCGTGCTTTCCGCAGGGTCATTGAATCCGCCTCGGCTCGGTTCATTTCCGCCTGCAGAATTCCCGAAATTCGGCCTCACTTTCCGGCGGAGGCCGCAATTTTATCGAGATAACGTGACCTTATAAGACAGCTCGATCCCGGCGACCCCCAAATAAGGGATATAAACCAACGCATCAGGTTGCTTGTGGATGAACACAAGCGGGCGAAATGGGAGGAGCACTTAAGCGGTTGTAACCTCTCTGCCGGTGTAGGTAAGCTTTGGTCCACCGTAAAGTCCCTATCAAATCTGACTAAGCACAATGACAAAATTTCCATCGCCTTTGGCGATAAAGTGCCATCGGATGCGAAAAAATGCGCGAGCGATTTCTGCCGACAATATATAATGCGTTCCACGGTCGACAAAGATAGACGGAGGGCCAACAGAGACTCACATAAATATAAATTCAACGCGTCTCCAATTACCATCACCGCCAAAGAGGTTGAGGATGCCATCGGTCATGCTAATCCATCCAAAGCAGTGGGCCCGGACGGCATAGTCATGCCGATGCTTAAAAGCCTAGGAAAAGATGGTTTCAAATATTTAGCACGTGTCTTCAAGCTGTCTCTGTCCACCTTTGTCATCCCCGAAAAATGGAAAATGGCCAACGTGGTCCCGCTACTAAAGCCTGGGAAACCAGCTAACGTAGGAGAGTCATATCGCCCGATATCTCTCCTATCGCCAGTAGCCTAGACGCCTGAAGCCATTTTCCCCCCCTACTTCAAAGCAAATTTGCAGCTAGCCTGTCATCAGCATGGCTCCAGAAAAGTCCATAGCACCACCACCGTGCTAAATGCCATTAGCACCCAGACAAATTGCGGTTTAAATCAAAACCCCACCATAGAACAGTACTCGTTGCGCTAGACCGATCAAACGCTTTCGGTACGGTCAACCATGGCATGTTACTGCAAGACCTGGAAGGGTCTACCCTTCCCCATGTCTTAAAAGGTGGACCGCAAATTATATGGGTAGTCGACAGGCATCGGTGCAATTTAGAAACGAAACATCAAAACCAAAAAGAATTAAACAAGGGGTGCCACAGGGTGGTGTCCTATCCCCACTCTTGTTTAACTTCTACATATCAAAACTACCTTCGCCACCAGAAGGAGTTACTATCGTCCCCTACGCCGATGACTGTACAATAATGGCCACAGGCCCAGGCCCGAAGGATCGATGAGGTTTGCAACAAAATAAACGGCTACCTCCTGATCTCTCCAGTTTTTTCGCATTGCGAAATCTGGCATTATCACCGACTAAATCCTCCGCGACCTTATTTACAACATGAACATCCCAAATGTCGACCATTTTGAACATCCACGTCGATGGCACTACGCCACCGACTGTCCTACACCCCAAAATCTTGGGTGTGGTGTTTTATCAGGATCTACATTTTGGTGAGCATGTAGCCGCAATTGTACCGAAAATCCAGAGCCGTAAAAAAATCCTCAAATCTCTTGCTGGCAGTACTTGGGGAAAAGACAAAGAAACGCTCATTACCACATACAAAGCAATTGGCCAGCCGATTGCATGCTACGCGTCCCCTATATGGTCGCCAAGCCTAAAAAATACTCACTGGAAGAAGCTACAGACCTGCCAAAATACTGCTCTCTGAACCGCCACGGGCTGTCTTCTAATGTCCACAGAACACCACCTACATAATAAGGCGCGAATACTCCCCATCAGGGAGAAAAATGAGATGCTGACCAAAGAGTTCCTGTTGAATACCCAGAAACCTGAGCATTCCAACAGACATCTGATTGATGAGCCAGCACCGCATAGGGGCTTAAGGAGTCATCTCCGTAAGCATTTTGAGGAAATACGGCACATGAGAACCCAGCCGTATGAAGCGAAAAAACACAAGCAGGTCCTTGGTGAACTCCACAAACAGGCGTCGGACATTTATGCCGGGAATTGCCCGGTGAATCCAGTACTCAAAGAACAGTACCCAAAAGTAGCGGAAGAGGAACGCATACTCCCCAGGGAAACACGAGTCACTCTAACTCAACTTCGATCTGGATACTGTAACGGGTTAAACTCTTATCTAACCAGAATCAATCCCGACATACAAAATGTATGCCCCGCTTACAATGTGTCCCCACATGACACTAACCATCTCTGTAATTGTAATGTGGAACCAACGCCTAAAACACCCCTCTCATTATGGCCACCCCTGTTGAAACTGCAAGTTTCCTTGGACTCCCGTTAGAGGATATTGATGACAATTTGTGATCGGTCGCACCTATTGGGTGGGGCGAAGCACTGCTACAACAACAACAACAACAAAATAGGTCTTGGTTTTCGATATGGTTTTTCAGTTTGGTCGTTAAATCAAACTTCTGGTAACACTACGGACTCATTCAGTCTATGTGAGGTCCGGCCAGTTCAACCTAACCTAACCTTCCGTAAAATATTTCAAAAGTACGACATTTGCAAACTTTTGAAAATGGACACCAGAAACTAGTTTTTTTGATCTCCTGAAAAGTGACTGAAAAATACATAACTGTTTTTGTGAGCGCAGCGACGATATGCATTTACTCTAATACACCCACATGTGTATGTTAAACAAACAATATTACCGAGTACTACGTGGCGTATACGCAACATTAAATACAGCAGTGAATTATTATTTTATTGCCGCCTATGCGTAATGTTAATTTAACCTAACGTGTCCCAAAGGATACAATTAACAATCATTACAATTGGGTGCTATTAATTTTCGAGGAGTTTAAGACCAGGCTTCCCATTCAATTTTTGGTGTGCTGTGTTTTCATTTTTCCTGTAGATTGACGGGAACTACATGTTTTCTGGCGGAGCGGAACGGCATCTGCAAAGACACATGACTCTTTGTTAAGAATCTTTGTTGTTGTTGTTGTAGCGATGAAGGTTTTGGAGAGTGTTATCGATTTTAATGGTCCTTTGCCGGATAAAGATCACGTACGTTCCGGTAACAAGTACCATTAAGGTTCTAGCACGACCTTCTCGTGAGCGATTTAATATGACCACATTGAACCTTCTCCTTGTAAAAAGCACTAGGACAGTTTTGTTACGAGTATGATATGCAGGGCTTATTGCATGCGATTGAATACTATTTCCTCGTGCATCCCTTCCATGTCAATCAATTAGATTTAAGCCTAATTGTTCCACGCGGTCTTCGAAAGTGATTGCAGGTGCGTTATAAACATTTTCACTTTTAACCACTATGCACACCGAGATGTTAACATATACATATCACCAGGGCCGTAGAGAGAAAATCCGGGCCCGGGACTAAACAATTTGCGGACCCCTATAAAAAATCGACTAATACATTTGATTAATTTGAATTAGTGACGTCTCATTCATGAATCATTATTGACACATATATCACAGAATATTTACTATTTATACTGTAACGAATTTAGTGCAATTCCGTTTATTCCAAATCTTCTGCTAACGTTCGAATCACTTAACTGTTGAATAAATAACTCCAATATTGAATAATGCAGAAATGGTTTTTATTAGACTACCTGAAAATAACACTTACACTTCGCAACTGATAGCTTGCTTAAATCAAACTGACTGGTCGTGCCTCAACTGTTGCTGCCTTTATACTGTTTGGTTTCCTCGTTGGCATATTTCTAGGCCCTTCTATTTCTAGCATTTACTAGTTAGTTGCCAGCTATAAAATTACCAGCTGTAGCTACGTTTATAGCTTCTCATATGTGCGTGTATATGTGAGTGATATTTGCAAAAATTATTGCCTACTTTTGGAAGTATCTCAGATATATCTCTCCGCTGCTTGTATGGACATATGTATAGACATAATGATTGATTTATTGATGTGCATACAAGTCATTGCTTAGTGCTGTCTTAGAGATTAGTATCCCTTAGTGTTTCTAATATTCGTCACATATTATTTTATTGTAAAGTAGAAATACAATTCTCTTTTAACACCCACATATTGTTTCGAACAATGTTTTCTAGTTATTTGGTAACATTTTAATACATTTCTGATAAATTTAATGATGAATATAAATTTTAATTATTCAATATAGAAGGTTCGGATATCAAAGAGTGGCTTTTCTTGCTTTTTTCGCTGCAAAATCTTTTATAATAATATCAAAATTTAACTGTCTTGCCAAAACGGATTCAACACAAAGCGTAGCAAGTCCTAAAACTCGCTCTTTAGATGAACACGATCTATGAAAGTTTTTGATTCTTGAAAGGACGCTGAAGGAACGTTCTGCACTAGCTACAGTGACAGGTATAGTGCAAAAGATACGTAATACAAATGTTGGGAAAATCGTAAACAGATTTCGAACATATGTAGATGGCATTTACAATTCCAATGATGACAGTCCTTTATCAAAATTTGCTTCGTAAATGTGTTTCAAGTGAATTATTTCGCATTCTAAGCTTTGACTTCCGACTTGTATTTTTCGAAAAATTTTGCTGCGTTGGCCCGAACTGTAGTTTTGACCATGTCTTCAAATTGCCACAAAAAGGAAAACGTCTCGCTCAAATTTCTTATAGCTGCAAGTCGTTCAGTAATGCCAGTGATTACCGAATTAAAGATCACCGGGAATATATTGTTTTTAAAATCAGACTCTGAATCATCCGTAATCATCTCATTTAAATTATCTTCAGGACGTCTTTTGGGTTTTCTCTTTCGAATGTCCGGAAACTTTGGCGAAATTTTCAATTGAATAGCAACTGTTTTGCATTCGTTTAAAATTGTTTCCCATTGGTTCCTGCTGAACTTCAAATCAGCTAATAAGGCGTCGGACCTCAACATCTATGGTGGCGTCTCTAGCTTTGACGTTTCTTTCATTAATGATAATCAGTATTTTGAACCAAATTGAGAACAGCAAGATACATTCCAAATTGTTGATGTACTCGAGAATGCCGGTAACATCACCGTATGCTTGCGCAGTCAAGTTTGGCTTTTGGCTGCCGGGAATCCTCCCATTCCCACCCCCTCTCGTCGGGCCTGCATACCACTGTATATGTAGATGTATACATGGACGAAAATTAATGGTATGTGCATATTTTTGGAGTGTGAAAATTGTCATGAAATATTGTGCTTACTCAAGGTAAACTAAATTAATAATAACAAGCTCTCCCATGACTTTGCTTAAGGTTTCGTTAGCCGTAGTTTTATTTTGAGTGTTAATAATATGATAACTGTTCTGCCTTTTTATACGTTCTCAGTCGTATAGCGAATAAAAAGTGGATACCTATGTAAATAGTTTCTACATAATTACCAAATCACTTACCCATACACATATATATCTATGTATATCATGACATTGGTGAGTATTTACCACAAAAAGAGGTTTACAGGTAGCAGTAGTAAAAGGATAGAGGTAGGGAAAAATAATATTTAGGAAATGTTTTCTCTATGTGTTATTAAGAAAATAGTCGGACATGCCGGACCTCCCACAGCAGCCAGGACCAAAGGCTGGTAATTCAATGAAAAAGTTGTCATCCAAAAAGTAGCTGCTTGTAGAGAGACTATCCCTCATCCACTAACTCTGAGATATTTTCAAACCTTACTCCGGTCTTAAAGACTGTTACAACTACGTCTGCCGAAAAAAAAATATATATACTTGAAACGGTATATTTTAGTCTGTATATCTAGTGCAGAGCTTGGTTTCACCGAAGGAGATGTTCTGGGCTAGCTCCTAATGCTTGTCATCGACGCTATTTCTTTAAAATATTTCACTCCTTGTTGTCAACATATTCGCTCCTTCAATGCCTATAAATAGTCATGACACTCGTGGCACAGTTTTAACTATTAATATCAATGCTGTCTTCATATGCAGACAAAATTTCCGAGACAAGTGTATTCCCAACGATTGGAATCTAAGTATTCTTTGCCCCAATCCACAAGAAAGGGGATCCTGCTAGTTGCGGCACCTATCGCGGAACTAGCCTTCTTAAAATCGCATATAGAGAGAGATTAAAGCCACTGGTAATCGGCTCATTAAACCTTATCAGTGCGATTTCAGACCTTGTAAATCTACCATAGAACAAATTTTCACTATGCGCCAAATTTTGAAAAAAAAAAAAACCCGAAAAAGGAATTGAAACACACCATCTCTTGGTCGATTTTAAAGCCGCCTTCGACAGCACTAGTAGGAGCTGCCTCTACGCCCCTTTGTCTGAATTTGGTTTCCTCGCAAAACTTGTACGGCTGCGCAAACTCACTGCAACATCATCAGTTCAGTCCGAATTAGGAAGGACTTTTCCGAGCCTAACGACACTAAACGAGGTTTCAGACAGGGTGACCCCCTATCGTGCGGATTCTTTAATTTGATGCCGCAGAAAGTAATGAAATATTCTTCAAAAGCATGCAATTAATGGCGCATGCTGACATGATTTATCTGCTTGAACATCCGCGCCTTAAGTTCTGCTGGAAAAAAGATGGGGAAACGATTAGTTTGATGGGGAATGAGGCTAAACGAAGTACCCGTTGCCATCAAGCCGTGTCTGCGCATTTACGCCTCGGCAACCACGCCACGGTTGGCAGCCGCAATTTCGAAATAGTGAAAGACTTAATTTATTTAGAAACTAGCATCAGCACAAACAACAAAATCAGCTTTGATATCCAGCGAAGAATCACTATTTTTAAAAGTAAATTCGTCTCTAGGCCAACGAAAATAATGCTCTACAAGTCACTTATCGTACCCGTCCTGCTATTTAGCCCAGAAGCATTGACCGTGACAAAATCAGATGCGGTGCTGTAGGAGTGTTCTAGAGAAAAGTACTTCAAATGATTTACGAAGCTCTACGCGTTTGCGACGGTGAGTACCGAAGAAGAATATATGATGAGCTGTACGAGCTTTACGCAGACGTTAGCATACTTAGTACAGCGAATGAAAATACAGCGACCACGCTGGCAAGGCATGAGTATGCCAATGAAAAATGATCGGAACACGCCTATGGAATCAGAGGATGTGGGCGGCCCTCACTTCGTTGGAAGGCCCAGGCGCAAACCTATTTTAGTTCCTTTACACATAAATAAATATAAGGCGCAATGACTTTCGAAGAGATTTTAGGCCGAGCTATTCCTATTTGTTTTATGCCGACCCCGAACGGCTTCTGTAAGGCAAATGAGTTTTCACTGAGAGCTTTTCATGGCAGAAATAAACTCGGAGTGCTTGCAAAACACTGCCGAGGGACGACCCCGCTTAGAAAAATTTTCTTCTAATTGAAAAACCTCATTTCTAAAATTTTGATGTTGTTTTGACCGGGGCTTGAACCCAGAATCCTGGGTGTGGTAGGCGGAGCACGCTACCATCACACCACGGTGGCCGCCACAGTTCCCTTAGCGTGATCAATTAACACAACGAAGAAGGGACTGGCGGGCCTTGTTAGACGGCCATAACCGTTTAAATAGTTAGCTAAGCGTGGGGCAGTTGAGGGCGAGCAGTTTAATGTGAGTTATAAGGGAGTAATTTGATGTGCCTGTAGACGTATGAGTCGTGGCACAGTGGATGACGTACCCGACTCAAACGCTTGGGGTTGCGGGTTCAAAGCCCACTGCAACCAAGCATTTTTTTAAATTTATAATTTTATAAATTATTATTTTAATGGACTGTATTTTATTTTCATTTAGTTTATGGTGTATTTAAAAACACGGGCCGATGCAAAGCATCGGTACACTTTTATTTATTTAATTTGGGGCGAGCATAGGGAACTCTGAGTTTTCGCTCTAAGGAGCCACCTCATCTTCTATTTGAAGACCCCTTTAAAAATGTGGTATGGAGGCGAGCAGGGAGCTCTGTGGTATTTGCACCCCATTTTCTACTAGAAAACCCTCTATTTATTTAATTTGGGGCGAGCATAGGGAACTCTGAGTTTTCGCTCTAATGAGCCACCTCATCTTCTATTTGAAGACCCCTTTCAAAATGTGATGTGGAGGCGAGCACTGGGCTCTGAGGTATTAGCACCCCATCTTCTACTCGAAGAACCTCAATTTTAAATTAAAAACTAAAACTATGTCTTTAGAATATTTCATAAGCCGGATGAGAATTTCAGCGCTTATGAAACAAACGAAAGAAAAAAACTCATAGTTTAAGTCGCTTAAACAATAGTTAAGGACCAATTCAGCAAGTAAGTAATTCATCCATAACTGTTTCTCTTATTCTATGCAGCAAAATGAGATTCTAAATATCTACACTCACAAAACTTGTTTTCTGAAATGGGTAAGACTTTTTGCCATAGGTATTTCTACCTTGAAACAATCAAAATTTTTCTAAAAACAGGGAAATCTTCATTATTTAAAAATTAGTATACTAAATTGAGAAAAACATTTCTGGGACAAAAAATTACTCAAATTTTCCATGTTCTGAGGAAGTTTTTTTTCTGGTGTAGCATTATGTGTAAAAGACTATAACCAGCAGCCAACGAACAGTGCGGCTTCAGACCTGCCAACTCTACTATCTCCCAGAGCTTCCCAATACGTGCTGCATTTTTTCTTCTTAAAGCATCATTTGACAAGAACACTACGGACTTATTCAGTCTATGTGAGGTCCTCATGGACCGGCCAGTTGAACCTATCATTTGACAAGCAGTTCCCCGTTTGTTGCTGTATCTGAATTTTAGCACTCGACAAAGCGTATACTGCTATTTTTAATGACATTGCGCAACAACAACACATCATCGTTCGGCTTCGGATTTCGGCTTCATTTCCCACAGACTAAATTTACAAAAACCAATTCCTGTAAGCCACTTCCGTTATATCCTTAGTGTAAACATGAATAAACAATTTACTCCTATAAGGTTAACCTTGGCGGCCACTGTGGTGTGGTGGTAGCGTGCTCAGCTTACCACAGCGAAGAACCTGGGTTCGAGCGCCGGCCAAAGCAATATCAAAAATTCAGAAGCAAGATTTTTCAATTAGAAAAAGTTTTTCTAAGCATGGTGGGAGGGACGCAACATATTAAATGGGGTTACCCTGAAATTACAGCAGAACCGGCTGCCTTGGGAAGCGGGGTCGCTCTCGATAGTGATTTGGCAAACACTCCGGGTGTATCTATGCCACGAAAAGCTTCTCAGAGAAAACTCGCCTGCCTTGCAGATGCCTTTCGGAGTCGGCTTAAAAACATATAGGTCCCGTCCCGCCAACTTGTAGAAAAAAAGAGCCACGACGCAAATTGGAAGAGAAGCTCGGCCTAAAATCTCTTCGGAGGTTATCGGATGTATTTTCCCTTGAGTCATATTATTTTATAAAAAGACATGTTTAAGTATTCACTTTGAGTAATTTCCACATATTTACTTACCAATTTCTTGCAATAAATAAAATACCATAATTTCGTGCGCAATTGTGTTAGCATAATATTTATTATTTTTTTAGAAATTATTATCTTTTTTAATGAATTTGCATTTGTGTTTGTTTTAATTATATGTTCATAGCTATAAATGGATTTTTATCGAATGCCAATGTAAACATGCGAATGATGGACTTTCAAAATGCTATAACTTAATTACATATGTGTGTATGTATGACAAACAATAGCAAATTGCAAAAAATAAACTTAATTTACAAGTGACTTTTTTACGAAATTACCTCACTTCTAGCTGACTAAAATTAGCGCTATATACTGATTGTAAAACTGTGTTTCAGTTCTTTTGCAACTGAATTTCGACGTGCCATACGAAGCGTTACACTTTACATTTTTTTACAAAGCAACCCTGTATACAAAATTTTTAAAGTGCTACTTTTAAATGTTTCCGTATTGCACGCCGATCTTCTCAGTTATTCAAAATATATATAAAATGTGTTATTGATATTACAGAAAAAATACAAAGCTTACAAACGGCGATGGTTACTAGGACATCTTGCTGAATTCCACTTCTTCATCAGCTAGATTCTCGGGAGCTGAGAACTGAACTCGAAATCTCCAACATTTATACTTCATACTAGTATCCGCTGCTCGCCTTGCAATTTTTATCTAAGTATTGCCTTTTTGTTGCTAAAAATCCGTATTTTACGGTTGGCCTTCATATTTTTTTTTTTATATAAAAAATTCGAAAAAAAAATTTGGAATAAGATTCAGTAATCCAACATAGCTCTCCGTGCTAGTACTTCTATATTTTTTTAGGTAGCTGCCATAATAAAATTGTAGTGGACCATACTTTGACATAAACCAGTTACCTATAATTTGTTATTTTTTTCCGGCAGGGCATTTGATAGTTTTATGTGTAGATAGTTGGTATAACTATTTTGGTACAGTAATGTAATCTAATAGCATGTCAATTACTTTTGAATATTTTATAGAAATTATAGAATTCCTTAGATATACAAGTTTTAAAATACCTACAAACGTTTATGCAAAACTGTAATTTTTTAATTCAGTGTTGTTGATTAGCTGTTTTTTTTAAATCGCTTAACTTAGTGTCACAAACTTATCTCTAAAATTATAAATTGTTCGATGAATATACAAATATTATATTTCTTTATGGCAGAAATTTTGCTCTAACTACGAGTATTGTACATTTATTTAATGTTTTTTATTTGTTTTATGAATTCATATATGTCTTTTTGAAACTTCATTTTGTTGTTGCGCTGCGAAGTAAAGTACTACAAACTGTACCTTTTTCGTTACGCTCTTTTGAGCACTTTTAATAAAAAAAAATGTATGTAAAAAATTTCAGCAAGAATATTAACAATTGTTGTATAAAGTTATATAATTCCACTACAGGTACATTTTAAGTGCCTATAATCCAGGATATTTACGGAATTTCTATTTGTTTTCTAAGCATTGAAAATTTCAAAATATGATCCTGGTATATTCAATTGAATGCGAAATGGGTGAAAAAATATTTGCATTACATTGCAACAAATATTGTAGCGAGCTCTGAGAAATTATCCATAATTCTGCTTTTCTGTTATCGTTCGAGTCACTTAACTGTCAAATAAATAAATGCAAATGTTCTGTATATAAAATGTTCTTTATTAACAGTAGTTCTATGGTAGGAGATCTTCACAATTTAATGCATTCGCGTACTTCACCTATAGCGTGTTAAAATCAAACTTATTACCATCACTTGGACTGCGCCGCTTTTATACCCTCAGTTGCCTCATTCGTTTATTTCTCCCAAGGTCTAAACTTTTCGGGAACAGCCTTCTCGGCTATTTGCTTATCTATTTCTCCTTTCTGTATCTCGTTTTGGATTTGGCTATATGGGTCATTATTTTACAAATCGTACGGATTTGTAGAAAAAAAAAGTTCACTTTTTTAAAAGACACCAAATTTATTTGTTGGAATCTTTTCGCAATTTAAGTCAACACATATATCAGGATTTCGTGGAAAAAAATTTTTTTTCCAGAGATCTGCATGTGCTTATATTCGATGTGTAAGTAAAGTTGCCCACATTCAAAATGCTATATCTTTGGTTCCACTCGTCGTATCTTATTCATTTTTGTTTTATTTTGAAGATAATAATATTTACTTTATAACTGCGTTAAGAAAATGATTAATTATAAAAAATCAAAATAATAAATAAAAAATTAATTTTTTAAATAATTATTACATACTGTTTTCCCCCACGAATATTTCCGAAAAAATATATATAATATGCGATACGCTTTCATCTAAAAAACCCTTTTTATTTTAAGTTGGACAATATTATGGTTCAAAAGATATTAACTCATTTCTGACCTGACCTCGAGCAACTTGCTTACATTTACTTGCAGCAGGTACGTGCTACAACTGTATACAGCCAGGCAGCAGTTGCCTGTGTATGCATGCATGGTCAACTTAACTACAATATACATACATACTAGGGCGGGTTGATTTAAAAATCGCTCATTGCTCTGTGAAAAGCATATTCTAGGGATCAAAATAAGAAACTTTGCCGAAGGAACCATACCTCTAAAATGAATTCTGATGTTCCCCTTTGGGTCGAACTTTTGTGTAGGGGCAATTTCAATTCTACCTGCTGTGTCTTGTGGTGGCTTAAAAAAAAAACAACACAAGCAATTTTACGATCTGCAATTGTGTCACAGTCATACCTTCATTTTTTAAAACGGTTGAATAAAAAACCCACACAACTATGTTTACGACATGCAAATGCATCACAGTGATGCCTTGGTTTTAAAAGGGGGTTGTAAAAACGCTAATTTCTAATAATTTTTTTTTTTATTTTCTTTTCTATTACTAAGTTAAATTCATTTTTTCATTTACATATGTTCTGACTAAATAAATTTCTAAAGAGAAAAATAAACTCCAAAAAGAAAAAACATAGGCATTTCAAAGTGGGATTTTTCAAAATTTGCCCCTACGACCCAAAGGGGGAACATCAGAATTCATTTTAGAGGTATGGTTCCTTCGGCAAAGTTTCTCATTTTGATCCCTAGAATATGCAGAATGTTTTCACAGAGCAATGGGCGATTTTTTTGCCTCCCCACAGATCGACCCGGCCTAATACATACATATGGATATGTACTTGTAAACAAACCTACTTATCACTTAGCAGGAAGCTAGTTTTACGAAATTGTTATTTATGTCAGAATTAGTATAAGTAGATGTAAGATTGTAAATAGAAAACAGAATTAAATTTTATTTCAATGTAGAAATATCGTTCATTTCCTTAATTGAGAAAGTTCTTGTTTTATTATTGCGAGTTTTAAATTAATATTATTAGGAAAATGCCGAAAGTTAAATGGTTTAATCCATTTGATTTGTCTCCGCACCCAAACACCAAAAACTACGGGACTCTGAGAAAAGTACAAAAAAAAAAAACACTTATTGACGCTGGATATTCCTGTAACAAAAAAAAGCGATGGAATAACGAATTTGCAACAAATGCCGACTTAAGCTATCTAAAATCAACAAAGATAATGAGGTTTGTATATACTTGCACATATAATAATTGAATATACAAATTTAGAAACAATATATCTATTTATGGAACTCATATATAAGATTGGCAGCTGCCCTCATGTACACATATGGTTTTCTATATTTTAACTTCAATATTATTAAATTCATCAAATATAAGGTACTTATCATACATTTATTCGTTTTTCCAGATAAAAGAATCAGATGATTTTAATTTCAGCGAAGTACTAACTGAAAGTGATAGCGGCGTGAATTACGCTCCGGAATGTTCTAAATCTGTATCATTGGAGAAAGACAGAGAAGCAATGTTCTAGGCAACTAGTTTAATCAACAAAGGCTTAGCAATAATCGGAGTGTTACCAATTCAAAAAGAAAAGGTTCATCAAAAACGGCATTCAACTGAAAAAATGCAGAATGTTTCTGAAGCAATTTCAGGAAAAATTTTTGGGATACTCAGCGATGACAACGTTTGCTTCGATGAAAATGATGGAAACGAAGTATTATTAAGACGCATTCGCTATCACCAGTGATGGAGCAAAACAACTTAGAATTTTAACTATTTGCAAAGATTGGGCTCATCAGAAAATTCAACATCATTCCTCTGCTACAGTTCATATGATAACTGTTACTAAGAAAATTGCTGAGGAAAAAGGAATTCTGGCAGATGCAAATCCTAAGAGTCATCCGTCATTAGAAAGAGAAGTTATTGATTTAATAGCACAATTCTATGAACTCGCTGAAAATAGTCGTGTGATGCCCGGGAAAAAGAATATTGTCTCCGTAAAAATTAATAACAAACGCATTGCAAAAGAGGCTACTGTTGATAAGCTTACGCGAACTTCATCAAATGTTTAAGGAAAATCACCCCACGGTTAAGTGTAGGTTTTCAAAATTTGCAACTTTGAGGCCAAAACATTGTGTTTTAGCAGGTTCAAGTGGTACTCATGCAGTATGTGTTTGCACTATACATGAGAACGTCAGTTTATTAGTCGAAGTACCTAACATCAAATATCTAACTGCTGAGTCTGTGCACCCCATAAAAAGCTATCAAGGTTGTTTAAAACGTATGTTTTGTCTTAATGCATGAACAAATTGTTATTTCGGAAAATGTGACCAGTGCCCTGGGGCAACAAATTTTATCGATGAAAGAAGAACAATTTTGGAGGATAGCTCCATTGAGAAAATAACTTACAGACAATGGGTGAACGTCGATAAAACCATTTTGCAAGTAATGGTATCCCCAGTTGATGAATACTTACAAAAATTAGAGTCCGGTTTAAAAAAATTAGTGTTGCATTCATACATAGCTAAAAGTCACAACAAGTTTATAAGCAGCAAAAAATAATCTTTAGCAGAAAATGAATGCACCGTTCTCTGTGATTTTTCCGAAAACTATGCATTTGTCGTGCAAAATGTTGCTCAAGGAATTTATTGGAATAACAATCAGGCAACAATTCATCCGTTTGCCATTTATTACAGGCATGAAAGCGGCAAAAATCCTTTGAAAAGTTTTGTTGTCATTTCGGACTGTTTACATCACAACACATATGCCGTGCATATATTTCAAAAATACCAAGTGGAATATGTTAAAAATAACTTTTCCAAAATTACATACATATTTTTCTGATGGGGCAAGTGCACAGTATAAAAACAAAAAGAATTTTGTTAATCTTACCCACCATCAAACAGATTTCGGTTTGAGTGCGGAGTGGCACTTTTTTTCAACTTCATATGGCAAAAATGCATGCGATGGTTTAGGTGGGACCTTGAAAGGATTGGCTGCCAGAGCAAATCCAATTCAAACGAACAAAAGAATTATTTGATTGGGCAATAGCGGCTATCCCTAATATTTCATTTAAATATGTGGAAAACGAGGAATATTACAAAGAAGAAAACAACCTTGAAGCTAGATTTAAAAAGGCAGAAGCAGTGAAAGGGACGTTGACATACCACTGCATGATTCCAGTGCAGGAAGGAACAGTAAAAGCAAAATTTTTTTCTTTGGATTTTCATTCAGTTGAAGTTCAAGTTATGAAATAATTATTATGAAATGTGTATAAATTTAAATGAAATTAAAAATTATTGTTAGGTTGGTTTTAACGGTTTATAGTAATTAATTAATACATCAATTGCCGTCTTCAAGACTGAGTTTGTTATTTTTGTAAAATTGGGATTGTATAAGTTTACGTCCAATAAACCTTGATAATTTTCTACTTATAATAATAAAATATAATAATATAAAAATAACTTGTAAAATCTTAGTTTTACAAAAATAAGTATTATAATTTATAATTTATTATAAATTATTAGATCCTATATTATTAGAAATTATTAAATTCTATTTTCGAATACGAAGTTTTTATATTGTTACATGTGGTATCTAAACACACATGCACATATGCATATTTTCTTACGGCGGTTTTGAAGTGTGCATTCCCATTTTATTTTTAATAATATATGTAAATACATGTTAAAAATATCTAAAAAAAAATAGAATTTTTTTTTTTATTTGTATTCTTTTGACTATTGTACTACAATAATGATTTGGTAAAACACAAATATGCACTAGCTACCTGCTAAGTGATTAGTAGGTTTGTTTACAAGAACATATACATATGTATGTATGTTGTAGTTAAGTTGACCATGCAAGTTAACGCCAACATTCACCCACAGCACTTACCCGCCAAGTAAACAAATATAGCTTCATTGAACCACTTAGGCATATGAGTCAAATATGTCTTTGCTACACTGGCAATTAGTAACCACACATTTTTAATCTAAACAGGAAGAGCGAAAGTAAATAATATCTCAAATATCCTAAGCTCTGCATTTTTAATCTAAATAGGAAAAGCTAAAGTAAATAATAAATCAAATATTCAGTTGGCTATTTTTATTGATTTTTCAAGGGCAAGCCATTTCAAGGCTAAACCTATTTCATCGTATGATGAAATTAGTTTTAAGTAAACATTTAAGCTCCACATTACTTAGAACTTAAGCATAAAGCAATTGTATGTAGTGGTAAGTAAATAAGTTATAAATAAGAGAAGATGAATAAAGATGGTCAGATTTTGATTGAACCTCCAAGCAAGACGGTTTATTTTTTAAAAACCTTCCGCGCCTCGTGCGAAAGTTAAGTGGCGATCCTGCCAGGAGGCAAAACATATAATCCGCGAACAAATAACAGGATTAAATAAAAAATAAGTATCCTCAGAAGAAGGAGAAAAAATAAGCAACAACAAAAAACTTGTGAAATTCCCTGTGCTAAGGGCTATGTTTAAATAAACAAAGAGAATATTTTAATCAAGTTTAAATAAAGAATAAGTATCCTCAGAAGAAGGAGAAAAAATAAACAGCAACAAAAAACTTATGAAATTCTCTGTTCTAAGGGATATGTTTAAATAAACGAAAATAAATATCTTCAGGGGAAATAAAAAATTGCATTGAAACCAAAGTAGTGATTTAATGGTGGTTGAAACTGCCTATCAGGAATTGAAACATACACCAAAACGCAACCAGTTACATTTCTTTAGTATCATCAACAAATCCAGATAAAAGTGGACAACTACATTGAGTCGCTGTTTGTTTATAAGTTATGTATTTACATTAAAACTAGGAATTATAACTAAGAATATTTTCATAAAATTTTAAAACAAATTACACGTTTGTATGGGCAATAAACCGAGTCTGCCCCGTTACGAGAGACTTTACTATTGCAATTATTGTGGTAATAACCATGAAATAAAAAAAAGTCCGTATTTAAAGAATAAACAAAGATTGCAGATTATTTTATTAATTTGAACTAAATTAAGTAGGAAATTATTTTATTGGTTTGTGCGACATTCTGGACAGTTTGATAGAGAGTTTTTCTAAGATGGCAGTAAATGGAGATAATGAGGAAATGATAGCCAGATTGATAGCAGCTACCAATGCTTCTCTTAGATTGGAGGTCTCGCTTTTGAAAAGACAAATCGAGAACCTTACAAGGACAGCAACAGTGACGGATTAAAGGACAGAAGAAATATATTCTCAGATTCATTGCGACGAATCTTTGGATGTCATAAAATCTTTACCGGAATTTAGCGGTAAACCAACCAAGTATATTAGCTGGAGGGAGTGAGCTAACAATACAATGAGCTTGTACCGTGCCGTAAGTATTTCGCTGCCTTGACAATATTGAGGAACAAGGTAACGAATCAAGCAAATGATATACTTTCAAATCATGGGACAGTAATGAACTTTGACGCCATATTGGTCCGCCTTGATTTCGCGTATGCTGACAAGAGACCTGCTCATATTATTGAGCAGGAGATGAGTATATTGATTCAGGGCAAAAACACTATCATTGAATATTATAATAAAGTGAGTTAAAAGCTAACCTTATAGAAAAAAAAAAACTATAATGACGTACGGATCAGATAGTGCGGTGACCAAAGAATTAAATTCTAAAAATAGGCGCGATGCGTTACAAATATTTATTACGGGATTAAATGGCAATTTGTCCCAAGTATTGTTTTCACTTTCGCCAAGTGATTTGCCAAATGCTCTTGCGAAAGCTCAAGAGCTTGAATCAAATAATATGAGAGCGAAATTCGCATTACAGTTTGGAAAAACACCAACTTTTTCGGACATAGTTAAGGGTAGGCAACAAAATAATTTTAACAACAATTTTAATAATAATTTACGATTTGCGCAAAGCTAACCTTGAAGAAATAACTTTGGCAATAATTTACGGTTGGGGTGCAGCCAACCACAAATTGATTACAACTAAAGGACGGTTCAAGAGCATAATCAACCTCTACCGGCACCTATGGATGTCTATCGGAGTATCCAGATCCAAACAACAAATGCCAAATAATATTCAAAGTAATTATCGAAATAATTACTTTTCAAATAATCAGAGCAATGTGGCCGATAAAAGACCACACGCTAGTGCACAGTTAAGTGTTCAACCACCAAACAAAGCGCAACGCGTTAATAATATTGATGAGGACCATTTTTTAAATCAAAGCTAAGCTGCAATATTTTAAAATTTTAATTGATATTGGAGCAACAAGTTGCTACATAAAAGCAGGAATTTATAAAGATAAAAATGAGCTTGCCATATATAAAAGAGTTAAAGCCATTAATGGTTATACCATAATAAAATAGTACCACCTAATACAGATGTTTTATGAGATCGATAATTTGGAATCGGATCTCTTAATTGGATTCCATTTTTTAAGGAAAATTAATGCGGTGGTGGATTTTAAAAATAATAAATTAATAAAAAATAATAATAGAGAAGAAACCATAATTATTTCGTATATTAAATCTAAAATGGCAGATGGTGAAAAGGCTGGCAACAATAATGAAATTTTAAACCCCTTGGGAGACAGTAGTCCTAAAAGCTTTTACCGGCAAAACCGAAAAAATTAAAGCAAAAAAATTTAAAAGTACAAAGAAAACTGTTAAGAGTAAACATTTAAACCCCTTGGGATATAAAAGTCCTAAGGCGCCCGCCGATGTAACTACCCGCAACAAAAGAGAAAAATATGAAAAGGAAAGTAAAAAATTTGAGAATTTAATCCCCTTGGGATGCAAAAATCCTAAGGCTCCCGCCGCAGATTTCGCCGGCAATATAATATTAAAAAAATTTTTTTCTTCCTTGAAACAGGAAGGTCCTAAAGCGCCTGCCGAAAATGATACCGGCAATATAGGAAATAAATTTTCGACAAAAAATATTTCAGAAGATATAATTTTGAAAGCACCAACCGAAATAAATCAAAATAAATCCAAAATAAAGAGTGTTGAATTAAAAAACAAAGAGGGAAGAATTGGGGGAAATTTTTTGAAATCCGGAAACATACTTGTAGTGCTGATGTAGGATGACAGACAGACCATTGAAGAGAATAGTGCACTCACCCTAAAATATAAGTTGAACGAGAACTTGACGAAACAATACAAACTACAGCTACCGAGCAATTTGAATAACAGACGAACGTTTAGTTTAAGTCGGACAGTGAAGTCGCAAAGTTGCACTTGAACGTGTTTGTGTGAAAAATCATTTATTTTATATAACCATTAACTATTAACTATAACTACTTTATTTTAATAAACCTTGTTATTAATAAAAACTGTAATGAACGAGTGTTGTGTGCTCATTAAGTGGATAACCAGGTAAGAATTCCTACAAAACTGGGGGCTCAACCAGGAATTCTGCCCCGATTTGAGTTAGCAGCAGCGCGGTGGCCCGAAGTTTATAAACGTATTTATTTGCTTTTTTCAAAGCAATATACGGATCGAAGTGATCACTTGGGATTAAAAAGTCTATTATGATCGAAATTTTCGCACAAATCGAAAAAACATTCATATTTTGTTACAATTTATATGGCGATGAAGCTAGCGACTTTGAAGTGACGCCAAAAAGCAGCGCAGCCAACGTAGGCGAAAAGTTCTAGAAAGTACATAGATCAATATAGCAGACATTGGCCGAACACCAGCATTTGAAGCAAAGCGACAGCAGCAGTATCAGGCGAAGCAAGCCGAAAATTTTAAAACTCTTCGTAACGGACATCATTCTGTTAACAGCCGAGGAACGAGAAGAAGAAATAAAATGAAGAAGTGAGACGAAAAGCAATATCAATAAAAGAGTAAGTACTTAAAAGAGAACATAAGGAAAAGCCAAAAGGCAATAAGAAGTTGAAGAAGTTCATGTCAACGAAGACAGAGAAACACAAAATAAAAAGTTGAAGAAGTCAGTGTTAATTGAACATAAAGAAGAAAAACACGAAGCTAATGTAAAATGCAAATAGAAAGAAGTTTATTTGATAAGCATATTAAAAGAAGTTAAAGTTGAATTTACGTGGCTCTATTGGAATAGAGAAAGAAGTTTTAATAAGCGAATGCTAGAAAGAGATGTATAGAAATAAAATAGAAAAGTAGTAAGAAGTTGTATTATAGAAACTACTCAAAAGAAGAATATTTCTAAAGAAAAATAAGTCAAAGCGAATTACACGTAAAACGAACAACAAAAAGAATGTATTTGAATTAGGTAAAGAAGATAACAGCAGAAAATGAAATTGAAGTAAAATAAATGTTGATAAAACTTTAAGAATACTAACATTGTAAAAACAGAAGTGTTTGAAATAGACCAAAAAAGCAAATACCATTGTTGAAGGCGTATAGTATAGAAGAAAAGAGAAAATAAGATTGTCAAAGCGAAATGAAATGCAATTAAAGACGAATATAAAGGTGGAACAAAAATTTAAATAAGAATACGAAGAAGAAAGAAGGTTAATTTGAAAACAAGGTTGTTAAGTACAGTGAAGGCGATAAAATTTGTATACGAAGTAAATAAAAATAAATTGAATTGAAATATTTTTGTTAGAGAAACAGTAAAGAACATTGATAAGCAAGTTTTTAACTATTATATGAAAACCGAAACATTTAAGAAAATAAAAGGTGTGGAGATAGTATTTGGTTTGTTCTCACTTTGACTAATTTAAGTTAACATTGTATTTTTAATTTCAATTAACATTTTTATTATATTTACATCTACATTTTATCATATTTGCATTCAATAAGATGGACGTTGACACTATATTGTCTTTGACTGTTAGTTTGCTAAAAGACAAATTGAGGGAGTTAGAACTTTCGACATCAGGACAGAAACGAGAGTTACAAGATAGGCTACTTCAGCACTACGGGTTGACGCGAAACGTTCCTAGTGATGATGAGTCGGTTTACAATGATGTGCAAGAGAATAATGTTCTGCAGTCTTCCCAGTTCTTTGTGAGGCAGCAACAATTTACACTTAAAGATATAGGCGATTGTGTGAGTTCATTTTCCGGGGATAGTAATGTCGATATAAGGGTTTGGGTAAATGAGTTTGAATTAAATGCGGATATAGTGAAGTGGAACGATTTACAGAGATTTGTTTATGGAAAACAGCTTTTGCGGGGAGCAGCTAAGCTATTCGTTATAAGCCAAAGTAACGTATGTACTTGGGAAACTTTAAAAAACGTTCTTATATCCGAATTTGGTTCTAAGCTTTGTACGTCAGATGTGCATAAGATACTAAAAAACAGACGTAAACATGCAAACGAGAGTTTTCGCGAGTATCTGTACAGCCTAATGGAAATAGGTAAACAGATAAATTTAGACGAGGCAAGTACAATTGATTTTTTTATTGAGGGTATTCCAGACTCAAGGTTTAATAGGTTTGTTTTGTACCAAGCAAAGACTATAGAAGATTTGAACGAACAGGTGAAAGTGTATGAGAAAGTAAGAAAATCTAATATAGGACTAGTAAAGACAGGGGCGTCTGAAGTTTTAAAGAAAAATCATACCGGAGCAACAAAACCGAAAGAAGAATCGAACAGGAGGTGTTTTAAGTGTGGAGATAAATCTCATGTAGCAGCAAAATGTACACATAAGGAATTTAAGTGTTTTAAATGCAACGAAATGGGTTATCGCTCATTCGAGTGCAAAGCTAAAACAAAATGTGGAAAAGAGGTAAAGAAAGAAGGTGAAAGTGTACGAGAAAGTAAGAAAAGCTAATATAGGACTAGTAAAGACAGGGGCGTCTGAAGTTTTAAAGGAAAATCATACTGGAGCAACAAAACCGAAAGAAGAATCGAACAGGAGGTGTTTTAAGTGTGGAGATAAATCTCATGTAGCAGCAAAATGTACACATAAGGAATTTAAGTGTTTTAAATGCAACGAAATGGGTTATCGCTCATTCGAGTGCAAAGCTAAAACAAAATGTGGAAAAGAGGTAAAGAAAGAGGTAAGTACTGTGAATACTTTAGGTGACGAGGTTTTTCAGCCATTTTGCAATAGTGCTAGAGACGAGTTACATTTCAAAACAGTAACCGTAAACGATTTCAAGTTTGACACACTTATTGACTCGGGTTGTTCTTTGAACTTGATACGGTACGATACATTAATGTTAAGCGGATGTGAACATAAGTTAATCAATGATAGGAGGAAACTTTATAGTGATTGTGCAAATGTTATTGAGACGAGAGGTAGCTTCGACACCTTGATGCATGTAGATGGGATATCGCTAAATGTCACACTCCATGTAGTCAGGGAAAAGACATTCAGTGTGCAGGGATAATAGGTAAAGCTATTTTAAAAGACGTAGATATCATTTTAACTGAAGATGAGGCGGTTTTCAAAAAGAAGAATTTATCTGACAAGGAAAAATTAAGTATAAATAAACAAGAAGAGTGGATAAAAGAGTTTGATGTGATGAACTTAAACGAGTTAAAAGAGATTTAGGCTCTAGACATACAGCATTTAGACGATATTCTAGCCAGAGAAATAGCAAGTTTGGTTGAAGAGTATAAACCGGTAGGTAACTGTGAATCACCCGTACAAATGGAAATAGTTTTGACAGATGAAGTATTTGTATACCAAAATCCAAGGCGAATGACGATAGAAGATCGGAAGTTTGTGGATAGGCAAATCGAAGAGTGGTTAAGGGAGGGGGTAATCAAACCCAGCAACTCTAACTATGCTTCTCCGATTGTGGTAGTTCCAAAGAAAAGCGGAGAAAAACGTTTATGTTGTGACTATAGACAACTTAATAAAAAAAATTATACGAGACAATTTTCCGATGGTCGTGATGGACGACGTTTTAGACAGATTGCAAGGTGGACGAGTTTTTACAACGTTGGACTTATCCAACGGATTCTTTCATGTCCCAGTAGCACCGACATCAAGAAAATATACGGCATTTGTAAGTAGTGACGGGCAGTACGAATTTTGCGTAGTGCCATTTGGAATTTCGAATTCACCCGCTGTTTTTTGTCGGTTTATTAACGCTGTATTTCGAACGTTAATTCAGAAAGGCATCGTGATAATATACATGGACGACTTGATAATACCATCAAAGGACGAAGATGAAGGTATAATTAAATTAAGAAAGGTTTTAGAAGTTTGTTCGACGTACGGACTAAAAATAAAGTGGACCAAGTGTCAATTTTTAAAACGGAAAGTAGAATTTTTGGGATACATTATCGAAAACGGTACCATTCAAATTTCAGAAAACAAAACGAAATCTATAAAAAATTTTTCCTTTACCGTCAGACAAGAAGAGTTTGCAGAGATTTTTAGGACTAACTTCATATTTTTGAAGGTTTATAGAAAACTATGCAGTAATCGCTAGGCCATTATCAGATTTGCTAAGGAAAGACAAAGTCTTTAAATTAGGCGTAGAACAAATAACAGCTTTCCAGCAATTGAAGGGGTTTTTACAAAAGGCACCGGTATTGAGATTATTCTCCCAGAGTGCGGTAACAGAGGTACATACTGATGCCAGTAAGTATGGGTATGGGCTATATTACTGCAGAAGGATCCTGACGATCAGAAATTACATCCGGTACAGTATATGAGCAGGAAGACGAAGCCAGCAGAGGTGAATTATCCGTCATACGAATTAGAGGTTTTAGCAATAATCGGAGCTTTAAAGAAATGGAAGATATACTTATTAGGTATCAAATTTAAAATCGTGACAGACTGTAACGCATTTACACTGACACTCAAGAGGAAGGAGGTACCACCTAAGGTTGCGAGATGGGTTTTATTTCTACAAGATTTCAACTATGAAATCGAGCACAGGGCAGGAACTCGAATGAGGCATGTTGACGCAATGAGTAGAATGTACTGCTTAATGTTAGAGGACTCGTTAAAGTACCGACTTAAGCAAGCACAGTTAAAAGATGAATGGACAAAAGCAGTTAGGAAAATCTTAGAAAAAGACGAATACGAAGATTTTTACATTAAACACGACATTCTTTTTAAAAATCCAGAGAAAGAGTTAATTGTGGTGCCAGCACTAATGGAAGACGAGGTCATTAAACTGGCGCATAGGCAGGGACATTTCTCGACAAAGAAAACCCAAGATCTACAGGATCAAGGATCTTTCATACCTCAAATTAATGCAAAGGTGGGACAAGTAGTGCGCAGTTGCATCGAATGCATAGTGAACACACAAATAAAGAAGACATGCCTTTAGGAAAGTATCACGTAGACCACGTAGAACCACTCGAGACGACCAGCAAGTCGTATAATTACATATTTGTAGTGATAGATGCATTTAGTAAGTTTGTGTGGCTATACCCTACAAAGAATACAGGAGCAGAAGCAGTAGTGGACAAACTAAAGAAACAGGCCGCAATATTTGGTAACCCTAAAAGAATAATCACTGACAGGGGAGCTGCATTTACTTCGCATCTATTCAAAGATTATTGTCAAGGTGAAAATATTCAGCATTTACTTATAACGACAGGAGTGCCGCGGGGAAATGGGCAAGTGGAGAGGATGCACAGGGTAGTTGTTCCGATGTTATCGAAGTTATGTGCAGAATCAACCAGCAGTTGGTACAAACACATAGAACGCGTACAACAGTTCATAAACAATTCTCCTCCACGAAGCACAAAACAATCTCCTTTTAAAATTCTGACGGGACTTGATATGCGTATGGCCAATATGCCAGAGCTTCAAGAACATTTAGAGGACGCAGCTTTAGATGAGTTAAACGAAGATCGGGCAGTAGTTCGCAGTCAGGCAAAAGATAACATTTCGAAAATACAACAAGAAAATCGCAGGGCATATAATCTACGTCGGAGAAAAGAAAACTCTTACGAACTTAACGACTTAGTAGCAATCAAAAGAACGCAGTTCGGTAGCGGGTTAAAACTAAAACCGAAGTTCTTAGGGCCCTATAAGGTAGTGAAGAAATTAAACCATGGCCGATATTTTTTTTTTTTTGATATGAAGTCGAGAAGATAGGAGATCATGAAGGACCAGGGAAGACGTCAACAGTCGCAGAATTTATGAAAAAATGGACAAAATCATTCGGGCCGAATGAAGTCAGGACGGCCGAATGTAGTGCTGATGTAGGATGACAGACAGACCATTAAAGAGAATAGTGCACTCACCCTAAAATATAAGTTGAACGAGAACTTGACGAAACAATACAAACTACAGCTACCGAGCAATTTGAATAAAAGACGAACGTTTAGTTTAAGTCGGACAATGAAGTCGCAAAGTTGCACTTGAACGTGTTTGTGTGAAAAATCATTTATTTTATATAACCATTAACTATTAACTATAACTACTTTATTTTAATAAACTTTGTTATTAATAAAAACTGTAATGAACGAGTGTTGTGTGCTCATTAAGTGGATAACCAGGTAAGAATTCCTACATACTGAATAATATGAATTTGAAGGCTTCGGGTTGTCTATCGAAGAAAATAGAGACGAGGTTGTTAAAGAAGAGGAAGCTTCAATAAAAAATTTGCAGGAAAAGATAAGAAAAGAAATTAGCACAGCATATAGTGATTTAAATTTAAATTTATCCTTTCGTACTGACGCCAAAGCGGAAATACGAATAATTGAGGAAAGACCAGTTTGGTCAAAGCAATACCCTTATCCTATGTCAGTGAACAGATTTGTTAATGAAGAAATTCAAAATTTGTTGCAAAACGGCATAATTAGGGAAAGTAAAAGTCCATATAACTCTCCAGTGTGGGTTGTTCCAAAAAAGGGAATGAATGAAGACGGAAGTCCAAAATTAAGACTGGTAATTGATTTTAAGAAACTTAATGAAAAAACGGTATCAGATAGATATCCAATGCCTAATCCGGAGGTAATACGGCATTCTCAGTGAATTACGGGAAATATGAGTTTTTACGAATGCCGTTTGGGTTGAAAAATGCACCGAGTATTTTTCAGCGAGCTATGGATAGTGTTGAGGGAATTTGTGGGAAAGTTTTGCCATGTCTATGTCGACGATGTCATAGTTTTTTCAAAGAATTTGGAGGATCACAAAAAACATTTGTGGTTGGTGATTAAAATACTTAAAAAAGCAAACATGAAAATATCTTCAGAAAAGTCAAAATTTTACCAAGAAGAGGTAGAATTTTTGGGTTATGTAGTGGCAAAAGATATCATTAAGATGGAAATTGATGGAAATAATCTTGCTTTTCTAACTCTACTCGATCATTCCAAGGCTTTTGACTCAGTTGATCATGAGCTTCTATGTCGCAAGCTACAAAATCTTTTTAATTTCTCTTCTCATGCCACTGGTCTGATTAGGTCCTACCTCGTACACATATATCAGGCAGTGTATGTTGGTGCCAATAGGGCTAATTTTGTACCTGTACGCAGGGGTATTCCGCAAGGTTCAATCCTGGGCCCTTTGCTGTTTGTGTTGTATGTCAATGACTTACCTAATGCGCCAAGATATTGTAATGTTCATATTTATGCTGATGAAAATAAACAATTTTTTATTTGGATCTTTGTAGTATTAATGGGGCCGCAGGGCGGCCCCCACCCTCATTTTTTTGAGCCCTAGTCCTTGGGCTCCTTAATTGGCGCCCGAGCAGGGACCCACTGGGGGACCCTCCTTAAAAAAGAGGTCCTGAAAAAGTGATAGTGCAAAAAACAATGAGGAATTGTGTTGTGTGGTGTGTAGTGAAGAATCTAAGTAAAACCTTTTTAGGAAAAAATTCCCCAAAGGATAATAATTGCCCAAGAGGCGTATGAATGAAATATTGCTAAAACCGCGGTTAACCACCTTCGGGGTGATCCTCCGGTTTATAAAATAAAAACTAGGAACTAAACAAAATTAAAAAATAATTTAAGGCTTGTACAGTCGATAACAAATATTTGTGAAACCTCGACCCTCCGGTTTATAATATTGGCTTAATTCTGCGATTCCCTTCGGGACCCTATAGGGTATAAAAGCTCCTCTTCCCAGGAGAGGTTAAACCTCATACAATAAATCTAATAATTTGACTACGTCCTATCCTGATAGCCAAAGCGCTAATACAGGAATAATATGAAAATTAAGAAAAAACACGTAAAGTGAAAAAATTTTTTTTATAATTTTACTAGGTCCTATCCTGATAGCCTAAACGCTAATACAGGAATAATACGATAATTAAAATAAACAGAAACACGCAAAGGAAAAAAGAAAAACAAAAAATTAAAACCAGTGATCATTCCTACGACCCGCTATCGCATATCCGAATGTTAAAGCACAATCGCATTGGCTGAGTGAGTCCGTATGCCTATACTCGTAGGACGGAGCTCACCACATCGAATGCCAAATTGTGGTTAACGAACCCTGTGACCGTGCAATATAAACCGAAACATTTTGCATATTGCGTGCACCCTGCTGTTCCCTTAAGGACACGGCAGAGCTTAACCCCTTGCGTCAAGTTATCTCCAGCGTACACATGAGAACACACTGGGGACGACTTCATATTTTTGGAGGCTTCCAGGGTACACATAAGAACACACTGGAAGTGGCCACTGCAATACTTCCAGTATAGCCATAAGAACATACTGCAGTTTTGCGTTTATCGGTACTTCTGGTGAACACATAAGAACACACTGGAGATTGCGTCAAGTCCGGGATTGCGTTGTGGAGCAACTGTGCCCAAGTAGGTTGCCTTCAATCTGATTGAGGGCGATTAAAAAGGTAAAAACACAGCCTCCCCTGACCAAAACTTTACCTCTAATGACTAATGTATGGTGAAACGCCCATTGGGTACATGTCGTCGTTTACATAAGAACACGGTAAAGGTTTCACCAGCCTAATCGGGGTTACTTTTTTATATTCAGGAAATCCTAAAATTGTAAGGACCCGAATTCAAACTAAAAATTTGCAAAAAAAACAAAAAGAGTTTTGCCACAGAAAAAAAAAAACAATTACAAAAATTCTAAAGCCAAAACTTGATTCAATCATATGAAATAATATTAATAAAAAAATAAGTTCTAATATCCTGCTGTGAAGTATCCCTCCGTTTTATAAATATTCGGTGACGGTCTACATACCCTATTAAATAACGCGAATCACAGAAAGGCCACTTTGTGCAAGGTTAAATTTATTCTAAAGAAAATTTCCGTTTCGATCAAAAACCGTTTAATATTGTAGACATGGATACCCTAACCACTAAAGTTAACGAACTCACTGGCGGTATTAATGCTCTGCTCGAGCAGATTAGGCGACTCGAGGAGCGGCTTAGTGGCATAGAAAACAACGGTGTAGCCCTCGGCTCTAGGCTCATGATTTTGGAGCAGGACCTGGCCAAAGCCGACGAACGATTAGGTAGCATAGAGCAAACTAGAGTGAGGCCGCAGCCGCAGGCTGTACCCGCATCAGTGCGAACACCGCTGTCGGAACCGGATTTAAAGGATATCGGCAGACTTCCTGATTGCGTGAAGGAGCTGCAAGTTTTCGAAGGTAGTCCTTCCCAATATAGCACTTGGGTTCATTGCGTCGAGGGTATCCTTTCGGACTACGCTGTGGTGAAAGAAAACCCCTTATATCGTGCCATTCCGCAGCACATCAGGCAAAAAATTCGTGGCGTGGCCGATTTGGCACTAGTAGCATACAATGTCTTAGGGGGAGTTTGGGAAGAAATTAAACGGGTACTTTCGCTACATTACGCAGATAAAAGGGACATAAGGACCCTGGAGCACCAGCTCAATCAGTTAGTCCAAAGAGGTGCAACGTTGGATGAATTTTACGCAACGGTCGCTGATCGTCAACAAAATCATGTCGGATGAGTATAGCCGCGAGACTATGTCAGTCCTTGTGGAAACGTACTGCAATAGGGCACTTGACGTTTCCATTAGGGGCCTTATTCCGGAAATGTTGTTCAGAAACCAAAAATCCTACCAGAAGCATATTCAGCATACTTGGATATTCAAAATTAAACGCTCAGGAATACAATAGTGCACAATAACTCAACAAATAGAATTGTGGTTCCCTCCAATGTCCTAACATGACAGTCACAAATACCACCACTCCCTCCGAGAGCGCGTGCCAGTTATAACTGGGCCAATATGAACTCCAGTCAGAGATATGAGAGAAACCCTTTAAATAGACCCCAAATGAAGAGCAGGGAAGATCCTGCCCCTCCTAATAGGCCTACGATATCGAATCTAACAAGAGTAAAGTAACGAGAGTGCAGAGGATGGCGGCAATGCTCACCAGCGGTGCCCTTCCCTCCACTCCCACCAAAGCTCTTGAAACCATATTATTCCTTCTCCCAACTGATCTTTATAGTAGATACTGTGCCTCTTGCAACGCGGCAAGGCTCAACGCTATCGAACCATGGAGGTTTGGTCACACCCGGATCCTGAAGCAAGTCCCCGAAACCTTCTTGAAATTGGACCATACAACATCGACCCCTTGCTGGGACAAAAAATTTTCCACAAGAATCCCAGAGAGGAACGAGTGGGCAAACGGCGTGGAGCCGGGATCACACGAAATCTCCGTTTTTACAGATGGCTCTAAACTAAACAACAGAGTCGGCAGCGGAATATTCTCGGAGAAGCTCAATCTAAGCGAGAGCTTTCGCCTACCCGATCACTGCAGTGTTTTTCAGGCTGAACTCATAGCTATCTTGGAAGCAGCCCGCTATCTTGCTAACCTGCAGGTAACCAATTCTATTTCAATTTTATCTGACAGCCAAGCTGCCATAAAATCCCTGCAATGCAGTAACACCTCGTCACTAGTGGCATTGAAGTGCAGATAAACCCTCAACAAACTAGCTGAAGATTGCAACCTAAGCATAATATGGGTCCCTGCCCACTGTGACATCACAGGAAACTGCGCCGTGGATGAGCTATCTAGGGAAGGCACCAACTTCCAAACAATAACCTCCGCTGGTTGGGCCAGCCCTCCTCTAAACACTTGCAAATACCACCTGCGAAACCAGGCAAACGCCAGGTGGGCGAGGGAACCTACATGTAGTATATCCAAGCAAATCTGGCCTAAGCTGGATGAAAAGGGATCGCGATCGGTGATATTGTTAAACCGTATCTCTATAAGCGCACTAGTGGGCCTTCTTACAGGTCACTGTCTCATGGGCACTCACGGTGCCTATATGGGCCTGCAGACAAATGACTTCTGCCGCAGCTGTAGGGACGAGGAGGAGATAGAAAGCGTTGAGCACTATCTGTGCCACTGTCCCGCACTGTCAAAAACCAGGACCAATGCCTCCACAGACACTCTTTTGGGTGCCTTGCGGAGCTTGAATCTATAAACCCAAACGACATCTTGCGTTTCATTAGGCAAACGCGCTGGTTTAGCCTCACTGGGGTCTAAACTTTCTTCTTCTTCGAAAGTGGGGTAACAGGAAATAGGGGCCCCCGCGTGGTAGCACAACGGGCCATAACGGCCTACGAGAGTCTCCGCTCGGACAGCGGAGGCAGCCACTCTAACCTAACCTAACCTAGGCCTACGGCACCAAAACCGGCGGAGAAGATGGAAGTGGATGTGTGAGGTTCGACAGATATCCGCCAGACATAAACATTCTATTTCCGGTAGCCATAGGAAATGCTTCTCGTATATTAGTAAGAGGTATAGCAAACCTGTATGATGTTAACAGGGCAAGCCCAAATAGATGGTTTAACAGCATAGGAGCAGTTTCGAGTTCAAGTTAATGTTACATTAATGAGTTCAAACATAAGTTCTAATAACAGAAGTGGGAACAGATGGTAACAGGTATCGTAACAGCAGGGCTTACACTGTGGGAGTATTGTAGAAAAAGTTGCAGAAATTGTGTGAGAGATTGCTTATTAAAAAAGAAAAAAATAACTGCGGGAAGTATGGGAGAAAAATATAAATTCTATAGGTTTGAAGAGACTGAAAATAAAATACAAAAACTACACAAAGGAAAATAGTTCGAAAACAGCCGATTAACGGGGAAAAATAGCTCGTAAACATTTTTTTTTTTTATAGAAAATAGTTCGCAAACAATTTTTTTTGGAGAGCAAGTGGCTTAATTACGGCGGTTACCGAGCTTGGAAACGGATATCAAAAAGTTGGACAAGTCAGTTGCTGAAGGAGTTGAATCATGATCGGTTGTCCGGGGAAAAGTTAAGAAAATATATATATGGATTGAAATCCCGCCCGTGAGTAACTTTAAAAGTTAAATAAATTAAAACTTACAAAGTGAAAATCTGGGAAACTTACAACAAAAAAAAAAAAACATGTTTCTTTAAAAATTTATCAAAATGGACAAAGAAATTTGTATCAAAAGTGAACAAGTGGGAAAAGTTATACAAACAACAAAAGTAATAAAAAAAAAAAATTAAGAGGAATATAATTGAAGATAAACTAATTATCTCTGCGTTCGAATACAAACAAAAAAAAAAAGTATAATAGCAACACAAAAAAGTAAAGTATTTTATTTCGAGAAACAAAAGTTATAAAAAAAAAAAAAATGAACTAAGAAGACAGAAAAAAAGTGCTTGAATAAGAAAACCCTATAAGGTGTAAATTTTGATACAAAACTTGATATTTAAAAAGACAGCCCCTTTTATAAGCGAAACGTTATAAGAAAAAAAAGGGATTGTAGAAATTTGAATAAAAATAATAATAAAAAAAAAAAAAAACACAAGTGAAAAAAAGCATTTGTATTTGTGAATTCAAGCCTTGCGAGAGGTGTAAATAAGTAGCCATGATCAATGGTTAGTTTTGAATTGCGAAAAAAAAAACAAACAAAAAAAAAATTTGCAAACTTAGTACAAAAAAAAAAATAATAATAACCGAAACATTTCACTTGCTTGTATAAGACATGAACATTCTACAGCAAGAAAAATTTTACGAGAAGAAGCAATCATCAATTAAATGAGGCAAAATGGGAAGTTGAAGTCCACGATCTCGCCAGGAATTTACAGATTCAGAAGGCGCAGCGGCTAATTATTTTTTTAATGTAGTTTGTAGGATTTGAAAAAAAAAAATAATAATAATAAAAGTACAATATATTTAGGCTATCTAACATATACAAACAAAAAAAAAATAATAAATATTCTATTGGGAAAAGATGAATGTGGGCGAGCGAGCGAGTCCAAAAGCCCAAGAAAGTATACCACAAATAGGCATGTTAGGAAAAAGGTGCTAATAAAAAGTGATTGTGTTTTCTTCTTAATAATATTGTAGCTTCAACCGACAACACTCCATCAACTGGCCAGCGGAAGGAGGATGATTCGGTAAGTGCCCCACCTTTTATACTCATTTATACATATTATACATACAGACCTGTTATTGGTATTGATTCACATGCTTTGAATTCGATTATTTATTAATTGAAAAAGAGCGATGAAATTAGCAATCCAATTAGCTGGTTTCTTTGTTAAATCGTTATAAAATTATTTAATTTTTAAATTTTTCTTTTGTGTGCGATGCATGTTGGACTCATAGTTTTCTTTTCATTAAAATTATCACCTTAGTGAAAGGAAAAAAATAAGTTATCTTCGTAAGAATTAACCGGTCTGTATATCTATATTCATTCAACCAATTCATGTTTTATTTGCACCACTTGAGGGGTTAATATCGTCACAAAATTCCACAAGAAATTTGATGATAAAAATAGTACAAAGAAAAAAAAAATTGTATTAATAACAAAGATTTTAATTTTGAACATTAACAACCTTTACAGTAGGTTTTGAATTTCTTTATTAGTTTCTTTTGTATTGCTCTGTTAATTGGGCCATGTAACATCGTTTAATCAGATTATGTTGCAAGAAGGATATGTTACAGCGTTCACATAATTTCGATTTTCTGCTAAATATTGTTTTTTTTTGCTTTCCTTCTCTTAACTCGAAAGAGAATTCCAGTTTTATAAATATGTTCTAACTGCTCATACTCAGCTGCTCATTAATTTCAATTTTCTTTCGTTGTTGGATCTCCATGTACCAACTCATGATTCAATTATGTACAGGTTGGCTCATCTCATCAGCTGATTTTATTTATGTCATTGCATGGTCGAAGGGATTGTCAAAAGGAGATGGCAAACTCAAAATGAAACCAACACATTGGCAACATTTTCTAACACATACAAAAACTGCTAAGTTTTATGTTTCCATTCCATACCATTCGCACCAACACCAATACACAGATTTTGACAATTTGAACAGACATATTTTGTTGCTTTACAGATGAGCCAACCTGTATATAGTTGAACCATGTACCAACTCAATTAATTCTAAGTGTTGTGAGCATATGAGAGCGCAACATCAAGAGTTAACATACTGCGTATTAAGTGCAAGCGGTGCTTCTCGCTCACTCGCAAACTGTGAGCGATGTATAAATATGTTTGAAACTATGTTAAATATGTAAGTACAGAGATCTCAGGTTATACGAATTATGTTGAATGTGAGATAGTATTGAGAAATAACTTTGTTTTTTTTTTTTTTTTTTGAAGTAGTAGTAAAGTAATAAGAGAATTTATATACTGAGCGACTTTTGTTTAAATTGTATGTAGTGAGGAAATCTCAACTTAACATGTTTGACTAGTGATAAGAGATGAGAAGAATTTTTGGAGAATGTAAAGAAGTCATGGAAACCAGAGAAACGTTTTCTTCTGCTCAAGAGAATTAATTTATATATAGGATTTTGTAAATTTGTGAACTTATTTTTTGTGGAATTGAGAGACTTCGAAATAAAAATGCAATATAGAGAATTCGATTTCGATCAACCTGTTGAAATGCAAGCTAACATAAATGATGTAGGGAACAGTTTAGGTAGGTTAACATATATGTACATAAATACATATAGCACAAAGTAATAAATGCGAAAATAAAAATACAAGTCTATCGTAGTAGTAGATATAGAAACAACGAAATGTATGATTGAAGAAACTTTGATTAAAATTTAAGGATTTGTAAAAGGAGAAAAATGAAGGTATAACTTTTATTGGATATTTGTGGTAGGGGCAATGGTGAGTATGTGTGGGCTAAAAGAACTACTTTTACCATTCTTTTAGCAGGTTGGGTGGGTGAAGACGGGAGGGCAACGACAGCTTAGCCTTCCACCTCTGCCGGATGAACCCCAAACCCAGCGGACCAAATGCTCACAAATGGTACCCCATTTGAGCGATTTACGGTATTTAACCGGATAAAACTCTCGCAAACGCATCTGAAAACGATAGCAGTATGATTCATATGTCGTTCAGTTTGTGGCAGTGAAAGTATTGTTTACGATAGTCGCAATAAATAAAGCTGGCGAATATTAAGCAATATTTTTATAGGCTTTTTTTGATACTTCTGCGTAGTCCGATAAAATATTTCATTTGATACATTTTCGACTGAAATTAGATACTGAAAAAATTGTTTTCCCGAGTCGGAAACAATATTATATAAGTATCAAAAAGGATATTTCAAAATGATCACAAGAAATAGGATACGCGAATTTTTCAGTTGTTCCGTTTCCCGTTGTGTTCCCCTATATTAAATACATTGAAGCGCACTTGAGGCGTTTACACTTACGTTGCACTGTGTTTATTTGAGTATAATAAATATTAAATAATATTCAAACACAGCACTCAAGTATTCACTTTCACGGATATCATAGAACTAAAAAATTGTTTTATTTCTTATTTGCGCTGCGCATTGATAGAAGAAATAACGCTATATACGAAATTATGAACCGTTATTTTGTCTGCATTTTGGTTTTTGTCACAAAACGCATGTTACAAAGATCATAAGAAGTGTTTTGCGCCACAAAAATGAGCATCGTTCTTTGCTCACTTGCGAGAATTCCTGCAAACATTAAGCGAGTGATATGCGGTAAACAAATTTTCTATCGCTCTTTGTTCGCGTAGGAGCTTGTTTACAGGTTTTTTGCGATAAAAATAAAGTTTCTATCTTCTTTTGTTCACATATGAGCTCACTTCTGAGCAGATTGCAAAAGTCTCGCAAATTAATCAAACTTGGTCCGCTGGGAAACGATGCAACGCGTGGCAAGTAGTTGTGTGTATTAGTTAACGCTTTACTTATTCATTTCCGTAGTAAATTTGATACGTTCTTTTGGGTATTGTTTTATTTGGATTAGCCTAACCCTTCGACGGCCTCAAAATGTAACTTTTTTTTAGTAAATCTCTGTTTGATTTTTTTTATGAGAAACCGAGGTAAAAGTCAGTGTAGGAGCAAGATCCCCCCATATACGCCGTAGACTAGCCGGTTGTAGCAAACAGAGTACCCGCTCCTTAAAACCTATACCCACTCGGAGAGCTATTGCATAGCAGACCTGATGTTCCTTAATTCAGTGCCAAGTAAGCTATACAATTGTCTAAGTGAAGAAGTTTGTGGCTGGGATGACAAACATTAATGAGGCCAGCTTATTTGCATAGATGGTGCACTATAAGGGAGCCAATGGAGGCATGATGCGATTGGTTCATTACAGATGGGAGTGCCCAAACGAAGCAGGTGAATTATTTGAACAGGCCCAATAGCAACCGTAACGTGTTCAAACGCGGGCCTGAGTCATCCTTAGGAGCAATTCCAAAGCAGCAGCGCAGTTATACAGGACAAATCATGTCCTAACCATAGATCCCAACATAAAAATCCCGCTGAAATTCTCCCGGACTTGAAAGCCATAGCAAAGAAGTACTCCCATTTGTTCGGTCCACTAAATGCTAAAACAAACATTAAAACTTCTGTTCGGGCGGAGATAATGACCACCACTGATGAGCCCATATACACAAAAAGTTATCCCTATCCTGCAAACATGAGGGCAGAGGTAGAAAACCAAATAGCCGAATTGCTTGAAGAAGGTATCGTACAACCATCTAAAAGTCCTTACAATTCTCCCATTTGGGTGGTTCCAAAGAAGCCAAAGCCCTCCGGCGAAAAACAGTATAGAATGGTCATAGATTTTAAACGTTTAAATGCGGTTACCGTGTCCGACGCATATCCTATTCCGGATATCAATGCAACCCTGGCTAGTCTGGGCACCGCCAAATATTTCACAACGATCGATTTCACTTCAGGTTTTCACCAAATCGCAATGAAAGAGGTGGATATTTCCAAAACGGCGTTTTCTACCATGAATGGGAAGTACGAATTTTTGCATCTACCCTTCGGATTGAAGAACGCACCTGCTATATTCCAACGCATGATCGATGACGTCCTTAAGGAATACATCTAAAGGATATGCTACGTGTATATAGACGACATCATTGTCTTTGGGAAAAATATAAATGAACATTTAAAGAATATGGAAACAATATTTGAAAGGCTCGCAGACGCTAATTTGAGGGAGAATTTAGAGAAAACCAAATTTATGAGAACGGAAGTAGAATTCCTGGGATACATAATCACATCTAACGGAATAAAACCAGATCCGTCTAAGGTTCAGGCTATAGAGAACCTCTTGCCCCCGGAAACACTAAAAAAACTAAAAAGCTTTCTGGGAATGATGTCATATTACCGAAAGTTCATTCGTGACTACGCAAAGGTTGCCAAACCTTTGACCAATCTAACTAGGGGTGAAAACGCACAGGCCAGGGCAAATCAGTCCAAGAAAATACGAATCTGTATGAACAACTAAGCCCTTCAGGCCTTCGATAACCTGAAACAATTGCTTGTCTCCTCAGATATTCTTACCTTTCCAGATTTTGAAAAACCCTTTAATCTTACTACCGACGCTTCAAATTATGCCATTGGTGGGGTGCTAACCCAAGGAGAACCAGGAAAGGATCGACCCATCGCCTACATCTCAAGATATTTATCTGGAACAGAGGAGAACTATGCCACAAACGAGAAAGAAATGCTGGCAATAGTTTAGGCCCTAGACAACCTTAGGTCGTACCTCTATGGGGCGAAAAAAATCAAAATTTTCACCGACCACCAGCCTCTCACATTTGCGTTGGGAAGTAGAAACTACAACGCTAAGTTGAAGAGGTGGAAGGCTAGAATTGAAGAGTATAACCACGAACTGATTTACACTCTTGGTAAATCAAATGTTGCGGGAGATGCTCTCTCCAGGATTCCATGTCAGGCAAACCATTTAACAGCACCGTCGGAAACCAGCGACGTATTAGTAGAGGCCGGAAGCGAGGAAGGGACGGTTCACAGTGCGGACCAAGATTCGTCAGATCTTATATCACACGTGGAGGCTCCTTTAAACGTTTTCCGAAACCAGATTATCTTTACATAGGGGAGTGCAATGACTTGTTCGGAAAATCCGCATCCGGGTTTCACTCGTCACTACGTTCGGTTCGCCGCCATTGAAAAACCCAGTTTAATCGAGGCCTTAAAAGAACGCCTGAATCCATCGCTGATAAATGGAATAAAGATTCCAGAAAACCGTTTATGTCTTCTACAAGAAGTATATTTAGAGCATTTTTTGTTCCAAATCAGGATAACACAAAGGGTAGTCGAAGATGTGGCCAACCAGGATAGAATTTGCGGAAGAATAGAGTCCAAACATAGGAGGGCTCATAGAAACCCTAAGGAAAATAAGGAGCAAATCTTGGAAAGATACTATTTTCCGAAAATCGCGAGTCGAATAAAACAGTTCGCGGGCGAATAAATACGATAGGTATCCCGCGGTGCGGCCTATGAAAGACACACCTATCCCAAATATCCATGTGAGAGAGTGCTAACTATTCAACATAAAAAGTCGCTCAGCAGTTACTCTTCGGTCTAAATTAGCTAAGGCAATACACTATTTCACAACCCCCAAAATGATAGTGACGGACAATGAAAGGAGATTCATGACTCCCTTAGTTTGCAACTATATCAGGGGCTTGGGAATAAAATCGTACCAAACACCAATCCAAAGAAGTGAGGTAAACGGCCAGATTGAGAAATTTAATTCAACCCTGACAAAGTTTTCCGATGCCTCAAAGGAGAAATTCGCAATACTAGACCAAAGGAGTTGGTTTACATAGCAGTAGACCGCTACATTCGGTCACGAAGAGAAAGCCAAGCGATACTTTTTTTAACAGGACGGAAAGGATAAACTATCAAATGTTGTCCGATTTCAAGACAAGGGTTCATAAAGAAAGTAGGGAACAGATAAGGAAAAATCATGAATTGAGAAATTCACGGGCAAACAGGAAAAGGAAGGGCCTAGGAAATTCCAGCCAGGAGATGAAATCTATGTAAGGGACAAACAGATAAAGGGGAAACAAAAGGCGATCTATAAAAAGGAAGTCGCAGGGAAGGATAATCGGGTAACGCTAGTGACCAGCACCGGGAACAAAATTCACAAAGCACAAGTAAGAAATCCTTGAATCCCCTCATATAAAATCAATAATAGAAAGTAATCAATGGCTTTGGCAAAAACATAAGATAATTTGGCAATAACCGGGCAATAAATAAAATACAGAGAACTGCAAACAAAAGAGGCAAGAAGCCTACGAGAATCCTCGAAGCAAACACAATGGCAATTACGCAAAGTCGTTTGGCAATATTCAATTAGAACTGCGAAAAAAAAATGTCTTTCCACGCAGAAAAACTAACTAATAAAGAGGCCAACAGGAAAAAATTATTTAAATAAATGGCCAAAAAATTGCTTGTCACAAGTAAAAAGGCCCAAAAGAAAAAAAAACAATAATTTCTAAGAAATGGCCCAAGAATTTTTTTCCACAAATAAAGAGGCCCAACCAAAAAAAAGGAAAGAAATGGCCCAAAACTTTTTTTGATATACCCTTATGGGGCATCTGGGGAAGACTACATGACTAACCGCAAAATACAACGTCCTGTGGTCTTTGCCAAAACACAAAAAAATCAGGGACAAGAACAGACAATAAAAAATAAGAGACAGAAACAAAAAATAAGAAATGAAGAAACAAAGAAAAAAATTTGTATACTTTTTGTACTTGTAATTGGTAGAGCATCATAAGGTGGAACCATGTGTAACTCTAATTAGAACAATTTTAACTGTATCCTACCAATGAAGAATCCAAAGTTTTTGTTTCTCCTCTCCTTTCCTCTTCGGTGAAAAGTTCTAGACGCATCATAGCCGGTTCTACCTTTAAATGCTTTTGCCATGATAGAACCAAAAAAAAACAACAAACAATTTTTTTAAATTTTGTTACTTAAATCGTAGGAAAAATTTTGTTAAAAACCAGAAAAATTGAAGAATAATTATAGTCACGAAAAAATTTAAGAATCCAAATTACCGTCCCCGAAACTAAAAAGTCTTAGCACTTTAAAATAAATAATATAAACCATTATATTTTTTTATGGCAATTTGGTATTAATATCTGGCGTTTCTGGTCTGAACATTTACGGCTACGACTTCCCGTTGGTGACTATAGAGCATGGGCGTGGATGGATCCTGAACGGACACTTCAGTCTAATTCAAATGATCGATCTTAGCTATTTTGGAACAGCACTGGAAGAACTGCGAGAGTCAGCGCTTCGTCATATACAGAGTGAGGCAGTGCGTGCTATGCTATACTTTCACCTAAACAATCGTTTATTATACCTTTGCATAAAAAGGTAGTAGGTCTAATATTGAGAACAACAAAGGCATAGCTAAGCTCTCAGCTATCCCTAAAACTTTTGAGCATATAATTACATACCAGCTTCAATACCTGTGTAGCTCCTTAATATCACCTTGTCAACATGGTTTTGTGCATCGGAGATCAACTACTACCAACTTGCTTGAATTTACGTCTTTTGTTATGAATGGGTTTTTAGATTGCAAACAAACAGATGTAATTTACACCGACTTTAGTAAAGCATTTGACTCTGTTAATCACGAGCTCTTAGTTCACAAACTTGATCTTCTGGGTTTTCCAGCGCCTTTATTAAGTTGGATTTCAAGCAATCTTGAAAATAGGACTCAGCGAGTCTTCTTCGACAACAATCTTTCAAAGTCGTTTGATGTAACTTCTGGCGTGCCCCAGGGTAGCCATTTGGGTCCATTACTCTTTACCCTGTTCATTAACGACTTCCCAAAGGTTATATTACATTCTAGAGTTTTTATGTATTCAGATGACGTAAAACTCTGTTACACATATCTGCCTTCGAACTTGTTCTGTTTTAATCAGCTTCAGGCCGATCTTGACTCATTTCAAAGCTGGTATACTGCAAATTTACTTTTTTTGAATTGCTCTAAATGTAAGCAAATGACTTTTCACCGTGTGAAGCCGATCCTATCATCTTATATACTTAACGGCAACCCTTTGAAGCGGATATCTATTGTAACTGATCTAGGATTGTAGTTTGGTCTCCAATCTATGAAATCCATGTTGATCGGATTGAGTCAGTCCAGAGACGGTTTTTAATTTTTGCACTACGAGGTCTCAAATGGGAATCAAGTACTCATCTTCCACCATACATGAATAGGCTTCTTCTAATTAATTTGCCATCTCTAGAGAATCGTAGAGTATTACTTGGCGTTATGTTCATTCACAAGCTCATCATTGGCGTGATTGATTCCCCTGACTTAATCAGTCAACTAAATTTTGCGGTTCCTGCTAGGGCGTCCAGACATTTTGTGCCTTTTCATTTACCTCTATGCCGGCAAAATTTTGCTAGAAACAGTCCCCTGCGTTATTGGTGCTCGCGGTACAATGATTTGTATAACTGCATTGGCTTTGAGTGTTCGTTTGCCGCTTTACATACTTCTATACTCTTATGTTTAGCCTGATATTTTAATTTTATTTTTTCTTATACAATGCGATGTCAAATGTTTATAACATACTAATTTTCTATGTACCTTTTTTAAATTTTTTAATTTTAAGAATGGATCTGTATTTACATATATATCTGTCTATTACAATAATTAGTCGACCGCTTTGTGTTTGCGTCGACTTTAAATAAAATAAATTAAATTAAATTAAACCAAATACGGTTTCGCCTTGATGAACTTCAGATAAATAGCTCAAGGAAGGCTCGGTCTATTAACTGGATTGCGTCCGCCCGGAAATGGATTGCCGGCTCGCCAGACGCGGCAGATTGGGACTTCATATTGGCAAATATGAATGAAATTATAGCAAACAATAACCATCAGTACCTAGTCAATGAAAAGCTATTTAACGTTACTCGCATAGCTATAGAGAAGTCAAATGAAATAATCGCAAACATCAACTCGATATCGAAAAATATCAGCGAGGAAAACCTCGAGCTCCTGGATTTGAGTAACGTCTTCATCCTAAAAGAACAAGTAACGGAAATCGCACAGGCACGCCAAATGGCAAAATCGGGTGTTATAAATACAAACTTGCTCGATCGAACCGAAATCCAAACTTTTATACATGCAGAAGAATCTCTCCCGTACCAAAATGTTATCGAGGCCATAGAATACGGTTCGGCATCTGTGTATTCTAACGGCACAATACTCCTTTACGTGCTCTCAATACCAAAGGTTAAACCACAGACCTATCGACTTCTTCTTACTCGAGCAGCTATCATATCGGGACAACATATCGACGTAAGCTTCAAGAAAGTACTGATAAATGAGGAGGAAGCCTTTGGCCTAAATTCAGATTGCCTTTCAATTAGCAACTCCACTATCTGCTCTCCCGAATCCTTACTAAGACTGCCCGAGGACGAATGTCTGGCAAGATTGATAAGGGGTGGTGATGCGACATGCCACTTTGAACCAGGAAACAATGAAGTCGTCGAAATGCTTAGCGACACATCAATATTTTTAACCAACTATAAATGTCGTATACAAGGAAAAAATTTCTAGAAAAAAATTAACGGAACATACGTGATCTTCCTCAGCAACGAGACGGTGGTGGTGGGCAATAAAAAATTCATCAGCCGATCAGCATGCATATCGCAAGCCCTGCCTCCAGCTCTAGTAAATGTTACGAACGTAGGTCTAAGACTAAATCCGGACTACATCCACGAGCCCAGCATAAAAAATATCCATCAGCTTAAGAACCTTGGAAATCACTTCCACTACTCGTTAATGTTTGACGCTATCGCCTTAACAATCCTAGCAGCCGTCTGCTACATGATCTGGAAGAAACTTACGACTACAATCAACTTTCCTGGGCTAAACCAAACCACAAATCAGGATCTACCAACGCCCCATGCCACAGATCCCCATCAGAAATAAGGTCATCAGCGGGACGCAGATGCTTAAAGGGGGGTACTTAACAGGGGGCATATACACTTACTTGGAAGAATGTGCTGACACCACACTTCAACAAACACGAGCGAAGCCAACGCAGGTAATTGATCCGATATCATATTGCGTAAGCAGACGAAATGCAATTCATGGGAACTGCAGCGTAAGCGATATGATATGCGGATAAAATGCAAGTCGTGTGATTTTCCACGCAAGCGATAAAATATTATTTTTGCCAATCGTGGGAAGTGCAGTGTCAGCAAATAAGAAATCACTTAAACTAATGTAGAAGCTTAGTTAGTTTAAGTTAAGAATAAAATTCAGTCTGTTTTGGATTATCAACGACAATAAATGGTAAATATACTTAAGAGGAAAATAAACTATTTTTTATTTGGATATTTTCAGTTATAATGGGGCCGCGGGGCGGCCCCAAACTTAAATTTTTTGGAGCCCTAGTCCTTGGGCTCCTTAGCTTATGTGTTAATAAATAAAAATAAATAAATAAAATGACATAGAAAAACGGCTTTTTCCATTAATAACGGGAAATATGAATTTTTAAGAATGTCGTTTGGCTTGACAAATGCTCCGAGAATTTTTCAGAGAGCAATGGACAATATATTGCGCGATCATATAGGGAAGATGTGTCATTAATATATGGATGACATAATAATTTTCTCTGGTAGCCTAGAGCAACATGTTAAAGATCTAAAGGAAATAATTGAAATATTGAAAAAAGCCAAAAACATATCCAAAAAAGTATTGGTGGAAATCGACGAGGAAGGGATTTCTTCTTTTAATATGCTGAAGAAAAGTTTAGCAACAGCGATGGAATTAACACAGCCAGATTACTCAAAAAAGTTTGTGTTGACTACTAACGCATCTAATGCGCAGTAGGCGCGGTTCTATCCCAAGAGAATGAACCTATAACATTTGTTTCAAAGACTCTTAGTAAAACTGAAAGGAATTACGCCACATTTGAAAAAGAGTTATTCGCCATTGTATGGACATTGAAAAATCTTCGTAATTATCTTTACGGAGTAACTAATAATTAAATTCATACTATCATCAACCATTGAAATTTGCGCTTTCCACGCGCAACCCTAATTCTAAAATGAAAAGATCGCATGCGTTTACAGAAGAGGTTTCTCCAAAATTTGTGCATAAGTTAACCTAAGATATTGTCTACAAAATATTCTTGGGTGGTTGAGAATGCCGACGAATTCTCTATAGTGTTCCGTCAAAGTAAACAATTTCGATCCCATCAATTCAAAGCTGAAATTAATTGTTTACTTCAACAAGATGCAAGTTAAAGCTACGATCTAAGAATAACAAAAATTATCATTTATTTATTCGGCTGAATCCGTTCAGCTGCGATGAAATCAATATCACAGTTCCAAGAACAAAGCATTTCTATGATGGGCCGTTGTGAAATTGTAATTGGATAAACAGATTCTAATCTGGCAAATGCGACTGACAATTAATGACTCATACAGCAGCATCGACAGCTACAACAACATCAGCAACAATGTTTATGTGGTACGTTAGCTTTAAGGTATTTATAGGACTAACAACTAGATTTAGAAGTTAGTTATAGTAATGTAACCGCAAATATCGGAGTGCGCGCAAGGTCTCCAGAAAAGATAAGATAAAGGATAATCAACCTACTCACATGGAAGTAGACGCTTCGACGTCGCCAAAACCTGAATTGGCGTCCGGAATCTCAGAAGTTAAACCAGGGGCAATTTCGAAACGCCAATAAAGCTAAAGACCTGGCCGCAGACAAGGCAAACAAAAGTATGTAGCAAAGGGCTCCCAAGTATCCGCAGCAAAAGGGAAACGCAGAGACGATAGCCGCCGCACCACCATAATGCTAAGAATACTAATGTGAGTTAAGTTTACCAATTAATAATAAATATTTTTTTTTTTTCGGAAATGGTAATTTGTGAGTCACAGTAATAAAGAATTTAAGCAATAAGTTCAATTAAAATCGAATGATCAAAATTAGAAGGAAAATAAATATTTGTGAACTCAAATTTTTTTAAGCGAATAAAATTTGTTCACGCCCACGCGAATATTTTGATTCTCACAGTTTGGGAGGAATGCAATGCAACGAACAAAAGTCGTCTCTAATTTCGTCTGCATTATTCATCGAACGTGTGACTTTTATTTAGGCCAGAGAAAATCGAACAATGAGAAGGAACATCGAACGAATGATGTGAAGCAAGAGACGTTCGTAGGCAAAGGAATTCGCCACTGAATTATTATTTGGTAGATGAATAACAGAATTCCTGTGCCTACATGGAAAGGATAACATTTTTTATGTTATATCTTATTGTCCAAAAGCAAAGTATGTTGCCGATTCAAAAGCTTTTATTATGCATAAACATGATTTAAAAATTGAAGTAATAAATAAAATAATTAGAAATGAAAATATGGTTTTTTATTTTAATTTCGGAAATATTTCCGAAATTATTTCCGCAGTTGCATTTGCTGCAAGTTACTTCACAAAATAATTAATTTAAATGCATTCCTAAAAATGTTTCAAAAAAGAATTTCTCATAGAGAAATCTTCTGTAAAACTACCATCGCTCTTGCACAAAGCATCCCTCCTGCCCCAATTATGTACGAATGCGGATGGAGGTCATTATATAGCCTTCGGCTTTACAGATTTGATCTTAACAGGTGCAGCATTTTTGTTGTTTGTGTTGCAACCTGACAGCATTCAAGAGAAGATTTCTTCTAACGCGAGAAATACGCCAAAATATGAGATACAGGCGACAAAAAATTAGAGAAAATAATTGAATCTCCAACGGCCGTCAAATTAAAGGGAAAATTTATACAATTCGATCGTGTTTTGTATATTCGTGTTTTTTCGTTAATAAAATTAATTAAAAAAAAAAACCAATAGTTCGGAAATGTCATGTTGCGGTTGTACTCGTGATAGTACATTCGAAAACCTGCCATTATTTTCGTTTCCAAGAAGTAAAGCGGAGGACCAAATCCCCACAGATGCACACCTTCCTTATCAAAACTCCTTTGTGTGCAGCCTTCACTTCGAAGAAGGTTCAAGATCGTCATAATACCTAAAGCCTGGGTCAATCAGCACCCTTAATTTAGGTGAATTGTTGTTAATATATACATACTTAGGACATGTGTATGTATGTGAATGCAATTTGTGCGATCACCACCCACATAAAGATTAGTTAAGTGTGTGTTTATACATATATATATGTATGTATATATATGCATTGGGTGAGGTCATTGGGGGTGGTTTTTGTATGCATGTTACCACCGCACATATTTATATAATATAAAAAAAAACAAATATTCAGACACATAATACTCCAGACATAGCAAGCTGACAAAATTGCTGAAGCCGCAACACTTGCAAAGCAAACCGTGTGAACAGTAAGCGGTAAATGGAAACCAAATTAAAATAAACAAACTCACCTGTGGGAAGTGGATGATCAGCAGTTTTCACTTTCACTTAGGTTAGATTGCAAGCATTATTATTGTGTAAAGATCAGATATAAGTTTGCATTCAATAAAAGAGCATGTCTCCCGTGTAAAACATATATTTTTTTAGAGTTTCCAATTTTTAAAAGTTTAACTGGCGCCCGAGCAGGGACAGCGTGCGTATTAGCCCGAAAAACAAAATTACGGATACACGTGTGTAAACTAAATCTGGCGTACACTGTGCCACTTTACAAGGACCTGGATAAAATTAGCGGCTAGAACCCTTAGTACCAGAAAGGAAACAGGATAAATCCGAAACACCCATCAACCCCAAGGACCTTCGCTGGAGCAATGTTTTTTATGTAAGACTTAGCTATGTAAGAAAGCAAAAATTAATTAACAAAAAGTGAAATCGTTTATTATGTAAAAGAAATTGTGAGATAAAAAATTATTATTATCGAAGATACAACTGTGAAAAAAAGAAGAATAATAATAAAGCTTAGTGAAAAAAGAAACAAAAGTAAAAATAATAAGTGAAATTTTAAGAATTGACTTTGCAAATTTTTGAAAGGAAAAGATTTTTTTCAGAAAAAAGGAAACAAAAGAAGGAAAGAAAAGAAAAATTCGAATAAAAAGTTTAACAAGAATAATAATAAGAAATCTTAGAGAAAAGGAAACAAAAAGTGAAATTTAAAGAATTGTCCTTGCAAGTTTTAGAAAGGTAACGATTTTTTTAGGAAAAAAGGATCAAAAGCGGTTTTGTAAAAATTAATTAAAAATAATAAAAACTAAAAATTTTAAGGAAATCTAACTGCTCTGTTGAGAAAATGCCGGATACCGCGGAAGAATTGGTTAATCAATTGAATCAACTTAGGTTAGAATATGGGTCTTCCCAGCAGGGAAATCTCCCACAACAAGAAAACCCCTCTACCTCTAATTCCTCATTAGTAGAAACAATCGTTAAAGAAGTGATGGAGAGAATTAACGCTCCACCAATAAATGATTTTCATCAACCCGACCATAATGTGAGAGTGAACGTAAATAACATTAAGGAATTAGACAAAATACCAGATATGGTCAAACACGTACGCGAGTTCTCGGGACGTCCAGGAGAATTTAACTCCTGGCGGAAAAGCGTCGACAGAATATTTAAGGTTAACGAAGGTTTGAGGAATACACCAAAGTACTTTTCAATACTCCATACAGTTAGGCACAACATTGTCGGCGATGCCGACACTGCGCTAGAATCGTATAGAACACCGCTCGATTGGGCACAAATTAGGAAATGCCTTATGATGCATTATTCAGATAAAAGAGACATTGGTACGCTCGAGTACCAAATGACAACTCTGACCCAAAGAAACGACGACATCCCAACGTTTTACCAAAAAGTTTACCAACTTCTGTCTCTTATCCTAGACAAGATATCCTGCCTAGACTTAGGAGAGGAATCAACTAGAACCATGACGAATTCGTACAGAGATAAAGCCCTCGATACCTTCGTTCGCGGACTTAACGGATACCTTCGTCGTCTCCTTAGCATCCGCGAACCAACCACACTGCCACACGCATTACACCTGTGTCACGAACTTGGCAATATTGCATTTCGTATGAATCATGCAGATAGTATGAACAAAACCTTCAACTACGCACCACCCCGACCTCCTCGACAAAACGCAAATTATAATAATAATAGACCATTTTATCCCGAATTGACATATTCTACGACGTCAAGAACTAATTTTATACCAAGAACGCAAACATTTAATCGACAACCGAATAGATATCAACCACAAACGTATCGTCAACAACAACCATTTACGTCACCTAATAACTACAATTACCCTCAAAACAACCAAGGATTGAGTATGAATCAATTCGGTTATAACAATCAAGCGAACCATCCTAATACCAATAGGCCTAATTTACCCCCTAAACCACCTGTCCCTATGGACGTAGATCATTATATCCACTCAAGACAGATAAATTACCAAACAGGCCAAATAACAATCAAAATAATTACGCACAGAAGCGTCCCCTCTCATCTCAACATATGCATCAACCCAATAAGATTCAAAGGAACTTCCATGTTAATACGGGATCAGTGAATCCAAGTGAGCAACAAGTATATGAAGATCCTGACCACATATACGGGTGGAACACAAACCCCAATAGCTATGGAACGTCGAACCAATTTCCTAAATCAGATGATAATTTAATGAGACAAAATGGAATGGAGAATTGCGAACCGGAATGCTACAAACTCGACACCATTCATTTTTTAGATTAATCCTGTCTTCACTTCCTTATTACGAATTTGTATCAAGAAGTGGAGACTCATTAGAGTTTTGGATAGACACCGGGTCTAACAAAAATTATATACAATCTACAAGAATTAGGAACCCAATTCCAAACGAAATACCTTTTAAGGTAAAGTCGGTAGCTGGTGACATCGAAATTATACACCACACATTCATAGACATTCTAGGACCAGAGGTAGGAAAAGTAAAATTCTTTATACTTCCGTCATTAAAATCATTCCACGGGATTATCGGTAATGACACATTAAAACCATTAAAAGCCACCATCTATACCGATAAGAATATTATGACCATACTCACAAATACAATCATACCTCTAAAACAACGAATATCCGAAGAAGTTAATAACGCGGTAATAAGGGTTCCCCATCTTTCTGAAGAACAAAAAGATAAAATCAAGGACGTAATAGCAAAATGCCCAAATTTATTTTCGGACCCAGACGAAAAACTGACGTATACTACGCTGGTCAAAGGCGAAATTAGAACAACGACAGACACCCCGGTCTACTCCAAACCGTACACATACCCAATGGCTCTGAAAGAAGAAATAGAACGCCAAGTCGAAGAACTTCTTGCTAATGGAATAATAAGGAGATCTAAATCTCCTTACAACTCCCCGGTCTGGATAGTCAATAAGAAAACCGACGGTTCAGGCGAAAACAAATATCGAATGGTCATCGACTACCGGAAACTTAACGCCGTAACTATCCCAGACATATATCCAATACCCGAAATTAACGAGATCCTGGCCAAGCTCGGAAACAATAAAATATTTACCGTTATAGATCTTAAGAGCGGTTTCCATCAAATACCCCTTCGTGAATCTGATATAGAGAAAGCGGCATTTTCCGTGAATAACGGAAAATACGAATTTCTTCGATTACCTTTCGGGCTTAAAAATGCCCCTTCTACGTTCCGAAGAGCATTAGATGACATACTTCGCCTGCACATCGGAATTAGATGATACGTCTATATTGACGACGTTATAATATTCGGTAAAACCGAAGAGGAACACTTAAGGAATATTAAATTAGTATTTAAAACATTAGAAGAAGCGAACATGAAGATACAACTAGATAAATGCGAGCTCGCAAAACAGGAAGTCGAATTCCTAGGATACGTCATCACTCCCGATGGCATAAAAACCAATCCCAAGAAGGTAGAGGCCGTAGCACAGTTCCCAGTGCCAAAGAATCTGAAGGAACTAAGATCATTTCTAGGTATGTCAGGCTACTACCGTCGCCAAACCTTTAACTGCATTCCTTCGAGGAGAAGCCGGGAATGTTTCAAAGAATCAGTCTAGGAAGATCGAAATAAAACTAGACAAAGAAGCTTTAAATGCATTTAACAAATTAAAAACTTCACTAATATCAAGGGATATTTTGCTTGCTCACCAGAACTTTGTTTAAGTGACTTGCGTTCACTTAAATATGCAACGGTTCCGTGACTTGCGTTCACCTAACCATCCATCTGTGACTTTCGATCACTTCTCCAAGTGACTTGCGTTTACTTCACTAGTTATGACTTACGTTCATACAACCCTGGCGGTAGAGTAGACTGGAGTTGCCATCCAGTGCTTCCAGTCAACAGTGTTGGAATTGCTTTCCATCACTAATCTATGCTATAAATACAAGTGCAATGCATTAACTCGCTCGCTTGTTAACGTGGAACGCTAAGCAGATATCATCAACCAATATTAAATCATCATCGGATCATTAATTACGGAGCGAGTACGAATATCATCACCTACGCCAATTCCAGGAAAAAGAAAAGGAAGTATTCACCCATAACCGTAAGTTATATCTGTAAATATCAATTATCCGATGTAGCACTTGCGCTGCGGTAATCGCCTAACTCAATCTAACCCTTGCGCGGCCACCACCATACTCGCGTGAGATTGGTTCTCGAATCCCACCTAGCCCTTGCGCGGTCGCAAGACGGATTAAATCCCGAATTATCTTCAAATTAACTATTCAAATTTCATTTCATTAAATTTTCTTTCCATTGTGGAATTAGTTATCTTTTACATCTTCATATTTGCTGTGTGAAGTGTGAGCTTTTAATTTCCAATTGTTAGTTTTAAGTATTAAATTAAATAAAAGAATTAGAATTGCATTAAAAACCAATTTGCGTCAATGCGTTAAACATTTGGTCCTTGCGAGCCAAATTTGAATCAGTGGTAACGCAAAAAGTACAACACTGTTCATATATCGCTATCGCCCCATCGCTAACTTTTTCCATTCGAAATTTCTCATCCGCCTGTGCTAGTACCACTTACACAATAATTAATTAATCAGAGTCAAGTTTCAACTAATTAGAGTCAAGTGTGCATACAAAAGTGCAAGTGTTTTCACACGGTTTTATGCTGCTTTTGCAAAACACTACTTCATATAGGTACGTAAAAAATTTGCATTTTTTATTTTTTCGATTTAAACTGTTGAATTATACATTATACTAATTTAACTCTATAAGTATCTTCAGTAGTTTCACCACTATGCCAAAAAACGTTCAAAAAACTTTGAAAAAATAACGAATTTTTTTTTAAATTTCAGATTTAACCACTTTAAAATCAGAAAGTCTATGGACGAAAAAAGTTAGCCCTTCTATGTTGTAGTAAATTTAATTACGAAAATTTTAAGCGTTCGAGTACAACATTATGATGTGCGCTTGACTTTATAAGCCCTGCTATATTGAAAGTCTTCAATCAAAAATTTTCTGTTTTTACCCAAGAAATTTTATTTTTGCATTCGTTAAAAGGGTATGATGTTTCCTAAAACACTTGTTGCATAGTATTAATACTAAAAAATAGTAGGCGAGATAAACAATAGTGAAATTCTTTGAAGCAGTGCAAATAGAGTAATTTAAAAAAAAAAAGTTTGTTTAATGTTGGTGCGCGTCGAATTCTCGTATAATTAATCGCCGTCCTGAGCCTTATTTTTCCGATCTATTATAAACGGAGAAATCAGTCTTGTTTTTATAAGCTTAGTTTGGAAGTATTCGAAAATATATTTACCGGAACTTGTCACGCACGTGTTGTTTTCAGTGCTGTTTTTATTGGTTTCAATCGGTCGGTATGCGAAGAACGCGAAGTGTGAAATGTCCTATTTTTGGGGATACTTGTGAAATAAAAGATAATGTTTTACCTACATACGAAGATGTAATAAAGTTATATGAATGGACGGGACATCAACTGAAATTGCAATTAAAAACAGCAAAAGAACACACTTTTTCGGAGATAGCAGATATCGTGACGTCCAGAATAGAAAGTATTTGGCGAACTACATCTATTCCGACAGTAACACGAACTAGGGTCATTCACCTGTTAAAGGCATTTCATTTAAAATATAAAAACCTACTTAAGTCTATCAAGAGGCGTTCCCCAGAAAAGTTAAAAAGTTTTCGGGAAAGTAGTGCGAAACTTTTTGATTTAGCAACATGCAAGTGCAAAGAATTAAGTCGGTGCATTTGTCCTAAAAATAAAAAGGTTCCTCAACAAAAGTAAACTTTTCTGATAGATCAAAGAACGTTGCGATTGATGAAAATCAGTGAAGTTGACGTCTCTGCCTCAAAGAAGTTGCAAAGAACTTTGAAAAGGAAACAGCAAATAGAAAATCGCTCAAGCACATCCCAAAATAGTTCACCGTTAGCGGATTTAGACCTGAGCATTTATTCCGCGGCATCATCGGATTCAGAAATTTCAGAATACACAATTGGTACAAGCGCTCCTGTGAAGAAAATTAAAAAGTCTGTGCCCGTCCATTTTCCTACGTTATCGAAGACATGTGATCGATATGGAGTATCAGACAGAGCAGCAGCGGCAATAGCTTCATCTGTTCTGCTCGACATTGGATCTGATGCCGAGGTAATTGATAGACACATGGTACGAAGAGAAAGATTTAAACTACGGAAAAACTTGATCGAAAACTCAAAAGTCACAGAGCAGATAGCATTATACTTTGATGGGAGAAAAGATAAAACTCTAAAAATTATTAGAAAAAGGGGTAAATGCTACAGGACTACGATTGTAGAAGAACACATATCACTTATTCAAGAACCGGGATCTGTTTTCATGGGATATGTTGTACCTGAGGTTGGTACTGCGAAAGGAATACAAACCGCCATAAAAGAGTTTCTGTTAAATGGAGAAATTTCTCAAGATAATATGATGGCCATTGGCTGTGATGGAACGAATATCAACACTGGGAAAAACGGTGGAGTTATAAGGCTGCTGGAGAAAAAACTACAAAAACCACTTCAGTGGATAATTTGTTTGCTTCATATGAACGCGCTTGCGCTAGCAGCGACGGCAGCCTAGCTCCCTTTTTTTTTGCGGTTCATCACATATATGCATGTACATAGGAATATTTACTCGTTAGTAAAGTGCATAATAATTTTCGCTATTTTCAATAGCCACTACCAGTAGTTACCCACCAAAAAAACCCCTTCCCCTTTTTTAATTAGCTTGCGTCTAAGAAAATTAATAAAATTCCAAATATATTATATATATGTATGCATATATACAGAATCCTTCTAAACTTTACAACGTTTCTATTTGAGTTTTTCCCAAAAAAAAAAAAACGGACTCACGTATGTGCATATAACACTTGTTGCTGATGTGTACATATAAATATAAAAGCCAGTTTGTATGAATGTGTCTACATATGCCAAGCAAACAAAAAGGGTAGTTTTTTGTTCTAATCCAGCCGTTACAATTGGCATAATTAAATTTGCAAGAAGGATTTATCTTCGCGATTGGATTCGTTCCCAACGATCCTCCGGAAAAATCCTTTCCTAATTAAAACCACAACAATCTTAAAACCTGCGCACTCCAGCACGTGAATAAATGCGTTATTACGTTGCTTCCGTCCAAACCATAACATCTTTTGAGAAAACCGCTTATCTTGGTTTTCTCAAATATTCACGATCGCACGTTATTTTGCATATAACGTATTTGCTACCACTCTTATCTACATATATCCATCATTATCCATCAATTCTGCACATACCACGTTTATTTATGGGGTATTCCATCCCATTTCGACCAATTTTGAATCCGACCCCTTTAGAATTGGCTGAAAGTTTTTCTTCTTTTTCTAGCTTACGAAAGATGTTTTTCAGAATTTTTTCAAATTTTTTCATCCAACTCAAAAAAAGTTATGAATTAAAAAAAAAATATCGTTTTTGTTTTCAAAATGCTATAACTTTTTCAAAAATTGACCGTTTGGGATCTTTTTTTTTTTAATTTGTTTTTAAATGTACTTTTCGGAAAAAATACAAAAACATTTTTAAAGTTTTTTTTTTTTTGTAATTTTTCAGTTTTTCGGGATTTTTCGAATTTTGCAATTTTTTTTTTCTTTTTTTTCATAAAAAACTTCAATCAATTCTGCAATAACCCGGAGTGGGCCGATTTTTTTTTTTTTTTTTAAATAATTAAAATAAAACTAAAATTTTTTTTTGTATTTTTTCCGAAAAGTACATTTAAAAATAAATTAAAAAAAAAAACCGAAACGGTCAATTTTTGAAAATGTTATAGCATTTTGAAAACAAAAGCGGGGTCCAACTCAAAATAAGTTATGAATTTAAAAAAAAAAACGGTGTTTTTCCAAAATGCTATAACTTTTTCAAAAATTGACCGTTTGGGATCTTTTTTTTTTTTAATTTGTTTTTAAATGTACTTTTCGGAAAAAATACAAAAAAATGTTTAAAGTTTTTTTCAATTAAATAAAAAAAAAAAAATCGGCCTACTCCGGGATTAATGGGGATGATTGCAGAATTGATTGAAGTTTTTTATGAGAAAAAAAAAAAAAAATGGCGAAATTCGAAAAATCTCGAAAAACTGAAAAATTACAAAAAAAAACTTTAAACTTTTTTTTGTATTTTTTCCGAAGAGTACATTTGAAAAACAAGTTAAAAAAAAAAAACATTCCAAACGGTCAATTTTTGAAAAATTTATAGCATTTTGAAAACAAAAACGGTGTTTTTTTAAAAATTCATAACTTTTTTTGAGTTGGATGAAAAAATTTGAAAAAATTCTGAAAAACGTCTTTCGTAAGCTAGAAAAAGGAGAAAAACTTTCAGCCAATTCTAAACGGGTCGGGTTCAAAATTGGTCGAAATGGGATAGAATACCCCTTATACATCACACAAACATTTTGTATCACAAAACATTCAACATCATACGTATATTTCAGTGAATTCGGGGGAAATTCCCTAGTAAACCGTGCTAAGTTCTTTTTTGTGAAATCCCTTCGACATAAGTGGGGCACTCCATAATTAACATTGCTTAGTTTCTTTGGTAAAGCTCTTCGTGAGCAGTGCAAGACCGATTAAGTGCCCATTCGTTTTCGAAAACTCGTTATCCCTCTGAGCGACAGACGGAAAGTCTACTCTCTAAATAAGTGTTTCTCGGCTTGCGACTGTAGTGTTGAAGTTTCTAATTCTAAACCCGAATCTTCGTGCACAATACCACTTATGAACAAAAATAATCTCCACCCAGCTTGTCTTCCTGGTAATTTTTTATCAAATCAAACCCTTGATACCGTCTCCAACCATGCCTTCTTCAATAGAAATCATGTCAAAATTTATCTTCGACTCCAACAATGTGGTGAAATTTCATACCAATTTTCAAAATGAAGATCCTGATGACCAAACGGACTCTTTATTGGAGGTCAAGTTAGAGGACCTCAACGGTCGCTGGGCTTCGTTAAAAAACGCCTATGAAAACGTCTGCATAGCAGAGGACAGCGCAGTTTCTGGAGAGTTTAAAGAGGAAGCCCACAACAAATTTCAGCTTTGTGCTGACTCTTTCTACATCTGTAAATCATATATATTTCATCAATTAAAAATCCTCCGTGGGAATTCATCCGAGTCCGGCAATACCTCCCATGGGAATCGAACAGGGCCAGGCAATACCTCCAGTCATTCTCTGCCTTTCGATCCAAGCTCGGTGTCGTGTCTCAAGGTGGCACCGTGTGATATAGAAATATTTTACGGTAGTTATGAGGAGTGGCCATACTTTCGTGATATGTTCACGGCCGTTTACCTCAACCATCTCAAACTGACTCCCGTACAGAAACTCAATCACTTGCGAAATAAGACTCGAGGAAAGGCAGGCGCGATCGTAAAACAGTACCCTTTGTCCGATGACAATTTTTCATTAGCATGGGAAGCGCTAAAAGCCCGATTCGAAAACAAACGAATCTTAATCGATAAACAATTGAAATTGCTTTTGAACATTCCTCAAGCTACCTCGGAAAGTAGCGAAGGAATTCAAAAGATACAGAATACCATCAATGATTGTCTTGTGATCCTAAAGACGAAAGGAATTTCCGTTTCCGACTGGGACCCCATTTTAATTTATTTATGTTCCTCAAAGCTACCAGAGAAAACGTTGCCTCTGTGGGAACAGTCCCTCGAATCTAGGAAGGAACTTCCTAACTGGTCCCAGATGAACCAGTTTCTGACCAGGCGTTACGAAGTGGTTGAACGCCTACATGAATATAAAGGCACTAAGTCACGCACTTCGTTCCCATCGAAATCCTTATCACTCTCAAGAAAAACTTGTGTTTACTTGTAAATTGTGCAGCAACAGTCATCCCTTGAAATCCTGCCCCGAATTCCGAAAACTAAGCGTACCAGAGCGCACCAAATTTGTGTAGGATATCCGGTTTTGCACGAATTGCTTCGCTTACAACCACTCATCTACCAACTGTCCCAGTGCTTTCCGATATCTGCACTGTAAGAAAAACCATCACACCATGTTACACCCTCCCTTAACCAACCAGCCCGAATCAAAGGATATGCTTAGCACATCCGCAAAAAAGGCAACAAATCTATTACACACCGAATCCCAAGAGTCCAGGCATCCAATCTTCAACCTAACCGAGGGAAATTGGGAAGAGTCTCCTTCTCCCACAAAACCTGACTTCGAAGTTCAGGCTAATTTCTCCACCAACAATGAGAAAACGCTCCTTCCCACAGCCCTAGTGCGCATCGAACACAAGGGTTCTATCTTCACGCTACGAGCACTCATCAATCAAGGTTCACAAAAAACCTTTGTGTCCGAAAAAATACAACACCGTTTACAACTACCTACCTATAAAGAAAACTTCCCAGTCACGGGGATGGGCGAAAAAGTAGTAGAAAATGCCAATCGTGTCTGTCAACTCACGTTGGTACCGAAATTCAATCACACCCGTATCCATACCAACGCCATCGTCTTAAAACAGCTGACCAGTTTTCTTCCCTCCTTTAAACTATCAAAACCAAATCTTTCGTAAATTCAGGATTTAGATCTTGCTGATCCATACTTTATACACCCGGTCCCATTGATCTCGTCATTGGCAGTGACCTTATACCACAGATCCTCCTACAGGGACATGGAGTTTTTGGGAGTTTGCTTGCGCAAAATACCGTTTTCGGGTGGTATCTGAGCGGACCACTGACCTCCACCCAATGCTCTACATTTAATACCCATGCCTCAACAGTTTCAAACGAGGATCTGGGCTTCCAGCTGAAACGTTTCTGGGCTGAATCACATCTCACATCCGATGACGACCGTGCGTGTGAGTCGTTCTATCAATAAACCACATACCGACAAGCCAATGGACGTTACGTCGTACGCCTCCCCTTCAAAGCAGGGTTCCTATCCCAGATTTCTCTCGGTGCGTCTCGGTCGCAGGCGATGAAACAAGCGATTCGTATGGAACACATGCTCAAAAAAACTCCGCTCCTTGAATCTGAATATAATCATGTACTAGAAGAATATCTAGCCCTGGAGCATATGAAACCGACTTCTCCCGCAGAAATCCATCAAAACGAAAAGCATTTTTCATATTATCTTCCTCACCATGCCGTAGTGAAACCGGACAGTGCATCCACCGAAGTCAGAGTGGTTTTTAATGCCTCCAAGCCGACGTCTTCAGACACGTCATTAAACGATATCCTCCACATAGGCCCTACTTTGCAAACCGACCTTATGTTCGTCATTCTCAACTGGCGTCTTTATAGATATGTATTCAATGGCGAAATTCAAAAAATGTACCGTCAGATTCATGAGGACGACCAGCAGTATCAGAGAGTTCTTTTTCGTCTAAGCCATGACACAAAACCTACCGATTTCGTCTTAAAAACCGTAACATTTGGAGTGAATTGTGCGCCATACCTGGCTATCCGAACATTACACCAGTTGGCAAAGGACTTGAGGGAATCCTACCCTATAGCTAAGCGAATTCTCACCAAAGAAACTTACGTTGACGACATCTTGTCTGGAGGATATGACCTTCGCTCCTGCATGCAAGCCCAATTCCAAACCATTCATTGCTTAAACTCCGCGGGATTCCCCCTCAAGAAAATCACAGCCAACCATCCAGAGTTTCTTGTCCATATTGCAACCGAAGACTTGCTTGACTCCGAATTCTTGAAATTTGATTGCTCAAGTTCAACGAAAACTCTCGGCATTAGATGGAATGCATTAAACGATTATTTTCGTATACCATAGAACCCATTCAAGTGCCTTCTCAGGCGACTAAAATGCAAATCTTATTTTCGGTTTCGAAACTTTTCGATCCCGCAGGGTGGCTCGTGCCTATTCTGATTCAGGCAAAGATATTGCTACAGCAGATATGGTTAGAAGGTACTGAATAGGACGAATGTGTCCAACCACCCTCCCTCCAAAAGTGGATTCAATTCGTATCCGACCTACCGGTTATCGGAAAAATTCGAATACCCAGATGGACTGAGTTTTCTCCAAACCAAAACATCCAAATTCATGGCTTTTGCGATGCTTCCGAGAAAGCATATTGCGCAACTGTATATATACGTTGTCAATCGGATGAAAAAGTCTCATGTCATCTTCTCTTTTCTAAAACAAAAGTAGCACCTTTGCAAACAGTGAGCCTACCGCGCTTAGAACTGTGCGGTGCAGTCCTATTATTCAAATGCATAAAAAATCTAATCAATCAACTACGGGCAACAACCCCAGCGGCCCGACCAACCTCACGGCCTGCCGTTGCCACCTCTCGACCGGCTTCAAGACCCGCTGACGTAGACCTCAGCCGTTGGATGCTCGCTGGTGCCTCGAGCTCGACAATGCCATCACTGCCTTAGAACGCCTCCGCAGAGCAGTTGCACCTGTGCAACGGGGGCGCCATGTTTAAGTGACTTGCGTTCACTTAACTAGTTATGACTTGCGTTCATACAACCCTGGCGGTAGAGTAGACTGGAGTTTCCATCCAGTGCTTCCAGTACCCGTGTTGGAATTGCTTTCCATCACTAATATATGCTATAAATACAAGTGCAATGCATTAACTCGCCCGCTTGTTTACATGGAACGCTAAGCAGATATCATCAACCAATAATTACGGAGCGAGTACGAATATCATCACCTACGCCAACTCCAGGGAAAAGAAAAGGAAGTATTCACCCACAACCGTACGTTATATCTGTAAATATCAATCATCCGAGGTAGCACTTGCGCTGCGGTAATCGCCTAACTCAATCTAACCCTTGCGCGGTCACCACCATACTCTCGTGAGATTGGTTCTCGAATCCCACCTTGCCCTTGCGCGGTCGTAAGATGGATTAAATCCCGAGTTATCTTCAAATGAACTATTCAAATTTCATTTCATTAAATTTTCTTTCCATTGTGGAATTAGTTATCTTTCTTATCATCATATTTGCTGTGTGAAGTATCAGCCTTTAATTTCCAATTGTTAGTTTTAAGTATTAAATTCAATAAAGGAATTATAATTGCATTAAAAAACCAATTTGCGTCAATGCATTAAACAAACTTTGAGAAAGATTTCGAATTGACCACTGACGCCTCCCATTTTGCAATAGGAGCTGTCCTTTCACAAGATGGAAAGCCCATCACCTATATTTCAAGAACTTTGAGCAAGACAGAAGACAACTACGTCGTCAATGAAAAGGAGATGCTCGCCATAATCGATTCTCTTAATTATTTGCGCAGTTATCTGTACGGCTCTAAGAAAATTAAGATAGTGACCGACCACCAACCTCTTACGTCTGCCCTGAGCCACAGAAATACGAACAGTAAGATGAAAAGATGGAAAGCCATCTTGGAAGAACATAACTATGAGCTTATCTACAAGCCCGGTAAATCGAATGTAGTCGCAGGCGCGCTATCAAGAACACCCGCTCAAATAAATTCGCTTACACCCACTACCCATAGTGATGAGAGTTCAGGACACAACCTAATACCCTGCACGCAGGTACCGATTAACTTGTTTAAAAACCATTTTTAACGAACCATTTTTCCATGAGCAAAAGATTATAGATTTCTTCAAAAGATACCTAAACCCATCCGTAATCCACGGAAACCACCCCGACGAGAGGACTATGGGTATAATACAAAACGTCTATCCACAACACTTTAGCAACTATAAACGCAGGTACACCCAGAAGTTGGTGGAGGACATAACTAACGAGCAAAAGCAGGAAAATATTATTTTAAAAGAATATCTAAGATCACATAGGAACGCGACCGAAAATAAAATACAGATCATAGAGAAAAGTTATTTTCCGGTGATGATGAACAAAATCAAGCGACTAATAACAAACTGCACGGTATGTAAAGAAAGCAAGTATGAAAGGCACCCTAACAACCCAAAAATAGCAGCAACCCCATTTCCAACCTTCTCAGGACACACAGTCCATATAGACATCTTTTTAACCGAAGGGAAGAGAGTTATGACTGCACTAGATAAGTTTTCGAAATATGCAGTAACAAGAATGCTAAATAGTAGGGCCATAGAGGATGTAAGGAGACCCTTAAGGGATATAGTATTTTCCTTCGGCGTCCCGAAGATAATAGTGATAGATAATGAACCATCGTTAAATTTCATTTCAATGAAGTTTATGATGAAAGCCGAATTAGGCATAGAAGTTTATACTACTCCCCCATATAAAAGCCAGGCTAACAGCCAAGTGGAAAGATTCCACTCCACCCTAAGTGAGATAATGCGCTGTGTGAAAGATAATGGGGGGCATCGAAACTTTGAGGAACTTTTAGAAAGAGCAGTATCCGAGTACAATCATACCATTCACTCAGTTACACAGAAAAGACCGGTCGACATATTTTTCGGAAGAAATATGAACTTCACGCCCGAAGATATAGAAAAAACGAGATACGAGAATTTGCACAAGTTAACACAAAAAAAAAATAAGGATATTGAATTCCATAATAAAGGTAAACAAACGGTCAAATCCTACTTGCCAGGACAATTCATATTTGTAAAAAAAATAGGAGGTTAGGAACAAAGCTAAGCAAATTATATACTAGGGAAATAGTTAAAGAAGAAAGGAACAGCACGGTAGTGACCGAAAGAGGACAAATCGTCCATAAAAGTAGGATACGGAATTAACTACTACAATAAAATTTTCTTTTTTCAGATTCTTTTTACCACTATGCCTCGCAGAGGTACAGATATTAGACTATTCGAACTCCCAATTAATCACAATAGAAAAAGGAACGGCTAGACTACAGACAGGACAATTTAGAATAATACACGAAATAAACATCGACAAATATACAGCAATCCTGGAACATACAGAAACAACGACAAAAGCATAAAAATTCTACAGAAATCCGAATTACCCTTTTATATCCCTCTTAATATCCCAAGTGAAGACCCATAATAATCTAAGGATACAAAAAATATCAAAAAGGTCATTCAATTTTTTGGGCTGTGCATGGAAATGGATTGCGGGAAGTCCAGACCATGAGGACCATGAAATATTTCTGAACAAAGTAAATAACGTTTTAGAAAACAACAACAATCAAGTCCTCATTAATAAGCTTACAGTAGAAAAACTTAATGAAATCACAAATATTACAAACCATATTATGAAGGACATGCAAAACGACAAGAGTAAAGAAATAGGGGCATTTTTAGAATTAAAATACAAGTTAGAAATTATGAAAGAGGAAGTCGTGAACATGGCTTACGCGATACATTGGGCAAAGGCCAATATAGGAAATTCATATATTTTGTCGACCGAAGAAATTGATATTGCGAAAAAAATTTTTGATAAGGATAATATCCCATTCGTAAATTTAGACGAAGCTCTAGAATTTTCGGAAATTAAAATAGCGACCAATGGCAAGACAATCATCTATATATAAGTTTACCAACAACAGAGAATCAAATTTGCCAAACTATCGATATCAGAGCAGTAAAAAAAAAACAATAAAATTAACAAAATAAATTTCAATTCAATCCTCAGCTGTGAAAAAAACTATGTATGGAATAGAAAGAAATTGTAAAAAATATAGCGCACTACAAATATGCTTAAAAGACGATTTGCTAGATTTAAGTAATGATTATTGTATTAGTAATCATTTAACGAGCCGTTTGCCAAACTGCACCGTTAGAAGCTGTCAGCACATTCCAGACTTTGAGGAGCTGTCACCTGCAGTTATATTCCTAAACGACTTCACGGGGCTATGTCCTAATAAACGAAGATTCTACAACTCTAAACGGAACCTTTGTCATTCATTTTAATAACGCTACAATCCAAATTAACGAGAAGAAATTTTTCAATGCGGAAAAAGCAACAAACAAACCCCTACCTGCTATAATCCAACCAATATCACTATCAAACAGAAACGAAGAAATACTTTCTCTATAAATGTTAAAACAGCTAAACATCAACAATGCAAAAGAGATTAGCCTCACAGAATCGTCATACCGGGTTAAATATGCCACAAACATCAGCCTTATGATCATATTTGTAATCGTCACCATATTTTTAACCAAATTAGTCCTGTCAACCAGAGAAAGCAAAGAAGCACGGTCCATCGACTTAACGGAAGATGCAGTAAAAGGGCTTAATACAATTTTTAACAAAACTCCAAACGAGGACGCTTGAATCTTAGGGGAAGTGCATGATCAGCAGTTTTCACTTTCATCGCGGTAAGGCAAACGTAGGTTAGATTGTAAGCATTATTATTGTGTAAAGATCAGATATAAGTATGCACTCAATAAAGGAGCAAGTCTCCCGTATAAAAATCATATGTTTTTAGAGTTTCCAATTTTTAAAAGTTTAACCTGCATATGCATTTGGGTAGGTAAGTGCTTACAATGCTTAAATATTCTTTGCACATGCATGCAAGTTAACAACACCAATCATTAGACAGCTTAATCCAAAATATAAACATAATTTAAATTGGCAATAGAAACGGCTACAGCCTCAAAATGTAACTTGAAACGGAAATGTAAATTTATTCTGTAAACGTTTTTATGAACAGCCACAGCTTCACTTTGGCTGTAAACACTTTGAACGTATTCCTAATTTATTATGTAAACATCCTTTCTTTGGAAGTCACAAACTTTGGAAATTTATAAATAACAAATATATATGTAGTAGTAAGAATGATATCATCCCCAAAAGAATTGTGAAATTAAATTTACAGTTAGATTAGAAGTAATGGTAAGAGGAAAAATAAAACAGTCTTGTCTTGGAGTATGACTCAAACAGTTGTTGTCACCAAAGTGCGAGCTTAATTTGCATACATATTTATATATGTACATACATATATGCACTTGAACATTAGGATGGGCCGATATGAATTTTTTTCAACTACGTATTAACGTGAGATGGACTTCCTTTGTGTATATGTGGCAATGTAGCAAATTCGGTTGAAACCCAACATTATATACCCAGCTGTAGCCGGACGTAAAAAACAACTTACTAGCTAGGTTATTTAAAAAAATGCATTGAGCATGTTAACTTATGTGTTCATTCCATATGTTCGGAACGTTCTACTCCATTTAAGAATTTGGGGAGTCAGTTTATATTTGGAATTGTTGAAATATGATACATAAAATAGCAACCCTAAATTTGTAACAATGCGTATGTCAGATAATCTCACTCTTTTATTTTATTTGACATTTGAAGTCTCTTATTAAACGTTGAACAGTACACTCGTGTTTTCTTATTGATCTTTCGGAAAAAACCTCAACATAACTTTTAACAGGTTGTGGGCTCAGTAAGCGCATGGTCAATTGAAAGTTAAAACGTATATCTTCGTAAAATGAGTTCGATGTACCAGATCGAGAAGCTGGACGATAAGAATTATGATTCTTGGTCCGTTCAGATGCGTAGCGTGTTGGTGAATTCCGAACTATGGAAAATAACTTCAGGGGAGTGCAAAACAGACGACACAGGTGATGCTGACGAAGTAGCAAAGTGGTCACATTAAGCGTGAAGCCAACGCAGCTGAATTATTTGCGGCATTGCAAAACGTCGGCAGAAGCGTGGAAAATACTTAAAGAAGTTTATCAGCCAAGTGGTCCGGTAAGAAAAGTTTCACTTTATAAAAAGTTATTGAGCCTCAAAATGTCAGAGGGTGAAAACGTTGCGGCGTATTTGAATGTGTTCACCACAATTATGGACAAACTAGCTGAAGTGGGCATAGAGTTAAATCAAGAGCTATTATATTACTATCTAGTTTGCCAAAAGAATTCGAGAATTTTGTCATTGCGATGGAAACGAGGGACATTCTTCCAGCTGTTGACGTTCTAAAATTGCAGCTTCTAGAAGAAGGCGAGCGTCGTTTGCAGCGAAGACGACGTCTAGCAGCAACAGAGAGAAGAAAAAAGGTAATTACAAAAAGATTACTTGCTATCGCTGTGGACAAAAGGGCCATATAAAAAGCACTTCTTAGGCGGAATTAAACAAATCTACGAAAGAAAACGATTCACCTAAACAGCAACAACAATGCTCCTTCACTGCTTTGGGTGCAACAGATTGCGAAACGTTCGACAGAGGAAAGTGGTGTTTAAATAGCGGCGCGACAGCGTATATGTGTTGCGACCGAAAATTGTTCTCGAACTTTGTGAATCATACAGAGTAGATCGCATTGGCCGGTGACAACAGCATTCGTGCAGAAGGTAAAGGCAATGTCAAAATACAAACGGACATGTATGTTGTGACACTAAAAGACGTTTTGTTCGTGCCGGGTATGAGAGGCAATTTTATATCAGTCGTTCGTGCAGTCGAGATGGGCTGCGCAGTAGTTTTTGGCAGCGAATTTGCAACAATTAAGAAAAACGGCGCCGATATTTTGCGTGTAAAAAGAACAAAGTATTTGTTTATGCTGAGTAATGAGAAAGGTGGTTGTTTTGGTGCTATTAAAGTGACGCAGTAATGTGGCATAATAGATTTGGCCACATAAATTATGCGAGTTTGAAAGAAATGTCAAACAAGTGCATTGTAAATGGTTTAGAAAATGCAGATTTTTCTGTGAAGCCATCGTGTCAAACGTGTATGCGTAGCAAAACACACACACAAACATTTCCAAGTGCAGCAGAAAATAAATCAAAGAATTTGTTAGAATTGATACATACGGATGTATGTGGGCCATTTGAAACAACTTCACTTGGTGGTGCAAAGTATTTTTTAATATTTATTGACGACATGTCAAGGCGAGTTTTTGTTTACTTCTTAAAATCAAAAGATGAAGTTTTTGATAAATTTGTATCGTTTTGCTCAATGGTAGAGCGACAAACTGGCAGAAAAGTAAAAGCAGCTCGTAGTGACAATGTAACATGATACATAAAAGAGCAACCCTAAATTGGTAACAATGCGTATGTCAGATAATCTCATTCTTTTATTGTATTTGACATTTGAAGTCTCTTATTAAACGTTGAACAGTACACTCGTCTTTTCTTATTGATCTTTGGGAAAAAACCTCAACATAACTTTTAACAGGAATATTATGTACATATATTCTTATTTGATATATTGGGACGTCGTGAGGTAGTATCAAACGAACGTGTTCCGACTATACTAAATTAACGGTTTATCTGGAGCACTTCCACGAATGTTTAAACGGAAGACAGCGTTCCGAAATTTCTGAGTAAAAAGGTGAATACTCCCTGTGTAGCAAGACCGCACAAAATCTTAACTCTTCTGTCAAAGTCCATTTGACATTGAATGAGATTAAAGAACGCCTTATCTCAGAATGCTTTTCATTAAATCCCTCATGTCAAAATGCACTGAACTTGTGCTCAGATAGGGAGTTTTTGAAACAAATTTTGAGATAGTGTATTTTTGAATAAAATTCTAACGAACGACATTCTATACATGTAATGTATGTAATGTATGTATGTATGTATGTAGTAACTGGTATACCAAATAATAATAAGAAAATGTCACGTATACGCACTGGTACCCCTCAGGTGGTAAGGATATGAGTGTTGGCGTGTAAAACATGGGTTTTTTACGTTGAAAATCTTTATGCTAGTTTACTTTTTTGTCGGATGTTATGCGGTTTAAGTTAAAAATGCTGATATTTTGTTGTTTATTCTCCATTTTTATTTTTTCAATTTTGATTCTTTATGTATGTATATGTTTATAGGGCATGGAGACGTCGAGCATGAGTGGGAAAAGTTCAAACCGAAAAGGAGCTGCTGCGTAAAGAGCTGCGTTGCAGACGTAAATCAGAATTGCAAAGTCAATGCTTCCTCCGACAAAATGTACGTATGTCAGAGGCATTTTGAGCAGGATTATATTAGTAGGAAAAACATCTTCCCGGAGGATTCCCTTGTCTACGTATAGATGAAGATTTACAAGTTCGATCTCCTAGTGATGGCTCCGTTTGGGAGCTTCCCTCTGTCGAGAAGACTTATGAAGTCGTTAAATTTGAAGCTCATTCTGATGATAGCGTTGATGATATAACTTTGGAAGAGTTTGACAAGTACTCAGATCTATCAGTTCGTGATAAGTTATATCATCCGAGCTTACTTGGCATGAACTTGCGAGGATAAGGATGAAAAAGCCGGCAACATCGAGTTGCGCATGCTACTCGAATATTAATGCAAAAAGATAGGTTGCATGAGCAAAAAATTAATATGCTTAATAAAAAAATCAGGGACCTTAAAAAAGAAAATATAGAATTGCGACAAAGGTCAATAGTTGCTAATAGAAAAGCCAGCAAAGAGGCTATTATTTTCGCCAAAATGATAGTCAATGCAGGAAAGCGCCAGTTATGTGGAATGCCCCCTATACCGAAGAAAAAGAGAAAGCAAGTATATTTTAAGATATACTTGTTCACCCAAAATAAGAACTTAGTTGTTTTAAGTAATGCTTGCTCAGCATTCCACATCAGGCCACCCCCACAATAAACAAAGCAAATAAGATACTTTGTTGCAACCAGAAAAAACTGGGCTTTGTGTATGGTTCTACTTTGGACGCATACAAATGTACAAACATACATACATTAATACAAAACCAATTCAGTTGATGTCTCTGCCTATGTTGTTCTACAGAGGCATTCAGATATACAAACTGACATACTTATTGGTGTCAACATTCGGGAATGCAAAACATTCCTGAATGAAATAAGATAACCCAATAAGCATAATTAATAATAATGATAACTGCAACTATCATCATCAGGCAATTTATTACGTTGGCGGTTTTCGAAATGGTTCCATCGCAATATGCCAGTAAATGCTTCTTTCTTTTCAGTTTCTCTTAGAAAACATAATAATTGAAATTCAGTTATTATAAGCCGGTGTTAAACTCATGAATTCTTAAAAAAAAAAATTATCTAATTTTATAAAATTCGGGCGGCAACTCAGGTCTGTATAACAGGCAAAGCGGCCAACAGATAAGTAACCGACCTCAGAACAGCCAGCAGGTAGGTAGCCGATCCCAAAGTGGTCAACAGGTAGGTAGACGGCAACAAAATAACAACTATAATAATAGGCAAAATACCTCCCAGCAGACAAGATGTTCAAATGGGCCTCAACCCATGGACGTCGATGCTACGAGTCAAGTAGAAAACACCAACACAAATGAGGAGTTTTTTACAAACTAGCCTCGGATATAATTTGCCAGTTGTTGAGGGAAATAAAATAATAATAAATACATTGAATGGGAATATTAGGGGCACAAACGAGAGAGTTGCCTCCCGCTGTCCCTCTGAATTTCAATACGTCAATAATGCAAAAATGAGGTGGATAAAAATGGAATTTGATAAACCATATGACCTGTTGCTGGGAAATGATTTTATATTTAAAAATGTAAAAATAATTGACATAGAAAATGAGGAAATTGAACTTTTAAATGGTATTAGGATACCATTTTATTCGACGACGATCCAAGAGCAAGTTTACGCATTGGAATCGGGAAAATTGCAAAATATTCAACTTGATCATCTAAAATCAGATGAACGAAAATTAAAACATAGAGAGGGGGACACCCTAACAAATGCAAAAACAGTGGTTCATGAAATAAAGACCACTACAAATCAGTAAATGAATTCAAAAATTTATAGGTTACCTCCCAAAAATGAAGAGGAGGCTATTAAGCAAATAACAGATCTGGAAAAGCAGGGTATAATTCAAAAGAGTAGGAGTAGGTATAGCTCTCCTATTATAATAGTGCCAGAGAAATATGACAAATCGGGAAAAGGAAGTTTCGTTTGGTGGTTGATTACCGTAGGCTTAACCAGATAACCATTGACGATAAGTATCCCTTGCCAAATATTGAAGGAATCTTGGACAAGTTGGGGAAAGCATAGTACTTTAGCACTCTTGATTTCGCAAAAGGTTACCATCAGATTTTAATGGCATCTAAGGATATTGAAAAAAACTGCTTTCGTTTCCCAATTAGGTTTGTACGAATATGTTAGAATGCCGTTTGGGTTGAAAAATGCCCCAGCTACGTTTCAAAAACTTATGAATGACGTACTGAGGGAGTATATTAATAAAATATGTGTCGTTTATTTGGATGACATTTTGATATTTTCCACATCATTTGAGGAGCATCTGAGCTCCATAGATAAAATTGTTTCAAAGTTGCAAGAGCACAATTTGAAGATTCAAGCGGATAAATGCAGTTTCTAAAAGGAAAGAAATAAAATTTTTAGGGCACGCTTTAACTAAAAAAGGTATAAAACCCAATAGAGAGAAAATTGCAGTGATTCTAGATTTGAAAGTACCAAGAACAGAAAGACAACTGAAGAGCATTTTGGGAGCTACAGGGTACTACAGGAAATTTATAAGGGATTATTCAAAAATAGCATATTCAATGATTAAATATTTGGAAAAAGGGTGTAAAATAAACCCTAATGACCCACAATATATTTCGAGCTTTGAGAATCTCAAATCTCTCATTTCTTCCCATTCAATCCTTAAATACCTAGAGTATGATAAGGAATTTTCAACCACAACTGATGCAAGTGATTACGCCATTGGCGCAGTATTGTCACAACAGGGTCAGCCGGTATGCTATATTTCAAGAACTCTGAATAATCATGGGCAAAAGTATGCCACTACCGATAAGGAGTTTCTGGCAATTATTTATGCAATCACTTATTTTAGACCATACATATATGGAAATAAATTTAAAATAATCACTGACCACTGTCCGATTGTATACCTTAACAATAATTATAAGGGAAAAGAGTTTTCACAACGGCACCAGAGGTGGCTTTTGAAATTGCAAGAGTACAATTACGAAATAGAATATGTAAAAGGAAAGAATAATGTGGTAGCAGATTTTTTAAGTCGAGTCAAGAATTCGCCAAAGATAAATGAAAATAATGATAAGGAATCAAATTTGGAAATGTCGGATGCGTTACATTCGGCCGAGGAAGAATTGCTAGAGCATTTTGCTATAAAGGAGGAAATTGTCAATAAGAAGAGGAAGAATTATTAGAGTATTTTGCTATAAAGGAGGAAATTGTCAATAATAAGTGACATATAGCCCTCAAGCTGAAGTCCAAACAATACATGGTAGAAAAATAATAGAAATTGATTCTATGAATGATGAAGTAACATTAAAAAGAATATTAGAAAGGCACATTAGGGGTGGCAAAGTTGAAATTTTTTCTGAAGTTGAAGATGGGGATTATCATAAAATTCAATTGTTACTAATATCCATGTTCTCCTATAATAGCAAGCTGGAATTCGTAAAGTGCACAAAGAGAGCAACAGATATCTTGCAGGAAGAAGAAATGCATAGAAAAATCTCTTTGTATCACAATAATGAATCGATGCACAGCGGCATTGGAGAAACAATACAATACACTGAGAGACAAAAATTGTTATCCAAAAATTAGGGATCGCGTTCAGTTAATAATAAATAACTGTGAGAAGTGCCAACAAATTTAGCATAACAGAAACCCCTACAGATAAAAATGAAATTGTTCACATAGATATTTTTCACTTTAACAAACATTCGTTTGTTACCACAATAGACAAATTGACAAAATTTGCAACAGCATATAGAATTACTGATAGGAATTGGAGGTCAAAGAAGACCATACTAATGGAACAATATGCAAATTTCGGAAAGCCTAAGAAAGTTATCATGGATAATGAATTTAGAGCAGAACAATTAATAGAGTATCTGAATGCCGAAAATATTGAGGTCCACTTAACTAAACCCAATAACCACACTGGTAATGCAGACATTGAGAGACTTCACTCAACCCTGTTGGAAAAACTAACAGGAATTGATGATATGAGGATACAGATGGTTAAAGCTAAGTATAATGATCGATATCACTCAAATATCAAGTGCTCTCCAAGGTTCGCTAAAGAAAGCATTTGCCCATCCATATTACAAGATAGAATTAAGGTAGCAAAAGAAAAAACAATAGGCAAGCATAATACAAAAAGAGAAGATTACACCGATAACAGAGAAACAGGGCCAATTAAAAATTATAAAAGAGTAAGGCACAAGGATCAACCATATTTCAGAATTAACCCTTCACTTCGAATATAAAAAGACCACAAAGGTTTGCGAATTTGCCTAACCTAAGCCCCGATGATAATGATGATGATGATGATAAGTTCAGTACAGCAGCCCATAATGGGGATGCCTGAAGCAGGAAAAGAATAAATTTTTTTTTTTTATTACAGTGAATAAAGTACATTTAAATTATAGAAAAGATACTCCTTTAAACGATTTGAAACGAAGCAAAAATTGCATATTTAAAAACGATTTTATATTTGAGAAGAATAACAAAGCCCAAATTGTCAACATATATGATGATAGATTGCTAATTGTAAATGCACATGAGAGGGCCTTAAGCCAAAATTGTGATAATAGAGAAATTGTATTGAAAGATAACTTTTTGATAACACTCACAAATTGTAAAATTGAAATAGACAATGAAATTTTTGAAAATAGTAAAGTAGAATTTGCAGAAAAATTTCATTACCCTGTCAAAATGTTAAATCAGAGCTACAAAGATGATATAGTGTTTAAGGAAATACAGATTAAAAATGTTAAAAATTTGAAAGGAATTGAAGAACTGAAATACCATAACAATGTCTCGTATGGTATAAATGCATCGCTTCAAATTGGAAGTATATTTTTTCGTACTATGTTACGAAATATATATCCAAATTGAAAGAAATCGGCCTTAAAGTCAAAGCAATGGTTTGTGATCAGGGCTCTACAAATAGACGTTTGTATGATGAACTTTTGATTACTGAACACAAACCATTTTTTTACTTACTAATTATATTGAAACCAGTGATGGCGTCGCAAGTTTTGACGTAATTAAAGCGTTATTTGAAATAGATAAAAAAAATCCTAATTGTTTTTAAAATATGTCCGAGGCTTACAGAAGTTCATGTCTCACCCTCAAACTTCGAAAGAATTAATGTGTTACGCGCGGTTCAAACGCTGAGCAATTCGGTCGCTGCTGGAATTGATTTAGCAATAACTCATAATTTATTCAGCAAAAAACACTTTCATGCAATGAGTTACGCTAAAGACACCCAAGTTTTTGTCAATAAATGTAACGACTTATTTGATGAACTCGACGCAAAAACTCTTCCTTCCTTAAGTCCTCTATTAAGCGAGGTAGTTCAAATAAAATCCAAGGGTTTAAGAAGACCTTCTGATATATGCGTTCTTGGAAGATCTTTAAGTTCAAAGAACGGCAAAAAGTTTATAGAAATAAAATAATTTTTTGCATCGCATTTTCGCACCACTATATCTGCCATGTTGATGATGTCAGAAGAATTATTTGAGCAGGAAAAAGATTTAAATTTTATTTTATTCGGAAAGTTAAATCAGGATGCCTTAGAGAATTTTTTTTATAGAGTTCGTGCTAGTCAAGGCATAAATACCAACCCACCGCACATGAAAAAAAATACATTGTTGCACGGTTATCGTCCATGAAAATTCTAAGGCAAAGGTTTGAAAAGAGGGAATAATTGTGAGGACGATTTTGACGACAGTTTAGACTGATACAGACAGACAGAAGATAGTCACTTAGAGAGGCAAGTAAACGAAAATATTCATATAAAATCAGCGCATCCTACCCAAAAAGAAAATACTGCCGATGAAAGCGTAACTTTAGCCTTAATAGATTTTTATATTCCGGGCGAAAGTTGCGTTAGCGCAAAGGATAAAGCTGAAGTACAGGTGCAGCGATACTATACTGGCTATGGTATTTATGAAAAAGTCAAAAGTAAACTGCAGTGTGAAAGATGCACCGAATTTTTGACGAAGACACAACTATATCGCAACAACTATACCGAACCCTGTTCAAAGCAAAGAATTTTAAGGATGCAAGTGATCCCCGTCTTGTAAATCCGAAGGACAGGGTTTTCGAAGTGTGTTCGATGCAAATGAAGTGGTACACTCAGCTATTTCCTAATAACGCGCACAGGCTACATATACAAAACCGAAAAAGTCTTTCCTGAATGATTTTCTAGAACATATCCTTGTTTCGCTCACCACTTTACCTTATAATACTCCCAATCTTTAAAAACGAGATGTTGCGAGACACACTAGCTAGTCGACGGACGCATGCTAAAAGAAGCAAGTTGGCAAAATTTTAATTTGCAGCCTAGGGTCCTCTAAAACAATAAACGTCATTTCGTCGAGGTAAGAGAAATATTTCTTAAATATATCTCCATAACAAATCATTAATAATATTTGTATTTTTCTATATTTCTATATTTTTCTATATTTCCAGGTACTTAAGTCTAGATTTATTTTAGAACATTGGAAGTTTAATTTAATTATAATGGATTAAGCAGTGTTTAAGAATAGATTAGGTGTTATCATAGTTGAATTGTAACTAATTTTTACTTCCAGGAATCTTTTAGGTACTTAAACCTAAATCTTTTTTAAAGCATTGTAAGTTTAACTTAATCAAAATGAATTAAGGCGTGTTTTAGAGAAGAACAGGTGAATAGGCTTAGTTGAAGATTACTAAGTCGTGTGAGAAATTTTTAAAATTTCGCAATTCTTGTTCCAATTATTTAATATTTTATTTTGGGTATTGTATTATATGTATGTATAAACTAACCTTTTGTTGTTCTATTTTCAGTTCTTCTTTTGTTTCAAATTCATATACCATATACAACATATTTACATATGTATATAAAAACTGTAAAAAAAAATATGTGACTGAATAAAATATTACATATTTATATTTATAATTGTTGAAGCTTTTTAATGAATTGAATTGTTGGTAAAGATGTGGTAAGCTATTCAACTTTCATTCATGACCTAAGTTAACAAAACTCCAAATCCCATATACATACGTATATATATGTAAACAAACATCTTATCACCATATGCAACTACATATGTACATATTTCATTTCAACATTAGTAAGATCAATCAACCTTTGTATCCGAATTTATGAATGAACGAAGAAAAATAATTACATGTTAACATAATAAATGTTAACTCCTACATAAATATGTAAACACTTGTCAGCAACAATAAATTGGTACAACGGAAATGCAACTCGACTTTCACAGTATTTCCCATACCTGGAGCCAGACGCATCGTCAGCAAAAAGCTTATTTTCAATTGTGACGGAAGTCGATTACACCGTCAGCAAAAAGCTTATTTTCGATGGGAGCGGAAGTCTTCACACGCGCAGCCCAAATTGGCAAATTCAAGGAATCTGCCCAACAACATCAACAAGTGGCCGGTGCAAGCTAGCTTAGCTTTTAATTTAATTAATTTGTAAACTTTTAGTCTTAGTTTGGAGTTCGTAAATAAAGGTCTTACTCACCAAAAAAAATATTTTTTTGGATTCTTGTACTAAAGAATCCTTAACTGGCGCTCAACAAGGGGCCTGTGTTGTTATCGCGTAGTTGTCGTAAAAATTTCCTATAATAACGTGAAACTTAACAGTACTGCCAAAGTTTTAAAACGTTCATAACGCGAAAGTTAACAGTACCGCTAAAGTTTTTAAAGCTCATAACGCGTAAAAATACCACGGACCAATTCGCGGATAAAGAGAGAGAAAAAGACAGCAGGAGGTGATAAATCGGAAAAAAATACCGCTTTAATCATCAAGCAACAGTGATAGCAACAAGGGCCCGCCCAAGGAAATCGGGAAGAGTGTGCAGGAAAGGGCTGCTTAGTAGCCGCAGTAGCCGCAACAGCAAACGGAGGACGCTAGTCGTTAGCCGCACCAACCACTAGAACCACTAGATATGTCAGCAATTTGGATGTAAGTTTAAAAATATATTAATTTAACAATTGTTTTTGTTTTTATCGGCCTATTGATAAATGATTCAAGGTTCGATTTTCTACTTACTATTCCAAAAACAAAATACAATTTTTCAAATTTAGAAAAATTAAAAAATAACAATAATTATCATTAGAAAAAAATTATTGTTCTGGCCTTGAGCTCGAATCGAACCTTGAATAAATTAATTTAAGTGTTTGAGAATTGAAAAGAAAAAAATTAAAAATTGGTTAAGAATTTGTAAAATTAAGTGAAGAAAAAACAAAGATTAGAATAACAAAATAATCTCAAAATAAGGATTAGAGTAACTAAAATAATCTCAAATATATTTTAATAAGCATTAAAGTGAATAATTTTTCCCCCTGATTAAAATTAAGAAAGTGAATAATTTTTTCTAATAGTCATTAAAAGTGAATAATTTTTTCCCCTTTGATTAAAAATAAGAAAGTGGAAAATTATTTTTAAAAGTATTAAAATTGAATAATTTTCTTAGGGAAGCGAAATGGCTAATCTCGCAAACCTCATTCAACTCCAAGCTGTTGAAATAATGTCTATGTGAATGGTATGTCACGCATATTCGGGTAGGGGTGTGGCGCCTAGTTTTGGATTGTTAGGGTGCCGATCGTATTTGTTTTCTTTGCAAACTTTGCATAGCTTTGTGATTTTTTTGATTTTGTTTGCCATGGCGGTAAAATAGTATTTTCCTAATATTTGCAATCTGTTTTCTTTCTCATTCCTATGGGCACAGTTGTGTTCTATTATAATCCGGTTTTGATCTTCCGTATTTTTGATATCCTCCACAATTAGATGTGTGAATCGTATCTTATAATTAGCAAGGTGTAGGGAGAAACGGGTTGAATTTTTAGCATAGTAGGCTCCGTAGTTTTGATGCCATTTATTACCGAAGGATTCCGATGTTTCTTTAATATTGACTTTAGAGAATCCTCCGAAAATGTTCTTTCAGTAATAATGTGTCTATGGTAAAACTATTTCGGACCTATATGAAGATTCTGCACCTTCGTTGATAAAAATTTGGTTTTTGAAGACATTAATAGGTGTTTCTACAGAAGGTATTCAGTTTCCTGAGGAGATATCGCTACTATCGACCGTAATTGAATTTATATTTGCCATTGGAGGTCGTGGGAGGCAATCTGCAACTATGTTTGTGTTGCCGGGTTTGCATTATTTCGTGGTTGTATTCTTCTAGTTGCGCCTTCCATCGCTTCATTTTGGCATTGGTATTTTTGTTACGGAGGCAGAAAGTCAATGGTTGGTGGTCGGAAAATATTTTAGCTTTTTTGGATCTGCAAAGGAAACATCTGAGTGACTGCAGAGCCGAAATGATCGCCAGCATCTCTTTTTCATTGGAGAGCAAAAATTTCCTCTGCTCTGCTCAGCATATTGGCCTACCCTCATGGGAGAGTACGGCTCATCGGATACCAATATGTTCTCTTAGAACATCATTTAAAACGCGTTGGAAAATAGCTGGTGCGTTTCTTAAGCCGAACGGTAAGCGCGTGAACTCAAATTTCCCATTTGCGACTAAGAAGGCAGATTTTTCGATATCAGCCTCATTTAGGGCAATCTGGTGGAATCCACTGGTAATATCTGGAATGGGGTATTTATCTGGTATGGTTTCCTCGTTTAATTTACGATAATCGATTACCATACGATATTTTTTTTGACCAGAGGCGTCCTGTTTCTTAGGAACGATCCATACTGGAGAATTGTAGGGAGATTTTGATGGACGAATGATGCCATCATTCAGTAATTGATCAATTTGTTGGTCTATTTCCTTTTTAAACGGTTTTATTTAGGTTGACTTGACAGACTGCACGGCTGCAAGACCGTTGTGAACGAATTTCGTAATTAAAATTTTAGTAACTTATATATGATGAATACCAGCAAGACCGCGGAATACCAGCGCAGGCATTAGTACCGCATCGCGATTTTAATATTTGTCCCGTGATGCCATGTATGCATGCATTGAAACGATTTGATATATATGTGCGCATCGCGCTCGATATTGATACTTTTCGCACCTTCATATACAATAATCACAGATTTACCATGAAAAATGTCAAATATCGACAAGACGTTATGCGCACAATGAAGTCTGCATTCGATTCGAGACACAATTTTAACCGTTGACAAAAAGTATCGTGATTTATTTGTCAATGAAAGCTACGAAAAGAGCATCGATTACATATGCGATAACTACTTCTCTTTAACAACCATATTGGGTGACGTTCAGCGGCATTTTGAATCCTTTCGCAAAACTCTTGTCCATCTTCCGTTGCATGCATGCTGTGACATTCGTCCCGAGTACATAGTGTATAGTGAAGAGCGCGGTCTTGCAGGTTCTGTAGATTTGACGATGCGATTGCGTAACAATCCAAAACATTTACTCATATACGATTGGAAGACGTGTAAGAATATATTTCAGTCTTTCTTTAGAACGCAGCATCAGGGTGGCGGTTAGACAAATCAACTGCTGAACTATTTATGTCAATTGCATACATATGCAAATCTCATTCGGGAATACAACTCTGAATATACATTCGATTTGTTTGTAGTCAATATAACTCATGGTGATTTTTGTATATATAACGTTAAGGCTTTTTGACTATGTTCATGTATTGAAATTTATAATGGTTTTATTTCATCTTTAAATTTAATCTAATAGGGACGCCAATCTATATATCGTTAGCTTAATGTGAAAATGTGCTAAGTCAGCTTTTACGAATTTTACAGGAGACGAAAAAAATGAATAACTTTTGAAATAACCTTCTTTTTTCAAAACTGTGAATGAGGATACCTTAATTGAAATGCTTTTGAGTGTAGAAGCTTTGAAAAAGATAAATAAAAATCATGTATGCCAACCCAGCAGATATTTTATGACTTAGCACAATTTCCGCACTCATAACAAATTTTTTCTCCTAACTTAGCACTTTGTACTCAATATGTTTTCTCATCACTCCTCATCTTTAGTGATTGAAATAAAACACTAAAACTATATATTTCACAAAAAATACTATTTATTTGTCAAACTATTTCTAACGGTTCTGATCTGGACTCTTTTGCCGGATGGTGCGCAGACAATAATTTATATTTAAATTCAAGCAAATGCTGTGTTGTGTCTTATTCCATAAAGACAACTGCCACATACTTTATCTACAAACTAAATACTAAATATCTTAATCGTTGTCAAGAGAGTAAAGACTTGAGTGTAATTTTAACTCCAAACTCTCTTTTTCTAGTACCATTGACTTCGTTGTTACAACATTTTTTGCAATGGTTGGGTGAGTAGACGTAACACCAGTGACTTTAAGGACCCTATGACGTTGAAGGCACTTTATATATCCTTGGTCAGAACTCGTCTCGAATATTGCTCAATAATATGGAATCCTTTCTATGAATATAACTCCTATGAAATTGAGAGAGCTCAAAAATTTTTTACAAAAATTGCTTTACGTATGCTTCACTGGCCAGACTGCCAGCAGGTGCAAATTGCTTGGTCTTCAGGCTTTGCATGACAGAGCAACTTGAATCTCACTTATGCTTACCTATAATGTAATAAACGTTATCACGAATTTCTCTGATTTATCTAATTTGTTCAATCCATATATTCCAATGCGTGATCTTCGGCATAATAAATTATTTATCTAAATAACAAATAAAACGAATTATTTATCAATGTACCTGTAACTAGGACTACACATCTAGCAAATCGATTCAGTAGTTTTCTTAATTTTAATAACAACTTATATAAGTTTAAGCTTGAATTGTTTTCTATTTTTAACTAGTCTGTAACAAAGCATGTAGTTATCGACATGTAAGAATTGAAGTAGATCATGGTCAGCGCAAAGCATTTATCAAACACCAAAGGTATGTCTCAATTGTGTGAATCAAATTTCAAGGGGTTGTGTAGGCAACTCAGCGCAATATATAGCTTCTCCAACCCAATTGCCAACCTCACCTACCCGTGGCGAATTCTGTTTCATTGACAGCCGAGGCTCTGGCGACCCCAAGTTGTTCATGGAACTAGGGGGTGGGGAGGACGGTATGGCCTAGAAGGTTTAATGTGGTCATATAAATCGTTCCCGAGATGGTCGGACTAGTACCTTAATAGTGCTTTGTTACCGGAACGTACCGCATCTATATGCGGCAAAGGACTACCAACATCGGCCCAAAGCCTTCGGGGAGTGTCTTTATCGTTAATACAACAACAAAGCATGTACTTTTACACTGAATGAATAAAATAAGTAAATAAAATGCGCGCACAAAGAAATTACTAGTAATTCATATTGATATTACTGACTGGTTGACTTAGCACATTTTTTTGAACAGTTGACGACTTGGCACATTTACCCATCATTGCAAACAGCACGTAAAAATTAAAAATTAAAATATTTTTTTCTTGTGATCGATTTATTTTGAATTCATTATCAATGCATTAAAATACAATTTTTCAAAAAAAGTGACTTAGCACATTTTCACATTAAGCTAACGATATACTATTCGAACGCAATCGCGACGCATCTAATGATAAGCGTGAATATTATTTCAAATAGAATTGTTTATCGTTGTATTCTATTACCGTTGACAAAGATTAAAAAATTAACACCACGACAACTTCTACCATCAAAATATACCTTAACATACGCTTTTATATTAACATACGCTTTTATCGCTGATCCACTAACACCTACAACGTCAGTACGTGGCCCACAATCAACACGCAACTTAAAGTCAATAGAGAACAACAACCGCCTATTTGACACAAGAGTTATCAACGTTACCATGCTGATGAACTCTTTTAATTTATGCGGTTCCGAGAGTATAGAAAACTCAATTAAAATATAATAACATTTTTGTTTTATTTTATTTTAAGAATAAAACGTTTTAAAAACAATTCTACCTGTCTCATTTAATTCGTATCTAGGTATGGTTTTTTTAGTTACACCAATCTCGTTTCGCTCAATATCGAACGAGTTTCGTGTAAACGTCCTGTAACGGCAAATTGTAATGGACCATTTGAGGAGATGCCGGCAATAGCTTCTTTGGGTCTATTTATCCAGGCCTCGTCATAGTTAATACGGTATTTCTGTGTCAGTAGTTGATTTCCGCAGCTGACGGGTCGTGTGTAGATTTTCTTGTCTATTGTGTATATGAAATATGTACCGGTGAAGAGGAGGGTGTATGGTTCAATTTTTCCTTCGTATATAAAATGAAATCCATAACCCTTAAATGTTTCACTATGTTTCATATTTTGAAATCGTGTAGCTGACGGTAGAGGGTACATGGTGCGAAACGCCCTCTTGTTGTAGTATCTAGAAAGTTCACCAACATTCACACAAGCAATGGCACCATTGTAAATGCGATAATATCTCTCAAAACTTGTTGACATGAATGTCGGAATATATTGTATGGCATTACCCAAAACAATGTTAGCATCATAGTTGGGTATATTTACTTCAAAAACATACATCATTATATATAGTTGTAGCTCGTGTGGTATGTCTGGATGTTGTGTATATTTTCTACCCATCATATTGCCCATATTATAGGAGTCTGACTCAAGATATGGTAGATATACGGGAAAATTAAAATACGGAATACGTATACCGGCTAAATTTTCAACACTAGCACCTTTGCGATACGCTTCGCACATTTTCGCATTCGAATAGTTATTAAAATTGTCATTGATCATTTTCGTATTCAGTTTGTAGGCGGCCCTTTTTGTTTATCAATTCTTCAAGATATGGATTAGCGGCCATTAAATTTATATTTTCTTCAACGTAGTACATTTTATTAGAAAACTATCAGAAGTGTACAGGTTGTTTGCTAGTCCAGTAACGTATGACGAAGTGCAAGTATTTCGCTATTTATATTAATGCAAAATGTGCAACGAGGCGCGCGTACATACACATTTAAGAATAATTTCGATAACTTAAGGGTAAAAATGATATCATTTGTTATTGTTGCGGCGGCGGACGTCAAATATTAGTGTAAACATTATTTGTATATATGGTTTATATAAAAATGAATTGTTGATAGAATGCAATTTGCATTTTATCACGCCTTTAGTCTTTTCGATTGGACACTTGAGTACACAAAATTACAATGCAATTTATATTTATTTATGGTATGAAAATACAATAACGGATTCTACAACTAATAGAGCTATTATGGTGACTATTAATAATGATTTGATAATTAGTACCACTTGTGAAAATTCTATTAACCATATAAATAGGACAAATACTATAATTAAAGCTATTTGATACATCTTAAGATTGTCTGGATTGAATATAACGGATGTTAGATAGACAATCTTTTCGTCTCCTCTAGCATCGAATCGTGATCGTGTATCTCCTCCATCGCTATGTAATATTTCTGATGTTCTTTGTGACATTTTTAAACGTATTTATATGTATATATGTATATACATACGTAAAAATATATGTAGTCTAATTAATATAAATTATTCACGATATATTTTAAAAATCCATCCTTCGAATTTTTATTATTTCTAATTGTGTTAATAGTAGTAGCAATTCGTGTCTCAATTGATGCATGCGTTCACTTTCATATCCATGGGGAAATTTCTTGAGAAACGACTTAAAGTATCTAGTCGAGAATTTACTATTGTGATCTTCGTACATAGAATAGTAGAATATTTTTGGTTTTATATTTTTATTTATATAGATTCGTTTATATAATGGAGCAAGTTATCGAACAAAACACTCATAAAGTCTAACAAATAAACAATTGCACTTGTAGATTACACAATATTTGCGCATGCTCTTGACCAAAATAGTTGATAACATTTATCTATACGCGAATTTTGCACTTGTATGACATATGTTTCTGAGTGAATAACTCATGTAATACACTTAGTGCAAATAGTTTAAATAAAAGCACTCCATTAATAGTGACTACTTTCATTTTAGTTGTGTTTTTGAAATATGGCGTATACAACGGTAAATAGTATTAACAGCAATATAAACGCTGATGTCATTACAACTTTAAGCGAAAAGGAATTTCTACTTAAAGATATATTCAATAACGATTTGGACTATTATACGAAAAGCAATGTATTCTCCAAAATGTACGAAGATTCACAGGAATCGCAAATACCATTAACTTCAGTCATATATACGCCAAGTAGAAATTTTTTCGAAAACTCGAAGATTTACAAACAAATCAATAACAATAACAGAATCCTGACATGGTTGAAAAGCGTAACATACTTGTCCTTGAGTATGGTATAACGTCACAACTGGACTATTCGACACAGGTGCATAAATCAATTAACGAGTCACAAATACTCAATGATCTAATCTAAACAAGCGGTTGTATATCATCGGTATACACATGCATTCCGACAATATTCAAAAACGAATATAATGTCTCCACTTCAAATGAAGATAAAATAAATCTGTTTCGATTTGAAAACTCACCATTCAATCATAGACTCAATCTAATACGACAAAGAATCAACAATATATATATTTGTAATTATTCACAAATAAACTATCTAATATTTAATGATCTTAACAACAATGATTACATTTCAAGATTTGTGAAAAATACAATAAACATATCTCTAACCTATTGCATTGTAAGGATTTTATTTGTTGATGTTACATGCTGCTCCAACCCATACATGTCTACCAAAGATATGTATGTGTACATGTTGGGTTCGTTGACCTTTATTGTACACGACCATGTATAGAAATAGAAATCGTCTAGTATGACCGGGTATTCGGAACGATTAAAAAACGCATACATATGTACATTGTATATTGAATCGACAAGGTAGCGCGTTTCTGCATAGATATCGAAAATAGTCTCACCAATTAATTTAGCATATATTTTACATGTGTCTCCGTGTGAATTTGTCATTTCATATTTACGTATATGCGGCAATAGTTTTTGTTGATTTACCATACTACTACTGGTTTCGTTGACAACTTGAATGGCTTCGTCGTCATCACGTGCTTCACGTGCTTCTTTTAATTCTGTTAGAGTCTCGTCTTTGACAATTGTATAGTTTGTATTTAATGCAATTACATCGTACAAATTTTGTAAATAATCCTGCAGCCGATAAATCAATTGTTGATACACGATGGTGTACCCAATATGGAAATTTCTCCTGTACGTAAATATACAACTTTCAATGGATCATTCAAAAGTGGACAAAATTTTTGATTATTTCTCAACATTAGCTTTATAGAGGCCTTGTCTATTATTTGTTCAATCTTCCAGTCGTAATTTTTACCAATATATAAATAATCCTTAAGGAGTAGTGTTCCAATTACATACAATTACTTACTGCAATTCTTATAGAAATCAATATCTAATAGATAGATTTTTTGCTTTTCGTTCAAGTTTATATATATTGAATATGTACTATTCAATCGTATGTTGTGCATATTCATTATACTATTTTTACTATCATCATCATACAACAAATCTACCATTTGGGTTACGTGTGTGGGTTTTTTTGCCGGCTTTGTTTAATTTCATTGTTATTGTCTTGTGTACATCTTGTGAGACAGTTATTTCCGTCAAAGTACATATTAAACACGTGTTCGCACTCTTTCATAGACCATTCTGATGTTGTCAAACGTTCAAAATATACTCCAATATCTAGCTCTTTGTTCTCGCCGTTATCCATATTTTCTGTATATATACCCAAATACTGCTTGTAACGATTCATGGTAAAGTTACATACGTGTACATCATCACTTGTGGGAAAAACATCATTTTTCGTATTCAAGTCTAGTCTCTTGGTCTGTTCATTCCATATGAATGATTTTTTGTTAATATTTAACTTGATAAATGTTTGGTTTCTTAATTCGTTGCGTATCTCAGTGTTATTATCTTTTATTGGTACACATAGTATATTTTTGTTCTATGCTACCATTAGATATTGTTGGTGGCATTCCAGTGGCAAATATTATCTTTTCCCATTGCATCAATCATGGCTGTTTCTCAGTGACAGCATGCAATATACGGAAATCGACGCAAAGCCTATCCTCTCCGTTTGACTTTCGCACCAAAACAATAGGTGATGTATACAGCGATTTCGACTCACGAATTATTCCTAAGCTAAGTAATTCCTGCATTGTATGCATGAAACGGGTGAAATAAGTCTTGAAGTCATCATTGAATCCAATATCTTTGTTCATTATCGAGAAATAATATAATTCGAAATTTAAAGATTTATTAATTTTCACACATTTCAAATCGACATCGCCAACATTGTTTGCTGAAATTATATCACAACTATCTATACTGAGGTGTTGAAATATTTTGTTCAACTCTTCGCGCATGCTATTCTCTGTCGCGATATAGATTTTTTTGCGGTTGGTGGCGCTGTTATCATTATTGTATTCATCATAATCATTATTATTATCTAAAGGTCCACGCCTAACAATGTCGATATTTTGTAACGTGAAATTGTTTATAAAACACACCGATTGTAATTCCTTTAGGTAGATAATATTCTGTGTTATACGTTTCCAGGACGTCGGTGGTGTTGCCATTATCATAACACATGCCGGGAGTAAGGGTGGCGTTTTAGTAACATCGCGTATCAAGTATTTTATCGATTTGGCCGTGCACAATAGATTACGTGCCGAAAATACATATGTTTTGTAAAATAATGTAGGATTAAAATTTACCGACTCTTTACTTAGGCAAAATTTTCTATATTTTCGCATATAAATTATATTCAATTGTTTTTTCATCGAATTTGGTAGTGCATTTGTAATATCCGTAGACATCATATACATTCGTACAAATACACTCTTATCGAGTATGCCCAATGAGAGCACATACAAAACTTGTTTTGAGTTCATTTCAAGTATTGTCGGTTGTCGAACTGTGATTCATGTTGGAAAATTAGAAAATTTGGCGTAAATATCTGTGATATATTGAGCTGCGACAGCTCATCTATTTCGTAAATCTGATCTTCTCTTCCTCGGTATATCCAAAGTGTGAAATTTCACCAAAATTCAATGTATTATTCTCATTAGATACACATCGACTAGTATTATTTGTAATATTCATAATGGCTGTCTTTGTATTTTTCGGCCCTTTGCCATCAAATGTGACAATGAAATTTGGCGACAATAATTTTATAAACATATTCAGTAAACGCAACGGTTGTGACATCGTGTCTTACTGCTGGGACATTTGATAAAAGAGTACACTATCATCACAGGCAATATAGAGACGCTTCAACAAATTGGAAATGTGATTGTTGCATTCATTATCCTGTTCTTGTACGTCGTCGTTCTCATCGTTGTTTTCGTCACCTCCACAACTAGATACAGCTCGGACTGTACATTGATATCGTCTAACCATACAAGAAAGCGAATAATCAATGCCTTTGTTTTGTCTGTGGTACCCTTGAAGGTAACAATATAGAATATATCGTGGAAAATATGTTTAGAAGTCACATTTATGCCTACACCTATATTCTCGCAGTCACTCTTCCAGCTAATCATTTCGTAATAAAGATGGTCAATGCCGCGCAAACAATAGAACGGAGTCGCAAGGATATTCGAAGTAAATTTATATTTCTTTTTCCAAAAATACGTGTATCTACGCAAAGCAAATTATCGAGCATATATGGTCCATCGATTGATTGTGGCAAAATCTTGGGTGATGATATTAGACTTGTATAATTGAGCCACTCGTTGGCTGTTACATTCATTTTTGTCCTATTCTATTCAGAGTAATCCCTTATTTGTTTTTTTGTCAAATTTGTGTACAAGTTGTATAAATGAGCATACTGTCCACTTCTGCACAAAATATATTTATTGATACAATCCAAAAATAGCATTTGGCTCTGTAGTTCGTCTATCTAATGACGATTTCGACGAAATACGTCGCTATATAAATAACGAACACAACCATAATGTGTGTCGAGGATAATGTATCGCATGTCCATATTTATTGTTTAACTTATATAAATTTTTATATCTATATGTAAGTTAACACGCTGCGGCACCCAACATATTCCATTCCCACACGTGCCACATAATTGCAGTTATACCATTTTGCAAACCAAAACCCTAATTCAAGATATTTCACCATATACACCTGTGGGAAACCAAGTTCATGATTAGTACCACATACTAATTGTTACGCAATAAGAATTATACCAACAGGGACAGACAGTAGCGTCAGCAAATTATGTTTCACACGATTTTGAAATACTTGCACATGCCCCCAGTGCATGTCAACCGTGAGAAGCTAGGGCGTAAGCCAGCGTACCAAATACTGCGCACTCCAAGGCAGCAGAGCAACAAGTCTATAAAAGGAAGCAGCGCGTATCAAAGTGGCAGTTGCATCGTGGACTACTAACCCGCTTGTTCTATTTCAATAAATTACTGTAAATCTAACTTTTCTGTGTTTCATTGCAGGGCAAGTTGGACCTTAAATTTTTTTATTGTTCAAGGACCTTCATTCCTTTACTGGCGCCCGAGCAGGGATCAGTAGTGAAGTGAATTGGAGTGAAGGATAATCAAGTGAAAAAATTACTAAATTAAAGCCATATTTAAAAAGGGAATTAAAAGCCAATAAGTGAAAGAAAAATATTAGCTAAATAAAGGCTATAAATTAGAGTGAATAATTAAATGCTAATCCTGGTTACGTGAGTAATATTTCTTTTTGTTTCCATATTTCTTCTCTTTCGTCTTCCAGAATGGATTCACTCCAGCTTACAGTTACAAATTTGACAGGTGCCGTGAATGCACTTATGGACCAAATAAATTGTCTGGAGAGGCGTGTATCGTGCTTGGACACAATCCAAAGCAGAATTGCTTCGATAGAAGCTGCTACCCCAGAGCGAGAAGCTCCAGTTCAACCCCGAGCTCCAGCAACTGAGGCGGAATTAAAGGATATCTCGAGGCTTCCGGACTCCGTAAAAGAGTTACAAATTTTTAATGGTAATCCAACGATGTTTGTGCCCATCTATTGGGTAATTTTACAACACGTTCGCCAAAGGATACGAGGGCCCGCCGATACTGCCCTCGTATCCTATAGTATTTTTGACAATGACAGGGACGCCATGAAAGAATGTCTATCACTCCATTATACGGACAAACGTGACATTTGCACCTTGGAGTACTGACTCCACCAACTCTCTCAAAGGGATTAATGGCTCGATGACTTCTTCGGAGCAGTGAATCACCAATTTACTCTAATAATTAATAAACTTAAAACTGAGAAATATTCTCCGGAGACAGTGCGGGTACTTATAGACACGTACAGGAGCCGCGCGCTGGATGTGTTCATCGGCGGATTGAATGGGGATCTCTCGAAGATGCTCCTGGTTCAGCGTCCAAAGACTCTGCCCGAGGCATATTCAAGGTGCCTCGAATTACAAAATACAAACTTAAGAAATTACACGGTGCATACTACGCAATACAATAATCGCATCATCGAACAAATGAACACCATGCCAGAACGCATGCGTAGCCTAGAGGGCAACAAGGCACCTCCGCTACCACCTAGGACGACATATCGTCCCCAGGAGCGTCGATTTGAAAAACGAGGTGGTGTAGTATCGCGTGGAATTCACCCCATTTCAAACACGCTTAACATTACAAACGCTATTTCATTGAGTGTGGCGGCCACCGTGGTGTGATGGTAGCGTGCTCCGCCTATCACACCGTATGCCCTGGGTTCAACTCCCGGGCAAAGCAACATCAAAATTTTAGAAATAAGATTTTTCAATTAGAAGAAAATTTTTCTAAGCGGGGTCGCCCCTCGGCAGTGTTTGGCAAGCGCTCCGGGTGTATTTCTGCCATGAAAACCTCTCAGTGAAAACTCATCTGCCTTGCAGATGCCGTTCGGAGTCGGCATAAAACATGTAGGTCCCGTCCGGCCAATTTGTAGGGAAAAATCAAGAGGAGCACGACGCAAATTGGAAGAGAAGCTCGGCCTTAGATCTCTTCGGAGGTTATCGCGCCTTACATTTATTTTTTTTTTTTTTTTATTTCATTGACCCAGGTGACTACCATAAGTTCATTCCCTTTCACTAAGTAACCTAATGCATTAATGCGTCATACCCAAATTGCTCAAGTAGGAATCATATCGACAATATGTAGGTCAATATAATAATTCGCTGATAACGCATTTTTTACTATTGAATGTAAGAATGCATATATGTATAGGTTAAGAACTTTTGTATAAAATAGAAAGTATTCACGAATAAAAAAAATTCTGATGTCTGCGGTGAGCATAAGCGCTACTGAACTTATACTTTTGTTTAACTTTACTATCAACACACTACATGGCGATCCTGCCAGTCTAGATTAAAATCTGCAAAACTGCAAAAAATTATCTAACTGAACAGAGATCCTGCCAGTTTAACAAGTTTCTTTTAAAGTATAAAAATAAGAGCCACAAACTGGCTAGAGGATATTCCACGGATAACAACAATAAATGGCAACACATTACTTTAGCAACATAATGGATGGTATATAAAATGAAATTTGTCATGCATAAGGAGGTGGAATATTGATGGAAAATTATGACTAGCGGCATAGTTGAGAAAACATTACCAGCCATCAACATAAACATATTATCTAGCCTTGTACATGGCCAGATATAACCAGACATGAAGAAAAACTGGCAGCAAGTTGGAAACAATTAATATAAGTATATTTTAATCATTAGAATATATTGAGCGGCCCTGTGACGCTTCACCATTGGCAAAAATTATATTTTTGCCTATGACTTTTTTAGCAAAAAAAATATATGTAAAAATTTAAACAGAAAAAGAATCAATTAAACGTAAAATAAATAAAAGTTCTATATTTAAGTAAATTGGAATGCTTAGGACAATTTTTAAAATAGTCAGTTAACTTCCGACAGTTTCAATTATCCCTTTGTTAGGAATAAAATAACCAGGGAGGATAAATCCCGTAGGACATTCTATACATTTTTTTTCACTCTGTTAAAATGCAAAGGGACTGCTCAGACTTTCCCATCCAATGGTGGGACGAAAATACCCTACCCCTAGGGACCTACAAAAGGAATTAGAAGGCTTAAAGAAATGGTGGAAAATAATAGGAATGGAAAGGGAACCCACAATAGAAGACATAATAAACCCCACAACCAGAGTAGAGGAAATAATGCGAATGATGAGGAGAGTGTTCCCCGAAAATGCCAAATGTTAAGTTATAGTAACATCTAAAAAATTTTTGACTATGACAAAAAAAAATTGTTTAATATTTTATAAACTACATTAAGCTAATAAACCTAAAAAAAATTGTTTTTCCTAATTAAAAATATTTTAAGAAATATTTTAGAATAACAACTTTTATAATACAAAAGTTATAAATAAAATGGAGTACCTAGGATAAAAGAAAAAAACATCAAAGAAATTTTATTGGAATTTAAATCCTTACTTACTGAAATAAGAAAGTAATTACAGAATTTTCAAAATGTATTAGTGGGCAAAAATAGCCCAAGGCATTATGATAGCCATAGCTGGCTACGAACTAGGGAAAGAAAACCCTGAAACATCAGATAACAGACTTGTAAAATACGAGCCACCAGCTGAACCAGAACCAAGAACTACTCCAAACATTCCAGATGTTTGGCTAGCAGTTTTAATCTGCGTTATCACGCTATTAGTAATCGCAATAGCCACTATAATCAGAAACTATGTATATGAAATTCAAATATAGCCAACTGAAAAACGTGCAACAGCGCGTCTAAAAATTTCCTTTTTCTCCTTCTCAAATTTCCAAACTCAAAGCCGAGGAAGAGCAATAAATACTTCAAGTAAATTTCAAAATGTAAAAATCGACAGCAAAAGCATCTTCGTGACTCCTGCCTAAAATCAGTAGCAAATAAAGAACTTGCATAATTCCGTTGAATGCTCCTGACAAAGATGGTCAGGAAGCAATAGGAAATTCTAGGACAGTGGAAGTAAGCCAAACCTAACGAAAAAAAAAATACAAAAATTTTACAACCAGCCAATATCAACAACAAAAATGAAGAAAAGTCACAAAGAGAATATATATATATATATATATGTTAAAGCGCTATACAAATTTTCAGCAATAAGACATGTCGCGCTCCTAAAAATGGTAGCGTAAGAAATACAAGCAACCTGATTGTAGATGATAAAATTGACTTAGGACAATTACTTATCAGGCTGTACACACATTGTACAAATGCCGGCAATACAGGACTTGATATTTATAAGGAAAACACAGTTGTCCTAAGGGACAAATTGGTGAAAAATAATTGAATATTTACTCGAGTAGGGAAATTTAAAATAATAATTGATAGTTCTTTAAGATCAAATAATTGCATTAACCAAAGAGGTTGTGCATGTGACAAATCCCGGAATAAAAATAAAAATAATTCTTCATAAAAGTCATGATGATTCTGTCCTGGTGACCGCCGCAGAAATCGCATGACATACAAGATCAAATAAATTGCTGGAATATATGAAAATATCACAAACATAAAAAGATCACGTAAAGATACGAAAAACTTTTGCATCCACTGTACCTTCCGTTTACCCGTTAATTTAAACTACTATGCTCTCCCATAAATCACAACCCCAAATTTTTTTTTTGGCACAATGAGTGTCCTTAGTTAAGTAGAACCCGACCAACAATGAAACTCTTTTTAATACAAAAATCAATCACCTTTAGTTATTAGAGATTAATATAAATATTTAGGCACCTGGGTCCCCTTTAAGAGAACCTCACAATTCAAGAGGTCATAACCGTACAGAAAAGAAAAAAATATAAATAATATACTTTACTTTAACCACCAATAGCGATAAGTGTGAGTTGTTTCCGTTAGGAACCCTAGCTTTTAGAAAGATTACAATTTTAGGAAAAGTACTTTTACTCTAGCCACAGTAGAATATGAAATACTAATAGGAAAATATCTTTTATTCTAAATAGAATAGAATATAGTAATACAAAATATTTTTACTTCAACCCACAGTAGAATAGAAATAGTAACAGGACAAATTTTTACTTTAACCTACACATATAATTCATAAGAATAGGCTTAAATACATTGATAACTTAAAGGAAATAATCTAAAAATAAACATTCCAATTTACTCAGTTATTTAATAATAATTTGTATCTAAGCAAATGAAAACAAAATTTTTTTTCTCAGCTTCATATTTGTATATAAATATTAGAAAATAATTTCTAGAAGACAAGCGGATTTTAAGTGGATGCACACATTTAAAATCCGACTGTGTAATAAGTCAAATAAGTAAAATAAGTAAATAAGTAAAATACCACTTAATACAAAACATTATTCATAATCACAAGAACATAACCATAAAAATGTACATATATATATGATACTTCAAAAAAAAAAAAACCACAAACAAAAGAACAATAGAACAAAGATTTGTCACACATAATCGTAAGCACTCAACCACAACAAAAAAAAAAAAAAACAAAAATTTTGCACAAAGAGAAAAAATGTAAGCAAAATTACTCATTATAGTAAATACACAAATAAAATAGAAAAAATCAGCTTATTATGAAAAAGCGAGAATGAGCATACCGGGCACTGTACGTAAAGCAAATGCAAACGAATAAAAGCAAAAAGAAAACATACATACACATAATATCAAGTTACCACAATGACATAAATTACAACTGAATGCAAAAAAAAATTTGTATTTGGTAACACCAAGCAAGTTGCTCATTCAACGAAAAATGAAACAACACGGCACACTTATCACTGTGACATTAGAGTGACCGTCTATAATTAAGCATAAAATTATATACGCTCACTTAAAAGGCCGATGGTGTAGTATCGCGTGGAATTCACCCCATTTCAAACACGCTTAACATTACAAACGCTCGTTCATTGACCCAGGTAACTAATAAGTTCATTCGCTTTCACAAAGTCACCTAATGCATTAATACGTCATACCCAAATTGCTCAAGTAGGAATCATATTGACAATATGTACGTCAATATAATAATTCGCTGATAAAGCATTTTTTACTATTGAGTCATGCACCTCTTGTATGTAATTATTAATGTAAGAATGTATATATGTATAGGTTAAGAACTTTTGTATAAACTAGAAAGTATTCACGAATAAAAAAAAATCTGATGTCTGCGCTCAGCATAAGCGCTACTGAACTTATACTTTTGTTTAACTTTACTATCAACACACTAAAGTGGATACACTTACCAAAACGAGATCCTCCAACAACCTCTCAGCCACCCATCGAGAAATGGACGTAGACCAATCTACCCAGTCCCGTAAGGTAAATTACATGAATAGACCAAATCCTTTTAAACGAGGTGCAAAGTCAGACAATCTTCCGCGGAAACAGCATAAGCTGTTCAACATAGAAACAGAAATCACCAAGGACGAAGTGAATAACTACCTACAGAAGGCACAAGATGCACAGGAGAATTTTTTATCCGACGGCCACCTAGTGTACCTTACATAGAGTACGTACTCCCTGACGGCCGCATCCTAGATTTTCTCATCGACACAGGTGCCAATAAAAATTTCATCTGCCGAACGGTCGTAAAGCAAGGTAATCCGGGCGAAAACCCTTTCTCCGTAAAATCAGCTGGGGGAAATATTCTCATAAAAGAAAAAATTAATTTAAGACTATTTAAAGACATAAGTAATGACTCTGAGACAACATTCTTTGTGCTCCCAGGACTGACGTCATTTGACGGGATCATATGAGACGACACACTTAGGGATATAGGCGCTATAGTTGATAGGAAATCGAACATCCTGAAAGTAAACAAATACAAAATTCCATTGAAAACTCGCACATCTACACAAGTGAATTATACGTTGTCTAAAGATCTCCCTCCTGAGACAGAAGGGAAATTGTGTAACCTCATTGATAAATTTAGCGATCTTTTCTTACCCCTTAACGGGACGGAATTAGTAGACACTTGCTGAAATCAAGACAACAACCCCCGAACCCATTTATAGCAAATGCTATCCCTATCCTTCTTGTATGAGGGAAGAGGTCGACCGACAAGTGTACGAGTTGTTAGAAGAAGGAGTTATCCGACCATCCAAGAGCCCATATAAATCTCCTATTTGGGTGGTTCCTAAGAAACCTAAGCCTAATGGGGAGAAACAGTACCGAATGGTGATAGCGTACAAAGGAATTAACGCTGTAACGATCACTGAGACCTACCCTATTCCGGATATAAACGCCACCTTGTGTAGTCTTGGCAACTCTCGCTACATCACAACCATTGATTTGACTTCTGTTATCTGTCAAATCCCTATGAAGGAATCCGACATACCAAAAACTGCTTTCTCAACGATGAACGGAAAGTATGAGTTTTTGAGATTGCTTTTCGGCCTTAAAAACGCACCGGCCATTTTTCAACGCATGATCGACGACGTATTGAAACAATATATCGGCAAAATCTGCTATGTTTACATAGACGATGTCATCGTTTTTGGTAAGGATGTTGATGATCATTTGAAGAATGCCGAAATGGTATTTTCTCAATTGCTACGATCCAATCCTAAAGTGAATTTAGAAAAAACAAATTTCCTGCAGACTGAGGTTGAATTTTTAGAGTACATCATCACTCCCGGAGGAGTTCGTCCCGATCCAAAAAAGGTCGAGGCCATGAACTCAGTTTTGCCACCATGCAATTTGAAGGATCTAAAAAGTGTTTTGGGATTGACGTCATACTATCGGAAGTTCATTCGGGACTATGCCAAAATAGCTAAGCCATTAACAAACCTAACGCAAACCTTGTGCAGAATTAGGCCAGTGCATCAAGGAAGGTAGCAATACAACTTGACAGCGCTGCTTTGCAAGCTTTTAATGACCTGAATCGTTTGCTGACCTCCGCCGATGTTCTGTCATTTCCTGGTTTCGGCAAGCCTTTAACCTAACAACTGACGCATCGAACTACGCAATTGGTGCAGTTCTATCACAGGGGGATATAGGTACGGATAAACCAATTGCATATATTTCTCGTTCCCTAAACCAGACTGAAGAAAACTACTCCACCAACGAAAAGGAGATGTTGGCTATTGTATGGGCATTAAACAATTTGAGATCGTATTTGTACGGTACCAAAAAGATAAGGATATATACTGATCATCAACCTTTAACCTTCTCCTTAAGCTGCCGCAATTATAATGCGAAATTAAAAAGGTGGAAGGCACGAATCGACGAGTATAATTGCGAAATAATTCATAAGCCAGGGAAGGCTAATGTGATTGCCAATGTTCTTTCACGTCTGAAGACCGAATTAAACGCTTTAACAGATTCTGTGGTGGCTCAACCGTCTGGAAGCGAAATTGGAAACAGTGATGAGGATGCTGCATCGGAAGCAACGATGCACTCCGCTGAACAAGATAATTCCGATCTGGTACCGCATGTAGAGGTACCCATAAACCTCTTTCGGAATCAGTTGATATATAGGGTAGGTCAAGAATCTCGATGCCATCAGCAACCGCATCAGGGTTACCGCAGATATTTTATTTCTTTACCAAACATCGATAGATCGAACCTCATTCCAATTCTTAAGGAATGCCTTAATCCTAATGTCATAAATGGAATAAAAATCCCTGAGGAATTTATCCAACTGTTGCAAAACATGTATACGGATAATTTCCACAGGTACAAAATTTTCAATATAATCCAGGAAGAGCATCGCAGAGCACACAGGAATCCGAAAGAAAATCGGGTACAGGTTTTAGAAAAATACTACTTCCCAGGTATGTCAAAACAAATTAGGGATTACGTTAAGCAGTGCGAAGTCTACAAGCTTAACAAATATGACAGGCATCCGGCTAAGCCTCATCTCCAACCGACACCGATTCCCAGCCACCCATGTGAGATCATCGAAATGGATATTTTTGAAATCGAAAAACAAAAGTTCCTTAGTTGGGTAGACAAATTTTCGAAATTTGCCAAACTGTTCCCTATCAAGAATAAGTCGTCCATTTATATCTGAAAGAAACTTACCGATGTTTTACATTATTTTTCCGTGCCAAAAACCTTGGTCATGGACAACGAGAGGGGATTCCTAACACCGCTCGTTCTCAATTACATTAGGTCTCTCGGGATTGAAATCTACCAGACGCCTACACAACGGAGCGAGACCAATGGCCAGGTGGAAAGGCTACATTCGATTCCCCCAAAATGATCTTCTGCTTACTTGCGTGAAGTCATCCGTGCCATGAGTGGGTCGTTTGCAATTATAAACGCTTACGAATAAAAGGGATCACCGCGGACCTTCCATAGTCAAGTTAACACCTATATTCCAATGCAAATGAAAAAATATGCGTCACAAAATATAAATTGCAAAATAAATGCAAGTATAAGCTGCGAAAAAGGCGGCAAACATGTGTAAAAAGAAACGCCAAAATAAAAAAAAGGAAAAAAAAGAGAAAAATAAAGAAAAAATATAATAAAAAAAAGGGGGAATGGAGATTCTCTCTCAAAAAAAAAAGGAAAGACAAAGGAAAAGAAAAAAATTATTTTGCATGAAATTTACTAACAAATTTACAATTCTAAATTTTTCCATAACCAATAACAGTAGTCGAATTAGAAACTTGCAACTAATATAGCCAACTACTTCACTACTGCGTTCCCAACTAATGGAAATAGAAAAACCTTTTTAACATAATAGACTTCACCAGCTTTTACTAATTTCACCTTCCACTATGCAACTCGAATTAGGATAATTTCCTAGAATATTCTTAAGAAATTTATTGTATGAATGAATGACTGTTTGAAATTTCATAGACTAGCTTAGCAAAATAGACACTAAGATGATACAATTTTTACTAACATCACTATAATTCATAGCATCTGCCTCTGCGCAACCGCGCACTCTTATGAGATATTTAAAATAGACTCACCATTGGCTTCTATACGATATGGATACGGTTGGATCATCGATGGACACTTTAAGCTCATTCACATAATAGATCTGGAGCGCTATGACTTGGCAACGGCTCAACTGGAGCGTTCATTAATCAACCTCAATGAAACAACAGCAACAACGGAGGTACTACTGTTCCAACTAAATAGAATTCACATGCACTTAAACGAGCTAAGAGGGCACAACTTTGCGAGATCGATGCGATCCATTAACTGGATAGGGTCTGCCTGGAAATGGGTAGCGGGATCACCAGATGCCAACGACTGGGATAAGGTCCTCAGCAACGAGAGATCCCTTAATCAAAATAATAACAGACAATACAAGGTAAACAACGCAATCTTCAAGAAAACTAACGAATTATTGCAGAAGCTAAACACCATTGTGACGATCACAAATGACGTCGTTGAGCGGAGAACTAGGGAAAGGCTCGAACAGGATGACCAAAACAAAATTACCATTCTGAAGGAAGATATAAACGAGCTGATACGCGCCTGCCAAATGGCCAAGGCTGGCATCGTCAACAGCAATCTTTTAAGCAAGGAAGAAGTTAACCAGCTTGTTGGCGAGATCGACATCCTTCCATACAGTAATGCCATCGAAGCCATCGAGTATAGTAAACCCTCGATCGACATCCTTCCATACAGTAATGCCATCGAAGCCATCGAGTATAGTAAACCCTCGATCTACACTAACAACACGCTATTGCTGTATGTTTTATCTCTACCTAAAGTCACAGAAGAAAGATTCAACCACCTTATGACACGAGCTAATATTCGAAGGGGCCATCGAATAGAATTGGCCTACAAAACTATCCCTATAAGCAAACGGGAGACGTATGGCATAAAGGGAGATTGTTTGCACCTATCCTCTGCAATGGTATGCGAAAGGAAATCCTTGGAATTGTTACCGGAGGCCGGTTGTTTGGCGCGCCTTCTCAAGGTCGGAGAAACAAGTTGCCCTTACTTAACAAGCAACGCATCCACCATCGAAATAATCAAAGAGGATACAATTTTCCTGGACAATTTCGTTGGCACCATAAGTTCAGGTAAACCACTGCTAATCTCAACGGATCCTATATTCTCCAGGTAGACAATGAGACGGTAGTGATCAGCAACCAGACATATTCAAGCATTACCAACTCAGGAGTTCAGGTGCTCCCACCAATCCTAACTAGTGTCACGAACCACATCATGGCTTAAAACCTCGATCTGGTACATGGAATGGCAATAGGCAACTTGAAAATATTGAAACTCCTTACGTATGAGATGAATTGGTTCATGCTATCCGAGGGATCAGGACTACTACTACTTATGATACTAATTTGCAGCAAGGATCCACTTACCCGAAATAAAAATCGAAAAACGACTTAGTCGAAGGATCGAGAAACCCCCTTCGCCATCTAATCTGCGGGACGCAAATATTTAAAGGGAGAGGAGTTAACACGCTGCGGCACCCAACATATTCCATTCCCACACTCTACCTGTACACGTGCCGCTGTATCAGCATAATTGCAGTCATACCATTTTGCAACCCAACACCCTAATTCAAGGCCAATGATATTTCACCATATACACCTGTGGGAAACCAAGGTCATGATTAGCACCACGTACTAATTGTTACGCAATAAGAATTATACCAACAGGGCCAGACAGTAGCGTCAACAAATTATGTTTCACACGATTGTGAAATACTTGCACATGCCCTCAGTGCATGTCAAGCCAGCGTACTAAATACTGCGCACCCCAAGGCAGCAGAGCAACAAGTCCATAAAAGGAGGCAGCGCGCATCAAAGTGACAGCTGCATCGTGGACTACTAACCCACTTGTTCTATTTCAATAAATTACTGTAAATCTAACTTTTCTGTGTTTCATTGCAGGGCAAGTTGGCCCTTTAATTTTTTTATTGTTCAAGGACCTTCAGTCCTTTACTTGTATATGTGAATATGCAATATGGCAACAAAATTCATGTCTTTAATTGTTCTCTACAATTATGTTCAATTAGAAGATTTTGACAAACAAATACATTTAATATTTTTAATAAATTATTATCCACAGTTAATATTAAATGAGACAAATTCACTATTAAAGTCTGCACGAATACAAAAACCATTTTTACTCAAAGAACAAATACAGTTGTTAAATCCCGATTTCGATAGGACTCATATTGTGACACCATCCATTAATGATCTTGAACAATCGATTGACACAAAGGTCGAAAAAATCATGAAAATTGATATAAAATTATTGAAATTCATCAACTCTGTACCCGATTGTGTCCAAAAGAATTCCTATCAATTACCCAAAAACGTAGATGTACCGTATTTGGTGCGCGAATACAACACATACAAGGAGGAACATATAGTGGCTAAACTATCCAAAACACTAGGACTATACGATTTGTTCGAATCCAATGACTCATTTGTGGAAGCTCCCAAACTAAGACAAGTCATCTTTAATAATGATGTCTATTCGACACGTATACCAGAGAATATCGACATCAATGTACTAACAGATAGTGATCCACAATTGAACCACGACTATATTCTTTTGGTAGATTTTTTTAATAAATTTTTTCAAAATAAAAACATACGTTCTATGATGGACGTGAAATCGACAAGTATTCCACAAGAATTGCTCACCTCCGGTTACGAAATACGTCAAGTATTGTACACAATGCAGTCTGTGTTTTCGCGCAATCCGAGAATCAATCGCGAAATTAACGCATTTCTTCAAGCAGGAGCAGGAGGAGACGACGACAATATGACCACAGACCAAGATGAGAGTGTACTCTCATCAAAGCGTCCCACATTGATCAACAAATCGTTATGTGAGAGTAAAAAATATGCCTACAACCTTATGATACTACTCGTATATTTGATTTCAATAGAGGAGAATAATGATGATGACGAAATCAATAAAGATGTTATGCCGCGATTTGTAGAAGAGTATCGAAATCAGTTTATTTTGGTACTCAATCGAATGATTGAACAAGTCGAATTTATCAATGTACAAAATTATATACTCTACACTGCCCCTGATTACTGCCCCTGATTGATATATCAAATATGAAAGTACAAAAGAGTCCCATTACTCACCTGTTATATATAATTCAGCATAAGCTAAATTTTACACCGTTTCTCTACAATTCTGATTAATAATAATATAAGATATATTATATAAAATTTTATTATAATAAACCAAACATAAAAATGGATTACCTAAACTATATGATTATCACACTTGTTATAATTTTAAAAGTGGAAATTATATGGCTCCTTTCATCACAAAGTAGCGGCAGCAGTAAGAAAAAGACAAACAATGCCACTGATGGGGACACCACTGCAAATGCAAACAGTACGGAAAACTGATCTGGCTCTTCGAAAAACAAATAAATTCTGTCTAATCTATGTTTATATATATTTTGTAAATAAGTTAATATAAGAATAAAGATGAATTTTCTGATATACAATACCGATAGTAGGGGAATTTTTAATTCTTTGACAAAATCATGGCTCTTCTGGATTATGGTTATATTGGTGGTTGTTTTGATATTTGTCATAATCTTATGATCGAATAAAAATCTACAACAAAAAATAAATCTAAAGGGACTATTCACTTCCGATGATACAAGTCAAAACACTAGTTCAGCAATGGCAATAAACGATGACGAAAAAATGAACTTCATCTCAGAACAAATTGTGAACGAAATTAATACAGAAAACAACAATATCAACAATGGTAATGTTCCCAATTTTAACAAATTTATAGACGACGACTTGGATTCGGAACTAGAAAAGGGCATTCAATTTTTGGGCAGTGCATCTGAAACAGATAAACATGTCAAACCATTTTACAGTATGTCGTCAAAGAAGAACAACATTTTCAAAATATTTGATGATGCAGAATTGGAGAATGTCAACTTTAAAATAGAACTAAAGGATTTGTCAAAGATTATTTCATCATCGTCGTCGTCAAATATGGTCGATGAGATGAAAATCTACAATCAACATCGACAGTGTATACTCAAATTTGTCCTCGATACCAAAACGATCAAGATAAGTTCAATTTTACCATTTTTCGATGATATCACTCTTCAGCTAGAGGAAACAACACGACTACTTGCTTTCACCAAAACCTCAAATAAGATATTTGTTGATAACAAGCAAATTGCCACTCTAAATATATATGATAAGAATACATTCTTTTATATAACATCTCCTATAATTAAGGAGCTACAATATGGTGATGTAAAATTTATTTCCGATGTCACAAAACTCATCCCAGAAGCATATGCTGACAATATGCGTCCTTCGAATGCTCTATTTGTTGCAATTATTGCCGTTATAGTTATTTTACTTGTAGCACTTTTATGGTGGATAATTACGGTATTTATTAAGAAAACCAACAGAAATGTTTTAGCTGACCCGGCTATCATAAACCCAACATTTATTTAATAAAATATTTTTTATTTGTCGAAATAATGCCATTTTTAGTTTTACGCATTTCTTTGTACTTCAATATCATATCCATTCTTGTTTGCAACATTGTTTTAGGCTGATCTTTTTGTTCTAAGGATTTTTTTTGATTTGATTTTTTTTATTATTTATATATAAGAATACAACAATGGGTAATTCAATATCTGTTAGTAGTACTGAATATACTGGGAATAATCGCCCAGGCAATAACCAAAAATATCCACTGACGCCAAATTCAAATAACTTACAAGATGGGCACCTACATATCTTTTTATAATAATCTTAACGTTGAACAAATTAATAAAATGTGCAAGTCTATGAGTGCTGTCGCAACTATAACCGATTTAACTATAATCATAGCAGCTGCACGCTCGCAAAAGACTACAATCAATGAAAAATATTTATTGATAAGCGTGCAACTTTCGACACCAACTGAGACGACAACGACACCATCATCATCACAACAAGTCACAGATATAACTACAACGGAGCAAACAAATAAAACAGATAAAACAACGGAATCAAATGAGTTTGGCATTACAAAAGATTCCGATTACTATTTGATTATATCAACATCACTCCGATCAATAAACAATGAAGATGAACCTGCAATTATATTAATTGGATCAAAATATGAAACATACAATGACACATACTTTGATGCATATATAACAAACGACTTTCAAACAATGAAAAATTCCAAAAATCCTATAAATCCGATTAAAAACATTCGCATTTTCAATGAATTACCATCTGTTACGAGAATGCTCTTCACATATGAGACATTACAAATACAATAATGCTCGATACGCCTACGTGGCTGTTATAATCCCTGCAGTCAAACCAACTAGTTGTATACTAGAAGAATACTAGTTTGCCAAAAAACTATACTAGTATGAGTTCTGTCTTTTTTCCATATTACCAACTGGTATTTTTAACACGGCGATGTCCTACGAAATATCAATTGCCAGCCTCTGCATCAGCATCATACCAATTGACAAACTAGTCATTATATACACCAACATCATACCAGATGACATACTAGTCAGCATACCCATCAGACTCATACCAATTAACATACTAGTCAGCCTTTGCGCCAGCATTATACCAGATGGCATACTATTTATTACATACACCAATATCATACCAATTGACATACTAGTCAGTAGACTGGGTTGGTCCCCATACAAAAAAAAAGTTGCTAATGTCCGCCCCTAAATTTGAAGCAGGCATGCTTAACCAACGAAACGTGATTATTAATTTCACTACTATGCTGGCAAAGCTGATTGATGGCGGAGTCATTAAAGGTGAAAGCATTATCCAAGCTGATTGCAACTTTTCTCATGAATTTTGACAGTACGAACATTTCTCAGAGTATTTTTGACATTACCACCAACGAATTACACAAACAAATTACATAGAGTTTGTGTGTGTATGTGCGCTCGTTGTTGCCACCTTACGGCTTCACCATGGCTATAGCATTGCCAGCACAATTCAAACATAAAGTATCACGTTTTTGTTAACGTTTTTAACGTTAACGAAAGCTTTTCGTTTCGGTTAAAAACGAGATACAATTTATCTTGATAATTTCTTTATCGATAATATTTCGAAGTGTTTCAACGGAAACGGTGGAAATTTTTTGATAAACGATTAGCTTAACGTTAAGGTGCATCCCTGATTTGAAGATTATGTTGAGAGGGTTTCGAAAAATTTTTTTTAATTTTTTTTGATCCTTCGAAATACAGCCAAAAAGGTTTTTTCGTTGTAACTTGGTTATTTGACGACCGATTTTTAAAATTGATATGCCATTATTTTGGCCTGGAGAAGCTTCACATTTCTGTTTAATGCCCTGTTAAGTTACGAAGTCATTTTCAAATGATTAGGTCAGCTAAAAAAATTGTACCCGCCCTAATGTATGTTTTTTTCCTTAACCAAACGAAAGTACTTAAAAATTCAAGAAAATGTTGCTTTGAAACCATATTACTAAAATAATAAACAAAGAAGTTATAGCACTTTCAATATTTATTGCAACTGTTATTTTACCTGATTCTTATTATACTTAGACCTGAAACTCATGATATTTGTGTAGGAAAAATTGCAGGGTTTGGATTGAAAAGTTAATAAAGATATGCCAAATATCAGGAATAGGGGAAGTCAAAGTAAATAAGTGAGTCATACCTGTAGTTTCGTATTTATAATAATAATGTTATGCGACAAAATCCACTTTTTTTCTGGGTATTGGACAAAACCCACTTTTTTGTAGAGATTGAGGCTTAAGTAAACAAAGTACCATCTCCGTTTTTCCCACATTAAATCCCTCAAGCCAAGAGAACTGCTAGGGTTCATCATGGAAGTCGGATGGGATGAGGTGCTGACCAAAGGTCGCAGTGCAATCCTCAATAAATTATCTATCTATCTAACGGAGAAGGGACGAACCAGTAGTGGTTGACTGTGTAAAAACAGGCCGAGCTGCACTAGCGCCGTCCTGTTATGAGTGTTAATGGAGTTCAGAATGGTGGTAGTGATATGCACTTTACGGAAGTCATGCTTATGGCTGGATAACCGAACAATTTCATTTAATTGAGGGAATCATAACGGCTTTAAACCTTTTCGTAACTGACTAAAGGGATAATATCGGTAGATACTGGCTGGGTTTCCGGTCTTTCTCTGTTATTCTGTAAAGGCATAGGCTTGTAACGACAAGTAGAAAAAATGTCCTAGGCTACTGATGCCCTCATGGCACAAAATTACGAATCACAGAGCACGGGTAAAAACTACATTTCGACATATACAGTTTATCCTGGTAAGTAACCGCATCTGTGGCAGATTACCAACAATATAAATACTCCATTGTGCAAAACCTATCATATATTGATTATAATATAATAGATGTCCAATTTAGTTTCAAGGATATCTTCGTGGAAATATAGCACGGAAATATAGCACAGGTTGAAAGTCCTTCCATTGATCAGACATACATCACCGGAAGTCACTCAATGTTTTTCGACTACTTCCCTACATTTGGTAATTCGGTCGTAATGAATGCCTACCTAGCTACGTTTCAAGATTTTATGAAACGTGGTTCAAATAGTCAAATAGTTAAATATACATGTTTAATGCGCGTCCGTAAAGAATGGATCAAGAGTTCGCCGCCAAATTCAAAATATTTCGAGATAATACAAGGAAAAAATCTAGATTATGCCTTGATATTTTTCTTTGGCGGAACAGAAACTCAACATTCAGTTTGGCCAACTACCAAAACATTATATTTGATAATGAAATAGCGAAATCGAATGTACCAAAATCAAACGACATCTATATAGAAGACCCTCTCGATGTTATCATAAAGACATCCGATCAAGTCCGCTACATAAATGGACCCATCAATGAGTCATCTAGTATCTAAATGGGAAAGTTTGGATGTTTGCATGTTTCTCCAGACGTTTGTCTTTGTGACTCAATCACGAAAGAACGGCTGGACCGATTTGGATGAAATTTTGCACGCATATAGCCAATAGTCTAGAAGGATCTACTGGCTATATTTTTTTGAAAAGTGGGAAGTCCCCGCCCCCTAGGAACAGTTATAATTTAATTATTGTATTTTTTCGTCTTTGTGACTGAATCACGCCAAAACGGCTACACGGATTTTGATGAAATTTGGGACGCAGACAATAGTCTACTTGCGAAATTTTTTTCGAACATGGAAAGGGGGGTGGGGATTCCACGACCCCTTCGAACAATTACTTTTTAATAATTTTTACACATTATAATTTTACCTTTACTGACCTTCACCAATATTACAACTCAATAGGTCAAATAAGTCGAGGGCTTACAAAATGAGCAGTGACACCCTCCGTCCCCCCTCTCCCTCTTCTCCTCACCTCTGGTGTAAAATCTATAAATTGTTATAAATCAATATAAATTTTCTCCAAAAACAATAGTTTTTGGTATCTGGCACATACAGATCGAGATCTAAACAATTTTGGAAAAACGGTCAGTGGTCCTCTCCTTCTCCTCCCGCCATCCGCCCTCCTTCAATTGTTTTTATTAGCACGCTTTTATTAGCTTTACCTGTATGTTTCTATGTAACTCTTCATTCGCTCCATCGCGCCTGCTGCCTTATTAACATGGCCAGGGTCATATCGAAACCCTTCCGGGATCATTTCTGGATGGTTTTCGGGATCCGTCCGGGATCCCGCCGGGGTAATTTCGGGACTTTTTCGGGACTATTTCGGGATCGTTTTGGGACCCTTCCGGGATCATTTCTGTATAGTTTTCGGGATCCGTCCGGGATCCCGTCGGGTTATTTTGGGACATTTTCGGGACTATTCCGGGATAATTACGGGACCAATACGCGATCATTTGGGGACCCTCCCGGTATCATTTCTGAATGGGTTTCGGGATCCGTCCGGCATCCCGTCGGGGTATTTTCGGGATCATTTGCGTACCTTTGAGAGATAAATTCTTGATGGTTTCCGGGATCACTACGGGACCTTTCGGGGTCATTTTGGGTCACTTCCGCAGTCATTTCTGGATGGTTTTCGGGATCCGTCCGGGATCCCGTCGGGGTCATTTCGGGACTTTTTCTCGACTCGACTAATACGGGATCATTTGGGGACCCTTTCGGCATCATTTCCGAATGGCTTTCGGGATCCGTCCGGGATCCCGTCAGGGTTATTTCGGGACTATTAGGTGATCATTTGAGCACCTTTCCGGCATCATTTCTGGATGGTTATCGGTATCCGTTCGGGATCCCGTCGGGGTCATTTCGGGACTTTTTCGGGTTTATTTGGGTTCCCTTCCGGCATCGTTTCTGGTTGGTTTTTGGGATTCGTCCGGGATCTCGTCGGGGTCATTTCAGGACTTTTTCGGGATCATTTGGAGAACCTTCCGGCATCATTTCTAGATGGTTTTGTGGATCCGTGCGGGATCCCGTCGGGGTCATTTCGTGACTTTTTCGCCACTAATACGGGATCTTTTGGGGACCCTTTCGCCATCATTTCTGGATAGTTTTCGGGATCCGTCCGGGATCCCGTCAGGGTCATTTCGGCACTATTTGGGGATCATTTGGGAACCTTTCCGGCATCGCTTCTGGATAGTTTCCGGGATCCGTCGGGGATCCCTTCAAGGCCATTTCGGGACTATTAAGGGATCATTTTAGGACCTTTCCGGCATCATTTCTTGATAGTTTTCGGGATCAGTCCGGGATCCCGTCGGGGACATTTCGGAACTTTTTCGGGATCATTTGGGGTCCCTTCCGCCATCATTTCTGGATGGTTTTCGAGATTCCGTCGGGGTCATTTCGGGAATTTTTCGGGATCATTTGGGGTCCCTTCTGGCATCATTTCTGAATGATTTTCGGGATCCGTACGCGATCCCATCAGGGTCATTTCAGGACTCTTTCGGGATTATTTGGTTCCCTTCCGGCATCATTTCTGCATGGTTTTCGGGATCCGCTAGGGATCCCGCCGGTGTAATTTCGTGACTATTTCGGGATCATTTGGTGTACCTTCCGGCATCATTTCTAGATGGTTTCCGGGATCCGTCCGGAATCCCGTTGGGGTCATTTCAGGACTTTTTCTCAGCTGATACGGAATCATTTGGGGACCCTTTCGGCATCATTTCTGGATGGTTTTCGGGATCAGTCCGGAATACCGTCGGGGTCATTTCAGAACTTTTTCGGAATCATTTTGGGTACCTTCCTTCATCATTTCGGGACTTTTTCAGGATCATTTAGGCATGGTTTTCAGGATTCGTCCGGGATCCCGTCAGGGTAATTTGTGGACTTTTCCGAAACTATTTCGGGATCATTTTGGGCCAAGATCATTCCTGGATGGATTTCAGGATCTGTCCGGGATCCCGTCGGGGTCAGTTAGGGATCCGTTTGAGATCCCGTCAGGGACATTTCGGGATCATTTCTGGATGGTTTTCGGGATCCGTCCAACATCGCGACGGGGTCATTTCGGGATCATTTGGGGTACCTAGCGGCATCATTTCTGGATGGTTTCCGATATCCGTCCGGGATCCCGTCGGGGTCATTTCGGGACTTTTTCGGGATCATTTGGAGAACCTTCCGGCATCATTTCTAGATGGTTTTGTGGATCCGTGCGGGATCCCGTCGGGGTCATTTCGAGACTTTTTCGCCACTAATACGGGATCTTTTGGGGACCCTTTCGCCATCATTTCTGGATGGTTTTCGGGATCCGTCCAACATCGCGACGGGGTCATTTCGGGATCATTTGGGGTACCTAGCGGCATCATTTCTGGATGGTTTCCGATATCCGTCCGGGATCCCGTCGGGGTCATTTCGGGACTTTTTCGGGATCATTTGGGGTCCTTTCCGCCATCATTTCTGGATGGTTTTCGTGATCCACCCGGGATCCCGCCGGGGTCATTTCGGAACTTTTTCGGGATCATACGGGGTCCCTTTTGGCATCATTTCTGGATGGTTTTCGGGATCCGTCCGGGATCCCGTCAGGGTCTGTCGGGGCTATTAGGGGATAATTTGAGGACCTTTCCGGCATCATTTCTGGAGAGTTTTCGGGATCCGTCCAACATCGCGACGGGGTAATTTCGGGATCATTTGGGGTACCTAGCGGCATCATTTCTGAATGGTTTTCGGTATCCGTCCGGGATCCCGTCGGGGTCATTTCGGGACTTTTTCGGGATCATTTGGGGTCCTTTCCGCCATCATTTCTGGATGGTTTTCGTGATCCGTCCGGGATCCCGCCGGGGTCATTTCGGAACTTTTTCGGGATCATACGGGGTCCCTTTTGGCATCATTTCTGGATGGTTTTCGGGATCCGTCCGGGATCCCGTCAGGGTCATGTCGAGGCTATTAGGGGATCATTTGAGGACCTTTCCGGAATCATTTATGGAGAGTTTTCGGGATCCGTCCAACATCGCGACGGGGTAATTTCGGGATCATTTGGGGACCTAGCGGCATCATTTCTGAGTGGTTTTCGGTATCCGTCCGGGATCCCGTCGGGGTCATTTCGGGACTTTTTCGGGATCATTTGGGGTCCTTTCCGCCATCATTTCTGGATGGTTTTCGTGATCCGTCCGGGATCCCGCCGGGGTCATTTCGGGACTTTTTCGGGATCATACGGGGTCCCTTTTGGCATCATTTCTGGATGGTTTTCGGGATCCGTCCGGGATCCCGTCAGGGTCATGTCGGGGCTATTAGGGGATCATTTGAGGACCTTTCCGGCATCATTTCTGGAGAGTTTTCGGGATCCGGCCAACATCGCGACGGGGTCATTTCGGGATCATTTGGGGTACCTAGCGGCATCATTTCTGGATCGTTTTCGGTATCCGTCCGGGATCCCGTCGGCGTCATTTCGGGACTTTTTCGGGATCATTTGGGGTCCTTCCGCCATCATTTCTGGATGGTTTTCGTGATCCGTCCAGGATCCCGCCGGGGTCATTTCGGAACTTTTTCGGGATCATACGGGGTCCCTTTTGGCATCATTTCTGGATGGTTTTCGGGATCCGTCCGGGATCCCGTCGGGGTCATTTCGGAACTAATTCGGGATCATTTGGGGTACCTTCCGGCATCATTTCTAGATGGTTTTCGGGATCCGTCCGGAATCCCATCGGGGTTATTTCGGGACTTTTTCTCGACTAATATGGGATCATTTGGGGACCCTTTCGGCATCATTCCTGGATTGTTTTCGGGATCCGTCCGGGATCCCGTCAGGGTTATTTCGGGACTATTAGGTGATCATTTGAGGAACTTTCCGGTATCATTTCTGGATGGCTTTCGGTATCCGTTCGGGATCCCGTCGGGGTCATTTCAGGACTTTTTCGGGATCATTTGGGGAAGGTATTCCGGCATCATTTCTAGATGGTTTTCTGGATCCGTCCGGGATTCCGTCGGGGTCATTTCGATACTTTTTCGCCACTAATACGGGATCTTTTGGGGACCCTTTCGCCATCATTTCTGGATAGTTTTCGGGATCCGTCCGGGATCCCGTCATGGTAATTTCAGCACTATTTGGGGATCATTTGGGAACCTTTCTGGCATCATTTCTGGATAGTTTCCGGATCCTTCGGGGATCCCTTCAGGGTCATTTCGGGACTATTAAGGGATCATTTGAGGACCTTTCCGGCATCATTTCTGGATAGTTTTCGGGATCAGTCCGGGATCCCGCCGGGGTCATTTCGGAACTTTTTCTCAGCTGATACGGAATCATTTGTTACCCTTTCGCCATCATTTCTGGATGGTTTTCGGGACTCGTCCGGAATCCCGTCAGGGTAATTTGTGGACTTTTCCGAAACTATTTCGGGATCATTTTGGGCCAAGATCATTCCTGGATGGATTTCGGGATCTGTCCGGGATCCCGTCGGGGTCAGTTAGGGACCCGTTTGAGATCCCGTCAGGGACATTTCGGGACTTCTTAGGGACTATTTCGGAATCATTTCTGGATGGTTTTCGGGATCCGTCCGGGATCCCGTCGGGGTCATTTCAGGACTTTTTCTCGACTAATACGGGATCATTTGGGGACCCTTTCGGCATCATTTCTGGATGGTTCCAGGGGTCCGCCCGGGATCCCGTCAGGGTCATGTCGGGCTATTAGGGGATCATTTGAGGACCTTTCCGGTATCATTTCTGGATAGTTTTCGGGATCCGTCCGAGATGCGACGGGGTCATTTCGGGATCATTTGGGGTACCTAGCGGCATCATTTCTGGATGGATTTCGGTATCCGTCCGGGATCCCGTCGGGGTCATTTCGGGACTTTTTCGGGATCATTTGGGGTCCCTTTCACCATCATTTCTGGATGGTTTTCGTGATCCGTCCGGGATCCCGCCGGGGTGATTCGGGACTTTTTCGGAATCATACGGGGTCCCTTTTGGCATCATTTCTGGATGGTTTTTGGGGATCCGTCCGGGATCCCGTCGGGGTCATTTCGGAACTAATTCGGGATCATTCGGGGTACCTTCCGGTATCATTTCTAGATGGTTTTCTGGATCCGTCCGGGATCCCGTCGGGGTCATTTCGGGACTTTTTCGTGATCATTTGGGGTCCCTTTCGCCATCATTTCTGGATGGCTTTCGGTATCCGTTCGGGATTCCGTCCGGGTCATTTCGGGACTTTTCCGGGATCATTTGTGTTCCCTTTCTGCATCGTTTCTGGATGGTTTTCGGGATTCTTCCGGGATCCCATCGGGGTCATTTCAGGACTTTTTCTGGATCATTTGGGGTACCTTCCGGCATCATTTCTAGATGGTTTTCTGGATCCGTCCGGGATCCCGTCGGAGTCATTTCGAGGATCATTTCGGATTTCGGGATCATTTAAGCATGGTTTTCAGGATTCGTCCGGGATCCCGTCAGGGTAATTTTTCGACTTTTCCGAAACTATTTCGGGATCATTTTGGGCCAAGATTATTCCTGGATGGATTTCGGGATCTGTCCGGGATCCCGTCGGGGTCAGTTAGGGATCCGATTGAGATCCCGTCAGGGACATTTCGGGACTTCTTCGGGACCATTTCGGGATAATTTCTGGATGGTCTTCGGGATCCGTCCGGGTAATTTCGGGACTTTTTAGGGGCTAATACGGGATCATTTGGGGACCCTTCTGGCATCACTTCTGGATGGATTTTGGGATCTGTACGGGAAACCATCAGGGTAATTTGGGGACTTTTTCGGTATCATTTGGGGACCCTTTAGGGGTCATTCCATGACTTTTTCTGTATTATCTCTGGATAAGTCTAGAGTCGTGTCGTTGGCATTTCGGGTTTTTTGGGACTATTCCGGGAACTTTTGGAGACCTTTCCGGGGCATTTCTGGACGGTTTTCGGTATCCGTCCGCGATAGCGTCTGGGTCACTACGTGGCTTTTTCTGTATAATCTCTGGATCATTTGGGGATCCTATCAGGTTATCAGCTCATTTAGTTCTTTTTTTACTCAATTACAAAAATAAAATGCATTAGACAGAAAAAAATGTTTAACTTGATAAGCAGGCTAACGTGAAAAGCCCATATATTTCATTTTCTTCTTGCGGACGGGGCCGCGGGTATAGGCTAGTACAATATAAATCTGAAACCGATAACCTCGTATAGTCAACATGACTTTCTATCATTGTATATATCGCCATTTAGTACAGGTGTACGGACGTTTCTACTTAATGGCACAACCATACAAAGTGATATCTCATATACTCGTCATACATATCTGCCATCTAATTGGTTATCTATACTATAATAAAACTCTAGAAAATCGTGTCTGTACATCCAAGATTTCTAAAAAAAATATGAGTGTACTTGACGTTTGGAATGTCGTAGAATCCATCGGCACCACTTTTTTCTGTTTGTCTGTTTGTCTGTATGATATCGGTAATCTCGGAAACTAACGAATGGTGCAGTGTTACCACGCATGTATCGATTTCGATACCTTTAGAAACTTACTTACCTATGTTCATCTCTAATTATCATATAAATAAATTGTCCACCAGAAGTTTCAATCGTAACTTTTCTTTAAAATTAAAACAAAGTAAGAATCGAACGGTGTATCGTTATTCCACCTACATTCAATAGAAGAAAACGGGAACAAGCAACTCAAACATTGGTCCTTACAAGCCGGATTGCTCTTAAAATTCGTTGGAAGTTTGCTTAAACAAATTACACTGAATCGTTGCACGTGCTCACCGATCGAAACTTACATCATAGAATTTAATCGTACATCATCCACGACTGGAGCCATCACCTATATAGTCACTGGGCATATTTATATAACCTGTGGGGACAATTACTTAAAAAAAAAACATCTGATTTGGAATATATCTCGATCTCCGTGCCGGACTATTGGAATCAAGGGTAAGTGACTGATTTGCATTTGTTTGGCTATTCGAATAGGTAGTATGTCTACAGAAAAAATTGATCAAGCTGTTACGCAGCAACGGGAAAGTTATGATCGTCTAAAAAAGGAATTTACAAATTTCATAAAGGACGGATCTGAACGAAAATTACAACAACATTTTAAAATACGTTTAAGTCGAATTGAAACCCTTCGTTCGGACTTCCTTGCAACTCATTACGAAATTATAGGCATTGAAGGAGCAAATGAGTGTGACTATATTAAAGAAGACCTTTGCAATCAGTTCGAGAACTACCATGTCGACATAGTTGCACAAATTCAGGCAGCCTTCGAAAGGTATTATCCTACACAGCCTGTAACTGCTTCACCTGATCAAAATACTTCGGTCACATACCAAATGCTTCCGCCAACACAATCACCTTTTAAATTGCTGAAATTAAGTGTTCCAAAGTTTAACGGAAATTACATTGAGAGGCCTTCTTTTCATGATTCCTTCCTTCAGATTCATGAAAATTCGAAGTTAACCCAACATGAAAAATTTCAACATCTTAAAGAAGCTCTTGACATTAAGGTAAAAACCCTGATCGGTCATCTAACTATTACAGCCGATAACTACGATACAGCATGGGCAGCTTTGGTTGCACGTTTCAATAATAAGCGCGTTTTGTTTAGCACATATATGGAGGAATTTTTAAATCAGCCTAGCATAGTCAATGAGAGTGCGGAAAATATTCGACAATTGCATGATCTATCTAGGGCATGTGTATTTAATTTGGCAAAGTTAGGCATTAAAACTGAGGAATGCGGTGAATTGTTCGCTCATATTTTAATTAAAAAACTACCACATGCCTCTCGTCTAGAATGGGAGAAGCACCTTGGGAAAGAAACAAGAATTCCAGTTTTCGACTCATTAATTGAATTCATTGACACACGCTTCCGTACACTTGAAGCTCTTTATCCACAAACAGGTAAGCCGTTGCCATCGAATCATTCATCATCAAGTAAACCTTTCAATCGTAAAGATGTAAGAAATTTTCATATCTCTACGAAAAATATTTCATGCGTAATGTGCAAACAGTCCCGTCCTTTAAGAAGATGTCAGCGCTTTCTTGAGCTAACGCCACAGAACCGAAAATCATTTGCAGAAAAGGCTCACTGGTGTACAAATTGCTTAGGCCATTCTACTTTTACAAAATGTGTTAGTACTAAAACATGCTTTACTTGTGGTGGAAAACACCACAGCCTTCTACATCACGATGCATCAACTCCATCGCCCATTGCTCTGCATCCACAAGCAAACAGCTTTGAACCATCTCACTCTGAGTTGATAACGAAACCTGCAAATGTTTCGTTCGCTTCAAACAATTTAGTTCATTCGAATCATACCGTGCTTCTCGTCACAGCGTTAATAGACATACCCGATGTACACGGTCAGCTCATACGTCTACGTGCCTTAGTCGATCAAGGCTCACAGCAGACGACTATCACAGAAAGAGCAGCTCAACGTTTAAATATACCGATTACTCCAATTTGTATAGGATATCGACCAATGTGTGAATCACACTATAAAATTGCTAATAAAGGAATCGTTATTGAAATACATTCCATTGTCGACTCGAGTTTTAAGCTGCAGTCACTGGCTGCTATTATTCCTTCAATTTCTTCTGCTTTACCATTAAAACCCGTGCAAGTACAATCATGGAATCATCTCAAAAACTTGCCCCTTGCGGATCCGTATTACGCTGAACCCGGCCAAGTCAATGTCTTGCTTGGTGGGGACGTTTATGCAAAAATTTTACAAAGTGGTTTATGTAAAGGCCAAGAAGGCGACCCCATTGCACAAAACACTTCTTTAGGTTGGATTTTGTCAGGCGAACTCAAGCAGCAGAATCATATAGCAGCATTTCCGTTAACTGATTGTTTTCACGTTTCGACCACTGAAATAGCAGAATACATTAAGCGATTCCAAGAATTGGAACAAGTACCAGCAGAAAGGAAAAGGTCTAAAGAAGATGAGTGGACAGAACAGTTTTATGAAAAAACCACTATTCGACAATCTAATGGAAAGTTTTTGGTTCGCTTGCCATTCAAGTCGTATTTTGATTCATCAATGCAATTGGGATCGACTTTCTCTATGGCGCTTAAACGTTTTCAGTGTCTTCAAAGGCGCTTTCAACGTGACAGTGACTTTCACCAGGCGTATGTTGAAACGTTTAATGAATATAAACTCTTACGCCAAGTAAAAGAAGTGAAAACGATAAATGATGACTATCTGTCACCCGACGTGCTTAGGCACTTTTATTTACCACACCACGCGGTGATGAAGCAAGACAGTCTCACCACGAAACTACGACAAGTCTTCGATGGATCAGCACCTTCATCCAACGGAAATTCACTTAATGATGTGCTCACGACAGGTCCATCGCTGCGATCTGACATTGTTTCGATGATTTTAAATTGGCGAACTCATAAGTTTGCTTTTGTTGCTGACATTGAAAAAATATATCGCTGTATTGATGTCCACGCTGACGACACAAACTATCAACAAATAATTTGGGAAGAAGACAATCAGATCAAGATATACTCTCTTCAAACAGTCACATTCGGACTTAAACCTTCGCCATTTTTAGCAATAAAAACATTGCATACATTAGGAAAACTGGAAAATAAGCGATATCCACTTGCTTCCGCAGCTATAATCAATGAAACTTACGTTGATGATGTTACATCGGGAAGCGAAACAAGTGAGCTAACGATCGAACTAACTAATCAACTTATTCAAATGCTTCGGGGTGCTGGTTTCGAGCTCAGGAAATGGGCCAGCAATTCTCCAGAAATTCTTCGTCATATCCCACTTGAGTATCGCAATCAAAACACAACATGTATGTTCAATTCGAGCGATAACGTTAAAGCCCTCGGTCTTTGTTGGTCAACAAAACAAGACTGTTTTTCATTCAACATAAAATTTTCTTTAGGGGATTCTCCGCATACCAAACGAACGGTACTTTCCCTCATCGCTCGTCTCTTTGATCCATTAGGGTGGATAAATCCATTTGTAACTCGAGCGATATTGTTTCTTACCACATTGTGGGAGCAGAACCTTGATTGGGATGAAACATTGCCACCAAAATTAAATTCAGCCTGGCAAGAAATTATACATCAGTTAAAGTATCTAAACAAAATCAAAATTCCTCGCTTTGTACAATCAACAAGTGTCAATACAAGCAATGAATTGCACGTATTCTGCGACAGCTCCCAGAGGGCTTATTCAACTTCAGTGTATCTACGTACAGTAACATCGTCGGGAAGGGTTCATGTTAATTTTCTCGTGGCTAAAAGTGCACTGGATTGGATTGAAATTGTGCGGCGCAGTTTTAGCTTGTAAACTGTTAGAATCCGTAAAATTTAATTTTCGACTTAATATCAATCAAACGTATCTATGGACAGATTCTACAGTTGTGCTGTCATGGATACGTGGTGACCCGAATAGATGGACAACATTTGTTTCAAATCGTATTCATAAAATCCTTTCGTCCACCGAAATCGATCAGTGGAGACATGTCACTTCGAAGGAAAATCCGGCTGATTGTAATAGCCGCGGCTTATCCGTTGAGCAACTACTGGCATTCGATTTGTGGTGGAAAGGCCCGAAGTGGTTTTCGCAGCCCTCAGAACAGTGGCCCTATTCGCCATTCAACGTTCTCGATGACGATCCCCAGGAGCTGCGGCCAAAATTGAAATTGGTCCATGCTACAATCAAGAAAGTGAATCGTATTGACTCCATTATTAATCGATTTTCAAATTTCAATCGTCTTCGGTATAGTATCGCATATTTTCTTCGCTATGTCCAACGGCTACGAAACACGGTTAAGAAAACCCAGCAACTGACGCTAATTTCAAAGGATTTGATCAAAGAAAAAATCTCAGAAATTTCACCGCCTTCCGTCCAAGAATTAGAAAAGGCGGAACTATCCATCATAAGATGGATACAAAATGAACATTGTCATTCGGAAATCAATTCATTACAACAAAATCAGCCACTTTCTAAATCAAGCCAGTTGATACGCTTGAATCCGTTTATAGATCAAAATGGTATTCTGCGGGTAAACGGTCGGCTACACAACGCACAAATATCATACGACGAGAAATTTCCAATCATTTTGCCAACGAAACATCGAATAGTTTCCTTAATAGTGGATTTTTATCACAAGCAGACACTGCACGGAGGTCCTTTGGTTACCGTTCATCAAATACGGCAACGTTATTGGATTCCTAATATTCGAAATTTCGCAAGGCATTTCATACATAAGTGTGTTCGATGTTTTAAAAGCAAGCCTATTGCTTCCAATCAATTAATGGGGTCTTTGCCGTTTCATCGCGTCAATTATCAATCAAAACCATTTTCTGCAACTATTATTGATTATGCCGGGCCGTATAACATCGGTGCGTCAAAGGGTCGAGGTCAATCCTCCTATAAAGGATATGTAGCCATATTTACATGCATGGCAACAAAGGCCGTTCACTTGGAAGCGGTAGGAGATTTATCGACACAAACCTTTTTACATGTCTTTGATCGATTCATTGCGACTCGCGGCTTATGCCACGACGTTTATACCACCATACACAAGAGGAGTTCGAGGCAACAATAAAGGCGGATATCATTCCACATTTGGCTAACCGCCGTATACAATGGCATTTTAGCCCACCTGCGGCACCTCACTTCAACGGACTAGCAGAAGCTGCAGTAAAGTCAATGAAATTTCATCTCGCACGTATCATTGGCATTATAAAGCTAACCTTTGAAGAACTGAAAAGTCATCATTAAGGAAGACAGATTTCCAGTCAACCAATGGCTTTTGAGTCGTGTAATTGATCTTCATCCAGGCGACGATGATCTCATTCGCGTCGCTACCGTTCGAACATGCCATAGTGTGCTCAACAGACCGATTACGAAATTGTGTAAAGTTCCTACACCTAACCATGCTTAGCCAACAATATGCCGTCAATCATTTAACTAACCACTTACGTATTCCATAGTTCGGACGGACGTGCCGACAAACATCGCCATAACCTAATCAGCCTGAACTCATAGCACCTATAAGTATTTTCACATTAATATAGCTCTTCACTTTATAGTAATTACTTTCATATACATTTATTAATTGAAATGATTTGTATTTGTATTGCATACACCTGAAATGTATATTTAAGTTCATAACGAATTTCATTCGTCATCGGCGGGAGAATGTTATATTTTGTATGCATTCGCCATAATGCAAATACAGTGCAGTGTTACCACGCATGTATCGATTTCGATACCTTTAGAAACTTACTTACCTATGTTCATCTCTAATTATCATATAAATAAATTGTCCACCAGAAGTTTCAATCGTGACTTTTCTTTAAAATTAAAACAAAGTAAGAATCGAACGGTGTATCGTTATTCCACCTACATTCAATAGCAGGAAACGGGAACAAGCAACTCAAACAAGAACTTATTTCATTAAAATCGCGTGAGAAACAAAAAAGATATAGTTGTTTAAGTTATAATTAAGCTACTTTTAAGGGTTTTTTTTTTTGAAAAACGATGGAAAATGCACTTAGTTTCCAAACAAATATCAAAGAATACCTTTGCAAAGTTTTTTTTTCAATTTCATGTAAATTAAAAATCAAATTCATGAATAGATACAGTGGCGTACCAAAAAAAAATTATTTTACGATCCCATATTATGATAATCGGTTAAAATGAGGTTACCTAAAACCTCTAAATATGCGTACAATATGGGCATCAAACAATAGAGGAAGATCACAGGTTTCATTTGAATTTTGTGATATTTCGATAAATTAATTGATAACTGAGTTATCGGTCAAAATGTATTTGCTCCAAAATCTATATATTTACCTACAATCTATCTTCTATCTATACTATAATAAATCTCTAGAAAATCGTGTCTGTACATCCAAGATTTCTAAAAAAAAATGAGTGTACTTGACGTTTGGAATGTCGTAGAATCCATCGGCACCACTTTTTTCTGTTTGTCTGTTCGTCTGTTTGTCTGTATGATATCGATAATCTCGGAAACTAACGAATGCAACAAGACTTTCACAGATGGATAGCCTGTAATCCCGAAGGGAATCTAGATCTTATTTCATTAAAATCGCGTGAGAAACAAAAAAGATATAGTTGTTTAAGCTATAATTAAGCTACTTTTAAGGATTTTTTTTTGTTGAAAAACGAAGGAAAATGCACTTAGTTTCCAAACAAATATCAAAGAATGCCTTTGCAAAGTTTTTTTTTTCAATTTCATATAAATTAAAAATCAAATTCATGAATAGATAGAGTGGCGTACCAAAAAAAATTATTTCACGCTGCCTTATTACGATAATCGGTTAAAATGAGGTTACCTAAAACCTCTAAATATGCGTACAATACGGGCATCAAACAATAAAGAATGATCACAGGTTTCAGTTGAATTTTGTGATATTTAGATAAATTAATCGATAACTGAGTTATCGGTCAAAATGTATTTGCTCCAAAATCTATAAATTTTCCTACAATATGAAATACTTTTAGCTAAGATTTTAAACCTTTTACACGCGTTAATCAGGGACTCAAACCTTTTGGTGCAATTCGATTTATCTATTCGCTGACAGGTGGCGCAAAGTTTTCGTGTGTACTGCGATGCTTTGGTAGGTGTGCGATTGGTTGTCGTACACATACACTAAATAAAATTTTCGTAAATGCTGTAATGCCAAATGTCGGAAAGGTTATTTGTTATGTGCCCATTTATTTTCATTGCATTATTTTTAGAAACACTATGCCCAAAAAGCGTTCAAATTTATCTAAACGCACTAAAGCTGCTAAGAGGTTAAGACTAATGCGATCACAAAAATCGAGTGAAAATTATGAAACGAGGCTTTCGGCAAATAGAGAAAGGAAGAATTCTGAAGTTCGATTAAGCATTGATTAACAGCTCTGTCACGCATTACGTTGTTAATTTCCCCTTCAATATGGCGTCGCATGCATACAGATCTTGCGGACACTCTACGTAATGACATTCAACGTTTAACGGATGAGCAAAGAGGAGTATTCGAACGCGTTTTTTATAGTGTCGATAATGAAGTAGGTGAGATTTTGTTTTTAGATGCCCCTGGTGGGACAGGAAAAACTGTCCTAACTAAAATTGTTTTGGCAAAGGTGCGAACTCAAGGCAAAATAGCTCTGGCAGTGGCTTCATCTGGTATAGCTGCAACTTTATTACCTGGTGGTAAAACTGCCCATTCCATGTTCAAAATCCCTATATACCAGGGATGCACCTTAACGTTAAGCTAATCGTTTATCAAAAAATTTCCACCGTTTCCGTTGAAACACTTCGAAATATTATCGATAAAGAAATTATCAAGATAAATTGTATCTCGTTTTTAAGCGAAACGAAAAGCTTTCGTTAACGTTAAAACACACACAAACTCTATGTAATTTGTTTGTGTAATTCGTTGGTGGTAATGTCAAAAATACTCTGAGAAATGTTCGTACTGTCAAAATTCATGAGAAAAGTTGCAATCAGCTTGGATAATGCTTTCACCTTTAATGACTCCGCCATCAATCAGCTTTGCCAGCATAGTTTGAAATTAATAATCAACATAAACGATTTGATTTCGTTTTGATATGGCAGAAAACGAAACGAAATCATTTCGTTAATTTGACGATCTTAACGTTAATAAACGAAACGAAATGACTTCGTTTCGTTTATTAACGTTGATTATCGTAACGAAATGATATCGTTTCGTTGGTTAAGCATGCCTGCTATATACTTAGATATCAATGAATATCCAATGTGCAACATAGCAAAAAATTGCGAAAAAGCCAGCGTTATTCGTGACTGTGTGTTGGTAATATGGGATGAATGCACCATGGCGAACCGGACAGCCGTAGAAGCTGTGGACAGAACGCTGAGGGATATACGCCAAAATGACCAAGTTATGGGTGGTGTTACTCTTCTCTTTTGTGGAGATTTTCGGCAGATACTACCGGTCATACCACGCGGTACAAGAGCAGATGAAATACGAGCGTGTTTGAAGAGCTCATATTTATGGTGTAACATTAAAAGAATGAATTTAACAGAAAATATGCGGGCTCGAATCGGAGGCACATTAATTGCGCAGAACTTCTCCGAAACTTTGCTAAAGATTAGAAATGGTACATACCCCGAAGAAGAGGGCAAATTACACTACCCGATAATTTGTGCCGTACCGTACATTCTTTGCAAGAACTAATTTCTACTGTTTATAATGATCTAGGAGTCTGTCATGATAACTTTTGGCTTTGCGAGAGGGCTATCTTGACGCCACGAAATTACCAGGTTTTGAAAATCAATTCGTATATACTCAACGATATTCAGGGAGAGGAGGTCGAATACTTTTCAATCAACAGAGTTTTGGAGCAAGATGACTCAACAAATTTCGCTGTGGAGTTTTTAAATAGCCTTAGTGCACCTGGACTTCCAATCCCATAAAATTATTTTGAAAATCGGCGCACCAATTATTCTGTTGCGTAACCTAAGCCCACCAAAATTGTGCAATGGAACGAGGCTCAAAGTTGTTTCTCTAAAACAAAATATAATTGAAGCAGAACTTTTGACAGGCAGTGGCAGAGGAGAGAGAGTCTTTATACCACGTATCCCCTTATACCAAACAACTTTCCCTTTAGATTTAAATGTGTTCAATTCCCGGTGAGCCTTTGCTATGCCATGACAATCAACAAAGTACAAGGCCAGACGATGAGTACTGTGGGCGTTGATCTGACTGTGAGTTGCTTTTCTCATGGCCAGCTTTACGTGGCGCTCTCACCTGTTAGTGGAGCAGACAAATTAATCGTCTATGTTCCTAACACTTCCACATCAAACGTTGTTTATAAGGAAGCATTACAAAACAATTCTTTTTTTTTTAAATAAGCATTAAAAATGTTAAATTTTTTATTACAAGTTAACTCTCCACACATTCACACTGAAGAGCTTGGAATAATTTTGTTTATGTGTGCTAAGTATGTAAGCATTCACTTTTATAACAATCATAACGCTATATATGTCTATGTATGCGCATAAGTTATTCTATAACAGTTTTATATAATTCGCCTTAATGTATGCAACAATTAAACATTAGAAAGTCGTAAAAAGCTATCAAAATGAATTCTTTTAAAATTATTCACTCAACAAAAAAGTATTATTTTTTCCAACCTAATTTGTCAAACTCAACGATATTGCAAGCGAAATAAACATGTATGTACCCATATATAAAAAAAAACTTTCTTTTATTCTCTGTATATCAACAGGATCTGTAAGTATTTTCTGTTTTATATTTTGAATGTTTATGTATATCCATATATGTATGTAAGTTACGGCTTATAACTTTTAACCGATTGAACCAATATTTACTGATTTTATTGCATGCTTTAGCGGTAAGCTTAGACAAAAGAACTGAAAATAGGATATGGTAATATAAATGTGGGGGAAGAGTGAAGAAAATACCGAAAAGAGGTTGAGCGCGAGATAAGAAGAATGGGATCGGCAGAAAAAGGCACAGAGTAAAGTAAGTGGGATGGACCAATCAATAAAAGGGGGTGGAGGGATAATGTGGGAAAATAAATATTGTTTTATATAAACGGAGCCTGCACATGGTTTCGTGATTTAGGTTAGCAGAAATGTTTTAAAATTTGTTGAGTTAAAGACCCAAGATATCGATATTTAAAAAAAATAAGGGCCACTTTAATATAAATACGCATCCCGAACAACGTCGGGTACCCTGCTAGTATCTAATATATAAAATTCTTCTGTCACGGTTTTAGAGGCTTAACTCCTCCGAAACGGCTGGACCGATTCTCATGAAATTTTGTGAGCATATTGGGTAGGTCTGAGAATCGGCCAACGTCTACCTTCTTTTCGCTACGTGTCTAGGGTCTTGAGATCAAAACGTGGACCCGGGTACCCCTAGAATGTGTTTATACAATATGGATATCAAATGAAAGCTGTTGATGAGTGCTATAGTACAGGATAATTTTCATACCCCTGGGTGACTAGGGTCTCGAGATATAGGCCAACACGTGCACCCGGGTACCCCTAGAATGTGTTTATACATTATGGATATCAAATGAAAGCTGTTGATGAGTGCTACAGTACAGGATAATTTTCTTCCTTTTTTCGCTACGTGTCTAGGGTCTTGAGATCAAAACGTGGACCTGGGTACCCCTAGAATGTGTTTATACAATATGGATATCAAATGAAAGCTGTTGATAAGTGCTATAGTAAAGGATAATTTTCATACCCCTGGGAGGCTACGGTTTCGAGATATAGTCCAAAACATGGACCCGGGTACCCCTAGAATGTGTTTATACAATATGGATATCAAATGAAAGCTGTTGATGAGTGCTATAATACACCGCTGGGTGACTAGGATCTCGAGATATAGGCCAAAACGTGGACCCGGGCACCCCTAGAATGTGTTTATACAATATGGATAACAAGTGAAAGCTGTTGATGAGTGATTTAGTAGAGGATTATTTTCGTACCCCTGGGTGACTAGGGTCTGGAGATATAGGCCAAACGTGGGCCCGTGAACGCCTAGAAAAAGTTTTTACATTGTGGTTATCAAATTGAAGCTATTGATGAGTGCTTTAGTACAGGGTAGTTGTCATACCTATTGGTGACTAGGGTCTCGAGATATAGGCCAAAACGTGGATCAGGGTAACACTAGGATGTGTTTTTACATTATGGGTATCAAATTGAAGCTGTTGATGTGTGCTCTAGTACAGAGTAAGTTTTATGCCGCTGGGTGACTACGGTCTCGAGATATAGGCCAAAACATGGACCCGGATACACCTAGAATGTGTGTGTATTATGGATATCAAATGAAAACTGTTGCTGAGAGCTCTAAAGTTCTTTGTGATGTTCGATTTAGTCACATCAACCTGGCAAAACTAATAAATATGCATGCGAAGCCGAAATAAAGACAAGAATTAATAATACCCACATACCTATTTACATACGTCCTATTCGATTTGCCTGAAATTTCGTATATAAATTTGCCTATATTAGTATTTACGAAGCTTTTTTCTGGGAAGTATACCAGAGACGGACTGGGACTGGGATTAGGACTGAGACTCGGAGTGGGACTGGGACTGAGACTCGGAATGGGACTGGAACAAAATACATACCACCCTCTGGAACTGGCAATAAGAGATGAAGAAGAAGGAGAAAAACTTGAGAGAAGAGAAAAGATAGGAGATTGAGAAAGAGATAGAATGAGACGAAGATGGAGATGAAGCGAAAAAGACGGAGGGAGGAGTGAATAAAACAATCAATACAAAATCTAATTATTTCACAAAAGGAGGCCATTTGACAAATTTTTGACAACATACGACGATATAAACGACCTATATATAGTAGCTAATATAAATGTGGTTATATCTCTAAAGTCTGAATTTTATACATTTAACTATGGTCGTATGTATGTACGCTCATCAAATAACCAAAAAACTCAACTAGAAGCCAGTGACACTGTTAATTTTCTCCTTGATACGATAGAAGAAAAATTTATTTTTAACACTGGTGGAAATCTCTATTCACCTGTAGAGTTTTCAATTAGATCCAGTTCAACGGCAAAACTTATTATATACTCACAGATAGACAAAGTCGCAAGAATATCACAAGGCGTTACAGTAGAAACAGATAATAGATTTTGGAGTTCTATTCGATCTTTCGTCTATATATCAGATATTGAAAAATTTGAAGTAGAAAACCTTGTAGAGATGATGAAGTATCTCATTACGATCATTAACTTTTTCACTTTACTCAACAAATGTATTCTATTTGCCCGACCCATTCGAAAGGATAATCTAGAAATTGATACCGAAGATGCAGTGGCTGTTATGGATATAAACGTAGGATGGGGATCTATCGATTTCTCTGAAGTCATCAATTTCATAGTACAATGGCATGCGCTCTGCAAGAATACCCTAAAAAGTGTAATTATTTATACGAAAAATTCTCATATTCCACGACCTGCCAAATCGTATTCGCAAACTATAGATTCATTGGTATATAGTACAGAAGATTTTACATTTACAAACAATCCAAACGTTATACTATATCCAAATGTACCCTACTATAGTACTTATGGAACATACACACTAACTAATCATGTCATATATTCGCCAAAAACAACGACAACAAATAATGACAGATCTGTAGTCTACACAGGACCGATTAATAATGTGATAAAATCGACGATAGGTTCAAAAATATCGTACAAAAAATTAGATGATATACAAACAAAATGTGTAAACATGGTTATAACGATACATGATTTTATAACAAAGAAAAAATATTAAAATGAATAATTTTATAAGCACAAACAAAAGTATGGAATTGATTAATAATGTGGGTCCAATAGGTAAATATTTATACAAATCAAATATTTGTGCACTACGCTATTTGGAATATTATTTTGATGAGCATATTCTCGAAACAAATTTGGCAAGTAACATACATTTGATGGTGAACATCAAAGATACAATTCCAGAAATTACAACATGCCTCATGATTAATGTCAAAATATCATTCGAACGCTTAAATCAAATTATATGCGAAACAAATATAACATCTGTTATATTCTTCAAGGATAGATTTGTTGAAAATATTGACACAAATATCATGTGTAAAAACATAATTACCGTTGTAGCATACAACATTATATCATTGAATATGATAAAACTATTTTTTCCCAATGTTCGCAAACTATACTTGTTTCGACAAAATGAGACAATCAACGGTAAACGTATCCGAAATTCACCCCATATATACAAGTTTGATAATCTGGAAGAGTTTTACATATATTCGTCTGGATCGTCTATATCACTTGAGGCACCACATCTTGAGGAGATTTCCATTTACTCAACATATGACAAATGGAACATCGATGTACAAAAGTATCCGAAACTGCATACAATTCGCGTTGACGAAAAAACAATTCTGACAAATTTACATGCAAAAAATTAATACAGGGTGTTTCAATTTTATCCATGTTCACGTGCAGTCGTCACCAAAATGGCAGAAGAGTTGAATTTAGTCGACTTGAAAATCAAAGATTTAGTATTACCACCGAGTAGAAAGTATGTTTACAAAATTGCACGTCGCAAGTTGATAGATTCGACAACAATTGTGGGCGCGTATGTAAATGATTTAGATTTTTTCAAGATTATTCTAACAATCGATGTAAAATGCCTCCAAGTATTCGATAATATATATCCATTGAAGATGTGTGGAACTTAAAGATATTCCAATCTTCGGCGCCACAAATTTATGTTTATGAAATAACCAATATTTCTGTTAAAATCAATTATTTCGAAATCTCGTCTCTTCCGTTTCTGACAATTCGTTTATATTTAGTCTGGCAACATTAGTTGGTGTTAAGCTGCTGTAGCGGGGAGTCCCCTTTAAGAGAAAGAGTATTGCTCGGGACTTCCCCTTATTAAAAAGCATTGTGTATCAAAACAAGTGCATATGATATGTTACCTGTCAAATTTGACCAAGTACCAATCAAGAGAGCATGATTGAAATAAGTTCGCCATCTGCTTGTAGAGCCAGTGGTGTAGTGGAGCAATCATTTGTCAGTTTCGACGCGGAATTGTGGGCGTTTCCCATGACGGATGCTAAGCGTCATGATATAGTTCAAAGCGGTCCCACACAGCAGTTAAATCATCCTGATGAACATTATCCTCAAGATGATGATCATAGACACTTTTCCAATTTTCATTTCTCAAGAAAACTAAATAATGGTGAAACTCAGCATCGGCGTTGGTTGGTGTATTCAAGCTCTAAAAATAAAGTTTTCTGTTTTCCATGCAGACTTTTTAGCAATTCACAAACTCAAATGGTACGGGAAGGCTCTTGTGATTGGAAACACTTGGGTGATGTTTTGCGCAGGCATGAAAATACTAAAGAACATATGTTATTATTTTCCAATGGAGAACGTTAGAGAAGGGAATAAAGCACGGAAAAACATTAGACCAAGAAAACGAAAGACGAATTCTTGAATCTCAAAAACATTGATACAATTAATTGATATCATAAACTTCTTAGCCTCTCATAATTTGGCATTTAGAGGTCACATAGAATCTCTCAAAACTGACGAAAACACTAAGAATTCTGGTAACTTTATAGACTTGTTTAAATTGATAGCTAAATATGATACTACGTTACAAGAATACTTACACTGATTGGTAGGATAAAAGAGGCAAACTATTATTCAATTTTACTCGACTGCACTAGAGACTCTAGTAGAGTTGAACAAATGTCGGTTATTTTAAGATATTGTAATACATTAACTGGAACCATAGAAGAAAACTTTATCGGATTTCTTGCTGTTACCGAAACGACTGGAGAATATTTCGCTAATGCAATACTGGGAGAGCTAGAAAAAAATGGCTTATATATTCAAAACTGTCGTGGCCAAGGATATACGGCAATGCTGCTAATATGGTGGGCATAAATAGTGGAGTTAAAACTTGAATTCTAAATATAAATTCCAGGGCATTTTTCACACCTTGCCGTTGTCATAGCTGGAATCTGTTGTTTGTAAACGCAGCCAATTCTTCGGTGGCAGCAAAAACATTTTTTGGTTTTCTGCAGAAGTTTGTTTTGCTTTTTTTAAGTTCCAGCAAACGCTGGAAAATAATCAAAGATAAATTAAAGCTTACGATGAAGCCTTTATCAGACACAAGGTGGGAAAGCAGAATCCAGGCGGTGAAGGCTGTATTATTGCAATTTGATGATGTTGTTGAATGTATAGAATACTTAAAATGCCAAAAGGAACAATCGGACACACTCAGTGATTGCGATTCCATTTTGAACGAAATGTTCAGTTTGGAATTTATCGTATCATTACATATCTGGTATGAGTTATTAACTCGTGTCAATACCATTAGCAAATTATGACAGTCTGTACAAGTCCATTTAAGCATTACTCTTGAACATTTGCGTACATTTTGTGACTGGATAAAAGAATATCGACAAACTGCATTCGAAAAATGCTTGTCTGACGCTCGTCAGTTTATTGAGAAAAGCAGTTACGATTTGACCAAAGATTTTAAAAATAAAAGAGTAGCCAAAAAGAAAAGGATGTTTGATTATGAAGGCAGCGATCAACCTATAAAGTCTGCAGAAAGCCGGTATGAAACCCATTTGTTTAATACCATGATTGATTCTGTGATCAGTAGCATGGAATCGAGATTTATGTCTTTAAGTCAACATTTTGAAGATTTTGGTTTTCTATCTGACTTAAACCAGTTAAAACGAATTCCAAAGGATCAACTACTGAAAAACTGTCAGGATTTACACACTGTTCTGCAAGTAGGTGAGAGCAATGACTTCCAGCCTTATGAGTTGTATGAGGAGTTACAAAATATGATTCCAAATTTAACCAACTCTATTAAAGACGTGAAACATCTGCTACAATATATTATAGAGAACAATTTGAAAGAAATTTACCCAAATGTTTACATTGTCATTAGGATATTGTTAACAATATCTGTAAGTACTGCTTCCGCTGAAAAGAGCTTTTCAAAATTGAAACTAATTAAAAATTATTTAAGAAATACTATGGGTCAAGAAAGACTCTCGGCTTTGGCAGTTTTATCTATTGAAGCAGATATAGCATCTAAGATAAGTTACAAACCAATCATTGAGGAGTTCAGAAAGACCAAAAGTAGAAAATTTTTGTTTCTTTAATTTTTTCATCATACTAATTTTTAAAAAAAAAAATTTTTTATTATTTTATTGTTTCAAAAAGTTATTTGTATGTATGTAAAAATGTATGTTTGTTTCCGAACGAATAAAAACCATCTAATTTCAAGTGATTTCTTATTTTGAATTCCCTTTTTAGTGCACCATGAAAGGGCCTCGCAAAATGTACCTCGCCCACATAAATTTTTTGTCTTGCGCCGCCACTGAACATAACCTTCAAAAATAATTCCCAAATTTAAACATGTTTATGGAAAAAACAAAAAACAACATTACTAACAAATAAAAATCAAATAGACACTACATTAATGTCATGCTTGAAGCAATACGCTTTAAATACGCTAAATGACTTAAATCTAATCTTTTTTCCATTACTCTTGTAATTTATTTGCTTTTTTTCATGAATTTTTTGTTTTTTTTTTTATTTTTTCGCCGTTTTTTACTTTTTGTACTTGTGTTTCAGCATAAATAAGCTCCCTTTGTAAGTCAGATATCAATTTGTACAGAGTCGCACGACTTTTTCCAACTATGACTTTAAGGCGGCGATGCCAAGCTTTCACACTGTTTTGCGTTCTTGGAAAAACTTTCGATGTTGGGTCATCGAACACGGATCAAAATTAGATTAATTATTTAGGCTGTGACTTTTTACCAAACACATAATTTTTTTCAAACCATTTTGAAAGTTTTTGCAAATCGCTGTCGTCAAATGAATTACGCAAACTTGTGTAATACTCTGAGATTTCGCTATGAGGAATCAGTGCTAAGCTTTTAAGCGTTCGTACTTGGATTGAAAACTGCTCGCTTGTTTCAAATATAAGAATGCATTCACCATCAATAACTTTCTCACTTAAAATAAATAGTTGACCTTCCAAAACATAACATAGAGGAATGTCTATTTCTTCAACACAAGTTCGCTCTTTAAAACATTTCAAACTGTTCCGTTGTCTTCTAATTTTTAACTTAAGGGCATTTCTTGATGGCAGATAATCTCTAATATGTTTTTTGTCATAGATACCGAACGCTGAATTATTTGGCTAGGCTGCAGAAAACTCGTAGAAGCCATATTTTTAACCAGATAATTAGTTTCTGCAATCGATTTTTTATACGCACATGGATCATGAGAATGTTCATTTCTTACCAGAGGGTATACTCACACCTGTCTCTGATTCTAAATAAACTTAGATGAATGGCAGTCGGCATAGAAGCCATGCGCAGGGTAATAAACAGTACAGGATAGTAATCGATTATCGTAAACTCAATGCAACCACTGTAGCAGATCGCTACCCAATACCACAGATAAATCAGGTGCTATCCCAATTGGGAAAAAATAAATATTTTTCCGTATTAGATCTTAAAAGTGGATTCCACCAAATCCCACTCAGGGAATCCGACATCGAGAAAACTGCCTTCTCCATAAATAATGGAAAATTTGAGTTTACAAATGCCCCCTCCATATTCCAGCGAGCCCTGGACGACATCCTCCGCCACCATATCGGCAACATTTGCTACGTATACATCGACGATATAGTCGTATTCAGCAACTCCGAAGAGGAGCATGCTCTGCATCTATTGTAGCGTAGCTTGTAAAGCGTATTACTTTCACTGTATATACACACATATGCAGACCAGAGAAGCAGTCAAATTTAACTGACCCAAATATTTATGCGAACTCAGCGGGAGCTCAACTTTTGTCTCGTCCATTTGGATTTCAACGGCAAACGACGTCACAACTTAGTAAAGCAAAATAAATTATTTTAAAGCGGTAAATACTAACATATGTACATATAAATTTCAATAATCAGTGCTGTGTATTTATTTAGCTTTACATAAAGTTGAAAAGATCTCGGTAATCCCAATATTCTATTTAATTATTTGATTAATTAAATTTATAATAAATTGATAAATTTAAAGCCTATTTAGCACTAGCTGCTGAGGCTATCGGCTATATATACAATATACCAAAATTACAAATTTTGATTTTTGGCGACCTTTAAATTTAACAATTATTTCTTCAAACTGGCTCTAGGTCAATAAATTAAACAAGTTGTTGTTGTTTTTGTTCCAATATATTTCGATCTCCAACGGAGATCGTCATCGGGGACTACAATAATAAATAAATAAACACTTTATTTTACACAATTTATCACAGGCAAATTTATATATATGTATGTATAAACATATTAGCATTACTGCAAACATACATACATGAGTTCAGATGTTAGGTGGGCAGCGTCTTTTAGAGATGCTGTTGTTGAACTGATTTTCGCGAGTCAAGTAAGTGGCGGTAGATGTGTGCACACATTTCAGAGTCTTTCTTGTAGTTCAATCTTTTGTTCTCGTCCGTGTCTATTATGTGGAGCATCTCCAAAGTAAAGCGTTTGTTGTAATGCTGTTCTTGCTGTCCGCTCTCCGCACAGTGGGCCGCAAGTGCTGTTTTATGTGTACTGCTCGATTGTAAACATTTGATGTCAGATCGGTGCCCTGCTATTCTTGTTTTTAACTTATTTTTCGTTGTGCCAACATATTCTTTCGCACAAATGTTATCTCCGTCTCAGTCCCCGATGACGATCTCCGTTGGAGATCGAAATATATTGGAACAAAAACAACAACAACTTGTTTAATTTATTGACCTAGAGCCAGTTTGAAGAAATAATTATACCAAAATTATTTAATTGAAATTTACATTACAAGGTGTACTTTATCGTGTAAATAATTAAATTTCGTCATCATGACAGAAAAGTTTATAGATCGACAGCGCGACAACTTAAAGCGTCTTTCCGACATGTGTGAGCGCTATAAAACAAAACCAGTCGCAGAAAAAACAAGTGGTTACCTAAAGTCCCTATTGCAAGGTTTAGAAAACCAGCAAAGGCAATTTTATGAAATGCACGAGAAAATATTAGACTTGGTTTCAGATAATTCGATAAATAATTTTGACGTGCCCTATTTTTCCGACGGGTGCCTATATCAATTCGATGATCTATTTTATAATTTCAAGGGAAAAATATTAGATTACTTGCAAGGTAATCCAATAACCGCGGATATGCTAGCCAGTGCTTTTGTGGCATCGCACAGTCGCTCAGACAAGTGGAGGCAAAATTTCCAAAAATTTCATTGCAAAAGTTTTCAGGAGATTATATGGATTGGGTTCCTTTTCAGGATGTGTACAAATCTCTTGTACATGACGTACCCGCACTTTCAAAAATACAAAAATTTCCTTATTTAAAGGGAACATTGTCGGGCGAAGCCGCAAATTTAATCCGAGCCATGGCGATTACTGAACTAATTACGACTCCGCCTGGAAAATTCTTGAAAAAAGATACAACAACAAACGTTTGATTGTTGAGACCTTAATTAAAAATATTTTTTCTATACCTGATTCAGATGGAAGTGTTAAAAGTATAAAGCTTATGCTTGATTATTGATTCATTTGCTGATCCGGAATTCAACAGAGGCGATAAAATTGATCTCATTCTTGGAGCAGATATTTTCAGCCAAATCGTACTTCCAGGCAAGTCATTCATTCAGCAAAACTTATTCTTTCAAAATACTCTCTTTGGTTGGGTGGTATCCGTACCCACTACGTGTTTTGATCATAAACTTACCATCAATAATATAACTTTAGAAAACCTGTTGCGCGCCTTTTGGGAACAGGAGGAGCTTCCTCAAAAACTACAGCTGAGTTCCGAAGACGAAGCATGCAACAATCATTTCTTAGCAACTACGCAACGTAACGAACTTGGTCGGTACATAATAGATCTACCTTTTAAATCTGTTATTAACTCTGGTATGCTACCAACTTTGAGTAGTAATAACTTTAATGCTTTAAAACGTCTTAATAACTTAGAGCAAGCATTTCATAAGCGTCCGCTATATCGCCAGCAATACACAGCTTTCATGCAAGAATATGAAAGCTTGAGGCATATGACCAAAGTGGGCATATATCCAGCAGACATTCAGCCTAATTCTTATTTTTTGCCGCATCATGGCGTTATTCGTGAGAGTAGCTCAACCACTAAATTACGAGTGGTATTTGACGGTAGTAGCATGTCAAAAGACTCCAAATCTCTTAATGAAGAATTACTCCCTGGGCCTACTCTCCAAAACAAATTGTTTCAAATCCCATTACGTTGGCGAAAACATCGATATGCCTTCACAGTAGATATCGAAAAAATGTTGCGACAGATTGAGGTGAATCCTGCTCAGCGTAAATACAAACAAATATTAGGCGCTTTAAACCGTATGACGATATTGCCATTTACGAATTAAATACCGTAACTTACGGAACTACTCCTACTCCTTACCTATCAATTCGAGTCTGGCGTCAGGTTTCTGAAGATTATAGGAATGAATATGAGAACGCATCAGCTGTGTTAAATGCAGATACATACGAAGATGATGTTATGTCGGGCTCCGACAAAGGTGGATTCGTTCTAAGAAAATGGAATTCCAATTCGTCAGAGTCTCTTAATGAAATTGAGCCTTCCTTTAGAGAGAATTCTGTCACTTTCGATATTAATAGATATAACATAGTTAAGACGCTCGGAGTTCAGTGGAATACCACTATTGATTCTTTTAATTTTAAAACGTCTTTTGAGTTTGAGGTAAAGACCACAAAACGCTCTATTCTTGCCGACAGTGCACGCCTATTTGACCCATTAGGTTGGCTCACTCCATCCACAATTGTTGCGAAAATGCTTTTTCAGAAATTGTGGCTGGCCGGTGTTGACTGGGATGAAGAAGTTCCCGCCGATATTAAGTCTTTATGGTATAAGTACAAATCAAACTTGATTGCTTTTCATGAAATACAAATTCCTAGGTGGATAGGTTACTTCCCTACTTGTAAATTCGATCTGCACTGCTTTTGCGATGCATTCCAAGTCGCCTATGTCGCTGTAGTGTACGCACGTATTTCCGTAAACGAAAGAGTGACGGTTTCACTTCTTAAAGCCAAGTCAAAGGTGGCGCCTATCAAAACCGCATCCATACCAAGATTGGAGCTATGTGCAGCTACTCTTCTGGTCAAACTCGCCGCAAATGTGATAGAGTCCTTTTCTCAAATTCTTCAGATTGAATTAATTTAGTAACCTATTGGAGCGATAGCACAACAGTTCTCAGCTGGATAAAGCATCCGCCATCTCGTTGGAATGCCTACGTAGCAAACCGCGTGGGTGAAATTCAGTGTTATACCAATGTCATACAATGTCAGTATGTTCCTTCGGCTGAGAATCTAGCTGATTGTGCATCGAGAGGGTTGTTTCCAAATGAACTTAGAGACCAGGAAATTTGGTTGCGTGGTCCTAAATTTCTAATCGAATCTGACAATCAGTGGCCCAAACTTCCCAAAAATCTTCAGTCATCGTTAGAAGAACGAAAATCACATTCTGTAAATCACATGACAGACTCTCAATATCCTGAGTTTTTGGTCAAATTTTCCATGCTTTCTAGATTATTGCGCGTTATTTCTTGATGTTACCGATTCATCAACAATTGTAAGCGTAGTAAGAGAAATCGTTACTATGGAAATATGACCGCGAGAGAAATTCGTGCCACTAAACTTTGTATCATAAAGTTAACTTAAGAAATTGATTTTTCTCAATGTATTTCGGCCTTACGCAGGCATAGGGAAGCCAAAGAGAAACATTTACTAAAATTGTCACCCTTTCTTGATGAAAACGGTAATCTCCGAGTTGGCGGCCGACTCAGACACTCTAATTTACTGCCTGATACCAAACACCCAGCAATATTAACCAAACAAAATCCTTTGTCGAAGCTTATAATTTCAGATACAAACGAGCGCACATTGCACGGTGGGATCACCCTTACCATGTCATATGTTAGTCGTGAAGTTTGGATTTTTTCTGGGGTCCGTCTAGCTAAAACAATAATTAGTCGATGCATAACCTGCTTTCGATATGCTGCCAAGTGTGCTCAACAAGTGATGGGTGATATTCCTGCTGTTCGCTTAAACCTCACCAGGCCATTTAAACATAGTGGCGTCGACTACGCCGGACCTATACCAATAAAAAATGCAACCGTACGACGCGCCATAATCACAAAGGGTTATGTTTGCCTGTTTGTGTGTATGGCAACCAAAGCAATTCACCTGGAGGAAGTGTTTGATTTAACATCGAGTGCGTTTTAACAGCCTTGCGTCGTTTTGTCTCAAGACGAGGAGCATGCACTGATTTATATTCCGACTGCGGTACAAATTTTGTAGGTGCGTCTAAAGAATTAAAAGCATTGTTGCACAGGAGTCAACTTTCAATACCAGAGGACTTACGTGAAAGCTTATCCAACCTTGGAACTGATTGGCATTTTATTCCTCCTGCTTCACCACATTTCGGTGGTTTGTGGGAAGCCGGGGTTAAATATATGAAATACCATCTTAAACTTGTTATACATGATATAATTTTAAGTTTTGAAGAACTAACTACTTTACTTTCGCAGATTGAAGGATGCCTTAATTCCAGACCACTTTGTCCCTTATAATCCGATCCGCGAGACGTCAGCGCATTAACACCCGGGCACTTTTTGATAGGCGAGCCTACAAGCTGCGTACAAGAAGAAAGCCTTTTAGAAGTCAACATCAACCGCATTAGTCGTTGGAAGGCGATTGAACAAATAAACCAACACTTCTGGAAACGCTGGTATCGGGAATATATTAGTCGTCTACAAGCTCGTCCTAAGTGGCTTCATCGCCGAACCGATATACAATTTGCCGACCTAGTTCCTGTAGCCGATGATCGTTGTGCCCCTGGACAGTGGTGCCTTGGCCGTATTCATGAAGCGCATCCTAGAAAGGACGGACGAGTGCGTGTCGTCTCAATATATACAAACCAAAAACTTATCAAATGGCCTATTTCAAAAATTTGTCTTCTACCATTGGATGAACTTGAAGGTGGCAGCCCTGAACGACCTAATCACGAGGTGAGTAGAATTAGGGGCGAAGAGATGGAGCCTGCTGCTGAAGGCGCTGTGATTCGGAGCATAGCGGAGTAAACAATACTCGACTAAAACACTCCCAACGATAGGCCGTCCTTCCCTTATATCTACTTGGATTAAGAACAGTCGTTCTTGGAGGGAAGACTGTTCCGGTATTATTAATAAAACAACTTATAAACAAAACATGGTTTAGATTTGGTCCTTTTAATTCATAATTAATTATTACTATGTAACCTTGTTATAATATTCATTATACATAAGAGAGGCACATGCATAAACCATTAAAACATCGCAAATAGCTCACGATAATATGTACATAAATATGTACGCTCATTATTCTCTTTGTTTGAGCACCGCTTGCTTTGATTAGCGGCTGCAGCTGTTTTATGCATTTGCATCATCAAAAACTTTTGTCTCGTCCATTTGGATTTCAACGGCAAACGACGTCACAACTTAGTAAAACAAAATAAATTATTTTAAATCGGAAAATACTAACATACATATACATTTCATTTTTTTGGTGGTAAAGCGGGTAAGCATAATCAGTGCTGTGTATTTATTTAGCTTTAAATAAAGTTGAAAAGATTCAATACATTCTTAATTTATTATGTAAGGATCCTTTCTTTGGAAGTCACAAACTTTGGAAATTTATAAATAACAAATATATATGTAGTAGTAAGAATGATGTCATCCGCAAAATAATTGAGAAATTAAATTTACAATTAGATTATAAGTAATGGTAAGAGGAAAAATAAAGTCGGTCTTGTCTTGGAGTATGACTCAAATAGTTGTTGTTTCTTTTTTAAAAACGCTCCGCACCAAAGTGCGAGCGTAATTTGCAAACATATTTATGTACATACATATATGCACTTGAACATTGGGATGGGGCGATATGAATTTTTTGCAACTACGTATTAAGGTGAGTTGGACTTCCTTTGTGTATATGTGGCAATGTAGCAAATTCGGTTGAAACCCAACATTATATACCCAGCTGTAGCCGGCCGTAAAAAACAAATTACTAGCAAGGTTATTTAAAAAAATACATTGAGCGTGTTAACTTATGTGTTCATTCCATATGTTCGGAACATTCTACTCCATTTACGAATTTGGGGAGTCAGTTTATATTTGGAATATTATGTACATATATTCTTATTTGATATATTGGGACGTCGTGAGGTAGTATCAAACGAACGTGTTCCGAATATTCTAAATTAACGGTTTATCTGGAGCACTTCCACGAATGTATCAACGGAAAAGAGCTTTCCGAATTTTCTGAGTAAAAAGGTGAATACTACTTGTGTAACAGGACCACACAAAAGCTTAACTCTTCTGTGAAATTGAATTTGACATTGAATAAGATTGAAGAACGCCTTATCTCATAATGCTTTGCATTAAATCCTTCATGTCAAAATGAATTGAACTTATGCTCAGATAGAGAGTTTTTGAAACAAATTTTGAGATAGTGTATTTTTGAATAAAATTCTAACGTACGACATTCTTATACATGTAATGTATGTATGTAGTAACTGGTATACCAAATAATAGTAAGTAAATGTCACGTATACGCACTGGTACCCCTCAGGTGGTAAGGATATGCGTGTTGGGTTGTAAAACATGAGTTTTTATACATTGAAAACCTTTATGCTAGTTTACTTTTTTATTGGATATTATGCGGTTTAATTTAAAAATGCATATAAATGTTGATATTTTGTCGTTTATTCTCCATTTTTTCCCCATTTTGATTCTTTATGTATGTATGTATATGTTTATAGGGCATGGAGACGTCGAGCATGAGTTCAAGCAGAAAAGGAGCTGCTGCGCAAAGAGCTGCATTACAGACGTAAAGCAAATTCTTTACAAATTTCCGAGGGAGCAAAATGAGCGGAATAGGTGGGCACAGGCTTGCAAACTCAAATCTTCCTCCGACAAAATGTACGTATGTCAGAGGCATTTTGAGCAGGATTATATTAGTAGGGAAAAAATCTTCCCGGAGGATTCCCTTATCTACGTATAGATGAAGATTTACAAGTTCGCTCTCCTAGTGATGGCTCCGTTTGGGAGCTTCCCCCTGTCGAGAAGACTTATGAAGTCGTTAAATTTGAAGTTCATTCTGATGACAGCGTTGATGATATAACTTTGGCAGCGTTTGACAAGTACTCAGATCTAGCAGTTCGTGATAAGTTATATCATCCGAGCTTATTTGGCACGAACTTGCGAGGATAATGATGAAAAATGCAGGCAACATCGAGTTGCGCATGCTACTGCAATATTAATGACAAAAAATAGGTTGCAAGAGCAAAAAATTAATATGCTTAATAAAAAAATCAGGGACCTTAAAAAAGAAAATATAGAATTGCGACAACGGTCAATAGTTGCTAATAGAAAAGCCAGCAAAGAGGCTATTATTTTCGCCAAAACGATAGCCAATGCAGGAAATCGCGCTTATTATACGGAAGAAGAAAAAAAATTTTCCCAAAACTTAAACTTTTTGTCTACTAAAACTTTTAATTTTATGCGCGAAGATTTGGGTTTCGCTTTGCCATCAAAAACATCCCTTTTAAGATGGCGACCCATAAAATATGTTGCACCGGGCTTTGATGTGAACATCTGTGATAATTTGATAAATATAGCTAAAAAGTTTACTGAAATTGAACGTCTTTGTTGTATAATTTTTGTATAAATAACAATAAAATCAGATCTTACTGTAGCGTTCATAACTTGTTCAATATAAAACTTGTTAAAAAACATATAAAATAATTTAGTAGTTTTTTGTTAAAAATCAAATTGTTAAAAAAGAAAATTTTAATAAATAAAATAAATTTTCAACTGAAAATAAATACATTTAATTGAGCTTTATTACCTTTAATAAGTGGCATGATTAAACAGATGGCTTTGAAGATCTTGGAGAAGTCAAGCGTGAATTAAAGCTTGGAGACAAGTGTTGCTTCTTCATGATAAAAAGCATCTCTTCAAATTGGAAGTATATTTTTTCGTACTATGTTACGAAATATATATCCAAATTGAAATAAATCGACCTTAAAGTCAAATCAATAGTTTGTGATCAGGGCTCTACAAATAGACGTTTGTATGATGAACTTTTGATAAATGAACACAAAGAAGTTCATGTCTCACCCTCAAACTTCGAAAAAATGAATGTATTACGCGCGGTTCAAACGCTGAGCAATTCGGTCGCTGCTGGAATTGATTTAGCAATAACTCATAATTTATTCAGCGAAAAACACTTTCACGCAAGGAGTTACTCTAGACGCCCAAGTTTTTGTCAAAAAATGTAACGACTTATTTGATGAACTCGACGCAAAAACTCTTTCTCCCAAAAATCCTCTTAAGTCCTCTATTAAACGAGGTAGTTCAGAGAAAATCCAAGGGCTTAAGAAGACACTGGGATATTCGCGTTCTTTGAAGATCTTTGGGTTTAAAGAAGAGCAAAAAGTCTATAGGAATAAAATAATTTTTTGCATCGCTGGTTTTAGCACCACCATCTCTGCCATGTTGCTGATGTCAGAAGAATTATTTGAGCAGGAAAAAGATTTAAATTTTATTATATATATGCAGAACATGAAGCAGACATACGAAAGAAAAAACAAAGCACAGCATTATGTCAACATACCACACAAACTGGGCACGCAGCTGATCTAAGCAACACAAAAATAATAAACAAAAACAAATGAGGAAAAGTCAGGTACACATTGGAAAGCCTGAGAATATTTCAAAGGAGAGACAAAACGATAAACAAGAAGGAAGATGACGGTGCTGCCGCCTACACCCTCTGTCATTAGCAATAAACAAATTAGTATGACAATGCTACCACTATGAAATGAGATCACCCTCCAAAAAGCTAGAGATACTAGCGAAACGTCGGGTTGAAAGATGAAATAAGTTGTTTTATTTGCATCAAACACCAAATGGTCAAAATAGCCTAACAAAAAATCCTAGTTGATTTAAATTTCATTTTATTAGGAAAGTTAAATCAGGATGCCTTAGAGATTTTTTTAAGGAGTTCATGCTAGCCAAGGCATAAATATCCACCCCACCGCACATGAAATAAAATACATTGTTGCTCGGTTAGCGTCCATGAAAATTCTAATGCAAAGGTTTGAAAAAAGGGAATAATTGTGAGGACGATTTTGACGACAGTTTAGACTGGACTCTTCGTCCAGGAGATAGTCATAAGTCATAAGTAAACTGCAGCGTGAAAGATGCACCGAATTTTTGACGAAGACACAACTAGATCACAACAACTATACCGAAGCCCTGCTCAAAGCAAAGAATTTTAAGGATGCAAGTGATCCCCGTCTTGTAAATCCGAAGGACAGTGTTTTCGAAGCATGTCCGATGCAAATGAAGTGGTACACTCAGCTATTTCCTAATAACGCGCACAGGCTACATATCAAAGATTTCTTGTTCTCTGTAATTCGTCACAAAACCGAAAAAGTCTTTCCTGAATGGTTTTCTAGAACATATCCTTGTTTCGCTCACCACTTTACCTTATTAGATTTCCTTATAATACTCCTCCTCTTTAAAAACGCAAAGTGGATGTTGCGAGACACACTAGCTAGTCGACGGACGCATGCTAAAAGAAGCAAGTTGGCTGGCGGTGCGGTTTATCAGCTGCGGTGGACTGTAGGGGGTAGCGGCTTAACAATAGTATCCAAATAAATAAATGAATGCTGACTCGAAACGATATTCATTAATTGTATAAACTAACAATATTTATTTATTTATATTAAAAATGGTTTAGAACACAATGAATTCTGCTGGCGGTAGTTGCAAGGATAAGTCAGTAAGTAAGTAATAACAACGAAAAAAGATATAAAGTAAATGTCAAACATATGATTGTTATGCTTGCGCATTAACCCTTTATGAACTAAAACATAATATTATAAATATTGTGATTATGAACTCAACATACCGCCGCCCTTAAATTATCTAAATATAAGCAAGATACGCTCAAAATTAAGATTACAATGCAGAGTTAGAAAAAAAGTATTGGAAATATGCAAAAAATAAAGTTGAAAATTTTTGATTTCATAATGACGATTCTTTCTCATCGCAAAATAGATATGCCTTTGTTGGGAGGAGGCATAATTTAGCAATCGGCCGAACGTATTCTCCATTAGCAGTCTTTACTGTCACGACTCGCACGCGACCATCAGCTCCAGGATGACATCGTGTTACCCTAGCGAGTATCCACTTTGTGGGGGGAGTAGTTTCACTAAATACAGCTACAACATCTCCTTCTTCGAAATTGCGTGAAGGACGATGCCACTTGGTGCGGCGCTGTAAACTGACGAGATACTCGTCTCTCCAACGACGCCAGAAATGCTGTCTTGTGGCAGATATTACCTGCCATCTCTGATACAAATTTCCACAGAACCCTTGACCCTCAGGTTCTGGGATTGACTTGAGCGGTTCACCAATGATGAAATGACCAGGAGTTAAGACTTCCAAGTCGCCAGCGGTTGTAGTGTTGTCACAAAGCGGTCGAGAATTTACGCACGCTTCGATGTCAGTCAATAGAGTGTTAAATTCCTCGTAGGAAAGCAGAGTTTCCCTTAATGCGCGCTTTAAGTGATATTTTACTCGTTTTATGCCGGTTTCCCAATAACCGCCCATGTGTGGTGCAGATGGTGGATTGAAACGCCACTCGATGTTTGAATCGGCAAAGAACGATTGTAATCTGTTATCAGTCATACACTGCTGAAACGCGGTTCGCAGTTCCTTTTCAGCACCAACGAAATGTGTGCCATTGTCTAACGACATGTGCTTGCAGTAGCCTCTGCGGTTTACGAACCTCTTGAAAGCGCAGAGAAATCCTGGTGTCGACAGGTCTGCAACAAATTCCAAATGCATAGCGCCCGTGCACATGCATATGAAAGAACATATATATCCCTTGGTGCCCTTTGCTCCTCTGCCGTGAGTGAATTTATACATGTACGGCCCAGCGAAATCAACCGCGGTGCGGGTGAAACACCGAGCGTAGGTGGTACGAGTTGTAGGTAGATCTCCCATTGCTTGTGTGCCGATATTACGATTCAGGCATGTGCATTTGACGCATTTGTGATAGAGGCTTCGTATCAAGGTTCGAGCGCCAACAACCCAGTATCGGCGTTGTAAAACTGTCTGCATGATGCGGGGTCCAGCGTGTAAAGTATATTCATGAATATCGTGGATAATCAACTTCGCAAGGGGCGCGTTTTTTTGGTAAGATAATGGGGTTTCGGACGTCAGGAGATACTGCCGAGTTCTTCAACCTACCTCTAACGCGTAATACATTTTTATCATCGAAATATGCTTGCAAACGCACGAGACAGCTGCGCCGCGGAATAGGCTTTTTTGCGCTGCAAAGAGAGATCTCGTTACAAAAGAAGAACCTTTGTGTATACCTAATCAAACGCATTTCGGCTTCATATATCTCCAGGCAGCTGGGGGGACCAACTCGTTTCGCAACCGGGAGGGTAGTGGCAGCTCGAGCGTTGGCGACAAATCTTAAGACGTAGGCGATGATACGACGAAGTTTCGAAAACGACGAATACCTAGTCATAATGGACCAATGTTCGTTGGAACTAGTGACATGCGTAGTTACCTTGCTTCTAATGCCTAACTCGGTTGTGTGATGGCTTGTACTCGTTTGCTGCCAGAAAGGATCTTCGCTCTGCAAGAACTCTGGACCAGTCCACCAAAGATGGTGATGCAGTAACTCAGATGAAGTGATTCCTCTAGAAGCACACTCTGCAGGATTCAGCTCCGAGCGGACATGGTTCCAACATTCAGGAGGAAGAACTTCCTGGATGTCAGCAACGCGGTTGGCAATAAAAGTCGTCCATCTGCTAGGGTGGGCTTGTAGCCATGCCAAAGTGATTGTTGAATCCGTCCATGCAAATATAGGATATTGTAAATCGTGCCAACTGTGTCCAATGCTACGCACCAATTTAGCGGCTAGATGCGCACCACACAATTTTAATCGCGGCAATGTGGTTGCTTTGAGGGGTGCCACCTTGCTCTTTGACGAGATCAGAGCAACAGTTACCGTGCCGTCGTTTCTCACGGTCCGGGCGTATGCAACCGCAGCGTATGCTCGCTCGGATGCATCGGAAAATATGTGCAACTCCGTGATCGAGCCATTCGTACCTAATCCAAGCCAGCGGTTAACCTTTAAATTGGAAAGAATTTGCAACTCAGAGCGGTGTTCCAACCAATTTACTGCGATGGGTTCTGGGATAACGTCATCCCAGCCAATCTTGCTCCGCCAAACCTCCTGGAACCATATTTTTGGTTTGATACCTGCGGGAGAGAGTAGCCCCAGAGGATCGAATAGAGTGCTTGCGTCCGATAAAAAGGCTCTTTTTGTTAGAGTAGTAGGCAATTTTCGCAGATTAACTGTAAACGTTAGGTAATCTTCCTCCGTATTCCACATTACGCCCAAAGCGTGAACCTCCTTACTGTCGACTAGGTAATAAGATATATTTTCTGATGCGTTCGAAATAGCCGCGCCCAACTCGGCGCAATTCGAAGCCCACTTTTGAAGCTCGAATCCACCTTCTTTCAAGATCTCTGAAACATTCCTTTGCAAATTCACCAGATCCTTTTTTGATGAAGTGCCGGTGAGAAGATCATCCATATAAAAATCATTAAGAATGACGCCGGCAGCTTTCTTACAAATGTTAGTGGAGTTTTTTGCAGTTTGTTGCAGGGATTTTACGGCTAGGTGGGACGCAGCTGCCACACCATAAGTCACTCGTAACATGCGAAAGTCTTGTATGGGTAAGGACGGATCACGACGCCAGACGATTCGTTGTAGGTCGACGTGTTTCTCAGAGACGCATACTTGGCGGTACATTTTAGCTATATCTGCTGTTACTGCATATCGATGAATTCTAAAGCGTGTCAAAATTGAAAATAAGTCTTGCTGCAATTGTGGACCAACCAGCAAAGCGTCGTTCAGCGAATTCCCATTCGTAGTTTTAGCCGATGCATTGAAAACAACTCTCAACTTAGTTGTGGTGCTTGACTCCTTAACGACGGGATGGTGAGGCATGTAAAAAGTTTGCTTTTTTGATTTTCCTGCAGACTCCATGTGGTTCATGTTGATGAGTTCCTGCATGAACTCGTTGTAGCGTGCACGTAGATCGTCGTCACGAGCCAGGCGTCTCTCGATGCGTAGTAGACTTCTCACAGCAAAATCTCGGGACTCTCCTAAGAGCACGTCAGACTTCATGGGTAGCTCCACAATGAATCGACCGTCGGGTGCTCTTGTATGCGTTGCTTCAAAAAGTTCTTCGCAGAGGCGTTCTTCGGAAGTGAGGTGGTGCTTTTGAGGTGCTTCCTCTAACTCCCACAATCTGGCAAGCGCCTTATCCAATTGAACCTCACAATGCAACGATTGTAGACAAGTCGTAGTAACTTCGGATTCATCGACACAACCAAACAGCGTCCAACCGAACACAGTTCTTTGAGTCATGGGCGTACCAGGTGGACCCTTCCGGAATTCGGAGTAGAGAAGTTGTTCCATAACATCCATGCCGACTAGAATATCGATGCGACCAGGATTCATAAATTGCGGATCGGCTAAAAACAACCCTTGTATGTGCGACCATGATGCGATTGCTAATGTCTGGGTTGGCAAGTCGCTTGTAATTTTGGGGAGAATTAATGCGTTTACGGAGAAGCATCGATCTGAACAGTATGAGGACAGCGAAAGTAATGCTTCGCCTCTAGAGCGACCTCCTTGTGAGGAACCTATACCTGTGACAACTACTGCAGAAGATTTTCGCGGCACACCCAAGCGTTGAACACAAGCCGCAGTAACGAAGGACCAGAGTCGAACAGCAAGCGGGCTGATTGCCAGTGTCCGGAGCAATCGCGAATTTTGACTATGGCGGTTGCCAACAGTACAGCTTTCTCCTTTGGAGTCGGCGAATTGGCCACGGGGTTTAAAGATGACGACATCAATGCTGTAGCGCTGCTTGTAGACGGATCAGTACTAAGTGAGGTTGAATGTGGTTTGGGTGCGGTGAAATGTGCGACGGTTACAGCGGCATTGGATGTAGAAGCGGTGTTATGTAAAAGAGTGTGTTGGCGTTGATGACAAACCCTACATCCAGACGAACTATTACATTTAGCTTTGTAATGACCTGGGCTCAAGCAGTTCGTGCACAAGCCAGACTCCATCACAAACTTCGATTTCGCGCTTAAATCGAGATTTTTAAACTTTTCACAGCTATATACCTTATGTGGGCCCTTACAGTGCACACATTCCACACTCTTCTGGGTTTGTACAGCGTGAAAGACCTTAGCTGATTTGCCAGTAACCTTCGGTGTTGCGGGCTTCCCTATTGATACCTGAGTAGCAGGCGTGCTTAGCATAGCCAAGACCGGCACCTAATTTCCAAAAACGACGTCAGCTGTTCAAAGGTTGGTGGTTCTTCACTAACAAGTGATAACTCCAACTGCTTCCGAGTCTCGAACGCTAATTTGTTGACGACCTCATGAACCAACCAATCGTCCCAGAAATCGACTGGTCTTCCTAGTGCTTTGAGCTCTCGTATGTGCTGATGGAATGAATTTAGTATGCTCTTTATAGCATCCGCAGTATCACTCGTAGCCTTTCGTGTATCTGCTATCGCTGTGAGATGCGCTTCGATGATAACGCGCATAACCTTGTAGCGTGACTTAAGTAGGTTCCACGCCTCAGTGCAGTTTGCGTCGCTAATCTTAAACCCACTAATTATACTCAGCGCATCTCCCTTTAAGCAACTACGAAGATAGTGCAACTTGTGTCCGCCTGACAAAGCAGCATTGCTATCCACTAACGAGCAGAAGGCATCGTAAAAGGCTATCCATTCAGTAGAATCGCCAGCGAATGTTGGAAGGTCCATTTTGGGCAATCGTATTGACGCAGATACGTGGCTAGCGAGTGAGGTGTCGGAGAAGATTCAGCTCTGCATTTTTGCACGCGTCTAAAATTGGACAAAGCTGTGGTATACCACGTTTCAGCCTGTATGCGCGCGTTCTCCTCCACCTCGGCGTTTTCAGATCCACATGAAGTTTCCACTGCATCTTGCGCAGTGTTGAAACGAACCCATTGCTCACTCAACAACGCCAAATAGCTTTCACCCCTCAACATCCAGAATAAATGCGTCGTCCATACTTTTTGTCATATACCTCTTAATTGAGTTAAGGGCAGAATCGCGCGTTTTGACAAAAGCAGACATTTCGTGAAAATAATATATTTAGCGTACCAACTTATGCACCCTTTACTAATTTATAATATTATAGATGTGTGTATGTATGTATGTGGCTACTTCTGCTCAGGTTTAGATTGTTGCTGCTTGCAGAAGGCAAATCAAAGGCGGTACGAATTATGCGAAAAGGTAGATAAAAAATTTGTAGCGGGCAGATCAATGTCACGGCAGATTTAAAATATAAAATTATGACACCTGCTCGAACTTTCTTGCTTATGCTTAATGCTGGATTTATAATGTTTTTTTTATCCAATGAAATAACGTATGTAAAGCCAGGAAATAAAAAGCTGAATCTAATCTAATCTAATATCTAATATCTTATCTAATCTAATATATTATAAATGGCAAAGTTTGGATGTTTGGATGTTCGGATGTTTAGATGTTTGGATGTTTGGATGTTTGTCCAGACGTTTGTCTTTGTGACTCAATCACGCAAGAACGGCTGGACGGATTTGTATGAAATTTGGGACAGAGATAATAGGCTACTGGCGAAATTTTTTTCGAACATGGAAAGGGGGAAGGAGGTCCCACGACCCCTTCGAATAATTACTTTTTAACAATTTTTACACATTATAACTTTACGTATACTGACTTGGAAAAACGATCAGTGGTACTCTCCTCTCCCGCCATCCGCCCTCCTTCAATTGCTTTTATTAGCACGCTTTTATTAGCTTTACCTGTATGTTTCTTTGTAACTCTTCATTCGCTCCAACGCGCCTGTTGCCTTATTAACATGGTTTTATAATTATCTTCACCCTATTTGTAATCCCGTTTGGGTCATCTCGTGACCCTTCAGGGATCATTTCTGGATGGTTTTCGGGATCCGTCCGCGATCCCGCCGGGGTCATTTCTGGACTTTTTCGGGACTATTCCGGGATTATTTTGGGACCCTTCCGGGATCATTTGTGTATAGTTTTCGGGACCCGTCCGGGATTCCGTCGGGATTATTTTGGGACATTTTCGGGACTATTCCGGGATCATTTCGGGACTATTTCGCGATCATTTGGGGACCCTTCCGGCATCATTTCTGGACGGTTTTCGGGATCCGTCCGGGATCCCGTCGGGGTCATTTCGGAACTTTTTCTCGACTAAGACGGGATCATTTGGGGAGCCTTTCGGCATCATTTCTGGATGGTTTTCGGGATCCGTCCGGGTCCCGTCGGGGTCATTTCTGGACTTTTTCTCGACTGATACGGGATCATTTGAGGACCCTTTCGGCATCATTTCTTGATGGTTTTCGGGTTCCGTCCGGATCCCGTCAGGGTCATTTCGGGGCCCTTTCTCGACTAATATGGAATCATTTGGGGACCCTTTCGGCATCACTTCTAAATGGTTTTCGGGATCCGTCCGGGATCCCGTCGGGGTCATTTCGGGACTTTTTCTCGACTAATACGGGATCATTTGGGGACCTTTTCGGCATCATTTCTGTGTGGTTTTCGGGATCCGTTCGGGATCCCTTCAGGGTCATTTTGGGACTTTTTCTCGACTAATACGGGTTCCTTTGAGGTACCTTGCGGCATCATTTCTAGATGGTTTTCGGGATCCATCAGGGATCCCGTCGGGGTCATTTCTGGACTTTTTCTCGAATAATACGGGATCATTTGGGGTAGCTTCCGGCATCATTGCTAGATGGTTTTAGGGATCCGTCCGGGATCCCGTCTTGGTCATTTCGGGACTTTTTCTCGACTTATACGGGATCATTTGGGGACCCTTTCGGCATCATTTCTCGATGGTTTTCGGGATCCGTCCGGAACCCGTCGGGGTCATTTCGGGACTTTTTCTCGACTAATACGGGATCATTTGGGGACGCTTTCGGCATCATTTCTGGATGGTTTTCGGGATCCGTCCGGGATCCCGTCGGGGTCATTTCGGGACTATTTCGCGATCATTTGGGGTACCTTCCGGCATCATTTCTAGATGGTTTTCGGGATCCGTCCGGGATCCCGTCGGGGTCATATCGGGACTTTTTCTCGACTAATACGGGATCATTTGCGGACGCTTTCGGCATCATTTCTGGATGGTTTTCGGGATCCGTCCGGGATCCCGTCTTGGTCATTTCGGGACTTTTTCTCGACTTATACGGGATCATTTGGGGACCTTTTCGGCATCATTTCTGTATGGTTTTCGGGATCCGTTCGGGATCCCTTCAGGGTAATTTTGGGACTTTTTCTCAATTAATACGGGTTCATTTGAGGTACCTTCCGGCATCATTGCTAGATGGTTTTCGGGATCCGTCCAGGATCCAATCAGGGTCATTTCGGGACTATTTTGGGATCATTTGGGTTACCTTCCGGCACCATTTCTATATGATTTTGAGGATCCGTCCGGGATCCCGTCGGGGTTATTTCGGGACTTTTTCTCGACTAATACGGGATCATTTGGCGACCCTTTCGGCATCATATCTGGACGCTTTTCGGGATCCGTCCGGGAAACCGTTGGGGTCATTTCGGGACTTTTTCTCGACTAATACCGGATCATTTGGGGACGCTTTCGGCATCATTTCTGGATGGTTTTCGGGATCCGTCCGGGTTCCCGTCTTGGCCATTTCGGAACTTTTTCTCGACTTATACGGGATCATTTGGGGACCCTTTCGGCATCATATCTGGATGCTTATCGGGATCCGTCCGGGAACCAGTCGGGTTCATTTCGGAACTTTTTCTCGACTAATACGGGATCATTTGCGGACGCTTTCGGCATCATTTCTGTATGGTTTTCGGGATCCGTCCGGGATCCCGTCGGGGTCATTTCGGGACTATTTCGGGATCATTTGGGGTACCTTCCGGCATCATTTCTAGATGGTTTTCGGGATCCGTCCGGGATCCCGTCAGGTTCATTACGGAACTATTTCGGGATCCTTTGGGGTACCTTCCGGCATCATTTCTATATGGTTTTGAGGATCCGTCCGGGATTCCGTCGGGGTCATTTCGGGAATTTTTCTCGACGAATACGGGATCATTTGGGACGCTTTCGGCATCATTTCTGGATGGTTTTCGGGATCCGTCCGGGATCCCGTCGGGGTCATTTCGGGACTATTTCGGGATCATTTGGGGTACCTTCCGGCATCATTTCTAGATGGTTTTCGGGATCCGTCCGGGATCCCGTCAGGTTCATTACGGAACTATTTCGGGATCCTTTGGGGTACCTTCCGGCATCATTTCTATATGGTTTTGAGGATCCGTCCGGGATCCCGTCGGGGTCATTTCGGTACTATTTCGGGATCATTTGAGGTACCTTCCGGCACCATTTCTAGATGGTTTTAGGGATCCGTCCGGGATCCCGTCAGGGTCATTTCGGGACTATTTCGGGATACCTTCCGGCATCATTTCTGGATAGTTTTCGGGATCCATCCGGGATCCCGACGGGGTCAATTCAGGACTTTTTCTTGACTAATACGGGATGATTTGGGGACCTTTTCGGCATTATTTCTGGATGCTTTTCGGGATCCGTCAGGAATCCCGTCGGGGTCATTTCGGGACTTTTTCGGGACTAATACGGGATTATTAGGGGAGCCTTTCGGCATCATTTCTGGATGGTTTTCGGGATCCGTACGGGATCCTGCCAGGGTCATTTCGGGACTATTTCGGGATCATTTGAGGTACCTTCCGGCATCATTTCTATATGATTTTGAGGATCCGTCCGGCATCCCGTCGGGATTATTTCGGGACTTTTTATCGACTGGTATCGGATCATTAGGGGACCCTTTTGGCATAATTTCTGGATGGTTTTCGGGATCCGTACGGGATCCCTTCCGGGTCATTTCGGAACTTTTTTGGGACTATTTGGGGATCATTTGGGGTATTTTCCGGCATAATTTCTGGATGGTTTTCGGTCATTTCGGGACTATTAGGGTATCTTTTGAGGACATTCCGGCATCATTTCTGGATAGTTTTTGGTATCCGTGAGGGATCCCGTCGGGGTAATTTCTGGACTTTTCAGATATTGTTTCGGGATTATTTTGGGTTTCCAAGATCATTTCTGGATGGATTTTGAGATCTGTCCGGGATCCCGTCAGGGTCATTTAGGAGTCCGTTCGAGATCCCGTCAGGGTCATTTCGGGACTATTAGGGGATCATTTGAGGACCTTTCCGGCATCATTTCTGGATAGTTTTCGGAATCCGTCTGGGATCCCGTCGGGGTCATTTCAGGACTTTTTCGGGACTAATACGGGATCATTTTGGGACCCTTCCGGAATCATTTCTGTATGGTTTTCGCGATCCGTCGTGGATCCCCTAAGGACCCTTCCTGGATATTTTCTGGATGGTTTTTGAGAACCGTCCGGGAGCCCGTCAGGGTCATTTCGGAACTTTTTCGGGACTATTTCGGGATCATTTTGGTGCCCTTCAGGCATCATTTCTTTGTGGTTCTCTGGATAAGTCTAGAATCGTGTCGTTGTCATTTCGGGTTTTTTGGGACTATTCCGGGAACTTTTGGAAACCCTTCCGTGGCATTTCTAAATGGTTTTCGGGATCTGTCCGCGTCAGCGTCGGGGTCATTTCGTGGATTTTTCTGGATAATTTCGGGATCATTTGGGGATCCTGTCAGGTTATCAGCTCATTTAGTTCTTTTTTTACTCAATTACAAAAATAAAATGTATTGGACAGAAACATCTTTTTAAACAGATAACTTGATAAGCAGGCTAACGTGAATATCCCATATATTTAATTTTCTCCTTGCGGACGGGGCCGCGGGTAAAGGCTAGTATATTATAAATGGCAAAGTTTGGATGTGAAGATGTTTGGATGTTTGTCCAGACGTTTGTCTTTGTGACTCAATCACGCAAGAACGGCTGGACCGATTTGGATGAAATTTTGCACACATATAGCCAATAGTCTAGAAGGATCTACTAGCTATATTTTTTTGAAAAAGGGGGAAGTCCCCGCCCCTAGGAACAGTTATAATTTAATTATTGTATTTTTTCGTCTTTGTGACTGAATCACGCTAAAACGGCTACACGGATTTTGATGAAATTTGGGACACAGACAATGGTCTTCTAACGAAATTTTTTTCGAGCATGGAAAGGGGGGTGGGGATCCCACGACCCCTACGAACAATTCCTTTTTACTAATTTTTACGTACGGGAACCTATTAGGGTAATTTCAGGACTTTTTCGGTACTATTTCGGGACCATTTGGGGACCCTTTAGGGATCATTCCATTACTTTTTCATCATTTGGGGACCCTTCTGGCATCAATTCTTGATCGTTTGCCGGATCCATCAGGGTCATTTCGGGACCATGTTGGGATCATTTGGGGACCCTTCCGAGATCATTTTTCGATCCGTCCGGGATGCCGTATTAGCCATTTCGGGGTTTTTTGTTACTTTTCCGGAATAGTTTTTGGACCCTTCCGGGATCATTTCTGGATCTGGGCGGGATCCCATCTGGGTCATTTCCGGACTATCATTTCTAATCATTTCTGTATGGTTTTCGCGATCCGTCGTGGATCCCCTCGGAGCCATTTCGGAACTTTTTCTGGAGTATGTCGGGATAATTTAGGGACCCTTCCTGGATATTTTCTGGATGATTTTTGAGATCCGCCCGGGAGCCCGTCAGGGTCATTTCGGAACCTTTTCGGGATCATTTTGGAACACCTTCAGGGATCATTTCTGTGTGGTTCTCTGGATACGTCTAGAATCGTGTCGTTGTCATTTCGGGTTTTTTTGGGACTATTCCGGGAACTTTTGGAGACCCTTCCGGGGCATTTCTGGATGGTTTTCGGGATCCGTCCGCGATAGCGTGGGGGTCATTTCGTAGCTTTTTCTGGATAATTTCGGGATCATTTGGGATCCTATCAGGTTATCAGCTCATTTAGTTCTTTTTTTTACTCAATTGCAAAAATAAAATGCATTAGACTGAAAAGAAAATTTTAAACAGATAACTTGATAAGCAGGCTAACGTGAATAGCCCATATATTTAAATTTCTCCTTGAGGACGGGGCCGCAGGTAAAGGCTAGTCTAATATTATATTATAAATGGCAAAGTTTGGATGTGAAGATGTTTGGATGTTTGGATGTTTGTCCAGACGTTTGTCTTTGTGACTCAATCACGCAAGAACGGCTGGACCGATTTGGATGAAATTTTGCACACATATAGCCAATAGTCTAGAAGGATCTACTAACTATATATTTTTGAAAAGGGGCGTGGTCCCCGCCCCCTAGGAACAGTTATAATTTAATTATTATATTTTTTCGTCTTTGCGACTGAATCACGCCAGAATGGCTACACGGATTTTGATGAAATTTGGGACACAGACAGTAGTATACTAGCGAAATTTTTTTCGAACATGGAAAGAGGGGTGGGGGTCCCACGACCCCTTCGAGAAATTATTTTTCAATAATTTTTACACATTATAACTTTACGTATACTGGCCTTCACCAATATCACAGACTCAAGGGGTCAAATAAGTCGAGGGCTTACAAAGTAAGCAGTGACACCCTCCGCCCGCCCCCCTTCCTTTATCTCCCCCTCTGGTGTAAAATCTATAAATTGTTATAACTCAATATAAATTTTCTCCTAAATCAATAGTTTTTGGTATCTGGTACATACAGAACGAGATCTAGACAATTTTGGAGGAAAGATCAGTTGTCCTCTCCTCTACTCCCGCCAACCGCCCTCCATCAATTGTTTTTATTAGCACGCTTTTATTAGCTTTACCTGTATGTTTCTATGTAACTTTTTATTCGCTCCAATGCGCCTGCTGCCTTATTAACATGGTTTTATAATTAGCTTCACCTTATTTGTAATCCCGTAAGGGTCATATCGAGACCCTCCGGGATCATTTCTGGATGGTTTTCGGGATCGGTCCGGGATTACGCCGAGGTAATTTCGGGACTTTTTCGGGACTATTTCGGGATCATTTTGGGACCCTTCCGGGATCATTTCTGTATAGTTTTCGGGATCCGTCCGGGATCCCGTCGGGGTTATTTTGGGACATTTCGGGACTATTCCGGAATCATTTCGGGACTATTTCGCGATCATTTGGGGACCCTTCCGGCATCATTTCTGGATGGTTTTCGGGATCCGTCCGGGATCCCGTCGGGGTACTTTCGGGATCATTTGCGTACCTTCAAGAGATAAATTCTTGATGGTTTCCGGGATCATTACGGGACTTTTTCGGGGTCAGTTTGGGTCCTTTCCGTAATCATTCCTGGATGGTTTTAGGGATCCGTCCGGGATCCCGTCGGGACCATTTCGGGGCTATTTCGGGATCATTAGGGGTATCTTCCGGCATCATTTCTGCATGGTTTTCGAGATCCGTCCGCGATCCCGTCAGGGTCATTTCGGGACTATTTCGGGATAATTTGGGGTACCTGCCTGCATCATTTCTGGATGGTTTTCGGTATCCGTCCGGGATCCCGTCGGTGTCATTTCGGGACCATTTGGGGTCCATTCCGGCATCATTTCTGGATGGTTTTCGGGATCCGTCCGGGATCCTGTCGGGGTCATTTTGGGACTTTTGCGGGATCATTTGGGGTCTCTTCCGGCATCATTTCTGGATGGTTTTCGGGATCCGTCCGGGACCCTGTCGGGGTCATTTTGGGACTTTTGCGGGATCATTTGGGGTCTCTTCCGGCATCATTTCTGAATGGTTTACGGGATCCGTCCGGGATCCTGTCGGGGACATTTTGGGACTTTTGCGGGATCATTTGGGGTCTCTTCCGGCATCATTTCTGGATGGTTTACGGGATCCGTCCGGGACCCTGTCGGGGTCATTTTGGGACTTTAGCGGGATCATTTGGGGTCTCCTCCGGCATCATTTCTGGATGGTTTACGGGATCCGTCCGGGATCCTGTCGGGGTCATTTTGAGATTTTTGCGGGATCATTTGGGGTCTCTTCCAGCATCATTTCTGGATGGTTTACGGGATCCGTCCGGGATCCCGTCGATGTCATTTCGGGACTATTACGGCATCATTTGGAGTACCTTCCGGCATCATTTCTAGATGGTTTTCGGGATCCATCCGGGATCCCTTCGGGGTCATTTCGGAACTTTTTCTCGACTAATACAGGATCATTTGGGGAACCTTTCGGCATCATTTCTGGATGGTTTACGGGATCCGTCCGGGATCCCGTCGGCGTCATTTTGGGACTTTTGCGGGATCATTTGGGGTCTCTTCCGGCATCATTTCTGGATGGTTTACGGGATCCGTCCGGGATCCTGTCGGGTCATTTTGGGATTTTTGCGGGATCATTTGGGGTCTCTTCCAGCATCATTTCTGGATGGTTTTCGGGATCCGTCCGGGATCCTGTCGGGGTCATTTTGAGACTTTTGCGGGATCATTTGGGGTCTCCTCCGGCATCATTTCTGGATGGTTTACGGGATCCGTCCGGGATCCTGTCGGGGTCATTTTGGGACTTTTGCGGGATCATTTGGGGTCTCTTCCGGCATCATTTCTGGATGGTTTACGGGATCCGTCCGGGATCCTGTCGGGGTCATTTTGGGACTTTTGCGGGATCATTTGGGGTCTCTTCCGGCATCATTTCTGGATGGTTTACGGGATCCGTCCGGGACCCTGTCGGGGTCATTTTGGGACTTTAGCGGGATCATTTGGGGTCTCCTCCGGCATCATTTCTGGATGGTTTATGGTATCCGTCCGGGATCCTGTCGGGGTCATTTTGGGACTTTTGCGGGATCATTTGGGGTCTCTTCCGGCATCATTTCTGGATGGTTTTCGGGATCCGTCCGGGACCCTGTCGGGTCATTTTGGGACTTTGCGGGATCATTTGGGGTCTCTTCCGGCATCATTTCTGGATGGTTTACGGGATCCGTCCGGGATCCTGTCGGGGTCATTTTGGGACTTTTGCGGGATCATTTGGGGTCTCTTCCGGCATCATTTCTGGATGGTTTAAGGGATCCGTCCGGGACCCTGTCGGGGTCATTTTGGGACTTTAGCGGGATCATTTGGGGTCTCCTCCGGCATCATTTCTGGATGATTTTCGGGATCCGTCCGGGATCCCGTCGATGTCATTTCGGGACTATTTCGGCATCATCTGGGGTACCTTCCGGTATCAATTCTAGACGGTTTTCGTGATCCGTCCGGGATCCCGTCGGAGTCATTTCGGAATTTTTTCTCGACTAATACAGGATCATTTGAGGACCCTATCGGCATCATTTCTGGATGGTTTTCGAGATCCGTCCGTGATCCCGTCAGGGTCATTTCGGGACTATTTCGGGATAATTTGGGGTACCTGCCGGCATCATTTCTGGATGGTTTTCGGTATCCGTCCGGGATCCCGTCGGTGTCATTTCGGGACCATTTGGGGTCCATTCCGGCATCATTTCTGGATGGTTTTCGGGATCCGTCCGGGATCCTGTCGGGGTCATTTTGGGACTTTTGCGGGATCATTTGGGGTCTCTTCCGGCATCATTTCTGGATGGTTTTCGGGATCCGTCCGGGATCTTGTCGGGGTCATTTTGGGACTTTTGCGGGATCATTTGGGGTCTCTTCCGGCATCATTTCTGGATAGTTTACAGGATCCGTCCGGGATCCTGTCGGGGTCATTTTGAGACCTTTGCGGGATCATTTGGGGTCTCTTCCGGCATCATTTCTGTATGGTTTTCGGGATCCGTCCGGGATCCTGTCGGGGTCATTTTGGGCCTTTTGCGGGATCATTTGGGTTCTCTTCCGGCATCATTTCTGGATGGTTTACGGGATCCGTCCGGGATCCTGTCGGGGTCATTTTGGGACTTTTGCGGTATCATTTGGGCTCTCTCCCGGCATCATTTCTGGATGGTTTTCGCGATCCGTCCGGGATCCCGTCGGGGTCATTTTGGGACTTTTGCGGGATCATTTGGGGTCTCTTCCGGCATCATTTCTGGATGGTTTACGAGATCCGTCCGGGATCCTGTCGGGGTCATTTTGGGACTTTTGCGGGATCATTTGGGGTCTCCTCCGGCATCATTTCGGGATGGTTTACGAGATCCGTCCGGGATCCTGTCGGGGTCATTTTGGGACTTTAGCGGGATCATTTGGGGTCTCCTCCGGCATCATTTCTGGATGGTTTCCGGATCCGTCCGGGATTCCGTCGGCGTAATTTCGGGACTATTAGGGGGTTATTTGGGGACCTTTCCGGCATCATTTCTGGATAGTTTTAGGGATCCGTTCGGGATCTCGAAGGGGTCATATCGGGACCATTTGGGGTACCTACCGGCATCATTTCTGGTTGGTTTTCGGGATCCGTCCGAGATCCCGTCGGGATCATTTCGGGACTATTTCGGGATCATTTGGGTACCTACCTTCATCATTTCTGGATGATTTTCGGGATCCGCCCGTGATCCCGGCGGGGTCATTTCGGGACTATTTCGGAATCATTTGGGGTACCTAGATGGATAGTTTTCGGGATTCGTCCGGGATCCCGTCTGGATCATTTCAGGACTTTTTCTGGATCATTTGGGGTATCTTCCGGCCACTTTTCTAGATGATTTTCGGTATCCGTCCGGGATACCGTCAGGGTAATTTCGGGACTATTTGGGGAATAACTTGGGAACCTTTCCGGCATCATTTCTGGATAGTTTCCGGGATCCTTCGGGGATCCCGTCAGGGTCATTTCGGAACCCGCGACTAATGCGGGATCATTTGGGGACCCTTTCGCCATCATTTCCGGATGGTTTTCGTGATCCGTCCGGGATACCGTCAGGGTAATTTCGGGACTATTTGGGGATAACTTGGGAACCTTTCCGGCATCATTTCTGGATAGTTTCCGGGATCCGTCGGGAATCCCGTCAGGATCATTTCGGAACTATAAGGGGATCATTTCATTTTTCATCTTTCTTTAAGGGGATCATTTCACCTTCCAGCATCATTTCTGTATACTTTTGGGGATCCGTCCGGGATCCCGACGGGGTCATTTCTGGCCTATTTCGGGATCATTTTGGGGTACCAACCGGCATCATTTCTGGATGATCCGGGATCCGTCCGGGATCCCATCGGGGGAATTTCGGGAATTTTTCGGGATCATTTGGGGTCCCTTCCGGCATCATTTCTGGATCGTTTTCGGGATCCGTCCGAGATCCCTTCGGGTTTCTTTTTTTACTTTTTCGGGAAAATGTCAGGGAATTTCGAGACTGTTCTTGGATCATTTGGGGATCCTTCAGGGATAATTTCTGGATGGTTTTAGGGATCCCGTTGGGGTAATTTCGGGACTTTTTCACGACTATTTCGGGGTCAGTTGCCCTTAAAGATCATTTCTGGGTGGTTTTCGGGATCCGTCCGGGATCCCGTCGGGGTTATTTCGCGCCTTTTCGGGACTATTTCGGGATCATTTTGGGACCCTTCCGGGATAATTTCTCTATGATTTTCGGGATCTGTTCGGGATCCCTTCGTAGTTTTTTCGCGACTTTATCTGGGATAAATTGCGGACCCTTTAGAGATCAATTCTGGATGGTTTTCGGCATCGGTCTGGGATCCCCTCAAGGTCATTTCGGGACTTTTTCGGGACTATTTCGGAATCATTTTGGGACCCCTCCGGCATAATTTCTGGGTGATTTTCGGGATCTGTCCGGGATCCCGACGGACTTTTTCCGGACTATTTCTGGATTATTTGCGGACGTTTCAGAGCTCAGTTCTGGATGATTTTCGGGATCTGTCCGGGATCCCGTCGGAGTTATTTCGGGGTAATTTTGGGACCCTTCCAGGATAATTTCTTCATGATTTTCGGGACGGATCTGAGTTTTTCGTGACTTTCGGGACTATTTCGGGATCATTTGCGGAACCCTCAGAGATCAATTCTGGATGGTTTGTGGACTTTTCCGGGATCATTTGGGGATCCATCCAGAGTCATTTCTGGATGGTTTTCGGGATCCCGTCAGGGTCATTTCGGGCCTTTTTCGTGACTACTATTTCGGAATCATTTTGGGACTCCTCCGGGATAATTTCTGGGCGATTTTCGGGATTTGTCCGGGATCCCGTCAGAGTTTTTTCGGGACTTTTTCGGACTATATCGGGATCATTTGCGGACCGTTCAGGAATCAAATCTGGATGGTTTTCGGGATCCGTCCGGGATCCCGTCAGCGTCATTTCGGGACTTTTCGTGACTACTTCGGGATTATTTTGGGATCCTGCCGGCATCATTTCTGGATAGTTTTCGAGATTTGTCCAGGATCCCGTCGGCATCATTTCGTGGCTATTTGGTGTCATTTAGGGACACTTCCGGGATCATTTTAGGTCTCTTCGAAACCGGTAATTCAGCACACATGGCCGTGGATTTACCGCAAATTATTCGTAATTAAAATTCGGTATGTTTTATCTTTAATATATCACAGCTTTTTCGTTCTATTTTTAAATGAATCCTGTAACGAACTATTACAACTATAATTAAAATTTTTGTAATATTTTAACCAACTAAATACCCGAAAAAGCAACACTGCTTTCATTTAAAAACTTCTTTTTGGTTTTAGCTAATTGCAGTTTCACTCCTTTGTTCTATGAGTAGTAATTCCTTCACCCCTGTCATATCAATTAATTTAACTTAGAAACAAAATGTATTTTTTTTAATTCGAAAAAAGTGTATTGTACTATTCATGTAAGCGTGCCCATCAGCTCAGTTAGTTCTTTTTTTTACTGTATTAAAAAATAAAATACATTGACAGAAAAAATTTTTAAACAGACAACTTGATAAGCAGGCTAACGTGAATAGCACATATATTTTATTTTCTCCTTGCGGACGGAGCCGCGGGTAAAGGCTAGTATATTATAAATGGCAAAGTTTGGATGTGAAGATGTTTGGATGTTTGTCCAGACGTTTGTCTTTGTGACTCAATCACGCAAGAACGGCTGGACCGATTTGGATGAAATTTTGCACACATATAGCCAATAGTCTAGAAGGATCTACTAGCTATATTTTTTTGAAAAGGGGGGGAAGTCCCCGCCCCCTAGGAACAGTTATAATTTAATTATTGTATTTTTTCGTCTTTGTGACTGAATCATGCCAAAACGGCTACACGGATTTTGATGAAATTTGGGACACAGACAATAGTCTACTAGCGAAATTTTTTTCGAGCATGGAAAGGGGGGTGGGGATCCCACGACCCCTTCGAACAATTCCTTTTTACTAATTTTTACACATTATAATTTTACCTTTACTGATCTTCACCAATATTACAACTCAATAGGTCAAATAAGTCGAGAGCTTACAAAATGAGCAGACAACCTCCGTCCCCCCTCCCCCTTCTCAACACCTCTGGTGTAAAATCTTTAAATTGTTATAACTCAATATAAATTTTCTCCAAAATCAATAGTTTTTGGTATCTGGCACACACAGATCGAGATCTAAACAATTTTGGAAAAACGATCAGTGGTCCTCTCCTTCTCCTCCCGCCATCCACCCTCCTTCAATTGTTTTTATTAGCACGCTTTTATTAGCTTTACCTGTATGTTTCTATGTAACTCTTCATTCGCTCCAACGCGCCTGCTGCCTTATTTATATGGTTAGGTTCATATCGAAACCCTTCCGGGATCATTTCTGGATGGTTTTCGGGATCCGTACGGGATCCCGTCAGGGTAATTTCGGGACTTTTCGGGACTATTTCGGGATTATTTCTGTATAGTTTTCGGGATCCGTCCGGGATCCCGTCGGGTTATTTTGGGACGTATTCGGGACTATTCCGGGATAATTACGGGACCAATTCGCGATCATTTGGGGACCCTTCCGGCATCATTTCTGGATGGGTTTCGGGATCCGTCCGGCATCCCGTCGGGGTATTTTCGGGATCATTTGCGTACCTTTGAGAAATAAATTCTTGATGGTTTCTGAAATCACTACGACACCTTTCGGGATCATTTTGGGTCCGTTCCGTGATCATTTCTGGATGGTTCTCGGAGTCCGTCCGGGATACCGTCGAGGTTATTTCGGGACTTTTTCTCGACTAATACGGGATCGTTTGGGGACCCTTTCGGCATCATTTCTGGATGGTTTTCGGTATCCGTTAGGGATCCCGTCGGGGTCATTTCGGGACTTTTTCGGGATCATTTGAGTTCCCTTCCGGCATCGTTTCTGGATGGTTTTTGGGATTCGTCCGGGATCCCGTCGTGGTCATTTCAGGACTTTTTCGGGATCATTTGGCGTACCTTCCGGCATCATTTCTAGATGGTTTTCTGGATCCGTCCGGGATCCCGTCGTGGTCATTTCGAGACTTTTCGCCACTAATACGGGATCTTTTGGGAACCCTTTCGCCATCATTTCTGGATAGTTTTCGGGATACGTCCGGGATTCCGTCAGGGTCATTTCGGCACTATTTGGGGATCATTTTGGAACCTTTCCGGTATCTTTGTGGATAATTTCCGGAATCCGTCGGGGATCCCTTCAGGGTCATTTAGGGACTATTAAGGGATCATTTGAGGACCTTTCCGGCATCATTTCTGGATAGTTTTCGGGATCAGTCCGGGATCCCGTCGGGGTCATTTCGGAACTTTTTCGGGATCATTTGGGGTCCCTTCCGCCATCATTTCTGGATGGTTTTCGAGATTCCGTCGGGGTTTTTTCGGGACCATTTGGGGTCCCTTCTGGCATCATTTCTGGATGATTTTCGGGATCCGTACGGGATCCCGTCAGGGTCATTTCAGGACTCTTTCGGGATTATTTGGGTCCCTTCCGGCATCATTTCTGCATGGTTTTCGGGGTCCGTAAGGGATCCCGTCGGTGTCATTTCGGGACTTTTTAATTCCGGGATCATTTGGTGTACCTTCCGGCATCATTTCTAGATGGTTTCCGGGATCCGTCCGGAATCCCGTTGGGGTCATTTCCGGACTTTTTCTCAGCTGATACGGAATCATTTGGGGACCCTTTCGGCATCATTTCTGGATGGTTTTCGGGATCCGTCCGAGATTCTGTCGGGGTCATTTTGGAACTAATTCGGGATCATTTGGGGTACCTTCCGGCATCATTTCTAGATGGTTTTCTGGATCCGTCCGGAATACCGTCGGGCTTATTTCGGGACTTTTTCTCGACTAATACGGGATCATTTGGGGACCCTTTCGCCATCATTTCTGAATGGTTTTCGGGATCTGTCCGGAATCCCGTCGGGGTCATTTCAGAACTTTTTCGGAATCAATTTGGGTACCTTCCTTCATCATTTCTAGATGGTTTTGGGGATCCGTTCGAGATCCCGTCGGGGTCATTTCGGGACTCTTTCGGGATCATTTAAGCATAGTTTTCAGGATTCGTCCGGGATCCCGTCAGGGTAATTTGTGGACTTTTCCGAAACTATTTCGGGATCATTTTGGGCCAAGATCATTCCTGGATGGATTTAGGGATCCGTTCGGGATCCCGTCGGGGTCATTTCGGGACTTTTTCGGGATCATTTAAGCATGGTTTTTAGGATTCGTCCGGCATCCCGTCAGGGTAATTTGTGAACTTTTCCGAAACTATTTCGGGATCATTTTGGGCCAAGATCATTCCTGGATGGATTTCGGGATCTGTCCGGGATCCCGTCAGGTTCAGTTAGGGATCCTTTTGAGTTCCCGTCAGGGACATTTCGGGACTTCTTAGGGACTATTTCGGGATCATTTCTGGATGGTTTTCGGGAACCGTCCGGGATTCCGTCGGGGTCATTTCGGGACTTTTTCGGGCTAATACGGGATCATTTGGGACCCTTCCGGCATCACTTCTGGATGGATTTTGGGATCTGTACGGGAACCCATTAGGGTAATTTCGGGACTTTTTCGGTACTATTTCGGGACCATTTGGGGCCCTTTAGGGATCATTCCATGACTTTTTCATCATTTGGGGACCCTTCTGGCATCAATTCTTGATCGTTTGCCGGATCCATCAGGGTCATTTCGGGACCATGTTGGGATCATTTGGGGACCCTTCCGAGATCATTTTTGGATCCGTCCGGGATGCCGTAGGAGCCATTTCGGGGTTTTTTGTTACTTTTCCGGGATAGTTTTTGGACCCTTCCGGGATCATTTCTGGATCTGTGCGGGATCCCATCTGGGTCATTTCCGGACTATTTCGGTTGGTTTTCACGATCCGTCGTGGATCCCCTCGGAGCCATTTCGGAACTTTTTCTGGAGTATGTCGGGATAATTTAGGGACCCTTCCGGATGACCTTTCTGGATGATTTTTGAGATCCGCCCGGGAGCCCGTCAGGGTCATTTCGGAACCTTTTCGGGATCATTTTGGAACACCTTCAGGGATCATTTCTGTGTGGTTCTCTGGATACGTCTAGAATCGTGTCGTTGTCATTTCGGGTTTTTTTTGGGACTATTCCTGGAACTTTTGGGGACCCTTCCGGGGCATTTCTGGATGGTTTTCGGGATCCGTCCGCGATAGCGTGGGGGTCATTTCGTAGCTTTTTCTGGATAATTTCGGGATCATTTGGGATCCTATCAGGTTATCAGCTCATTTAGTTCTTTTTTTTACTCAATTACAAAAACAAAATGCATTAGACTGAAAACAAAATTTGAAACAGATAACTTGATAAGCAGGCTAACGTGAATAGATATATATTTAAATTTCTCCTTGCGGACGGGGCCGCAGGTAAAAGCTAGTATATTTATATTTCTTGATTTTATATTTTATACTTGCACTTGTTGCGAGTTTTGAGAATGAAAATCCGGTTCGTAGGACCAAAAAAATGGCGGTGCGGTTTATCAGCTGCGGTGGACTGTATGGGGGTAGCGGCTTACCAATAGTATCCAAATAAATAAACGAATGCTGACTCGAAACGATATTCATTAATTGTATACACTAACAATATTTATTTATTTATATTAAAACGGTTTAGAACACAATGAATTCTGCTGGCGGTAGTTGCAAGGATAAATCAGTAAGTAAGTAATAACAACGAAAAAAGATATAAAGTAAATGTCAAACATATGATTGTTATGCTTGCGCATTAAAACTTTATAAACTAAAACATAATATTATAAATATTGTGATTATGAACTCAATATTGGCAAAATTGTAATTTGCAGCCTAGGGTCCTCTAAAACAACAAACGTCATTTCGTCGAGGTAAGAGAAATATTTCTTAAATATATCTCCATAACAAATCATTAATAATATTTGTATTTTTCTATATTTCTATATTTTTCTATATTTCCAGGTACTTAAGTCTAGATCTATTTTAGAACATTGTAAGTTTAATTATAATGGATTAAGCAGTGTTTTAGAATAGATTAGGTGTTATCTTAGTTGAATTGTAACTAATTTTTACTTCCAGGAATCTTTTAGGTACTTAAGCCTAGATCTTTTTTAAAGCATTGTAAGTTTAACTTAATCAAAATGAATTAAGCCGTGTTTTAGAGAAGAACAGGTGAATAGACTTAGTTGAAGATTACTAAGTCGTGTGAGAAATTTTTAAAATTTCGCAATTCTTGTTCCAATTATTTAATATTTTATTTTGGGTATTGTATTATATGTATGTATAAACTAACCTTTTGTTGTTCTATTTTCAGTTCCTCTTTTGTTTCAATTTTTTCATTTCTAAAATAATATCATTGATAATATACCATATACAATGTATTTACATATGTATATAAAAACTGTAAAAAACAACATGTGACTAAATAAAATATTACATATTTATATTTATAATTTTTGAAGCTTTTTAATGAATTGAATTGTTGGTAAAGATGTGGTAAGCTATTCAACTTTCATTCATGACCTAAGTTAACAAAACTCCAAATCCCATATATGTACATATGTATATATATGTATGTAAACAAACATCTTATCACCATATGCAACTACATATGTACCTCCACGCACATATTTCATTTCAACATTAGTAAGATCAATCAAACTTTGTATCCGAATTTATGAATGAACGAAGAAATATAACTACATGTTAACATAATAAATGTTAACTCCTATATAAATATGTAAACACTTGTCAGCAACAATAAATTGGTACAACGGAAATGCAACTCGACTTTCACAATATTTCCCATACCTGAAGCCAGACGCATCGTCAGCAAAAAGCTTATTTTCGATGGGAGCGGAAGTCTTCACACGCGAGTTATGTGGAATGCCCCCCATACCGAAGAAAAAGGGAAAACAAGTATATTTTAAAATATACTTGTTCACCCAAAATAAGAACTTAGTTGTCTTAAGCAATGCTTGCTCAGCATTTCACATCAGGCCACCCACACAACAAATAAAGCAAATAAGATACCTTGTTGCAACCAGCTAGACTGGGCTTTGTGTATGACTCCACTTTAGAAGCATACAAATGTACAAACATACATACATTAATAGAAACCAACTCAGTTGATGCCTCTGCTATGTTGTTCTACAGAGGCATACAGATATACAAACTGACATACTTATTGGTGTCAACATTCGGGAATGCAAAACATTCCTGAATGAAATGAGATACCCCAATAAGCATAATAAATAATAATACTGACTGCAACTATGTTGCAGCCAAAGTACATACATATGTGGGAATATGTGAATTGTTGAGTGGGCTTAGTAAATAGGTAATTATGTATATGCATCGAAAAGATGCCTTATGTATTTAGGTTAAGCGACTTATTGTTGTAGTTCGTTAAAACTATTGAATAAAGAGTTATAAAATTCTAATACCACAACTTAATGTCTCTTTTCTTGAGTGCGGTTTTTTCTAACGTAAGTACCCTGCCCAGCGTCGAACCTAAAGACGTAACTGGCGCAGTCGCGGCGAACCGAAAAAAAAAATATATTGAAGTGAAAAAAAATTTTTTTTTTAAATGAAAAATAAATAAAAAAATAATTTAATAAAATAACAACTAATCGGGCGGCAACTCAATAATAACAAAAAATAAATAAATAAATAATAATAATAATAATAAAGCGGTATAACGAAGTGGAATAGCGGTATAACGAAGTGGAATATTGTGCTGCAATCCAGCAACGCGGAGAAAGAGAAAAGAAGGAGACCTACCAGGACAGCGGCATATGGGAGTGGAATAAAGTATCGGAAAGAAAAGGATACGGAAACCCATAACAGCTGCAGCAACACGAGATAAAGCAGGGTGAGAAGAAAAATAAGGAAGGAATTTTATCAGATGGTGCTTATTGTTCAATAGAAAATAAAAATAGAATAATGGTAAATATACAAAGTGATACCTGTAAAGAAGAACGGAAATAGTAAAAAGAAAGTAATCGTTCGAAAAATATTGTTCGATAAAAAAAAAAAATATATAATATAATACATAGAAGTATTAATATTAATAAAACGAAAAGTGTTGTAAAGGAAAAATAAGAAGAAAGAGAAGAAAATCCTTAAAATTTTATAGAAAAAGAAAAAGGGTGAATGAAGAATGTTGTAACCCCTAAAGTTTTGAAAAAAAAGAAGGATATACATAGATATTAATAATAATAAAGCGAAAAGCGTTGGTAAAGGAAAAGGAAAGTATTTCTTTAAAAAGGCAGTCGTTGGCAAAATATTTTTTTGTTGTTTGTGTGCGTTGGTTTTTTGAAAGAAAAAAAAAAAAAACAAAGAAAGAGAGAAAAATGGCTCAAAATGTAGAGGCTTGCCTTGTGGCTATTACGAGACTGTTGCAGGAAAATGCTGCACAGCGTAATAGGACAGTTAGGCAGAGAATAGAGAAGGACCTAAAATATTTGCAACCCTTTGAGGGTAATACAAAGAAACTGCCATCATTTATCCAAACGGTGGATAGAATTTTGGCAGATTATACAACAGAACAGGAAGAAGCATTTAGGGTGGTCTACGATCTGAAGATAGGAGGATCGGCCAAAAATTTTTTATCCCTAAGTCCACCAGATAAGTGGGACGAGTGTAAAGTTAAATTGAGGCAACATTTTCGGTCAACAAAAGACCAGATGTCGATTACAAACGACATCACAAATTTAAGAGTAGACCCAATTGCCGAATTGAGTCGAAAAACAAAGGATATTCTCGATAATATCACCGAGCTTAGCGCTCTAAGTGAAAATGGTGGTACCTAGAAGGAGATACTTACGGGTATGCTCCTTCAACGAATTAAACAATTAGCGTCAGGCTCGTTTGCCTGCGCTATAAGAAATGTTGTAAAATGGCCGCAAATGGCGGATTTCATATATAATTTTATAGGATTGGATTCGGGAAATCTGAATCCAATGTATATCGCAAATAAGCGAACACAAAATTATAACCCCCGACCACAAAATAGTGGGTATAGGCAGGGGAATAATTTTGCAAGACAAAATAGCAGCGGCTATAATAATAATAACGGTGGTACGGCCGCGAATAATTCAGGTAGGTATAGCGGCCGTTCACAAAATAATTTTTTTTCAAATAACAGAAACGGGCAGCCTAATAATTGGCAAACAAACGGTAGGTATGAGTCAGGTCGGTATAACAGCCAAAGTGGCCAACAGGTAAGTAACCGACCTCAGAACAGCCAGCAGGTAGGTAGCCGACCCCAAAGTGGTCAACAGGTTGGTAGTCGGCAACAAAACAATAACTTTAATAATAACAGGCAAAATACCTCCCAGCAGACAAGACGTTCAAATGGGCCTCAACCCATGGACGTCGATGCTGCGAGTCAAGTGGAAAACACCAACACAAATGACGAGTTTTTTACAAACTAGCCTCGGGTGGTGAAAATAAAATATTAGTAATTTTGACACTGTTTAACGAAAAATTTTTGACATTGGTGGATCCGGGATCCACCATCAGTATTATGAAAAGAGAAACATTTGATAAATATAATTTGCCAGTTGTTGAGGGGAATAAAATAATAATAAATACATTGAATGGGAGAATTAGGGGTGCAAACGAGAGAGTTGCCTCCCCCTGTCCCTCTGAATTTCAATATGCTAATAATGCAAAAATGAGGTGGTTAAAAATGGATTTTGATAAACCATATGACCTGTTGCTGGGAAATGATTTTATATTAAGAAATTTCAAAATAATTGACATAGAAAATGAGGAAATTGAACTTTTGAATGGCGTTAAAATACCCTTTTATTCAAAAACGATCCAAGAGCAAGTTTACGCACTGGAATCGGGAAAATTGCAAAATATTCAAATTGATCATCTAAAATCAGATGAACGAAAAGGGGTTGAAAAATTGCTTAAAAAATACGAAAAATTAATATACAGAGAGGGGACACCCTAACAAATACAAAAGCGGTGGTTCATGAAATTAAGACCACTACAAACCAACAAATTAATTCAAAAATTTATAGATTACCTCCTAAACATGAAGAGGAGGCTATTAAGCAAATAACAGACCTGGAAAAGCAGGGTATAATTCAAAAAAGTAGGAGTAAGTATAGCTCTCCTATTATAATAGTACCAAAGAAAGATGACAAATCGGGAAATAGGAAGTTTCGCTTGGTGGTTGATTACTGTAGGCTTAACCAGATAACCATTGACGATAAGTATCCCTTGCCAAATATTGAAGGAATCTTGGACAAGTTGGGCAAAGCACAGTACTTTAGCACCCTTGATCTCGCAAAAGGTTACCATCAGATTTTAATGGCATCTAAGGATATTGAAAAAACTGCTTTCGTTTCCCCATTAGGTTTGTACGAGTATGTTAGAATGCCGTTTGGGTTGAAAAATGCCCCGGCTACTTTTCAAAGACTTATGAATGACATACTAAGAGAGTATATTAATAAAATATGTGTCGTTTATTTGGATGACATTTTGATATTTTCCACTTCATTGGAGGAACATTTGAGCTCCATAGATAACATTTTTTCAAAATTACAAGAGCAAAATTTGAAGATTCAAGTGGATAAGTGCAGTTTCTTAAGGAAAGAAACACAATTTTTAGGGCACACCTTAACTAAAGAAGGTATAAAGCCCAATAAAGAGAAAATTGCAGTGATTTTAGATTTAAAAGTACCAAGAACAGAAAGACAACTGAAGAGCTTTTTGGGAGCTACAGGGTACTACAGGAAATTTATAAAGGATTATTCAAAAATAGCATATTCAATGATTAAATATTTGAAAAAAGGGTGTAAAATAAACCCTAATGACCCACAATATATTTCGAGCTTTGAGAATCTCAAATCGCTCATTTCTTCCCATCCAATCCTTAAATACCCAGAGTATGATAAGGAATTTTCAATCACAACAGATGCAAGTGATTACGCCATTGGCGCAGTATTGTCACAACAGGGTCAGCCAGTATGCTACATTTCAAGAACTCTGAATAATCATGAGCAAAATTATGCCACTACCGATAAGGAGTTTCTGGCAATTATTTATGCAATTACATATTTTAGACCATACATATATGGAAATAAATTTAAAATAATCACTGACCACTGTCCCATTGTATACCTTAATAATAAATATAAGGGAAAAGAGTTTTCCCAACGTCATCAGAGGTGGCTTTTGAAATTACAGGAGTATAATTACGAAATAGAATATGTAAAGGGAAAGAATAATGTGGTAGCAGATTTTTTAAGCCGAATCGAGAATTCGCCAAAGATAAATGAAAATAATGATAAGGAATCAAATTTGGAAATATCGGATACGATACATTCGGCCGAGGAAGAATTATTGGAGCACTTTGCTATAAAGGAGGAAATTGTCAATAAGTACAGGACTCAAATAATAGTGACATATAGCCCTCAAGCTGAAGTCCAAACGATACATGGTAGGAAGATAATAGAAATTGATCCCTTGAATAATGAAGTAACTTTAAAAAGAATATTGGAAAGGCACATTAAGGGTGGCAAAGTTGGAATTTTTTCTGAAGTTGAAGATAGGGATTATCACAAAATTCAATTGTTACTAATATCCATGTTCTCCTGTAATAGCAAGCTGGAATTCGTAAAGTGCACAAAAAGAGCCACAGATATCTTGCAGGAAGAAGAACTGCATAGACAAATCTCTTTGTATCACAATAATGAATCGATGCACAGCGGCATTGGAGAAACATATAATACACTGAAAGATAAAATTTTTATTCAAAAATTAGAGATCACGTTCAGTTAATAATAAATAACTGTGAGAAGTTTCAACAGATAAAATATGATAGGAAGCCTATAAAACCAAAATTTAGTATAACAGAAACCCCTACAGATAAAAATGAAATTGTTCACATAGATATTTTTCACTTTAACAAACATTCGTTTGTTACTACAATAGACAAATTAACAAAATTTGCAGCAGCATATAGAATTACAGATAGGAATTGGAGGTCAAAGAAGACCATATTAATGGAACAATTTGCAAAATTCGGAAAGCCTAATACTAGGTACAAACACACGCCATATTGGCAATTTATACCATTTGGGCAATTTATTACGCAATTTATCATATAATAAATTGTAATAACAAATTGCCAATTTAAAAAAAATTGCGTCATAAATTGTTTCAAACTGTAAATACAACCTTGTAAAGTGTGTTTATTGAGTAGATTTAAACGTCAGCTGCGCATGGCTCAACTATATGGTTGGCTCATCTCATCAGCTGATATTATTTTTTTCATTTCACTGGAGTAGGAATTGTCAAAAGAGGATGGCAAACTCAAAATGAAACCAAAACATTGAACACATTATCTTACAACACACAAAAATTTTAAAGTTTTATGTTTTCATTCCATTCCATTCACCTAATTCCAACACGCACATTTTGACATTCTGAACACAGGTATGTTGTTGCTGTAGAGATGAGCCAACTGGCCATCAAATTACTATTGTGTAAGCTAAATTGAGTTGTATGAACACCACTCAATTTGAATTGATATTGCCTCAATTTATTTTTCTGTTTGAACATAGCATAAGAAAGTTATAATGGATAATGAATTTAGAGCAGAACAATTAATAGAATATCTGAATGCCGAAAATATTGAGGTCCACTTAACTAAACCCAATAACCACACTGGTAATGCAGACATTGAGAGACTTCACTCAACCCTGTTGGAAAAACTAACAGGAATTGATGATACGAGTCTTTCAACAGAAATGAGGATGCAGATGGTTATAGCTAACTATAACGATCGATATCACTCAACTATCAAGTGCTCTCCAAGGTTCGCTAAAGAAAGCATTTGTTCATCCATATTACAAGATAGAATTAAGGTAGCAAAAGAAAAAAACAATAGCCAAGCATAATTCAAAAAGAGAAGATTACACAGAAAACAGAGAAACAGGGCCAATTAAAAATTATAAAAGAGTAAGGCATAAGGATCAACCATATTTCAGAATTAACCCGCTGCAAAACGTTCACCCTTCCAATATAAAAAGACCACAAAAATTTGCGAATTTGCCTAACCTAAACCCGATGAAAATGATGATGATAGGTTCAATACAGCAGCCCATAATGGGGATGCTTGAAAAAAAAAAGAAAAAAAGAAAAACAACACCATGTGGCACACCCCTTACAAATTAGGCATACTACAAATATGAATTGTCGCTAAATTTAATATGTTATCCCACTAGTAATAGCTCCATCAACGTTTCCCCAGCATCACCTCGTGGTTGTCTTTTAAGAACAATTGTTCCGACAACCTCTTTCACGGTTTTTCGATTTCCATAAGTCTTTCAGGATTCCGACAGGTGTCCAGTCCAATAACGTATATTGCGCTGATCCCCTCCTGGTTGATTGGCATACCATTGTTTCGAACATGGCTTCGCGGTGGTCAATTGACATATATCCTTAAAAATCCCGACAGGTGTAGTTTATTCGCTATACGACACTCGAGGATAAAACGTTATAAAACCCAACATTCCTTTTTCACAGTTTAACGTTTAGCAAAGAATGGAACTGACTTTGATACATACTTTCATGCATAGATTTGGTTTGGTACAGGAACAACTTTTGAAATGCATAGTTTTTATTTTTTTTTTCCTCTTTTTCTCTTTGTTTTTAGTTTTGTTTTATTTTACAATCCTTGAAACCCCACTCCGACCTTAAAGGTCATAGCCAATAGATGGTATGAGTAAATATATTTTTTTTTTTGTTTTCAGACAATGTGGTGTATAATAATTATCCTCATGATAGCAAACATGAGAACAACAGGGGGATTTTTACAAGTAACCCCAATACTGGATGAGGCAGGGTACACTATTGTACGAATAGGCGAGGTGGAAGTGGTTAATGAAACTACCACAATCTTGCATATAATCCAACCAGAAGAAATTTTGGAAGTCGTCGACGGAATAAAAGAAGGTATTGAAGGCACGGTAATGGCAGGCAAGCGATTTCTGATGAGCGAAGTAGAGAGATTAGAGGCTAAGGTTAAAACAATTCGTCCTGAGAGAATTGGTAGACATAAGAGAGGCCTAATAAACGTAGTAGGTAAAACATATAATTGGCTATTTGGATTGATGGATGATGAAGATAGACAGGAAATTTTAGGATATTTAGAAGTACAAAAGACAAATGATCATAATATAATAAAAGCTGTAAACCAACAGATAACAATTAATAATCATTTTAACGACAGCATTAATTTGATTAGGGAAATAATACAGGAAGACAGGGAAAAGATTAAAAAATTCATAAAAGGAGTTAATGAGCAGAATAGGCATTTTTACGAGCAGTTCTTGTTTAATGACTTCATTACTAAACTAAGATATTTGGAAAGTAGAGTTAACGATATACAAAATAATATAACAGCGACCAAGTACAACCTAGTACACCCAGGAATTTTAACTAAGGAAGAAATTGATCGTTTTCAGATAGATTTTTATAAATTGAAAATGGCAAAAATGGGAGTGTTAGCATACAAGAATCAGTCGCTAGTGATAGCAATAAAAATACCAAAGAATTATATTTCAACAGATTTGAAACTCATAATCCCATTGCCAAACACGGAAAAATTAGAAATTAAAACGGAAAAAGAATACATTGTTACAGTAAACAAAGTACATTTAAATTACAGAAAAGATACTCCTTTAAAGGATTTGAAACGAAGCAAAAATTGCATATTTAAAAACGATTGTCTCTTTAAAATAAATAATAAAACTAGAATTGTTAACATAGATGATGATACATTATTGATTGTAAATGCACATGAAAGGGCCTTAAGCCAAAATTGCGACAATAGAGAAATCGTACTGAAAAATAACTTTTTGATTACATTCACGAATTGTAAAATTGAAATAGACAATGAAATCTTTGAAAATAATAAAGTAGAGTTTGCAGAAAAATTAGAAAAGAAATTAAAGAATTAAAATACTATAAAAATGTTTCGTATGGTATAAATATAACAATAGACATATGCTTGCTAGTTCTTATCGCTGTGCTGACGGTATTTTTCCGTAAGAAAAATTTAAAAATAAAAATTGTAAATGAAAAAAATAAAGAAAGACCTAATTCCAACACTGGGGGAATAATGTTAGTAGAAGCAGCCCCCAAGCAAATTGTAAATTTAGATAAAAGTCCTCAGGAGAGTCCTAACTCTAACGGTGGGGGAGTTATGTGGAATGCCCCCCATACCGAAGAAAAAGGGAAAACAAGTATATTTTAAAATATACTTGTTCACCCAAAATAAGAACTTAGTTGTCTTAAGCAATGCTTGCTCAGCATTTCACATCAGGCCACCCACACAATAAATAAAGCAAATAAGATACCTTGTTGCAACCAGCTAGACTGGGCTTTGTGTATGACTCCACTTTAGAAGCATACAAATGTACAAACATACATACATTAATAGAAACCAACTCAGTTGATGCCTCTGCTATGTTGTTCTACAGAGGCATACAGATATACAAACTGACATACTTATTGGTGTCAACATTCGGGAATGCAAAACATTCCTGAATGAAATGAGATACCCCAATAAGCATAATAAATAATAATACTGACTGCAACTATGTTGCAGCCAAAGTACATACATATGTGGGAATATGTGAATTGTTGAGTGGGCTTAGTAAATAGGTAATTATGTATATGCATCGAAAAGATGCCTTATGTATTTAGGTTAAGCGACTTATTGAAAAATATTGAAGAGGCAGTTGTTGCCCGGAAATCAAAACGGCCTGTCGGTCGATCTCGATTGTGAAGTATTGTAATATCAAGGATCGATAAATCCTGAATTAACCCGACAGCAAACCGTAGTTCGTTAAAACTATTGAATAAAGAGTTATAAAATTCTAATACCACAACTTAATGTCTCTTTTCTTGAGTGCGGTTTTTTCTAACGTAAGTACCCTGCCCAGCGTCGAACCTAAAGACGTAACTCGCGCAGCCCAAATTGGAAAATTCAAGGAATCTGCCCAACAACATCAACAAGCGGCCGGTGCAAGCTAGCTTAGCTTTTAAGTTAATTAATTTGTAAACTTTTAGTATTAGTTTGGAGTTCATAAATAAAGGTCTTACTCACCATAAAAAAATTATTTTTTTGGATTCTTGTACTAAGGAATCCTTAACTGCCGCCCAACAAGGGGCCTGTGTTGCTATCGCGTAGTTGTCGTAAAAATTTCCTAAAACGTGAAACTTAATAGTACCGCCAAAGTTTTATAACGTGCATAACGCTAAAGCTAACAGTACCGCTAAAGTTTTCAAACGTTCATAACGCGAAAGTAAAATACGCGTAAAAATACCACGAACCAATTCGCAGATAAAAAGAAAGAAAAAAAAGAGAGCAGGAGGTGATAAATCGGAAAAAAGACCGCTTTAATCATCAAGCAACGGCGATAGCAACAAGGACCCGCCCAAGGAAATCGGGAAGAGTGTGCAGGTAAAGGCTCCTTAGTAGCCACAGTAGCCGGAGCAGCCGCAGCAGCAAACGGAGGACGCTAGCCGTTAGCCGCCGCACCAGCTACTAGAACCACTAGTCATGTCAACAATTTGGATGTAAGTTTAAAAATAAGTTAGTTAAATATATGCGAATTGAAAAGAAAAAAATTTAAAATTGGTTAAGAATTTGTAAAATCAAGTGAAAAGAAAAAAAACAAAGATTAGAATAACAAAATAATCTCAAAATAAGGATTAGAGTAACTAAATTAACCTCAAATATATTTTAATTAGCATTAAAGTGAATAATTTTTTCCCCTTTGATTAAAAATAAGAAAGTGGAAACCCCGCGCTCAACAAGACCCATTTAGCAATGCCCTAACAATACACCAGTTGACGGAAGTCATAAGTGGAGTTGTAAACAACTTGTTTAAAAAAGAAGGGCGGAACATGGTTCAAGCCGCCCTTAACCCCAACGCAAATTTTTGCGTCCAAGCTGTTGAAAAAATGTCTATGTGAATGGTATGTACCGCATATTCGGGTAGGGGTGTAGCGCTTAATTTTGGATTCTTAGGGTGCCTATCGTATTTGTTTTCTTTGCAAACTTTGCATAGCTTTGTGATTTTTTTGATCTTGTTTGCCATGGCAGTAAAATAGTATTTTTCTAATATTTGCAATCTGTTTTCTTTCTCATTCCTATGGGCACATTTGTGTTCTTCTATTATTTTATTATTAAATTATTATTATTAAATTATTTATTCTATTAAATTATTTTATTTTGTTAAGAAAAAATTTTTTTAAGATTTTGAATTATTGATCATTTTCATTTTATATTTTATTATGAAATTGATTTTTATTAAAAATTTTATAATTATTGATCATTTTTAATTTTATTTTATTGAGTAATTAATTAGGGGTTGATGCCATTTATTACCGAAGGGTTCAGATGTTTCTTTAATATTAACTTTAGTAAATCCTCCGAAAATGTTCTTTCGGTAATAATGTGTCTATGGTACATTGGGAAAACTATTTCGGACCTATATGAGGATTCTGCACCTTCGATGATAAAAATTTGGTTTTTGAAGACATTAATAGGTGTTTCTACAGAGGGTATTAAGTTTCCTGAGGAGCTATCGCTACTATGTACCGTAATTTAATTTATATTTACCATTGGTGGTCGTGAGGCAATCTGCAAATATGTTTGTGTTGCCGGGTTTGTAAATTATTTCGTGGTTGTATTCTTCTAGTTGCGCCTTCCATCGCTTCATTTTGGCATTGGTATTTTTGTTACTGAGGACGAAAGTCAATGGCTGGTGGTCGGAAAATATTTTAACTTTTTTGGATCCCTAAAGGAAACATCTGAGTGACTGCAGAGCCCAAATGATCGCCAGCATCTCTTTTTCGTTGGAGAGCAAACATTTCCTCTGCTCTGCTCAGCATATTGGCCTACCCTCTTGGGAGAGTACGGCTCCTAAAGCATAATGAGAAGCGTCAGTGGTAAGCTCGAATGCCTTTTCAAAGTCAGGTAATGAAGTATTACATCATCAGATATTAAGCAATTTTTTAGTTGCATCACTGCTTCCACTTGTTGAGCTGTTAGATTCAATTGGACCTTCTTGGATTGATTTTTAGAAATTCTTCCCAGTTCTTCTCTGAGAAGCTCGGTGAGTGGTTTTGCGATTTGTGTGTAAGCTTCGATAAATCTACGATCCCAAAAAGGATCGTTAATCATGGACATTTTTGGGAAGTAGGAAGTTAGTTATTGCTTCTACTTTTTTTGGTGTAGTGCGAATACCATTTTGACCATGGTCCATGGTACCAAGAAATTAAATTTCTTCTTTAATGAATTCACACTTATCGTATTGCACTTTTAATCGAGCTCTTTCCAGAGTATTGAAAATAATGCTTAAATTATCGAAATGTTCTTCTTTGGTTTTGCTAAAAATTATTATATTATCGATGTAGACATAACATCGGATACCAATATGTTCTCCTAGAACATCATTTAAAACGCTTTGGAAAATAGCTGATGCGTTTCTTAAGCCGAGCGGTAACCGCGTCAACTCAAATTTCCAATTTGCCTCATTTAGGGCAATCTGGTGAAATCCACTGGTAATATCTGGAATGGGGTATTTATCTGGTATGGTTTCCTCGTTTAATTTACGATAATCGATTACCATAAGATATTTTTTTTGACCAGGGGCGTCCTGTTTCTTAGGAACGATCCATACTGGAGAATTGTAGGGAGATTTTGATGGACGAATGATGCCATCATTCAGTAATTCATCAATTTTTTGGCCTATTTCCTTTTTAAACGGTTTTATTTAGGTTGACTTGACAGACTGCACGGCTGCACGACCGTTGTGAACGAATTTTGTAATTAAAATTTTAGTAACTTCCCGATAAGTTAAAATAATGATACATATGATGAATACCAGCAAGACCGCGGAATACCAGCGCGGGCATTAGTACCGCATCGCGTTTTTAATATTTGTCCCGTGATGCCATGTATGCATGCATTGAAACGATTTGATATATATGTGCGTGCATCGTGCTCGATATTGATACTTTTCGCACCTTTATATACAATCATCACAGATTTACCATGAAAAATGTCAAATATCGACAAGACGTTATGCGCACAATGGAGTCTGCATTCGATTCTAAACACAATTTTAAACCGTTGGCAAAAAAATATCGTGAGTTATTTGTCAATGAAAGCTACGAAAAGAGCATCGATTACATATGCGATAACTACTTCTCTTTAACAACCATATTGGGTGACGTTCAGCGGCATTTTGAATCCTTTCGCAAAACTCTTGTCCATCTTCCGTTGCATGCATGCTGTGACATTCGTCCCGAGTACATAGTGTATAGTGAAGAGCGCGGTCTTGCAGGTTCTGTAGATTTGACGATGCGATTGCGTAACAATCCAAAACATTTACTCATATACGATTAGAAGACGTGTAAGAATATATTTCAATCTTTCTTTAGAACGCAGCATCAGGGTGGGGGTCAGACAAATCAACTGCTGAACTATTCATATCAATTGCATACATACGCAAATCTCATTCGGGAATACAACTCTGAATATACAAGCTAACACCACCCACATTCAAACTTCACAAATATTCACATAGTAGGTTGCCTGCATTCTCTAGTCACATCGCAGCACACGTGTATGCGATAAACGCTAACTAGCATATTCACATCATGGGAACATTACTGGTGATACGATATCAACAACATAAGCTACCTGCATTCTTCACTCCAGTTACAAAGCGGGCATCCGGAATAAATGCTGATGCCTCACTACCGCTCCGTGGGAACATATGTAGTTCGCACTGCCAGTACCGCGCATACCTTAGCTTCATATTTCTACAAGCGCATCCAACAAACGCCAACCGCGCGTCACCAGCGGCTGGGAACATTGGCAGCGATACGATACCACTGCAACATATGAAAATACCAACAACGATGCGACGCCTCTGTAATTGTAAGAATTAATAAAAGGCCATACTAACATAGTTTAAGTTCAGTTGTATTTTGCTCATGTAAAACCAATAAAGTGCAAAAAACCGGCATAAGCCGGCAAAAAAATAATTTATTTTTTAAGTTTTAAATCCACAACGGGTTAACTGGCGCCCAACGGCCCAGTCGCGAGTTGAAAGGCCCTAAAGTAGTGCCCCGCGAATTTAACGCACCAAAAGGCCCTAAATCAGTGCCTCGCAATTAGATTCGCGGTAAACTCATCGCGACAACGGGAATCCACAAGTGAATAGCTTGGGTAGAAGAAAGCCACGCAGAGTGCGCATAGAGGGAGCCAGAGTAGCAGAGAATTTTTATGATATAAATCAAAACTATCAAGAAAAGATGCAAAAAGGACCAAAAACCCTCTACGCCGTGGGACTAATGTAAGAAATAATTAAATTAGAGTAAAATATAAGTGAATCAACAATAAAGATAGAATTAAGTTAAGCGAAGTGAAAGTGAAAGTGAACTGCTATCGTTAAACAATTTTTGTTTTTACCAACTTGTGAGGTCAGTAAGCGAATTATAAAAATGGCTCAGACTAATATACTTAGGCCTCCACCCCTAAACACAGCAGCAACAGCTGCCTCAACAGCACCTGCAAACCTTTCCTCTCCCCAAGTCGTAACAACGGCCGAGGAATTTAGGGAAGTTGTAAGAAGCACCCTAGCCGAAATCCTTCAGACCGACGCTTCAGTCCTGACTAGAATCAGTGCGCAACCCCCTTTGCTAACTGATCACACAATTGAGGAGAGGTTCAGAAATAGTATTTCCAACATGGACAAGATCCCTGACGTCGTCCGTTCCCTAAAAGAGTTCAGTGGAAATCCTACCGAGTTCAGTAGTTGGAAGAAGAGCGTGGAAAGGGTACTAAAAATTTCGGTATCCTGAACATTATCAGGTACAAAATTGTCAGTATTGCAGATGCCGCGCTCGAAGCATACAACACCCCGCTCAATTGGAAGGCAATTTCGTGTTGTCTTACAATGCACTACGCTGACAAGAGGGATCTCAGCACCCTCGAGTACCAAATGACCTGTCTCATCCAAGGACGGAAGTCGGTACAGGAGTTCTACGCAGAAGTGTACAAGCACCTATCTCTCATCCTCAATAAAATTTCCTGTATGTAAATTAACGATTAAACCATGCGCGTACTCACAAATACATATCGCGATAAAGCACCAGATACCTTCGTAAGAGGATTATAAGGCGACCTCTCCAGGCTCCTCGGCATGAAAGAACCTGCCGACTTACCTGAAGCATTACATTTGTGCACGAAATTAGAAAACCAAAACCTTAGGTCCATACATGCTAACAACAAATATAGCTTTCCGAAAACATTGAGTTCACCTTCAACCCCATTCAACACCCACCAAAAACCTACTATTCCCGCAAGGAAGTTCCAACACGGAAATCATCCCTTCTACCCACAGCTCGCCCACATACCTCAACCAACCCCTCCCATGATACAGTCCCCCCCCCACCTACTATGGATAAGGTGTACCTCCTGGTAGACCTCTTAACAATAACCCATCTCCAAGGCCAACTCAACCAAAGCCGCCAGTACCAATGGAAGTAGACCAGTCGCTGAAAACAGGGAATGTTAACTACATCAACAGACCTAACGACAACAAGGCTACGTCGAAGCGACCACCGCCCACGCAATCCCATCAACATATTATGAATTTCCCGAACAAAGTTCAACGTGTATACCGTATTGCCCCAACCATCGATTCCACCACAACCGACTCTGTCCAATACCACGGCGACACCAACACATACGATCCGGAGAGTGAGGAGCAATTATGGCAGGACTATTACAACACTTACGAGCAACAGGAGCACCAGTATCGCCAAGACGACGCAAACGAATATGTGGACGTTCATTTTTTAGATTAACTTCCTTATCGCTTCCTTACTTCGAATGTAAAACAAGCGATGGCAGAATACTTAAATTCCTTATCGACACTGGTTCAAACAAAAATTACGTTCAGCCCGCGTTAGTTACAAACCCTAAACCAAATGACAGCGTGTTCTTTGCAAACTCCGTAGGTGGAAAAATAAGTGTATCACATCATACCGAACTTAACCTTTTTGGCCTCAGAGATAAAAAGCTAAAGTTCTTTATCCTGCCAACCCTGAAATCCTTTCACGCCATAATTGGCAACGACAGTTTAAAACAACTTAAAGCTGTTATTTACACCTCTAACGACTACATGCTCATAGAAAACAAAATAAAAGTCCCCATTAAGCAACAAATTTGAAAATCAGTGAACAACATAGAAATAAAAACTGAACATATGAATCCAGAACAAAAAGTCATTATCGGAAATTTAGTGCAACAGTTCCCCACATTATTCGCCGAACCCGACAAAAAACTAACGTACACCACTAGAATCGTCGGTGAAATCCGTACAACAAACGACTATCCAATTTACACCAAATATTATCCAAAGTCCCTAAAAAATGAGGTTGAAAAACAGGTCAATAAACTTGTTGAAGATGGGATTATACGACCATCTCACTCCCCCTATAATTCCCCCGTTTGGGTCGTTAACAAGACACCAAACTCTGCAGGAAATAAACAGTACAGACTAATAATTGACTACAGGAAGATCAACTCGGTTACTATTGCAGACCGGTACCCCATCCCCGAAATAAACGAGGTACTAGCGCAACTTGGACGTAATATGTTATTTTCCGTAATCGATCTGAAAAGCGGATTCCACCAAATACCCCTGAAAGAATCAGATATCGAAAATACCACATTTTTCATAAACAACGCAAAATATGAATTTCCTAGACTCCCTTTCGGATTGAAAAACGCACCATCAATTTTCCAACGCACACTCGACGATATACTACGGCAACATATAGGGAAGTTGTGTTACGTCTACATAGACGATATCATAATTTTCGGCAAGACAGAACAAGACCATGCTAAATCCTTACAAATAATTTTCGATACACTAGAGCAAGCCAATATGAAAATCCAGTTAGACAAATGCAAATTCTTCGCGCAGAAAGTGGAATTTTCAGGATTCATAGTCACTGCAGACGGCATTAGAGCAAATCCATTAAATATTGAAGCAATAGAAAAGGTACCTATACCAAAAACACTAAAGGACCTCAAATCCTTCCTGGGAATGTCTGGCTTTTACAGACGTTTCATTAGGGACTACGCCAAAATAGCAAAACCCCATACTCTCATCTTAAGAGGGGAGGAAGGACGAATGAGTAAACATTTATCTGCAAAAAGAGCAATAACCATGAACAATGATGCAATAGATGCCTTCAATAAACGTCCAACGACGTGATGTTACAATACCCCGATTTCGGTAAATAATTCCATCTGACTACCGACGCCTCCAGTTATGCAATAGGAGTAGTGCTTGAACAAGATAATATACCCATTCTATTCATATCTAGAACCCTATCAAAAACCGAGGAAAACTACGCAACAAACGAAAAGGAAATGTTAGCGATCATTTGGGCCCTCAAATCTTTGAGAAGCTATCTTTAAGGCCTTGCCGTAGACAAAATTTTCACAGACCACCAACCTCTTACATACGCCCTCAGCAACAAGAACAACAATAGCAAACTCAAGAGATGGAAAGCCATCTTGGAGTACAACTATGAGATCAAATACAAGCCCGGCCACACAAACGTCGTAGCGGACGTACTTTCTAGACCACCACAGGAAATAAATTCAATGACACCCACCCAACACAGCGACGAAAGTTGAGGTCAAACCCTAATTCCCTACACGGATGCACCCATCAATGCATTCAAGAACCAAATTTTTATTTCAGTAGGAGAAACTCCTTCATACCAATTTAAGATAATTTTCCCCACCTACCACCGTCATATCATAATCGAAAATTATTTTAAGGAGGCAACTCTCACCACCCTACTAAAACGATACTTAAATCCTTCAACAAAAAACTGCATAAGAACCGAAGAAGACCCTAGCATAATAGGGCTCATCGAAATGCAATAGACAATAAAAAACTGCTTTTAGATAAATGCTATTTCCCGCAAATGACTGCCAAAATAAAAAGAATCACAAAACAGTGCAAAATATGCAATGAAAATAAGTATGAAGACATACAACTGCCCCAATCATACAAGCAACCCCAATTCCCAATTATCCAGGACACATTGTCCATATCGATATCTATCGCACAAACAATAAGGTTATCCTCACAGCCATCGACAAATTCTCTAAATACGCCCAAGCGAAAGTACTTAGATCAAGGGCGACGGAGGATATAAGGCAACTCCTTCAAGAATTGCTAACCTCTTTTGGTATTCTAGAAAAAATCGGTATTGATAACGAAAAATCCTTAAACTCTGTAACCATAACCTTTATGCTCGAAAACCAATACGGAATAGAGATTTACAAGACACCCCCCTACACCAGTACTGTCCACGGCCAGGTTGAACGCTTCCATTCCACGCTTTCAGAAATAATGCGATGCGTGAAAAGTGAAAGGACGCACGATAGCTTCGAAGATCTACTTAACAGATCACTCTGCAAGTACAATTGTTTCATCCATTCGACAATTAAGAGAAAACCAATAGAAGTATTTTTCGGAAGGACTGTAAGTACCGACCCCGAACAGTTGAAACGCCACAGGCAGGAAAACATAAAAAATTTAGCTGAAAAACAAATAAAAGATTTAGAATTCCACAATAAAAAAGATCAATATTCAAAATTTGCAATCCCAATGACATCATTTATGTCAGAATAAGCAAAAGAGTAGGCAATAAGCTTACACCCAGGTTCAGGAAGGAGGTCGTCAGAGAACACAGGAACTCCACAGTCATAACCCAATCAGGGAAGACGGTGCACAAAGGGCTGATAAGCAGCTGATAAAAATATGTAAGAAGGAGTTTTTCATTGCTCGACCTTCTCACTTTATATTTTGTCAGGATTTAAACACACATGTTTGAATGTTATAATATTTAATGAATAATAGTATGTGTTAAAAGAGTTTAATTAAAGTTACATGGAAAGTTCGAATATTTGATTATATTTCATTTGACCACACACGAATGGATGATGTTAATCGTTTCGACTCTTGTTGGTAACTAACTCGTCGTGAGAGAAAGACTATTAGGGTTGCTGTTGGTCGGTAATATGCAAATATGGTAGGGTTGCAATTATTCGTCTTACAAATATAACAAGAAAAAATACAAAAAAAAAAATTTTTTGTTTCTCTCAAAAAACTTCTTTTTTTTTAAGAAAAAACTAATTTTTTCTCATTTCTTATCTTACCTCCATGTAACAAATTTTCCATCGATTAATACGCCATAGGCGAACGATTTAACCAATAAATTTTACAAAACTTCGATTAAATACAGTAAGGAAATTTCATAAAATGGTCGTATCCCCAAAAAATTTTTTTTCTCTCCAGCCTACTCGCCTGTACTACCCAGGGAGAAGTCCAAATTCACGACTATTCCTCATCCCACTTAATAACCATCGATAATGGTTTCTCCAAAATCAAGGATGGCACCCTTAACTTTATCCACATCATTGATACCGCAGTCTACCGCCAAGTTCTGCAAAACATTACTGAGATGATAGACAAAGTTTTAACCACCGAAAATCCTATTTATCCCACCTTGCAACATGAGGCCCAACAAGCTATTGAAATGTTGGAAATCGTAGAGCCTCCTCATAGTACCAGACAAAGAAGATCCCTAGATATCCTTGGCACTGCCTGGAAATACCTGGCAGGAAGCCCCGATCATGACGACCTAATTATAATAAATGGTAATTTAGAAAAACTAATTAACAATAATAATAAGCAATATTATATAAACAAAGCTTTCCAGCAGCAGATAAATAATTTAAAGAAAATCACTAATGATATATTAAGTACCTTTCAGAACGAAGAGGTGATTGTAAAGGAAATCGCTTTAAATTTACAGAATAAAATTAGGCTTATAAAGAAGAAATAGTTAACATAAAATATGCCATACAATGGGCTATATTCTATGATTTTGAATAAGAAAGAAATTGAAATACCCATTAAAGAGTTTAATAAGGAAAATATGCCCTTCAATACAATGGAAGAGGCTCTAGAATTAGCCGAAGTTAGCGTATTAAGCAATTCAATTTCTATTTTGTATGTCTTGAAAATTCCATTAACTACAAAAGTAATTTATAACAATTGTTACGGTATGGCAACCTTAAAAACAAACTCCGTACACTGATGAGCAATTTGCGTAGTTAGAGTTAGTTGCGCACTCGGGACAAACGAAGACACATCATTTTACCATTCCGTCATATTAATTTCAACCAATATTTACTTTCCTAAATCTAATTAACTTTTCTACATTAAATGAATTAAATACTTTATATCAACTATGTGTTGCCTTTTATTCATATGATACGCGTTTCAAGTCAGAAGCGGGCTGAATTCACAACATAAAGCATTACAGTGACAATACGTGCGGGTTGAAGTGTTGGTGAGTGTCGGTATAAAACGTTGACAAAAATCGCTGTCTCGGTAAATGCAACGCGCAATTGTTTATGTGCGGTCCGGTAAAAAGAAGTAATATATGTATAATATATTTGAATACGAATGTATATGCGCGATACATATGTATAAGTAAATCACTTGAAAAGGCAGTTGCTCTTGTTCAAATGTGCATGGTAAAGCATGCTCGTGTAAATTTGTAGCAAGCAAACAAATTCGGCGTAATTACGATTGTGCTGATACATATGTACATATATATATATATATGGATAAAACGTGGATAACCGAAAATTTGAGAACGAATCAAGTGATGAGCTTTGGATAAAACGAATAAACGCAATCGTCAAGAAAGCTTAACGAGTAAACGCAAACGTCAAAAGAGCTCAACGCATAAAGCGATGTATAAAACGTCAAACGAATTAACAAGTGAATCAACGGTAGGAACAAAAGCTGAATTAGTACAATCATATATCGAAGCAACGGGTTCGGAAGACGTGCAGGACGCGAATATGCAAAACCAATTGGATGAAATGCGCAAAATTATCGAATCACTAACTGCTGCGGTCGGTGCAGTCAGTGGGATCGGTGCAAGCGGCACGGGTAATTTACAGCAAATCCCGGGTAATGTACAGCAAAGTTCAGCGATTGTTGAAGCAAATCAAAGGGCTGTTGCGGGTGCGGCGCGTAATTCATATTCCGTGAAAGAAATTGCCGAGTCCATACCTGAGTTTAATCCTACGGACATGCAGTCTATAACGGCTGAACATTTTGTCGAATGTGTTAATGCAGCAGTAAAAAAAGGGCTTATGCTAGCCGTATTTAGTAAAATGAAGGGTGCTGCAAAATTGTGGCTTGATGGCTCCATAGTAGTTTATGCAAAGTGGGAAGACTTTTCGCACGATTTGGTTAACGAATTCGGTTTAAGTCTAAATGAAGCTGAAGTACACCATCAAATGTCCACTGCGTCGCGGAAAAGCAATGAAAATGTTATTGACTATTGTTTCCGTGTATGTTCTCTAGGCAGATGTTTTAATTTAAGCGAACAAGCGATAATAAAATATATACGCGACGGTCTCCGACATCGCGAGTTACAATGTGCCATTGCAGCTATGCAGTTTCAGTCCATTAAAGACCTTCGTGAACGTATAAATGACTTTTTTCAAAATAATCCGGTTAATATCCGCGAACAATTTGCTAATAAAACTAAAATCGACAATACGTCTAAAAGTGCGTCTGTGACCGATAAGAAAAATGGATTTAAGTGCTACAACTGTGGTGAAGTAGGGCATATATCGTCTAAATGTCCGAAACCACCTCGTCGCCCACGTTGTACGGAGTGCAACAAAGTTCATCCCAAAGGTGAACCGCAAAATTGTGGTAAAGCAAGGCAAGTCAGAAAGCTATATGTAACGCATTCGAAAAAGTTTTTGAAAAAATTGTGCGTATAAATGAGCGCGAATATATTGCATTTGTGGATACGGGTAGTCATTGCACGCTAATACGAAAAACAGCTGCTGCTACTTTGCCTATAAAACGAGAACCGTGTATTTTGAAAATAAGTCGTATTTGTGGTGGTGAACGATTCGCGAACGAAAAATCAGAAATTGACATCCAAATAGATGACGTATCTAGAAAGATACAAGCGTATATCGTTGATGACGATATGTTAGCTCATGACTTGTTAATCGGTCAAAACGTATTTCATGATTTAAACTTTACTGTCGATAGTGGAGTGGCAAAGTTTGTAGCTACTAATGAAAATAAAAATAAAAGTGTAGTTTACAAAGAAATTGGAAAACATCCAATCAGTAACACCGACATCGTTTTCGGTTTAAGTGATGCAGAAACACAGAACAAAATTGTGGCATTGATAAATGAATATCGGGACATATTTGCGTGTGGCTTGGGTGAAATCGGTAACACTAACGCAATCGAGATGAAAATCGCATTAACTACAAACGAACCTATAACGCAACAACCGTATCGCGTATCGGAACCAAAACGCGCCGTCGTAGAAAAAATGATCCGCGAATTAATTGAGAATGATATCATGCAAAAATCGGAATACGCAAGCCCAATTACGCTCGTTAAAAAGAAAAATGGTCAAGATAGATTGTGCATCGACTTTCGAAAAGTGAACCAATATACAAAGAAAGAAATTTTTCCAATGCCGAATATCGAAGAAACGTTGCACGACGCCAAACGGTATAAAATGTTTTGTGCATTAGATTTAAATAGCGGTTACTACCAAGTACCAATCACGGAGGATTGCAGAAAATACACCGGGTTTGCAACGACGGAAGGACTCTATGAGTTTAAACGTATGCCGTTCGGGTTAAAAAACGCGCCTGCGGTTTTTCAGCGGTTGATGGCAAAAGTTAAAGAAAAAACAGAACCGAGCGACATGATCCATTATATGGATGATATTTTGGCTCCCGGCATGACATTTAACGACATTATTCCGAAATTAGGACGCGTTTTTACAGCCCTACGAAAGTTGTCGTTAACACTTAACACCGATAAATGCGTTTTCTTACGGGAGACAATCGAGTTTTTGGGTCACCAATTAATACCTGAAGGCATCACTACTGGTAAGTTAAAAACTTTAGCCATTCATAATTTTAAAAAACGTCGAAAATTGTGATTGGTTATTCAGTTTGCAACTACAAGATAGCAAGATAAAAGCAATTGTAGACGAGATGAATGAGCGAAACGTTACTAAAATGGATGGTTACCACCTTGATAAGGGGAGACTTTATCGATTAGACAAAGATAGGTCGCTATGGGTTGTTCCAAAATCTGTACGCTACAAAATACTGTTCGAATCTCACGATAAGGCAGGCCATCTGGGTGTTGACAAACCGATCGACAATAATAAAACGAACTATGTGGTTCCCTCGCATGAGAAATTTTACAAAATCTTATATCAGCTCCTGTGTGGACTGCGCATATAATAAAAAACCTAGTGGCAAAAGGGAGGGGGAGTATCATTATTCCGATGTTGACCCGATCCCATTCAAAACGATACACCTGGACCATTTAGGTCCGTTTCCACGAAGCAGTCTACGGAACGAACACATCTTATACTGTTTTCACACAGAAACTTAATGATATCATTTCACCTGCTAATGAAATCGTAATTTTTTTGCTTTCACACAGAAGTAACTGCTCGATTAGTATGAAGGATGAGACAGACAATCATGGCGGAACGATACAAGGTGGGAGCATGGTGACATACCTACAAACAAAAAAAATTCCATGTACTTGTAAATTCGATGGACAAATGTCAAAATCGTACTGCGCCGGCAGTTGATGTATCAAATCAAATAAAAAAGGTTATAATCAGCTGTTCGATGCGGCCACCTTGTATCGTTCCGCCATGCAGGCAATGACATTTGCTTTGAAAACTAAGAAGCGGAAACGGAAGCGGAACGCTGCCAACAGAGTTGCATTGTGCTTTTGACTTCATTAGGCATTCGATTAGCTACTAATGAAATAATAATAGATTCGAATTTTGTAGGGAAGATTGATCTCAATAAGCGTCTTAATGTAGAAAATTGCCTTTATTATTCAATAAGCCGTCTGTGTGAAATTAGTATTAGTCATCGTTGACGCGTTTACTAAGTTCACGATTATTCGTGCTGTCAAAAGCACCGCGACGAAGCATGTCATCGATGTACTTAACGACGTATTTAGCTACTTTGGAACGCCAGGCAGAATGATCACAGACAGAGGCACGGCTTTTGCTTCTAACGTATTCAAAAAATTTTGTGTTGACAATGATATCACGCATATACTTAACGCTGTCCATACCCCGAGGGCTAATGGACATGCCGAACGCGTGAACCGAACCTTAATATCCATGCTACGAACATCAGCAACCAACGATAAACGATGCGACGTAAATTTATTCTCTTTGCAGTGGTCTCTCAACACGATGACTAACGAAACCACGGGTAGAACGCCTCATGAATTATTGTTTAATTATCAACCGCGTGATACGCTACGTAACAAAGCCATCCTCACATTACAGTCCGACGAAGGATCACACACCACAGATATCGAATCTATACGCAAGGTGGCGGCCGAAAAAATCACCACGCAACGAGAAAAAGCAAAACAACGATTCGACCACAAACATACTAAACCGAGGATTTATAAAGAAGGTGACATTGTACTAGCCGAAAGCGAAGTCAGTAGTACTGGCGAACCACGAAAGTTAGAGCCCAGATTTAAGGGACCCTTTGTCGTTGCTAAAAGTCCTGGCAACGATCGCTACGTTATCGAGGATCTTCCTGGTTCACGTCGTACTCAGAAGCATTACTCTACTGTATTTTCATCCGACAAGTTAAAGTTATTTAATTATACGCTTCCTGACGACGACTATGATATTCCGAGTAATATGGGCGATGACGACATCTGATCGAGGGCGATCAGAGATGCAGGATAGGCCGAGTTGTTACGATATGGCAACCTTAAAAACAAACTCCGTACACTGATGAGCAATTTGCGTAGTTAGAGTTAGTTAGCGCACTCGGGACAAACGAAGACACATCATTTTACCATTCCGTCATATTAATTTCAACCAACATTTACTTTCCTAAATCTAATTAACTTTTCTACATTAAATGAATTAAATACTTTATATCAACTATGTGTTGCCTTTTATTCATATAATACGCGTTTCACAATTTTATTATAAAATCAGTAATAAAAAAGATGCAATGATTAATTTAAAATTTAATAATATTATTCAAAATAAAGAAGAAATATTCGGAATAAATATTAATTGTAAAAAATATAACCCAGTTAGCATTTGTAAGCAAGATGAATTGTTAGATTTAAAAAATGACTTTTGTATAACTAACTTAATTAAAAGCCTTAATTCTTCGTGCCCCATGATAAATTGAACGATATAACAAGAGACGAGCTAATTGCCCCAGGAATACTATTCCTTAATGATTACCATGGAAGTATAAGTATCAGCGGCGATATGCGCAAAATAAATAGCACCTACATATTGAACTTCAAAAACGAGACGGTAATAGCTAACGGCAGAACTTATAGGAATTTCGAAACACCTCCTTTAAGGGTGATGCCAGCAATAGCACAGCCAAATCCAAGGGAGGAGAGCTTTACCAAACTTTTGTCAATCGAAGCCCTTAGCGAGTTACATTTGAACAACACTATGAAAATCCAGTCCCTCCAAACAGAAAACACGGCCACAAACGCCAACCGCGCGTCACCAGCGGATGGGAACATTGGCAGCGACACGATAACACTGCAACATATGAAAATACCAACAACGATGCGACGCCGCTGCAACTGGGCCGTCGCTAAGAATTAATCAAAGGCCATACTAACATAGTTTAAGTTTAGTTGTATTTTGCTCGTGTAAAACCAATAAAGTGCAAAAAACCGGCATAAGCCGGCAAAAAAATAATTTCTTTTTTAAGTTTTAAACCCACAACGGGTTAACTTACATTCGATTTGTATATATAATGTTAAAGATTTTAGACTATGTTCATGTATTGAAATTTATAATGGTTTTAGTTCATCTTTAAATTTAATCTAATATGGACGCCAATCCATATATACTATTCGAACGCAAACGCGACGCATGTAATGATAAGCGTGAATATTATTTCAAATAGAATTGTTTATCGTTGTATTCTATTACCGTTGACAAAGATTGAAAAATTAACACCAAGACAACTTCTACCATGAAAATATACATTAACATACGCTGTTATTGATGATCCACTAACACCTACAACGTCAGTACGTGGCCCACAATCAACACGCAACTTAAAGTCAATAGAGAACAGCAACCGTCTATTTGACACAAAAGTTATCAACGTTACCATGCTGATGAACTCTTTTAATTTATGCGGTTCCGATAGTATAGAAAACTCAATTAAAATATAATAACATATTTGTTTTATTTTATTTTAAGAATAAAACGTTTTAAAAACAATTCCACCTGCCTCATTTAATTCGTATCTAGATATGGTTTTTTTAGTTACACCAATCTCGTTTCGCTCAATATCGAACGAGTTTCGTGTAAACATATGGGCATCACGTCCTGTAACGGCAAATTGTAATGGACCATTTGAGGAGATGCCGGCAATAGCTTCTTTGGGTCTATTTATCCAGGCCTCGTCATAGTTAAGACGGTATTTCTGTGTCGGTAGTTGATTTCCGCAGCTGACGGGTCGTGTATAGATTTGCTTGTCTATTGTGTATGTGAAATATGTACCGGTGAAGAGGAGGGTGTATGGTTCAATATTTCCTTCGTATATAAAATGAAATTCATAACTTAGTAGATGTTTCACTCGTTTGATCCGGCTTATACAAATTGCCCATTATTCCAGTATTTCCGAGTATATTTTGAAATCGTGTAGCTGACGGTAGAGGGTACATGGTGCGAAACGCCCTCTTGTTGTAGTATCTAGAAAGTTCACCAACATTAACACAAGCAATGGCACCATTGTAAACGCGATAATAGCTCTCAAAATTTGTTGACATAAATGTCGGAATATATTGTATGGCATTACCCAAAATAGTTGGGTATATTTACTTCAAAAACATACACCATTATATATAGTTGTCGCTCGTGTGGTATGTCTGGATGTAGTGTATATTTTCTACCCATCATATTGCCCATATTATAGGAGTCTGGCTCAAGATATGGTAGATATACGGGAAAATTAAAATACGAAATACGCATACCGGCTAAATTTTCAACACTAGCACCTTTGCGATACACTTCGTACATTTTCACATTCGAATAGTTATTAAAATTGTAATCCGTCATAAAGTTCTGCACGTGCCAACGAGTGTTCTGGTGTTGGTGTTAGCGAAGTAGGCCCTACTTCTTATAAGTGTAGAGAGAAGGGCCACATTACAAAGAATTGTGTAAAGATGCAAAAGAGCAAAGAAAAAACAGATAGTAAGCGCGTGAAAAATGTAGAAGTTCACGATAGTGAGGAGATAGATACAAGCATAGAAGAGGAAGTAGTTGTTAACAAAACTCAAGTTTCTTGCAATGCACTAATCGATTTAGGGAGTGTAAAGTCAATTGCTAAGAAGTGTAACGAATGCTTCACAGCATGCGAAGAAAAATTAATCGGTTTTGCCGGCGGCGAATTAATTTGAAAAGAGAAAATGTTAACGAAAATTAAGTTTGATGAAGTGGTGTATGCGGTCGAGTTATTGGTAATCGACAATTCGATAATGAAATACGATGCACTTGTAGGAATCGATATCTTATCAAAGGGAAAGGTAATTATAGAAGGTGGAGAATGCAATATAATGGCAATCGATAAAAATGCAATTGATGTAGGTAGTGGGATGCAAGCAGGCACTGAACAGCAATTAATAAATTTATTAAATGACTTTGGGCATTGTTTTGGTGAGAGGTTATGTGAGTTGGGAAAATCTCGAAATTTCAAAATGGATATTAAGCTGACAAACCTCTAAGCCAATTTCAAAGAAGCCGTATAGTATACCTATTCCAAAACAGAAGGTTGTCGAAACGAAAATGCAGGAATTACTTAGCTTAGGAATAATTCGTGAATCGAAATCGCTGTATGCATCACCTACTTTTTTAGTGCGAAAGTCAAACGGAGAGGATAGGCTTTGCGTCGATTTCCGTGAATTGCATGCTGTCACTGAGAAACAGCCATGGTTGATGCAAAAAGGGAAAAGAAAATCTATGCCACTGGAATAACACCAACAATATCTAATGGTAGCATAGAAAAAAATATACTATATGTACAATAAAAAATAATAACACTGAGATACGCAACGAATTAAGAAACCAAACATTTATCAAGTTAAATATTAACAAAAAATCATTCATATGGAATGAACAGACCAAGAGACTAGACTTGAATACGAAAAATGATGTTTTTCCCACAAGTGATGATGTACACGTATGTAAGTTTACCATGAATCGTTACAAGCAGTATTTGGGTATATATACAGAAAATATGGATAACGGCGAGAACAAAGAGCTAGATATTGGAGTCTATTTTGAACGTTTGACAACATCAAAATGGACTGTGAAAGAGTGCGAACACGTGTTTAATATGTACTTTGACGGAAATAACTGTATCACAAGATGCAAACAAGACAATAACAATGAAATTAAACAAAGCCGGCAAAAAAAAAACCAGACACGTAACCCAAATGGTAGATTTGTTGAATGATTATGATAGTAAAAATAGTATAATGAATATGCACAACATACGATTGAATAGTACATATTCAATATACATAAATTTGAACGAAAAGCAAAAAATATACCTATTAGATATTGATTTCTATAATAATTGCAGTAATTAATTGTATGTAATTGGAACACTACTCCATAAGGATTATTTATATATTGGTAAAAATTACGACTGCAAGATTGAAAAAATAATAGACAAGGCCTCTATAAAGCTAATGTTGAGAAATAATCAAAAATTTTGTCCACTTTTGAATGATCCATTGAAAGTTGTATATTTACGTACAGGAGAAATTTCCATATTGGGTACACCATTTGTCGTGTATCAACAATTGATTTATCCGCTGCAGGATTATTTATAAAATTTATACGATGCAATTGCATTAAATACAAACTATACAATTGTCAAAGACGAGACTCTAACAGAATTAAAAGATAACAGTGAAGCACGTGATGAAGACGAAGCCATTCAAGTTGTCAACGAAACCAGTAGTAGTATGGAAAATCAACAAAAACTATTGCCGCATATACGTAAATATGAAGTGACAAATTTACACGGAGACACATGTAAAATATATGCTAAATTCATTGGTGAGACTTTTTTCGATATCTATGCAGAAACACGCTACCTTGTCGATTCAATATACAATGTACATATGTATGCATTTTTTAATCGTTCCGAATACCCGGCCATACTAGACGATTTCTATTTCTGTACATGGTCGTGTACAATAAAGGTCAACGAACCCAACATGTACACATACATATCTTTGGTAGACATGTATGGGTTGGAGCAGCATGCAACATCAACAAATAAAATCCTTACAATGCAATAGGTTAGAGATATGTTTATTGTATTTTTCATAAATCTTGAAATATAATCATTGTTGTTAAGATCATTAAATATTAGATAGTTTATTTGTGAATAATTACAAGCATATATTGTTGATTCTTTGTCGTATTAGATTGAGTCTATGATTGAATGGTGAGTTTTCAAATCGAAACAGATTTATTTTATCTTCATTTGAAGTGGAGACATTATATTCGTTTTTGAATATTGTCGGAATGCATGTGTATACCGATGATATACAACCGCTTGTTTCGATTAGATCATTGAGTATTTGTGACTCGTTAATTGATTTATGCACCTGTGTCGAATAGTCCAGTTGTGACGTTATACCATACACAAGGACAGATATGTTACGCTTTTCAACCATGCCAGGATTCTGTTATTGTTATTGATTTGTTTGTAAAACTTCGAGTTTTCGAAAAAATTTCTACTTGGCGTATATATGTATGACTGAAGTTAATGGTATTTGCGATTCCTGTGAATCTTCGTACATTTTGGAGAATACATTGCTTTTCGTATAACAGTCCAAATCGTTATTGAGTATATGTTTAAGTAGAAATTCCTTTTCGCTTAAAGTTGTAATGACATCAGCGTTTATATTGCTGTTAATACTATTTACCGTTGTATACGCCATATTTCAAAAACACAATTAAAATGAAAGTAGTCACTATTAATGGAGTGCTTTTATTTAAACTATTTGCACTAAGTGTATTACATAAGTTATTCACTCAGAAACATATGTCAATACAAGTGCAAAATTCGCGTATAGATAAATGTAATCAACTATTTTGATCAAGAGCATGCGCAAATATTGTGTAATCCACAAGTGCAATTGTTGATTTGTTAGACTTTATGAGTGTTTTGTTCGATAACTTTGCTCCAATATATAAACGAATCTATATAAATAAAAATATAAAACCAAAAATATTCTACTATTCTATGTACGAAGATAACAATAGTAAATTCTCGACTAGATACTTTAAGTCGCTTCTCAAGAAATTTCCCCATGGATATGAAAGTGAACGCATGCATCAATTGAGACACGAATTGCTACTACTATTAACACAATTAGAAATAATAAAAAAAAATGTTAGCGTGCAACAAAGATTTGCTAAACAAGTTTACAAATTATCGCGATTATAGGAATATTTTGGAATATCTTGTCGTACAATATGAGTTTAAAAGTTTTACCGATATTGAGGATAAGCGTCTAATTTACGCATCAAATACACATATTCGAAGGATGGATTTTTAAAATATAACGTGAATAATTTATATTAATTAGACTACATATATTTTACATGTGTATATACATATATACACATAAATTTGTTTAAAAATGTCACAAAGAACATCAGAAATATTACAGAGCGATGGTGGAGATACACGATCACGGTTCGATGCTAGAGGAGACGAAAAGATTGTCAATCTAACATCCGTTATATTCAATCCAGACAATCTTACGATGTATCAAATAGCTTAAATTATAGTATTTGTCCTATTTATATGGTTAACAGAATTTTCACAAGTGGTACTAATTATCAAATCATTATTAATAGTCACTATAATAGCTCTATTAGTTTTAGAATCCGTTATTGTATTTTCATACCATAAATAAATATAAATTGCATTGTAATTTTGTGTACTCAAGTGTTCAATCGAAATACTAAAGGCGTGATAAAATGCAAATTGCAATCAACAATTCATTTTTATATAAACCATATATACAAATAATGTTTACACTAATATTTGACGCCCGCCGCCGCAACAACAACAAATGATATCATTTTTACCCTTAAATTATCGAAACTATTCTTAAATGTGTATGTACGCGCGCCTCGTTGCACATTTCGCATTAATATAAATAGCGAAATACTTGCACTTCGTCATACGTTACTGGACTAGCAAACAACCTGTGCACTTCTAATAGTTTTCTAATAAAATGTACTACGTTGAAGAAAATATAAATTTGATGGCCGCTAATCCATATCTTGAGGAATTGATAAAAAAAAAGGGCCGCCTATAAACTGAATACGAAAATGATTCAGTAGAGGCTCGCTCATCACAATATTATCGCCAAATGTTCGATTCGGACATATTGACATTTGTTACTCAATATCCAAATTTGCAGTTCAATGATTTTGTATTTAGGCGAGACCTCAATAAATAATATTCCGTTCCTTAGATCACTATCCGTTTAATAAGTGACTTGCGGTGACCTAACCAGTTGTATGACTTGCGCTCATACAACCCTGCAGGTGAAGCAGACTGGAGTTGCCATCCATTACTTCCAATCAACACTCATTGGAGTCACCTTCTAATGACGTGATGTTCTATATATAAGTTGACACAACAAACATTGCAATAGCGAAATTATTGCATCACGCCAATATTCCCAGCACATGCAGGTGCAACATGACCTGACTAACAAAAACATATTGAATTAGCCGTAAAGTAGAATAAAGAATAATCTAAGAATCAGTTCGTATCCAATAATAATATTTTTTTAAGGATTTAGTTTACCAAAATCCTAACTGGTGCCTGAGCGGAAGTAACCGGGTAAAACGCGCAAAGAAAATCGTTGTGGCAAAAGCATCTTAAGTAGCTGCAAGCCACCGTGAGTTCAATCGAAAATTTAGTTCGTGTTAAATCGACCGATAAAGAACCAACCCGGTAAGGACCAAGAGCAGGAAACGAGGCCCCCCAGTAGCCGGAGCAAAAGGGAAATACGTAGATATAAGCGGTGTGCACAGGAAAACAAGGGATTTCCTGGTTATAATGTAAAAATATTAGAATTTTAAGAAAAAAACCTGTAAACTAAGTGGAACAATTTTTTTAAGAAAAGTGGAAATATTTTAAAAGCTAAAATTAATAGTATAAAATATTCAAAATAGGAAATATATATAGTGTCAACAAAATATATATAGTGTCAACAAAAAAACTAACAGCAGGAAATAGGAGAGGATTTAATAATAAATTTCTAAACTACAACACTAGGTTGTACACCCAAAAAAAATCAAACAAAAATCTGCGATTCACCACCCAATACTTAACAATTTAGCAAAAACTAAGAAATAAATAATAGCAATAAATAGCCATTAACCAAATGATCCGACCAGTGTTCTGAACCTTCAAGCTAATCAAGCAACACCCCCCCCCCCCCCCCCACCTTCCTCCACCCTTACCCTAACATCAAATAGTCAAATCAACTCCATTATGGAATTAGAAGCCCTAATTACTTCAGTTGTCACTAGAATACTTGGGAACGAAGGACGACAACATTTCCAGGCTCTACTTAACCCCAACGCCGACTTAACCAACGCTACTGACGAAACGATTAGACCAGAGCTTCAAGGACAACTCTCACATTATGATAAAGTCCCGGACATAGTATGCAGTATCCGAAATTTCAACGGAAACCTAGGGAATATAGCTCCTGGAAGAAAAACTTCGATAGGGTCTTAAAGATTTACGATTCATTAAGAGTAACCTCTCAATATTTTGGTATTCTATACGTTATTAAAAATAAAATTGTCCGTAGTACTGACATTGCTTTAGAATCATACAGTACGCCCCTTGACTGGAAAGCAATTTCAAGATTTTTATGCGGATAAGAGAGATGTTACCACTCTCGAATGCCGATTCACATCCTTGGTACATGGAAATTGTACGATCCAAGAGTTCTATCAAAACGTTTACACTCACCTGCCCTTAATCGTGAACAAATTAACTGATCTCCCTCGCCTTCTAGAAATAAAAGAGCCCGAGGATCTTCCACAAGCCCTACACGTATGTCTCAAATTTGAAAACCAAGTTGCCCGTAGCAGCTATGCCTTTACATAACCAAGCACGACACAAAAGACTAATCTCATTATGACACCTCCACTGCCACCAAGGAACCCGTAGTACCTCAACCATTCTATCTGCAGTAGCCTCAAAATTACCAACAAGTCACCCAACCAAACCATCAACTTCAGCAACCCTGGCAAAACTATCGCCAAACCCAGCCACCAATACCAACGGCTTCGAAGCCGCAACCTCGTCCAGCGTCTATGGACATCGATCGCTCAACCCAGTCGAGAGCCCTCAACTACATGAATAGGCAAAATTTCAATAAACCTGCCGAAGAAAGGACGTCGATTTGATGGCCGGTAATCCATATCTTGAGGAATTGATAAGCAAAAAGGGCCGCCTATAAACTGAATACGAAAATGATTCAGTAGAGCCTCGTTCATCACAATATTGTCGCCAAATGTTCGATTCGGACATATTGACATTTGTTACTCAATATCCAAATTTGCAGTTTAATGATTTTGTATTTATGCGAGACATCAATAAATAGTATTCCGTTCCTTAGATCACTATCCGTTTCATAAGTGACTTGCGGTGACCTAACCAGTTGTATGACTTGCGCTCATACAACCCTGCAGGTGAAGCAGACTGGAGTTGCCATCCATTACTTCCAATCAACACTCATTGGAGTCGCCTTCCAATGACGTGATGTTCTATATATAAGTTAACACAAAAAACATTGCAATAGCGAAATTATTGCATCACACCAATATTCCCAGCACATGCAGGTGCAACATGACCTGACTAACAAAAACATATTGAATTAGCCGTAAAGTAGAATAAAGAATAATCTAAGAATCAGTTCGTGTCCAATAATAATATTTTTTTAAGGATTTAGTTTAACAAAATCCTAACTGGTGCCCGAGCGGAAGTAACCGGGTAAAACGCGCAAAATAAATCGTTGTGGCAGAAGCACCTTAAGTAGCTGCAAGCCACCGTGAGTTCAATCGAAAATTTAGTTCGTGTTAAATCGGCCGATAAAGAACCAACCCGGTAAGGACCAAGGGCAGGAAGCGAGGCCCCCAAGTAGCAGGAGCAAAAGGGAAATACGCAGATATAAGCGGCATGCACAGGAAAACAAGGGAGTTCCTGATTATAATGTAAAAATATTAGAATTTTAACAAAAAAAACCTGTAAACTAAGTGGAACAAATTTTTTAAGATAAGTGGAGATATTTTAAAAGCTAAAATTAATAGTATAAAATATTCAAAATAGGAAATATATATAGTGTCAACAAAAAAACTAACAGTAGGAAATAGGATAGGATTTAATAATAAATTTCTAAACTACAACACTAGGTTGTACACCCAAAAAAAAATCAAACAAAAATATGCGATTCACCACCCAATACTTAACAATTTAGAAAAAGCTAAGAAATAAATAATAACAATAAATAGCCATTAACCAAATGATCCGACCAGTGTGCTGAACCTTCAAGCTAATCAAGCAACACCCCCCCCCCTTCCCCCACCCTTACCCTAACATCAAATAGTCAAATCAACTCCACTATGGAATTAGAAGCCCCAATTACTTCAGTTGTCACTAGAATACTTAGGAACGAAGGACGACAACATTTCCAGGCTCTGCTTAACCCCCAACGCCGACTTAACCAACGCTACTGACGAAACGATTAGACCAGGGCTCCAAGGACAACTCTCACATTTTGATAAAGTCCCGGACATAGTACGCAGTATCCGAAATTTCAACGGAAACCCAGGAAAATATAGCTCCTGGAAGAAAAACTTCGATAGGGTCTTAAAGACTTACGATTCATTAAGAGGAACCTCTCAATATTTTGGTATTCTATACGTTATTAAAAATAAAATTGTCCGTAGTATTGACATTGCCTTAGAATCATACAGCACGCCCCTTGACTGGAAAGCAATTTCCAGATGTTTATGCGGATAAGAGAGATGTTACCACTTTCGAATGCCGATTCACAAATGAAAATTTAAAAATTTTTATTTTACCAGGATTAAAATCCTTTGATGGGATCATCGGCAACGATAGTCTCAAAGATCTCTATGCAACCATTAACGTTCGTGATGATATAATCAAGTTCGGTATTGGTAAAGAAGTTAAAATTAAACAAATTCTTTCCCCTGCAGTAAACAAAATCAAAAATTTTATATGCAACTACTTGGACAAAAAATACGATCAATTATTTACTGATCAAAACGAAAAGCTAACACCACTACCGTAGTAGGCGAGATAAGGACGTCTTACGACACGCCCGTATACACTAGATATTACCCGTATCCTGTTGCAATGAGAGAATTTGTCACCAACGAAATTCAAAACTTACTTAATGATGGCATAATAAGGCCATCGCGTTCCCCATACAACTCACCTGAATTGGTAGTCCCAAAAAAACTAGACACGTCTGGAAAAAAGTATAGACTCGTAATCGACTACAGGAAATTGAACAACGTAACTGTAACTGTAATAGTATGCAATACCCGAGATTAACGAAATAATTGCCAACTAGGAAATAATAAATACTTTTCAGTACTGAGCTTAAAAAGCGGATTCCTTTAAAGGAATCTGAGATTGAAAAAACACCCTTTCTGTCAACAATGGCAAATATAAGTTTACACGACTCCCTTTTGGGCTGAAAAACGCGCCGTCCATATTTGAAAAGGCCTTAGGTGACATTCTAAGGAATTACATAGGTAAAATCTGTTACGTCTATATCGACGACATATTAGTTTTCGGCGACAATGAAGAAAGCCACATGCAAAATATCGAACAAATATTTACAAGAGGCGAATATGAAAGTGCAATTAGATAAATGTGAATTCTTTCGAAAAGAAGTCGAATTCTTAAGATTCATTATTTCACCTGACGGCATCAGCACCCACCTTTCAAAGGTCGAAGCAATTCAGAAATTCCCATGTCCAAAAACTTTGAAAGATCTTAGACCTTTCCTTGAACTATCCGGCTATTACCGCCGCTTCTTCAGGGACTACGCCAAATTAGCGAAACCCCTAACCGCGCTCTTAAGAGGGGTGGAGGGACGCATTTCGAAGAATACATCCAATAAAAAATAAATAACTCTCGACAGCACAGCATTAGACGCCTTCAGCAAATTAAAATATTCACTTGTATCAAATGAAGTAGTTTTATCGTATCCGCATTTTAGCCAAGACTTTCATTTCACCACCGACGCGTCCAACTATGCGATCGGAGCAGTTCTCGAACAATCAGGCAAACCAATAGCCTAAACAGTCCGTTCATTAATACAAGCCGAGGAAGGATACGCCGCAAATGAAAAAGAGATGCTGCCGATAATTTGGGCACTCAATAGCTTCAGAAATTATTTATATGGTTCACCTAAACTGGTAATCTTCACGGACCACCAACCATTGACCTTCACGTTGAACCTTCACGTAGAATTGTCGCGTATGCTGATAGTGTACTCGGCCTGCCTTGATATCCAGAAGTTAACGCTAAGGAATACAATAATACATGCAAACACTCCAAATAAAGTAGTTGTCCCCACCAATACCTTGTCGCAAGTTACACAGAGACCAACATTCAACAGGACAAATCGCAACAACACTCAAGGAAATAGCCTGGGATGACCGGCTACAGATTCCAACGCAACCGAGGAATGAACACCGATGATGGCAGTGTTCAAACTAGACAGGTAAACTACATGAGCCGACCGACAAATAACAACGCTTTCAAAAGGGGTCCAGCATCATAGTGAAAAAATGCCCAAAAAACAAAGACTCTACAACGTGGAATCCAACAGCGCAGATGCAGAAAGTGAACCTTCCGGGTATGCTGAATCGACAGAAGACAACTCCCAGCAGGTAAATTTTAGTACATACTATTCCACAACCACTGAGTATAACAGGAACCACTGAGTATAACATTAAATCAAAGATATTACCAAAGGGACTTAACACATTGTCCAATGCGGACAGTGCTTTTGTAAGTATACAGCCAAGTGAGAAATAAACAAGTTTAAAGTGCTCCACCGAGGAAGTAATTTCGATTAAATTAAACTTTTTAAAAAATAATAAAACTATGGAAGATTTAACGGTTACGGTCACGAACCTTACGTGGCGGTTAATGCCTTATTAGAAAAAACCAATAGTTTGGAAAAACGGATTACGCATTTAGATGCAATCAACGCTAGATCCAACTCCGTTAAAACAGTTTTAGGTGCTACCGAGGAGCCTGTCGAAATCAGCCGCCTTCCTGATTGTGTGAAGGAATTACAGGTTTTCGACGGGAATCCAGTACAATATGTGTCCTGAATACGCCGTAGAAGCCATACTTTTAGACTTCAAGGTTGTAAGGAGTAAGCCTATCTATATGGCAATACTCTAACATATTCGCCAAAAGTTCCGCGGCGCGGCAGATGGCGCACTAGTTTCATATAATCCCTTCGACAACAATTGGTAGAAGATTAAGGAGTGTCTTTCGTTGCACTATGCAGACAAACGCGACATACACACGCTAGAACACCAGTTGCATCAATTGCAACATAGGGGTTCTAGAATCGATGAGTTCTATGCAGCAGTGAACCATCAATTTTCCTTGATCATTAACAAGATCAAGACGAAACTCTACACGGAAGAGACAGTACGTGTCCTCGTGGACACGTCCGAAATAGAGCAGTTGATGTATATACACGGGGGTTGAATGGGGAAGTATCCAAGATACTTGCTGTCGCAGCTGAGCATGTGTTAATTTTTGTTATCAAAAGTTCCTAATTTGTGAAGTAGCTATTCGTGTCTATTTGTTAGTTTAAGTTTATCGATTATTAGGCCTACTTCATCGCAAAGTCTCCTATATCTAAAGAAAGAAGAATTAATTAAAAGTAATAAGATTGGCGGTGAAGTGCGTGGTCGTACAAAAGCGTGAGTTTGATTTTATTTTAATATTCTTATATGTACGTTTTGCTTTTGTAGGAAATAAAGGCCAACCCTAACAAGGTTTTACTCAAATTGAAGATATTGAATGTGTGGCTTTTATTTGGAGGCCCCCGCCGCCACATTCGATTACAAGCTCTTTATTTCGCTTTTTCTTTTGGAAAAAACATTATTTCGAATTTTCTCGTGGGAAAGAAAAAGCACAGGATCAATATTTAAGATATATACGACGTAGTACATGTTATTTGTGAGGATTGGAAATCCGATGCAGTCTTCGTGATGGTGAAAAAGTCGTAAACGTGAATGTAAATCGTTTTGGCGTGGCAACACCCAAATGAGGCCACTGTAATCGCTGAAATTCGACGTATGTATTGGATTCCGCGTGCAAGACCAAATTTCGCATAGTGCAACCTAGGGGTCATTCTTACTAATGCAACTCTGAGCTGTGTTGAATTTCATATATTTTTCTCTTTACCTTTTCTTAAGATACATACAAATCAAATATATATGACATGAAAATAATAAACAAGCCATCCTACAGGTCAGAAGGGAGACCGATTCCGCCTTTCTTGAGAAAGTGAAAAATTCTAAAAAAAAAAAAAACAATTTTAATCAAATAGCGAATGCCATTATATTCGGTTTGAAACGGGAATTACTCAAAAAGAAAAAAAAACAAAAACACATACTACAGAAGGCAGAAGCATTGGGCAAAGCAAAACACAACATTAGAATCAGGTGATCACAAACAAATATACAAACACACAATAGTTATAGCAACGGCTGGAAAGCACGGTATGAGCAAGTACAAAGGCATTCACCCCTATCATGCATTTCGATTACGTTCCCGCTCTACGCTCCGCCGGAGTCGAAAGTAGGTATCATGCGTTGCAATTGGATTGAAAGAAGAAGAGGAAGAGCTATAACTCTTTCGAAGTCAGCTGTTTGCTTTGAAATATGTGAAAATGGAACATAACAAAGCAAAAATACACAAATTAGCGCTGTTCAAAGAAAATAAATAAAAGTAAAATTTTTATATTGTTATTATTTTTATTAAACGTAAGTATGGAATCCTTATCCGCGGCGATATTACTGGTTGAGGAGGAGAGCAGCGTATCTCAGAATGCTTTGGTGAGAATTGAAAGGAGAAGATTGCGAGATATGTGCGATCCCTTCCAGATGAATGACGGGCTGTAAGTAATTGCACGTGAAAGTAGACAATTTTCTTTGCAATTTGTTTACTTATTTACACCCCTAACCTGCATTTCGATTACGTCCCCGTTCTACGCTCCGCTTTAATCGAAGTTTGGTATTCTGCATTACGACGGAATCGTAAAGAGAAGAGGAAGAGCAAATGATTTTTCGAAATCAGCTGTTGGTACGGAATGTGTGAACATTGGAACAAAATAAATTGAAGAAAATTTGTAAAAAACATTGAAAAACGTTTATATTTTATTATCCACGCCATTTTGTACAAAAAAAAAGCAATAGAATATATTGCCGCAGTGTTATATTTTTTTGAGTGAAGTGTTTTCATAATTGTAAGTGTGTTTTTTTTCGTTCTTTTGGCCAATTCCCTGCCGTGGCCACCAAGTTTTGTTAAAACGGATTCCTGCACGAAAATAGTTGACATTTTCTGAATTTTAAGGATGCTAATTTCATCGCACTGGCCTAAAATACTTTATAAAGGTTTATTTATTCTTTCCGCAAGGATTGTTTACGTTTTCGCTTCACCTTCCTCTACGCCGGCAGCTTGCTTTGGCATATAACTGGACCCAACGAACAGACACAAATTATAGCTGTCTATTATAATGGAATAATTAGCCGTGGCATTATTTGTGCAGTTGGAAAGCAACGCATACGAAAATTGCCAGGCGAGAATGGGAAAGGCAAATATTGCGACATTTGTGTAATCCATTTGAGATGAGTGACGAATTGTAAGAAATTGAACTTAAAAGTGGTAAAGTTTAAAGACTTATTTTCTTATTTAGGTTCAAAAAAACTTTTGACTTAACAAAGATGCTTTCAAGTATGTGTTAGATACTTTTGCGGGGCAAATATGTCCAAGGCCCTCGACATCGACATGTTGTTTTTGACCTGGAAACATATAAAAAACAATCATCATAAAGCCTTCTACGTTTCTTAACAAGTTTTACTTACATTTTTGTTAAAATTCTGTTATAAATTAATAAAAAATAAAAATAAAATATTTTTCCGCTAACTAATTTGCAACTTAGAAAAACGGAACTACGATCGAAATGCAGAATCCAAAAAATCGAACGATTCGAAGTTGGATCAAAAGAGACTGGAACACAGAATACCAAAATTGCAAAATCGAAAAAATTCCAATCCAAGTCGAAATGCAGAATTGGGCTGTTAGATTCAAAAAAAACTTTCGTCTGAATAAGGACGCATTCAAGTATGTCCTAGATACGTTTGCGGAAGAAACGACCGCAAGTACTTTGTCCTCGTTATCTCCGCTTAACATTGTAGTATCCGCTTTAAGATTTTTTGCGGAAGGCAGTTACCAGCATGGAGTTGGCGCAGACTACAATGTTGGAATGGCACAGTCAACCGTGTCAAAGTGGCTGTCAAATTTTCTCGAAATAATGCAGCGGAAACTATGCCCACAGTGGATAAAATTCGAGCAAAATGAAATAGAGAAGCAGGAAGCAAAACCAGATTTTTTTACGCAGGCTGGTTTCCCAGGTGTTATCATGTGCGTTGATGGCACGCACATAAAAATAATCAAGCCATTCGATGAACCTTTCCTTTATTACAATAGAAAAGGATTTTATAGCATCAATGCTATGGTGGTGAGGATTGTATTTCATGAAATCAATTCCATAATTGAAAATTTATTTTTTTAGGTGTGCGATCACAAATTACGAATAAGAAGCATTGACGCTAGGTATCCTGGGTGCAATCACGACGCTCATGTATGGGGATTGAGCAAGCTGAGGTGCTATATGGAACGACGATATCGTGAAGGCGAAAGGAACACATGGCTGTTAGGTATTTAGTTATACATATATGTACGTTTCTTAGACAGTTTAAAATAGTTATTTGCTTTTTTTCAAGGCGATGCTGGATATCCATTACAACCTTGGCTAATGACTCCGTATCGTTCCGTAAGTCAAGGCAGCCGACAAAGTAATTATAACATGAAGCACTCCAAAACTAGAAATATTATAGAGCGGACGATCGGGGTTTTAAAGAACCGCTTTCGATGTTTGTTGGGAGCTCGAGAGCTGCATTACTCGCCTCAAAAAGCGAGTGAAATTATAAATGTAGCTTGTGCACTACACAACATTTGCATTTTCTACAAAGTATAAGATTTGAATCCGATAGAATTTGATAATGAAAGCCGTCAAGAGGAAGAGGAAAAGGAACAAACCAATGACCCTGCATTTACTTCAACAGCAAATCGTATTCGTGACAACATACTTTCTTCTTTTCAAAGTGTATAAAATTTTATTTCAATATTTCATGTTTTTCTTCAATTCATTTATCTATGTTAATTTAAGAATTAAATTCAGTACATATCACATTTTGTTTCATAAAAAATGGCATTCAGTTCATTTCTCAAGTTGCTTATTAAAGATAAAAAAAAAAAACAAACAAAAATCAGGTATACAATTATTTCGAGTATTCTAATTCATTAAAGATAATACAAAAAAAAAAATTCAGGTATACAATTATTCCGAGTCTTCTCTATAGTTGGGATCTAGTTTTAGCATTCGAATTTTTATTTCCACCTTTTCTTTTAACAGGTTTTCCTTTATCTTGTTGTGTCGTTGCTGCTCTTGAAGCTGCTTTGCTGCAGTGTCTGCCATAACTTCTAGAGAGCGGTTCATTCGCCGCAAATATGTCACAGTTTCCTTCATTTTGCCATCGACAGCTTCATAATGATTTTTTGTTTCGGCATAAAATTCTTTCTGGAGATCTTGTTGCTCCCTTAGTAACGATGCAGCGCTCTCCTTTTCTGTTCTTCTTTCTCTGTTATGGCTGCTAGCTCTGCTGGTTGAAGGCACATCGTCTGAATGTGTCGAAATGTCCATTTCGGTGGTTCGGTCTGCGTCTTGTGCACTATCGCCATAATCGTAGGCATTCCTTATTCCACTTGTACACCTTTCCAACCCCGTTAAACGCACAATTTTCTCCTCAAGTGGACTTATGCGTTGTAAACGACATTGCCCTCCCCCTGTGCTCATCATTTCCTTCTTATTGCTAGTTAGCTTTCGTTTGATATAGCACTTCCAGTCAATCCAAACCTGTAAAAAAAACGTTAGATTTTACAAATTGGTTTCCAATCAATTAATACCTTACCTTTCTCCATGCATTAGAGTCTTTTGATGGTGGACCAAGTGCGTTTAAATTATATGCTACCTCTTCCCAAAAAGCCTGCACATCTTCCTTTGGACGCTGGTGGAAACCGTTGGCTATATCTGGCTTACTCATCATCATATCTGCCAATTTTCCATATTGCTCTGCTGTTGTTGTTTTTGACCTGAAAGCATATCAAAAAACATCATTCGAGCGCAAAAACTGGAAATATCGTGAGTTTTACAACTTTTAAATACAAGTTTTACTTACATTTTAACAAAATTAAAAAAAAATAACGCAAATTAATAAAATTTGCAAGCTAAATATAAAAACAAAAAGTTATCCGCCAACAAAATTGCAACTTAGAAAAACGGAGCTACGATCGAAGTGCATGATAGGCAGAATTGTAAATTTCGAAGTTGAACTGAACGGAAACGGAACGCATGATACCAAAGTTGCCAAACGGAAAAAATTCCTATCCAAGTCGAAATGCATGATAGGGGTGATTGTATTCAATAAGGAGCATTATAGTGCGTGGAAATTCATGGGATGGAAATATTCACCAGAATAACAGTTGTTTTATATTGTTAATAATATTAGTTAGAAGTTGTTATTATAGAATACCCGTTTGCCTGCGTGCCAAATTTAGTATATAAGGGCAACGAGTTCGCATTAAAATTCAGAGAGATTAGGAGACAGGCATACGAGTCGGTAGGTTTTATCACTACCGATCAAGAGTATACCTGAAGGTTTTTTCACTTCATTTGTACTAAAAGTATACTCGTCTGGAGGCTTTATTACTCCATTCGACCGCAGAGGTTGGCCGAGGGCTTTATTACCTCAGTCACCTCTTACAAAGCAAGAGAATCAGCTAGGAGTAGAAATAGAATTTTTATTAAATAAATACTTTTATAACGTTTTATAAGAAATAAACAGGGTTATTCTTTTAGAAGGACCGGTAGGAATTTCTACTTTCAGGAACCCTGGACGGACTGAGGCTAACCCCGACAAAGTCAAGGAAAATTCCGTCACAGCCTTGAGCCCACAAAGTTTGCTAAAAAAGCTATTTTGCTCACTATGGCTCGCTGTAATTGTTCTTAACTTCAGTAATATTTATTTTATAGAAAAACTTTATTCACAAATATTCTAGGGACGTATCTGATAAACAATGTTGCTCTGTATTAGTTTTCTTTAACATTAATATTTAGCGAAATATTCACAGGATAACCAAATAAGTACAATAAACAAAATAATGATGACTGCAACTATGTAGCAGGCGAAGTAGTTCAAAGTAAATAAGTGGGAATGTGTGGGTTGCTGAGTGAGCTTAGTAAATAAGTCACTACAAATGTACAATTAAAAAGACGCCTGGACTCCAAGACCGATGGTCTATTTTTGTAAAATTAAATTGTTTTAATAAAAATCTTCACTGTAATCCCAACACGGAATCTGTTAAACGACTAAATAAAAACACAAAGATTATTAGTATTGTAAAACTAAACCAAATTACGCCTTTTTATTAATTACGTGAAAGTGAACGTAGGTACCCTGCCCAACGTCGCCCTAAAGACGTAACTCGCGCATATGGTGAATAGATCATGCATCACTACAAACAATTATAGCATCCGACATTTCTATCCCGAATTAAGCTATTCCTCAGCACCCAGAACAAATTTTGCGCCAAGGGAACAAACAATCAATCGTCAACCAAGTAGATATCCTCAAGGCTCGTTACCACCACAACCTTTTCGCCACCAGAAATCGTTTGGTTGAACCAAATAGTTATAACTATCCCAAATACGATCAAGGTTTCCGAGCAAACGGAATAGGATACAATCATCAAGCGAATTAAGCTCATAATAATAGACACCCGTCCCAATAAAAATTATATCCAATACTTTCTGAAAAGTGCCACCAAAATAAAAGTGCAGCGAAAGAAAATGGTATAACCGATCAAAAAAAAACTTGCCCCGGAACAGAAGGCAAAAACTTTCCAAGAAGTGCGACAAAAGGAACAAGTGCTACGAACTGGAAAAAATATCCTACTGTAGTGTACCTGACCACTCTAATGCACGCGATGCATGTTGCCGAGATCGATGTCTCAATCGCATTTGACATAATTTCAAATAATGATGACACATGCGGAACACTTGTGACACCGTGCATAATAGCTTAGCAATGTGTCAACGTATTGCAAGCGGCACACTTGAAGGCATCGTTCTAAATACAATTAGCAAGTAATCATTTGTATGTATTAGCGAACAATAGAAATGGGGCGTAACCAATGATTTGATTGGTTGCTCATAGAATTAAGAATTTAGACTTTAAGCATATAAAAGGAGGGTTTGAGCCAAAATAAAATATTCTTGACTAAAGTCTTAAACCAGGTGTTTGGCCTTTTTCAAGAATCATGTCGGGCAGTGTAATGCTGGAACAAATGCGGCTGGAGAGCTAAGACAATAACTAAACATTACCTTTCAGATGCCCTTACCAGGACCTAGTCCTTTAAATGGCGATCCTGCAAACCGAATCTTGGAATACACAATTTTTTAAAAAGCGTTTAGATACATTTTCATTCTAAATAAGTGCTGAAAAGCTCAAAGAGGGAATTTCGCTTGATGAGGAATAAGTTCCGGATTTACCATCAAAAGGACTGAAGCCAAACACTGCCAAAGGCAAGAACGTCATATAAAAACTCTAGGATAGTTTAGACAGAGAGATGCAGATTTCAAACCGAAAGAGCGCGGTGGCAGAAAGCGACGACAGGAAAAAGGGTAAGCGGAGCTGCAAAGGGTTATCAACTTCAGCAGCGGGCAAGTAAAAGAAACAACTCTTGGCCAAAACAAAAAATGTGCGTCAAAATGGGTGGAACTTAAACAAAGGTGGAAATAGTCAACAACAACAACAATAACGTGACAGCAGCAGCAGCAGTAGCACTATCAAAAGAAGACGAAAATACGATATAAATTTCTTCATATTAGTAATATTTGATAAAACAACAGCGAATGCAGAAACAACGTCGACTATTGATTTGGTAACAAACTTTAAAGAACTCAACAATTTCTTAGGGTTGAATGAGTTTTACCATAAAACCCTTGCAGATCAAGCTCAGAAGATGATCCTTATCAAATTCGTACTAGCCACAAAATTTACAGAACTGGTGAAAAAGAAAATGTTGGCCGTACTAACACCTGACAACTTGGAAACGCAACACTTAAGGATGCATTCCGATCAAACAAGACCGCCTCTGGGTTGCATGCAGAAATCACTACAACTCTACAGGGTTCTCAGACAGTCCTCATCTTTGCTTCCCCCATACAGAATTTACTAGTTTCCTTGCACGAAATACAAATATCTGAGCAAGGGAGTGAACACAGGGAAATAATCATTAGATTAAAGAACATATAGTGTCACGAATGAGTGCGGTAAAGCTCAAGGCACGAAGTTCGTTTGATGAGGAATACGTTCCGAATTTGCCAGCGAAAGAGTACCACAAAAACATTCCGACGCCAAAGGCAGCTGGACCAAAGAAAATCACCTTAGGGGAATACCGCTTAAGACAAGAACGTCAAACAAAAAATCTACGAGAATTCAGGCATAAAGTCGCAGAATTCAAACCCAAAAAGCGTAGGGACAGAAAGCGACGACACAAAGAGTGTGTGGAGCTGCAAAGAGTAAACACCATCAACAAGTTAAAAAACAACCCATAGCCAAAATAAAGATTCTGCGTCGAGATGCGTGGAACCCAAGCAAAGGAGGAAATAGTAAATAACAATAAAACGGCAGCAGCAGTAGCACTAGCAAAAGACGACGAGAATACAAAGAAGCTGTTATATAAGTTAGCGTATTGCACAGTTGCAAAGCTTGAACAGCCTTTTGTCGGTTCATTAAAACACCCACATTATTGGTTCATTGTTATTAGATCGCACAACTTACTCCCACGCCTGCTTAAATTCTTGAATACAGTGTACTCTCTCCTAACAGACACCTCTCTTAAGCGGACACCTCTCATAAACGGACAATTTTTTCAATACCAAAAAAATCCTTAAGCATTTTTTAAGTTTTTCGCTTTTGAGCGGACAACCCTCCCATAACAGGACGCGGACACTTGCTTTTTACCCCAAAGGGCTTTTTAATTTCCGGACAGCTTACAACACTTTTTTTTCATTTACTCTTTACCATATTCGTACAGCTGTTGCTTATTCACTAATACGTGCATGGATGTAGGGGAATCCCCTAAATACGAAGAACCTGTTTTCAATACAGTAAAAAACATAAAAATGTATGTACCCAGCGGACCAAATGCTCACAAATGATACCCAATTTGAGCGATTTACGGTATTTAACCGGATAAAACTCTCGCAAACGCATCTGAAAACGATAGCAGTATGATTCATATGTCGTTCAGTTTGTGGCAGTGAAAGTATTGTATACGATAGTCGCAATAAATAAAGCTGGCGAATATTAAGCAATATTTTTTATAGGCTTTTTTTGATACTTCTGCGTAGTCCGATAAAATATTTCATATAGGATAAGCGAATTTTTCAGTTGTTCCGTTTCCCGTTGTGTTCCCCAATATTAAATACATTGAAGCGCACTTGAGGCGTTTATACTTACGTTGCACTGTGTTTATTTGATTATAATAAATATTAAATAATATTCAAACACAGCACTCAAGTATTCACTTTCACGGATATCATAGAACTAAAAAATTGTTTTATTTCTTATTTGCGCTGCGCATTGATAGAAGAAATAACGCTATATACGAAATTATGAACCGTTATTTTGTCCGCATTTTGGTTTTTGTCACAAAACGCATGTTACAAAGATCATAAGAAGTGTTTTGCGCCACAAAAATGAGCATCGTTCTTTGCTCACTTGCGAGAATTCCTGCAAACATTAAGCGAGTGATATGCGGTAAACAAATTTTCTATCGCTCTTTGTTCGCGTAGGAGCTTGTTTACAGGTTTTTTGCGATAAAAATAAAGTTTCTATCTTCTTTTGTTCACATATGAGCTCACTTCTGAGCATTTTGCAAAAGTCTCGCAAATTATTCAAACTTGGTCCGCTGGGTACCTATTGCATACACGTAGTAAGTATCTTCTTGTGTGTGTACGTACGTGAATCGCAATGCCTAAAGTAGTATTGAGTATTAAAGACAAAGTTAATTTCATCGAGAGTTTGCAAAGAAATGTAAGATCAGCTTGCGTTTTGCTGCTAGCATTATCAAAAACAAAGATCAAATTTTAAGTTTGTGGGACACTGACGTCAACCCGGAGAGAAAAAGGAGTCTGCTGAAAGCCCAAATGCCTTAATATTGATAAATTGTGCTACGAATGGTTTGTGAAGGCTCGAAATAAGGGCATTCCTCTGTCAGGCACACTTATAAGGAGCAAAGCTAAAGAAATTGCAGTGAGACTCAATTACGACGATTTTAGTGCATCATCCGGCTGGCTGGAAAGGTTCAAAAAACGTCACAACATAACTTTCCGTACAATTTCTGGAGAAGCCGGTAGTGTAAACAAAGATGACGTCAAGAGTTTTTGCGCAAAGGTACCACATTTGACTGAAGGATATGATTCACGAAATATTTATAATGCAGATGATACTGGCTTATTCTTCCGAGCATTATCCGATAAAACATTTCCATTAAAAGGTGAAAAATGCACGGGTGGAAAACTGGCTAAAGATAGACTCACGATTTTACACTGCGTCAATATGGCTGGAGAAAAAGAACGCCTTTTTGTTATTGGAAAATCTGCAAGGCCTAGAGCGTTTCGCAACATTAATTTGAACAATTTATCACTTACATGACGGTCAAACAAAAAGGCTTGGATGACATCTGATTTGATGATAGCTTTTCTCGTGCAGTTCGATAGAAAAATACAACTTCAAGAACGAAACGTCGTGTTATTTCTAGATAATGCAGCTTCCCTTCCTCGTGACCTAAAACTGAAGAATGTTAAAGTAATTTTTCTCCCAGCAAATACAACAGCATTTTGTCAGCCGCTTGATCAAGGTATTATAAAAAACTTTAAATTTATGTAAATATCCTTATTTTTAAAACATATTTTGGTACGGATGGAAGATTCAAATTCCGCTATGGAATTATTAAAATCAATAAATTTGTTAGACGTTGTTTATTTTATACACAAGGCATGGGAACAAGTGAGT